>NC_134583.1:33077500-34486250 GCF_037038515.1 Microtus pennsylvanicus | reverse complement strand
GAATTCCTAAAAATTTCGGAATCAGTCTTTGGAGGTACCATCCAATTAGTTCGTGGAATTTAATTCATCAACATTTATTCATTTCTGATCCTGGGTTTTATGCCTTTTAGAAATGGGTTATATGGGAAAAATTATTTTTTGTGTTAGATGCTTGCCATACAAAGTAATTAATAATTCTAGAAAGACAGTATTATAGTAATCCAAGTAAATCTATCAGGGAAATGAATAATTTGACTAACTTGGATTCAAAATGGCATCAAAATGCACAGGGAAACTTCACAGAATTCCCAAGGAGATGGCACATTGCTAATTAATGGGGATAATATGAGGCCCAGAGAATTTGAGCACTTATCTTATACCAAAAAATGACAGACATATAAAAGAGCGTCTCTTTAGATTTTGAAACCTTTTGCTTTTTTCAATGGATCATTACGAAGATTCAAAAGGAGAAGTGTTAAGCCAAACAGCAGACTTGATATTATATCCTTCTCATACAAGAAGCTAGGGGCTTAGCATGTGTCAGTGCCTCATTTGATGAAATCCATAGTGGATCTGAGAATCTCATGCAGCTCTGTTTTGGAGAGAATAGATGAGTGATGCTTTGCTATGCAGCTCAAGCTGGACTTGAGTCTCCATTTCTCTGCTTTGGCTTCCTGAGGTCTGAGATTACAGACAGGCAGCACAGCACAAGGCTTTCATTGGTGTCTCTGGAAAGCTTTGCATGGATAATTTCCAGCATAGAGAATGGTGTGCTACACCATTAACACACAGCTCACAGGCACTTCCATTCATTATATTCTGTGCTTTCTACCCTCATGCCTGCAAGCATTTAGAAACAAATTCCAAATATACCATTCCATCCTTATTTGACTGTGTGTCCCCCAAACAACATCCCTTTTAAATAATGTAGTCATAGTGTTATGCTCATTCTAAATAAAACAATAGTCAAACAAAACTTCCTTAATACCATCAAGTAATCAATGTATTTCCCCTACGTTTTGCTTATTAATTTTTTTTGTGGGGATTCTGTACGAATCCTGATCCAAATGGGGTATACATCTGACATTTTGTTGACAGGTGGACTTTAAAAGCATCTCACAGGTTATTCTTCCTTTTATGTGTTTATTCTTACTTACAATGGACTCATTGGGGGGGGGAACTAGCAAACTATATTGTTTGTCTTGTGAACTTTTCTACTTTCTGACTGAAATACTTTTGAAAATAATGACTGTCACTCCTGTGTGCTTTTTGTCTTGGTTCTCAGATAGAGAAGTGTGATCATATTTAGTCTACCCTTTCAGCGATACTGTATCTCAGGTGGTGTCCCAAGCATCCATCAGAAGACAGTTCCCTGTCTTTTCCCACTGTGATAGTCTCTGCCATAGACAGTTGCCTTCAGTATTCAGGGTTTACTTAGTAGCTTGAAGAACAATTATTTCTTTTATCTTTTAAGATTATAACACAATTCTATCATTTCTCCCCTTTGTTTCATCCCCCTAGAGTTCCCCCATTCTCCTCTTGATCTTTTCCAAATTCATGGCCTCTTTTTGCATTAACTGTTGCTAATAGACATATATGTAGACAAAGACTGCTCTTTTGTTTCCTGGCTGCTCAGACCCAAATAACCACACAGAAACTATATTAATTACAACACTGTTTGGCCTATTAGCTCAGACTTTTTACTAATTAAGTCTCACATCTCAAATTAACCCATTTCTATTAATCTGTGTATCACCAGTAGGCTATGGCTTACTGGTAAAAGTTCTAGGGAAGCTACATGGCATCTCCCTGACTCTGCCTACTCTCTCCCTATATCTTTGTTCAGATTTCCTGCCCAGCTTTATTCTGCCCTGTCACATGCCAAAGCAGCTTTATTCATCAACCAATGAAGCAGAAGGATCTCCCACATCATTTCCCATTTTTTGTCTAATTTAAAAGGAAGGTTTTAACTTTAACACAGTAAAATTATATATGTATAACAGTTATTAAGCAAGAAATATAGTTGCAATATTTAGTCTATTTGCATCTGGCAAAATTAAAAAATATATTATTATCTATTTTATCTCTGTGAGTCTAAAGTTTGGTATTTAATTTATCTTTTATCACAAATGAGGAAAACTATACCTATAACTATTTGTCTTTAACTCCTTAAAGACCCCAGAAGAATATAATATTACCCAAGTAAACAGGAAGTGCACTGTGAGCAACTTTCAAAGTTCTAGAATTAACAGAGACATCTTGCTGCCTGGACAGTCACCCAATTTTTTTTATAATGTTGGGACATTCATATTTAGCCTACAGGCCCATAGTATTCAGCAGACTTTTCCATGAAGCAGAAAATTTGAATATCTGTTCTGTCTTGTAATGGTAAAGTTTATCAGTTGTTTTCTTTTGTGTACTACAGAATGTGTGGCAGTTTCCTCTGTGAAGCAGGAAACTTGAAGGACTGTCTCACCTTCTTTAGACAAGCTTAGCAGTCACTTTTTTGTGGGTCCTGTATGTCCAGTTTATACAGCATGCCATCAAGCAGTCCAGGCAAAAGGAGTTTCTTGCCCAAATGGTTAGCCTTGTCACACTGAAGGCAAATTTTATAATGAGCTTTTTCAATGTCTATTAACCTATCTGAAGTAATTGGTGCTCCCAGAAGCAGACATGTCTCACTGTCAAGAAAAGTCTAAGTTTTTAAAAACGTTTAAAATGCCATTCTGTAGGTGTTTGAAAGGGTTGAAGAATACCTATCCATCTAAAATATATCTCTGTACATCTAGAAAACCTAACTAACATGACTACAAGTTTGACTATTATAGATAACTATTAATCTGTATTTTAACTATACATTAAATTTTAAATGAGCTTCACAAACACAATACCTTAAACAAGAGTGGAAATACATACATACAATGTAACAACATCAACCTTAAATTTGTATTAATAGATCAAAATCTATACCAATGTATTTATCTCTCTATTATATCCTCTTTACTTTTTTATAAAAATTGATCATGACCATTAATTACTTGCAAACAACCACTTTAAGTAAAAAACAATAATTTATAAATAATATTTGGGATTTGGGGCATAGTTTTTAAAGACTACTTTTTGCTGATTGGGGGTATTGTTAATCAGGTCTTTCGTGGGGAATTCTATGTGATTGGTTCATCTCAGCCATCAGTCCTGAAGTTGTTGTGGATGTTGGACCACATAGGCCATCACTTTAGGGAGTCTTATTGAATCAAATCACATTAGTCTGGAAGGAATCCACAGGTTTTCATCCTCTGTGGAAACAAAAGCAAAACCACTTTTCCAAAGCAAATATATCTTTAGAATCACATATTGAAGTCAAAATACCTTTAAAATATATATGTTGGTTTAGCTTAGCATCCCCCACAATTAAATGTCTCTCTGTAGTAAAAAAATTTAAAGAAACCATAATAGTATATATAATCTATACTCTATGTATTTTTTTATCTTTATATGGCTTTTTTATTACTTTTACTCCTCTAATTATATCTGTCTGTACTTTTTTATATTACTTTGTTGTCTTTTTAAAAACTGTTTTATTTATTTTTTATACTGTCTATACTTTTTCTTCTCACTCGCAAGCCTATGTACATTTATCCAACACTGTGACCTATTTAGAGGTCTTTTATGTCTGAATCTGTCTTTATTCTATCTGCAATCATATGTTTGATCAAAAGTGCTTTTTAAAAATGCTAAATAGGCATGTCTTGAACCAATGTTTGTTCTGTGTAGTCCAACATGGCAGAGGCATGTTCAACTGTGTCTGTGAGCTGTGCATACTGCCCCAGCTCCAGGGTCTATATCACACCATTAAGCAATTTGCAGCATGCTGATTACAGACCCCATTAAGTGCATGACCTCCCAAAAGGGTCAAAGAGGAAGCCATGCAATTTTTTGCCACTAACACTTTTCTTAAAGAAGTCATACCTCTACTTGCCACTAGCATAGTCTATTTGAAAAAACCTGTGGCTACCAAGAAGCTGTAGTTAACTCTGTTCTTTTGTGTTTAGAATTTCTTCTGAAACTCTCTCAGTTTTTATGTGGATGTAGTTGCTCCATGCTGGGAGCTATTTGTAGTCTGAGTGATGGAGGAAGGTCATTGGTTAAAAATAAAAGAAGCTGCTTGGCTCTCATTGGTTAGGAGATAGGTGGGAGGAGTAAACAGAACAGAATGCCGGGAGGAAGAGGAAGTGAGGTCAGACTACACAGCTCTTCTCTCCGGAGCAGACACTTCAGAGAGACGCCATGCTACCTGCTCCAGGGAAGACGCACGCTATGAAGCTCCGACCCAGGATGGACTTAGGCTAGAATCTTCGCGGTAAGACCAGTGCTACACAGATGATAAGAAATGGGCTAGTCCAGGTGGGAGAGTTAGCCTAGAAGATGCTAGGTAGAAATGAGCCAAAGCAGTGTTTAAAAGAATACAGTGTCTGTGTAATTATTTTGGGTAAAGCTAGCCAGGCAGGCGGCTTGGGGTGTTGGGGACGCAGCCCTGCCGCTGTCCATATTACTACAAATGGCGCCCCACGTGATGGACTAAACCCACTTAAAAAACCTGAGAAGGCTTAAAAATAAGGGAGAGAGAGTTTAACACAGATTTTTGCTGTTTGTTGGTGGCGTGCTGTAGAGAGATTTCCTGATTCGGCAACAGCAGCAGAAAAAAACGCTGTGTCATTTCAAAGCGTGGCTTCCTGGGGCTGTGCCGCCAGTGCAAACTCTGGCTTTATGTTTGTGTTCCCGCTTGGGATCGGAAGGAGAGTGCTCTGAGACCATGACAATGACTCAGAGCTCCCCGCCTGCTCCTGGGAAGAAGGCAGAATCAGGCTTAGGCAGGCGGAAGAGCATGGCGGATTCCTGCCGCCATACAGAGACGTGTTTTCAGACTGCACAGTGCTCTGCGTGTAACTTGGATGAAAAGAATTTCTGTGCTGTGTGCTCAGTCTCAGAATTAAAGTGCTGAGTGCCGCTCCTACCTGGCGGCCCCAGAGCTAGCACAAAATGGTACGTCCTCCATTTTGAAATTTTCCTGACTCAGCTTCAGCTGCAAATCCCTGCAGCTCATTAAGTGGTCCTGCCACGAAACACTTAAACGGTGGTGACGTAAAGCTGAATGCATGCTTTTCGGTTTTCAGCCGTAGCAGGAAAAAAGCTGCGTGTTTAAAAATGCCGGCTTTCTGGGCCATCCTGCAAGGGCAAACACTGACTGTTTGAGGCAGGAGGGCCAGCTACCGAGAGAGGATTTGAGTGTTGTCTGTTGTAGCTTGCTGGCTGGCAGGGACCTTGAAACGCCATAGAGGTGTGGCTATAAACATGGCTGCAGCCTGTATACCAGCCATGAGGCTGGAAAGCTAAGGAATGGACTGGATCTAGCTGGCAAAGCCACGCCTTTAGTCCTACTGATATTGCTTGGTAAATTAAAGGCTCTTGTGGTCAGAAACAGAGAGATATACAGTGAAGAGAGATTCAAAGACAAAGAAAATTTCTAAATGGTTTAAACTGTGTTAAAAATATATGCAGACTAAAAGTTAAAATTCTTAAAGTAAACCTCTGTGACTTCAAGGTGTGGTAGCACACGCCTTTAATCCCAATGCCTGGGAGGCAGAGACAGGCGGATCTCTGAGAGTTCAAAGACAGCCTGGTCTACAGGTCAAAGATACACGCTCAAAAAGCAAAAAGTTAACCTAGGAATGTCACAGATTAGATTTTTAAGCGCCTAGTGATTTAAAGGCGCAAATCAAAAGTGCTCCTGGATAGTAAAAAATTGTAGATTCACAATAGGACAGATTCAGACCACTAAATGAGTCACACTGTTGGATGAATGTACGTAGGCTTGGGAGAGAGAAGAAAAAGAATATAGAAAATAAAGTTAATGGTTAAAAAAAAAGGTAAAGTCTTTAAAGAGACAGAGTACAGATAGTTAAGAGATTAAAAGAAATAATGAAAAATAAGCTACGTAAAAAATGGAAAACTCACAGAGAGTCTGGATTCTTTGTATTATTGTGTTTTCATTAAAATTTTTGACTGTGAAGGAGCTAAGTACAGAGAGACATTTCATTACATGGGCTGCCAAGCTAAACCAGAATGGATATAAGGGTATTACGATTTCAGAATTTGGGTCTAAAGATATGATGCTTTGGAGAGAGTCTTCTTTTGTTTTCACAGAGGATGAGACTCTATGGATTTCTTCTATTCCGATTTGGTATGATGGACCACGTCCTCCTGAAGGTTTGCTGTGAACATCTTCAGAAAATTGCTTCGCTCAACTGCCAACTGAGATGAAACTAGCACACAGGTTATACCATGAAAGACCTAATTAACAACGCCCCTATTCAGCAGGAAGCAGTTTGGAGAGAAAAACCTGCGCCCATGTTCCCAAAATATTGTTTATAAATATTCTTTTACATTTAAAGGGGGAAATGATATAGATATGAATAATTTGCATTAGTATAGATTTTGCTTTATTGATAGAGATTTACGGTCAATTTTGTTATATGTATAAATGTTTCTGATGTAACTTTTACTTTATAACTGTTTTGTTATATGTAATTTTGCTATGTTAAAGTTAAAGCCTTTTTTTGTTTAATCCGAAAAAGGGGAAATGATGGAGGAAGGTCATTGGTTAAAAATAAAAGAAGCTGCTTGGCTCTCATTGGTTAGGAGATAGGTGGGAGGAGTAAACAGAACAGAATGCCGGGAGGAAGAGGAAGTGAGGTCAGACTCCACAGCTCTCCTCTCCGGAGCAGACACCTCAGAGAGACGCCATGCCCAGCTCCGACCCAGGATGGACTTAGGCTAGAATCTTCCCGGTAAGACCGGTGCTCACAGATTATTAGAGATGGGTTGATCGGGATGTGAGAATTAGCCTAGAGGAGGCTAGATAGGAATGGGCCAGAGCAGTGTTTAAATGAATACAGTGTCTGGGTAATTATTTCAGGGTAAAGCTAGCCAGGCAGGCGGCTTGGGGTGTTGGGGACGCAGCCCTGCCGCCGTCCATATTACTACATCTGAGAGTGCTGTTTTGTTTCCTGGATGCTCAGATCCAAATAATCACACAGAAGCTATAGTAATTATAACACTGTTTGGCCTATTAGCTCAGAATTTTTACCAAGTAACTCTTACATCTTAAATTAACATATTTCTATTTTTACCATGAGGCTATGGTATACCAGTAAAATCTCCAGGGCATCTGTCTCCTTTGGCAGCTGCATGGCATCTTTATGACTCTTGAACAAGTGACCTCCTACAACATCTCCCTATATCTCTGTTCAGATTTCCTGACTGGCTTTATTCTTCCTTGCCATAGGCCAAAGCAGCTTTATTCATAAACCAGTGAAACAACACATAAAAAGGGCATCCCACATCACATATATTCCCTAATATAATACATCTTAAATGGCAAACTGGGATACATCCATGGAGAAAAGGAAAGCCTCTGAACATCCCTAGGTATAGATTTTTTTTACTGTACACATGTACATTTCCTTTATTTTTCAGTGTTTGGAGTAATGATTTGGTTTCATAGAATCCTCCTCTAAAAGTGATCAAGTAAAAAATTGTTGTGAGTTCCTGGTTTCTATTACATTTAACATATTTTAAATTTCTGGTCATTTTTATTGATGCAAAAGATGGCTTGTCTTCACACAGCAGAACACCATTTATGAATTTATTCATGAATCTTCTTTACACTGTTTCAATGCTTTTGAAGTCTTTGGTTTCTTTTTCATATTATGTTTTACTTTTTATTCATTTTTACACACCAACCACAGTTTTTCCTCCCTCTTCTCCTGCTTTCCCTCCCTAAAACCCCTCATCCACCACAGAAAGGGTAAGGCCTCCCATGGGGAGTCAACAAAGTCTGGCACATTCATCTGAGGCAGAATAAACTGCCCACTCCCCCACATCAAGACTGAGCATGGCATCCCACCATGTGGAATGGATTTCAAAAAGCCAGCTCATGTCCTAAGTATAAATTCTGGTCCAAATGCCAGAGGTCTCACAAACAAACCAGGCTACAAAACTATTTCCCACATACAGAGGGCCTGGTTTGGTCACATGCAAGATCCCCAGCTGTTGGTTTAGAGTCTGTGAGTTCCTGTAAGTTTGGGTCGACTGTTTCCATGGGTTTCCACATCATAATGGTGATGCTCATATAACCTCCTCCTTCTTTTTGAATGGACTCTCATAGCTTGGCATGGTACTTGGTTGTGGATCTTTGCATCTACTTCCTTTATTTACTGGGTGAAGGCTCTATAATGACAATTAGGATGGTCACCAATCTGATTGCAGGTGAGGTCAGTTGAGGCATCCTCTCCACTATTGCTAAGGATCTTAGCTGGAATCCTTGTGGATTCTTGGGAATTTCCCTAGTGCCTGGTTTCTTACTAATCCTATAATGGCTCCCTCTATCAAGATATTTCTTTTCTTGCTCTCCCACCTTATGCCTCCCTCTGTTGGATGTGGGATTGGTGAAGAACTTTTCCCATTTTGTATGCTTTTTGTTTTGTCTTGTTTACCATGTCATAAAGGGGTTAAATCAGCTCCCTTTAGAGGGCGGGGTTTGCCTCAGGCGAATCCATGCCAATAAAAGGTGCGCGGAGAGGCGGCTCGTCCCTTTTGTTCCTCGCTACCTGTGCTACGCTGGAACTTTGGTTCAGTAAGTTTAACAATAAACTGGTAAATATTCTCTGATATCTGCATTGCCTTTATTTTGTGCCGGAACATCTGGCGCCTCCCCCGTGGGGCTTTGCCGAGAACCGGCCCCGAATTGGAGTCTCTTGCACCCCGAGCCGCTGCAGCGGTCTCTCTGGGTGCACGCTGAAACGGCTGAGTTTCTGAGCGACTCGATTTTCCCTGCTGCTTGTTAGAGTATCAAGCAGTTAGTTTGATTCGACAGAGCCTTTTTAACAGCGCCTAAGACTCTGTTCCGAGCCGCCCCGGCCAGATTTCCCGTGCGCAACCGCCCGCCGGCGCGCGCGCTGCCTGTGTCTGCTCCCCCTCCCACCCCCACCGCCGCCAGCGCTCAGGTCACGTGACAGCGGCCTGAGAGCCCCGGCAAAAAATACTTATCAGCTTGGTGTCTGTTTCAATTTTGTTTTTGAGTCCTTTTATTTCAGATTTAGGACACGTGGATTCAACTGGGCTCTTTCGCCACCACTGGCAGGAACCAGTTATTACAGGTAAGAGAACTTTTTCTTTTCTAAATAATGTCTGACAACGTGACCTCAGCCTATTTCAATAGTTCTTTTGAATGCACCATTTGGGAGATCTTACAAGAGGTGTCTACCACACCACATATATGGATATTCCTGGGATTCTTAATTTTCCTTAGCATTATTTGGTTTGATAATAGGAAAATGATCAAATCTCTTAAGGCAGAGGTTGAACGTTTAAAAACTATTGAGAATGACAACAATCTTCTCAAGAATCAGTTTGAAGTTCTCCAGGAAGAAAACAAATCTTTGTTTAACATGACTCGGTTAACTGAGCAAAATCTAAAAAAAGTACAGGTTGATGTTAAGGAGAAATTCATTACTATGGAAGAAGGAACAGCTGAATTGGATCGTAAGTTTCAGCAGTCCCTTTCTGATGTTAAGGAGAAATTCATTACTATGGAAGAAGGAACAGCTGAATTAGATCGTAAGTTTCAGCAGTCCCTTTCTGTAGGAACTGAAACGTTAACTGAGAGAATCAAAACTGCTGAATGTGACAATCGAATTTTGTCTAAAGCGTATGACAGATTGGCGGAAAGATTGTCAATACAAGAAGGCACGGTTTATGCCATAAAAATTATGTCCAAAGATGACAAGTTATCTCTACTGGACAAATTTCATACTCTAGAATCCTCAATGAAGGCTTTAGAACATAATTCTGGGCAGGAGATTCAGACATTACAAAAAGCAATGGTGAATAGAATTGAAAAGATTGAGGAATTTCTAAATTCTGAAGAAGAAGAGCAAAGGGTAGAAAGGCAAATTTTAACTACATCTGTGGATAAATCCCTCCGGGACAATTTTCACAAAGCTCTACCTACAGCTCTACATGCCTTTCCTGTAATAACAACAGAAAAGGTGGTTGGTTCCAGAAACCCTAGGGTCATCAAGGAAGATACATGGGAGCCTGTCCGTATGAATGATCTCAAAGAAATTAAACAGGCCATCATGTCTTTTGGGATGCACTCCCCTTTTGTTAAAGAGATGCTAAAATCTTGGGCCACAACAAGCAAAGCAACCCCCTTGGACTGGCTCCAGCTGAGCTCCGCGGTCCTTGAGAGTGGACCGCACTTAAAATGGAAATGCTTATTCAGGCAAGAGGCTAGACTTTTAGAACAGCAGGAAAAGGCGAAGGGAATTGACGTTTCCCTAGATAAAATTCTAGGTGAAGGGCTCTTTTCAGACCCTCAGGAACAAGCTAATTTGGATGAAAACATACTTTCTATGTGTACTACAGCAGCCTTAAGGGCTTGGGACAGAGTACAAGACCCAGGACAGAGAATGGAATCATTTGTCACAGTTAAACAGGGTCAGAGAGAACCCTTCAGTGACTTTTTACAAAGATTAACTAAGGCTGTACAAATGGGGATACCTGACCCAGAAGCAAGACGTATAATAATTGAGTCTTTGGCTTACGAAAATGCTAATGTGGAATGCAAAAGGATCTTGAGGCCTTTAATGTTCAGATCAGCGTCCTTGGAAGAATGGGTCTTGCATACACTAGATGTTGACACATTTGACTATGGCACTGAAGCATGGGTAGAAGAAGCAATTTCCAATGGTAAAAGGAGACACCAGAATACCAAATGTTTTAATTGTGGCAAAATGGGTCATATGAAAAGGAATTGTAAACAACGGGTTTTCAGAAATAATAATAATGCGTCTTCTAGAAATAACAGGAATAGAAGGAATCAGCCTTCAGGTTTATGTAGAAGATGTGGGAAGGGCAGACATTGGACGAATGAATGCAGGTCTACAAGAGATAGACAAGGCAACCTGATACAGACGGGAAACGTGAGAGGGGGGGCCTCTCAGGCCCCCATGGCAAACATGGTTCAGACATTCCCAGTTTCTGCAGAGAACATGCCTCGTCAGGACAATTAGAAAGCCACATGCCTACTGTTACAAGCAATAGTAATCAGAAAGATGAGTTACGTGTGTTTTGGCAAACTTCTATAAATGATCAAAGACCTAAGCTGAGAGTGTGTGTAAATGGCATTTTTATTACTGGCCTACTGGACACAGGTGCTGATGTAAGTATCATTACCCCAGAATCTTGGCATCCATATTGGCCTCTTCAGAATGTAAATGTTCAGCTCCTGGGAATTGGAACCCTATCTCGAGTAAGGCAGAGCACGAGATGGGTTGAATGTATAGGGCCTGAGGGACAAATAGGAAAATTAAGGCCTTATGTAGCCAATATTGCAATGAATTTATGGGGTCGTGACCTATTACAACAATGGAATACTCAAATTAACATTCCTGCTACTTCTAGAGCCCATATTTCTGAAAGGAATATTAAAAGTTATTACAAAAGGACAAAACCGGCCATTAGGGCTGTGCAGGAACAAGCAATTGATGTCCCTTCAGAAATACCAACAGCCTTGCCTCTAAAATGGTTGACTGAGAAACCAATATGGACAAAGCAATGGCCTTTAGCTGAGGAAAAGCTACAGGCTTTAGAACAGCTGGTACAAGAGCAACTAGATGCTGGACATATAGAAGAATCTACCAGCCCTTGGAATTCTCCTGTATTTGTGGTTAAGAAAAAATCAGGTAAATGGAGAATGGTGACAGATCTCAGGGCCATCAACAAGGTTATTCAACCTATGGGCCCTCTGCAATCTGGAATTCCGTTGCCCTCTTTATTACCAAAAGGATGGCCTCTCATAGTTATTGATTTGAAGGATTGTTTTTTCACTATACCTTTGCAAAAAGAAGATAGAGAAAAATTTGCCTTCACAGTGCCTACTTATAACAATTCTCAACCTTCGAGGAGGTACCACTGGACCGTCCTCCCCCAGGGTATGTTAAATAGCCCCTCCCTGTGCCAATATTTTGTGAACCAACCATTGCAAATAATACGCAAGAAATTTCCCAAATCTATTGTATACCATTACATGGACGACATATTGTTATCTGATTCAAACATAGATA
The DNA here is from genome assembly GCF_037038515.1 of Microtus pennsylvanicus. NCBI lineage: Eukaryota > Metazoa > Chordata > Mammalia > Rodentia > Cricetidae > Microtus > Microtus pennsylvanicus. The sequence continues at coordinate 34,474,083 of NC_134583.1, read as the reverse complement.
CCTTGAACAGGCTGTTTGAAGAAATACAGATACTGTTACCTAAATGGGGATTGCAAATTGCTCCTGAAAAGATTCAGAAGGGAGATTCTGTTAATTATTTAGGTTATAGAATAGGTTTGCAAAAAATTAAGACACAGAAGGCACAAATTCGGAGAGATCGCTTACGGACTCTTAATGACTTTCAAAGACTGTTAGGAGACATTTCCAGTTTACGACCAACTATTGGGATAACACCTGATCTAATAATTCATTTGAACAAGACCTTGGATGGTGATAAAGATTTAAACAGTCCCAGAGAATTAACAGCTGAAGCAGAAAAGGAACTGACAATGATTGAGGAGAAATTACAACAGGCACATGTGGACAGAGTGAATCCAGAGCTCGATTGTATTCTCGTCATATTACCATCGAAAATTTCTCCTACAGGAATTTTAATGCAGAGAGATGATATTATCTTGGAATGGATCTTTTTACCACATAAACCAAGTAAGAAACTGAAAACTTATGTGGAAAAGGTCTCTGAGTTAATTATAAAAGGCAAGCTGAGACTTCGTCAACTAGCAGGCATAGACCCAGCAGAAATTATAGTGCCTTTCACTGCTGATGAACTAAAGAAATTATGGGAAGATAATGAACCATGGCAAAGAGCTTGTGCTAATTTTTTGGGAGACATTAATAACAACTATCCAAAAAGCAAGCGGCTCAACTTCATAAAGAGAACTTCTTGGATCCTTCCTCGAATAGTCCGTGATGCTCCAATAACTGGAGCCCGTACATTCTATACTGATGCCAATAAATCAGGGAAGGCAGGTTACAAATCAGAAGACTTGGGTAAGGTGGAACAAAGTCCTTATGATTCTGTCCAGAAGGCAGAATTATATGCCATTCTTATGGTACTAAGAGATTTTAAAGAACCTATTAATATAGTTACTGATTCACAATATGCAGAAAGAGTTATTTTACATATTGAAACTGCTGAATTTATACCTGATGATACAGAACTAACCTCATTGTTTATCCAGGTTCAAGATTTGATCAGGAACAGGCTTTGCCCTATGTACATAACACACATCCGATCCCATACGGGTCTGCCAGGTCCTCTAGCACAAGGTAATGCAGAAATTGATCAATTATTGATTGGTAGTGTGCTTCAAGCCTCTGAATTTCATAAAAAACATCATGTTAATAGCAAAGGTTTGAAGAAAGAGTTTTCTATTACATGGCAACAAGCTAAGGAGATTGTGAAGAAATGCCCTACCTGCTCTTTCTATAACCAAACGCCACTGCCAGCAGGAGTTAATCCAAAGGGCACTCATAGAAATGAAATCTGGCAGATGGATGTGTTCCACTTTGCAGAATTTGGCAAATTGAAATATGTTCATCACACCATCGACACTTATTCAGGCTTTCAGTGGGCAACTGCTTTAAGTTCAGAAAAAGCTGATTCAGTAATCACTCATTTATTAGAAGTCATGGCTATCATGGGTATACCTACACAAATAAAGACAGATAATGGTCCTGCTTATGTCTCTAGGAAGATGAAATGGTTTTTTGATCATTACAATATCAAGCATGTTACAGGTATACCATACAATCCTACAGGTCAAGCAGTCATAGAAAGATCAAATCGAACTATAAAGGATATGTTGAACAAACAGAAAGGGGTGGAAAACACCCCTAGAAATAGGTTACATAATGCTTTGTTAACCTTGAATTTTCTCAACGCTAACGAGAAGGGAACGACGGCTGCAGAAAGACATTGGATAATGGAAAAGTCTGCTGAACTAAATCAACCAGTTTATTTCAAGGATGTACTGACCTCACAATGGAAGCCAGGAGATGTGCTGCGTTGGGGAAGGGGTTTTGCTCTTATCTCCACAGGTGAGGAAAAATTATGGATACCGTCAAAATTAATAAAGGTTCGGTTTGAGGAAGAGAAGTCACTTGGAAAAGATAAATAACAATTCATTCACAAGGATGACCGACATACAGATGGTAAGGATTACTAATAGGATGGGGGCAGGGTTCTTTTCTTATCTCCACAGGAAAATATTCATCTCCAAAGAATTTGAGGGACCCTGAATATTTAATTACTGATGGATGGAAAATAGATAAGACCCATTAAACATCAACAATAAAATTCTATACGTATCGTAAGTATTGGTTTTATATATATTTATTTATATTTATATGTTTTATTGAACACTTCTTTATAAATGTGTAGAGCTGGTTTTGGAGTTGGACTATGGCTCAGTCCTTCTTCAATTCCAAGCCTGTTGATAAGAGATATTTCAAAGTTTCTGTCTCAGGTCAGGAGCCATGAAATGGGACAGAATAAGAATAATTTTATACTTGATAAACTTTCTTTGCCTTCCCTCACATCTGTGTCTTTCTTTATATGTCAGTATAAGTCCTTGTTGTTAATGTTTAAATTTCCCATAACAAGCAACATATTTTCCTACAGTAATTTTTGAAGTTTCCAGGATGAAGATGGGGCCCCACAACATCAACTCAATCTGGTTTTTATGACGTCATGATTTTTTTTTTTAAGCACTGATTTTGGATCTGTTTTTTGGTACCAATTGCAAGAGACAATTTCATATGATGCACATTTTTGACGATGCTCTGGCCGGACCTTCTCGAAACACACAGAGACTAGTTATAGTCTTCTTAAGTCAAAGGTTAATTTGGGAATTTTACCATCGTTTGCTTTCACAGGGGCCCCTAAGAAGAACGTCGCCCCCATGTCAGCTAGAAGCAATCTAAGAGGACGACGTCCCCTCTCCCAACAGAGTTTGCCCACAGGGTTAGGGACATCTTTTAGTGGTTGGTTTAGGGGTGAGGGGACGGGGAGATATTGTATGGAATTAGGGATATATATAAAAAAAAAAAAGAGGGGGATTAACTGGGTTGATGGGATGATTGGTATTTGTGACTTACTGTTTTTAGAAAATTATGTTGGTACTGTTTTTTGTATATTGATATATTGAATATTGAATGTGAGTGTTCCTACCTCTATTTTGGTATAAGAGTATGCTTATATTGTATGGATACATCTATCATATCACAATGTACATTTCTACCTCTGGTACTATTTATGTAATAACATTGTTTACATTTGATAAGTAATGACATTGTTTACAAGTGAAGATCATTGTCTTCATACATTGCACAATTGTTTATTCCCTTAGTTTTCAAATTAGATAGGTATTGAGAATTACATGTTTGTCATATTATTTTTAGGTTAATCAGGTTTTTTAGATACATAGAGATTATTTTCAGTATAGATAGTATAATCTTCAGCTTCTTTGAAGAGCTGTAGAAAATGGCCTTTAATCTAACCTAGAATTCTGTGCCATCGAGACACAATTTACTCCTGGCAACACCACTCTACTCCCGAGAGAACGTTGAGCACCAAAGACACTCCACTGGGAGCTTGTCTTCCTGGCAGAACTGGCCTTTGGGTTAAGAAAAACCCATACCTCAACTACTGACTAAGATATAAACAGGATTGTCTTATCTTGCCAAGACAGGGTAGGATAATCCTAAGAAAGTTCCTTGCATTTGAGAATGGTATGTCAGTTATGTTAGGCCTTAGCCAAAGTTGGTTGACTCAACATTGCAAACGAGATTTTGGGTGATTGCCCAGGCAGTCAGTTGTCTCTGTCATTTGTTGCACATTTTGGATATCTCTTTTTTGTTAAGTAATATTTACTCCCTTCTCAGATCTTTGATGGAGTTGAAGATTATTTAATTGTAGTTACTCTTTAGCAAAACTTTTGCTCTCAATATTGTTTGTTATATTTATCATTTGTTATTATTGTTATAGTTATATTTGGTTTAGTTGTGTCTTATTTAGACAAAAGGGGGAGATAAAGGGGTTAAATCAGCTCCCTTTAGAGGGCGGGGTTTGCCTCAGGCGAATCCATGCCAATAAAAGGTGCGCGGAGAGGCGGCTCGTCCCTTTTGTTCCTCGCTACCTGTGCTACGCTGGAACTTTGGTTCAGTAAGTTTAACAATAAACTGGTAAATATTCTCTGATATCTGCATTGCCTTTATTTTGTGCCGGAACAATGTCATTTGCATTATAGAAGCTTTTCAATTTCAGGAGGTCCCACTTATTAATTATTGCTCTCAGTGTCTGTGCTGGTGGTGTTATATTTAGGAAGTGGTCTCTTGGTCTAGGCAATGCATTCAAGGCTACCTCCCACTTTCTCTTCAATCAGATTCAGTGTACCTGGATTTATGTTGGAGTCTTTAATATACTTGAATTTGGGTTTTGTACATGGTGTATGGATCTATTTGCAATCTTCTACATGTTGATATCTAGTTTTGCCAGTACCATTTGGTGAAAATGCTTTCTTTTTTCCATTGTACCGTTTTGGCTTCTTTGTCAAAAATCAGTTATTCATAGATGTGTGGTTTAATGTCAGGTTCTTCAATTCAATTCCATTGGTCCATGTGTCTGTTTTTGTGCCAATACTAAGCTTGGTATTGGCATAAAAACAGAGATGTTGACCAATGGAATTGAATCAAAGACCCGGATATTAACCCAGAAACCTATGAGCACCTGATTTTCAACAAAGGAGCTAAAGTTATACAATGGAAGAAAGAAAGCATCTTTAACAAATGGTGCTGGCATAACTGGATGTCAACCTATATAAGAATGAAAATAGAACCATATCTATCACCATGCACAAAATTCAAGTCCAAATGCATTAAAGACCTCAATATAAATCTGACCACATCGAACCTAAAAGAAGAGAAAGTAGGAAGTAGTCTGCAACACATGGGCACTGGAGACAACTTCCTACATATAACCCCAGTAGCACAGACAATAAGAGCAACAATAAATAAATGGGACCTCCTGAAACTGAGAAGCTTCTGTAATGAAAACGATACTGTCATTAAGACAAATTTGGCAACCTACTGAATGGGAGAAGATCTTCACCAACCCTGCATCAGACAAAAGTCTGATCTCCAAAATATATAAAGAACTCAATAACTAGATAGTAAAACTCTAATTAACCCAATTAAAAAATGGGGTACTGAGCTAAACAGAGAATTCTCAACAGAAGAAGTTCAAATGGCCAAAAGACACTTAAGGTCATGCTCAACCTCCTTAGTGGTCAGGGAAATGCAAGTCAAAACAACTTTGAGATACCATCTTACACCTGTCAGAATAGCTAAAATCAGAAACACCAATGATAGACTATGCTGGAGAGGATGTGGAGTAAGGGGAACACTCATCCATTGTTGGTGAGAATTCAAACTTGTGCAACCACTTTGGAAATCAGTGTGGCAGTTTCTCAGGAAACTGGGAGTCAACCTACCTCAAGATCCCACAATTCCACTCTTGGGAATATACCCAAGAAATTCCCGATCATACTACAAAAGCGTTTGTTCAACTATGTTCATAGCAGCACTATTTGTAATAGCCAGAACCTGGAAACAGCCTAGGTGCCCCTCAATAGAAGGATGGATGAAGAAGGTGTGGCACATATACACTTTAGAGTTCTACTCAGAGATAAAAAACAATGACTTCTCGAATTTTGCATTCAAATGGATGGAAATAGAAAACACTTTACTGAGTGAGATAACCCAGCCCCAGAAAGAGAGATATGATATGTACTCACTCATAACTGGATTCTAGCCATAAACAAAGGACATTGAGCCTATAGTTTGTGATTCTAGAGACGCTAAATAAAAAGGTGAACCCAAAGAAAAACTTATATTTATTCTCCTGGATATTGGAAGTAGACAAGATTGCCAAGTAAAAGTTGGGAGCAGGGAGGTGGGCGTGGTTTGGGGAGAAGGGGAGATGAGGAGAGAGAAGGGAGAAGAGGAGGATTGGGGAGAGCTTTTGGAATGGGATGGTTGAGATGGAGGAAGGGTGGATAGGGGAGCAGGGAGCCACTTTCTGGTTGGCAAGAGACTTGGCTCTAGAGGGGTTTCCAAGTGTCCAAGGGGATTTCCCCAGCTAGGTCCTTGGGCAGCAGAGGAGAGTGTGCCTGAATTGGCCTTCTCCCATAACCACACTGATGAATATCTTGCATATCACCATAGAACCTTCATCTTGTGATGGATGGAGATAGAGACAGAGACCCACATTGGAGCACTGGACTGAACTCCCAAGGTCCAGATGAAGACCAGAAGGAGGGAGAAGATGAGCAAGGAAGTCAGGACCGAGAGGGGTGTGTCCATCCACGGAGACTGTGGGATTGATCCAATGCTATCTCACCAAGGCTAGCTGGACTGGGACTGAACGAGTATGTTATCAAACCGCACTCTCTGAATGTGGCTGACAAAGAGGGCGGACTGAGAAGCCAATGATAATGACACTGGGTTTTGATTCTACTGCATGTACTGGCTTTTTGGGAGCCTAGTCTGTTTGGATGCATACCTTCCTAGACCTGGATGTAGCAGGGAGGGCCTTGGACTTCCCATAGGGCAGGGCACCCTGACTTCTCTTAAGACTGGAGAGCTAGGGAGAGGGGAAGTGGGGGAGTTGGAGGAAAATGGGAGGATGGGAGGAGTTGGATATTTTTAATAATAAAAAAACACATATGAGTGAGTACATGTGATAATTGTCTTTCTGTGTCTGGGTTACCTCACTCAAAATAATGTTTTTTAGCTGCATTCATTTTCCTGCAAAATTCAAGCTGTCATTATTTTAAAAATAGATTTTTTAATAAACTTTCATCTTGCTCTGACAATTTATATTGTATACTATTGCTATCTCAGTACCATTAAATAAATTGCCCACGCTTTCACTTGGTTTGTGACAAATACCTTTACTGAGTATTTTACTGAGTACTGTACAATGATTTCTGGACTCTCTATTCTTTCCCAGTGACTGGCTAACCTGTCCAATAGGCCAGGACCACACTGTGTTAATTACAGAGGACATACAGTATGTTTTATTGCTGCTTGAGCTCGAGTCCCCCTCTCTGTAATGTTACCTATTGATTTTCAGGAGAATCTGGGCCTTTAAACATGAAAAGCAATGTGTTTCCCACAGAGTTTACTTCCTTTAATAGGATCTTTCCAAAATGGGATGCTTAAATGCTTTTAAAAGGATAAAAAGAAAGTAAAATTGTGTAATTATTTGATGCCAGAACACAGCAGAAAATAATTTTCTGTTTAGATTTTGCTAGAATTAAAGGGCAAGAACCAATGAATCCCTAGTCTCTTTAGGTTTGATTTGAAATGTATTTGGTCTCTGTGTGTGTTTGTGTGTGTGTGTAGTGACCATGGGTATAAGCATTGTGCACCCCCAGTGGAAGCCAAAGCTGAGTGTCTTTTTCTATTGCTGACTACATTATTTTTTGAGACAGGGTCTCTCAGTGGACCAGGAAGTCTCCAGTTGGTTAGACTGGCTGGCCAGCTAACCCCAGGATCCTCCCTCTTGTTTCTGCCTGCCAGCACTAGAATTACAGTTATATTCTGCTGTGCCCAGTTGTTTGCTTGCAAGCTGAAGATCTGAACTCAGGTCCTTAGATTATACTGACTATGGTGTGTGTGTGTGTGTTGTAATTTCTGTCCATGGGCACACTGAATTGCCTCTGCTACCACACGCAGAGAAACCTGGCGCTTGAAATTACTTAAAGTTATGAATAACTGGTGATGTACTTTTAATATCTTGACATTTAAACCTTGGGCAGTTATCATAAGATTCAGTTTGTAGTTATATGGATGCTGTACTGAGATGTTATGGGGAGTGTGTGGTCACACACACACACACACACACACACACACACACACACACTCATCCTTTCCCAAATGAACAAACATTTGGGATATAAATTGTTGCTGGATCAAATTATTCCACAGTTTGAACCCTTTTTCATAGGGTTCAGTAATGTCTTTCAAACCTGGTCAAATCTGCAGCCAGTTTTTGGATTCCACTATGGCTTCATCCACCCAATAGCATTTGCATCTCCAATTACTTTGTTCAATATATCTTCAGGCCACTGTGACATTAAATTAAATTACATTCTGTTCCCAAAATGAAACTCTATTTTTGTTCAGACTTAAATTTTCAGTTTTAAGACAAACTAAATGATCTCCTTAGACCTCTGTTTCTTTCCTGCCTGATCTCCAGTCCCACTCATATAGCAGAAAATAAATCTTCATATGACCCCAGCCCTTTGTGAGTATGCAAACCGTCTGATTATTGTGCTAGATTATGGTTTGTGGGCCACGGCCCTAGTGGTAAGATCCACATGATTATCCTTCATGGCACACAGCAGAGCAAAGAAAAGCAGAGAGTGGTCAGAAAACAGCTACAACTCTCCAGTTCAAACCCTTTGTGAAGGGACGCGTGGCAGTCTGGGTATTCCAGGCCTTCAGTAATGGCTTTGATAGTCATTATCAGTTTAAAATTAAGTTATTCCTGCCTCAACTTGATATGCCAGACTTTGTAGACTCTCCTTGGGAATCTTTACCCCTTCTGAGGAGTTGGTGGGGCGTTGGGTCTGGGAAGGTGTGCGTGAGGGAGAGCCAGAGGAGGAGAGAGAAAGAGAACTGTGGATGGTATATAAAACGAGAAAAAAACCCTTTAAATAGAAACTTACGAAAAATAAACAAAGAGCAAAAATAAATAAATAAACAAATTAATTAATTAAAAAGTTAAGTTGGGGCATGGTGTCATGTGACATTCTGCTCTACTCTGTGCTCCAGTTTAGCTGTGGCTACATAGTGAGATCCTGTCTCAGCAAAAACAAAACAAACAAGTTTAAAATTAACTTGCTTGGAGGAAATGTGTACCCTAACTGAAATTTGCAGTTTTCCTTACATCCTGATAGCAGCCACAGCATGATCATAGCAACAATGAAAACCAACCCTTACTGTGGACCAAGCACTATGGGAATCCGTGCACACTTTGTCTTTCATTCCTCACAAGGGCACAGAAGTTAAGTCGTTTGCTGGTAGCACAGCTAGTTAGTGGTGGAGTTGGGGCTTGAAACCAGGTTACTATGAGACTCTAAAGCAGTGAGATTCAGTATTGTGTTCAATTCCGGGCTGTAGCATTCTTTAATAGAATTATTTGAGGTAAAAGACTCCCCAGAGGCAACCTGCTTATTTCTGTACAAAGAAGACCAAAGGAGGAGACTGCTAATTTTTGACTTAAACACAAAGGTAGGTTATTTTACATTTGATGAGAAAAAGAAAGATAAAATTGCTAATCAAATCTGCTGAGCATGCAGCTACCTGCAAGGGTTTAATTAGAAAGTCTCAGTGCACATGCCCAATGAAGTAGTACCATCATTGAATATAGAGACTTGTTACTAATTAAAAGATAATGCAGGATAAATCCTCTTAACAGGTTTTTTTTATGTTATTCATTAATGGAACAACTTCTCTAATACATCAGCCGAGAACATAAACAAGTATTTAAGTCACTGAAACTCAATTTGGTAACATACTCTTGTCTGGCTTCTTTTCCTCCTTGCCTGTAAGCTGGAAGGATGGAGAGTGTGTTATCAGGAGCATAACCCAAGCAAACAGACAAACACACTTTCCTGGCTTCTCCATTACCAGTGATGCGCACAGTGTCTTCTTTTCTTGGGTGGAGTTTGGTCAGATTATTCTATTCAAATTTTCACTTTACCCCATCCCTTCCTAAAGCAGGAAATACTATGAGAGTTGAAACAGGGATCTCTGCAGGACCCACTCCTGGCTTTGTGGCAATGAGGACAGAACTGTGACTTGCCTAGCAGAGCAGGTGAGACAGGCAGGGAGGAAGTCTCCTGTCCCTCTTGTCCCAGTGTGCTGCTTGTTTTAAGAGTCTCCCTAGAAGAAACTTTGAGGGTTATCCATCCCTCACGTTTCCAGATAATAAAGGGAAACCGCTGTTGCTTCCTTGAGGCTTTGTCTGGTTTCTGAACTGTCATGAGGGTACTTAGAAACTTGACGATGCTCATTTGCAGTCCAGCACATACTTTTGCACAGAGATTCATGTTACTCAGCCAATAGACACCAAGCTGGCCTTGTTTGTGTTCAAGAGTCTCTGGTGGTTATCATCCTCACATGTGCTGGTGTCAAAGTTTAAAGTGCTAGATTATCATTTTATTTTTTTTAAAAAAATGTGTTTTAATTGTGTGTGTTTGTGACGTGTGTGACTGCCCTTACCATGCACTTCTGGAGGTCAGAGGTCAAAGTCTGTGGACTTGGTGCTCTCCTACCACTTTCCTGTGGATCTGGGGACTGAACTCTGCTTACCAGGCTTGTACACCAAGTACCTGTACCTACTGAAACCCCTTGCCTGCCCAAGATGCTGGAAATTATTAATTTAACAATATAATTTCTATTTAAGATTAAATTGAAATAAAACAGAGTAGTTATAGATACTGTTTTATTATTCTTTTTTGTACAATTCTCTATTAATTATTTTAGTGTGAAAAGATTGGGAAAAGTTTATTACAGCTGGCAAGTTTTCTTTTTTCTTTCTTTCATTTTGGGGGGGTGATGTGGGAGTGTCATATATCAATCTGTTGATTTCATTGGTTAATTAATAAAGAAACTGCTTGGCCTGATAGGTTAGAACATAGGTTGGTGTAGTAAACAGAACAGAATGCTGGGAGGAAGTGAGGCAATTGTCATGCCTCTCCTCTCTGGCTTAGATGCCATGCCACTCCTCTCCAGGGCAGTAGCGATGGAGCTCCAGCCCAAGATGGATCTAGGTTAGAATCTTTCCGGTAAGCCTTGTGGTGCTACACACATTAATAGAAATGGGTAATCAATATGTGAGAATTAGCCAGTAAGAGGCTAGAGCTAATGGATCAAGCAGTGTTTAAATGAATACAATTTGTGTGTTGTTATTTTGGGGCATAAGCTAGCCAGGCAGCCGGGAGCTGGGTGGTAGGAATACAGCCCATTGCTCATCCATCAGGAGGGTGTTTTGAGACAGAGTTTCTCTGTAGATTTGGAGCCTGTCCTGTAACTTATAGACCAGGCTGGCCTCGAACTCACAGAGATCTGCCTGCCTCTTCCTTCTGAGTGCTGGGTGGCTTACATCACCACTGAAAAGCTTCAGCTGGCAAAATTTCAAAGAGAATATGAATTCAAATGTTCTAGAATTGCAAGTGTATCAATTCTGATCTTTCTGGCTCTGCCAGATTGATGTGGGATTCCCCTCTGAATGTTGTGAATAACATTGGTTAATAAAAAAACTGGCTTGGCCTGACAGGGTAGAACAGAACTTGATAGGGAAAACTAAACTGAATGCTGGGAGAAGAAAGGCAGAGTCAGAGGAGAATCCATGGAGCTGTCAGAGACACACATGCCATAACTTTGCCGGTAAGCCACTGCCACATGGCAGTACACAGATTAATACAAATGGGTTAAATTAAGATATAAGAGTTAGCCAGAAATACACTTAAACTACTGAACAAATAGTATTGCAAATAATATAGTTTCTGTGTGATTATTTCAGGAGTCTGGGCATCTGAGAAAACAAACAAGGGGCTTGTTACAACACCAGATTATTCTCATTTAATAGTTTTTATTAGTATTTCTTTCTCCATTATTTTTGTACAGGGCAGATTATGGATTTTAAATCTTCTTAGAAGGGTGTGATATTTCTAAGCTGAATTTTTTGTTGCAATCACGTTTCTGAAGTGAGAATAAGGAATGCAATCCTTAGTCACGCATTCCTCCTTGATTCTTTCAGAGTGGATTAATCAGCCTCCTCCTCTTTCTAGCTCAATAAAAATGTGTGCCTGCTTGGACATTTGATTCATTAATCATTTTGTAGTTTGATGTGGTTAGATCATCGTGTAATAAGAAGAAAGTCATGGCAGTGCTTAACTAATTTTATTTGAATTTATTTAAATGATTTAGCCCAAAACTTAGATAAGTCATTAAATTTCCAGAATGGATTCTTTTGTAGCCCACAGACTGTGTCACACACATCTGGAAGCAGAAAAGCAAGTTAGGACATACAGAGCTATTAGAAAACAGTGTGTAGGCAGTTATCTAAAACCCTGATCGTTTGATAGAGAAGATTTGCGGCTGTACACCTGAATCTACACTCTCCTTAGAATCAAACTTACAATTTATTGAGTGTATAAATGGTGAGATAGCTCAGCAAATAAAAGTGCTTGTTGATTCCCTAGCATCCTAGGCCACATGATGGAAGGAAGGACCTATTCTGAGAAGCTGTCCTCTGATCTCCATGCATACGCCATGACTGTTGTGCACACATGAATGTCCTTATCATGATGTGCTACCTCACTGCTATCCTAAGAGCACTAGCATTGGCTAACCATGCATTGAAACATCGGAAAATATCAGCCAAAACAGCCTTTCCCATTAATAAGTTAGTTATCTCAGGAATTTTTTCATACCAAAGGAAAGCTGATAAACACACAGCCTTTTGAAATTTCTACTTTGCAATCCCATCCCTTTGGCAACATTTGAATTTTAAAAAGAGCACACTGAAACTCTAGCAAACGGCTGCCTCACAGTGCTGTATTAGACAACTGAGCTTCGACAACATAGTTATCTACATAAGTTATATTTTCCTAGGCCAGGAAATCTTACAAAAAATATCTCCTTGTGTCATATTAATCAGATAGAACAATGTGTTTCCTCATGACAGTTTCATGCATATATAACACACACGGATCATATTCACCTCTCTGAGTCCCTTCTCTTGTTCCATTCCACTCTGCTTGCACCCCTCCTCTTCCCAAGCACCCCAATTCATTTTCCAGACTTTAAACAACTAATTCTTCATACTGAAGAAACATTGTTTTTCTGAGTGTGGCTGATCATTTATCATGATTGTTAATATTTCTGATGAGGCCCTACCTCCCAAATTTCCCACATCTTCCCCAAAGAGAACACCACTTGGGGAACAAGTATTCAAAACACAGGTCTATGGGAGACTTCAGACTTATACCAAAGCAAGAAATCAAGGCAAGGCATTGGTGGTCAGTGACATTTTAGGGGCCATGAGTAATTAAATATGAAATTTGAGATTTTCTTTTTGTTTTTAAAAAACTTTTTAGAAATTACATAGGTTCCAGCAAGTGCATGCTGCTTGGTCATGACTAGGATATCAAACAGCAACCAAGAAGCAAATGCATATCTTATCTTCTTTTCCAAGTAGGAAAATGGGTGTTTTGTTGAGATCTTTAATAATTATTCTGAAATAACAGGAGAAATTAAGACATCCAAGAGCTTTCTGTCTTTTTCCTTCAAAGGCAGAGGATCCCACATGTCCCCCTGACTTTGTTTTCTCCTCCTGATCTATCCTGATGCTATTTTGAAGCCATCCCTCAGTTGTGTCTGTTTTCTTTTTCCTACCAGTTTTCCAAATCCGATTCTATTAAAAACAAAATCAAACAAGAATGTATTATTTTTGGAACAAGTCCATTTGTTCCTGATCAGGTCAAAGTTTTCAAGCCTCTGAGGAAAATAGTTGGAATATTCCTAAGATGGTGATGATTGCTTCCTTCTTTGTCAAGTTAATGTTTAAGGAGGTCGCTGCAGTAATGTCTTTCTTCTCACTGCTCCCCACCCTTGCAAAGATACATGGTTGATTTTGAGCATCAGAGCCTGTACTACTCCACTTTCCATTTCATAGTAGGAAAAAGAAACTTAAAGCATCTAAAGCTCCAGGATCAGTGGAAGAAATAAGAATGTAATTTCCCTAGTCGTAGCTGGGTCATTCCTAACTGTGTGGAAATTGTCAGGGGATCCTTCATGGGCATTAGTGGGTTAAAATTTTGAAATTCACATACCTCACAAGGCAGAAAGGCCAAGTGTATCTGAGCCAGATTCCTGGTGATTTTAGTAACATCCTTTCTGACCTCTTGAACGGACGATGGTGTCTGAGATTTGCACTGTCACAGTGGAGAAGGACAGAGTCCTGGATCCCCACCCTCTCACCTCTCAGGCTACTCTGACATGAATGCCACAACATGATTTACCAATAGACAGGGAACACCTCACACACATGATGATGGCTATAATTAGGGGCTATTTTGCTTGTAAATCTCATGAGGTCATGGGCCAAAGAAATATGGCCATGAGCAATGAAGGCCTTAGAGTGCAGTGATTGAACTAGTCAATCAAAATGAATAATTTATGTGATCTGGGCTGGTCTTGTGCATTCTGAATATTCCATGATAACTTTTATTAGTCAGTGAGTAATTTAAACTCAGCTTTGCAACAGCAGTTTTTAGACGTGCTCTGGAAAAGGTTTTTATTTTCTGAAATGATTATCACCTACTGTCAGCAACTGTCAGAGGTTCAGCAGCATTTGTCTCTTTGAGTTTCATTATCCCCTTTGTTTGTTCTTTCCTTAGATCTTAGCTTACTCCGGTTTACACTTTGAAGAAACAAAAAGGCAAGCTAAGCCGGATTCCTCATCTCTTACCTATTATAAACAATCATCGCCACTGAAAGGAGCTTTAAAATGACATCTTTTACAATAATGCACAGATCTGCAATAGCCTTTGGAAAGGCACTTTAAATGTGAAATGAATTTAAAAATATTAAAATTTAAGAACAATGGCTTCAGAAAAGATTTCTTAGTAATAAAATATTTTGCACTAGAGTGTGAATTTATTGTTCTCTAGTGCGATTCGGTTTTAAAGAGTGATCTGAAACTCGTTTCTAAGCTGTCAGGTGAAGTGCGAGCAACTGAGGGGCTTGTTTAAATGCATTTTTTCCAGCTTTCATGATTTCCCCTGATTTTCTCTGTGCCACAGGGGAAATGACTTCTGCCATACATACTCCCTTGGTCAGAGGAAAGAAAGAGACAGGGTTTGATTCCTCATCTATTTCAGTCTTAAGGCATCTGTTTTGGTGGCGACTGAGGCTCTTGCTTGATTCCAGCTTCCATGAGGTATCATATCATTACACTCAGCCATAAGCTCTATTCTCTTTATTTTTCTAGCCCAGAATTGTTAGCTGCCTTCCGATGCCACTAATCTCTGGGTTCTTCTGTAACTCCTGCTTGCTTTCTTAGCAGTTCCAACTCCCATGTGAACATTTTCACATGGTATTGATCACCTTATATTTTAAATATTTTGTGTTATTTCCCATTTTCATAGTTAAAACTGGATGATAGTTATATATGTATTCAACAGCAATTAATAAAAAAAGAAGCTATGGATTTGAGAGTAAAGAGAGGTATATGGGAGAATTTGGAGAGATGAAATGAAAGGGAGAAATATGATTATATTATAATTTCAAAGATGAAAATGTACAAATGTCTTGATGATGTACCAGACAGAGAGTGAGGTAAGGTGAACTTAGTTATATGATTTAAAAAGATATTCTCTATAATTTTAAATGATTTGAATGACAACTTTTCAGCTCTATGGGGATATAAAATTATTCAGCAGACAGCATACTTTCAATCGTGGTGTTTCTTGATCTGGTGATATGATACTGAGGGCAGAGCAAGCGCACCCTCAGCTAATCATGTGACCATGGGTGTGCAGATTTCCTGCTCTGCAGGTCTCTGTGCTGCTCTGAGGTTTGGTGCACTAGGTATAGTAAATGTATTTGGGGCTGAAATATTCCCAATGTATGCGAAGCCAAGCCCAAGTCAAAGTGCATCTGCATTGATTGCTGTTTAGTTTTGTTTTGCAAAAGTGTGGGCCTGTGAACATTTATGAAGTGGGTACAGAATCAGTTTATTGAACTCAAGAGTCATCAGAAAGTATTAATAAGTAATAATTAATAAGTATTCAGAAAGCCTTCCAAAATCTTATGAATTTGTTTCTTCATCTACATTAGTGGTCAAGACTGAGTTTTGCTTATTTAGCCTTATAATCTTATTTTTTGGAAGCTTTCATTCTTTTGACAGTTTCAGGCTGGTTTTGAACTTTTGAACTCAAGTGAATTTCCTGGAATTGCAGGAGAGCACCACTGTGCATGACTTCTTTGACATTTTAGAATTTTGTAGTATTTCTCGGAGTCTAGACATTGAAACACAATCTAGACATGGTTGGTCTAGAGCTGATTCATACTTAGGATACAACATTAAGGCAGGTTTAAAGAAACCATCCTCAGCTTAGCTTTTCAATGTAATGAAAATACACCTTAGAAGGATAACACATGCTAGTCCCTCAATACTCATGAGCAGGATTAAAGGATTCTAAGTGATCCTAAACAGATCAGTAATACTAGGTGTTGCCTTATTACGTTTTTAAGATAAAAAATATTTCTTGATGGCCCAATAGTAAGTCCTCCCAGAGATAGATGCTTAGAAAATGTACCAGCCACTCATGATTTAAATGCCACTCGCTGTGAGGCAGCCTTTGGAGATCTGGTGGTAAGTAAGGCAGACGCTGTTCATCACAATGAGTTTGGAATCTGGTAAGGACATAGACAGTCATAGTGATGCACAGCAAATCACCAGCATGTATAATAAAGGTATTTTATGTATTCTAGAAGTTTGGAAAGACAAAGGAGTGACTAGAAGAAAGAATCAAAATTGACAGACAAGTTCAATTTGTCCATCCAATCACAACAAACATTGCAAAGCTTAGGGAAGATGAAGATGAATAAGTCACAGTAGGTGGAAGAGGGTCTGTAAGACACTGAAGAGTGCATGAACACCATGGGCACATGGGAAGGAACTGAGTTTATGACTCACTAATAAGCCCCGACTAATAAGCATTAATGGTTTTCTTTCTGTGCCTCCCTCAGAAATAGTTTTTGTCTGCATTGCATCATTTAATATTGTTTGGTCTTAGAAGTTTTCTTGAGAAACCTTTTTAATATATATGTTGAGGACTAGAGGGGATGAAGACTGTCTGCTGTCACTGAACTTAGAGGGACTGGAGAATTAACATTATTACTGAGTGGTTAGGAAATGGTGTGTAACTAAGCCCATTTTCTGGACTCTTAATCTAATCTATACAAAGGAAGATATTAATAACATGAAGACTGAAAAAGAAATTGTTTACATTGCTTAATAAACTACTTGGTGTAGTCTATTTAATTAATGTTAGTTATTTTGAGTTCTTAGTCTTTGGGAGTACAATTGTATAAGTCAGGGTACCCCAGAAAATCAGAATCAATAAGAGACATTTTTATGCCTGTATTTATCTCTCAGTTTTATCTATGTCTATTTCATGTCTCTGTTTATCCATACATCTACCATCCTCCCATCCATCTACCCACCCATCTGTATTTTTATTTTTATAGCTGGTTTACATAACTTCAGGGGCTGAGCATTCTGGCAATCTGCCATCTGTAAGTTGGAGGCACAGGGAAGCCTGTAGTGCAATTATGGTCAAGTGTAAAGACTTGAGAATCAGGAGAGCTGATTGGTGGTGAAAATCCCACTCTGAGAGCTGAACAAGACAAGATGAGGGATTCTAGTCAACAGCAAAACAGAAGAAAATGGTAGAGGTAGTTCTTCCATATTCTGTTCTTTCAGGTCCTCGGTGTTTTGGCTAATGTTCATGCAACCCAGGGGACAGCAATCTTCTTACCTAGTCCACCAAATCAATACTACTTTCTTTCAGAAGCCCCTCTGCAGATATAACCTTCATAGACTTGAGAGATGATCTGCTCAGCTAACCCATAAAGTTAATCACCATAACCGTGCAGTTTCCAAGGGCTCTGAAAAGACATATAATTTGATCTAATTCAAAACTGGGAAGGAGAAGAGTGTTGAGTAGTCACTCTTTTATGGAAAGAGAAACTGCACCCAAAGGAATTCATGACCACCCCAATAATGTACCAGGGATCAAGCTCGAGTTTGATGTTCTTTCAGTCCCCCACTTCCCCACATGATCAAGCTCTCCTTAGTGAACTATGCTTATAAAAACAAATCCCTTTGTGCCAAACTGTTCAGAGAATTATCTCTCTTGCAAAGTGGTGGCTCTTTGGTGCTGGAGACTAGATCTTATTCATCAGGGGTTCTCATAATGTTCATCACACACACACACACACACACACACACACACACACACACACACAAATAGAATGTGTTCTACAAGAACTCACTGAACTGATAAATCTGGGCAGAGATTTACAGACAATGTAAAGCAGGACGGTCCAGTGGCATTCTGAAACAAAAAAGACCAGCAGGTGGTTCTTTATGTTTAAATAAGGCTTGTATATCCTAACTGTGTGACTTTGCTTTCCAACAAAAGGCAACTTAAAGCAAGGGCTCGTGTTGGGGAGCCCGTCAGGGTGGGGGATGCTGTGGCAGCAGCAACAGGAGGATTCTCATCCCTAGTCATATTAGGGAGTAGAGAAAAGAGTGCAGTGTTCATTTGGCATTCACCCTTCTCTCTTCTTATTCTGTTCAAAGACATGTGGGGTGGTTCCTCCTTTCACAGTTAAACATCTCTAGAATCACCTTAGTATACACAGCCAAAGGTATCTTTGACAATATTCTGTATACTTATTAAGGGAATCAAGTTGGCAATCAAAATTAACCATCACACCCAAATTCTGTGTGTATGGCTTCTTGTTAGAAGGTTAGAGTTTTATTTCTTAAGCTTATTTTGTTTGCAGAAAAGTCAGCTCTCATTTTGTGCATAACCCTGTGTGTGCTTAATTGAGCTTGGAAACCTGGAAGAAGCTGTGCTTATTTGTGCTTCTTTGGAGGTTTTTGCTGCAAAGACTCTACCCCGTTCTTAGAGCTATGCAGTCTTCCTCCACGTCAGTGTCTTCAGGCTTTTATTCTGGTGAGGATTTTCAGCAAGATTCCTGCCTCCTGGCAGTGGAAAACAGATATTACAAGGGCTAAGGCTGCACCCTCCTCCTCCTCTTTGTTTTTGAGCACTGAATGGTTTGGACTGTTTAGATGCTCCTTGATTCTGCCCAGTTCAGTGAGAATGATTGTCATATGTAAGGCAAAGCAGGAAAATGTTTCCTTGAAACAGAGACTAATTTTCCTTTAGCCAGTAGTGCAGAAATACTAACTCTAGGCCCTTTTCATTCTGATGTAAATAACATTTAATTATAGAAGCTACATGTTATGTTTTGACAGAGTCAATTGTGAATAAGTTACAGGGCCTTTGTCTTGAAGCTTAGCATGGGGTCTGAAAGCAGTCTTCAAGAGAATAAATTTATATTCAACCACAGACCTCTAAATTCAAATTCTTCGAGTGGTGATGGTCTGGTTGCCACCAAGACAAGGAAAATGTGAGTGTGTATCTGTACATGTGTGCACACGGGGAGAACATAGTGTGTATCTGTACATGTGTGTACACAGGGAGGAACTGAGTGTGTATCTATACATGTGTACACACAGGGAGAATGTGAGTATGCATTTTTACATGTGTGTACACAGGGAGAATGTGACTGTGCATCTGTAATGTGTACACAGGGAAAATGTGAGTGTGCATCTGTAATGTGTACACAGGGAAAATGTGAGTGTGCATCTGTAATGTGTGCACAGAGGGAGAACCTGAGTGTGCATCTGTACATGTGTGCACAGAGGGAGGAACTGAGTGTGCATCTGTAATGTGTGCACAGAGGGAGAACCTGAGTGTGCATCTGTAATGTGTGCACAGAGGGAGAACCTGAGTGTGCATCTGTAATGTGTGCACACGGGGAGAATGTGAGTGTGCATCTGTAATGTGTGCACACAGGTCTGCTTGTCTTTTGTAGGCACTAGTTTGATCTTGTATGCCCAAGAACACACCACATTTCGATTCTCTACAGAATCGAATAAATATTACCTCCTCCCCTCTCCATAATTCAAATATTTTATATGATTTTTACCCACACGATAGCCTTTAGGTAAAACAAAATCCAAAGAAACAATTTGAACAATTAGGAATAATGCATTGTGATGAAAGAAAAGATCGTGTCAGGAGAGTGGGAAAAGTGCTGTTTGCTATGTTTTTGGGGGTGGGGGCCCTACAGAATTGTTTCCTTTGAGAAGTTTAATTCCATTTCATAATGTATGGCCTTGTAGGAATGACATTTGCATACTGACAGTCTTGGTTATGCCTGCTGTACTTAGCTGCCATGCATAATCACATATGTGAATAACTACATTGAATAGACCTGTTCTTGAGAATATAATTATAGCATATTTGTACTAATTACCGTATTCTTTGAGAGAATCTTGCATAGCGTATCGTTTTACTTATTTTCTTTGAAGACAGCTTTTCGTGCTTTCACTTGGAAAACAAACTAGATCTTTTGTCTAAACGCAGAAAAGGCTTTCTACTGACAGAATTTTCCAAATCGGCTCATGCAGCACCGTAGCCTACGGGAGGGTGTGATAATTGATTCTGGGGGTCACCTGGATTGTATTAACTGAGAGTCGTGGTAAAGCACTGATTATTCCTAATGCCTCAGAAAATACCGTGTCCATCTGTCTTCTGCAGGAAAGGAAACCCAGGTGCTTTTGCTTTTTGATTAGGTGTGTGTGTTTCTAGAGGAGACTGGAGTGGAAATTGGTAAATTTAATGAGTAAGCTGGGTAGGTGGACCCAATCAGATGGCCTAGAGAATGGGTGGGACAGGCAGAATAAATAAGGCAGAGGGGCGGTCAGTTCATGCAAGCCCTTTCTCTCCTGGAGTCAGGACTCTCTATTCTCTGTCCTTGGTACTCAGAGCTCCAGGTTCACTGGCCGTTGGACTTGGAGGCTTGTACTGTGGCCCCTAGAGTTCTTGTAAATGGCTTAATTTGGACTTTTTGGCCTCTTTAGTGAAGTGAGCTAATTTCCTCCCCCACCCCCATTCCCCCGATAGGTTTTGTCTCTGTGGCAATAAGGTAAATGGCCATCTCCGCTTGCTCTATTGTCTAATTTCCTTATTTTTGTTTGGATGAGACTAATGACATGTGTAGATCTCATCTGAGGAAGTTTGTGGATTGCTTGTGAAAATAAGCCATGAATTATTTAGGACCATAAATAGAGTGACTGCTTTCTGAAATCTCTGAGACATTTCACTTCAGTTCCTGCTTTTTGTAATAGTTATATTTGTTAGTTGCAAAGACAAAATCATTGGCAAAAACAATTTAAGGAGGAAAAGGTGTGGTGGCAGAACCATAAGATAGTTGGTCACATTGTGTAGGTAATCAGAAAACAGGGATGAATGCTGGTGCTGAACTCAACTTTTCTCTTTTTCTTCAGTGAAGGATTCCAGTCCCATGGAATGATACCATGTATATTTTGTGTGGTTCTCCCTATCTTAGTCTAAGCTCTCTGATAATGTTCTTAAAGACAATGCCAGAGTTTTTTCCCTAAGGTGATTCTAGACAACCAAGATTCACTGTCACCCCTCTGGATAAAGCTCCGTCTCTAGGAGCAAGAGCTCTGGTGCTGATGAAGAAGAGAGTGAAGGATGGCAGGATGAAGTGTTGGCTCCCTCTCCCAGTCCGTTAGGGAGATGGATAACTGTAGTGTTAGCACCAGTATGCTAGGGACAATTTATCTGGACTCTGTTATGAACAAAACAATTGATTTATTTTGAAACTTCTGTCTTCCACTGTATTTGTTAGATTTCTGGCTCCTGGATTTCTGTCTTAATTTAAATAGATGATCTGGCTGTGATGTTAGATATCTCTGTTCATCCTTAAGTGTTTCTTCAACCTGCTCATCATTACTTATCAATTGTAGCTTGGTTTATTCTTTCTGCCTGTCTCTCACCTCTTCTGTCACATCTCTTCTCTTTATCTACTCATACTCTTGCTAGTGTAATCGAATGGAAAAGATTTTGAACTGTGGGATTCAAGATCCTAGAAACCAGTTACAACCTGTGTAACCCAAGACAATCTTTCTGTGATTTAAAAATTCTCATTAACTAGATATTAATACTTTTATATTTGGAACAAATAAATAATCGATGAGCTAATGGCATGAAATTGTATTAGTTAGTGTTGTTTTGCTGTGATAAAACCTGACAACCAAAGGCTACTTGGGGAGGAAAGGCTTTATATGGATTACAGGTTACAGCCATGTGAGAAAATCAAGGCAGAAACTTAACTCCAGAACTTGGAGGCAAAGACTGAATCAAAAATTTTGGAGAAACCATGCTTAGAGAAACAGAATTGCATCCAGTGTGATCTCCTGGCTCAGTTATGATGTAAATAATGACTCCAAATGTGTCAAGGCATTCCTTTCATGTAGACAGCTTAATTCTTAGAATTCTATCATTTTATTAACTCTCTATCTCATCTACATTTTGTTCTGTACAATCAAAAGGAATAAATTTGGTTCCTGCTTCTAAATAACTTGTAATTTTCCTTCCCCTGAGTAAATTTTTCCTGCTCTAAATATATTTTTAAATAAAGTTTTCCATTCACTCCATTTGTGTAAACTGAAATTTTGTTAACACACAGTTATTACATTTGACATTATTTTCTTTGTGGTAACTCCAGATAAGAGATCATAGAAATATCTACATTATATTCACATACTGAAAATCAACAGCAACACCAATTCCTTTTTGTTTTAAGAAGTCCTGTATAATCAGAGGTTTCTAGGCAGTGTTTGCATTGCACATCTGATTCCATTGACATTTACCTTGGAGACAGATGACCAATGATGAACAGCATGATTCTTAAATGACTAACATGTTTTTATATTTTAGCATCTATGAGCTCTGCTGTAGTTAACTAGAGACAGCCTCCTACCTGAGAGAGGAGGAGAATATGTTCAAAAGAATGTTGAAGCGACAGAAACGATATCGTATCACTTCTGACATAAAAAAGAGGACTAAAACAAAATAAAAGTACTGGAAAACCAACCAGACTAGGATTTAGAGATGGGTTTCCAGCGTCTTCATTTTCCACCTCTAACACATCAGGCTCTATATCTGGAGGATCCCATAGCTGAGAGGTTACCCTTCCATTCTTGATAACAAAGCCAAGAAGTGTCAGCAAAGCCCACATCTTTCCCCAGACTGGAGTGATGACAGGATAGTGGGTGTTGTTTGGATTTATGCTTCACTGTCTTTTCTTGACTGAGAATGGTAGATTCACAATCCTAGCTGTGAGAGAAATAATTGGGACTCCATTGCTTTATTCCTGTTTGAGGTTCAGCATAAAACCTATTCAGTTTTTCTGACTCCATTTTCTTCATGGTGCAATGCTGTTCAGAATCAATGGCTTAGAGGATTGGCTTTCCTCAGTCCCTTTATGTCCCCTAGTCTGCTGCTGTATTTACTCTCAATGGCAGGGGACAGAAGGGAAACCCAGAGGTTTGTAGTAGTAGAGGACCAGGTTGGCCAGAGTATGACTAATTTTGGGCAGAGAGAAAGTTAGAAAAGAAAGGAATGGAGGAAATGAAAGAAAGAGAAGAGGAGAGGGTGGGGAAGAGGGACTCCAGCTTCTAGCCACCCATGAAGACAAGCAGGAGCCACTTGATCAGGAAACCAGGAGACTGGGGTAGCATGCTCTTATTTCCCTGGTCTACCTGCTTCACACTCTTCTCTCCTCACCCAGGTACCAAGTTACCTTTCAGTGATGAGAAATATGGGTCTTGCATACCGTGCAGACTATTGCCTGAAGAAGTTATTAAATTATCAATCATGCTATTCATAACCCAGGTTATGAATTCATTTAAATGTGTTCACTCCAACCAAAAGACAGAGGCTCATGAGGAAAAAATGTAAACAATCAAATAAATACATAACATATTTTCTGCAAGTTGCTAGAGTTAAAAAATTTAACCTCCATTTTGTGTTGAATATCCCCAAAGACCTCTATTGGAATTTTAAAGGAGGTGAGAAATTGTCATAGTGATTTACCACCTGAAGGTTGCTGATGCATGAAGTTAATCTCAATTTTCTGTTCATGTGGGGTTTATTTGCACATGCTGTACTACATTAATTTTTCAGCATGGTTTTTGTGTATTTTTATTAAAGTATACTTTTCTTTTGACATTTTTAAAATCCCTGTTGGTATTGTAGAACCGAACACATGCCTTCATTGGCTTGATTAATGCCTGCTTCCTGCTTACTGTTCATGTTTATCTTCAGGGAGAGGAGTACAGAAAATCCTGTTGATTCTCTGGTATTCATTGAATATTCATCTAGGATTGAACACACTGCTGGGATGTGTTGCTATTTATGCATGTCTCCCACCAGCCTAGGGACGCTGATAAATTTGTTAATCTTAGTGAAAATAATTTTTAGTATTGGACTACTGAAAGCAGATTTGAACTTATCGATACATTTTTCTTTATGATGTCAGATTCTGGTTTTTACATTTAGAAAAATTCAGCTATATTGGGATTAAATGGGAATCTACAAGAAATTATATTTATGAATGCTTACCTTAAAAATTAAAGTGATTATGTTATGGGGTGATGCCTATTCTTGGTTGTCAATTTGACTTCATCTGGAATGAAGTACTCACTATAAATAAAGGGCAAACCTGTGATTTTTTTTTTGCTTGGTTTGAAGTGAGTGTGATGGACCAGTCTGGCTCAAATTCTAAGATTAGAAGCCATTTTGTTATAATTTCAAAACAAGTTCATTCCTGTTTTTTGTAAAATTTAAATTTGGCCATGTCTTGATCCATCTTATGGAATTTGACAAGATACGCACCCTCCACCCTGGCTTCCAGCCTGATAAGATAGATGTTCTGCCAGATAATGTTGAGATGTTCTTCCAAGTTCCTATGTAACAAAAAATCCTTTGGAAACCCCTTGCTTTGCAGTTTGGGGCTATATATGCCTTACCTTCATCCATGCTATTTTCTCAAACTTTAGGGAAATAGCTCTGTCTGGCAGAAAAGAAAGTTTGCTTAATTTGACCAAAGATATTTGGGTCAGTGGTCTTTAGTCTCATTAGGTGGAATTAATGGTGAATTCACTTCTTGTCCAGACCTCTGAGGCAGGAAGACACACTCCTTTGACCCAGAATCTGAAGTGGGAAGACACAATATAAGGAGATGGAAAAAGAAACTTTTGCTCTTTGCCTGCTTGCCCAACCTTGCTAGCAAGTCTGTTCATTCACTGGCATTAGAACCTACATGTTTGGGATTCCAGTGTCTACTGAAGACTAGCTCAGATCAGCCTGTGCACTAAGTGAATTTTGATCCTTGGACTTTCCATTCATAGTCAGTCATTGTTAGATTACTGAACCACAGCCTATAAGTTACTCTAATAAATTCCCATTATGCATAGAATTCATTCTAAATTCCCTTTGTGTATAGAATTCCTTTTATAAGTTCTGCTATTCTAAAGAACCCAGAGGTTTACGAGGGTTAAAAAGTTTTCAGTGAAGAAAACAGTTGAGGTCTATGGATGCACTTCAGTTGTACAACACTTTCTTTGCATGCTCAAGGCATTAGGTTCAACCTCCAGCACTGCAAAAACAAATAGAGAAATTGATACTCATTACTTTAGCCCCAAACCCCAGCAGGCTCTTTTCTTGTATTCCCATTTCACAGTCAGGCAACTGTGGGCATCTTATTCCAGGGAGTCTATACTGAGGGAATGGTAGGTTGATGGGTGGTGTCATTTTACCCATGAGCCTCTGTAGACAGTGCCTGAACTGAGAGGAATGACTGTCAAGCAAGACGTTCTGGTGTTGGGGATGGTCTGCAGGGAAATGTTTTGAAGAGTAAGCTATTGGTGTCTCTGAAGCCACAGGTGACACCTGTTTTTCCTCCTAACATAGAAAGAAGAGACTGCAGACTCGGGGAGAATAGGAGTGCCAGCACCAGCTGAGTCCTGAGTCATAGTCTGCTGACTTGTGCTCTTTAGTAAACTGTATGCTCACTCAGGGCCTGGTTCTAATTCGTCCCAAGATCAAGATGACATTGTGTGTATGTGTATGGGTCATAAAACTAGAAAAGGGATCTTGAGAGGAAAATGTGATAGCTTTAGAGGGGCAAAGAAATAAACAGAGGGTAATAGAGTACATGTTTAAAGCCGAGCAGTGAGAGGAAGCAGCAGGGAAGGTCAGGGAGACTAGGGAGAGGAGTGGCTGGAAAGAACAAGAACAAATCATGTATGAAAATGACACAGTAAACCCTACTAGTTTGTATGTTTACTAAAAACCAAATTATTTATCTCTTATGTACTAGTCTATAACATATTATCTCTCTATATATCATCTTTATCTATATGGAAATTCTTACATAGATCAACCTACCTATCCTATCTATCTATCATCTATCTATCTATCTATCTATCTATCTATCTATCTATCTATCTATCTATCTATCATCTATCTATCATCTATCTATCTATCTATCTATCTATCTATCTATCTATCTATCTATCTATCTATATCTATCTATCATCTACCAACCATTTATATATCAAACTATCATCTATCAATCTCTATATGTCTTTTTCTCTCTGTTTCTGTCTCTTTATCTCTGTTATATAAACTGGGGTAACAGTGGAACTTGACCTGATCATCCCATAGTTTGGTAGACATGAATGTGGTTATATATAAGAGAAGATTTATTTTTGTTTTTTGTTTTTTTTTCGAGACAGGGTTTCTCTGTAGCTTTGGTGCCTGTCCTGGAACTAGCTCTTGTAGACCAGGCTGGCCTCGAACTCCCAGAGATCCGCCTGCCTCTGCCTCCCGAATGCTGGGATTAAAGGCGTGCGCCACCACCGCCCAGCCTATAAGAGAAGTTTTGTATACTATTAAGCATTGAAGATATTTATTGTCATTATATTTTATTTTCTGTTGTTCAGCTGAGATAAAAAGAACTAGTGTGGGTGAGGGCCTTGCTCCATGGGGAATTAATGGGGACCAGCAGAGTCCAGCTCTACTGATTTCCTGTCAAGGTTCAACTCAGTTGCCTCAAGGTAGTGAAAGGACTAAGAAAAATCCTAGTCTAAGAAGTATGGAGCGAGTTCACACACGTCCTGTTAAAATCATGTTCTCATACCTTATTTCTAACTTCTAGCTTCTTCTTCTAGCTTCTTCTATTATAAAAATTCTTCTCTGTCAGGAGCCTTGAAGCAATAAGGAAATTACAAGAAATGCCTTTTCATTGGTTGAAAGCGCATTCCTAGTGTAAGTGATTAGGGAGCTGAGCCATTGCCATGGCAACACAAGGTCCAAGGTTACAGAAGTGAGACCATGACCAGCGAGATAAGCTTTGAGAGATAGGTCTTTTCTTAGTAGACTGGCAAGTGAAGAATTGTCATGCTTTTTTTTAGTAATCTTTCTTGGACTTCTGTGGCTCTGACCTTGTACATAGCTGTAAGGTTTCAAATTTATGATATACTTACAAAAAGTCTTTAGTCTTGTTTGAATTTTCTCTGATGTGAAAGTGAGCTAATTGTGTACAGTTAGTCTGAGCAGAAGAACAAGGCAGAATTTTAAGTTTCTACAGTCTTGGTGGGACAAAAAGGTCCAGCTATAAAGCATGTCCCAGTATATATTCTTATACAGCCAAATGAAAAGTCATCTTCCTGACCACCCACAGATATAGGTGCCTGTGCCCATAAGATTGAGATATAATCATGAGATTACATATACTCATCACATGAGATTATACACTACAATGCAGGTATTGGGGAGACACCAAGCGGCTTTAGCAAAAGTGAGTGAAAGTTTTCAGAGTTGATGGTCCTGCATGCCTTTCCCGGACAAGATTAACCTCCATCAGAGAATCACTCCTCTAGTGGGTTGATATCTGAACACCAGTTGTTATTTGCTGTATCTCTCATGGCCCCTCACAGGGAATAGAATCTACTCTTTTTAGATGTTGATGCTTCAAGAGAGTTGACAATAGTGACTTCTCTCACTGACCCTCTATGGCACCATGTGTTCTTCAGGCAGTACTGGACTTCTTTCTCTTCGACTTTCTATTTTTGGTATATAATAAAGCATTTATCTCCTTAAAGTAAATTAGAGGAGAAATGGACAAACTCAGGGCAATGAAGGGTGCTTCTTCTGCTTGTGTCCTCTGAAGAGTACCGGGCTGTTATCAAAAGGAGGTCACACTTGGAGGCCAATGACCAATGGCCTGTTAGCACTCCTCTATGTGTAGGCTGCAAGCAGGTTTTCTTTCACACTTTTTGGTGTTTTCGTTGTGCCATCTGGAGCAGCCCTGCCCTCTAATGCTCCTTCTGTCTTGTCTTCTCAGTCTTGCTCCTATTAGATGTCTGTCTTCCCATTGCCTTCTCCTAATTTCTTCCCAGCCTGGATAAAAATTTCATTTTATTGTACTGGGCTACTGTTTTATATTGCATTTCTACCCCAAACTTGTCTTAAAGTTCCTATGCTACACAGGATGATCTTGAGTTTCTTAACATTCCTACATCCAATATCCCGAGTGCTGAGGATACACACATAAGCCATCAGATCTGGTTTTATATGGTACAAAAGATTAGAGACAGGGACCTGATCTCTCAGAGCCAGGAGAGCCAACATTGGGGTAAGTTTCTGACCCCGCGGCGCCAGCCCGGGACAGGGAACTCAGAAGTTCCTCAACCCCCTATCCTTCTTGGGCTCTCTGCAGGGCCTCTACTCCCTGCTTACTGCCTCTTTATTCCTATCCCACCCAGCTTGCATCCAGAACCCTCCCCACTTCGGCCCCCCTGCCCTCTTTCGACACATAACACCACCGAGCCCAGCCTGTCTGGGCACTGGGTCCGAATCCTCAGGGCACCCAAGCGGGCAGGAGTTCCTTTGTTTCTATAGCCTGCCTGCACCAAGCAAGGTAGGCGCTTTGTTTACGAGCTACCCAACCAGCACAGAGACCTGATCTGGGTGCCAGGAGAGCCAGGATTGGGGAGAGCCATCATTGGGCATGGAGATCTGATCTTGGCACCAGGAGAGCCATCACTGGGGAGAGCCATCACTGGGAAGGTACATCAGTAGGGAAGGAGACCTGATCTGGTAAAAGAAGATCCATAGGGAGCATTTGGAAGAAGAGAAGGACAGATGCCAATGCAAGAATTCACCCAACAATCTGAAAAGCAACATGAAGCCACCAGAAACCAGCGACCTCACATTGGGAGGACATGAACACCTTAATCAAGAAGAAGTAGAAAAGATTGACTTCATGAAAGTGATTGACGCCCTTAAACAGCATGTAAAGAATGCCCTTATAGAAATGGATGAGAAATATAAGAGAAAGTTTGAAGAATTGAATAAATCAGTGAATGATACCCTAGAAAACCAAGGAAAAACAATCAAACAGATAATGGAAACAGTTCAAGACTTGAAAACTGAAATGGAGGCAAAGAAGAAAACACAAACAGAGGGCCGGCTGGACATGGAAAATTTAAATAAACAAACAGAGTCTACAGAAACAAGCATAACCAACAGAATACAAGAGTTAGAAGAAAGAATCTCAGATTCTGAAGATACCATAGAGTAAATAAACACACTGATCAAAGAAAACAGCAAGTCCAACAAACTCTCATCACAAAACATTCAGGAATTTTGGGACACAATAAAAAGACCAAACCTAAGAATAATAGGAGTAGAAGAAGGAGAAGAAGTGCAACTCAATGGTCAAGAAATTATATTTAATAAAATAATAGAAGAATACTTTCCCAACCTAAAGAAAGATATACCTATGAAGGTTCAAGAAGCATACAGAACACCGAATAGGCTGGATCAAAAAAAAAAAACAAAACAAAACATCCCCTCACCATATAATAATCAAAACACAAAGCATACAGAATAGGGAAAGAATTTTAAGAGCTGCAAAGGAAAAAAGGCAAAGTCACTTATAAAGGTAAACCTATCAGACTTACACCTGACTTCTCCATGAAAACCATGAAAGCCAGAAGGTCTTGGATAGATGTTCTGCAAAAACTGAGAGACCATGGATGTAAGCCCAGACTACTATACCCAGCCAAGCTTCCGTTTACAATAAATGGAGAAAATAAAATTTTCCAGGATAAAAACAAATTTAAACAATACGTAGCCACAAATCCAGCCTTACAGAAAGTAACAGAAGGAAAATCACTAACCAAAGAGTCCAACAATGACCACAATAACTCAGACATCTACAGACTCTTCACCAACACAACTCAAAGAAGGGAAACACACAAACTCCACTACTAAAAAAGTGACCGGAGTTAACAACCACTGGTCATTAATATCACTTAATGTCAATGGACTCAACTCACCTATAAAAAGGCACAGGTTAAGAGATTGGATAAGAAAACAAGATCCAACATTATGCTGTTTACAAGAAACACACCTCAACCACAAAGACAGGTACCTATTCAGAGTAAAGGGTTGGGAAAAGGCTTATCCATCAAATGGACCTTAGAAACAAGCACGTGTGGCCATACTAATTTCTAACAAAGTTGACTTCAAACTTAAATCAATCAGAAGAGATGGAGAGGGGCATTTTATACTCATAACAGGAACAATTCATCAGGATGAAGTCTCAATCCTGAATATCTATGCCCCTAATATAAAATCACCCATGTACATAAAAGAAACATTGCTAAAACTCAAGGCAGCCATCAAACCGCACACACTAATAGTAGGAGACTTCAGCACTCCTCTCTCACCAATGGACAGGTCAATGAGACAGAAACCTAACAGAGAAATAAGAGAATTAATGGAGGTAATGAAGCAAATGGACTTAACAGACATCTATAGAACATTCCACCCAAATAGGAAAGAATATACCTTCTTCTCTGAAGCTCATGGAACCCTCTCGAAAATCGACAAAATAGTCGGTAACAAAGCTAACTTACACAGTTACAAAAAAAATATTAGTAACCACCTGTGTCTTATCAGATCACCAAGGATTAAAGTTAGAATTCAACAACAATGCTACCCCCAGAAAGCCTACAAATTAATGGAGACTGAACAGTCAACTACTGAACCATACCTGGATTAAGGAAGAAATAAAGAAAGAAATTAAAGTCTTCCTTGAATTCAATAAAAATAAAGAAACAACATACTCAAACTTATGGGACACTATGAAAGCAGTCCTCAGAGGAAAATTCATAGCACTAAGTGCCCACTTAAAGAAAACAGAGAAAGCACATATTGGAGACTTAACAGCCCACCTGAAAGCTCTAGAAAATAAAGAAGCTGACTCACCTAGGAGGAGTGGAAGACTGGAAATAATAAATTGAGGACTGAAATCAACAAAATAGAAACACAGAAAACAATCCAAAGAATCAATGAAACAAAAAGCTGGTTCCTGGAGAAAATCAACAAGATTGATAAACCCCTATCCAAACTAATCAAACGGCAGAGAGAGAACACACAAATAAATAAGATCAGAAATGAAAAGGAGGACATAACCACAGAAACAGAGGAAATTCAGAGAATCATTAGATCTTACTACAAAAACCTATATGCTACAAAACTGGAAAATGTAAAGGAAATGGACACCTTTTTAGATAAATACCATATACCAAAGTTAAACCAGGACCAGGTGAACAATCTAAATAGACCCGTTAGTCGGGAAGAATTAGAAGCGGTTATCAAAAAACTCCCTACCAAAAAAAAGCCCAGGACCAGATGGTTTCAATGCAGAATTCTACCAGAACTTCCAAAAAGACCTAATACCTATACTCCTTAATGTATTTCACAATATAGAAACAGAAGAGGCATTGCCAAATTCCTTTTATGAAGCTACAGTTACTCTGATACGAAAACCGAACAAAGACTCAAACAAGAAAGAGAATTATAGGCCAATCTCACTCATGAACATCGACGCAAAAATCCTCAACAAAATACTGGCAAACTGAATCCAAGAACACATTAGAAAAATTATCCATTATGATCAAGTAGGCTTCATCCCAGAGATGCAGGGCTGGTTCAACATACGAAAATCTATCAATGTAATCCAGCATATAAATAAACTGAAAGAAAAAAAATCATATGATCATTTCATTAGATGCTGAAAAACCATTTGACAAAATTCAACATCCCTTTATGATAAAAGTATTGGAGAGATTAGGGATACAAGTGTCATACCTAAATATAATGAAAGTTATATACAGCAAGCCGACAGCTAACATCAAATTAAACGGAGAAAAACTCAAAGCCATCCCACTAAAATCAGGAACATGACAAGGCTGTCCACTCTCGCCATACCTCTTCAATATAGTGCTTGAAGTTCTAGCAATAGCAATAAGACAACATAAGGTGATCAAAGGGATTCAAATTGGAAGGAAGAAGTGAAACTTTCGTTATTTGCAGATGATATGATAGTGTACATAAGCGACCCCCAAAACTCCACCAAAGAACTTTTACAGCTGATAAACACCTTTAGTAATGTGACAGGATACAAGATCAACTCCAAAACATCAGTCGCCCTCTTATACACAAAGGATATGGAAGCAGAGAGCGAAATCAGAGAAGCTTCACCTTTCACGATAGCCACAAACAGCATAAAATATCTTGGGGTAAATCTAACCAAGGAAGTGAAAGATCTATTTGACAAGAACTTTAAGGCATTGAAGAAAGAAATTGAGGAGGATACCAGAAAATGGAGGACCTCCCTTGCTCTTTGATTGGGAGGATCAACATAGTAAAAATGGCAATTCTACCAAAAGCAATTTATAGATTCAATGCAATCCACATCAAGGTCCCATCAAAATTCTTCACAGATCTGGAGAGGACAATAATCACCTTTATATGGAAAAACAAAAAACCCAGGATAGCCAAAACAATCCTATACAATAAAGGATCTTCTGGAGGCATTACCATCCCTGACTTCAAACTTTTTTACAGAGCTACAGAGATGAAAACAGTGTGGTACTGGTATAAAAACAGAGAAGTCGACCAATGGAATCATATAGAAGACCCAGATATTAACCCACAAACCTATGAACACCTCATTTTTCATAAAAGAGCTAAAAATATACAATGGAAGAAAGAAAGCATCTTCAACAAATGGTGCAGGCACAACTGGATGTCAACCTGTAGAAGAATGAAAATAGACCCATGTCTATCACCATGCAATACACAAGTCCAAATGGGTTAATGACTTCAAGATCAGTCAGAACACACTGAACCTGATAGAAGAGAAAGTGGGAAGTACCCTACAACAGATGGGTACAGGAGATTTCTTCCTAGGTATAACCCCAGCAGCACAGACATTAAGGGCATCATTGAATAAATGGGACCTACTAAAACTGAGAAGCTTCTGTAAAGCAAAGGACACTGTCACTAAGACAAAAAGGCAACCTACTGCCTGGGAGAAGATCTTCACCAACCCCGCAACAGACAAAGGTCTGATCTCCAAAATATATAGAGAACTCAGGAAACTAGACTTTAAAATGTTAATTATCCTAATTAAAAAATGGGGCACTGAACTGAACAGAGAATTTTCAACAGAAGAAGTTCAAATGGCCAAAAGACATTTAAGGTTATGCTCACCCTCCTTAGCGATCAGGGAAATGCAAATCAAAACAACTTTGAGATATCATCTTACACCTGTCAGAATGGCTAAAATAAAAAAACTCCAATGATAGCCTTTGCTGGAGAGGCTGTGGAGAAAGGGGTACCCTCATCCATTGCTGGTGGGAATGCAATCTTGTGCAACCACTTTGGAAATCAGTGTTTCAGGTTCTCAGGAAATTCGGGATCAACCTACCCCTGGACCCAGCAATACCACTCCTGGGAATATACCCAAGAGATGCCCTATCATATGACAAGAGCATTTGTTCAACTATGTTCATAGCAGTATTATTTGTAATAGCCAGAACCTGGAAACAACCTAGATGCCCTTCAATGGAAGAATGGATGAAGAAAGTGTGGAATATATACACATTAGAGTACTATGCTGCGGTAAAAAACAATGACTTCTCGAATTTTGCATGCAAATGGATGGAAATAGAAAACACTATCCTGAGTGCGGTAACCCAGACCCAAAAAGATGAACATGGGATGTACTCACTCATAATTGGTTTCAAGCAATAAATAAGGGTCACAGAGCCTACAATTGGTGAACCTAAAGAAGCTAAGAAGGTGAACCCAAGGAAAAACATATAGTTGTCCTCTTGGCTATGTGAGGTAGACAAAATTGCCGGGGAGAATATTGGGATCTTAGGGGTGGTGGGATGGGGGTAAGGGGTGATGGGGAGAGAAAAGGGAGAAGGGGAGGATGGGGGAACTTGGGGAAACAGGAGGATTGGGATAACGGAAGGTTGGATAGGGGAGCACAGAAGCACAATTCTTAGTCAAGGGAGCCACCTTAGGGTTGGCAAGAGACTTGAACCTAGAGTGGCTCCCAGGAGCCCAAGCCGAGGTCCCCAGTTGGTTCCTTGGGCAGCTGAGGATAGGGAACCTGAAATGACCCCACCCTAGAGCAATACTGACGAATATCTTGCATATCATCCTAGAACTTTCATCTGGCGATGGATGGAGATAGAGACAGAGACCTACACTGGAGCACTGGACTGAGCTCCCAAGGTCCCAACGAGGAGCAGAAGGTGGGAGAACATGAGCAAAGATGTCGGGACCACGAGGGGTGCACCCACCCACTGAGACAGTGGAGCTGATCTACTGGGAGCTCACCAAGGCCAGCTGGACTGTGACTGAAAAAGCATGGGATAAAACCAGACTCTCTGAACATGGCCATCAATGAGGGCTGATGAGAAGCCAAGGACAATGTCACGGGGTTTTGATCCTACATAATGTGCTGGCTTTGTGGGAGCCTAGCCAGTTTGGATGTTCACCTTCCTAGATATGGACGGAGGGGGGAGGACCTTGGACTTACCACAGGTCAAGGAACCCTGACTGCTCTTTGGACTGAAGAGGGAGGGGGAGAGGAATGGGGGAAGGGGGAGAAGGGTGGGAGGAGGGGGAGGGAAATGGGAGGCTTGGAGGAGGCTAAAACTTGTTTTTTTTTTCCTTTTCTCAATAAAAAAAAAGATTAGAGACAGAACTTCATATATGCAATCCAAGCTCTGTACCAATTCAACTATATTCTCTGTCCAATGGTGTGGCCTAGGCTGTAAGTTGTGATTGTTTTGCCTTATCCTCTTCAGAATTTCACTACCAGTGTGCACAACTACAGTTGACCATTGGTGACTATATCACTAATCTTTAGTTTTCCTATATATTTGGTGTAAGACTGCCAAGTAACTCATTCATATTTCTCTTCTGAGGCAACCACACAGAAACAGTCCGACTTCTTGAAAATAGATGGAGTGAAGGAGAACTTGGAGATCAGGTGGGAGATTATGCTTGCAATGGTGTGGTATTTAAACACTGACCCAGTGTGCTCAGGTTTGCAATTATCATTGTGGAAGGCTAGCACACATTCCTGTTACCCTGTTCTCCGCTAAGACAGCATCTTATTGTGTACCAGTCCATTATAATTTTATCAGTTTTTAGCATGTATGAAGCACATGGTTCCACCCCTAACACTGCCATTAAAGAGCTGTGACTTAAACAGAAACCGAAAGATGTATTAATTGAGAAACCATAAATTTGGTAGAAGAGCAATGTTTTTTGGTGGGGGGTGGGAGGATAAGTTGTTTTAAAAATTTATATGACAGAGCACATTTCCCCAGGGTATTTTCACTGGAATCGGTGTGTTGTATCCTGTAGGGGTGGCAAGAATTCTGAGAAATGTAGCATCTGCAGCAGCTGCTGGCTGGGTTCTGATGCTGTGATCTTAGCATAATTCTTCCAGGAGGAGAGCTTTGTCTTTAGACTGAGGAGCCACGTTTTCTATGGGTCAACATTGTTATTTTCTTTGTGAAACCAGTTGAACACCTTGCCTCTGATTTCAGCCCAGGTCCCAAGTGGCTCACCAGCTTTCTTTTCATTATCAGTTTTACATACCAGGATGAAAGGCAGAAGCATAAAGATAATTAAGCAGAATTTCTCAACTATGCTTAGAAATTAGGGCAAAAATGTGTGCATAAAAATAGCAAAAACTAAATGTTTAATGCTTGAAACTCAGGCTTTGCAATTTAGTGATTCTTGGTCATGCTGGTGCTGGGAAATACTGAATATTTCAGTATATGTATTTTATTGTACAGTCATAAGAATTTCTAATACATTGTAATACACATTTCCTTTTATGTGGAATAAAGAAAATGGGCCTCTGCAGGCTTGAGGATCAAAATGTCTTCTAAATAGTAACATCCTTAAATATATTAAAGATTCCTATGTCTTCCTATCCTCCCCCAGCGTCTGTGAGCACCACTTTTGATTGGTGTTCGCAGCAGATTCCACCCTCAGTTGTTCAGATATGTATTGGTTCTAATGTTCTTCACACTTCACAACTTATTTTTTTTTGGAAAGTCTTGTCTAGAACACTTGAAGTTACACACACATTTTCATGATGTATTTTTACAGTGGAGTTTCTAATTCTGTATTTAGCGTGTAACCATATGCATTAATCTAAGGGAGAAGGGTTGGATTATTGTCAGGACCAGCTGTTAGATTCATCATACTTTTCCTGGTCCAAACTTGATGAAAAGTGTAGGAATATTTGAAATCATTAGTTTCTTGATCCTGACAGGTTATCAGTGATACACTTTCTTAAAAACTCAGCTGAGCCATATGTGATGACCTGAGGTAGGCTTGTGTACATTGTGGCCACAGTGCCTTGCATGTAGGATTCAATACTGACTATGCAGTCCCCGGAATCATTGACTACATGTAAGGACTGCTTTAATGTTAGACTTTCTTTGCTTGTACATGGGATTTAACATACCTCAGTGTGAGATATCACAGACATTAAAGTGTATATTTATGGTACAACTACAGTTTAAATATTATTAGCAATAACAACTACAGTGAACATTTAGGCATCATGATGATCAATCTTCAGTTTCAACTTGACTATGTTTAGAGTCACCTAGGAGGCACATCTCTCTAGGTGTGTCCATATGCTTCCAGAGAAGTTTAACAATGGAGAGAGCATCCATCCTGAATATAAAGAATGCTATTCAAGGCACTGGAGACCCAGACTGAAGGAAAAAAAAGTGAAAAGTGAGAGATGCGGCTGAGCACCAACCTTCGTTTCTTTCTGGTTCCTGATTGAAGATGATGGGACGCTGTCTCATAGCTC
Organism: Microtus pennsylvanicus; assembly: GCF_037038515.1. Lineage (NCBI taxonomy): Eukaryota > Metazoa > Chordata > Mammalia > Rodentia > Cricetidae > Microtus > Microtus pennsylvanicus. The sequence goes on along the minus strand of NC_134583.1, from coordinate 34,437,198 downwards.
TCCACGACAGCCTGTATCCTCCAAACTGTAACCCCAAATACATGCTTCCTTCCATCCATTGCTGCTGTCAGGTATTCCATCAACAATGAGAAACTCAACTAGTTCAGGCTCATGCCATCATGTATAAACCAGAACTATATCAGTCTCTGTGTAAGTTCTTTTCTGGTTTTATGTCTATTTCTCCCATAGATATTGATTGGCTGTCCTAGACTCTTGCAAAAACCTTCCTTCTGCTTATTTTCCCTTTATTTTAATGCAAATGTTATGTGCAAATATATTATTCACCATGTCCAATTTTGAACTTTAAATATTGAAATATTATATATATTTTTCTAAAGTTGCTTTAAAATCATTGTGGTTTTCCACTCCAGACTTATCCCTTTTGATACATACAGGTACAATTAGTTTACTTTGTACTATTATTTTGTGGTCTGAATATACTACCAACTATTATGCAGTGAAATATTATTTTACATATATCCATCGGAAAATTTTTATTAAAGTTTAACCTCAGGTTTTTCTGCAATCCTAGCACTCTTGATGAGTCCAAGATCAATCTAGCCTACATTTTCAGACTTTGTTCCCCCAAATAAAGTAAATTTTATTTTAAACCTTGTTATTAACAGGAATGAATTTTCTTTGAATGTGTGTGACCGTGTGTGGTATATGTAAAAATAGGCATACCTCCCTGTGCATGCCTGTGTATGAGCAAAGAAGCCAAAAGACACTGGGTGCCCTGTTCTGTTATCTTCTGCTTGATTCCATTGATTCCACTTCATTCCTAGTGTGACAGGGCATGACACCGAATCTGCAGCTGGCTTTGTAGCCAGTGAGCTCATCTGATGTGTCTCTCTCTGCCCGATAGTGTAGCCGGCAATCTCGAGTGTTGTCTGTCTCTGCCCCATACCGTAGTACTGTGACCATAGACTTGCCTGTGGCCATGCCTGGCTTTTCATACAAGTTCTGAGGCTTTGTACTGAGATCCTAATGTCTGTGTAGCAAACACCCCTACCCATCAACCATCTCCTTAACTCTCATCATCCTCACTTAGAGTTCCTTTCATGGTTTATTAGACACTGATATAAATGAGTGACAAGTTTTAAGGCTGTGATAGATTCTCTTTGAATTGTTTTTGGACAATTGTTGCCTTTTTTCTTTAAAGTTAGTTTTTTTGATGGGCGTAGGATGACAATCCAACTTGCCTGCACCTATGTGGAATACCCTGCACAGTTTGATCCAGGCACCAAAGATTTGAATTCAGGTTGCCAATCTCCTTCATCAAGCATTTCTCCTACTGAGCCATCTTCCCAGCACTTTCTTTTTTTTAAAAAAACAGTCTTATTTTACATACCAATCCCACTTTCCTTTCCATCCTGTTCTCCTGCTCCCCCACCTTCTCCCCACACCCCCCCCCCCGTCCACTCCTCAGAGAGGGTGAGACCTTCCATGGGGAGTCAACAAAGTCTGTTATATCACTTTAGGGAGGACCAAACGCCTCCCCCTGGATCTAGGCTGAGCAAGGTATCCCTCAGGAGGGAACGGTCTCCCCTATGGATAAATATTGGTTCTACTGCTGCCCAAGCCACGCAACTGGAACCCACATTCAGAGGGCCTAATTTGGATTTTTCCAGGCTGCATGTGGAATGTGATTGTAGAACTGTGTTTATAGACTTCCACAGGAGAGTCATTTTTTGGTCATTTTTATTCTTTGTTTCCTGAGATCTTTAATCAAGGCTGACACACGTTTATGGGGTGGGCTATTTGGGGTCCACTAGCAGATAAGTCACCCTTCAGCACCTTCATGTGAGTTGTCACTTTGTTTCCAAGCTTTTACTCCCCTGTTTTTCTTCCATGGCTGTTATAGTCTAGACTCTAGGTGAGCAATGTTTGTCTGATGGCTTTAAGACCTGTGCTATCTCTAGAGACAGTTTACCCCTATAGGATTTATTTCTTATTTCTGGACTCAAATGCTTTCTTTGACTGGTAGTTCAATTGTGGTATAAAGATTTTTAAAGTACATAATATTCATCACTTTTTCGAGCTCTGCACAACTGTTTCTCTGTACCTTTGGTACTTTATTTTATGGCATTTCCGAGAGGATGTCTGCATAAGATTTGAATGAAGACTCACAAAAACACAAAGAGTGTGTGTTAATTAATACTGCTTTGAGTCACAGAGTATCATAATAATGAGACCAGAAACATGTGTTAATTGTCTACTGTCCTTGTTTTAGTCAGATTTTCATCATTTGATATGGGTAGAATTTTTGTTTGTTTACAAACACTGGGTAGAATGCAAATGCATTTCTCTTCTTTGTACACAAGTGCTTGTGCATATGAGTAGAAAATGTGTGTGGCTGCATTTTATTTTGCTAAGTCCAAAATAAGTTGGATATAGAATTTATATGTATATTTGTATATATTGAATTAGCATATACTAAATATATACAATATATTAAAATATAAATATATATTAAATGTATATACTACAAATAGCAAATTATATATATACATATGATACTATAATATATTATAAACATAGTATTTGAGAGGTTTTTTTTACTATTTGGAGTATATACTAATTTTAAATCATCAAATGTTTCTAATTTTTCTCACAGCTATTTGTCTAGCTCTAAGTGAGAGTTACTTGCTACTTTGATTTTGGTGCTGAAATTAACATGTTTCACTTTCTTGTCTATGCTTTGTCACCATCCTTGAGACATCATTATTTAATCACTGTCTCTAAAGTATCAATAATTTCCTCAGGTTTTCTACCTGAAGGTTTCCTTAGCATGAACCAACATCCAGCTATAGAATTTATGTTCTAACTTGCACTACTGGAGCATCAACTTGAGGGCTAAGTTTACTCTGGAAGAGTGTATAAAGAAAGAAGGCACCCAGCAGAAATTGGTACATGAATTAAAACAATGAATGTGACTGCATTTCGTTTATTTGAAGATACAGCACTTTATTTTTTTTTAATTTATTTATTTATTAAGGATTTCTGCCTCCTCCCCGCAACCGCCTCCCATTTCCCTCCCCCTCCCCCGATCAAGTCACCCTCCCTCATCTGCTCAAAGAGCAATCAGGGTTCCCTGACCTGTGGGAAGCCCAAGGACCTTTAAATCCAAGTCTACTTTGTGATATGTTAGTGCAGAATCAGGTGCCCTTGATTTAAAGTTCTTTATTGGAAACCGTAAGCTCAAATGCATTTCCACAGCCACAACTTTTCATTTGAGTCTTTTATAATTACACTTTCTGTTTCATTTTGATATTCAACACAGAGTGTTAGGGTTTCTACTGTTCACATTGCATATGTATTCCTTTTCCTTTATCCCCAGACAATGATAGACTACTTGGGGATTTACATCTCTGTGCCCTTATTAAAGAATGTGCATAGAATGATACAAATGCTGTGTATGTAGTGGAGGGAAGACTGACCGGTAGGGCTGTCAAAGTCACCTTGTACTGCCAAAACATCAGTTGCATGTTATCATCTCAAACAAAGTCAGAATGATAGGACATCACAAATGGTGGCAAAGTATTGGATAGCATAGATCAAAGGTTTTGTCTTGAGTTCTGCAGAGCTCGAGGCCATAAACTGTCATTGACATCTTCAGAGTAGATGTTACAGGCAGATCAGAGTGTCACATCTTTGAAACGTGCTGCAAAGAGCATTGACTTCTTTGTGTAACAGGGCTGGGATGAAGCCTGTCTTGAGCAGTTAGGCGTGCTTCTAAGGCAATAGTCAATAATTCCTTGGATTTCAAAGAAACTCAGTAGTACTGAAGTTTCTCTGCATGCTCTTATTCCGCAGATGATGTCTGCCCCTTTTCTGTCCTGTGACGCTGATTCTAGGTCCACCCACCCGGCCCCTTCACCAGTGATTTCAGTTGGGTTTGGTACCTGTAGGAGACCATGGGGCTATCGGAGGTTGTGGCAAGAGGTCTCAACCTTTCTTAGCATCTTCCCTGCTTCATGATCAGTTCTGCCCATGCTGCTTCTCATAATTCTTGGTCCTCATCGAGTGTCAGCAACACTATTTTATTTCCTTTTTTCTTTAGTTTCAGGAGTGCAAAGGATTTCACCTAGTTTCTAACTGCTATGAACAGATTTTTAAAATAAATGTCTCATTCATTAAATAATTTCTTTAAATATATCTGAGTGAATTATACTTCTCTCTAGGACCCTTTACAACAAATCAAGTAGCTTAATGACATGGCATCTAGAATATAGGATGAGAAATGAGGCTTCCTCAAGGACGAGATACAGATGAAAAACATGGTTCCTGGTCTGTAGTTTAATATCTCTAGGATGGGGGTTGAACTCTCTCTCACAGGGTCATTGGAAGAATTAAATGGTATAAGTAGACTTGCTGAATTTGTGGTAGTCATTATTTGAGCATGTGAACTGTGTGGCCTTCTGTCATCTCTGCACTGCTATCTTTATTTCTTTGTGACTGCTTTGCTACCTAAGCTTAGTGGCCACTCTAAGTGAATAAACAGCAAAAAAGTAATGGTTTTATAGTTTCAAGACATTTCATATTATAACAGCCTATTGTTTTATAACTTAAAATGTCTTCAGAGACATTGCACAAAAATAGAACCAAGAATATTACAAGCTAGGCATGGAGATGATATAAAGAAAAGAATTCAGATGTAGAGAGTTCAGTGTCTTATTAAATATAACACAGGTGATGCTCAGCAGATGCAGGATACAGGCAGGTCTACCAAAAGAATGTAAAGAAGTGAAGCATAGTAAGGTTGAAGATGAAGCCACCTCAGAGTTGAGAAAGGGAGAGGAGGATGTGGTTCTTGCACAGTTAAACAAGAAACTTGTGATGGAGGAGGATGTGGAAGAGGAGGTGGGACAGTAGGAGTAGTAGGAAGTGGGAGGAGGAAGGGAGAAGGAAGAAAAGTAAGAGGAAGGGGAGGAGGAAGAGGAAAAAGAGGAGGAAGAGGAAGGGGAGGAGGAAGAGGAAGGGGAGGAGGAGGAAGAAGGGAAGGAGGAGGAAGAAGGGTAGGAGGAAGATCTTTAGAAGAGGAAATGAGGTGCTGAAGATAATATAGAAGAGGACAAGGACTAGATAAATCAGGATCAGATGCCCTAACATTTGTGTGGTGTAGCAGAGTGATTACATTTTTGTTTCTTAATGTATAATAGTTACCCATACAGAAGAAAACTTGTAAATTTTTAATATGAAAACTATAGTTTTTCTGTTTTTGTCCTGGCATTCTAATTAACATTTACTAGTATGCTAGTAGTCATAATGTAAACAGAGAAAAATTTTATTTCCTATCCTTATTGTGAAACACTCTAGCAGTATATTTAGAATCTTAATATTTTGTAATTCAAGTTAAATGCCTTACTCCATAATTAAAACATTGTTACTTTTGCACAGGTATATTTTATTCATAATATTTAAAGTTATTTATGAATTACATAACTTGGAAGTCAGTTATGATACAAAATGTCAATAGTTTTTAAATAAAAATGATTTTAAAGAACAATGGATAAATATTTAGCTTAAGGGCAATTAAAAAATTTTTGCTAAGGGTATTTAGGGAGGTTTTTTAAAGAATATATTAGAAAGTAAAATCTGTATAATATAATGACATTCAGCAGTGTTGACTGGGGATAGTTAATGTTAATGTGGCATATTTGTGTAACTATGAAGTTCTGTAGTGTAGTGACAAAACATGACAAACCTAGACCCAATTTTTTATATAAAACAAACACCATACTGCGTATTTTGACAAACAAACATTTTCTTTAAAGAAAAATGCTTTATTTCTCCAGCTACTATTCATTGTGGTAACCACTCCTTAATTCAAGACTCAGTGCTTTATACAATTTAATATGCCTTGGGGTGACTAGGACGTTAGCAAGGACTCATCCTTTGCTTTAGGAATTTTAAAATTACCTGCCTGCAACTCACAGTGCAGTTGCCTTTGGTTGCCATAGCAACATCCTTGGTGTCAATATATGTTTGAGTGTATCCAGGTCATGGAGAAACTAAAAGATATTTCTAGCCATGCAATAATAAAAAACACAAATGCAAAATGGATATCCAAGCATGATTCTTAGGTTTACAGAATATAAAAGAGAAGAAATCTATTGACAACAGCCTTTAAGATTCTGCTAGGTCAGGGCACAGGCTTACAAGCCTAGAATAAAAAAGCAGATGCATGATTTCTGAGTTTCCTGTTGCACAGTGGAGCTGGCTGCTGTTGGAGTAGGAAAGGAGATTCTTTGTTGTGTTTGATTGTCAGAAAACCAAAGGGAGAGAAGCTCTGTCTCAGCCTGGGTGTAAGCTAGCAAAATATTTGGAGACCAAGGAGGTAGTCTTTTTTTTCCACTGTGGGACTTGATAATGGAATATTCCTTAATGACTGCTTCATCAGGACATGAGATTCTGAGTGGGTAGGAGGCAAACAGCCCTAGACTGCAGACTCAGTTGGTACCAGACGAAAGGCACCTTTAAAAATCACCTTTAGTCACACAGACTCTTTTCTGATGCTCTTATTAAGGGCTGATTTCTGTACAATAGAACAAACACATTGTAACTGTGCTTTAATAAATTTGACCCATGAGTGTTTTACTTTAAGGAAGATGTATAATAGTATTTCTGTCCTTCAAGAGAACCTATACGTTCTCTTTCCAGTCCATATCTACCTCCTCTCAGAGGCAAGCATTTGAAAACTCCTCACTGCCATAGACCACTTTTGCCTCTTTTGTAATTAACAAAGGAAACAGCAAGTGTTTAGTCCTAGGGTGTGGCTTCTTTATATTAGCACACTTGAGGGTCATCTATGGTGTTCTGTGTATGAACAGTTTGTCCCCTTTTATCGATCAGCAGTGTTTCACTGCAAAAATATAGAAAATTTTATTTGTTCTTCCATTGGATGACATTTTATTTGTTTACAATTGGAGGCTAATGTTAATAAAGTTGCTAAGAATGATTTGTGTACCACTATCAGTGTGAAACCATAATCTTGATTGGTTATTGAAATAGCCTTAGTGAAAATGCAAGTCCATGGAGACTTGGTAGCATAAGTCACCATATACAGACATGTTTACCAAATAAGAAGCCACTAGACAGCCTTCCAAGGTGACTGCATCAATTTGCCTTCTCAGCATCATTCTCCAGGTACTCTGAATGTTACACACTCTCATCTGTATTGGGGTCTTTAATTTATCTCAGTTCTGCCTCAAGTTTGGTTATTTTTGTTTGTATATCTATTTTCCTGGTGACTGATGTTAAATTTGAATATTTTTGCTATTTTTATGTCTTCCTTAGTGATTGTGTGTTCAAACCTCTCAATGTTTATAGACTTAGTTGCTGTTTTACAGATGAGTCCTTTATTTTACAGACAAGGACTTGTATGTGTGTAGTGACTGTACCCTAGTCGAAACGTGGTCCATTCATCCTCTGCACAACATATTTAATGAGAAGGTATGTCAGTTTAAGATATTCCAACTTGTCAGTTTTACAGATGTTGTTGGTTTCTGTGTGCAGATTGATAAACATTTAGCTAGTCCACGATTGTGAATACAGAATGATGTTTTTTTTTATGATTTTTGAGACAGGGTTTCTCTGTAGCTTTTTGGTTCCTATCCTGGAACTAGCTCTTGTAGACCAGGCTGGCCTCGAACTCACAGAGATCTGCCTGCCTCTGCCTCCCGAGTGCTGGGATTAAAGGCGTGCACCACCACCACCAGCTAGAATGATGTGTCTTTTTGGAACATTCCTAACAACAGACCTTCTCTTTACCTTGCCCAATATTCAGACTTTAGTTCTATTAGTTTCTGTGCACTTAAAATGAAGTTACTATGATTGATAAATTAACTCTGTGTATTCACATGATTAGTTTTAACATTAAGGTTTGTACCAAATATACATATCAAATAGTTACTTTTAGTTATTTGCATTACTCAAGGCATTTGTGTTTCCTCCTAATTTGTGTATCCAGTTCATTAGCATCAATAACCTATGCTATGAAGACAGCTGAGCATTTGAGTATTTGTCTGTTGTGGGATATATGATCACTGTGAACATCGAGTTTGTATTAATTAAATAAAATCGAACTAGAGTCAGGAGGTGGAACCAGCAACTAGCTGACAGAAAGTAATCATAGAGAGTCAGAAGGAGTCTGGAAAATTGATAGTCACACAGAAAGTAGGAGGGAGGGACTTTGAGTGTGGTGTTTTTTATTGGTTTGGAGCGACGCAAGACACAGCCTCTTCAGGAGACACCGGCAAAGAGGGACAGTCAGTTAGCTGCTCCTCAACCTTTCTGAGTTAGCAGGTTTTCACTTCAGCCTCTGATTCCCAAGTTGTTATTGGTAAACAGATCGATAGAAATTTAGTAAAAACAAACAAATAAGCAAACCTACAATTGGTGGCACTGGCAAGAGGCAGATCTGGTGGGATGTTGAAGTCTCACCGCAGCTGCTACCTGGGAAGTGGACTGTGGAGCCACGATTATTGGCTGAAGCAGCAATAAATTCAGGCGCAGCAACTGTGCTGGCAGAAAACCAGCATTTGTCTATTTCTGGGACCTCTTTAATTTTACCCATTTGTCTGTTTTTCTGTTCAAATACAACATTGGCTTTATTACTTTAATTTTACGTTTATTTCTTAGAATTTGGTGATCAAATCCCATCAGTTAAATTTCTCTTTTGAGATTGTTTTAAATATTCCTATATTTTGAAATTTTATATAAATCTTATGAATGGTTTAATCTACAAAAATGACATTTTTATATTTGATTAATAAGGTTTGCATTAATACATGCTTTTGGAAAGAAATTACCAAGAAACTGCCCTTTATAGACTTTATTTTATGTACTGAATTCATTATTTTGTGAGCAATAAGAAATTATCATCATATACATATGACTGTAAGAGTTTAATTAAAAGACAAATATTATTTAGAATTTATTTATCAGTGCTAGATTTGTCTGAAATATAGGAAGTTAAACATTTTCAAGGCCATAGGCAGTTCAATCTCATTAAACTGTGCACTTGTAGCTCCCATTTCTTTGTTTCTCCAAAGTAATAAACTCTTTGAAAGATTCTTTTTCACCATATGTGAATTATGTGTTCTTTGTATAATTTTGGTCATTATAACTATTTATATTTATTTAGTTTTCAAGAGAAATAATGAACTAAACTTAGTGATATTTTCGTTGCTATGTATTTAGCCTTGTTGCAATTCATTTTATATGTTACTTGACAGGACTAATATAGCTATATATTCCTTAAACATAGGCTTTAATTGCTAATAGGATCCACCATGTCTATAGCAATATTGGTTAGCTCACGTTATATTTGACACAAATGGTCAAGCTGCTGCTATGCAGTTTTAAAATGAGCCTATCCCTGAGGTGGAAAGGAGCTCTGATTTGCAAGTGAAACCCAAGGCATGGAGACAGGATACAGACTACTTCCCAACTTTCTTAAACACATTCACAAGTCAGGCCTATTTCCTGCCTATCTTCCTCTCATCTTCATTTTTAAAATCTCATTCCATGAACCTAAATGTCTTTGTCACCTTATCATCTTGTTTTTTAATGTTGTCCATTCTGGTAGTAGGTACACAACTGCTTTTATTCCTGTTTCTCAATATCATTAAAATACAGCCTTTCTATTAAAAAAGAAAGTGAATAAATTGATAGACAAAAAATAATAAAAACATTGTGTTTTTTGTCTTATATTGTATTTGCTTATTCATGTACATATTTATTTTCTTTTTCCTATGGTAATTAATTTTATTTAGGAAGTTGACAAAATTGAATGCATTTATTATATCATTTCTAAGTATCTATTTTATTAAGACTTTTATAAGGATTATTGTAAAACACAGATATTTATTTTGGTAATTAGATACCACTGAGTGGTAAAGAGACAGGAGATCCCATACCACACATGAAATATTGAAATTAAGTATAAGGTTTAGACTTTGGTGGCAACTAATGTAGTCTTGAGGTTTTAGCCAGAAAAATTTTTAGATGAAAATCCTAAATGGCAATTTTGAGGTGAGAATGCTTACACTTCATTATACTTTTCTATGGGCAGCTCTGTGAGACAAAATTGTCTTGAATTCCTGCGCTACCAAATGTATCATTCTAAGCTAAGTTCAGTGGGGATTGGGATTCTGTAGCCTAAAATAAATGCTTGCAGACAGTGTGTCAGGATGGGAAAAGAATCCCTACAAGACCTCCATGAACACCCTGGGCTGAGACTCAGCTGGGACTGTACAGGTAATTGTTGAGTTGTGGGCAGCTGGGTACATTGTGTCCATGTACTTGACATTGGATCATTGGAGAATGAGTAAAATATTCAAATAGGAAAATACAGCATTACAATATCAGATCACCAAGTATGCCCTCAAATCCAGCGGTCAGTTTGAGAAATTAAGCTAGAGCTTTTTTTTTTTTTTTGAGAACTTTATGGGGAAATGATATTACATGGGATCAGAACAGTATAGAAATAAAGACTGAGTCTGTGCAGCTTCTACGTGGATTTGTGGTGATGGGAAACAGGGCTATTTCACACACTGGAAGGACTAGAAAGTACAGTATTAAATTATTTAAGATAAAGTAAGCATTCAGAACGGTCTCCAGTATGTAGTAAATTCTCACTAAATGTTTTTTTTTTTTGCATTATTTTAAAAGTATGTTTAAATTACTCCACATCTCTCTAATCTCATACATTGGTATATTATGTATGTTATGTGTTAAATGGAAACAATTTGAGCTATGTCATGTTTTAGCTTCTTTTTGATATACCTATATGCAAACAGACATGATTTATTTCTCTTTAAGTACCTTTGTTCCTGAGTCAGAAGGAGAGCTTCAGTTCATTCTCACTCACATACTCACTGCTGTAGGAAATCCTTCAGGCAGTAGCCTTTAAGTTACCCACCCACTTGGGCGTGGCCTCCCATACTATAAAGTTAATCTCTCTCTCTCTCTCTCTCTCTCTCTCTCTCTCTCTCTCTCTCTCTCTCTCTCTTTCTCTCTCTCTTCTCTTCTGGCTAATGGATTAGGTTCCTATTTCCTTGTTCATTCGTGAAGAGGATTGTGATACTGTGATTTGTGAGTCTACCCCTAAATAAATAACCCTTTATTATACTCAATTCTGAGCTACCGTGGAATTTCTTTTTAGCATCTGTCTTCATCTGGTGCCCTATGTGGATCCCAACTCCACACCTACTGGTTAGACCAATCTAAAAGGCCCCAAAGGCCCACAGCCCAGAAGGTTTCCCACCCCTACCCACCTGGTTTGCATTCACCTACTAAGATTTTTTCTTGTGTGTGTGAAACCTTGCCACAGTGGAGCTAAGTGTGGTGACTTGGGATTTTTCTAGGCTTGTGCACATTTCCCTCCCCACACACTGCCACATTCCCTTCTGTGTGGCAACTTGTACAGCTTCCAGTTTGTGCTCCTTGCTTGTGAGTTCTGGGTTCCTTGCTCGGTGTACATAATTGATTTAATTGCTTTTAAGTTGTTAAGCAAAAAATATTTGTCAGTATTTAACCAGGCACCAAGGCAGAAAACCAAAGTGGAGCAGGCCACCACCAGCTGTGCCGCCACCAGTCGTGACTCTTCACCATGTGGCTGCAACTGCAGCAACTGCTGGACAGTAAAGATTATTACACCTAAAAAAATTTACCAGAATCTTACAACAAAGGTAACTATTTGGTTTATTTCAATAAACTTGAAAGTTATATAATTTCAAACAATATTTCCATGCAGAATTTTAATAACTTTTTTGCTGATACTATGGATTGTATCCTGCAAGGCTTATATGGTTATTGTGATACATCCTTTTATTGGATATTGGGACTCAGTTTACTTTTTCATATTATAACCTTAAGAAAATGGTTTAATAAAAAAGCCAAGAATGAGTCACCTTTAGAAATACAGTCTTTATAGACAAATAATGAACAGCTAGCCGACATGATTAATACCATCAAAACTCAAAAGTTACCTGAAAAAATCACTACTATTGAAAAGGATAACATTAATTTGATAGACAAAACTCAATCCATGTCAAAGGGTATTGAGAAATTATCTGAAAGAATTCATACTGTTGAATTTGACAATCAAAGTCTGTTAAAAAGTTGTAATAGGTTTGCAGATAGAGCATCTCTCCAGGAATGCAATCTTCACACTATCCAAATAATGTCCAAGGATGAGATGTTATCTTTAAAGGAAAAACTTCAGACCTTGGAATCACATGTACAGAATGAGGATCAGAGGATAGGTGCCTCAGGGAAATCACTAGAAATATATACGGGCCAGGAGATTCAGGCTTTACAAAAGACAGTAGTAACAAGATTTGAAATTACTGAGGAAATTATTGGAGCTGATGAACAGGAAAAGAAGGCACAAGGACAGGATTTAACATTGCCAGTACCTGTCAGAGATGACTTACCCAGGGTTTTAGCTTCCTACCCTATAATCAACACTGACAAAGCATTAAGTTCTAAAGGCCCCCAAAGGATCCAAAGAAGGTAGATGGATACCTATAGGAATGAATGATCTAAAAGAAATTAAGCAAGCAGTAGTATTTTAAGGCTTGCATTCAACATTTTATAGGGAGATGGTAAATACATGGGCTTCTAGCAATAAGGCAACCCCAAATGACTGGCTTCAATTAGCTTCAACAGTCTGGGATGATGGGTCACAATTACCATGGAATTGCTATTTTTTAGAAGAGGCAAAAATTTTAGAACAATAGGAAAAAGCAAAAAAACTTGAGACTTGCCAAGATCAATTCTTGGCGAGGGCACTTATGCTGACTTACAGGCTCAAGCTCTTTAAAATGAACAAATTGTCCCTATGCCACAAAGAAGCCTTAAATGCTTGGGACAGGATTCAAGAACAAGGAGAACAAATTGAATCATATGCCAGGGTTAATCAGGGCCAGAGAGAACCTCTTAGTGATATTTTACAAAGAATAACTAAGGTTGTACAAATAAGAGAAACAGACTCAGAAGCAAGACAAGACCTTATTGAATTTCTGGCTTTTGAAAATGCCAACTTAGAATGGGCCTTTAAAAGTTAAATCAGTATTAACTGATGAATGGATCCTGCATACAATGAACATTGAGACATTTGACTACAATACTGAATCTTGGGTAAGAGAAGAAGTTTCCAAAAGTATGAGGGGACATCCAAATGCCAAATGTTTTAATTGTGGTAGAATAGGAAGGATATCTGAGAAGGGATTGTAGACAAGAAATTCCTAGAAGTAATTTCTCCTCTGGGAATGCAAAAATAAAAGGTATAAACCTTCTGGGTTGTGTAGGAGGTGTGGCAAAGACCGACATTGTACCAATAAATAGAGATCAACAAAATATAGACAAGGCAACTCAATCCCTTTGGGAAACTATTTGCAGGGCCTCTTGCAGTCCCCCAAGTCAAATGTGGTCCAGTCATTCCCTGTCGCTGTGAAGGACATGTCTCACCAGAAAAATGAAAAAACCTAGTGCCTGCTGTAAAAAACCATTCTGTTATGGTGATGGAATAAACATAGAGGATGGATCAAAAATTTCAATAGGATATAGGATATGTATATTTTGGTAGACTTCTGTAAATGATAAAAGACCAAAGCAAAGAGTGTATATAAATGGCATTGTAATTGTGGGATTGGTCAACATGAGTGTGGATGTGAGTGTGATTACTCCAGAATCTTGGCATCCAATTGAAGAGATGTTCAATTCCTAGGAATTGGAACCCTATCTCAAGGAAAACAAAGCACAAGATGGGTTGAATGCATATGGCCAGAAGGACAAAGAGGAAGGCTGAGGCCATATGTGGCTAATATCACAGTGAATTTATAGGGTTGTGACCTGCTGCAGTAATAGAATACCCAGATTAACATTCCTACAGAAACTCATATTTCTGAGAAGGATATTATAAGGAACTATACACAAAAGTCACCAGCCATTCAGGTTGTACAAGAACACAAAGCAACTAGGAAACCTTTAGAGATACCAATGGTCACCTACTTTTAAAATGGTTAACTGAGAAAGTAATATGTGTTAAACAATGATCTTTAACAGAAGACAAACTGCAGGCTTTAGAACAGCTGGTATAGGAACAACTAGATGCTCACCTTATTGAAGAATCAACCAACTTTTGTTATTCTCCTGTATTTATTGTTAAAAACAAATCTGGTAAATGGAGAATGATGACAGATCTAAGAGCTGTTAACAAGGTACTTAACCTATGGGCCCTCTACATTCTGGAATTCCTCTGCCTTCTCTATTACTAAAAGGATAGTTTCTTAAAGTTATTGATTTAAAAGATTGTTTCCTCACTGTGTCTTTAGAAGAAAAAGAGAGAAAAATTGCCTTCTGAGTGCCTACTTATAATAATTCTCAGCCTACTAGAAGATACTAGTGGACTATTCTCCCACAGGGAATGCTCAAAAACCCCACCCTGTACCTATACTCTGTAAGTCAGCCATTAGAAATAATACTTAACAAATTTCCTAAATGTATAATTTACCATTAAATGGATGACTTTTTTAACCTGACTCAAAAGTAATTACATTAGAAAGAATGTTTGAAGAAGTAAACAAAGTTTTACCAAGAGGGGATTACAAATCACTCCTGAAAAAACAGAGAGGAGATTCTGTCAATTGCCTAGTTTATAAATTAAGTTTACAGAAAATTAGAACACAAAAGGCACAAATCAAGAGAGACTGATTGTGGCTCTTAATGACTTTCAAAGATTGTTCGGAGACATTTCCAGTCTAAGACCAGCTGTTGAGATAACACCTAATCTAATACTTCATTTAAACAAATTTTAGATGGTGACAAAGACCTAAATAGTCCCAGGAAATTAACATATGAAGTTGAAATAAAATTGATTATCATTGATAAAAAATTACATGAGGCACATGTGGATAGGGTGAATCTATATCTTAATTTCATTCTAGTCGTATTGCCTTCCAGAATTTACCCTACAGGAATTTTAATGTAAAGAGAAGATATTATCTTAGAATGGATCTTTTCACCACATAAACCAAGTTAAAAAATAATGACTTCATTGTGTAGAAAAGGCCTCTGAAATAATCATAAAAAGATAGTTGAGATGTCATCAACTAGCAGTAATAGACCCAGCAGAGATTATAGTGCCTTTTATATGATGAAATTAAAAAAAAATGGTAAGACAATGAAACTTGACAAAGAGTTTGTGCTATTTTTTTAGGTGAGATTAATAGCATTTATCCCAAAAGTGATAGAATTAACCTTATAAAGAAAACTCACTGGATTCTACTCTACATTGTATGGGACATACCAATATCTAGAGCCCGTATATTTTATACTGTTGCAAATAAATCAGAAAAGGCAGGTTACAAATCAGAAGGCTAGAATGGAAATTGAAAGTTGCACAGAGAAGCCTTCCTTGAGATAAATGGTTCCTTGTTTTAAGGAACATCAGTTTTTTGAGGTAGATTGAAAGGAATAAGCTAGTGAAATAAATACTGTGGCGTCAATATTTTCCTTCCAGTTTGCCACAAATTAAACCCAACAGAAAGCCCATGGAAATGGGCACTTCTTCTATAAGTGCATGGAAATTAGCTGCTCAAGGTAGACATGGGTGATGTGGAAAGTCCTTCAGTATAAGTATTTCTTTTATTGGTTAATGCATAAAGAAGATTCTTGGGCCTATGATAGGCCAGAATAGAGCTAGTCATGAAAACTAAACTGAATTCTGGGAGAAAGAAGGCAGAGTCAGGGAGATAAGGAGACAGATGCTTGAACATTTCTGGTAAACCATGATCCTCATTTTAAAATATAAAATAATAGAAATGGGTTCATGAAATATGTAAGACCTAGCTATAAATATGCTTAAACTAGTGTCAAACACTATTGCAGTTAATACAGTGTCTGTGTGATTATTTCAGTTCTGGACAGCTGAGAAATGAATGAGTGGCCTGCGCCAACACATGGGAAGGTGCAAAGCTCAGGAGACATAAATGGAAGATTCAGCAATTTGTTTCAGTTAACTTAATGTCTGGGAAGTTTCAGGCAACTTCACATTTTTTTTTCTACAACTCTCAGCCTTGAGTATCCTTGCACATGAGAAGCCATTTGTCTTGCTGTGCTGTGCCTTGATATGACTATTGCTGCTGCTGAGGTGGTCTGGAGAGTAGGGGATTTTGTCTCATGTTTCCTGATCTAGTCAGTAAAATAGCTTCTGTAACATGGTGTGATAAAAACTGGTTGTATAAATGAAGCTAAAACATTGTTTCCCAGTGTCTGAGGTTACCCTTCACCCATTTCATACCTACCATGGGATTGTGTATCATCCTGTCTCCTTTGATCATCAAAGTTGGTTTTCTTCATGAGACTTTTCTGTTCGGTATGTGAAACTCTGTGCTTTGGTACTGTCCCAGTACCCATCTGACTTTGCTGTTGCATATCTAGTTATAGTGCTCTTGAGGAAAACTGGCCCATTCAGGCTATGTGAGATGGTTTGTACCTTTAAAATTGACTCTAGCGAGGGAAAGTTCTGGAAAAAATAGTGAGCCTACTGTCCATATAAGTATTTCCTTTGAAATTTCTGTAAGGAATGAATCTGGGACTTAGGTTTCAAGTGTGTAAGTAGAGGTATGGGACAATGGTCTTGTACCCTGTAAAAGTTTTTCAGTTGTACTGGTTTATTAAAATACTGATTGGCCAGAAGCCTGGCAGGAAGTACAGGCAGGACTATCAGAACAGGAGAATTCTGGGAAGAGGGAAGGCACAGCCTGAAGTTGTCACCCAAACACAGAGAAAGCAAGATGAGAATGCCTCATTGATAAAAGATACCAAGCTACATGGCTAACATAGACAAGAATTATGGGTTATTGTAAGTTATAAGAGTTAATATGAAGCCTGAGCTAATAGGCCAGTCAGTTTATAATTAATGTAGACCTCTGTGTGATTCTTTGGGACTGAATGGCTGTGGGACTGGGCAGGACAGACATCTCAGGCAACATAGAGGTGGTTGAAGAAGACACCTACTGTAGTAATATGGGCGGCGGCGGGGCTGCGTCCCCAACACCCCAGCCGCCTGCTCGGCTAGCTTATGCCCAAAATAACAACACACAAACTGTATTCATTTAATCACTGCTTGGCCCTTTAGCTCTAGCCCTTACTGGCTAATTCTGATATCCCAATCAACCCATCTCTAATAATCTGTGTGCACCGGTCTTACCGGGAAAGACTCAGCATGTCTGACCTGGCGGCTTGTTTCATCGCGTGCGTCTGCCCAGGAGCGGAGAGCTGTCGAGTCTGAGCTCACTTCCTCTTCCTCCCGGCATTCTGTTCTGTTTACTCCACCTACCTATGTCCTAACCAATAAAATGGGCCAAGGCAGTTCCTTTATTAGCCAATGACCTTCCTCCATCAACCTACTGTACTGAAAGTGAATGGAATTTCTACAGAAGGTGCAGAGCTCACCATGGAAGATTAAACAGTTCACATGCCTCCTAGTAGTTGGCATTCAGTTCTCATAGGCAGCTATGGTGCCAAGTAGGCAGTTGGGTCTCACAGGTTTTCTATGATGCTGCCACATTCTTCCACATATGGGAAGGTCAGAGATTAATCACTTCATCATCCACCTTAATTTCCCAGGGGTTACATACTCTCAGGCTTGGGAGATAAGGGACCCTTCTCAGAACCTACTGCTTTCCAAACCCTTTTTATCTTTCCAATCATCATTGGTCATTGCTTTCTTCTTCTTCTTCTTCTTCTTCTTCTTCTTCTTCTTCTTCTTCTTCTTCTTCTTCTTCTTCTTCTTCTTCTTCCCCTTCTCCTTCTCCTTCTTCCTCCTCCTCCTCCTCCCCCTCCCCCTCCCCCTCCTCCTCCTCCTCTTTTATTCTCAAAAATCTTCATACTCTCAAAATAAGCTCAGGACTTTTCCATTTCATTTCAGTTAATATGCTTGTATTTGTGCTGCCTATGAGTACTGCCTCAAACAGTGCCTCTGGACATAGTTTGGTTCTTATCTGTCCTGCAAAAGCCCATTTGGTAAAGGCTTCATTCCCAACTTGTTTCTATTGGGAATTTATGAAGTCTTTAAGAGGTGAAGTCAGTGCAAGGTCTTTAAATCATTTCTGTAAATCTTTGAGGCTAGCCATTTTTTTTTAAATTTTTAAATGTTATCCATGGCTGAATTTCCTACTTTTTCTACTTGATTTCTTTCCTGACCAGTTTTGAATTCCAGTCTGTGGTGGTTTAAATGGCTCCTATGGACTCACAAGTTTGAACACTTATTTTCGAGTTATTAGAACTGTTTGGGAAGGATTAGTGGAGATATATGGAGGACTTGTGACACTGGGCATGGGCTTTAAGGCTTGAAAAGTCTCCTGTACCATTTGCAATGCACTCTTTGCCCTGTGGTTTTGTATCAAAACCTGTTTCTTCTTGTCCCCACCATCATGGACTATAAGCCTCTGAAGCTATAAGCAAAATTCAATTCTTTCTTTTACAAGTTGCCATGGGCATGGTGTTTTATTCCAGTAATAAAAAAAGCAATTAAGACACAGCCCTTATTTGATCCCAAATGATAATATGTGTTATGTAGAAAAGAATTAATTTCTTGGCAGCACTAAAATGGCACAGGAAGTGTAACCAATATTCCTGGAAGAAATTTTTAGCTGAGCATATAATGCTAAGTTTTGGGTAGATAAAAGAATCAAGTTAGCATTAAATGAAATGATATTTAAAATTAAAGAATGTTTTCTTTCCAATAGAAGAAAGGTCAAGATGCATTAAATAAATATTTCATTAATAGAAAAGTAGTCTTGAAGAAAAATTCAGGATGGCTACTCAGAAGTTAACCCAATTAAGCCTCCACTGTGGCCTAGATATCATGTTCTGCACAGTGTCACCCTTGATTCATGATTATATGCTGCTTGGCATATAAAACAGATGTATAGATTGATAAGCTGGAACTCATGTCCATTTTCTGAGTATATTTAAAGTCAGTAACTGTTGTAAAAAATCTGACCAAAGTTCTTTTCCACAGGGGGAAAATGCATGTGTCTATATACATATAGAATTTGCATCCTGTGTTAGGGACATTAGTAACCTAAGGAGACAGTATTTAGAAGCTGGGTATTAACAATATCAAATCTTGGCTACTGGACCAGAGAGGAAATCTCTTTATAGAATATTCCTTCAGTTTTATATCTGTGCTTGTTTTCCTTCAGTAAATGTTCTCATATCTCTTATCTTCATGTTTACCTAGACAGCATCTACCCTAGGTATTATGTAGCAGAGATTTGGATTATATGAATTACATTTACCTGGTGTTTCTATGTCTAGCTCTGCAAAAGGGCATTAAGGAATTTCCTCATGAGACAGGCATTGAACAAATGACATAATGAATCTGCTCCATGGCTACATTTTTTTTTGTAGTTCTAAAAACCTCAAATCCTTGTAAATTTGTAAGATTCTATATGTCTTCAAGTATAGACACACACATCACTACTACCACTGTGCCTCAAGATGCAGCTATTTGAATAGAAATATTGTGAATTTATTTATTCTGTCTCATACACTCCACTAAAGTAGATAAGATAGTAATTATATTCAGGTCATAACTTGGGAAACTAAAGTATTGATTATAGAGTGAATTTCCCAAAAAGACATAGAACATCTGAGATGGTTAAAATTAAGACTCTGTTTTCTAAATTATCACAGTTTTTTTTCTTGGTTTTTCGAGACAGGGTTTCTCTGTAGCTTTGGTGCCTGTCCCGGAACTAGCTCTTGTAGACAAGGCTGGCCTCGAACTCCCAGAGATCAGCCTGTCTCTGCCTCCCGAGTGCTGGGATTAAAGATGAGCGCCACCACTGCCCGGCTTGATTATCATAGTTTTAAAAATCAGTATCGGTAACTGTGATGTAGGTCTTATGCATCTTTACCCCACTCCTACCCTGTGAAGATTCAGTGGAATTGCTGAAATGCCCATGGGAAGTAATGTTCCATGGATGGCTCATGATCATGTGGTCAACATACAAATCTCAAATCCTTTTAGTTTGTAGTTGTGGATTAGGCTCATTGCTAATAAAATGTTGATTGACTGATAGTCAGGCAAAAAGTACAGGCTGGGTAATCAGACTGGTGATGCTGGATAAAAAAGGGTAGAGTCAGGGAGGAGTGAACCAGTCACCAGGGAAAGAAGACATGCTAGAGGACAGGTAAAGCCATGAGCCATGTGGCAAAACATGGATTAATAGAAATTGGTTAATTTAAATGTAAAAACTAGTTATCAATAAGCCTGAGTTATTGCCCGGGCACTTACAACTAATATAAACCTCCGTGAGTTTATTTGGGACTTTGCAGACAGGACAGAAAAGCTGCACCTACAGTTTGTCCACAGACTTTTCCTTCTTTTGTTCTCCAGGAATATGGTACGTTTCCTCGGTTTGCCCATCATGGACCTTCATCAGCGCTGGGTGCTTCAGATCCATATTTTCTTCTAATGTTTTCTCTTTGACAACTTTTGCAGTTATTCTGCTTCACACACACTTGGTGAATGTCTGTGTGTTGCATGCATTTATAATTTTGTAAGCTCTCTTATGTAACTGTGCTACAGAGACACTAGTTGCAATCATAGATGACACGATATTATTAACTGAGCACTGATAGCTCTTTTCACATAGCAGTATAGTTGAGGAGTTTTTGACCGAGTGCCAATCTTCAAAGCAATGGTTAAGCTCCTAGGTTTCTCTATCATCAAATACAGTGGCTGCTAAGTCACTTATGGGTTTCTTTCCTCAGGACAGCTTGGAAGTGAAAAAGAGATTGGTGGACTTTTAAGTACTGTAAGTATTTACTGTAACCACCTCTTTGCCTCAGAATTAAAGCAGAAAGGCTCATAAAGAATTTCTTCTTAACCAGTAATTTTTCATTCACTATAGATACTGGACTTCATATCTACCTAATACTGTTGCTTTTGAAGTTAAAGGCTTTTTAAGAAAATATCCAGTAGCTGAACAAACTTCCATTCATGACTAATGTTTATACAATGTATTCATCAAAAGTTTCTTTGCATTTTCTTAGTGAAGTCTTCTTACACTCATTTGAAAAGTGTCTTCTGTTACAAGAAGAAAAACACACAAATGAGCATGTACATACACATACACAAACATATAATCAAATCCAAATCAATAAACACTACAATCTTTTGAAATGTGTCTTCTGTTATATGAAGAGAAACACACACACACACACACACACACACACACACACACACACACACACAATGTAAAGATACGGAAACATATAATCAATTCCAAAGCCATAAACTAAACCAGACTGAGACAAAAATAGCAGAAGAATTTTGTGGTGTTCTTTGGAGCATGTCTGGTGTATGTGCATGGGTGTATACACACACATATGGATGTGGGGGAGCAGGCCTCTATGTTCTCATGTGGAGGATGGAGGAGGGCACCAGGTGTTTTGGATCTATCATATTCCATCTCATCCCCTTCAGATAGGATCTTGCAGAACCTGACGTCACTGGTTTCCTTTTTTTCTTCTTGGTCTGCCTAGGCAGCAAGCCCAGTGATGCTCCTGTGTTCTTCTCCAGTACTAGTGTTACAGTTGCATGTGGTCACACCTGGATTTTCGCGTGGATCCAGAGATTCAAACCGGTTCTGTGCCTGCGGATTAGACAATCTTTCTCATGAATCCATCTTCTCAACCCCTGGTTTTATGTTTTATTTCAGAAATCTGTTGTCATAATTTTCCTGGGGAGACATGAATGACATATTAAATAAATGGTTTCATTGAAGTCCAGATGGATGAATCAATGTGTTTGTTAGGCTCACTACAGGAGCATAGGTAAATAAGGATTATTTATAGTAATTTGGGTGACCCTCACACAGCTGCTCAAATGAAAATTCCTGTGTCTGAATGGATGAAACCTTCTTGAAAACTGTGTAGATTCCTTCTTCAGTTAGCCCCCCACATTTTATATACTGTAAAGCCTTCGGAGAACAGATGGGGCAAGGTTCCATTTCAGCTCGGGGAGGCCACAGGAGAGAAGGAGTGACAGTTCTCTCAGATAAAGTCTGACTACTTCAACACTTCTTGTACAGAGAAATGTTCATAGACTGGATTGTGGGAGTGTCTTAGGCAAGTGATTCAGCGGCTCTGATTTCAGATGATGATAATTTGTTCCAAAACAGTATCAGAGGAAAGAATTTCTGGAGCTCCAAAGAGGCCGTAACTTATTCTGACACAAGAGTCAGAGAAGGACTCTTATTTATTGCATTTATGTAGTGGAGGAACACGGGAGGGTATTGCAAAGAGAGAGAAACAGTGTTTACAAGTCCTGATGGTGTGAAAACTCCGACCTTGTCTAAGGAATGGGCCGCAGCATCTGGGTCAGAGGACACATTTACAATTTTTTCATGTCAAGTAGGCAATGTGGATTTAATCCTACTGTCTAGAACCTGGAATTACTCTTAAACTCTAGAAATAGAATGTAAGGCCTCCAATGAGTTTCACAATTCAGTTCAGCTTTGCACACTACATTTTATAATAGTCCAACACCCTTGATAATCACTACTAGCTTGCAACTTGGCCTTTGAAAAGCCCAAACAAAATTATGTCATATCCTTTTGTATAGTTACAGCTGTAAACTGTTATTGTTTATGCCATTCATTTGATTTTATGCTATCTGGGTGAGTCCAGTGTGGTTATTAAATCTTAGATAATTAATTTTTAATGTATGTTTTTATGTTCTTTGTATTCTTTGTATTTATGTCAATGCTTTGTATACCTAACATTTTATATTAATTCATCAAAATCATGGGATTCAATATGACATTTTCATACATGTACATGATCTACTTTGATTAACCATATTCAGCCATCATTATACTGTCTCAAGGTTTTAAGCATGATGCACACACCTAATATCCACAAAATATACATTTTAATCTTCTAACATCAAGCTCAAAATAATTGCTGTTGGCCACATCAGTAGCTAAAAATAATGTTAGAAACTTGCATCTGTTAGAAAATGAACATTGAGCTAATTAGGAATTAGTAACAAAAACTCATTTATTATGTCAGGATCTTGAGTCCCAATTGATAGTTTCCCAATGTTTTCATAGATACCGTACACCAGGCCATTAGGTAGAGAAGCAAAAGAACAGGACAATAAAATGAAAGATCCAGGGAGATGAGATACAGGCAAAACACAGAAATTCAAGCAGCTTTTTAGATCGAGACATCAGATGGCAAGTCTTAAAGTCCTACACAATACAGAAGCTGTTCCCATAGCTAGAGGCCAATGCCAGGGAATCCTAGTGAATCTAAGCACCAAACCACAGAAAGTTGTCAAGAGGAGACTGTCAGGTGGGCATGGGTGGGGAATGAGGATGGATGGCTAATGGCCACATTTTCTGATAGGGATCTGATAGAGTCTTCTTGCTAGAGGAAACCTGCTTAGATGATCTGCCATTTTTCTTATTGCACTTCTAGTATACAGCAGAATTTGTCACAGAGCAGAAAGCAGAACCACACCTGTGTGTGTGTGTGTGTTTGTGTGTGTGTGTGTGTGTGTGTGTGTGTGTGTGAGAGAGAGAGAGAGAGAGAGAGAGAGAGAGAGAGAGAGAGAGCGAGCTCAGGCTCCTTGGCTATGAGGTTTGAGGTATGTGAGTCATCAAGCAATACTAGTACCAGAAACTAGTCTGTCTTCATAGAAGGTGAAGAAATGGTGGGGGTTTGTGATAATCCAAGGGACCAAGTTTACAGAGTTCAAAGACAGGAGCTTTGTAAGACTGTTATAAGGAGGCTGCTAGTTAGTTTTTGGCCGCTTAGCCCCGAAATAATCACACAAAAATGGTATTAATTAAATCACTGTTTGGCTCATTATCTCTAGCTCATTATTGGCTAAAAGTTATTATATAACTTTTACGTATTAATTTAACCCATCTCCATTAATCTGCGTATTGCTATGAGGTAGTAGCCTATCAGCAAAGTTTCAGCATATCTGTCTCTGGTGGAAGCTCCATGGCTTCTCCTAACTCTGCCTTCTTCTTCCCAGCTTTCAGTTTAGTTTTCCCCACCTAGCTAAGTTTTGCCCTGGTATAGGTCCAAAGCAGTCCTTTATTAGCCAATAGTATTCCCAGCTTACAGAGGGGCACCCCACATCATAAGACAGTGAAGCTGATTGTTGTTGGATTTTCTTTTCTCTAGCCTGTGTTGGAACACCAAAATATTGTCTGTTTTATTTATTTATTTTTTGACTTTTTTTGTGAGGCTCTACCCAGGTCCCAAATATCACACACACAGAGTCTTTTTCTTATTTACAATTTGTTATTTACAAATGCCCAGCCTTGGCTTGGCTGGTTTCTAGTCAGTTTTTTTCTTAACTTAAATTATCCCATCTACTTTTTGCCTCTGAGCCTTCTGTGTATCTTACTGCATTCACTTTTACTCTGTGGCTGGTTGTGTGGCTGGCCCCTGTCTTCTTCCTTTCCTTGTTCTCTCATTGCTTTTCTCTTCCTTGTTTCTCCTTCTATTTCTTTGTCAGCTCTGCATATCCTTTATTCTGCCTTTTCATTGGTGATTCGGTGTTTTATTAGACCATCAGGTGTTTTACACAGGCAAAGAATCAAAGCTTCACAGAGTTAAACAAACACAGCATAAACAAATACAACACATCTTAAAATAATATGCTACAACAGCTGATGAAATAAAAGATACATTTTCATCCCGATGTCTCATTTCATCCTTCACTCTTTCAGTCATTCTCCTTCCATCCTTTGTCTCTTTTCTCCTTTCTTCCCACCTCCATCTACTCCTCCTCTGTTTCTTTTCAGAAAGTGCAGGGCTCTCATAGGTGTCAGCAAAGCATGGCATGTCAAGTTGAGGTAGGACCAAGCTCCTCCCCTTGTATTAAGGTCAGGTGAGGCAACCCAGTCTGAGGAATAGGTTCCTGGAAGTCAGTCAGAGCATTAGGTACAGGCCTTGTTCCCACCACTAGGAGTTTCACAAGTAAACCAAGCTACACAACTGTTACACCTTATGTAGAGGGCTTAGGTTGGGCCCTATGCCGGCTCCCTAGCTGTCGGTCCAGAGTCTGTGAGCTCCTATGAGCCCAGACTAGTTGTATTTGTGGTTTCCCTTGTGATGACCTTGATTGTACAATCCCTGACTTATCCAAGCCTTCTTTACATTCTTCAGCGGGATTCCTCAAGCTCAGCCCAGTACTTGGCTGTGGATCTCTGTATCTATTTACGTCAGGCACTACAATCACTACAATCAGTCACAGGATGAAGGCTCTCTGAGGACAGTTGAGGTACTTACCAACCTGATTACAGGAAACGGCCTGTTCAATTACCTATTGACTTTTGATAGGAGTCTTAGCTAGGGTTATTTATCTTTGTAGATTCATGGGAGTTTCTCCTGCACCAGGTTTCTACCTGACTCCACATTGCCCCACATCAAGATGTCACTTTCATTATTATTTCCCTCTGTTTGTACCCAAACAACCCAGTCTCTCATGTTCCCATCCTCACTGGCCCAAAGTCTACCCAGGAGATCTTTTATGTTTTTACTTCCAATGGAAATCTATGTGTCTCTATCCCTATTGGCCCTCCTTCTTACCTAACCTCTCTGGGGCTGTGAATTGTAGCACGGTTGTATTATATTTACAGGTAATATCTATTTATGCATGAATATATACCATGTTTGTTTTTCTGAGTCTGGGTTACTTCCCTCAGGATGAATTTTTCTAGGTCCATCCATTTGCCTTCACATTTCATGATCTCATTGTTTTTAACAGCTGAGTAGTACCTCATTGTATAAATGTACCACATTTTCTTTATCCATTCTTTTGTTGAGGGGCATCTGGCATTTAAATAATATTTTCTCAGTTGGATTGCCTATAGTCATTGCCTCAATCCCCTACTATTCCATTGGTAACTCATTACAATTTGGCTCCTATTAGCATGAAATTTCAGTTTGTAAGTGACTATAGGTTTCCAAATAGTCAAATTCAAGAAAAAAATGATGTTTGTCTTCGACATAAGATCCTTTCCTTTCTTGTAGCTTGTGTTCTCTTCTGCTTTTTCTTTTCCTTTTCTTTTTTGCTTTTTTTGTATGTTGAAAAATCTCCTCTGATTGCCTACACATTTTTCCATGGTTATCTAGACCCCCAAAGCTAGAGATTTCTTCCATTCCCTTGTTAGTAACTCTGGAGTTGATTTTTCGTGTCCAGAGGTTCTGAATAGTTTAGATGTATTGCTGTTTGGCAACATGTCTGGCGTGTCTTCTGGAGGCTTTCTCAGCATATTTCCCTTTAAGGCTGTCCAGTTTTCCATTGTCTTAGTCACTCAGTAATATCACAACCATGTAGTCAGTCACATATGCTACAAGTATGTTGACCAGGCATCCCTATCCCTTCCATTATTTTTCCCTTGCTAGTTCTTCAACATACACAACTAAGGCGCAATGACCTTAGCCTTTAAATATTGTCTGAGTTTGCTCATTTCTATCTACCCCTTTCAATACTACATCAATTGGTTGTGGATTATTCTCTCTTTATTCCTTCTCTTGGAGTTCTCTTTACTGCACATATGTAAGATGGTTAAACATTTTGTGGAATTATATGCTGTTCCTTCCTACCTATGTCACCTTCTTTCTTCTCATCCCACTTTTGAGAGAGGGTCCCACACATCTCACACTGTCTTCACATTTGCAGTATAATCTCTCTGCTTCTATCTTCCGTAGGCTGGGGTTACAGAGGCGTACTATCATTCCTTGATTATGTGGTGCTGGGGATAAAGCCTCAGGCTTTGTGCATGTTAAGTGAGTATTCTATGCACCGAGCTACACATCTCTAGTTCACACTTAGCGGATCTCCCTCCTGGAGTAACAGTACTTCTGTACCTAGCTTCCCTTTCCCTATCCCAATCCTTCTACGACACTCCTGCTAAATCACCCTTCTGAAGGTGTCACTCCATGTCACTCTGCTTTTATTCATCTTCAGGACGAAGACTGGATTTCTCAGAAAGTACATGAGGCCCTGCTTGTTGTCAATTTTTCATTAGTCACTTGTCTCATATTTGCTGCAGTATTTCATCCTTGACTCTTTTATTAAGCTATAGCAAATGCTCCAAGAGCACCACTGATTTTAGCTAGAGTTACCTCTCTTAAATCTTCCTTGTCCCCACCTCATCCCTCCCTCACCTTGCCTTATCACTATTCAGTTTTTACAGGAGGGTTTTTTTAATTGAAGCATTTATTGAGCTATGTTCTTTATCTAAAGAAATGTTCCTTATCCCTACAGCCTGTACCCATAGCCCAATACATAATCCTTTGGAAACAATCAGGCAATTGAATCTCTGATTAGTTTTTAAGTAGTTTTGGGGCAGTACTCTCATCCCCATTAGACCAGTATCTATCCTAGGATGTATTTTAAAAATGCATTGATATTTCTTGGATTGTTACCTCCTTAGTCTGATGTGAGAGGGTATTCTACCCCTTATTGTTGGCTTAGAAACCATGAGTGGACCTTCTGGGAAGAGCTCCTAAAATGAAAAGACTGATTTTGCATGACTCAACCACCTAGCTTTTGGCTTCAGATCCTTCTAGCCTCTGCAGTATGTAAGAGAAATGACCTAGATTCTGAATCACTTTATAACTCAGGAAGGAAATTCAAATGTGCAGCATGAGGGGAACTCATCTCAATTCAGGCAAACATCAGTTTTCAGAAACCAGAGATAATAAAAAATGAAGGATTGAAGAAGCAAGGACTGCTGATAACACCGGTTCAAAAGTAGGACAGTTTAGACAAAGTTACTTGGAGAAAAAGAGCATTCTATGGCTGAAATTGTCTATCTTTCCATTAGTTTCACTTTTGGAAATGGTGCTTCTTCCCCTCCACCCATCCTCTCTCCAAGCCACCCAGTACCATACGACTTACTCTCTTTAAGTGTGTGTGTGCTATTCATATATTCATAAATAAAATCTGCTCAGTCTGTATAATGTTACTTGTGTGTGTATATATATATATATATATACATATATATATATGTATGTGTGTGTGTGTGTGTGTGTGTGTTCAGGACTGACCATTTGGTATAGAATATGCAATTTGTATGCTCTTCCTAGGTACTTTGGTCAAAGAACGCAGAGGTCCTTGAGTTAGAATCGATCTGAAAATTTCTACCTGAGAACTAGCTTTCATGGTACCAGAAGCACCATGTAAGGCTTCCAAAGGAGAAAAATGATCAATAATCCTACCTAACTGATTCCTGAGAACAAGTAATACCGTGTGTGTGTGTGTGTGTGTGTGTGTGTGTGTGTGTGTGTGTGTATTTTAAGAAAAAAGAGACCATGAATGAAAAAGACCAAAGGGGTATGTGGAAGGATTTGAAAGGGGTGAAAAGCATCATTTCTGATAAAAAAAAACCAGTGGAAAAGATGGCAATGATCAGTATTATGGTATGGTAACCCTGAGGGTACATTAGTGGCATGCATACCTTGGCAGTAACCAATAGCTCTCTAGTTGTTTTTGAGACATGTTTAAAACCAACGAAATCATGCCTCGCACTAGAAAAAGTACTTTGATCTTGTGACCACAGAGAGATGCTGCAGGGCTACTCACTTGTCTGGAGTTGTTCTGCTGTTTGTGCACTGTAGTCACACTACAGAAGCTTGCACTTTGAAGCACTAGCAGAAGACAGCAAGTTCATTCAATCCCCCATGGCCTCTGTTAGTTGCTTCTGCACTGACCTCAAAGAAACAACTTGAAGAAAGGTTTTTAACTCTTCACCGTCATTTGGTTGTGTATATGAGCTGAACATCCCAGCAGTGGAAATTGTGACAGCGGGGAGTTGTTCACATCCTGGTTAGCCATAGATCAGAGAGTGATGAAGAAACCAGGGGCTGTGTACCACCCTCTAGTGACCTACTTTTGCCAGCCAACCTTTACCTTCTAAATGTTCTTCAACCTCTCAAAATGGTGCCAAGAGCTTTGGAACAAGCATTTGAAATATGAGCCTGTGGGGACATTTTAGATGCATGGCATAACAAGTAGGAAATACTGTTAGGTTAAATTATGCCTTTAAGATGAAATGAATATTCTAAACATGCAATATGAACTCATTGAAGACACAGGACATGTTTTTAGTCAAATGTCTTAATATGAAAGTGACTTAATACAAGCAAGTGCCAAGCAAAGCTCTTTTCTGTGGGTCCTCTTCTCTGGAGGAACTTGTCCTTGAGGAGTTCTTTTGTCCCTGTGAGGCGCAGTCTGTGTTCTGGTTGACATCTTCTCTTCCTCAGAAGTCCAGGATGAATCACAAGTGTGGAAAGTTCATCTGGTGACCATTAATACTTAAGTTGACACTAAACCCAAAGCACACAGAGGAAAGATCCCTAGCCAGCATCCTTCAATAATTACAATACTCATTTCATTTCTTTCATTTCTCTCTCTCTTTCTTTTGGTAAAAAAAAATAGTGACAGCTTATGTGCTCTGAAAGTAAATGAAAATAATAATAACAGTAACGGTCATACTCATACTTTGAGACAGGCTGTTAGAGCACTTTATGTGTTAGTGTGGTTTTTACCACAAATGGATGGTGTATCATATGTACTGTTCAGGTGATAAACCTGAGCCTCAGAGACACTCAGAAACACATTCTTCCTTTATTTTATTTTATCTTATTGTTTATTTTTTGAGCCAGGGTTTGGCTATGTAGATCAGTCTGCCTTGGAATTATGGGTAATCTTTTCACCTTAGTCCTAAGTGTTGGGATGGTATATATGTGCCATGAGCCTGGGAGAAATATCAGCAAACTTTCTAGATAAACCAAGGCAACAGGCAACCTGGGACAGGTATAGTACAAACAGTTAAGGAAACAAATGAGAGAGTCCTTGAGAGACTTTCCTAAGACCTTGAAGCGTGAATCCTCCTTTCATTGTATTGTGACCAATACTGGGTGGAAGGTGAGCTCTATTGTATTTGAGACCTTCCATGTAGCTGAAGTTCTTTGTCTGACAGTCTTTCCAGGCAGAGATGTCTAGATGTCTGTGGAAAGACGGAAATCATGGGCCTCACCTGGAAATGCAGGCATCGTGCTAAAGGAGGGGCTCTGGAATCCTGGTCTTTGATTTTATATGCTTAGGTTGATTCACAGAGAGTGATTTACTCCGTCTAGTAACCTTTCCTCAATGAGGTTTCTACCCAGAGTGTTTGTTCCGAGGAATACAGAACATGTATGTGCTCAGAAATCAGGCATTCACTACATTTCCTCCAGCCTCAGATTTTCCTGTATAAAATGGGATTGTTGGACTATATGATTTTTGAATAACACTAGAAATCTTATGTATACTATGGCTTTAAGACAAATAAAATTCTGTTCAAATAACCTCTTTGTCAGCCACATTTGCCAGCATTAAAATAAAAGCTTGGCCAATATTGTATTACCAAATTTCATTAACATGAAAGGAAATCCAGAGCAAGGAGCTCTCAAAATGCAGCAGGCCTCTGAGCAGCTCGGCTCGGCTCTGCTTGCTGCTTAGCAACCTCTCAGGATGTAGGGTGTAAATGGATACTGCAGGGCAGCAAGCAGTTTCAAGAGGAGCCATTGTGAGGTGGTTGAGTCTTCTTTGTCAAAGGGAGCCCTTTGGGAAACAGCTAGGCATCAGTTATGGAGTGCAGCAGAATTTCGGGTATGGTCTGAAAACCTCTGCAGTGTACAATGACATGTGACATCCTTTAAAAACAGTTCTTTTGTGTGTGATGGTGTTGCATGGTTATGTGTGCAAGCTTGCACATGTCTGTACATGTGGAGGCCAGGGGAAAATGTTAATCATCCTTCACCCTACATTTTGAGTCAAGATCTATCACGGGGTGCTTACCAATTTGGCAAGATTAGTTTGTCATTCAGCTTCAGGGATCCTCCTGTCATTGTCTCCTCAGGACTAGGATTGCAGTAGGTTTAATCCACCTGACTTCTTATGTGGGAACTGGGGACCTGAAGCATGGGTCCTGGTGTTTGTGTGACAATCACTTTGTCCACAGAGTCATCTCCCCAGCTCGCTGTCATTCATTTTAGAGTGAATGGACTTGGAAGATTTTCTACAGCAAAGACACACAGCTGCTGTCAATAGCTTCAGTTTCCCACAAATATTTACACGTATATGTTTTTAATTTTTAATCAGAAAACATTTATATATAACAACAGCCATTATATGAGCCTAATGGTATATATATAATATATATATATATATGTATAACTTCATAAATCAGAAATATATGCAGAAATTATTTTACCAGGTCTTAATTTGTCAAAATTGAAGCATTTATTAATTTATAAACATGTATCATCTGCCAGTGTCATAGTGGTATGACATTCAGATACAAGTTTGAAGAAAAATGAAGGGGTATCTTTGCACTCGGAGTCCTTCTGGCTATTGAATTCATTTAAGACTACTTTCACGTACTCATCATGATTTTATTCTGAGCTAATATTACTGACCCAAATATTTCCAAGTGACAGATTGTACTGTCTCAGACATGAAATGTAAATTGCTTTTCCTGACTGTCTGAGTTGAGAGTCACACAAAATCTTCTCTGGAACTCTGATTAAGACTACAGTTGTCATCCACCTCTGAATCCTTCCGAGTGCATTTGCCTTTCATTTGACCTCTACTCCTTGGTAGAGTCAGACATATTTTCTTCTCAGTATGGTAAGCAATACGTTTAATTTATGGACAACTGTGTATCACAAGCTGACCACAACAGCCACAATAATAAGAGGATGTTCAAAGTTACAGTTTTCTCTGACAATCGAATGGAAAATAAGTAGGAATGCCAACCTTCAGCACAGATAGAAGAAAACCTTGACTGTGTTAATTTTCTTTCTCTAGATGTATACATAAAATGGGTCTAGTAAGAGAAGGCAATTCTCTACAAAGACAGATATAATTATTCTTAAATCATTGATAACCAGATCTTTAAAGTCAAAATTGTGTTCGTATGCATATTTGTGTGTATGTATATGCATGTGTATTTGTGTATGTGTGTATATGTATATGCGTGTATAAGTGTATATGTGTATTTGTGTTTGTAAATGTATGTTTGTGTGTGTATGTGTATTTGTGTGTATATGTGTGTGTTGCTATGGTATGAGAGATTTGCAAGAAACTTCTGAAATTTCAGGCAAGTTAAAGGTCTCAGAGGCATCCTACATGATGAACTAAGAGACTAAGCTTTTAAACCAATTGAACAAAGTATATCATTGACTTATTTAGAAAATCTATTCGATCTGTTTTATGTATAAGTTTCCTCTTTTTAAACGGTTCCTATAAATGTTACTTCCTGAAACTGTGAGGAGTAAGTTAAATGAGGATTATATAGTACCACAAACAGCACCTGACTTAAGGCAGAGTAGCTCATTAGGTGGCACAGTTGAACTCTTAGAAATAACAAACACCTGAAAACTCTTTCTGGAATGAATCTCTTTACATCTCACATAAGAACAACAATAATAGGTTATAGTGATTAAGAGTTATTGAAAACAATAGGGGTATGATGATGAGGGAAGGTTTTTTAGACAGTGTCTAAGCAGGGATTTTTTTCATTTTCCACAATGTAGGTACCAGTATTCATGCCCCACTCTTTCCAGAAGCAATGCACACTGCAGCATTCAGTTTAAGACATTATTAGAGAAGACATACAGAGATGACAATATGCGTGTAGGTGTCATCAAAGGTAGAGTAATAAAGACCAAAACACAATAACAATGTTAGTAATAATTAAAGAAAAACAAAATTACCTTGGCTGAAGTGAAATAGCTCGTATTCAGTGTACTAGGCCAGAGAGAGTCATGTCAGGACAGAGTTCATCACGAAGTGAGGAAGAAGATATCACACAGTGACTTAGGACAGGAGTTTTCAGACAAATCAGTTCACGATGTTCCAAGCTTGTACTATGCAGATATGAGCTGTAATTGCTGAGCAGTAAACAAAACAGTACTGTCAGACAATAATGTAGATTAGATTTTTCTCAAGTGGTTATTTTCTGTATTAAAAACCGTGAATAAATCCTATAGTCTGAGAATATTGTTAAGTTACTCTTCGAGTCTTTTCACCGTCCTTTACTAGTTTGAAAAACACAGATTTAATAGTCACATTTCAGGATATTATGTCCAGTAACACACACTGTAAGTTGAAAATATTGTAAATCAAACTTGCATGTAACACACATATCCCACAAATTTAGCACACAGTACCTTAGAGCATTGTTTCCCTGTGACTGAGTGGCTGATGAGAAAATGCAACTCAGTGCCACTCTCCAACATCCTTTCAAGTGTCGGAGTATGAATTTACTTAAGGTGGACCACTTTTATACCCTGGTAAAGTATAAAAAGAAACCTAAAGCAAAACTACTCTAAATTGGGTGGCATTTGATTTTAGGAGGGAGAATCGCTGGAGTTGGGGTCTATGGCAGAGCAGAATAGAGCTAGGCGGGAGTGGGGATAAACTGAATGCTGGGGAAAGAAGGTGGAGTCAGGCAGATGCCATGTAGCTGCAGAAGAGGAAGATGCTGAAACCTTACCAGTAGGCCACAATCTTGTAGTGATACATGGATTAATAGGAATGGGTTAATTAAAGATGTAAGAACTAGAAATATGCCTGAGTTATTGTCCAAATGTGCTGTAATTAATATAGTTTCTATTTGATCATTTGGGTCTGGGTGTCTGGGAAACCAACACGTATTCTCTGATTACAGAGTGACCCACATAAGGTTCATATAGTTGAATGCTTAGTCATCAGGGAGTAACACTTCTCGAGAAGAATTAGGAGATGTTGCCCTGTATGAAAGAAGTATGTCACTGGGGGTGGGGTTTGACAATTCAAAAGCTTAAGCCAGGCCCAGTGGTCTTTCTGTTGCCTGCAGATCTGTAATGTAGGAGGTCCTTCCATATTTGTGTTGCTTTCATTGGTTAATAAAAAAACTGCCTTGGTCTTTTGATAGGGAAAAATTTAGATAGGTGGAGTAGACCGAACAGAAGGCTGGGAAAAAGGGCAGTGTGGCAGATGCCATGATTCTCCTGCCCGAGACAGACACAGGTTAGACTCATGCTGGTAAGCCACTGTCAAGTGGCAATACACATTAATGAATTTGAGTTAAATCAAGATGTGAGAGTTAGCCAAGAAGAGGCTAGATATAATGGGCCAGGCAGTAATTTAATTAATATAATTACTGTGTGGTTATTTTGGGGGTTAAGCTAGCTGGGCAGCAGGATGCAGGCTTCTCCTCTTACAACAGATCTGGACCTAGAACTTTCAGTTCCTTCTCTAGCACCATGTCTGCCTATTTGCTGTCATGCTTTCTGCCACTCTGATAATGGACTAAACCTCTGAAGTTGTAAACCAGCCCCAATAAAATGCTTTCTTTCTTCTTTCTTTCTTTCTTTCTTTCTTCCTTCCTTCCTTCCTTCCTTCCTTTCTTTCTTTCTTTCTTTCTTTCTTTCTTTCTTTCTTTCTTTCTTTCTTTCTTTCTTTCTAAAAGAATATGAGTTATCATGGTCATAGTGC
This sequence comes from Microtus pennsylvanicus, assembly GCF_037038515.1. Classification (NCBI taxonomy): domain Eukaryota; kingdom Metazoa; phylum Chordata; class Mammalia; order Rodentia; family Cricetidae; genus Microtus; species Microtus pennsylvanicus. The sequence continues at coordinate 34,402,610 of NC_134583.1, read as the reverse complement.
CTCTTCTGCCCTGACTACACTGACTACACAGACAACACTGACTACAATGAATAACTTTCCCCAGGATGAGCTTCCTCATTCATTATCCAATAGCAGGTGATCAGCTCTGAAGGCATATACTTTACTGAGCAGATTGTATTGACATGTTTAGGTACACATACATACATACATACATACATACTTATATATACATATCAATTAAAAAGAGACTATAATTTTGAGAGTGAGCAAGGGCAAATGTACACTGGAAGGACTGGAGGGATGAATGTGAATGATGGAAATTCTATAATTATATTTTGACTTTTAAAATACAATTATCAACAAAAAAGAATTAATAGCAGCTGGTTAATTGCAACAACTAATAGAGAATTTTTCTCTTGAACAAACAGAGGAATGAAACAAAAATTGAGAAATGGGGATCTTTGCAATGACATTTTTTTTACCAAGTTGAACAAAGAATTTGGCAAGAGAAAAACCCCACAGAATTTGGAATATCTTGCTTTTCTTGTTGTAATATAATACCCCGACGACAGTAACTTAAGAGAAAAACGTTGGCTTTGGCTCACAGTTTGAGGGTGCAGTTCATCATTGTGAAAGAGTCATGGTGGCAGGAGATAGTGGTATCTGGTCATATCAAATACACCACCTAGTAACAAAGAGTGATGTTCACTCACTTTCTTCTTCCTCCTTTGTACTATGTTCAGAAGTGCAGTTTATGGATTGGGCAGTCTTCCTACTTCAACAACCTAACCTAGATAACCCTGCCAAGCATGCACAGAAGCTCGCTTCCTAAGTGAATATAGGTTCTGTCAAGCTGACAAGATGAGCTGTAATATGACTATATTAGGGTGTATGTGGATCTTTGAATTTGTGGCCTTCATGGACCTATCTATCGTCTATAACATTGCTGTAACTGGTAGTTCTTATCTCCTAAGTAACTCATAAAACTATTTAGTGGATTAAATCATGTAACTAGAAACCTAAAATTGAATAAGAGAACAACAAATGAAAGTGTATTATGAAACATTTTTACAATGAATGATAAAATATTTCTGGGGGTTGATGCAAAATTTTTGAAGGACAGACATATATTCTCTGAAGCACCTACAATGTATCTATTTTAGTTATGAAGTCACCTCTGGATTGTGGTCTACTTTCCCTTCTTCCTATTTGCACAGCAAAATTGACTCCTGGAAATAGCGTGATATCAAAGATGTAGGCCCTTGCGGCTTTGGGAAAAGCTCTCTTGGTCACTGTGGGATGGGAAGAAACCAATGCAAGTAGTTGAACATGAAAATTTGTCATGGGCTGAATTAAGTTCCTCACTCACACATTGAGTTCCTGACAATTCCTCAAAATTGGACTATTATCTGGAGACCAGGTCTTTATGGTGTTCACTAAAGTTAAATGAAGACTTTGGGGTAAGTTCTTACATAGGACAATTAGGACAGACAGGCATAGAAGGAAGGCCACATAGGGAAGGGAAGATTCGTTTAAAAGTTAACAAGAGAAACTGGCTTTGTTGCCTGCCTGAATGAGAGCTTCCAGATCCTGGAGGAAATACATTCCTGTTGGTTAAGTCACCTAGTTTCTGGTACTTTGTTATTTCAGCTCTAGAAAATAGACAAAGGCTTGTTTAGGGTCTATTTTTATTTAATTATGATAAATTTTGGTAAAATTTCTTCATTGGCTTTCTGCCTTTTTTTTTTTTTGCTATGAGCTCTGATCTTGGCATTATTAGTTTTGATTTTAACATCTTGGCTGAATTTACTTCAGTTTCTAGTGTCTGTATTGTTGCTCTTAAATTTCTTCAATGATAGATCGCTCAGGGCACATTTTGTCTCATTCATAACTAAGGTCCACACAGCATTAACCTGGCTCCTAGCACTCACTTAACTGTTTGTAGTTAAGATATGCCACATGATGGTATACATCACCACAGAAGGAACTGGTTGCCACAGTGAAAACCTGCCACCTCAAAATCTGCTGTCTGTTCCTATATCCATGTTAAAGCACAACACATCTGTCTATCTATAGTGGTTTTGTTCCACTCTAGATAACTATTATTTGGCATATTTCCTATTCTTTCTAAGTAGAAATCCCCCTTGCCCCACCTTGCTCTGCTCCTTAGTTTTCCGGTTGGTTAGTGGACATTTGTTTGCACTGTGTTTTCACCTTTCCCTTGTGCAACTGGACATATTGTGAAAGTTACACCATGTGTCTTCAGGGATTTCCCTTCTGTGCCACATGATTGCTCCCAAGACTTCAAAGTTATAACACAGTCTCTTTCCTCCTCTTGGTACTAATCTTGGTAGATAGCTCACCTCTCTATGATTTGCTGCTTTTCATTCTCTTCCTTAGTGCTGCTATGGTTTAGACATGGCTTGAACATGTCTCGATGTGTGTTTGTTTGTATGGAGCATTGAGGCAGTGGAATCTTTAGAAGTTAGAGGATAGCATAAAGTAATTAATTATTGGGGTACTTCTCATAGGACTGGATTTGTTCTCAGGAGCCTAGGTTGTTAAAAGGGATGCTGGCACTATCAGTCCCCTGGATCTCATGTCTGTGCATAGCTTTCCAGTACCATTCTCATTTTTCTACCTCATACACCATGCTACCTGGACCCTCTCACACCAAGTTCTGACTCAAATGAAATGCATTGTTTTATGAAGTAACACGCCTCAGTTAGTTCAGTCTAACAACAGAAATTGGGCTATTCTTGTTTGTTAACTCAAGTACATATGAAATTAACTAAAACTCAAGTGGTTGGTTATACCTGTGAAGGATTTTTTTTCTTATTAAATTATTTGAAGTAGGAATACACACCTTTAATCTTGGCCATACTTTCAGGTGGCAGCCTATATAAAGGACATGGAAGAAGGAAGCTTTCCAACTTTGCCTGTTGGCCTTAAATCACACTGGCAAGTCTACTGACATTAGATTCTACTTCTTTGGGATGCTGGCATACAGATGAGATATCCAGCATTGTGGACTGCACAACTACTGGATTCTTAGACTTTCCATTAGTAGGTGGCCTTTGTTTGCCTAGTTTGACCACATCCTATAAGTCACTCCAATAAACCTCATCTCTCTCTCTCTCTCTCTCTCTCTCTCTCTCTCTCTCTCTCTCTCTTTCTGTCTCTGTCTGTCTCTCTGTCTGTCTCTCTATATATTAAATAATATAATACATATTAATCTATATCTACCTATCATCTATCTATTTTATCAATTCTGTTTCTCTAGAGAACCATGACTAATAAAGTGGATTAACCACATTTTTAAATTTCTGGTTTTTTAAAAATTGTTTTTGTTGAGCTATATATTTCTTCCTACTCCTCTCCATTCCTTCCTACTCCCCTTCTACTCCTCCCATGATCTCCCTGCTCCCTATTTACTCAGCAGATCTTGTCATTTTCTACTTCTCATGTACATTAGATTCATGTATGATTCTCTTAGGGTCCTCTTTGTGTCAAGATTCTCTGGGATTGTGAATTGTAGGCTGTTTGTTCTTTGCTTTATATCTAAAAGCCACTTATGGGTGAGTACATATTATATTTTTCTTTCTGGGTCTGGGTTACCTCACTCAATAGGATGTTTTCTAGATCAATCCATTTGTCCACAAATTTCAAGATTGTTTTTTTTTTTTTTGCTGTGTAGTATTCCATTGTGTAATTGTATCACATTTTCTTTATCCATTCTTTGGTTGAGGGGCATTTAGGTTGTTTCCAAGTTCTGGCTATGAAAAATAATGAGCACATGTCCTTATAGTATGATTGAACATCTTCTGGGTATATTCAAAAGTGGTATTGCTTGGTCTTGAGGTGGGTTGTTTCTTAATTTTCTGAAAAAAATGCCATACTTATTTCCAAAGTGGCTGTAACAGTTTGTACTTCCACCATCAATGGGAGGAGTGTTCTCTTTACTCCACATCCTCTCCAGAATAAGTTATCATTGGTGTTTTTGATCTTTGCCATTCTGACAGGTGTAAAATGGAATCTCAGAGTTGTTTTGATTTGCATTTCTTTGATGGCTAAGGATGTTGAGCATTTCCTTAATTATCTTTCCCCCATTTTAGATTAATCTGTTGAGAGTTCTCTGTTTAGGTCTGTACCTTTTTCTCTTTTCATTATTTGTTCATTTGATGACCAATTTCTTGAGTTCTTTGTATATTTCAGAGATCAGCTCTCTCTTCGATGCAAGTTTGGTGAAGATCTTTATCCATTCTATAGGATGCAATTTTGTCTTGTTGACTATGTCTTTTGCTTTATGGAAGCCTCTCAGTTTTAAGAGGTTCCATTTATTAATTGTTGCAATCAGTGTCTGTGCTGCTGGGGTTATATTTAGGAAGTGGGTCCCTGTGCCAGTGCATTCAAGTGTACTTTCCACTTTCACTTCTATAAGGTTCAGTGTGGCTGGCTTTATGTTGAGGTCTTTGATCCATTTGGACTTGAGTTTTGTGCATGGCGGTAGATATGGATCTATTTTCATTCTTCCACATGTTGATATCTGGTTATGCCAGCACCATTTGTTGAATATACTTTCTTTTTTCCCCAAACCAAGGATAGCCAAAACAATCCTATACAACAAATGAACTTCTGGAGACATCACAATATCTGATTTCAAACTTTACTACAGAACTACAGTAGTGAAAAACAGCCTGGTATTAGCATAAAAACAGACAGGAAGACCAATGGAACTACATTTGCTCCTTTCAGAAAATCTAAATAATTCATTCATGAAAGAGTTAATTAAAATATGGTTAGAGAGATTCAAAAATTTTAATATTTCTTATTTTCCAAAACATAGCATATAGTTAGATGCCATGCTTAGGGACGAAGTATATAAAAATAAAAAGCTGTGCACTTTGTGTGGAAATGAGCAGAGCATAAATTATAGTGACTCCACTTTATATAGAAGACCATGATAGACACTGAAAGCCAAGAGATACTTCCCATGTAAGGAAAAGAAGCAGAAGTCTGCACAGGAGAAAGGGGGCTTAAGTAACTGCTGAAACAAGGTGAAAAAGGAGTGCAAGACTTTGATGTTTGTTGTGCGTTTGTATTTTGGAGACACTCGAGACTCACTATGAGGTCATGTATTTCTAAAGCATTCTATATTAATGTTATAACTCAGTGTGCATTCATGAATTTTTCATGAAAGCAGGAGCTCTGATACTTTAGAATTAAGAAACATAATTTGGGTGTTTCCTAGGCAATGACTGGAAAGAAGAGGAACTCAGAATAGCAACAGAAGGCTTGCTTTACAAGCTGCTGGAGAACCGTCAGCCAGATAAAGATCTGCAATAAAATATTTTAGGTTAACACAGTTTTATACAGATAAATGAGCAGACATGAAAAGAAGGGTGAATATGAGTAAAAAGCTGTATTAAAAGCAAAGAAAATTAGTGCCTTCAGGCAGCTTAAGTTATTGTGCATAAACAACATGATGTGGACCAGAAAGGAAATATGACTGGGCCTTTGTGATTTAATTGAAAGTAAACATTCAATTATCATAAGTGATTACTGAAATTATTTTTGCATTCAACAGTTTACAGTTGAACAAATCCTGGTTATGCTTAACAATGACTTCTTTGTCTCATTTGATCATTTCAATGATCTCATGGTCTCTCATTATTTATACTGATAGATTATGAGGTTTCTCAGACCTGGGAACTTAGATTTAGACATTTGAATAAATGGTGAAGTAAAAGGAGGTGGAGTTCACAAAAAAGTCTCCTGTGTGTTCTGTTTACAGCTCTGCTGAGCACTCTCTGGTATGGATTGTTGGAGAGAAGTTGGTATCACAGAAAGGGGTCTTGCTGAAGGGAGTGCTGACTTCTGGAAGACAGCGTGTTGCCTCTACATAGCTACTGTTCCAGTCCCTCTTCATCTCAGTGTTGTTCAGACAGTATGGGAGTCAGCATAGCGTCTCTTGATGTTCCTTCCTTCAGAATAATGGACTCTGGAACAAATATTTTGGGCATTAGTGTCTTGAAAATGGGTAGAATTTAGTTTTCCAGACCTAGCAATAGACAATAAAAGGAGAGATGCCCATGAATAGAGGGTTCCTTTGAGTGCAGAATCGGTTTCCCCTGAAGTACTAAGGGCAAGGCAGTGACACCATGATGAGCCCAGCAATGACTCAGGCTCAGGACTGTCTGTCTGCCAGGAGACACCTTATTCCTTTGGGCTCAATCTAATTTCCTTCTGGGGAAAAAAAGCCTAATTAAGACAGTCTATGGAATGATAACACCCTTGATTCTTTTTCTTTTTCATTCTAGATGGAGAACATGTGTTTTGTGAGAAGAAAGAGAGTCTAAAATAGGCAAGATAATTTCACCCAAAATATTGAATGAAAATACAAAATATAAAATATAATGGATTTCATTCTGGAATTTATTGCTTTCCTTTCACCTATCCCTCCATCTCTTCTCTCTCTCTCTCTCTCTCTCTCTCTCTCTCTCTCTCTCTCTCTCTCTCTCTCCCTCCCTCCCCTTTCTTCTTTCTTCCTTTGCTAAGGTTATCCCTAAGAGAATGAACAACAGGTGCAAAAGCAGCAACCAGACTCCATTTACGTAAAGATGTTCTTTGTTCTTTGTGGACTGATACAACACAGGGAGCACCCATTGTAAGTAACAAAGCCAGATTTACCTGTGGACAGCATTTTCCAGATAACCAAGTTTCCTTCAAATGAAGTGAATCATAGAGAAGTTGAGGCTTCTCAAATACTTTTCTGAAACCTCAGACTTCTCCCAACATGAAGCCAGCTCATTAAGGATGCTATATAAGCCATGCTACATGTAGAGACTCAATGAGCAAAGGGAATTCAATATGTACTCTTGCTGGATTAGTAAGCTGGTGAACTTCTGAGCAATTGTGTAAAGTTGGAGACTCATTTTCCTACAAGGAAGCAACTGCAACTCTCTGCACAAGTAGAAAGAAAGTCGATATGAGTTGGAAAACCTGTACAGTTCATTGCAGCATTGTTGGAAACATTTTAAATGGGTCAAGTTTTACATTATTTTTGTTGTTTAAAATATTTATGCCAGATATAGTTTCTACTATGAGATTTGTGTAAAATTGAAATAGAGAATAATTAAAATGTGGAAAAGAAATATGCCTTTAGGTTAGGTATGTACACAATGCCTTATGAAAGCTTGGTGCTAATTTCAAAACTGCTATTAAAGTTACTTTTAAAAACATGATGCATACCTAAGAACACTGCGTTTTCATCTTTTACTTTAAACACATAGTGAAACCCTGGAGTATATGATGAACTGTTTGAAACTGTATTCATAATTTTTATTCTTTGAGAACTCCATATGCTGCATTTTATTCATATTTATTCCACCCACTCCTGCTATCAAAATCTATATGAGTTAGTGTTCTTTAAAATAACAGAACTTTTCTGTTTGTTTATTTATTTTTTTTCAGTTCACATTTTTTTTTATTGTGAAAAGGAGAAAAAAAAAAACAAGTTTCCACCTCCTCCCAGCCTTCCATTTCCCTCCCCCGCCTCCCACTCTTCTCCCCCTCCTCCCACCCTTCTCCCCCTCCCCCCACTCCTCTCCTCCTCCCTCTCCAGACTAAAGAGCAGTCAGGGTTCCCTGCCCTGTGGTAAGTCCTAGGTCCGCCCCCCTCCATCCATATCTAGGAAGGTGAACATCCAAACTGGCTAGGCTCCCACAAAGCCAGCAGATTGCGTAGGATCAAAACTGCGTGACATTGTCCTTGGCGTCTCATCAGCCCTCATTGTTCTCCATGTTCAGAGAGTCCAGTTTTATCCCATGCTTTTTCAGTCACAGTCCAGCTGGCCTTGGTGAGCTCCCAGTAGATCAGCTCCACTGTCTCAGTGGGTGGGTGCACCCCTCGTGGTCTCGACTGCTTTGCTCATGTTCTCCCTCCTTCTGCTCCTCATTGGGACCTTGGGAGCTCAGTCCAGTGCTCCAGTGTGGGTCTCTGTCTCTATCTCCATCCATCACCAGATGAAGGTTCTATGATGATATGCAAGATATTCGTCAGTATTGCTCTAGGCTAGGGTCATTTCAGGTTCCCTATCCTCAGCTGCACACGGAACTAACTGGGGACCTCAGCTTGGGCACCTGGGAGCCCCTCTAGGTTCAAGTCTCTTGCCACCCCTAAAGTGGCTCCCTTAACTAAGAATTGTGGTTCCGTGCTCCCCTATCCAACCTTCCTTTATCCCAATCCTCCTGTTTCCCCAAGTTCCCCCTTCCTTCCCTTCTAACTTTTCTCTCCCCATCTCCCCTTACCCCCATCCCACCCCACCCCCAAGTTCCCAATATTCTCCCCGGCAATTTTGTCTACTTCCCTTAGCCAAGAGGATAACTACATGTTTTTCCTTGGGTTCACCTTCTTACTTAGCTTCTTTAGGTTCACCTATTGTAGACTCCGTGACAATTATTTATGGCTAGAAACCAATTATGAGTGAGTACATCCCATGTTCATCTTTTTTGGGTCTGGGATACCTCACTCAGGATAGTGTTTTCTATTTCCATCCATTTGCATGCAAAATTCGAAAAGTCATTGTTTTTCACCGCAGCATAGTACTCTAATGTGTATATATTCCAGACTTTCTTCATCCATTCTTCCATTGAAGAGCATCTAGGTTGTTTCCAGGTTCTGGCTATTACAAATAATACTGTAATGAACATAGTTGAACAAATGCTTTTGTCATATGATAGAGCATCTCTTGGGTATATTCCCAGGAGTGGTATTGCTGGGTCCAGGGGTAGGTTGATCCCGAATTTCCTGAGAAACCGAAACACTGACTTCCAGAGTGGTTGCACAAGATTGCATTCCCACCAGCAATGGATGAGGGTACCCCTTCCTCGACAGCCTCTCCAGCAAAGGCTATCCTTGGTGTTTTTGACTTTAGCCATTCTGACAGGTGTAAGATGATATCTCAAAGTTGTTTTGATTTGCATTTCCCTGATTGCTAAGGAAGTTGAGCATGACCTTAAGTGTCTTTTGGCCATTTGAACTTCTTCTGTTGAGAATTCTCTGTTCAGTTCAGTGCCCCATTTGTTAATTGGGTTAATTAGCATTTTAAAGTCTAGTTTCTTGAGTTCTCTATATATTTTGGAGATCAGACCTTTGTCTGTTGCGGGGTTGGTGAAGATCTTCTCCCAGTCAGTAGGTTGCCTTTGTGTCTTAGTGACAGTGTCCTTTGCTTTACAGAAGCTTCTCAGTTTTAGTAGGTCCCATTTATTCAATGTTGCCCTTAATGTCTGTGCTTCTGGGGTTATACATAGGAAGCGATCTCCTGTGCCCATCTGTTGTAGGGTATTTCCCACTTTCTCTTCTATCAGGTTCAGTGTGTTCCGGCTGATATTGACGTCTTTAATCCATTTGGACTTGAGTTTTGTGAACGGTGATAGATATAGGTCTATTTTCATTCTTCTACAGGTTGAATCCAGTTGTGCCAGCACCATTTGTTGAAGAGGCTTTCTTTCTTCCATTGTATACTTTTAGCTCCTTTATCGAAAATGAGGTGTTCATAGGTTTGTGGGATAAAATCCGAGTCTTCTATATGATTCCATTGGTCGACTTCTCTGTTTTTATGCTAGTACCACATTGTTTTCATCTCTGTAGCTGTGTAATGGAGTTTGAAGTCAGGGATGGCAATGCCTCCAGAAGATCCTTTATTGTATAGGATTGTTTTGGCTATGCTGGGTTTTTTGTTTTTCCATATAAAGTTGATTATTGTCCTCTCCAGATCTGTGAAGAATTTTGATGGGATCTTGATGGGGATTGCATTGAATCTATAAATTGCCTTTGGTAGAATTGCGATTTTTACTATGTTGATCCTCCCAATCCAAGAGCAAGGGAGATCCTGCCATTTTCTGGTATCCTCTTCAATTTCTTTCTTCAATGCCTTAAAGTTCTTGTCAAATAGATCTTTCACTTCCTTGGTTAGATTTACCCCAAGATATTTTATGCTGTTTGTGGCTATCGTGAATGGTGAAGCTTCTCTGATTTCCCTCTCTGCTTCCATATCCTTTGTGTATAAGAGGGCGACTGATTTTTTTGGAGTATCTTGTATCCTGCCACATTACTAAAGCTGTTTATCAGCTGTAAAAGTTCTTTGGTGGAGTTTTGGGGATTGCTTATGTACACTATCATATCATCTGCAAATAATGCAAGTTTAACTTCTTCCTTTCCAATTTGAATCCCCTAGATCCCATTATGTTGTCTTATTGCTATTGCTAGAACTTCAAGCACTATATTGAAGAGGTATGGCGAGAGTGGACAGCCTTGTCGTGTTCCTGAGTTAAGCGGGATGGCTTTGTGTTTCTCTCCATTTAATTTGATGTTAGCTGTCAGCTTGCTGTATATAGCTTTTATTATATTTAGGTATGACCCTTGTATCCCTAATCTCTCCAAGACTTTTAACATAAAGGGGTGTTGAATTGTGTCAAATGGTTTTTCAGCATCTAATGAAATGATCATATGGTTTTCTTCTTTCAGTTTATTTATATGCTGGATTACATTGATAGATTTTCGTATGTTGAAACAGCCCTGCATCTCAGGAATGAAGTCAACTTGATCATAATGGATAATTTTTCGGATGTGTTCTTGGATTCGTTTTGCCAGTATTTTACTGAGGATTTTTGCGTTGATATTCATGAGTGAGATTGGCCTGTAATTCTCTTTCCTGGTTGAGTCTTAGTGTGGTTTTGGTATCAGAGTAACTGTAGCTTCATAAAAGGAATTTGGTAATGACCCTTCTGTTTCTACATTGTGGAATAAATTAAGGAGTATAGGTATTAGGTCTTCTTGGAATTTCTGGTAGAATTCCGCATTGAAACCATCTGGTCCTGGGCTTTTTTTGGTAGGGAAGTTTTTGATAACAGCTTCTAATTCTTCGCGACTGACAGGTCTGTTTAGGTTGTACACCTGGTCCTGGTTTAATTTTGGTAAATGGTATTTATCTAAGAAAGTGTCCATTTCTTTTACATTTTCCAGTTTTGTGGCATACAGGCTTTTGTAGTAAGATCTAATGACACTCTGAATTTCCTTTGTGTCTGTGGTTATGTCCCCCTTTTCATTTCTGATCTTATTTATTTGCGTATTCCCTCTCTGTCGTTTGATTGGTTTGGATAGGGGTTTATCAATCTTGTTGATTTTCTCCAGGAACCAGCTTTTTGTTTCATTGATTCTTTGGATTGTTTTCTGTGTTTCTATTTTGTTGGTTTCAGCCCTCAGTTTGATTATTTCCAGTCTTCTACTCCTCCTAGGTGAGTCTGCTTCCTTTTTTTCTAGAGCTTTCAGGTGGGCTGTTAAGTCTCCAATATGTGCTTTCTCTGTTTTCGTTAAGTGGGCACTTAGTGCTATGAACTTTCCTCTTAGGACTGCTTTCATAGTGTCCCATAAGTTCGAGTATGTTTTTTCTTTATCTTCATTGAATTCAAGGAAGACTTTAATTTCTTTCTTTATTTCTTCCTTAATCCAAGTATGGTTCAGTAGTTGACTGTTCAGTTTCCATGAATTTGTAGGCTTTCTTGGGGTAGCATTGTTGTTGAATTCTAACTTTAATCCATGGTGATCTGATAAGACACAGGTGGTTACTAATATTTTTTTTTAACTCTGTACGCTAGCTTTGTTGCCAAGTATGTCGTCAATTTTGGAGAAGGTTCCATGAGCTGCAGAGAAGAAGGTATATTCTTTCCTCTTTGGGTGGAATAATCTATAGATGTCTGTTAAGTCCATTTGCTTCATTACCTCCATTAATTCTCTAATTTCTCTGTTAGGTTTCTGTCTGTTTGACCTGTCCATTGGTGAGAGAGGAATGTTGAAGTCTCCTACTACTAGTGTGTGCGGTTTGATGGCTGCCTTGAGTTTTAGTAATGTTTCTTTTACGTACGTGGGTGCTTTTTTATTAGGGGCATAGATATTCAGGATTGAGACTTCTTCCTGATGAATTGTTCCTGTTATGAGAATAAAATGTCCCTCTCCATCTCTTCTGATTGATTTATGTTTGAAGTCAACTTTGTTAGAAATTAGTATGGCCACACCTGCTTGTTTCTTAGGTCCATTTGCTTGATAAGCCTTTTCCCAGCCCTTTACTCTGAGTAGGTGCCTGTCTTTATGGTTGAGGTGTGTTTCGTGTAGACAGAAGAATGTTGGATCCTGTTTTCATATCCAATCTCTTAGCCTGTGCCTTTTTATAGTTGAGTTGAGCCCATTGACATTAAGTGATATTAATAACCAGTGGTTGTTAACTCCGGTCACTTTTTTAGTAGTAGGGTTTGTGTGTTTCCCTTCTTTGAGTTGCGCTGGTGAAGGGTCTCTAGATGTCTGAGTTATTGTGGTCATTGTTGGACTCCTTGGTTAGTGATTTTCCTTCTATTATTTTCTGTAAAGCTGGATTTGTGGCCACATAGTGTTTAAATTTGTTTTTATCCTGGAAAATTTTGTTTTCTCCATTTATAGTAAACGAAAGCTTGGCTGGATATAGTAGTCTGGGCTTGCATCCATGGTCTCTTAGTTTTTGCAGTACATCTATCCAGGACCTTCTGGCTTTCATGGTTTCCATAGAGAACTCGGGTGTAAGTCTGATAGGTTTACCTTTATAAGTAACTTGGCCTTTTTCCTTTGTGGCTCTTAATATTCTTTCTTTATTCTGTATATTTTGTGTTTTGATTATTATATGGCGAGGGGATTTTTTTTTTTTTTTGATCCAGCCTATTTGGTGTTCTGTATGCTTCTTGAACCTTCATAGGTACATTTTTCTTCAGGTTGGGAAAGTTTTCTTCTATAATTTTATTAAGTATATTTTCTGGATCGTTGAGCTGCACTTCTTCCCCTTCTTCTATACCAATTATTCTTAGGTTTGGTCTTTTTATTGTGTCCCAGATTTCCTGAATGTTTTGTGATGAGAGTTTGTTGGACTTGCTGTTTTCTTTGATCAGTGCATTTATTTTCTCTATGTTATCATCAGAATCTGAGATTCTTTCTTCTATCTCTTTTATTCTGCTGGTTATGCTTGTTTCTGTAGTCTCTATTCGTTTACCTAGATTTTCCATGTCCAGCCGGCCCTCTGTTTGTGTTTTCTTCTTTGCCTCCATTTCAGTTTTTAAGTCCTGAACTGTTTCCATTATCTGCTTGATTGTTTTTCCTTGGTTTCCTAGGGTATCATTCACTGATTTACTCAATTCCTCGAACTTTCTGTTATACTTCTCATCCATTTCTATAAGGGTGTTTTTTATATGCTGTTTAAGGGTGTCAATCACTTTCATGAAGTCAGTTTTTTCTACTTCTTCTTGATTAAGGTGTTCATGTCCTCCTGTTGTGAGGTCGCTGGCTTCTGGTGGTTTTGTGTTGTTTTTCAGATTGTTGGGTGAATTCTTGCATTGGCGTCTGCCTATCTCTTCCTCCCAATACTCCCCTATGGATATTCTTTTACAGGATCAGGTCTTCTTGCCCACTGATGTACCTTCCCAGTGATGTCACTCCCCAGTGATGTTTCTCCTGGCGTCCAGATCGGATCTCTAGTGCTGCTTACTCCAGTGCTGCTTGGTTAGCTCACAAACAAAGGGCCCACCCTGCTTGCTGCAGGCAGGCTATGGAGACAAAGGAGCTACCGCCCTCCCCTTTGCCCTCTGCTTTGGATTCGGTCCCAGTGCCCAAGCAGGCTGAGCTTGGAGGTGCTATGCCTCCAAAGAAGGGAGGGAGGGAGGGAGGGAGACAGGGGTTGGGGGGATCTGGATGTAAGCTGGGTGGGATAGGAAGAGAGAGGAGGTATTTTGCAGTATAGCCCCTGTAGGATGACCAGGAAGTGTAGGCGGGCTGAGGAACGTCTGAGTTCCCTGTTCCCAGCTGCTGCAGCACTCACTCATCACAATGATGTTTCACTGGTTGCCCAGATCGAAACTCCGTGCTGCTTGCTTAGCTGGCAAACCAAGGGCCCACCCTGCTTGCTGCAGGCTGGCTGTGGAGACAAAGGAGCTACCGTCCTCCCCTTTGCCCTCCTGATTCGGGTTCTCTGTTTGTTTATTTTGAGACAGGGTTTCTCTGTAGCTTTGGGGCCTGTCCTGGAACGAGCTCTTGTAGATCAGGCTGACCTCAAAAGAGATCTGCCTGCCTCTGCCTCCTGAATGCTGGGATTAAAGGCTTGTGCCACTACTGCCCAGCTAAGTAACAGAACTTATAGATGAATATCTGTCTGTTTGTCTATCTGCCTATCTGCCTGCCTATCTATCTATCTATCTATCTATCTTTCTATCTATCATCTATCTATCCATCTATTTGTCTATATGAGATTTATTTGAATGATTTACAGACTGCAGTCAAGCTAATCCAACAAAGATATAAACCGAAAGTGCTAGAATCCAATAGTTGCTCTGTGTACTAGATTGGATGTCTCAATTGATCTTCAGTATATTCTGGTTTCCTGAAGAAGTAGGCTTTAGTGAAGGAATATATTTGCTAGTAGAGAGAGCAAGCAGGCAAAAGGCAAGCTTCTATGTCCGTATGTAGGCTTCTAGTAAATGGTATAGCCAAAATGAATGGTATGTTTTCTTGCCTCAAAAGTCTGGACTAAAAAGGGATTCATCCATTTCAAACCAAGCAACAAATCTCTCAGATATGCCTTCCATTTCTGGACCCTAGTTCATTCCAGATGTAGTTAAGTTGACAACCAAGAATAACCATCACAAGGTATAAACATCTTGTTAGGCCATCCATCTCTGTACTGTATCCCATTTGGTTTGATGAAATGGGGTCATAGTTTCCCATTCAAAGTGTGATCCACAGACCAGACCAATGTCATTTTCTTCAAATATATATTTTAAACATTGGACTGTAGGTTAAATGAAGGTTTACTGTACTAGAGGCTTACTGTAGTAAAAATAAATAAAAATAAAATTATATGCATATTAAAATCTGAGATCTAAGATAGACATCTTCAACTTTGGGGGCAACAATTTGATGGATCATTATGAGTGGTGAGATGAATCATAAATATAGAATTATTACTTACAAACAAAGTATAAAAAATTTCAGATGGTTTAGAGGATAAAGTAAATCTAAAGTCCTTCACATAGAATATCAACCAAAGCATGTGCCTTTCCTGAATGGGAGGAAAGAACAGACATGTGTCTGGAATCTTAAGGATGTATTACCATACTGAAGACATTTGAGGTGTTGTGTTTGGATGAAGGGAGAACCATGTGTTTTGAGGCTCCAGGAGAGTTTATTATTTCCATATAGCTCTAACTTAAAAAGCTGAGACAACCAGAGGAAGAAAAGCTGAATTTGCTGATAGTTTCAGAATTTTCTGTTTGTGGTTATTGGCTTTGAGGATTCTGTGCTTGTGACAGGTAGAACTTTGTAGTGGCACAAGTATGTGACAGTGGCTGCTCATCTCAAAGTGGGCAGGAAGCAGAGAAAATGAGAAGGTCAAAAGTTCATTCCATGGACTTGCTACCTCCAGATAGAATCTGTCCCACAAAGTTTCTGCTACTTTCCAATATTGTAAACAGAGGCTGCTCGCTCATTTCCCGGCCATTCAGACCTGAATAATCACACAGAAACTGTTGGCCAATTACTGTTTGGTCAATAGCTTGTACATATTTCTAACTAACTCTTGCATCTTAAATTAACCAATTTCTATTAATCTGTGAATCATCACGAGGCTGTAGCCTACAGGTAAGGTTTTGGCTGGGGGTTGGTGTCTGTCTGATGATGGAGTTCCCTCTGTGTGCTGTGATTACCATCCATGAATAAAGAAACTTATTCTACAACAGTTTTATAAAAAATGCTGTTTATGGCTAAATCTTCCCAGTTTTGCCAGTTAAGATATTAAACTCTTAATTTAAAACAGTAGCCTGTCTAATACAAAAGGGCAGGATAAAAGCTGGAAAATGGTTTCACAGAATATTGACTATGATCAATGTTTCTTATACTAAACAATAGATTCATTGATAATTTTAAGATTGATTCCTGGACAATTGCCTTTGCTCAATTCAAAGGCAAAAACAATAATCTTTTCCCAGATCATTGCTACAATTCACACAACTGTATTTTGCTAATGTTATAGCTAAAAAGTCCCTTAAAGGATTTTATGCTAAATTTTACAAATGGCTCTTCCAATGGAAGAACTGCATATATGACTAATAAAAAAAATTATGGAGTGTAACAAGGCTCCTTAAAAGCAACTCATAAAAGTTGCAAACAGATCCTGATGCAAACAGATCTGGCATAATAACACCAAGCTGACCTTTACTAGAGCAAGGTGGAAAAGCCCTTGCAATGAATGCATTATAAAAAAAACCCGACCTATATATATTTGGGGTCGAGGATATGCTTATGCTTTTTTCACAGAAAGAAAATAAAAGCTGGATCTGATGTCGAGGCTGCAGATGCCCCACAGAGGAGTTCCAGAGGTGACTGGGGAGAGGTCCTTGGTCCGGCCTTTCCTGCCCCCAAGGAGAGGAGTGCCTGATAACAGAACCTGCTACACCACTCTACAGGATGTCCTTCTGCCTCGATAGTCCAGGGAGGCCCGGCTGAGATAAGTGCCAGGATGTGCTTCAGATAGCTGAATCCAATTCACCTCACTCAGAAATCCCACCTGCCCTGAAGCACAAATGCTAAACTGTCTCTGCAGTTTAAATTCTGCTTTGCTTTGAAGCTAAGGTGCAGACTAAACATCAGACTGCTGTAATCCTTGGGACACAAAACTCATTTTAATTCAAATACTAACCCCTCTTTACTTAAGAAGGAGGAAGATTGGGGGTTCCTGTCACTGTTGCTCAGAGACTGGAACTGGTGGTATCTAATAACAACAATGTATGTCATTGTACAGTTACTACAATTGATCTAATGATATTTGTAACTGCTTATAGATGTTGGGAAAGGTTTGACACATGCTGTAAAGTGTTTGGGTTTAATGCATATGTTAAGAATTTTAGAGTTTGATCTTTTTTACACTGCCCTAAATTTTGGCAGGCAGCACTCGTAATCTTATGGTGGAACAGGCATTTAGGAAGGAGATATGCCATAGGCCAGACTAAAGGTGAATACTGGGTTTGGAAAACGCCCTTTCTTCTTGTCTGGAAGATGGAGTTATTGGTGCCCAAATTATATCATTATATCTTTTGTTTGAGGAGCTCCTCACAGTCTTTTCATTAATGATAGACGCGGGGGCCCAATGACGGGAGTTAGTGTGGATCCTCACCTGAACAGCACACCATACAGAGGTTGTAGAAACTGGCTCAACATGGCATGGTGCCAGGCACGAGGAGTGCCCTCCACATGGCCTAAGACAGGGTGTCCTGTGGTCAAAGGCCTGCTTACTTTAGGTCTTGCTAGATACCTTTTATTTGAGGAGCTCCAAGGATGGGCGACTTGTGGCAGGACATCCCCCAACCTAAGACAGGGTCCTAGGAACCCTAGGACGGGTAAGGGGGAAAAAAGATCTGGTCCCCACTCGACCTAAGAATTATAAGGCACCCCTCTGTTCCCAGGAGAGGTAAATTGCTTCACCATTCGAGAGAAGGGTCTCTCCTTGTCCCAGTCCCTTCTCCTTTAGATCTGACACCATGGTTGTACTCTGACCTGGTGCCCTCCACTTAATAGCTGCCTGTCTTTATAAAAGAAAGGGGGATCTGTCAGGAGCCGTTTTTTCCTAGGATTATTGCAGGAACCATTGCCCTGGGGAGTCTGCAGAGAATCCCACACCCCTAATTGTGTTAGGAATCGTTCTATTGACAGAGCCTACCCCACACCCAAATTGGCTGTTAATGGAGAGCTATCTGTTAGCAGAACCCGCCCCACATTCCAAACTATCTAGGTGTGTCAACTCCTAGTTGTGACTTCCTGGCCTACCTGACCTGACCAAACGTAACCTCCTGGCCTACATGACCAACGTGAACTATGCGGCAAGAGTCCAGGCCCCTGTGCCCACCCCCAACTCCTTATCCTATATAAGCTGTAACCTGTCTCTAATAAACAGAGGCTTTGACAAGAACCCCTCTTAGCCTCCTTCTTCTCTCTTAGCCCATTATCTTCCAGATAGTGCCTCTCTGGGACCCTGGAATAACTAACTGCAGGGTGGGTTACAACCCCTAGACTAAGTAACCCACCCAAAGCGGTTTACATGTGATAATTATCTTTTGGTATCTGGGTTACCTCACTCAAAATAATGTTTTCTAGCTCTATGTATTTGCCTGCAAAATTCAGGATGTCATTATTTTTTTCTGCTGTGTAGTACTTCATTGTGTAAATGTACCACATTTTCTTTATCCATTCTTCAGTCAAAGGGCATTTATGTTGCTTCCAGTTTCTGGAACAAACAATGCTGCTATGATCATAGTTGAGCACATGTCCTTGTGGCACGATTGAGCATCTTTTGGATGTATACCCACAAGTGTTATTAATGAGTCTTGAGGAAGGTTGTTTCCTAATTTTCTGAGAAATCACTACACTGACATCCAAAGAGATTGTACCAACTTTCATTCCCACCAACAATGCAGCATTTTTTTAAAAAAAGATTTTATTTTCTGTATCCAGACAGACATAAATATCAGGAAGAATAGTGGGTCATTTGTGGTTTTGGAAATCTTAATTCAGACATAACCTCAGTTTCTTGAGACATGTCTTCTAAGCTGTTAGTTGAGTTCTATTCTTCTTCCCTGGGACATGAAACTGGAACTATACTTTTCTGCTTTTCAAATTTCCAAGTTATTTTCATTTGAGGAAATAAGAACATCCCAGACTAAAGAACAATTAATAAACACTCAGAAAAAGAAATTTGCGTTCAACCTGAAGACCAGAAAAGCAATGCAGCCAACCACTGGCTCTTACCTTGACCTCAGTCTGAAAATGACGATCCTGCCTTCAGGAATCTTGGGATGAGACTGAGCCTGTGAACTGTCTCCTCCCATTTTATAATATTCTCTAGGGCTAGGATTCAAGGCATGCACCACTGGAATTAAAGACATGCACTGCCTGGTTTCTATGGCAATTAATTTGGCTACTGGGATTAAAGTGTGTGTTACCACTGCCTGGTCTGTAAATTTGACCAGTGGGGCTGTTAACTCTCTGATCCTCAGGCAAGTTTTATTTATTAAAATACAAATAAAATACCACTGTACCAGACAAAGTTTTCTTTATTGTTTAGTGTATCCTGCTGCTATTTGCCTAAGATAGTAGGCAATGGTCTTATGAGGCCTGTGTGTTTGGTAATTTAGATTTTAGTAAGAATGTTACAATTTTATACCAGAAGCATAAGATTGTAGGAGATTTTAAATGTACATACTATCTGTTAATACATATGATTTATTGTAACATGTCATATATTATGATATATGTCATATGTAATATATACATGTTTATGTGTGGTTTTTTTCTAGTGCTTAGTGATCTTTCCATTACCCCAAGTTTATGGCCTTTTCAGAGAAGGGATAAGATATCTGTTAGAGAAAAATTCTAACTTGAGCCTTTCTCTGGATTTTGGACTTTGAAATTCTTGCCTGGTCTTCAGGGGCACAAAGGAAGAAAAGCATGACTTGTGTGTGGCTAGAAGAACAAACTGGGTCATCTGAGAATTAGGTCAAATGAGGATCCTTCTACCTCAGGTACATAGTCAGAAAGGACCCAGATGGAGTCAGCAGAACGACAGAGATGGAATGTGTTCATGGTGACTATAGGAAGATGCACGTTGGCATGACAGAGACAGTCCACATCTCCAAGAGAACAGCACAGAAAGTGCTAGTCACTAAAGGTGGTGCTCTATCGGTAGTTTCATGTCCACTGCCCACCCTGTTGGCGGCAGCAATATGATGGACGAGGGAGGCCAGAACACTGAGAGTGGATTGAATCAAAGGACACCGGCCATCAGGAAGTGGGTATGAGAGTTGTTGAGCAGACCAGTGGTAATGGATCTAATAAGGACAGACGCTGCCAACTGAGGCTTCATACATGTTTTTTCAGGCTACATACAAAAGCATGGTACTGTATGATACCTCTGGAATTTATATGTCACCTCAGGACAAAAAAAAGATTTATGATTAAATTTCATTTTCATCACTCAATAGAATGGGGCTGAAAGTAGAAATTGAGTTCTAATTTTAGAAAAATAAGGTAGTATTTCTTTTAAATAAATATCTCTTTGAATAAAGTTTTTGCCTAAAATTTCTACTTATCATAGTACCTTTCTTCATATGTGCATGGGATTGGGAATTGCGATAGAATGTATTTCACAGAGTGAAGGGCCATCTTCCCTGCCATCTGTCTTTCCTACCCTAGCTCACTGTGTTACTTACAATGGAAGAGCTTTTGCCCCTCCAGCATTCTCTAATCTTTCCTAATGTTTTCTCTCAGTATTGTTTGCCTTTGACATCAGAAACAATGAAGGCTGAATTAAACCTAGAAACATTTAAGGACACTGTCATTCTCAGGTGACATCATTTTTTTTTTCAGAATTCTGCGAATGGAGAAAATCCAACCACGTTCTGAATACACTTCATTTATGACGTACAAATTGTTCTGTTGATGGGGAGAAGGCGAGCTATGCTTTCCCTGTCATACACCATTTTGCTAACCAGCCATTTCCGAAGCAGGAGGGGATGTTCCTTTTTACATAGACCGGGTCAAATCTGTGCCCCGTGTAGACACTTCAGTGTGTATACCAGAGCACGGTATTTAATTGTCTGGGGAACTAAGAATTGGATTTGCCTTTAAAAGGCATTTTGCCTGTAGAAATCTAAGTGCAGTGTGCTGGAATGCTTGCTCTTCCTGCTATGCTCCCGTGTTGCTGGCTACTTAGCCACCTTTGTCAAATGGCAGGCAGAGAGCAGCACAAGGTTACCATACTTGCACTCAGAACAACTAAAGTAATCATTTTGATGACAGCAAGAAACATTCTGTCGACATTGGATCCTTTATCTTCCCTGCTATTTTTTATTGTTGAAGAAACAAACAATGAAAACCCTTTGCACCTCACCCAGGGACTTTTCCAGGTGTGTCCTCTCTGGGGGCTGCCTGCTACTCTCCTAGTGCTACTCTCTTAAGTGGAAACTGCCTGTGGTGTGGCCAAGCTGACCCACAGAAGACCTGTAGATGGCCTTCCTCACCGTTCACAGCCACAAGGGAAATCTACGGCATCTGCTTGTCTGGAAACAAACACCACTGCACTCTTTAGAACAATTTAGAGCGGTCAATATCAGGTCTGGGGAGAGTGCAGGGAGGGGGAGCATGTGTGTCCCACAAGCTCCTGATTGCATGCAGCAAGTGTTTGTGAAGAAGCTCACTCAGCGCTCTTCTGCCCACGACGACTCCAGCTCCTGCGATTAGCTTCTCTCTTCTGGGAGCAGCAAAACAGCCAGGAATGAGCAGAGAGCCTAGTGATGGCAGAGAAGTCGAGCAATCATCAGGGCTGGGGATGCAGCATCTGTCTGTCCACAGGCATTTGCCTTTCTCCCTTATCTCCTGCCATTTCCCATGTAGGTGGTGTCCATTAAATATTTTTCAAATGTATGAGCAAATATTCAGGGAGAAACAGTTGTTTTGACATGTCACTTCGATAACAAACTGAATTGCATTAATGGGACAGTCAGAAATTGGTAAGTTTTTTTTCTTCTCTCTTTGCAGATGTCTTGGTTTTGTGACCACATTGTCTAATAATTTTACTAATAACTTGTCCATGATAGCCAGTCACAAATTTCTCCTATAAAAGTATGTTGGGATCCATAATTCTGAAGAAGTGCCTGGAAGGTTCTAGGAGCTCATTCCTTGCTGGAGGTATCTGAGGGGAGGACCCTGAGGGGAAGCTATTTTCATATTTGCATGAAGATATGACTGATGTTCCTTGTCACCACAGGGGATCACACACAGGACCTGAGAGGAATTATTTGTCTCTCTCACTGTCTTTGATCCAATGGCTCTGGAAGAAACATGGAGCAATGAGAAAGTACTTATGTGGAAACAGGCCAGGAAGAAAGCAAGGTCTAGAATACAACGAGGTCAAGCTTAGAGGGGCAGGAGCCCCTGATAATGGAGCCCCTA
This sequence comes from Microtus pennsylvanicus, assembly GCF_037038515.1. Lineage (NCBI taxonomy): Eukaryota > Metazoa > Chordata > Mammalia > Rodentia > Cricetidae > Microtus > Microtus pennsylvanicus. The sequence goes on along the minus strand of NC_134583.1, from coordinate 34,380,581 downwards.
ACTCTTTTCAGCTGAGCTGTGGTACTCCATGAGATGAAGCTCCAGGAGCTCAGCTGAAGGTGATCACTATTCATAACTGGATTTGTACAAGAGCATACAGCCCCTGGCTTCCATTCACACCAGACAGAAGCCTGGGTAAAGAAGTACTTCCACATGCTTTTCACCTACTAAGAGGCAGCAGGGCTTGAAGTAAGCGAGAAGAGATAATAGCATCAGGAGTTATCTTTCCTGTACAAGAGAGGTAGAATTGGAAATGGAGAGAGGATTTGGGGAAACAGAGCCCTCAATGGAACAGTCAGAGCATCACCACAGCGATCTGAGCGTGTAACATAAGGGTGGAAAGCATGCCTAGCATGTGGGAATCCTGGGTTCCACCCACATCTCCAAGGGCAAAAGTGTTGTTCTAGGAAGGGAATTGGGAAGGCAGGACTGGGGTGCATAAACTATCATATAGAAGGTTTCTTCCAAAGGTATGGAAAACAATAGTATGACGACTTTTCATAATTCAATGAAACAAGTTGGTTAAAAAATAGCAACCCCTCATTCTATTCAGTATTGGTTTTGCTTGTCCCTTTTATTAGTGCAATGTAACTATGTAGAATACTGGGTTTTACTGTGGCTTTTTTATGCCTGCATATAGCATATCGATCATGTCTACCCTTGGAACACTTGGTCTTCTTTTAGGGTGCTGTGATGGCTGATTTTGATTGTCTACTTGACTAGACTAAAACATATCTGGTGCTGGGGAAACACACTTCTGTGTGTCTGTGGGGTGTTCCAAGAAGGAATGATAGGAAGGATGTAACAATAGGAGCGGCAGGCTGCTTCCCGCCACCCGACTAGCTTTGCACCCGAAATAATTACACGGAAACTGTATTATTTTAAACACTGCTGGGCCCATTAGCTCTAGCCTCTTACTGGCTAATTCTCACATCTTGATTAACCCATTTCTAATAATCTGTGTAGCACCACGAGGTGTAGCTTACCAGGAAAGATCTTAACCTGCGTCCATCTTAGAGAGGAGAGCTATATCGTCTGCCTGACTGCCTTCTTCTTCCCAGCATTCTGTTCTGTCTACTCTGCCTATCTGAGCTGCTGTCCTATCAAAAGGGCCAAGACAGTTTCTTTATTAACCAATGAAAGTAACACATAAACAAACGACCCTCCTCCACCATTTCCCCTTTTTCTGTTTAAAAAAAAGCTTTCACTTTAACATAGTAAAATTACATATAACAAAACAGTTATCAAGCAAGAATTACAGTTACAATATTATATCTATTTTATCTTTATGGAAAACTATAACTATAACTAACCATTCTTTAACTCCATCAAAGACTCCAAAGAAGGATATAATATCACCTAAGCAAACAAGAAATAAACAACTTTCAAAACTCTAGAAATGACAGAGACATCTCGCTGCCTGTACAGTCATCCAAAGTTCCTCTGTACCGTTGGGGCATCCATCTTCAGCCTACAGGCCCACAGTATCCAGCAGACTCTTTCATGAAGCAGGAAATTTCAAAGACAGTTCAGTCACTTTCTGCTGTGTCCTGTGTCCTGCAGAATGTCTCACAGACTCTTTCATGAGTCAGGAACCCTCAAAGATAATCTCACCTTTAGGCAAATTTAGCAGTCCTCTCTCTGCAGGTTCTTTGTGTCCAGTTTATGCAACAGTCCAGGCAAGAGCAGTTTCTTGCCCAAATGGCTAACCAACTCCATAAGGAGCCTCTTCGATGACCATATTCCTCTTGAAGTAGATTGGTGCTGCCAGGAACAGACGTGTCTCATTGTCATGAAAAGCCCTAAGTTATTAAAACATTAAATGCCATATTCTGTAGTCTTTGAAAGATATGAAAGATGCCTATCTTACTGAAATAAATCTCTATATATCTAGAAAATATAACTACCATGACTACAAGCTTGACTATTATTGATGATTATCAATTAACAACCTGTATACATTACATTTTTAAATGAACTACATAATCACAATATCTCAATCAGGAGCAGAAACACACGCACACATATATATGTATATGTAACACAATCAACCTTAACTTTATACCAATAAAGCAAAATTTATACCAATGTAAATTATTCATATCTATATCATATCCCCCTTTAAATGTAAAAGAACATTTATAAACAATATTTGGGGATATGGACGTAGTTTTTTCTCTCCAAACTTCTTCCAGACATATAGGGGCGCTGTTAATTAGTTCTTTCATGGTATAACCTGTCTGCTCGATTCATCTCAGTCGGCAGTTGAGTGAAATAATTTTTTGAAGGTGTTCACAGCAACCTTCTGGAGGGCGTGGTCTATCATACCAATTGGGATAGAAGCAATCCACAGGGTCTCATCCTCTGTGAAAACAATAGAAGACCCTCTCCAAAGCATCATATCCTTAGACCCAAATTCTGAAATCATAATACCCTTATATCCACTCTGGTTTAGCTTGGCAGCCCTTGTAATGAAATGTCTCTCTTACTTAGCTCCTTCACAGTCAAAAATTTTAAAGAAACCCCAATGTACATAATCCAGACTCTCTGTGAATTTTCCATTTTTACGTGGCTTATTTTTGTGCTGACCTCAGGCAGGAACTATCATAATTCCCATAATAACAGTGCAGTTAAGGTTTAGACTGTCAGTAAACAGGAGGTACCGTATTACCTCTACAGAAGGACAGTGACTGTGGGAAAACCCCAATCTGAATGTGGGAGTCTGAATGCAAATGAAACAGAGGAAGGCACATGTGTGGGCATAGTGACCTCTTTCTTACTAATGGAGTGTGCATGCGACTGCTTCCATGTCTTCTGAAATTAAACCCCACACTTTTCAGCGTATTGTGGACTCCAGACTAGTGAATCCACATAGATTTTCTAGGCTCTAAACATGAGACTAAATCAGCATCCTTCTTCTTGGATTGTACAGCTGCCACTTTCTCCAATTCTTCCATATGCCCGTTGTCATTGTTGAACTTCCAAAACAACAAATCTTTCTTATTATCTATCTGTATGTCTATATCTATAACTCTATCATCTATATCTATCTGTCATCTGTCTATCTATCTAATCTATCTATCTATCTATCTATCTATCTATCTATCTATCTATCTATCATCTATCATCTATCTATCATCTATCTATCTGTCATCTATCTATCTGTCATCTATCTATCTATCTATCTATCTATCTATCTATCTATCTATCTATCTATCTATCTATCTATCATCTATCTATCATCTATCTATCTATCTATCTATCTATCTATCTATCTATCATCTATCTATCTATCATCTATCTATATCTATCAATCTATCACCTATCAATATAGTTAGCCATGTTCATCTAGAGAACACTGACTGTTAGTTTAATAAAAGAATATTTAAGCTTCCTGTGGAGTACAAAATGAATCCTGTGAGTGTGACAGAGAAGCATCATGCAGCTGGGAAGAGGAGGTTTCAGGGCCTCTCCCTCCCTATAGATTACTTGGCAGAGGGAACAATGCCAGAGGAATAGCCAAATTACTTCTACAGCCTTTTCCCCTTGAGGAAGAGGCTGCTAATATGCAGCCATTGATTGTTTTTTTCCAGCGAAAGGGGATAAATATACAGATAATCATATTGAAACCTACTCTCCATCCTCATCTACAAGCTCTCTAAACAAAGACTGAAGCAGTTCCCAAGGCCACTGTGATAATACAATTCAGAATTTGTGTTGCTCTTTATTTCCAGGGAGTAGACAGTAAATATTACCTATTCATTTAAATTATACCACATACTTTATTCTTAAATGGCATTTCAGATATCCTCACACAGAGTATTAGGTGACAAAATGAGGTGATATTTTTTGGGAAGCTGTCAGAATTTCATTAGGCGAATTTCTGTTTACTTCATACTTCTCATTATGGATTGGCTATGCGACCTTATTTTCAAGACTATTAGCACCTCGTTTGTGTGTGCTTAGACAAGAGCATTTCTCTGTCTCTCTTTGATACTGTTTTGCTTTCCTGATGGGAAGCCACATCTGTTATGTGTATCATATAATTATGTGTGGCACTGCTTGGATATTGCAAATTTAATTGACAGGGTCACATTGATTTGTTATCCTACATGTACAATGGAAGCATGTGATCAGTGTCTTGTTTAAGTCTAGTTCTTTCTTGCAATTGATCTTCACTTTAAATAATTGATGTTTCCTTGCTAATGATATTGAGTTAATTTGTTATTCTGGGTCTTTCCTCAAGGTGAATCGAGATTATATTCATGTTCCAAAAATTTCTGTAATCTAGCTTGCTATTTATGTGCTGTATTTTAAAGTATAACTTTTATTTTAGAGTTTTAACTCACCCACACAGTGTGGATAGAAAACTAGGAATTTAACTTTAGAAAGTTCACATATCACATGTGCACATTTGCTTCACTGGGGTACATATTTTATAGTGCCATTATATCTTTACAAATATGGAAAAGACTCCAATACTTATGAATGCATCCCTATTCTTAACATTCTAGAATTTAATTTAGTCAATGATTATGTGGAAAAGTGGAGACATGATTATCTTTTATAAAAGTAAGTGAGTTATAGCTCAAAGTCAATTTGATAAGGTATCATTTAGCATGTCTAGTCAGAGTCTACCACAGTCTAGTCTACCAGAGAAATACATGAGCTTTTCTGTTTGTTTTAGATTCTTTCTTGTAATATAGAAATGCCTGATAGTCCATCACAACTTAGGAACCCAAAAGAGCAGTAGGGAATTTTAGAGGGACCAAGAGCAGTTTTGCTGTGTGAGGTCAGTGTGCAGTGTGTAGACATGATGATTGGTCTTGTCTGTTCCTTTGATTGTATGTGTAGTGGGATAGAAATGCTTAAAGATCAGGAAGCATGAGTCTTTTCACATTCTCCAAATGAATTGCATGGCCAAGAGCAATAAAACATATAAAATAGTAAATGGACTTTACCATCAAATAACACTTAAATAAACTTTCCAGAGTGGTTGCACAAGTTTGCATTCCCACCAGCAATGGATGGGTATACCCCTTTCTCTACAACCTATCCAGCAAAGGCTATCATTGGTGTTTTTTATTTTAGCCATTCTGACAGGTGTAGATGGTATCTTAAAGTTGTCTTGATTTGCAGTTCCCTGATCGCTAAGGAAGTTGAGCATGACATTAAGTGTCTTTTGCCATTTGAACTTCTTCTGTTGAGAATTCTCTGTTCAGCTCAGTGCCCCATTTTATAATTGGGTTGAGTAGCCTTTTATGGTCTAGTTTCTAGAGTTCTTTATATATTTTGGAGATCAGACCTTTGTCAGTTGCAGGGTTGGTGAAGATCTTCTCCCAGTCAGTGGGTTGCCTTTTTGTCTTAGTGACAGTGTCCTTTGCTTTACAGAAGCTTCTCAGTCTCAGGAGGTCCCATTTATTCAATAATGCCCTTAATATCTGTGCTGCTGGGGTTATACGTAGGAAGTGGTCTCCTGTGCCCATGTGTTGTAGAGTACTTCCCACTTTCCCTTCTATCAGGTTCAGTGTGTTCGGAGTGATATTGAGTTCTTTAATTCATTTGGATTTGAGTTTTGTGTATGGTGATAGATATGGATCTATTTTCATTCTTCTACAGGTTGACATCCAGTTTTGCCAGCACAATTTGTTGAAGGTGCTTTCTTTTTTCCATTGTATACTTTTAGCTCCTTTATCGAAAATCAGGTGTTCCGTTTGTGGGTTAAAGTCAGGGTATTCTATTGGATTTCATTGTTCAACTTCTCTGTTTTTATGCCAATATCAAGCTGTTTTCAATACTGTAGCTCTGTAATAGAATTTTAAGTCAGGGATGGTAATGCCTCCAGATGATCCTTTATTCTATAAGATTGTTTTGGCTATCCTGGGTTTTGTGTTTTTCCATATAAAGTTGATTATTGTCTTCTCCAGATCTGTGAAGAATTTTGATGGGATTTTGTTGGGGATTGCATTGAATCTATAGATTGCTTTTGGTAGAATTGCCATTTTTACTATGTTGATCCTCTCAATCCAAGAGCAAGGGAGATCCTTCCATTTTCTGGTGTCCTCTTCTATTTCTTTCTTCAAAGACTTAAAGTTCTTGTCAAATAGATCTTTCACTTCCTTGGTCAGAGTTACCCCAAGATATTTTATGCTATTTGTGGCTATTCGGAAAGGTGATGCTTCTCTGATTTCCCTCTCTGTTTCCTTATCCTTAGTGTATAGGAAGGCAACTGATTTTTTTTGGAGTTGATCTTGTATCCTGCCACATTATCAGCTGTAGGAGTTCTTTGGTAGAGTTTTTGGGGTCGCTTATGTATACTATCATATCATCTGCAAATAACGAAAGCTTAACTTCTTCATTTCCAATACGAATCTCCTGATCCCCTTATGTTGTCTTATTGCTATTGCTAGAACTTCAAGCACTATATTGAAGAGGTATGGAGAGAATGGACATCCTTGTCATGTTCCTGATTTTAGTGGGGTGGCTTTGAGTTTTTCTCCGTTTAATTTGATGTTAGCTGTCGGCTTGCTGTAAATAGCTTTTATTTTATTTAGTTATGACCCTTGTATCCCTAATCTCTCCAAGACCTTTATCATAAAGGGGTGTTGAATTTTGTCGAATGCTTTTTCAGCATCTAATGAAATGATCATATGGTTTTTTTTCTTTCAATGTATTTATATGGTTTATTACATTGATAGATTTGCATATGTTGAACCAGCCCTGCATCTCTGGGATAAAGCCTACTTGATCATAATGGATAATTTTTCTGATGTGTTCTTGTATTTGGTTTGCCAGTATTTTATTGAGAATTTTTGCGTTGATATTCATGAGTGAGATAGGCCTGTAATTCTCTTTCTTGGTTGGGTCTTTGTGTGGTTTTGTTATCAGGGTAACTGTAGCTTCATAAAAGGAATTTGGCAATGACTCTTCTGTTTCTATATTGTGAAATACATTAAGGAGTAAAGGTATTAGCTCTTCTTGGAAGTTCTGGTAGAATCCTGCATTGAAACCATCTGGTCCTGGGCTTTTTTTGGAAGGCAGTTTTTTGATAATAGTTTCTAATTCTTTGCGACTAACAGGTCTATTTAGATTGTTCACCTGGTCTTGGTTTAGCTTTTGTATATGGTACTTATCTAAAAAATTGTCCATTTCTTTTGCATTTTCCAGTTTTGTGGCATACAGGCTTTTGTAGTAAGATCTAATGATTCTCTGAATTTCCTCTGTGTCTATGGTTATGTCCCCCTTTTCATTTCTGATCTTATTTATTTGCGTGTTCTCTCTCTGTCGTTTAATTAGTTTGGATAGGGATTTGTCGATCTTGTTGATTTTCTCCAAGAACCAGCTTTTTGTTTCATTGATTCTTTGGACTGTTCTCCGTGTTTCTATTTTTGTTGATTTCAGCACTCAGTTTGATTATTTCCAGTCTTCTACTCCTCCTGGGTGCGTCTGCTTTTTTTCTCTAGAGCTTTCAGGTGTGTTGTTAAATCCCCAATGTATGCTTCATGAAAGTGATTTGTAAATACTAGTGTAGAGCCCAGAGTTGCTGTAATTACTCTATCAAATTCTTCCCTGGCAATCTTCATAGTTTTTGGTTTCCTGAATAATCTTAAACTCAGAGGCTATATTCTCTTGCTGATTTTTTAATGTAATTGAATTTTTTAATAAAGAACAAGATGGAATAGTTACTTTGCATTTCAATAAAATGAAAGGGCTCAAGTCCCTAATGCATTGCAGACAAATGTAGTGTAATTTCTAGATTCAGGTTCAATAAGAGACCCTTCTACAAGTGATATTGAAGGACACCTGTCTTCCTCCATTGACCTCGGTAAGCATGTGACACAGGTGCACACACTATCACATACATATGTGCATATATCACCCACATATACACCACACACTCAGATATTCTTTGTTTCTTCTTACATTCAAGCATTCTCCATCATTACACTCAAAAACACACAGCTCTCTCTTTCTCTCAAATGTGTTGTATATGTGTATGTGTGTGTTTATGTGTGAACACACACAAAATGCAAAACATTGGGAGTCTCTGTGGACTCAGGTCTTTTGAAAATGTCACTGTTTCTAAGATACCCAGACAAATCATTATCTCCTAAATACCGTTTTTCACCTATGAATGCTACATCATCAAAAACTGAATCTTAAAGGATTAGAAAATCCACAGAAGACTTTTGGAAAATTATGTAATGGATGAGGAAACTGCAGCATCATAGAAGTAATCATGAGCTTGCAGGAACTGGACATAGGGAGGCCCTGTTTGTTGGGGTCAGTTTATTTACAGTGCACAAAACCTTTCCTATATTGTACTTGTCTCAAAGCCTCAATTCATCCATTTTTATTTAATAATAGAAAACTCAAAAATGGAGGAAGATTTATGCTATGTATAGATGGAGACAGGAGCAGCCTGTATAAAAATGATATGTGTATGAAATTATTTGCTAATAAAGCTTGTATGTCTTTCTATTTTTAGTATCTTATAAACAGCATGAAAACCTCCAGGTGGTTATCAGTATGCTCAGAACTTTGTGTAGATTTATCTGAGAATATCTCTGTTATTCTAGTCTTCTTGGTTTTTGAGGTATAAATGAGAAGCCTCTTTGAGGTGCAACGATTTATATCAGTAAAATGGAGAACAATAATTTCTATAAGAATTGGGGGGTCAGTTAGTAAATTGCTTGCCTTGTAAGGATGAAGACTCGAGTTTAGTTTCCAGAATCCATACTTTAGAAAGCCAGGTGTGGTGGTATGTATTTGTCATCTCTGCACTAGAGAGGTGGAGGCAAGTGGGGATCTGGGCTTCACTGGTCAGCCAGTCTTGCCTTTTGGTTGACTCCAGATCAATTAGAGACCCTGTGCCAAAAATAAAGAAGACAGCATTCCTGAAGATAATCAACCAAGGTTGTTATCTCACTACACACACACACACACACACACACGTGCATGTGCGCGCACCTCTCCCCACTGCATATTCAGATACACAGACCTGTAACTCTGCCTTATGTGAATCTAAAATACACAGTTGAAAATCTCTGTTGTGGTAGACATTACATAAATCTCTGCTTCTTTGCTACTGTAATCGGCATTTTCATTCAAGAAGGTTCAAATGCAAAGGATTGAAGAGTAATGGAAACTATAGTAAGAGGTGGTACTGGAAGTGAGGTTGCATACTTTGACCATTGGGCTAGGAGGGGAGAGTTGACCTACTACGCAAAGCTAGCTTCTTTTTACCTGGCTGCATCATGTGTTTCATACTTTTAAGAGAACAAAAACATTTTCACAGCAAGATGTTTCAGATCTGATCAACTTATGTTCTATCCGAAGGCTTGTGGTAAGGGTCTGCAATATTTTTCACTGATTTATGAAAGTAAATTCTACTGAGATAGTCTAGTTGCTGCAATAACAAAGATAGTCCTATATTTTTTTATAAACTGTAGAGTTGTTATTGTTGTGTTATTTGTATAAGCATCTATTACAATTGTATTCTAATAGTGTCTTCAATTGTGTGTGCACTGTGTGTCATCACAAGGCTCTTAATCACTTGATTTTGAGTCAACCAAAGGGAGATTGGGGAGAATGGGGTTAAGGTGGGCCTGGCTTAATCAAGAGGTCCTTGTTTAACATAAGAAGAGCCTTCTGCTGGTCTTGAAGGAGCAGAGGGCCATCTTGTGCAGAGTGACTGACCTGGAGTAGACAGTATATAAGAAAACAGGACTCTCTGTCCTGTGAGTGTAAGGAACCAAGTATTGCAAATAACTTGATATTGTTAGAGGAGGATCACAAAGAGGATGAGGTCCAGGTCACTCCACAATTCAATTAGGAAGGTCAAGAGCCCACTACAACTCTGCCTAGTTCGTCTAGAATTGAGAGAGGCTGAGTGGATGACACTGTAAGCTATCATCACTATTTCACACAGCACTAAAAAGTAACACATTGCTATACAAGTTTTATAACGATTTTAAAAATAGTGTTATTCAAAACTGAATGCAAATCTTTTGGTTCATAGTTTTCTTTAAGGTAAAATTAACCAAGACTAAGAAATTCAATGAGATTATTTTACATATGAGTGAACAGCCTTGTCTTTTTCCTGATTTTAGAAAATCTCTTTGAGTTTCGCTCCATTTAATTTGATATTGGCTATAGGCTTGCTGTATATTGCTTTTATTATTCTTTGATACATTACTTGTATCTCTGATCTCTCCAAGACCTGTATCATAAAAGGGTGTTGGATTTTGTTGAAGGCTTTTTCAGAATTTAATAAAATGATCATGTTTTTTCTTTCAGTTTATTTTTATGGTGGATTACCTTAACAGATTTTCATATGTTGAACCATTCCTGCAACTCTTGGATAAAACCAATTTGATCTTGGTGGATGATCTTTTTTTATGTGTTTTTGGATTTGGTTTGCCAGTATGTTGTTGAGTATTTTAGCATCAATGTTCATGAGGGAGATTGGTCTGTAAGTCTCTTTCTTAGTTGTGTCTTTGTGTGGTTTGGGTATTAGAGTAATGTAGCCTTTCAAAAAGAGCTTGGCAGTGTTCCCTCTATTTCTATTGTGTGGAACACTTTGAGGAGTATAGGTATTAGTTCTTCTTTGAAGTTCTGGTAGAATTCTGTGCTGAAACCATCTGGCCCTGGGCTTCTATTTTGATTGGGAGACTTTTGATGACTGCTTCTACTTCCTTAGAGGTGATAGGCCTATATACATTGTTCATCTTCTCTTGATTTAATTTTGGTATATGGTGCCTATCCAGAAAATTATCCATTTCTTTTAGATTTTCCAGTTTTGTAGAGTAAAGGTTTTTGAAGTGTGATCTAATGATTCACAGGATTTCCCTTTTTTCATTTTTGATTTTTGTTACATTGGATATTCTTTGTGTCTTTTAGTCAGTTTGGGTAAGGGTTTGTCCATCTTGTTGATTTTATCAAAGACTTTGCTTCATTGATTATTTGTATTATTTTATGTTTCTATTTTATTGATCTTCGCCTTCAATTTGATTATTTCCTGTCACTCCTCCTAGATGAGTCTACTTTTTTGTTCTAGAGCTTTCAGTTGTGCTGTTAAGTCGCTAGTGTGGGATTTCTCCACTTTCTCTATGTAGGCATTTAATGCTAAAAACTTTCCTCTTAGCACTGATTCTTAGTGTTCCATAAGTTTGGATATGTTGTTCATTCATTTTCACTGACTTCTAGTAAATCTTTAATTTCTTCTTTTATCTTCCTTGACTCAGGGGTGATTCAATGGAGTATTGTTCAATTTCCATGAGTTCGTAGGTTTTCTGCAGTAGTGCTGTTATTGAATGCTAACTTTAAACCATGATAATCCATTAAGATATAGGGGACTATTCCAACTATTTTTTATATCCATTGAGGTTTTCTTTGATATTGAGTTTGTGGTCAATTTTAAAGAAGGTCCCGTGAAGTTCTGGGAAGAAGGTATATTATTTTGTGTTTGGGGAAACTGTTCTATAGATGTCTGTTAAGTCTATTTAAGTTATGACATCTGTTAGTTCTCTTATCTCTGTTTTAATTTCTGTCTGGAAGACTTGTCCATTGATGAGAGTGGAGTGTTGAAGTCTCTATTAGTGTGTGAAGTTTTATGTGTGATTTAAGCTTTAGTAATGTTTCTTTTACATATATGGATGCTCTTGTATTTGAGGCATACATGCTCAGAATTGAGACGTAGTCTTGATATTTTTTCCTGTGATGAAGTGTCCTTCTCCATCTCTTTTAATAATTTTAGTTTGAAGTTTATTTTGTGAGATATTAGGATAGCTACACCCACTTGTTTCTTAGGTCCATTTGATTGGAAAATCTTTTCCTAACCCTCTACTCTGAGGTAATACATGTCTTTGAGGTTGAGGTGTGTTCAGCAGAAGGATGGATCCTGTTTTTATATCCATTCTGTTAGCCTGTGTTATTTTATAAGTGAATTGAGTCTATTGAGTCTATTGATATTAAGAGATATTAATGACCAGTGATTGTTAATTCCTGTTATTTTTCAGTGGTAGTGTTTGTGTGTTTCCCTTCTTTGGAATTTGCTTGTGTGAGGTTATCTGTTGTCTATGTTTTCATGGGTGCAGCTTGTGTTGAAGTTTCCCTTCTAGCACTTTCTTTAAGGCTGGACTTGTGGATTGGTATTGTTTAAATCTGGTTTTGTCAAGGAATGTCTTGTTTTCTCCATATGGTGATCAAAAGATTAGCTGGGTATAGTAGTTTAGGCTAGCACTCATGGTCCCTTAGTGTTTGTAAAATGTCTGTCTAGGACTTTCTGGCTTTCATCGTTTCCATGGAGAAGTTGTGTGTAATTCTGATAGGTCTGGATTTATTTGTTACTTGGCCTTTTTCCTTTATGGCTTGTAATATTCTTTCTTTATTCTGATGCTTTGTGTTTAAATTATTTTTTAATTATTATATGGCAAGGGGACTTTTTTTTTGGTCCAGTCTATTTGGTGTTCTGTAAGCTTCTTGGACTTTCATAAGCATGTCCTTCTTTAGGTTGGGAAAGTTTTTATTTCTATGATTTTGTTGAATAAATTTTCTGTGCCTTTGAGGGGGAGTTCCACTTCTTCTATACCTATTATTCTTAGGTTTGGTCTTTTTTATGGTGTCCCAAATTTCCTGGATGTTTTGTGTTATGAATTTGTTAAAATTGACATTTTCTTTGGCTGTTGAATCACTTTCCTCTATCGTATCTTCAATTCCTGAGATTCTCTCTTCCATCTCTTGTGTTCTGTTGGCTATGCTTCCATCTGTAGTTCCTGATCATTTACCCAGATTTTTCCATTTCCAGAATTTCCTTGGTTTGTGTTTTCTTTATTGTCTCTATTTCCTTTTTCAAGTATTGATCTGTTTGAACTGTTTGCTTCATCTGTTTGATTTTTTTCTTAGTTTTATTTAAGAGATTTTTTTGATTTCTTCCAATGATTTGTTTGCCTTTCCTTCATTTCTTTAAGAGAATTTTTAATTTCCTCTTTAAGGGTCTCTAAAGTTATATTTAGGGCATTTTTCTGTTTCTTCTTGGTTAAGATGTTCAGGTCTTCCTGTTGTATGGCCATTAGGTTCTGGTGTTGCTATATTGCTCTTTAGGTTGTTGAATGTATTCTTGCATAGGTGCCTATCCATCTCTTCCTCCAGTAGGTACAGGCAGTGTCTTTGCCTCTTGGTCCAATTCTTGTAGTCAGTGTCTGTGTCCCAGGGAGTTTATCTTGAATCAATCATTGAAGTTGCTGTCTGTATCTTAGAAAGCTTCTGAGATCTCTGGGGATGGGTAGATTTGGGACAGAGTGGGACTTGTAGATTACAGGGTCATATGGGGGGGGGGGGGTTGGAGCAGCCTGTGTACAGAAAGCTTGGCTGCTCTCTGTCCAGTGCAGTTGAAGCCTGTACAGGAGGGGCCAGAGCCTAGAGACTGGATTGTTAAGCTGGGGGGAAGGGGTTGGTCACTCACCTCTTGGTCTGCTCTGTGCAGTTGCAGTCTGTCTTAGAGAGCTGCTGAGTCAAGGGGGATGGGTAGTTTGGTGGTGGAGGGGAGCTTGTAAATTACAGGATCCAATAGGGGGGTGTTGGGGCAGCCTGACTGCAGGAGGCTTGCCCAATGATGGTCTGATACAGCTCATGGAGGTCCCAGGGTTTTGCCCTAGGGTTTAGGGTCTAGAGACTAGGTTGTATAGCTGAGGGACTGGTAACGCATCTCTTGTTCCACTCTGTGCCGTCACAGTCTGTATCTTAGAAAGCCACTGAGGTTGCAGGGAAAGGGTGTGTTTAGGGGTAGAGTGGGCCTTACAGATTATAGGGTCCTCTTGGTCCACTCTGTTTGGTAACAGTTTCTGTCTCAGAGAGTTGCGAAGGTCGCGGAGGATCCAATTGTGTTATTTTCAAGTATATGTTAATATATTTTAAATATATGTTAATTACTTAAGTGATTCTAGAGTTTTATTTAAGTTACATTCTTTTAAAGACTTTAATGCAAAGTTTATGAAAGAAAATCTTTGTAGATCCTATGTTTTATGTGTACTAAAAACCACAGGATAATTCTGTGATATCTAACTTTCCATTTAAGAATATTTTAGATACTAGAAAATTTTTTTAGTACTCCAGTAGCATAAGAAATAATCCCAAGAATTAACAAATGAGGTACATGGAATTAAAAGAATCCTCAATACAGCACAAGAAACTATCAACATAGTGAAGAGACAGCCTGTAGAATGGGAGAGTATCTTTTCCAGTTACATTTCAGACCAATGGGTCACATTTACAACATACAAATAACTGTAAAACAAAGTAAACAAGACACAAACAAGCAAAAACAAACCCCCTCGGTCTTCAAGCAATGAGTAGCCTATTTGAACTGTATAGACAGTTCCAAAAAGATGACACATAAATAGTCAATAAACAGTTTTTTCTTTTTCTCTTTTATTTTTTGAGCTATATTTTTTTCTCTGCTCCTCTCCTTTCTTATCCCCTCCCCTTCTACCATCTGCCATGATCCCCAAGCACGCAAATACTCAGGAGATCTTGTCTTTTTCTATTTCCTATGTATGTCTCACTTAGGGTCCTCTTTGTTGTTTAGGTTCTCTGAAGTTGTGAACTATAGGTCTTCTTTTTCTTTTGCTTTATGTCTAAAAGTCATTTATGAGTGAGTACATATTATATTTGTCTTTCTGGGTCTAGTTATGATGTTTTCTATATCCATCAATTTGCCTGCAAATTTCAAGATGTCATTTTTTTTTCCACGGTGAAATGCTCTATTGTGTAAAGTGAGTATTTTCCTTATCCATTCTTCAGGGCATTTAGGCTGTTCCCAAGTTCTGGCTATTACAAATAATGCGGATATGAACAAAGTTGAACACATGTCCTTGTGGTATGATTGAGCATCCTTTGGGTTTATACCCAAAAGTGGTATTGCTGGGTCTTAAGGTAGGTTGTTTCCTGATTTTCTGAGAAATCATCATGCTGATTTACAAAGTGGCTGTACCAGCTTTCACTCCCACCAACAAAGGATGAATATTTCCTTTACCCCACATCCTCTCCAGCATAAGTTGTCATCAGTGTTTTTGATCTTGGCCATTCTTACAGGTGAAAGATAGAATCTCAGAGCTGTTTTGATTTGCATTTCTCTGATGGCTAAGGATGTTGAACATTTTCTTAAGTGTCTTTAAGCTGTTTTATCTTTATCTGTTGAGAGTTCTCTAAGTCTGTACCCCATTTTTTATTGGATTATTTGTTCTTTTGATGACCAATTTAGTTGTTCTTGTATATTTTGTAGATCAGCCCTCTCTCTGATGTGGGGTTGGTGAAGATTATTTAGCATTCTGTAGGCTGCTGTTTTGTCTTGTTGACTGTGTCCTTTCTTTTACAGAAGTTTCTCAGTTCTGGGGGGGTCTCATTTATTTTAAAATGTTCAAAATATTTACTCATAAAAGAAATAGAAATTAAAACTACTTTTAGATTTTATCTTGCCACAGTCACAATAACTAATATCAAGAACACTTTCTGTAAAGTGAGTTCTAGGATAGCCTCTACACAGAAAAAGCCTGCCTCAAAAATAAAAAAAAATCAAAAACCACAAGTAACAACAAATGCTGTTAAAAATATGTGGAAATAGGAAGGCTTACCCACTGCTGGAAGGAACATAAACTATGAAGTCACTATGAAAATTCAGTATAGAAATTTTCTCCAAAAAGAAGAAAAATAGAATTACTATATGATCCAGTCATACTAACCCAGGGTTTATACAGGACAGACTCTAAGTTCTTCTTCAGAAATACTTGATACCCATGTTTAAGGTTGTTCTGATCACAACAGCTAAGAAACAGGATCAATTTAGATACCCTTCAATTAATGGAAGAAGAAAATATGACATTTGCACACAGTGGAACTTTATTCAGCTGTAAAGAAGAATTAATGTATGATAT
Organism: Microtus pennsylvanicus; assembly: GCF_037038515.1. Lineage (NCBI taxonomy): Eukaryota > Metazoa > Chordata > Mammalia > Rodentia > Cricetidae > Microtus > Microtus pennsylvanicus. Next base: position 34,364,649 of record NC_134583.1, on the reverse strand, counting down.
TTGCATTGATTGAAACAGAAACTATTTTGCTACACAAAATAAGCCATACTCACCACATATGAAGATGTTATATTTTAATTATGTGTTGTATATTATAATTTATGTTTATTATCTATAATTTGATTATGTGTATTTGTGTTTATACACTGGTGTGTAAGTACATATATGTGTGGTATGTCGTAGGATATAGGTAATAAAATTAGAATGGAGACCATGTAATAGAAAAGAGATATTAAGGGTAGAAAGAGAACAATAAAATACATGTGATGTGTCCTGTTGGGGAACAAGGGGAGAAGTGGTAAGGTGGCAGTGGGATCAGGGCATGGAGGAGGAGGATAAAGAACAAAGTATTATGAAATTATTGTAATGAAACCCATTACTTTGAACACTGATAAAAATAATAAAAAAGAAAGAAAATCTATTGATGTTCCTTTTTTTCATTAATGCTACATAAATTAGAATCAGAGAAAGTCTAGGAAGAACAGCATGCATAGTTTGTCTTAAAGGTTACTTAATGGTACACCCCTATTTTAAACAAGAGTAAAGGAATTTCAAAATGGCATTACCATTACTGCCTAGCTAAGCTGACTTTTGTCTTTGGAGCATTTTGCTCTGTCATACACTGACCTTTGTTAGTGCTTATTTGTATATAAGCTATTGGGGTTACAATGTTTTTCCATCTAGAGGCTGGGGTTTATTTTATGAACCTTTTCTATTAGAAAATCATGAATATATACCAGAGTTAAATCTTTTGAGGGTGATTCAGAAAGAAACATTCTGGAGATCTGAGATAGGCTCTCCAGTGTAAACCAGATTACCGAGACTTGGATTTTAGACTTTTGTCTTGGCACTATTGATGCAGAAAGTTCTACTTTATATGTGTTGTTTTTATTGTTTAATGAATAAAGAAGCTGCATTGGCCTGTGATAGGGCAGAAAAGAGCTAGGTGGGAAAAACTAAACTGAATGCTGAGAGAAAGAAGGTGGAGTTGTGCGAAGCCACGTAGCCACCCCTGGGGACAGATGCACTGGAACCTTGTCAGTAAGCCACAGCCATGTGGCGATACACAGATAATAGAAACTGGTTAATTTAAGATATGAGAGTAATCCAGAAATACAGGTAAGCTGTTGGCCAAACAGTATCGCAAATAATTTAGTTTCTGTGTGATTATTTTGGGGCTGAGCAGCCCGGAACAAACTAACAGCTTTCCTACTACACACTACCTTCAGGGAATGGTAGTGTATGGTCACCTTGGGGGCCTCCCTCTTGCTCTATTCTACTGCTATCTTGATAAAGGGTCTCAGTGAATTATATAAAAGGTCCACTGAGCAACATGTGTTCTTTTTTGGTAGATATCCTCCTGTCAAAATGCATCAGCATTCATACCCTTCAAATTAATTTCAGTTCTTATTTAACCTTCAAAGAAAATGTTTGAAAAATGAGGAGAGGAAGAAAGTAAGTAAAGTAGTGAGGACTGGATTGTGCATGCTGATTAACTCTGGACTTCTTATGTATTTGGCAAAGATTGCAGTGGTTCATAATACTTTGATGATCTGTTGTTTCAAAGTCAACAACAGCAGTGTGCTTTAGAAAAAATGTATATCATCCCTCTGTTCCTATTGACTTAGACTCTTAGCCAATGCATGAAAGACTGATTTGTAATTATGTAAGCAGCAAGGGTCTTTAAATGAAATTGATTAAGCATTTCTTTTCATTTTTCTCCTCCAAAGTCTCCTCTCCTGGAGTGCTCTCAGGGATGGAACATTACTGAGACTGCCAGTGGTTTCCATTAGCTGGGCTCCACCTCGAGGTTTACTAATGAGCCTAGGAGGTGTTTGCTGACATTGCTGATGATTTGAAAGCATGCTTTAATGATCTTTTTGCATCGATTGTGGCTGCTTTCTTCATGGCCTCGGCTGTAATTAGGCTGTGCCATATTTTTCTAAAGTTTGTCTATTTGCTTGACATTTTGCCGTTGCTAGTCATTCTGCTTTGGCAGGCAGCTAGGGTCAATTAGCTTTGCTACGTTTTATTTGGGGGAAGATGATTTATAGGTCTTCATATTGAGTTAAACGCCTCTCTTTCCCAGGTTTTGTGTGTGTATGTGGGTAAATCCCCAAGATGCTGCAGTGGTTGCTAAGTTACTCTCTCAGAAAGAACAACACAGTCTTGGATCCCATCTAAGTGCATCTGATAATGGCAGTGCCGTCCTTTCATTCTGGGGTTAGGCTACTGTTATTTATAAATATTTTGTACTGTTGGATACAGCTTGGTGTTGGGCCACATGAACTCATTCCTGTATCAAAGACTAATTGACTACTAATATGCAAGCAAGTTTCCTCTTGGTGGCTACTTTGTATGTTTATAACTCAGCCATGTTTGGCAGAGATATCAACTTTTAAGCTTATACAACATCTGAGTCAGCTAGGTTTTGTGCAACACTAACCAAAGGACCAGCAGATCCTCCTCTGCTCTTTTAGATATGTGTCATCAGGGATCCCAATCTCCTGTTAGTTAACAAGCTTACCTATACCACTGTAGGCTGGGTCACCCCAAGAAGGTCACTTGAGCTTTTGCTTCCTCTAAAATGTGCATCATAGACTCTCAGGCTTCCCAGCAGTAAGTTCTTTTTCATTTTCCTAAGAATGAATACATCCTGCACGGAGAAGCACTGCATGTATAAAGAAATTAAAAATGTGGAGTAAATGTTCTTTCTTCACACTCTGTAGCTCTGCATATAATAGATATAAGATGACTATAATATAATAGTTTATACCCACAATCAGAGCTGGGTGGCTACATGGATTTGTTCACAGGATCACATGTAATTCAGTCCTGGACCCTCTTTTACATTATTGAAAACTATGGGAAGGGAGACACCAGGCATTACCTACCTCCCTCCACTTGCTACTCTATCTGTCCTGCCTCTTACAGTCTTACAGTGGCAGGGACTCAGTCAGAGTGAGCTCCATACCACACATTAGCTTTGTTTCTGCAATCAAAAGAGCTGTTTATTAGGTAACTGGATACATGTGACATGACAGCAGAAGGAGGGCTGTTGGGAGCGTAAAAGAAGTCAGCAAAAATGAGACAAAAAAGCAGGAAGGGTGTGTGGGACAAGGACTAACATGGGCAGAGTGTGCATAAAAACCCTATAATGAAACCCATTACTTTTTATGATAACTTTAAAAGAACCAATTTAAATAGAAAGCAATTCTTATTTTCAGAAGTAAAAGAGCATGAAAGAAGAGAGCTCCATTTGTTTGGGTAACTGTAGTCAATACAAGGTATGTCCTGCTTTCAAGGCCTGTGCTTTGGCGTTTCTTCCTTTTCGACTTGGGGCCGAAGAGCTTATTCTGACGCTTATAGCCAGCTGTTCCACCTGTGACTTTCCTCAATACTATGATCAAAGACCTGACAAGCGGCTTACAGGCTGAGGGGTTTTCTGGCTCACAGTGTGAGGGATACAGTCCATTGTGGCTGAAAGCGTGGCTGTGAGAGGTCCCACTGCGGCAGGCTGAGGCCATGTCTGTCTATACCTAGGGGAAACGGGAAGCAGAGAAAGGACAATGGCGGTGATCAGCTGGCTTTTTTTTTTATTCTCTTTGTATTCAGTTGAGGACCACATTCCAGAGATCAGTGACAGCCATACACAAGACAGACGATTCTCCCTCATTTAATCTTCTCTGGAAACAACACACCAAGTTTCCTTAATTTGATGGATCACTACTTGATAATACCCATAATAATGGTTAGTGTGCAAAGAAGTGACCTTTCCCCTTTTGAAACCTTATAGTCATCTGATTGCTTTTGGACACTCCAACTCTGTCCCATAAAGAGGATGAAAATGATGTAATCGGAGCAAGCCTTTTTGTTCCAATTGCAAGACTGACCTCTTGGTGCTGCCTGCCCTGCTGACTGAACATGGACAGTCTGTGTAACCCTTTTGTCTGTTTGCTCCCTGTTGAAGACTGGGCAGCTTTTGTCAGTATTTGTGCTGGAAACAACCCTGATTTGACAGGATATCCATCATTGTTAGCAATTCTTAGAACTTTCATTTTTGGAATTTATGTGTTTTTAAACTTTTGCTTAAGAAGTGTTTTGGGGGAGCTTTCCACTTTCTCAGTGGGGTTTTTGTGACTTCACAAATGTCTTCCAAACCACACAGGTCAGATTCTCCTGACCTTCTTCTAGTTTGTCCTCTCTCTGACCTTCCAGCTGCTAGATATGTTTGGTGCACAAAAGAACATTTCAAAGTAAGTTCCCCAAAGCACCATTTTTTCTATCTCAAGCCAATATTAGCCTGTATTTAAAATAATTATATAATTCCCATTAATGTTATATACCAAGACAGAATGTCAATAGAATAGCTTAATCCTCTTTGGAATGTAAAAAGCTACTTAAAATTACTTATTATCTGCGAAAAATAATTTGGAATAAATCTGGAAGTTTCAAAATCTGTTCTACTCCAACATTTCTCTAGTAGATTTAAACATGAAAAAAAATAAAAAAGAAAGAAGAAAGATAGAGAATAAAGAAGACACGTATGTAGGTATGTGCTATACACTGACATCTGGTGCAGTGGTAGTTTGTGTATGTAATGGTGGTCCTATGAAGTTATAATGTAGAGTATTACTCATGTGCTCATGTTGATTATTATTTAAATAAACTACTGAATTGTCAGTCACATCAAGGCATAATATACACAATTATGTAAATTACACGATACTATCAAAGTATGGTGGTGCATGCGTTTAATCCTAGCACTCAGGAAGAAGAAGTAGACTGATCTCTATGAGGCCAAGGCCCCAGCCTTGCCTATGTTATGAGTTCCAGGCCAGTTTGAGTTGTATGTGAGATCCTGCCTTTAAAAATGTACATAAAACTTGATAGTAACAGATGACTCTTTTACTGGAATATGTATTTATTCTGCTATATTAGCCACTTTTCCATTGCTGTGACAACCTAACTGACGAAAGTTACTAAGAAAGGAAGAGTTTATTTTGGTTTACAGTCGAAGGGTACACAATATCATTGCAAAAAAGGCAATTGGGAGAATCTCTCTAGTCATGGAAGCAGGACCATGAAGGCAGCTAGTCACAAAGCCTCTCCATGCTTAGGAAGCAGACAGCAATTACTGCTTATGCTTATTTATTTATTCTTCTCTAGACCGAGTCTGGGACTTTAGAGCATGGACTGGTGCCACCACATTCCGTGCTCAGTCAAATCTCTCTGGAAACTCTCGTAGATATATCTTGAGGCATCTCTTGGGTATGATAAACCACAAATCAAATGGACAATGAAGATCACTATTAATCATAACACTCTATCCCTGGCTTTGCAAAAGACTCCAGGTCATATTATAATATAAATGCATCTAGTTTATCTCTAAGAGTTCTTTAAATCAAAACCATTTAAACATTATTTAAAAGCCGAAAATTCAAAGTTTCTTCTGAAACTCAAAAAATTCTTTAGCTATGAGCCACTATAAAATCCAAAACATGCTACATACTTTCAATATTCAGTGATAAGGAAAAAGATGTTCTTACTCCAAAAAAGAAGGAATGGAAATATAGGAATAAAAGTAATGGAAATAAGAAAATTAAAACCAAGACAATCCCAATAGGGAAAACATTTAGTCCTTCAACGCCATGTCTGACATCTGGTGCTTTTGGTCATCTAATCTGGCTCAAAAAGCCTTGATCGATTCTAAATCTAGTCAACGTAACAGTGAAGGTTAACACATGTCTTATCTATATCAGTCTTTTCAGATTAACTCCTCACATTCCCCTCAGGAAAGGTGCTGAATTAAAAGAAAAAAAAACCTTAATGTTTAGTAATTGCAAGGTAAAAAAATTAGCTTTACTATTTTTCTTCCTTCCTTTTTTTTTTGTTTTTAGAGGCAGAGTTTCTTTGTAGTTTTAGTCTTGTCCTGAAATTAGCTCTTTTAGACCTGGTCTCAAGCTCATAGAGATCTACCTGCCTTTGCCTCCTGAGTGCTAGAATTAAAGGTGTGAGCCACCATTGCCTGGCTAGTTTTACTATTTTTATTAAAAATGAAACATATACAGACTCTCCATCCAGTTTACCTCTTAGCCTCACTCTGACAATTTTTATGTTGGGTGAATATTATCCAATGTCTTGTTGCTGTCATTGTTCCTTTCTCATCAGCATTAAGAAAGCTCAAGGTTAATAAAGCACTATGCATTCTATTTCTGGGGGTATTTTCCATCCCTTTCTGTTTGTTTAGCATATCCTTTATAGTTTGATCTGATCTTTCTATAACTGCCTGACATATAGGATTGTTTAGTATACCTGTAATATGCTTTATATTGTAATAAGAAAAAAACTATTTTCTTAGAGACATATGCTGGATCATTATTTGTCTTTATTTGTGCAAGTATACAAATGATGGCCATAACTTCTAATAAATGTATGTTACCTAAATCAGCCTTTTCTGAGCTCAAAGCAGTTGCACATTGTAAACTTGAATCAATGGTGTGGTGTACATATTTTAATTTTCCAATTTCTGTAATACAGAACATATCCATCTGCTAGCATATTTTTGGGGGTTACTCCCTATAGGTAGTGGTGTTTGGTTATAGAAAAAACAAGTAGAACATTTCCTTATAATCTCCTTAGCTTGTTGCAATGTAATAGAAAACTCTTTTTTTAAACCTTTGCCATTGACATGATTTTTTAATGAAATTCTGAGACCTTCAACACACTTACAATAAATAATTGATCAGTTCCTGTATTGTCTTGTACTAGATGACCTGGCAGACCCACATGGGGTTGGATGTGTGTTATGTATATGGGACAAAGCCTATTTCTGATTATATCTTGAAACGGAATGAATAATAAAGTCAACTCTGTTTCACTGGTATAAATTCAGCCATTTCAATAGGCAAGACAACTCTTTCTGCCTCTTGTGAATCAGTAACTATATTGAGAGGGCCTTTAAAATCCCTTAATACCATGAAAATAACATATAATTCTGACTTTTGGACAGAATTATAAGATTTATTTGCATCAGTATAGAATGTATGGCTTCAGTTATTCAAGTGACACATACAATGTGGGGAAGGATCCAAGGAGCTCTCTTTATAAGGTTAATTTTATTGCTTTTAGAGCAATTGCTATGATTCTCTCCTTAAGAATTATCAAAAACTCTTTGTCATGGTTCTTTTTCTTCCCATAATTTATTAATTTCATCAATAATAAAAGGCACTATAATCTCTACTTGTCTATTCCTGCTAAGTGACTAAGTCTGGATCTCCCTTTATATTTAATTCAAAGATCTTTCCACATAAGTTTTTATCTTTTTTATTCAATTTATGTGGTAAAAAGTTCCATTCTAAGATAATATCTTCCCTCTGCATTAAAATTCTTATAGGGAAAATTCTGGAAGACAATATGACTAGAATGCAGTTAAGATTTGGATCTACCTCATCCACACGTGCCTTCTGTAATTCCTCTTCAACCAAAGTTAATTCTTTCTCAATTTCTGCTTTTAATTCCCTTGGACTATTTAAGTCCTTGTCATCATCTAAGGTTTTGTTTAAATGAATTATTAGATCAGGTGTTATCCCAACAGCAGGTCGTAGATTGGAAATCTCTCCTAACAATCTTTGAAATTAAGAGTCCAAAATCACTCTCTCTTAATTTGTACTTTTTATGTTCTAATTTTCTGTAAACCTAGTTTATAACATAGGTAATTGATAGAATCTCCTCTCTGCATTTTTCAGGAATAATTTGTAATCCCCATTTGTGCAAAAGTTTCTTTACTTCTTCAAACACTTTTTCTAAAGTATCAATATTTGAATCAGATAGCAAAATGTCATCCATATAATAGTAAATTATAGACTTAGGAAGTTGTTTACACAACTTATGGGGTAAGTAGTTAAAACCCTTGGTAAGTCATCGCTGACACTGACATGTACTGGTGATGCTAAATTCTGCCCTTGTACCTTCTCTCCTTGCTCATCAGTTCTGATAATTTCCTCAATCATTTGAAATCTTTTTACCAATGTCTTTTGTAAATCCTGCATCTCTTAACCCGTGAATATTTCTAATAATTTTATCAACTCAAAAAGCTTATGATTCTCATTCTGCATATTTGATTCCAAGGTACATAATTTTTCCATTATTGATAATTTCTCATGCTTGTATATTATTTGGATGGTGTGCAGATTGTTTTCCTGGAGAGATATTCTATTTGCTAACCTATTGTAATGTTTTAACAGATTTTGATTGTCAAACCCAAAAGTGTGAATTCTTTCAGATAATTTCTCAGCATTCTTTGACATGAATTGAATTTTGTCTGTCAAATTCATGTTAGCCTTTTCAATGGTATTAATTTTTTAGCTAACTTTTGATTTTCAATAGTATCAATCCTGTCAGCTAACTGTTTATTATTAGTCTGAAAAGACTGTAACATTTCTAAAAGTGCCTCATTCTTGGCTCTGTTATGAAACCACATTTTAAGGATATAATATGAACAACAAAGATAAGCCCCAATATCAAATAAATCACATAAGCCTTGTAGAATAACATCCATAGTATAAACAAAAAAGTTATTAAATTCCTGGGTGATGATATTGTCTGCAATTATATAACTTTAAAATTTATTGATTTACTTATTAATCAAATGAATTTACTTCTAATATGAGATTTCAGTAAATTGTTATGGTTGTAATAATATTTATTGTTCAGGTGGTGTTGTGGCTTGTAGACATGTGGCAGAGAGATGTGACTGGTGGTGATGTGAATGGCCCTGCTCGCTTCCAGGTTGGCACCTGCTTAAATACTGACAAATATTCTTGACAAATTAAGAGCAATTAAGTTGATTCTGTACAGGGAGGTTTTTGGTGGCCAGAATATCAAGGAACCCAGACCTTGCTGGCTAGGATCACAAATCAGAAGCTGCACAAATTACTGCATAGTAGGGAAAGTGGTGGGGTGGGGGTAAAGCATGTGTGAGCCCTGAAAATTGCCGAGTTGCTATGCAGCAGGCTCACCAAAGGTTTAGCTCTGCTGCGGTGGGATTTTGGAAAAAAAAAACACTTAGTGGGTAAAATCAAGCCAGCCAGGCATGTGTGGGAGACCTTCGGCCATGGACTTTTTGTGATGGTCCCAGCAGGCTTGGAATTGGGATCTGCGTGAGTGCCAGATGTAGCCCCACACTAGCACAGAATGGAGTACAATAAAGGATTCTTTATTTAGGCGTAGAATCACAGATAAACAGGCCTCTGCACAAGCAGGGAACAGGAACCAAATCCAACAGCCAAGAGAGAGGCATGCAAGCTTTATTTGCATTTATAGTACAAGAGGCTACGCCCAAGTGGGCAGGTATATTAAAGGCTATTGGCTGAAGGAGTTCCCACAGCAAGTATCTTTACCATGAAACTCATGGTAGTAGAGCCCATAGCCTCTCTTCAGTAAGATGTGATGTAATTAAATATTTTCCTTTACTATTTATGAACACCATTTAAAGATATAGGTGACAATAAAAACAAATCCTATTTTAAATTATCATTTATTGTTGTTACATATGTGTATATTTATATATGAATATGTATGGATGCATGCCATCCCAAGACTACATGGAAGTCAGTAGAAACTTGTGGAGTTTGTTCTCTTCTTCCACATTATTGAGACAGAATCTCCCCTTTTCTGCTACTTTGTGTCATTCAGGCTATCTGGCTCATGAGTTTCCAGGCAAGTCTTTTGTCTTTGTCTCCCATCTCACAAGAAGTGCTTGGATTGCATATGCACACCACTGGATGATGTGGGGTTCCCCTCTGCATGGTGTGAATGCCATTGGTTAATAAAGAAACTGGCTTGGCCTAATAGGGTAGAACAAATCTTGGTGGGGGAACTAAACTTAATGCTGGGAGAAGAAAGGGATAGTCAGGGAGAAGCCTTGTAGACCTGCTAGAAACAGACACCAGAACTTTAGCTGGTAAGCCGCTGCCACATGGTGATACACAGATTAATGGAGGTGGGTTAAATTAATATGTAAGAGCTAGCCAATAAGAAGCTAGGGCTAATGGGCCAAGCAGTGTAATTAAAACAGTTTCTGTGTGGTTATTTCAGTTCTAGGTGACTTGGACAAACAAGTAGCCTCCTTTAAGTAAGTTGTGTGCTAACATGGGTAACTACATCCACATAAAAATCTGAGAAAGCTTATAAAGGAATTCTAGACACACAAAAACAGAGTTAAGCATGGTTTGGTAGTGGCATTTTTCTGGGTTGGCTCTGTTTGCTAGAAGCAATCAGATGCATGACTCATATAGGAGTCATGTGGTAGCAGGAAAAAAAGTTGTGGTTTTAAGATACTGGCTTTCCGGGCCATGCTGCCAGCCTGAACTTTAACTCTTTCTAGAGGTCTGGCAATGGAACATTTAAAGGGCTTTTGTGAGAAGAGTGCTACAACTTGCTTAATGACAACATAGACTGGCTGTGTGCCTAAAAATGGTGCAATATACATGGCTCTCAGAGGCAGTGAACAGCTCCTCTGTGCTGGGTTGGGTGGGGCAAGCAGGAAGGGTCTTATTATCCCTAGTAACTTAGATTCTTAAGAAACACTTAGCATTTTAAGAAGTGCTTCTGGTCAGAAAATAATTACAGATGCACAATAAAGATAAATCCAGCGAAATAGACTTCTAAATAAGACACAGTGTGTTTAAAAAAATGTACATAGGCTTGGGAGAGAGAAGAAAAAGTATAGCAAGTTAGAAAAAGAAGTAAATGATTCATAAAAAATGAAACAAGGTTTAAAGAGACAGACTACAGACAGTCAGAGATTAAAGGAGTAAAGATAATAAAATAAATATTAAAAAGTAATAGAGTAAGAAAAATAAGCCATGTGAAAATAGAAAATTCACAGAGAGTCTGGATTATGTATATTATTATGTTTTCTTTGAATTTTTTGACTGTGAAGGAGCTAAGTACACAGAGATATTTCATTGTACAGGTCACTAAGCTAAACTAACAACATAAAGGTATCTTGCCTTTAAAATTTGAGTCTAAGTATATGTTGCTTTGGAAAAAAGGTTCTTCTTTTATTTTCACAGAGGATGAGAACCTGTGGATTGCTTCCAGAATAATATGGTTTGATGCACCAAGACTCCCTGAAATGTCACTGTAAACACTCCCCCACCAAATTATTTTGCCCAACTGCGAACTGAGATGAACCTAGTACACATGATATACCATAAAATACCTGAGTAACTGCATCCATTATCAGCAGGAAGAGGTCTTGAGAGCTATGCCCATATTCCCAAATATTGTTTATAAATACTTCTTTACATTTAAAGGGGGATATGCTATAGAGATTTGCTTTGGTATGGATCTTGGTCTATTGATGCAAATTTAAAGTCAATTTTGTTATATGTATATTTCTGCTGTTCATTAAGGTATTGTGTTTGTCCAGCTCATTTAAAAATGTAATTACATGTAATAAATGTAACCTATAACTAAGAAATATAGGTTAGTAGATAATCATCTATAATAGTCAAGCTTGTAGTCATGTTAGTTAGATTTTCTAAATGTACAAAAATGTATTTCAGTTGGATAGGTATTTTTTAAAGCTTTCAAGGACTACAGAATATGGCATTTAAAATGTATAAGTACTTAGGACTTTTCATGATAGTGAGACACATCTGCTCCTGGCAGCACCAAGATACTTCAAGAGGAAAACTGGCACTGAAGAGATTACTTATGGAGATTTTTTAAAGCCATTTGGGCAAGAAACTGCTCTTGCCTAGATTGCTTGATGAACTAGACATGGAGAACCCACCAAAAAAGGACTGCTGAGCTTGCCTAAAGGTGAGAAAGGGCCTTCGGGTTTCTGACTACATGAAAGAGGCTGCCAGACATTCTGCAGGACACAGAAGAAAGCAATCGATGGACTTTGCCACTACAAGGCAAAAGAGATCCTCAAATTTCCTGCTTCATGGAAAAGACTGCCAGATACTATGGGCCTGTAAGATGATGATGGATGCCCCAGTGGTACAGAAGAACTTTGGTTGACTGTACAGGCAGCAAGATATCAATTCTAGAGTTTTGGAAATGCTTACAATGAACTTGCTGCTTACTTAGGTAATATTATATCCTTCTGGAAACTTTGATGGAGTTGAAGAATAGATATAATTTTTCTTAGTCAAGATAATAGTCTAACTGTAATTCATGATAACTGCTTTGTTATATGTAATTTTACTATGTTAAAGTTAAAACATTCATTTTTATTTAAACAGAAAAGGGGAATGATATGAGATTTCCCCCTGTATGTTGTGAATACCATTTGTTAATAAAGAAACTGGCTTGGCCTGGTAGGGTAGAACTTACCTAGGTGGGGAAAACGTAACTCAATGATGGGAGAAGGACGGCAGTGTCAGTGAGAAGCCATGGACCCCATTGGAGACAGACGCCAGAACATTAGCTGGTAAGTCACAGCCACGAGGCGATACACTGATTAATGGAGATGGGTTAAATTAATATGTAAGAGCTAGCCAATAAGAAGCTAGAGCTAATGGACCAAGCAGTGATTTAATTAATACAGTTTCTCTGTGGTTATTTCAGTTGTGGGAGGCCTGACAAACAAGTGGCCTCCTTTAATAACTGCATCTGTCGTTTTGTGATTTTAGGGACTCACATTATGGTCCTCAGCTTTCTCAGCAAATGGTCTTACTTGACATACCATCTAAACTAGCCAACTTTAGAATTTATTTTAAACATGGAATAAATGTGAAATAATACTATAAAATATATGCATTATTTATGTGGAATAAATTGAAAGAGTAATATAAAATATATGCAATTATTTATACCATTTGGATTACATGCAAGAAGGACTATCTGGCCAGTGGTTCTCCAGGCAGTATGGGAAACTGGTGGAATGTCATTTCTTCCAATGGCCTCTAGTGCACAAAAAGAATATGCAGTTTATTGTTCTTATCTTTGTTTCCAACTGTTGTTCTCAGGCTGAAGTCTGGAGTTTCGAAATCAAGTGCTGAGGCCAACCTTGCAAGACTACAGTGTTGTCCAGTAGGAGTGTTTGGAAGAGTGTCTCTTAAAGGCAAGCCAGAGACAAGTGCCACTGTTCTGGATAGTCTGAATTTAGTTTAACATTTCTGCAATTCAGTGTACTTAATTGCTTGACTTAATTGTTTTATTTTTATTACTTTAAATAATAAACACACAATATAAATTATGAACTAGACATTTTTCTAATCATGTTATGTTTACTAATCCATGCAATCAATACTTCAAACAATGTATTGGTAAGCATTGTTTTTTTTTTTACATTTCACAGATGCAAGGAAAGTGAAATGGGCTAAGGACTAGACTACAAATTACACAAACAGAATTATTCTCTTCTTATTCTTAACTATTTTCATTTTCAAAGTTTTCAGTATATTTATACAGAGATACATCCATTTCAGAAAATAATATGACCATTAAAGAAGCAGAACTCTTCAAAGGAAAGAACGAAAAGAATGTAAAGGTTAGATTAAAAAGTCAATTTGCTTAAATCATTAAGATGCAATCCTATTTTGAAGACCAGATTTCAGACCCCAATGAACAATATGAACAAATCTATTGATTAAAAGTTGCATTGAAAATACTGCAAGCAGTGAGCAGACAGGCTTACATTATATTAATGGAAGCATTACTAGTGAATTAAAATGTAAACTGCTAATAGCATTCAGAGGCTGATTTTATTTTTATTGCAGTACAAATTAGATTATTAAACATAGGTCTTGTTCATCCATGAAATGTGGGTAGACTGTTTAATAGTATGCATGCGGATAACATTTCTAATTAAGCATGGGGTGGTCATTACACTGAATTTAAAAATATAAATGGTCAGAACTTTATGCTACTACCTCTTTAGTGGGACTTATCTCCTCAAGCGTTTGCTGTAATGTAAATATGACTACTTTTTTTGCTGTAGGAAATAAGATTAAGCAAAAGCAGAATAAGAAAAGGTGTCACTACTCTGCCGTGTCACAGTAGGGTTATGATTTTAAATTCTACTAAAGGAAATGGTACAGCATAATATCGGACTATTAACTTAACTTTTCAATACTTTTATGACAATCCTCAAGTCATCTGTTGAAATTAATCTGCAAATCTGAGACTTCAAGACATCATCAAGAAAGCCTAAAAATAGAAAAAGAGAGGATCAAATTCTTAGCTTTTAATGTCCATCTAGTGCAGCGGTTCTCAAAGAGGGTGGTTTTGCTCACCCAAGGGCACTTCTTCTGTCTCTTAGTGTGGATGTTGTTATTCGCATATAGTGTGTATAGGTCAGGGAGGCTGATAGTCATGTAATCCCCAACAAAGAATTAAGTGAATCCAGAGCACAGTGATTTGAAGGTTAAGAAACCTCAATCTATCTTCAATGCCTTAAAGTTCTTGTCAAATAGATCTTTCACTTCCTTGGTTAGAGTTACCCCAAGATATTTTATGCTGTTTGTGGCTATTGTGAAAGGTGAAGCTTCTCTGATTTCCCTCTCTGCTTCCATATCCTTTGTGTATAAGAGTGCGACTGATTTTTTGGAGTTGATCTTGTATCCTGCCACATTACTAAAGCTGTTTATCAGCTGTAAAAGTTCTTTGGTGGAGTTTTGGGGGTCGCTTATGTACACTATCATATCATCTGCAAATAACGAAAGTTTAACTTCTTCCTTTCCAATTCGAATCCCCTTGATCCTCTTATGTTGTCTTATTGCTATTGCTAGAAATTCAAGCACTATATTGAAGAGGTATGGCGAGAGTGGACAGCCTTGTCGTGTTCCTGTGTTTAATGGGATGGCTTTGAGTTTCTCTCCATTTAATTTGATGTTAGCTGTCGGCTTGCTGAGGAGTATACCAGAAAATATAAGGACCTCCCTTGCTCTTGGATTGGTAGGATCAACATAGTAAAAATGGCAATTCTACCAAAGGCAATTTATAGATTCAATGCAATCCCCATCAAGGTCCCATCAAAATTCTTCACAGATCTTGAGAGGACAATAATCAACTTTATATGGAAAAACAAAAAACCCAGGATAGCCAAAACAATCCTATACAATAAAGGATTGTCTGGAGGCATTACCATCCCTGACTTCAAACTCTATTACAGAGCTACAGTGATGAAAACAGTGTGGTACTGGCATAAAAACAGAGAAGTCGACCAATGGAATCGTATAGAAGACCCGAATTTTAACCCACAAACCTATGAACACCTCATTTTTGATAAAGGAGGCAAAAGTATACAATGGAAGAAAGAAAACATCTTCAACAAATGGTGCTGGCATAACTGGACGTCAACCTGTAGAAGAATGAAAATAGACCCATGTCTATCACCATGCACAAAACTCAAGTCCAAATGGATTAAAGACGTCACTATCAGTCAGAACACATTGAACCTGATAGAAGAGAAAGTGGGAAGTACCCTACATCAGATGGGCACAGGAGATCGCTTCCTATGTGTAACCCCAACAGCTCAGACATTAAGGGCAACATTGAATAAATGGGACCTACTAAAACTGAGAAGCTTCTGTAAAGCAAAGGACACTGTCACCAAGACAAAAAGGCAACCTACTGACTGGGAGAAGATCTTTACCAACCCCGCAACAGACAAAGGTCTGATCTCAAAAATATATAGAGAACTCAGGAAACTAGACTTTAAAATGTTAATTAACCCAATTAAAAAATCGGGCACTGATCTGAACAGAGAATTCTCAGCAGAGGAAGTTCAAATGGCCAAAAGACACTTAAGGTCATGCTCAAACTCTTTAGCGATCAGGGAAATGCAAATCAAAACAACTTTGAGATATCATCTTACACCTGTCAGAGTGGCTAAAATAAAAAACTCCAATGATAGCCTTCGCTGGAGAGGCTGTGGAGGACGGGGTACCCTCATCCATTGCTGGTGGGAATGCAATCTTGTGCAACCACTTTGGAAATCAGTGTTTCGGTTTTTCAGGAAATTTGGGATCAACCTACCCCTGGACCCAGCAATACCACTCCTGGGAATATACCCAAGAGATGCCCTATCATATGACAAGAGCATTTGTTCAACTATGTTCATAGCAGTATTATTTGTAATAGCCAGAACCTGGAAACAACCTAGATGCCCTTCAATGGAAGAATGGATGAAGAAAGTGTGGAATATCTACACATTAGAGTACTATGCTGCGGTAAAAAACAATGACTTCTCGAATTTTGCATGCAAATGGATGGAAATAGAAAACACTATCCTGAGTGAGGTAACCCAGACCCAAAAAGATGAAAATGGGATGTAATCACTCATAATTGGTTTCTAGCCATAAATAAGGGACATGGAGCCTACAATTGGTGATCCTAAAGAAGCTAAGTAAGTAGGTGAACCAAAGGAAAAACATATAGTTATCATCTTGGCTATGGGAAGTAGACAAAGTTGCCGGGGAGAAAATTGAGATCTTGGGGTTGGGGTGGGATGGGGGAAAGGGGAGATGGGGAGAGAAAAGGGAGAAGGGGAGGAAGGGGGGAACTTGGAGAAAAAGGAGGATTGGGATAAAGGAAGGTTGGATAGGGGAGCACGGAAGCACAATTCTTAGTTAAGGGAGCCACCTTAGGGTTGGCAAGAGATTTGAACCTAGAATGGCTCCCAGGTGCCCAAGCCGAGATCCCCAGTTAATTCCTTGGGCAGCTGGGGATAGGGAACCTGAAATGACCCTATCCTATAGCAATACTGACAAATATCTTGCATATCATCATAGAACCTTTATCTGGTGATGGATGGAGATAGAAACAGAGACCCACACTGGAGCACTGGACTGAGCTCCCAAGGTCCCAATGAGGAGCAGAAGGAGGGAGAACAAGAGCAAAGAAGTCGGGAACCACGAGGGGTGCACCCACCCACTGAGACAGCGGAGCTGATGTATTGGGAGCTCACCAAGGCCAGCTGGACTGTGACTGAAAAAGCATGGGATAAAACTGGACTCTCTGAACATTGCGAACAATGAGAGCTGATGAGACGCCAAGGACAATGGCACGGGGTTTTGATCCTACTTAATGTGCTGGCTTTGTGGGAGCCTACCCAGTTTGGATGTTCACCTTCCTAGATATGGACGGGAGGACCTAGGACTTACCACAGGGCAGGGAACCCTGACAGCTCTTTGGACTGGAGAGGGAGGGGGAAAGGAGTGGGGGGAGGGGGAGAAGAGTGGGAGGAGGGGGAGGGAAATGGGAGGCTGGGAGGAGGTGGAAACTTGTTTTTTTTCTCATTTTCTCAATAAAAAAAAGATTTAAAAAGAAGAAACCTCAATCTAGAGATTTTTTTTTGAAAAATCTGCATACTCTTTAAAATATTTATCTTAGTTCTACTGAGTATATATGCTGTGTCAGTTCCTGGGAAGATGTGAGCAAACATCCAGTCACCTGGCTTAGACCATCAGGGAACAACACAAGAAATGATTCCATCAAAATCTAGTTCCACCAAAATGAATGGACGCTAAAACCCTAGAGCTCTCTGCATAACTTCTCATCAGTTCACCTGGTACGACGGGCTCCTTTCCCTAGCAGCTGTTACTGCTTGTGTCTTCTTGGCAAGGACTTTGTGGATCTTGGAAACTTAAGGAGCTTCTGAACACTATATTTTTTTAAGCATCCTGAGCCTTGCAAGCTTCATTTACTTCCTGAGTCTTACTTGTGTAGTGATAAAGGTGAGCAGGCTTGTTTTTCGTCCTGCTCGGCTCCCACATGGCTAGCTTTACACCCGAAATAACAACACACAAATTGTATTCTTGGTCACCAGCTAGCTTTACCCAAAATAATTACACAGAAACTGTATTCTTTTAAATACTGCCTGGCCCATTATATCTAGCCTCTTCTTGGCTAACTCTCCTATCTTGCTTAACCCATTTCTAATAATCTGTGTACCACCACGAAGTAGTGGCTTACCGGGAAAGATTCAGCATGTCTGACCTGGCGGCTGACTCCATGGTGACTTCCTTACTTCCCTTCTTCCCAGCATTCTGTTCTGTCTACTCCACCCATCTAATTTTCTGCCCTGTCATACTTGTTTCCTGAAAGGCAAGGATTTGCATATTTACAGAAAATAACTATACCTCAAGATAGGTGCCAGGTAAGAACTTAAGAGACTTGGGTACATAAGATAATCTTCAATTCCATGAATATCTGTAGTTTAATTTATATTTCATAATAAAAACATTTTATATCAACTTGTACTGATAAAAAATGAGAGTCCGGGCTTAGTTCTTAGAAGACAGTTTTATTCTAGAATTGACATCCTTAACTACCCTGGTGAACTTCTAGGACTTGCAATTAAAACAATTTTGCCAGGAGACCACTTTTTGAAAAAAATTTTAAAGATATTATGCCTTCAGGAAACAAAGTTTATGCCATCAAGAAAAGCACTCTACTAAAAAAAAGCCAATAATATAATTATATAAGTGATAAGTTTTAATCACCTTGGGAAACTAATAAAATGAACAGCTAGAAGGTGATAATTCCAAGTGAGACATATGGAGATACAAACCTTTCTGGGTTTTAGGGTATATGAGACAATTTTAAACCTGGATTTCACCGTCCATGGTATATCACTAGCTTAGGACATCAATACACAGAGTTTTAACTGACTGTTGCCAAGATAATGTCTGTTATCTGGACCCCTGTGCTCTTCATTGTGAGCTGTCTTTATCTCAAAGTGACACATGAGAGTGGAAACATTTTTAATTATGCTATAAAGGCAAAGTGAACGTCCAAGAAGCTGCTGCAGATTGTTTTTGGCATTAAAGAGATGATATCTGTAAATGTGAGTGTATTGACTAGAGAAGCCCAACCCCATAAGGGGGTCAGGGCCTCAGCAAGGAAAAGTGCCATTGGCAACCATAGCATTTTGTAAGAATAGGAGGCCATATGGAGTCAGGGTTCTCCTTTCTTCCAGCCATGACCATTGACATATCTAGCTGCCTTAGAACATGACTCCAGATCTATGGAGATGGAGAGAGCAAGACAATGGATATTTGGAGAATTTCATGCCTGGAATAACAGAGTGAACAATAGCTGAGATAAAATATTTCTCCAACACTGCAATAGAGACTGGCAATGGAAACCACTTGGTGAAAAAAAAATAAAAATTTAAATTTCAGAGATTTATGGATCATCACCTTGGGGAAGGTGGTAGTTTCAATTCATAAATTTTACCTAGATACAAATATTATGGCTACAGCATCCACGAATGATTTCATCGAAAACTGAACATAGCTAAATCACAAAGGATCTTTTTAGGATTACCACTATCATCTTTCTACTCATATATTATGATTTTCACATAACATTTTCTGGAATAATGTAATAATTATTAAGATATAACAATTTTAAAATGGTTTGATACTGAATGTTTAGTTTCTTGAGTTCTTAATATATTTTGGCATTCAGCCCTCTGTCAGATGTGGGGTTAGTAAAAATCTTTTCCCATTCTATAGACTGCTATTTTTTCCTTTTGATAGTGTTCTTTGCCTTACTGAAGCTTTTCAGTTTCATGAGGTCCCATTTATTAATTGTTGATCTTAGTGTCTGTGCTCTTGATGTTTTGTTCAGGAAGTTGTTTCCTGTGCCAATGTATTAAAGGCTATTCTCTACTTTCTCTTCTATCAGGTTCAGTGTATTTGGTTTTATGTTGAGGTCTTTTATCTACTTGGATTTCAGTTTTGTGCAGGTATGGGACTATTTTTTCTATATGCTAACTTTCAATTAGACCAACACCATTTATTGAAGATTTCTTTTTTCCATTGTATATTTCTTACTCATGAAAAATCAGGTGTCCATATGTATGTGGATTTATATCTGGGTTTTGATTCAGTTTGATTGTTCAACCAGTCTGTTTTTATGTCAATACCATTTTGTTTGTTTGTTTGTTTGTTTTTTCTTTTCAGTACAGCTCTGTAGTACAGATTGCAATCAGGGAAGGTAATTCCTCCAGAAGTTCTTTTATTGCACAGCACTGTTTTAGCTATCCTGGGGTTTTAGTTTTCCCATATAAAGCTGCGTGGCCATCTCCTATAACCAGACAAGACTTTCACTGGAGGGGCTGGGACTTCAACCTAGTCACATATTCTTTGACCTACAATTTGCCCTGCCTACAGGATGTGCTTGGAAAAAGGTGATACAGAAATTATGGGAGTAGCCAAAGAAGGACTGGTCTGGCTTAAGACTCATACCATGAGAGGGACCTAATCTCTGGCACTGCCTGGAGGGCCAGGATCCAGAGGCTGGACAGCCCAGAGATCTAGGAGAAAACTAAACATGACTGGGAATTTAAAAACATCAATGAAATGATTCCTAATGATATTCTTCTATACTCATAGATTTGTGCCTAACCAAAATGTCATCAGAGAGGCTTCATCCAGCAACTGATGGAAACAGATGCAGATACCCACAGCAAATGTTGGGTAGAGCTCAAGGAATCCTATGGAAGAGGGGGAGAAGAAATGCATGAGTAAGAGGGGTCAAGGACAGCACTAGAAAACTCACAGAATCTAGTCATCTGAGTTAATAGGTACTCACAGACTGAATGGCTAGCCATAGAGTTTGCACAAGACTAACCTAGGCCCTCTGCCAATGTTATGGCTATGTAGCATGGTCTTCATGTGGAACTTCTAATAGTGGAAGGGGCTGCCTCTGAGTGTATTACTTGCTTTTGGGACCAGACTCTTCTACTTGGTTGCTTAGTACAGCCTTAAGAGAAGAGCAGATGCCTAGTCCTATTGCAGCTTGATATGCCATGGGCGGCTGAAATACATAGGGGCCTAATCTTTTCTGAAGAGAAAGGAGGAGTGAATTGTAGTGGAGAGTGAAAGTTTGCAGGAGGGACTTGGAGGAGAGGTAGGAGAAAAAAATGTGAACAGGCTAGAAAAAAATAAATTAATTTAGTAAAAAATGTTTGAGACTGAATATCATAAACTCTTTGACAAATGGGAATCTTCAGGCTCTGTTAGAACATTTTTGGACTTGTTGGAGGAAGTGTGCCACTGTGGGGTGGGATTTGAGATTTCATAATGCTCAATACACATGCCATATCTCAGTTCACTTTCCATTGTCCACACATAAAAGATGTACGTTTCTCAGCTGCTCCTCCAGCAGTTTGCCTGCCTGCACACCACCATGTCACACCATATTGATAATAGACTACACCTCTTTAACTGGCAGGCAACTCAGTAAATGCTTTCCTTTATAAGTGTTGCTGTGTTCATGATGTCTCTTCACTGCTATAGAAGCCCTAACAAAAGAATTGCGGTATTGTTGTGAGAAGCTTGACCGTACTTTTGTTTAAAGAAATATGGACTGTAAAACTACGGATTAAAAATGTAGTTGAATGCTTTAAGAGTTGCTTAATAGGACATCCTAGTAGGAGCATGGAAGACAGTGGTGCTGAGAATAATTTGAACTTTGAGGGGAAGGCTCAGAGGGTTCAGAGGAGAAGAGAAACATGTGGGCTAGAGATCAGTTTTGGGATATTTTGGTGAAGAACATGGCCGCTTTTTGCTCTTGTCTGAAGAGTCTATCTGAGGCTAAAGTGAAGAGTTTTGGATTAATTCCATTGATAGAAGAAATCTCAAAAAAGCCTACTAGACACTCTGTTGTGTGAGTATTAGTATTAACTCTAATGTTTATAATGAAAAGGAACAAGTTGAAAAAGGAAAAATATAAAATGTACAATTTGAGGAGAAAAGGAGCACTAGGAGGTGGAATGGAGCTAAGTCCTGTGTCAAGGAGATAAACAGATTAAAAATTGAATAAAGGAAATGGTGACCTCATGGCAAAATCCTAGTTTAGCTAACTTTCCAACTTGTGAAAAGGAAAAAGAAAAGCTTAAAGCTGGGTGTCATGTAAATTCCTACAAATCTGACACTCAGAAAGCAGAGACTGGTACATTTCTGAGTTTTGGGCCAGCTCGGTCTACAGAGAAACTTCCAGGAGAGTCAAACTTGGGCAGCAAAGGAATTTATGGGAAATAGAAAGCTGGTGAAGGTGTAATTGACCAAGGGGACCATGTTTCTGCCCCAGAAAGCAGCAAAACTTAGCAACCTTAGCCACATGCTTCTGACTTTAGACTCAAGGACAAAAGAAAGGCATTCTCTAACCTTTCTCCGTAACTAAGGAAAACTGTTGAGGGCAGACCTGTGACATGGGTGTCCCTGCATGGAGGCCCCGAGAGGCATTGTGTGAAGCTGTGAATGATAAGCCTGGATTTTAGTGGAGATCCCAAAATGTTGGAGATGCCAGTGTCATGAAATACCTGCTGAGGAAAACTGTTACCAGGGAGTGGAACACACCCAAAAGAAAGAAGTCTGTTGAGTTCAAGAAGACCGAAAGCAGTTGGATATCTGAAGAGGATTTGGACATCAGACATGGAGATGCAGAGTTTGGAGCTTGCCCAGCAGAGTTTTGGTCCAGTATTTCCTCACAATGCCCACTTTCTTATATTTTGGGATGGTAATCTAGAACCTGTGCCATTATATGTTGAAAGTGTATGATCTGTTCTTTTGTTTTATAGCGGATTACATGAATCTCAGAAGAGACTTTGAACTTTGCACTTTTAAACATTGTTGAGACTATACTAGACTCAGGGGACTTTGCAAGTTCAACCAAATTTATTTTGCATCATGATATAGCTACATGCTTATGGGGGCCAGGCAGTGGATTGCGGCAGTTTGAATGTTATTGGGCTCCATAAGCTCATGGAAAGTGGCACCATTAGGAGGCTTTGTTGGAATAGATGTGGCCTTGTTGGAAGAAGTGTGCCATTGTGAAGGTGGGCTTTGAGGTCTCATATATGCTCAAGGCATGCCCGCTGTCTCAGATCACATCTGGTTACCTGCAAATAAAATATGCAGGACTCTCACCTACTTCTCCAGCATGTCTGCCTGCATGCCACTGTATCATCTCACCATGATGATAATGGACTAAACCTCTGAATATGTAAGCTGCCCAATTAAATGTTTTCCTTTAGAAGAGTTGTCATTGTCATGACTTCTTTTCACAGCAATAGAAAACCTAACTAAGACAGTGGGTCTTTCTTTGCTGGTGGTCACAGGTTACTGTTTAATTTCTTAGCTCTTGATCACAGAAGCAATTCCCTGATGAAGGGCACAATTGTGAGCTGTGATCACAGCAGCTGGG
Organism: Microtus pennsylvanicus; assembly: GCF_037038515.1. NCBI lineage: Eukaryota > Metazoa > Chordata > Mammalia > Rodentia > Cricetidae > Microtus > Microtus pennsylvanicus. The sequence goes on along the minus strand of NC_134583.1, from coordinate 34,341,468 downwards.
CCTGGAAAGGAGATTAAGGTAGGCTAGTACGAGCAGATCAAGGAAGGTAATAAGCACTCTGCAGCAAAACTCTCTGGATAAGCTTTGCTTTCCTCGACTCCAACTCTGTCTTTTGTGGGGCAAACGGTGCATACTGAGTTCATCTTCTGGTTTTTCTGAGGTTGGTTTTGGTAAAGGTGTCTCTTTTGGGGTTCCTCAGATATGGAAGACCCTTTTCAGGGATAAAATCTATGGCATTTGGAGTTGAAATCAGTATTTTAACATACTACAGCTATGACTTGGATTTCATTGGCAAAGTCAGCTCTTCAATAGTTTTGCAACTGACTCTTATCTCTTCTGTGTGCAAATGGCAATAGTTAGGATCTGCTATACACTCTTGTAGCATGCAGATTACCTGGTTTCATTTACTTTTCTTGTCAATAAGAATTCTCCCCTCGAATGCTAATAGAAATTTTATTTTTTGCTTATGACATTCATTGAAGTCCTCACTATTCATTGCAAAACTGAGTCAAAAGCTTCACACATTTATAGGATACTTTACTTTTCCTTCTTCTAAGGTGTCTTTTGATTAAACTACGTCATTTCAATAAACATACACAAGATAGCTGTCATACAAATATTGGCAACTTACTTTTATTGAGTGCCTTTAAAAAACACATTGGTCATTCTGAAGGCTTTACAATAAACATATATGAAACCTTTAAAAGGCTCTTTTAAAGAGACTAAGGTACATGATACTAATATAAAATTAGGAGAAAATTTGTTCTAACATTAGATTTTTTTAATTCCAGTATCACTTTCTTGAATTTCAAAACTAATTTTTCTTTTTATGCAAGCATTTTTGTTCACTGTCATTTGGTCCAGGTCATGATAACCCCACACCAAATGAATGACATGAATGAACATTTTTATTCTCCATAGCTGACCTCATTCTTTGTTTTGTACCAAAAATAAGCAAATAGCAATTTAACCCTTAAAAAGATTCTGGCTTCATTTGAAAATTTATTTTCATGATAAATATTTGTTAATTAAATATTCTTTTAGGCCTATTTTCTTCAGTGACTCTTTTTTCCTTTTTCCCAAGATTGCCACTGGGTCATGGATAGGATCACCTCTGGTTTGATGTCTCCACTCTCTGGTCTCATGGCATTAACAACATTCCTACATCCTGGTGTCACAAAGATTTCATTCTGACATCAGGACAGCTGGTTACCACTTCTTTGGGGCATATTGGATAAAGTAACTTCATAAACTGTTTAGTGTGTCTGTTGATATTTCCTTTACATGTTGCTGTGCCCATTTCAGAGAGACAGATGGTATTTTCACAGGAATAACTTATGTTCAGCTTCTACCTTACCTGGAAGGCAAGCATCCTACCAGCTGAGCTGTATCTGTAGCCCCCCTTTACTAGGTGTCTTTCATTAATTTATTCCTTCATGTCACGTTCATTTTTTTCTGACTGTAAACCTAATAAATGTTTCCAATTAAAAAACTGGAATGATGGATATGGGAGCAGGGAAGTATATATATTAATTAAGGGAGCCATTTTAGGGTTGGCAAGAGCCTTGACTCTAGACTGGTTCCCAGGGGTTCAGAGAGTTGTACCCAACTAGGTCCTTGGGCAGCTGAGGAGAGAGAGCCTGAAATGGCCCGATCCTAAAGCCATACTAACGAATATATTGCGTATCATCATAGAACCTTCATTTGGTGATGGATGGAGATAGAGACAGAGACCCACATTGGAGCAGTGGACTGAGCTCCCAAGGTCCAAATGAGAAACAGAAGGAGGGAGAACATGAGTAAGTAAGTCAAGACCGCGAGGGGGGCACCCACCCACTGTGACAATGGAACTGATCTATTGGGAGATCACCAAGGCCAGCTGGACTGGAACTGAAAAAGCATGGCATAAAACCGGACTCACTGAATATGGTGGAAGATGAGGGCTGCTGAGAAGCCAAGGACAATGGCACGGGTTTTGACCCTACTGCATGTACTGGCTTTGTGGGAGCCTAGCCGGTTTGGATGCTCACCTTCTTAGACCTGGATGGAGGGGGGAGGACCTTGGACTGCCCACAGGGCAGGGAACCGTGACTGCTCCTTGGACTGGAGAGGGAGTGGGGGGAGGGGGAGGGAAAAGGGAGGCTGGAAGGAGGAAATTTTTAATTAAAGAAATTTAATAAAAATTATTTTAAAAAACTGGAAACAAATTATTAAGAGAAAACAGAATATGTTGTCTAGAAATTATAAATAAAATTTTTTACTTAAGATAGTGTTTTAAAAACATTGTCTTCTGATTATTTTTTTATGCATTCCTTTTAGGTTACCTGTTCAGCTACTGTTTATAGGTAGTCTACTTACTTTAAGTGAAATTACCATAAAGCTCTGCTTCATATATTCTATTTTTACTTGATGTTTTAGAGAGGCTATTTCTGTCATTTCCTGTGTTGCTTTTACTAACTCAGTATGTTCTATTACTTTGAGGCGCTATAACATATCTCATTTCTCTCTCTCTGACACTTTAGCTTATTTCCAATTTTATTTTTCTTCTTTAACTCTTCAATATTCAACATTTGCCTGCTTTGATAAAATCTTTTATTGTTTTATTCAATTAAAGTTTTTTATGTGACATTTCTGTGACTTAAGTTAAAATTTAAAAATTCCATTTTCTTCAATAACTAATATCCAGCTTTTCTTATTCAGTCAGATCTGGGATAATCAGAATAAAAATATTAATGATTTAAATCCTGGATATCTTTCTTCTGTAGCTTTTTCTTTCCCAAGAATAAATTAAAACAAATCAAAAAACACACCAAAGCAAAAAAACCGAATTAACTTGCCTTTAAAAAGCAAGGTTCTTTAGTTTCCTTGCTCAGATCCTGCCAAACCCATTCCTCTCTACTTGTTGTCTCCTATAGGACCAGAATAAATCCCATGATCCTTGTGATTTAATTTCATAAAGTTCTTCTTTTGATCCTTTAATGAATAAATTCCATACTGCAACACTTACTGACTGTTCTTAGCACTAGTCAATGTATCAAATACCTGTGCATTTAGACACAAGATGTAAGTACAGTTTATGTTTTAACCATTTTTTCTATCACAAGTATTTCTGTTAAGCTAACTTTTTTTTAGTAAAATAGTTGATTATTGGTTTATGTAAGACTATAATAAGGACAACTGAATATCAAAGTGTAGAGAGAAATGGCAGAAAGCATATGGAGAAAAGTAAGACTAATGCATTGATGGTGGGAGTATACACTCATTCAGCAACTAAGGTAATAAGGGGAAGGTTACTCAGCAGGCTGAAAATTGATCTCCCACAAAGTCCAGCTATACTGCTATTGGGAGTATACCAAAAGGATTCTATAACCCATTGCAGAGACACTTGCTCACCCATGTTTGTTACTGCTTTATTCACAACAGCCAGAAACTTGGAACAGCCTAGATGCCCATCAGTTTGTGGGTGGATAATGACTATTTGATAAGTTACACAGTATGATATTACTCAGAAGTTAAAAAGAATAATGGCATTATGGAATTTACAGGTAAGTGGATAGAGCTAGAATTATTCTGAGTGAGGTAACCCAGACCTTGATATAGATATGAATAATTTGCATTGATATAAATCTTGATTTATTGATACAAGATTAAGGTCAATTTTGTTATATCTATATTTCTGCTCTTGATTAAGGTATTATGATTGTGTAGCTCTTTAAAAATGTAATGTATAATTAAGAAACATAGATTAATAGATAATCATCTATAATAGTCAAGTTTGTAGTCATGTTAGTTAGATTTTCTAGATGTGCATAGATATATTTCAGATAGGTATTCTTCATATCTTTCAAAGACTACAGAGTATGGCATTTAAAATATTTTAATAACTTAGGGCTTTTCATGATAATGAGACATATCTCCTTCTGTCAGCACCAGCTACTTCAAGAGAAAGATGGGCATCGCAGAGGCTCCTTATCGAGTTTGATAGCCATTTGGGTAAGAAACTGCTCTTGCCTGGACTGTTGCACAAACTGTACATGAAGAACCCATAGAGAGATGACTGCTGAACTTGCCAAAAGGTGTGATGATCCTTTGGGGTTCCTGCTTCATGAAAGAGTCTGCGAGACATTTTGCAGGATACAAAAAAAAGTGACCAAATTGTCTTTGTAATTTCTTGCTTCATGGAAATGTCTGCTGGATGTTATGGGCCTGTAGGCTGAAGATGGAAGCCCCAAAGGTACAAAAGAACTTTGGGTTACTGTACAGGCAGTGATATGTCTCTGTCATTTCTAGAGTTTTGAAAGGTGCTTACTTCTCATTTACTTAGGTAATATTATATCCTTCTGGAGTCTTTGATGAAGATGAAGAATTTATAGTTATAGTTTTCCTTAGTTATGATAAAAGATAAAGTAGATATAAATATTGCAACTGTAATTCTTGCTTGATAACTGCTTTGTTATATGTAATTTTACTATGTTAAAGAGAAAGCCTTTCTTTCCTTTTTAAACAGAAGGGGGGAAACGGTGTATGAGGTCCTTCTGTATGTGTGTTGCTTTCATTGGTTAATTAATAAAGAAACTGCTTGGCCCGATAGGGCAGAACTTATGTAGGTGGAGTAGACAGAACTGAATGCTGGGAAGAAGGGCAGACAGAGAACTAGCATGGAGCTGCCAGGTCAGACTTGCTGAATCTTTTCTGGTAAGCCACAACCTTGTGGTGGCATACAGATTATTAGAAATGGGTTGAATCAAGATGTAAGAATTATCCAATAAGAGGCTAGAACTAATGGTCCAGACAGTATTTAAATGAATACAGTTTCTGTGTGATTATTTTGGGTGTAAGCTAGCTGGGCAGCTGGGACAAACAAAGGGCCCCGCTCTCCTTGTAACAAGACCTCTTAACAAAGACAAACATTGCAAGATTTTTATTACATGTACATGTTATCTGTTAAACTTTTGAGATCTGTGTTTCATTCAGAATATCCCCAGAGACTAGGAAGCTAGTAAGGGATCAGGGAGAAAGAGAGGATCTTCTAAGGACGCTGTGGTGGTTTGAATGAAAATGCCCCATAGGCTCACAGGGAGTTAGAATGGACTTGTTGGAATAGGTGTGGCTGTATTGGAAGAAATGTGTCAATGGGTGTGGGCTTTGAGTTTTAAAATGTTCAAGACAGGCCCAGTGTCTCATTCTTTTCCTACTATCCACTGATCCAGATGTAGACTTCTCAGCTACTTCTCCAAGACCATGTCTACCTGTACATTGCCATGATTCCTTCCATGATAATGTTGGATTAAACCTTTGAGTTATAAGCAAATACCAATTAAGAGCTGTTGAGGTAATGGTGACTCTTCACAGCAATAGAAACCCTAATTTAGACAGCAGAGAACATAGTACAGTGCTATAATGGGATAAAAGAGGAGTTAGAATAAGAGGATTAGATGGAGAAGAGGATGGGAAGTTGGGGTAGAAGAGAGACTATAGGGAGGGTTAACTAACACTATAGGCCTTTTAAGATGCCATAAATTTTGATATAATCTACTATTTCAAACTTCCTCAAATTTGTACATACAAAAAGAAATTTATATTTAGTTACCAAATAAAAGGGGAGACAATGTATCAATCAGACAAACATGCCACTAAATAAACCCCAGTAGCATGAAAAGTTACAACTGTCTTGAGTTTTGACCAATGGGTCCTACTTACAAGATATTGATAATGCTATTGGTTGCCATTTACAACCTGACAGTAGGACCCTATTGCTGAGGACAACATATACTTATGTCAACCAGCGTGGAGAAATTGAACTGTTCTCAACAAGAAACTTCACCCCTTCTGATCACAGTACTAGAAGGTACAAATGCATTAACTGAGAATTAAAGTAATCATTACTGATCGCTAAAGAAGTTGAGCATGACCTTAAGTGTCTTTTGACCATTTGAACTTCTTCTGTTGAGAATTCTCTGTTCAGCTCAGTGCCCCATTTTATAATTGGGTTGATTAGCCTTTTACGGTCTAGTTCTTGAGTTCTTTATATATTTTGGAGATCAGACCTTTGTCAGTTGCGGGGTTGGTGAAGATCTTCTCCCAGTCAGTGGGTTGCCTTTGTGTCTTAGTGACAGTGTCCTTTGCTTTACAGAAGCTTCTCAGTCTCAGGAGGTCCTATTTATTCAATGAGGACCTTAAGGTCTGTGCTGCTGAGGTTATACGTAGGAAATGGTCTCCTGTGCCCATGTGTTATACAACTTTAAGATACCATCTTACACCTGTCAGAATGGCTAAAATAAAAAAAATACCAATGATAGCCTTTGCTGGAGAGGTTGTGGAGAAAGGGGTACACTCATCCATTGCTGGTGGGAATGCAAACTTGTCCAACCACTTTGGAAAGCAACGTGGCAGTTTCTCAGGAAATTCGGGATCAACCTACCCAGCAATACCACTCTTGGGAATATACCCAAGAGAGGCCTTATCATACAACAAAAGTATATGCTCTACTATGTTCATAGCAGCATTGTTTGTAATAGCCAGAACGTGGAAACAACCTAGATGCCCTTCAATGGAAAAATGGATGAAGAAAGTATGGAATATATACATATTATATACTACTCATATATATACATATTAGAGTACTACTCAGCAGTAAAAAACAAGGACTTTATGAATTTTGCATGCAAATGGATGGAAATAGAAAACACTATCCTGAGTGAGGTAAGCCAGATCCAAAAAAGAGGAACATGGCATGTACTCACTCATATTTGGTTTCTAGCCATAAACAAAGGACATTGAGCCTTAATTAGTGATCCTAGAGAAGCTAAATAAGGAGAACCCAAAGAAAAACATGTAGGCATCCTCCTGAATATTAACCTTCAGCAGGCGATGAAAGGAGACAGAGACAGAGACCCATATTAGAGCACCGGACAGAAATCTCAAGGTCCAAATCAGTAGCAGAAGGAGAGAACAAGCAAGGAACTCAGGACTGCGAGGGGTGCACCCACACACTGAGACAATGGGGATGTTCTATCGGGTACTCACCAAGGCCAGCTGGCCTGGGTCTGAAAAAGCCTGGGATAAAAGCGGACTCTCTGAACATAGCGGACAATGAAGACTACTGAGAACTCAAGATCAATGGCAATGGGTTTTTGATCCTACTGCACGTACTGGCTTTGAGGGAGCCTAGGCAGTTTGGATGCTCACCTTACTAGACCTGGATGGAGGTGGGTGGTCCTTGGACTTCCCACAGGGCAGGGAACCCTGATTGTTCTTTGGGCTGATGAGGGAGGGGGAATTGATTGGGGGAGGGGGAGGGAAATGGGAACCGGTGGTGGGGAAGAGACAGAAATCTTTAATAAATAAATAAATTAAAAAAATAATCATTACTTTCACCCAACTACAAAGCCCTCGTCTTACAATGACAATCTGTCTACAAGATAAATACTTGATGCAATAGTGGCACAAATGTTCTGTAAGTAAACAACTACCTTCTGATTGGAGTTCAGACACGAGATAAAATCCATACCTGACAGTGTTAAAGAAGACAAGGACCAAAGACTAGGTAGGCTATGGACCCAGAGGAAAACTTACTACAATTATTCTTTTAAATGAGCATATAGTAAGCATATCGACATATTGTCAAGTCCATGCATTAATACATTGCACAACCCATATCAGAGAAATTTCTTGTAGTAGATGGTATTTAAGACAGAGGCTCAAAACTGGACAGTGTAAAGAGAGTGAGTGGGGTTGGAAAAATCAGCCCTGAATGGGATGTATTTTTCACACTTCTCCCTTCAAAGCTCGGGGATATATGTGGAATAGGGGTATAAAGATTGTAAGAGTCAAAAGGTGGCATATAACTCCAAGAAAACAGATACAACAGGGCTCATGCACATAAGCACTTACAGAGACTGTGACAACATGCACAAGTTTAAAACAGGTCAAAAACCCAGGATGGAGGAGGGGAAGTGAGCACAAAGTCCCATCCATAACCAAGAAGTTACTAGCAACTTATAGTATTTAAGAAGTGAAAATTAGTTTTCTGCAGTGGAGTGAAACTGGGTATATCAACCATACTCCAGGGAGAGCCTTATACTCTGGAGCAGTTGGCCAATATAAAATAGACAAGCAAATTTTATGGTGTGCATATACACACGTGTGTGTGTGTGTGTGTGTGTGTGTGTGTGTGTGCCCGCGCGCGCACGCGTGTGTGTGTACAGTGATCTCTTTTGGTTTGCCTTGGTTTAAGAGAGAGGAAGAGAATGAAGGTGGGTGGGGAGGGAGATGAGGGAGGATCTTTGTGGAAATGCAAATGGGAGAGAATGTGACTAAAATATTTTGTATGAAATATTGTCAAAATGGAAATAAGAAATAAAGACCCAAGTTCTGTTGTGTAAAAAATGAAAATAAATGATAAAAGATTTGCATTCTGTTGTGTACATGAAAAGGAACAATAAGACATAAGTACGAATGATTCTGCAGATTTAAAGGATAAAATTAATTGTGGAGCTTCAGAAAAAGTTGAAGTTCTTCAACTTCAAGACCAAAATGCAATTTTATCAAGTAGGACGGAGGCATGGCTGCATTTCATTTTTAAGAAATAAGTCCAGTTATTGGACTATTAGCTGGAGATTAAGACCTAGCACTGCAGTGTTCATTCTTTCCTTTGTTTAAAGAGAGGTATAGTTTATTTTAGTCTTCTCAGAACATTAACATAACACAGTAGCCTACTGATTCACAGATGAGTCAGCTTCTCTTAAAATTAAGAAAGAATTCAATGATAAAGCTTTGTGTTTATGTTATCGTCCCAATCTCTCATTCCATTTGAAACCTCTTTTCAGGAAAGTCACCCCACAGCATGATTCATCTATTGCTCATCTTGCAAAGAAAACATGTTAATCTTTTGTCTTTTGCTTCCAAAGAGGAATCTGGTTGACTTAGTCAGAAAACAAGAACAGATAGGCACCCACCCACAGGAATACTTCTGAATAACGGATTCCAATTTCATTTCTTTTCCTTTGTGTTTTTCTTTGTTTTATTTTGAAAGAAACATTTTTTCCCTTCTACCTACTCTGTACCATTTTCATCTGTTACAGTAGTTTTCCTGATTTTATTTTTATAATTTAGAATTTCATCAAAGCTATTTAAAAAGCTTCCTCAAAAGCAAGTTCACTTTGGTTTAGAGTATGCTATGTATTTTTATATTTTCCATGAATTTCTAATTTTATGATTATAATGGCACCATTGTATATGTAGTATTTTGTTTTAATCAACTCACATGGACTCGTTTCACCCCTACTAAGGTATTATGAAGCCAACATTGCTGGAATCCTTCAAATTACTGTCATCTCTAGAAGGTAAAACAAACAAACAAACATTGGGAAATTTAATATGACTCAGAGTAGTATACTTATTAAGTTAAGAGAATGGGTCTCAAACTGCTTGACTAAATTTATTTAAGGTTACACAAACATCCAAGACAGAACTGGTTACAATGTCTTTTGTTCTCTAAAATGCAGTTGTTTCTCTTTTGAAGAATATTAACAAATACGTAAAAAGCTGTCTTATTTCATGAACTATGCATGCACAGTTCTGCTTTCTAGAACATTCTTGTTGTAATTAGGTTGTTTAAAAATTGCCTGTTTCTATGCTACTATACTGGGAGCATAGACATGCATGATTGTAGCTCTTGGGGTAAGAAATTTTCATCCTTGTTGCTTATAGAATTTAACCCTACAGTATAAAGAACTTATATAATTAATTACTTTGTTCATTGTACTGAAGAATCAAATGTTTATGAAGACATTAAGCTTATTTACATTATACTTGTTATGTCTCGTGGGTATGGAGAACAATCAGAGAAAGGGTGCCCAATATATATGAAGGTACTAATCTTATTTACATCATACTTGTTAGGTTTAGTGTGTATAAAAAAACAAGCAGAACAAAGGTGCCCAAGTCCTAAATCATTGAAGTTTATTCTCATAAGATCACAAATGAGGCAAGCATTACTACTGCCTGGGGAGAGAACTTTTGCCAGAGTGAAGTTTCCAAAATCATAACTGTCTAAGGAATTTACTGTTTCTGTGACTCAGTGCCTCTCATGGCCCTTTAAGAGAGGGCCCTTATGAGAAATATGGCTCTCACTTTGCTCAGCACTCAAGATCTCCATGTAATCTTCTTTGGCCAATAGATTGGGACAGGAATGACAGTGTACAAGCTACAAGACTGAGATCCATGAACGTTGCACATTTATACTTATACTCACCTAAATGCCAGCCAGATAAGTTATTTTCAATGGCATGAAATTCTGCCAGGAGATTTTGTATGATATGGAAATATAATTTTTGTTACCACAAGTTTTGAGAATCTTCTGGTATACTCATGAAGAGGTCAAGAGTGCTGTTTTTAATAACTGTGTGGGAGTAGAATGAAATGGTAAATGAAAAATCATTCACTCTCAAGTACTGATGAAATGAAAAATGTGATTCTAATAGGAAACATGAGCTTATTTAAATACTTAGGTCTCTAGGAAAGGGCAAGGACAGAAAACACATGAAAACTAACTCTTAGAAATGTGGATAACCAACCTGTGGCATCTGAGATTTAATATTAAGCATTAGTTTAATAACTGAGTCTGAAGGCACAATATTTGTTACACAGAAATATGAAACAGATACAGTTTTATAGCAAAGGGAAGTTGAATGTCGATGAGCAGACTTATGCCAACCAATTACTCATTTTCCACCAGGAGAAGACTTTGAATTTTTCTCAGTGAAAATGAGAGGTTTTAAGGTTTTTGTAGAAAATTTATTTTACAAATGAAGGGATAGTTTCCTGCGAGCTCCATGGAACCCTGCTACATAGCTCGCTCCAATGCTGAGGAGACCCAAGAGACAGCCACAGCAAGGATTGGACCAAGATGCCAAGACACTGCTGGCCTCATTTGAAAGAAGAGATGGGTAGGTGCCAATGCAAGAATTCCTCCAACATCTTAAAAAGCAACATGGTAAGACAAGAACCCAACAGACATACAACAGGAAGACTTGATCATCTTAACCCAGAAGAAGTAGAAGAAAATGAATTTAAACATAACTTTATGATATGATGGAGACTTTTAAAGAGGAAGTGAAAAACTCCCTTAAAAAATGGAAGAGAAAACAAACAAAAAGCTGGAAGAAATTAATAAACCCCTAGAAGAAACCCAAGAAAAACAATCAAACAGGTGAAGGAAACAGTTCAAGATTTGAAGACTGAAATAGAGGTAATAAAAGAAAACCACAAACCGAGGGAATTCTGGAAATAAAAAATCTGGGCAAATGAACAGGCTCTATAGAGACAAGTATAACCAACAGAATACAAGAGACAAAAGAAAGAATCTCAGGTACTAAACATGCGAGAGAGGAAATAGATTCATTGGTCAAAGAAAACATTAAATCGGACAAGTTCTTAACACAAAACATTCAGTAAATCTGGGACACCATGAAAAGACCAAATCTAAGAATAATAGGGATAGAAGAAGGAAAAGAACTCAAGTTCAAAGGCACAGAAAATATACTCAACGAAATTATAGAAGAATACTTTCCCAACCTAAATAATTATATCCCTATGAAGGTACAGAAGCTTACAGAACACCAAATAGACTGGATCAAAAAAAAAAAACCCTCGCCATATAATAAGCAAAACACAAAACATACGGAATAAAAAAAGAACATATAGAGAGAGCTGCAAAGGAAAAAGGTCAAGTAATATATAAAGGTAAACCTATCAGAATTACACCTGACTTCTCAGTGGAAACCATGAAAGCCAGAAGATCCTGGATTGATGTGCTGCAGATACTAAGAGATCATGGATGCAAGCCCAAACTACTATACCCAGCAAGGCTTTCATTAAACATTGATATAGAAAACAAGAAATTCAATGACAAAAGAGATTTAAACAATACATATGCACAAACCAAGTCTTACAGAAAGTACTAGAAGGAAAACCTCAACTCAAGGAATCTAACTACACCTACAGTAAAACAGATATCTGATACCCCCCCCCCCCCACTGCCTAACCCAAAGAAGGGAAATACACAAATACTACTATCAAAAAATAACCAGAGTTAACAACCACTGGTCATTAATGTCCCTTAACATCAATGAATTTATTCACATATAAAAAGACACAGGCTAAGAGAATGGATACGAAAACAGGATCCAGCATTCTGCTGTTTACAATAAACATACCTCAACCTCAAAGACAGACACTACCTCAGAGTAAAGGGTTGGGAAAAGGTTTTCCAATCAAATAGATCTAAGAAACAAGTGGGTGTGGCTATCCTAATATCTAACAAAATTGATTTAAAACTAAAATCAATCAGAAGGGATGGAGGAGGACACTTTATACTCATAACAGGAACAATTCATCAAGATGAAGTCTGAATCCCTTAATACAAGAGCACCCACATATGTAAAAGAAACATAACTAAAATTTAAATTGCATAACAAATGACAAACACTAATAAGAGATTTCAGCACTCATCTTTCACCAATGGACAGGTTAACCATTCTGAAACTTAACAGAGAGATAAGAGAACTAACAGATGTAATGAATCAAATGGATGTAACAAACATCTATAGAACATTCCACCCAAACCAAAAAAAAAATATACTCTGACAGCTGTCTTTCTCAGCCTTCCAATACAGTGTTCCAAGGCTAGACCTCTGAAAGACATCTGTTAAATCTATGGATTTTGGTCTTGAATCTCAACTGTATTTTCGGCCAACCCAAAAGGAGCATGTTTGAGGTAAAAGCAATCTCCTCTCTAGGTTAAGTCCTTTCAGCTGAGAAAGACAGAGTCAGCATCCGGGACCGTAACAGCCACACCACTTATTATTTAAAAAAATCCTGTTGTCAGAAAAGAATTTCTGATACATAATAAAACAGACTCATACTTAAAAAAAAAAACACCTCTAAATGAGGTACAGTGAATTTCAAAATTGTACATATGCTTGGGAGAGATTGACAAAAGAGTATAGACAGTTATAAAAAGAAACAAATAGTTTGAAAAATAAAACTTTAAAGACACAGTAAAAGTAATATAAAAAGCTACATAAAATAAAAAATACACCAAAGAGTCTGGATTTTGTATATTATTGTGTTTTCTTTGAATTTTTTGACTGGGAATGAACTAACTACAGAGAGATTCTTCATTGTATGGACTGCCAAGTTAAACCAACACATATATATTAAAGCTATTTTTACTTCAAAATTTAAGTCTAAGGATATGTTACTTTGGAAAAGAGATTCTGCTTTTGTTTCCACAGAGGATGGAAAGTTGTTCCTTCCTTACAGGCTAACATGGTTTGATCAAAAAAGACCTGCTGAAGCAAGGGTCTTGGTGGTCCAACATCCAGGACAATTCAGGACTACTGACTGAGATGGACCAATCACATAGGATACCCCATGAAAGACCTGATTAACAGTGATGCCAATCAGCAAGAAAGTCTTGAAAACTACACCCAAATTTCCAAATATTTTTTATAAATGTTTGTTTTCATTTAAAGGTGGTTGATTATAAAAGTTTGATAGTCACAGCCAAAGTCTTTCTAAAAAGGGGGGAGTATGATACAGAAATGAATACTTTATTTTGGTATGGACTTTGGTTTATGGATACAAATATAAGGTCAATTTTGTTATGTGTATATTTCTACTTTTGTTTAAATCATTATGTTTATATAGCTCATTTTAAAATGTAATGATAATTAAAATATAAATTGTAGTTACTCACTTATAATAGTCAAACTTATAGTCATGTTAGTTAGGTTTTCTAGATATACGGAGATGTATTTCAGTTAGATAGATAATCTTCAACATTTCAAAGACCTACTGAAGATGGCAATTAAGAGGTTTTAAGAACTTAGACTTTTCTCGACAGTGAGACATGTCTGCTTCTGGCAGCATCAATTACTTCAGAGAGGTTGACGGCATTTGAAGAAACTTGTTATGGAATTTGCCTTCCATATGACAAGGCTTGCAGTTTGGGCAAGAAACTGCTCTTGCCTGGAATGCTTGGTCATGTGCTATAAAAACTATACATGCAGAACCCACTGAGAAATGACTTCTGAACTTGGCAGAAGGTGAGACAGTTCTTCAGGGTTCCTGCTTCATGAAAGAAACTACCAGACATTCTTCAGGACACAGAAGAAAGTGACTGACAACCAACCAATATAGGCAAAACAGTCTCTAAAATTTCCTGCTTCATGGAAAAGTCTGCCAGATATTGTATGCCTATAGGATGAAGATAGAGGCCCCAATGTTAGAGAAGAACTTTGTGTGACTGTCCAGGCAGTGAGATGTTTCTGTCAATTCTAGAGATTTCAAAGTTGCTTGCAATGTACATCCTGTTTACATAGGTAATAAATATTTCTGGGATCTTTGATGGAATTGAAGACAGTTATAGTTTTCCATAGTATGATAAAAGACAAATAAGATATGAAACTTTAAACTAACAAAGAAATATTGTAACTGTAATTCTTACTTGATACCTATTTGCTTTATATATATATATAATATGTTAAAGTTAAAACCTTTCTTTTTATTTACACAGAAAAAGAGAGATGATATGGGATTCCCTTCTGCATGCTGTGAATATGTTTTATTACCATTGGTTAATAAAGAAGCTACTTTGGCCTATGGCAGGGAAGAATACAGGTAGACAGGAAAACTAAACTGAATGCAGGGAAAAAGAAGGCAGAGCCATGGAGGCACCATGTCATGGCTGAAGGAGAAAGATGCCAGAACTTTACTGGTAAACTACAGCCACATGGCAATACATAGACTAATAGAAATGGGTTAATTAGATGTAAGAGCTCGCTAGAAATGTGCCTTAGCCTTTGGGTGAACAGTCTTGTAATTAATATAGTCTCTGTGTGATTATTTGGGAATGGGCAGCCAGGAAAGGATAGTGCAGTCTCTTATTATAACAACCCATGTACATAAATCTGATAAAGCTGTGTTTCCATCCTGGGATATGCTGTTCATGAAGATTTCAGCTTGTACGTGCTCTTGTAGGGTTGTTGTGCTGTTATGGAAGAAGCTTAGCTTTCTGGGGGAATAAACAGGTAAAGGGAACTCTTTCTCATCCTGCAAAACTTAGCTCGGTATTATTGTTCCTGGAATGGAACAGGTCCTACTACTGTCTCTCTAGGGTGTTTTTCTTCTCCACAAAGCTGTATACTTGTCTTCTTCCAATGTAATTATCTGCCAATATGTGCTTTCCTTCAATAGACAGTGAAACCATTGACAACCAAACAACTTCTTTTTCTCTCTTTTTCATAGCACACTTTTACCGTACTGTGCACTGTGCTTGTGGAATGTTCAGAGTGTGTTATGGCAGCAAATATTAACTTAAGGTATGAGTTTCATGGAGATAGTACTGCTTACAGACAAAGCTGGACTGAGGACTTTGTCTTTGGGTATGTCTTTAATTTTAGTTTTATTTTTAATGTATTTGAATATGTTCCTTTTTTGTGTGTCTGAAGAATCCAGAAGAGGATGTCATTCCACTTGGAACTGGAGTTATGCATGACCGTAAGGCATCTTGTGGGTGCTGGGAATTGAAAATGGATCCTTTGCAAGAACATCCAGTGTTGTTAACCACTGAGCCATCTCTCCAGCCATCTCTCCAGTATGTCTTTAATACTGTGTTCATAAAACACTCTGATCAGTTTTCCCCCACATATTGTGTGGTATGCCCATTTATTTTATGCCTTCTTGTTAATAGGGACTGTAGACTCATGGAACATGAAGTTCCCAATCTTCTCCAGAGAATATTCACTACCAGCTAGAACCTGTCCCTCTGTAAGCACATGTAGCCTCCAACATTTTGCTTTGCAACTTGAGGCCAGAGACCCTGTCATATTCAGGACACACTGTTCAGATGGCCTTAAGCAATATGCAATATCAGAGGCTGCGGGGAAGTCAGCTACTAACTAGAAAATTTCCAGAACCAATTTCAAGGGAAGTGTCTCAATACCTTGCAGAAGGAGATACTGTTTACCTAGGAACATAATTACTTTTATGGATAGAAGATACCTTAAGGGCTCCCTCTGTGTTCTTTCTTTGTCACTGAAAATCATGACTTCTGAAGTTTAATATTTTTTTTTCTTCCCTAAATTCCCAAAGATAGATTTTGTGAACATTCTTTAAGTATTTCATTGCATTATCTTGGCACAAAAAATATGCTTCTGAATAAAATTTTTCTTTTTAAATTAAAACAGCTTGTTAGAGAGTCGTATGAGTGACCCTAATACCTGCTTCCTTCCTAAATTCTACTTAAGAGGTCAGGACAGGAAGTCATAGGAAGTGAACATGTGATTTTCTACAATGAATAAGCTGTGGAAAATTAACATACCCAAAGTCCATTAAGAGGCTAATAATCCCGGTTACTGACAGTGGGTACAAGAGAAAATCAGCCAGTCCCATCTTGCTCTAAAGAACCATTTGTCACGAGTCACACTCCAGCACTTCAATGTACAATGAACATTTTCCCGTGATATCCCAAGGCACCTTGCTTCTCCCATGCTCCTTCAGGCCAAGTTACAGATTTAGGGATATAGCTGTGACAAATACTGACCAGTGAGGAAAGGAAAGGCTGATAGAATTTTGTGGGCATCTTGTTTGCCTTATTAAAGAAACAGAAAACAAGCTGTTTCCTTGGCTAGGAGAACATTGTAATTTCTGGAAGAAATCCTTAGAGAAGTGAACTTGTGAGTGAAGTTCCCGTGGCCAACAAATCATATAGTGGGGGCATGATGGGAGGAGGGGCTGCTGTGAGTATCCAAACTCGTGCTACACTGTCTGGACTTAGGGCTATGTCGTATGTTTCCATAGTTAAGTCAGATTGTATTAGCACTTTATGTTATTTGATATTGATCCATTTTTTTAGTCTTATGCAGTGTAAGCTGCTAACTTGAGTATTATGCATAGTTTGTAAAGAAAGATTGTTTACTGTATTGTAGCCTAGGGATTCAAGGTCCTGAGGGTATGGTTGATTCTGGAGAAGGCCCTTCTTTTCCAGGTGGCGGAGAGTCAGTTTTTCAATGCATCCCCCCAGAATGCAAAAAAGTGAATGTCCTTCATGTGAGCCCCAGTATTATTCTTGAATGTGTTACAGCATGAGCTAATTAGCCATTTAATGCTCCATTTTTTCAGAGCCATCAAATTGGGAGTTAGGACACTATTTGGAGTTCAACAATATGAACTGATTTAAGTGGAACACGAAATTTACTTCACTGCAGTAAGTGATTCAGAAGACGGTGAATTAATGAATTTGCTCTAAATTTTATATCTGCTGAATACAGAGAATGGTGCTTGAAAGGGAAAATATCTACTTCTGAAAACCCTGCTACTGCAGGTCTAAGAAGTGAGTGACCACAGAGAGTAACTGCAAACATTCATTCAAACTTTTGTTGATTCTACATCGGAAATTATACCAATTCTTATTCAGTGGCTACTGTGACTCAACCATAGAGCAATTCTGGGGTGTTAGGATGATTTGATACTTCCTGGAACTCTTGCTAAATTCCTAAATGTAAAGCAGTAAGATTAAGCTGATTTATTATCATGCGTGGGATGATGTAAATGAATGTGGCGTTACAAGAAATTTGACATATGAGTTTCTGAGTGCCCAGTAGCGAAACAACAATTCACAGTCATACACATGATGAATCAAGGTGTTTCTGACAACATTTGCCTGTATTGTACCTAGCAACTTCCCTTCAAAGCAAACATGCATACTGTACCACACATATCATCATGCCACGAAGTGCCAACAAAGCCTGGTGGAAACACCTCAACTCAGATTTCTAATGTTATGAATTTTAGTGTTTCTACTGTACTTACAAAGGTTTTTGCTCTTACAGAACAATGATAATTTAATTACAAAAAAGAATATTTTGTACTCAATATTTTCCTATTAAACTTAGACTGTAAGTATCAAATTCATATATCTATTTATATCTAATAAATTGTGTTATATTAGAATTTTTTATTTAAAAATTGTTGCTTGAAGGCCAGGTGGTGATGGCACACACCTTTAATCCCAACACTTGGGAGGCAGAGGCAGGCAAACCTCTGTGAGTTCATGGCCAGCCTGGTCTACAAGAGCTAGCTCCAGGACAAGCTCCATAGCTACAGAGAAACCCTGACTAAAGAAAAAACAAAAATAAATAAATAACTAAAATTGCTGTTTGAATTGCTGGTTTGAGTTTTATTAAAAATGTTTTAAAATGAATATGGCTTGGAATTAGGACAGAGCTTCCAAGAAGTTTTGAAGAAACCCCAAACATACTGTTGCCATTTTGTACAATGTATTTATACAAGCAATGTTTCTCTTATTGATGATTATAAAATATAAATATCAGTTAACTCTGGAAATACTGAAGTGTCAAATACCAAGCAATATTTAATTATTTACATAAAAATAAACAAGTGCTTCCATCTCAAAACTATGTAAATTTACTTTCATCTTTAATAAGTGATCAAATTATCTGTATACAAAATCATCTTAAAATGAATTTCTTTGTGATTTATTATCCATATATGTTTGACTTATGCCTTTATTTAATATACTTATTGGCATTTATTATCTGAAAAGGTTTTGATGGGGGAAAAATTTAAAAAGCCTTAATGGACTACAAAAATGTCTGAGCAGTGAGCAATGTTCACTGCTGCTGTAGAGAACATAGGCTCAGTTCCCAAGAGCCACATGGCAGCTCACAGCTGCCTGTAACTCTGGTTTTAAGGAATATGACACATCCTTCTGACCTCCATGGGCACCTGGATGCATGCAGTTGACATAAACTCATGCACATGCTCCTGCATGTGCACACAAACATACACACATGAACAAATAATCTTTAAAAATTCCCTGGTCTAAACTATTTATATATAAAAAATGACTTTTAAAAATTTATTTATTTATTTCATTTTGTTTTTGAGACAGAGTTTCTCTGTTGCTTTAAAGCCTGTGCACTTAAGGTAATTGATTTAAGGCATAAATGATTAATGACCATGAGGGAAGAGAAAGTAAAAAGTGTATCACTAGGAATATTTATTTTATTTCATTTGTTGTTTTAATTTAATTTCCCATTTCTACCACAGTTATCCCTCCCGCACCACCTCCTGCCCCATCTTGTTTTTCCCCAGACCACCTCCAATCGACTCTCTCCAAAAGATAAGGGTTTTATGGGGAGTTAACTAAGTCTAGCACATTAAGTTGGGTCAGGACCAAACCCCTCTCCAAGACATTTAGGCTGACCATGGCATTCCACCATAAGGGATGGGCTCCAACAAATTAGCTCATACACCAGGTATAGATCCTGGTTCTACTGCTGGGGAACTTATAAACACTGCCAGTATGTAGCAGGATACAAAATTAACTCAAATTAAATCAGTAGCCCTCATTTACACAGATGATGAATGGGCTGAGAAAGAAATCAGAGAAACATCACCCCATTACCTTTTACAATAGCCA
Source organism: Microtus pennsylvanicus (assembly GCF_037038515.1). Lineage (NCBI taxonomy): Eukaryota > Metazoa > Chordata > Mammalia > Rodentia > Cricetidae > Microtus > Microtus pennsylvanicus. The sequence continues at coordinate 34,321,958 of NC_134583.1, read as the reverse complement.
CAAATAGGATAAAATATCTGGGAGTAACCCTAATCAAACAAATGAAAGACTTGTGTGACAAGAACTTTAAATCTGTGTAGAAAGAAATTAAAGAAGACACCAGAAAATGGAAAGATATCCCAAGCTCTTGGGTAGGTAGAATTAACTTAGCAAAAATGACAATCTTACCAAAAGCAATCTACAGATTCAATGCAATGCATATCAAAATCCCAGCAAAATTCTTCACAGACCTTGAAAAACAGTACTCAACTTCATATGGAAAAGCAAAATACTCAGGACAGCCAAAACAATCATGTACAATAAAAGAACTTCTGGAGGCATCACAATCCCTGACTTTAAACTCTACTACAGAGCTACAGTACTGAAAACAGTCTGGTATTGGTATATAAACAGACAGAGGACCAATGGAACTGAATTGATGACCAAGATATTAATCAACACACCTATGAACACATGATTTTTGACAAATTAGCAAAAATATAAAATGGAAAAAAGAAAGCATATTTAACAAACAGCACTGGCATAATTGGATAACAACATGTAGAAGACTGAAAATAGATCCATATCTATCACCATTCACAAAACTCAAGTCCAAATGGATCAAAGACCTCAACACACAGCCAATCACACTGAACCTCGCAGAAGAGAAAGTGAGAAGTACACTTGAATGCTTTGGCACAGGAAATCACTTTCTAAATATAACCCCAGCAGCACAGACACTGAAAGAAAAAATTAATAAATGGGACCTCCTGAAACTGAAAAGCATCTCTAAAGCAAAGGACACGGTCAACAAGACAAAACAGCAGCCTACAAAATGGGAAAAGATCTTCAACAACCCCACATCAGACAGAGGACTGATCTCCAAAATATAAAAAGAACTCAAGAAACTGGTCATCAAAAGAACAAATAATCCAATAAAAAAATGGAGACCCAAACAGAGAACTCTCAATAGAGGAATCTAAAATGGCTGAAAGACACTTAAGGATGCTCAACATCCTTAGTCATTGGAGAAATGCAAATCAAAACAACCCTGAGAATCCATCTTATACCTGTAAGAATGGCCAAGATCAAAAACACTGATAGCAACTTATACTGGAGAGGTTGTAGGGTAAAGGGAACACTCCTGCATTGCTGGTAGGAGTGCAAGCTCATACAGCTCCTTTGAATATCAGTATGGCAATATCTCAGAAAATTAGGAAACAACCTTCCTCTAGACCTAGTAATACCACTTTTGGGTATATACCCAAAGGATGCTCAATCGTGCCACAAGGACATAAGCTCAATTATGTTCATAACAGCATTGTTTGTCATAGCTAGAACCTAGAAACAACCTTAATATCCCTCGACCAAAGAATGGATAAGGAAAATGTAGTACATTTACACAATTAAGTACTACAAAGTAGAAAAAAATAATGACATCTTGAAATCTGAGGGAAAATGGATGGATCTAGAAAACATCATATTGAGTGAGGTAACCCAAGCCAAGAAAGACAAATATCATTTGTACTCACACATAAGTGCCTTTTAGACTTAAAGCAAAGAAAACCAGCCTACAATTCACAATGCCAAAGAACCTAGACAACAATAAGGACCTTAAGAGATGCATACATGTATCTAATCTACATGGGAAGTAGAAAAAAGACAAAATCTCCTAAGTAAATTGGGAGCATGAGGACCTTGGGAGAAGGTTGAATGGGAGGGTAGGGTAAGGGAGGGGATAAGAGAAAAAATGTATAGCTAAATAAAATCAATACAAAAAGGAATCACTTATATCTTAAATCAAATTTAACTCAATATCCATAGTTTTACTTGGCAGCTCTAATGTGGATGTTTTGATGACAAGGTATAAATTGTAATTGTTGATGTTCCATGTTCTTCTGGTGTCTTACTGGAAGAACCATTTTTATTTATAGATGACAGTAAAAATGGAAAGGTAGTCAGGTTTCCTTAGAACTCCTGCTTATATTGGGTCTAGGGAATTTAGAGTATGTGTAGCACACTTTTGCTGTAATGGTTAAGATAATAAATGTTGTTTTATGGACATAAGATTCTGTTGCAAATACTCATTTCTGCTATTATGTTTTGAAATGTTCCCTAGATAATACATATATATGAGTACACGTGGCTGCAACAAAAAGAAAGCAAACACAGAGGTAGACAGACACGACACCAAGTTTTGCTCATAAGTTGTTTTCTGAACTTTGATTAAGACAAAATTAAAGGAATTATTAAGAGTAGTTTGAATTTGTAGTCTCAGAACATCTCCTTAATGCTTCATTTCTGTTCTCATAATGCAATAGTTGAATAATTTGTATAATGCTGTAGAAAAATCACGACAACATTCACCCACCAAGGTAGTCCACATGGCAATGCTTTAACAAAGTGGAAATATCCTTTTAAGTGGAACAACAATGTGTAGAAATAGCAGAAAATGGTGGACAGAAAATAATTCTGTTGGGACTATAACACGAATAACAAGAGCCATTGTTCTAGTGTCAAGAAGATTGTGACCTATAAGTGAATTTACTGCAAGGAAAACCTCTGCATTTTTAATTTGAACAAAAATTATATAAATAAATAATCACACAAGTAGTATTGAATCATAAGAACAGGGGCATACAAATAACATTTGTGAATTGATAGCATATCCGGTACAATTAATCAGAATCATTAGATTCAAATTCATGACATAGACAATTTACTGGAATACATCTACAGAGCTCAGGCAAAAAAAGTAAAAGCTGTATAAATGGGGGAATGATTCAGGTGCTATGGATATATTATATGAAGAGACAGAAGAACTTAGGAATAGAGTCTATAATAAATAACATTAGCACATTTTTGTAATGAAGGTGTCATAGCTAAAGAATATGTAAAAAGTTTTCTTATATAGTTGTATTCATCAGGCAATTAATGTGTAAGCATCAATGTAAATTAAAGACAAGGCTAGTTTCTAGGAAATAATAAAATAAAATTTACTACTTGTTGCTATGTTTAATTGGCCAAATTGACTTTTGTGAATGAAATGTAAAGCAAGATTGTTCAAGAGACATTGAAATAAAATAAAATCTGGCAAAATATCTGAATTTAAGACCCCCAATTACTGAAACGCCTACTGTTACATAGAATCTACCTTTATGTATTTTGATGATGATGACAATAATATATCAAAAACTGCCCTAAATTATCTTGAATAAATCTTAATTATCACAATGAAATAAGAATAGTATAATTTAAAAATGAGAGCTACAAAGAAAGCTAATAATTTTATAACAATTACAGAAAAGGGGGGATTTTTGATACATATTTTAGCTCCCACAATAGAATTACTTAAATAGCAATAAAATTTTGTGTCAAATCTAAATATGTAAAAAATGTGTAAGAAGAATTCATAAGATGGAAAAAGTGTTTTCAAAGAAAAAGATAACAACCTTTATTTTCCGAATTATACTGCAGAAACTGGGTTACTGAGGGAGAGTGAGAAATTGTGAGCAGGCAGTTATAGAAACAAGTCTTTAATAACTACAACAAAATGCTACTTACTGCTCTATTTTGAAATAAATAATAATTGGGTGCTTAGGATCAGAAATAAAGTTGAAATTTTAAATGCATGCCATCTAAGCTATTGAAGCTTTAGAAAAATAAATTTAACTTGTATAGCCCAGAATAAAATAGAACAGAAAAATGAAACAAAACAACTTTTCTTTCTTTTAAGAGACAGAATCTTGCTATGCTGTTCAGGCTGTCTTTGAACTGATGATTCTCTTGCTTCAGCTTCTGAATTCTGGGATTACTTATGTTTGCCACTACACCAAGCTCAAAAAGTTTTTATATCAGAAATATGGTGCATGAAGATAAAGGTTTCCAAATTAAAACAAATCAGTTACAAACTTAATCATTTTTCAAACTAAATGTGAAAAGTAATATGAAGTAAAGATATTTTACAAAATTTGATTTAGTTCTAAAATAAAACGTAGCCTGATCTCCTTGGATACCCTTGGGTATGTCTCTTCATTTCCTCCCTCAGCTTCAACCTCACTAGGGTCTCACTACAGTAATAAAAACAGACTGATAGAGTAGGCAGTGTTTCCACTTCTCTGGGTAAGCACGTAAAAGTGCATTATTCCAAAGTCATAGTATGTCAAATTTGTCTTTCTGGGCCTGGTTTGCCTTATTCAGAATGAGTTTTTGCTAGTTCCATCCATTTAACTACCACTTAAGCTCATGGACCCTCACACTCAAGCATAATTGACCTACTTTCAGGAAGTAATGTTTAATACTAGTCTTTATTTCTCTTTCTACTTACATCTGGATTCTTTCCCCATATAATTGGATGAATAGCTTTGATTTTACAATTTTTCTGCAGTCTTCTTATTAAAGCTCTTATTATAAAGAGCCCAAAGCATCCTAACGTTATACCAGCTTTTATTTTGTCTCAAGCTGTGAGGCTTTAATTTAATTAAAAAATACCCACATGGAGACACAGCTATCATATTTTATATTGTAGATGAGCATGCTCACCTGCACACTGGCTTGAGGACTTGTGTGTTTCTCTCTTCCTGTGTGGCTGCACCTCTAAGAATGGGATGTACTAGCCATCACCCTAGAAATTTCCGTCTAGTATACAGCATATTAAAAGCCTCCCTGCCGACTCTGATGTTCACAGTAACTCAGCCAGTGATGTGTACAACCAATGACTGCCACCAGAGCCAGGGGAGCACACATTTCCCTTGATGATTTGGAGGTGTGCTGTCTATCAAATGATGTCAACCCAGGCACAGTGTTTGTTAGAGAATCCCAGAGGTCAATGATCCATATTTCCCAGTGATGCAGAAAAGTCCATACTACCTGTTTATGAAAGCCAGCAAACTCTGTAGCCACGTATTAGCACCTCCCTAGTTGGTCAGTTAGGAGTTTCCATTCTCAATAAGTGCAAAATGCTTAACATCCCTGACATTCACACAATAGAAAATTGATTCCGGATTTATTTTCAATTGAGATTCCTCACGGAAAGTAGGAAGACATTATGCTCACCAGAGTAACTATACTCCAGTAACAAGATAACTAGTTTGAAAGAAAGGGCTCTTCTTGATTGAATTCTTTTATTATATTTTCCTATGTCTTCTAGAGTTGCCACTGAATAAGCTTTGGGGCTGTGTATTGCATGAATGGAGCCTGAACTGTGATCAATCAGTTTAATGCTAGTCTGTTGCAGAACTCAGGGTTTGAGATGCCAGCCAACAAAATGACCAAATTTGTCACAAAAAAGGACTTTCTGGGATGAGAATAAAATAACTTCTAAAAAATCATTTTAAAGTCCCTGCCAATTTTTCATGAAAATGGACAAGAAGTATAACAGAAGGAGGACCACTAAGGTCTGGGTCTTCGCATGATATTCACGTTCTTCTATTTCAGTCGGACATTTCTGTTTCTTGCATATTTCACAACTAGTACTGGCATTGAAGCCAAACGTATCATGTTAAAAAGTCAAGAGTTTGGAAGCATCTTGAGCAGAAAGCAACTGGAATGCACTGGTGTCCTGAAGGCTCCTCAGAAGGGCACCAGTATGCTTGGAACTTGCAGGCAGGGGGTGTTTCAGTTTATAGGGAGATCTGTTTATTCTGTCATTTCTTAGAACCTTCCAGGGAAAATCCACATTTGTTATTTTCACACTGCTTTTAAAACCCACATTAAGAAATTTGGAAACTTTTCTGTTTTAAATTTATGCTTCTCTCTTACAACACATCTACATGGCAACCTCCTCTTTCTCTATTCCTCCTAGGTCCCTTCCTCTACTTCCAGGGTTCCCCAGTTCCACTGTTCTTTTCCTTTCGGAAAAGAGCAGGTCTCCCAGGGATAGCAACCAAACACAGCATAACAATATCAAATAAGTTTAGGCACAAACCCTCATATTAAGGTTGGATGAAGCAACCCAGCAGGAGAAAAAGGTTCCAAGATCAGGGCAAAGAGTTAGAGACACACCTATTCCCAAGCGAAACAACCATAACATATATGCAGAGGACCTAGCTCTGACCCATGCCACTTCAGTCTCTGTGAGTGCCTATGAGCACTTAATTGTTTCTGCGGGCTGTTTTCTCATGGTGTTCTTGACTTCCCTGGCTCCTACAATCCTTCCTCCTCCTCTTATTCTGCAGGGTTTATTGAGCTCTGCCTAGTGTTCGGCTGTGGGTCTCTGCATCTGCTCCCATCAGCTACTGGAGAACACCCCCCCACCAGTGACCATTAGTCTAGGCTGTGATCTACAAATATAACAGAATATCATTAGGAATCATCTCATTGGCTTTTGTTGTTTGTTTTGGACAGTCATCTTTGGTTCTACCCCAGGTCTCTGGGGTATTCAGAATCTGGTTCCTGGTCATCCAGGCAGTGTCAGACATGGGAACTGACCAATTTCAGTGTGTCAGGTTTTGTTTTATACTATTGTATTTTGTTATATATTATTTATTTTTTATCATTTATAAGACTGTTTTCTAATGAGAGTCAGAAAGAGAATGGATCCAGGAGGAACTGGAAGGAGTAGAGGGAGTGGAAACTGTAATCGGTATACATTATGTGAGAAAAAAAAACTCTTTTCAATAAAAGGAAAGATATATACAGCAATAATAAGATAAATAACTTATATACAACATGAGAACATCTCTCAAATTTCTTAAGTGAAATAAGCTCTACATATATGCAATTTTTGAACAGTAAACACAAACTTGGGTAGAATTAACCTATGCTGTAAGAATTGATAATGTCTGAGAGATAGAATCAATTGGAAGGGATGCAGGGAACTTTCTGGATTATAAAGTTTTTAGCTATCATATGTGATTCAAGGGTTTTCTTTTGTTTTCAATTGCATTTAAATGTATATGTCTGTTTGTGAGTATGTGCCCTTGAATACAGGTGCCTATGGAGTCCAGAAAAGTGCATATGAGCCTTTGAAGCTGGAGACATGGAGATTGTGAGCTAATTGACAGATTGCTGGGGACAGAACTCAGCTACTCTGCCAGTTCCCAATGCGTCATCTCTTCAGCCTCTCTGGTTTTAGTGAGTGGTGGCAGTCATGCAGCTTCCTTGGGGAACATGACAGAATACAGCACCAGCAGCTTCCTTTGTGGTAAAGCCCCTGGACACCCTAACTCATTTGACAAGAACCTGTGCAGTTTTCTGCATAATTTTGAGCATGACCCTCGGAGCATATGTGCTGTGTGTCTCCCTTGAGTTCACCATGCTAGCCACACTGCTGGCCTGAATTCGCCACAGTATCATGAAGGTGAATGATACATATTTACATAATTGCTCCGGAAAAAATGATTTTAACCAGAAGAGCTTTAAAGAAATGTTATTAAATAGATGGTATGAGGAGTTAATGGGAACATTCAAGGAACAGGAAATGAAGTGGAATCATAGAAACCCACTGTTCCGTCATTTCTAATAAATGTGCCAGTAACCCAAAAAGGTTAGGGAGACAGACGTAAGGACAAGGATTAATAGCATCAACTATTATACATGAGTTTCTGAGTTATGTTGACTCTAGGATAAATGGAAAACCCTGGCATGCCCCCAGAGGGTTAGAGAGGTAAAATGTGTAGAATGGATTGATCCAGCTCTGGCTGGTGAGTTGATCATGAGAACTCTGACCCTACCAGCTGTAAATATTAAACACAAGAGACAAAACTGTCACTACCCTGCAGGGAACTGTAACTGCACGTGCTGCCAACTGGGCATACTGTTCTACCTGGATTTGCCTGGTTAGAAAAGTTCCTTTGTAGTTTGCAAGATTAATTATGCTTCTGATGATAGAGATATAGATCAAAAGGGTAATGGCTACCAATGGGGAACATGGAGGTTGGAAGGAAAAGAGATAGGGAACAAACTGGTAATTATTGCAAGCTTTTTTTTAGAAACTTAAAAAACAGAAACTGATTGTAAAACTGCTCATGCAAAACTGTTTGAATAAAGACAGTTCAAGTTCTCTGGACTACTTGCTTGAATGACAAGAGGTAGTCGTGATCATCACTTCTTGGCACCGACTCTACACCTCCACATCCCAGGTCCCTGAACCAGTCTAGAGTAAGATCTCCAGCAATGTAGAGAAGAATTTCACAGGTGTGTATGACTATCAAAGTAGCCAAGAAAGCATGTGTATGCCGTTTGTCTTACGTTCTTTTATTTCAATTACAAAAACCCCACCCACCTGCCAAAACAGACAAACAAATAAACAAATAAAACAAAATAAGCCTTCAGTTAGGAGCCACTGGCTGCTGCTGGAGTAAACTCCCAGATACTATCTCCCAAGTGCTACTCAGCTTTCTCTGCTAAGCCATTTGGAAATTGTTCTGTGGAGATAGTGTCACAGTATGCTTTTCTCAACATCAGGACTCCCCTCCCCTTCATGATCTACTGGTACCCAGTGACCACTTCACTGTCCCCTCTGTAGATATGTTCTGAACCACCCAGCTAGTCGAGCCTTCATTTTGGCTCCTTATCTGCGAATTTTGACACTCAGCCTACAGTGCCAGCCTCAACTGTTGACACAGTCCCTTATAAGACCTTTATTCATTTCTGCCACAAAGAGTCTCTGATTGCTGGGCATGTTTTTGTAGTGCTGTGTAGTGGTTACTGACATGGGAACTAGGATTCAGATCTTCCCTCTACCTGTGTGAATTTTAATTTTGCTGAATTATGCACAGCTTAGTGCTTCAGTTTTCATTTATGGAAGCTGCAAAAATTTGGATACTAAGTACCAACCTTGTAGGATTTTCTAGATATTGTTTGTAGCTTATAGTAGAAATGGATACATTTCTACTATACATATACATAACTGTGATATGTGTTAGTTATTCATTGTTAAATATTTTCATTTGTGCTCCTATGGAATTGCTATTCCCTTCCTCTCTGCTCAAATGAATATATTAATAAATTTATTTTATAATAAAATAAATCGTCATCTCTCAACTCTTCCACACCCTCAAGAAGAGCCTGGTAGTCAGCATGCTTTGACAACATTTTATACAGCAATGTGTAAGAACATTTTCTTATTGTTAATATAATTGTTGGTTTATGAATCTCTCTCCCACACTAATTGTAAGCCTTCCTGTGGCAGGAATCTTATTCATCTAGAACATTTTTATAGGTTTTGTTTGTGTGTATGTGTGTGTCCAGAAGACAATTTGTGAGATTTGGTCTCATCTCCCACCATGTGGGTTCTGGGGGTGGAATTCAGATAGTATGAAATATAAACTAGTATAAGAAGATTGGGAAAAGTCTTGGAAGCAAGTAAGTTTTTCTGCTGAGGTATCTCAGTGGCCCAATTTTTCCCTTTCAGCAACCAGTTCATAGTTTTTAATAAATGTTGAATAAATACACAAATAGTTTGTGATTTAGTCCAGTTTAACTTTTCGGTTTCACAGCATTACAAACTTCAGGACCGACCCTGTACTATACCCTGAAGGCATAGGCTGCAAAAGTTAGACCATACCATAGGATGGCAGACCAAGCCATGGACCAACCCTGTACTATACCCTGAAGGCATAGGCTGCAAAAGTTAGATCATGCTATAGATGGCAGACCAAGCCAAGGACCGACCCTGTATTGTACCCTGAAGGCATAGGCTGCAAACGTTAGATCATGCCATAGAATGGCAGACCAAGCCACATGCAAGCAATAACTACTTGAAGAATTTTCAGAGGAAATTATTGTGGTGACTGCCATCCAAAAGACTGTGGTCTAGCAACCTTTGGTTTTAGGTTTATTAATCAGTTTCTCATTTATGTTACTAGGGGGCTTTTAAACCTCAAATACAGAAAAATGCACAAGACAGCAGCCCTGATGCCCTGTCCACATTGTCTCAAAGGCTACTCTCCTTGGTCCTTCTCACTGTTGGGTTCCCAGTGTCTTTGCTGTGAGGGGGCCAGGGAAGGAGAGATGAGCTTGGCAGGAATGCTACTTCTCTGAGGTAGCTACTGATCTGTGCAACTTAATTTCAAAGTGACGAATTGCAGGGATCTCGGAGGTGATGGACCAATAGTGATCTGGGTTTTCAGAGAGAAAATATGGTAAGATATATATCACCAGAGACAAAGACAAAAAGGTGTAGGGTAACCTTCCCTGGGATAAAACACCTAACCATAAGTAAGTTAAGCTAGACTGAAAGGCAAGCGGGTACAGGTGAAATCTAAGCATATTGATAAGGCATCAATTTGCAACACTAGTAGACATTTACTAAACAAATTAAAGTGTCCATACTTTTCTTTCTGTGGGAAGCCAAGAAAACAATAGAAATTTCTTGATTAATAAATGTACAACACATGCACCGTAGCCTTTAGTTCTTCACTTAGATGTGGTAAATGTTTATTATTTCTTTTTGTGGGAAAGAACCCCATGCTAAACATAAATTTCCATTATCATATATATTATAGTATTTGAAATGTAATAATGAAAGTGCGCTCTTACACTGAAGAACTGTTTTGTATAACATGCCACATATTAAATATATGCATACTATATGCACTTTGTATCTCTCAAGTAGATGATGTATGAAAAGATGTCAGGTGCTCCATCTTTCACACATGATCTCAGAATTCTTCTATAGCCTTATTACAGCAGATCACACACGCAATCTTACCAACTGTTTTATCTACTTGCTATGTCATATGCAGATGAGAAACAGAGACAAACTATTGGCCAAATTCACGGAACTACTTGCCCATGGTAATAAAGTGAGTGATTAAGGCAGGATTTCAACCTGAACAATATCTGTGAATTTGTGCTCTAGCCATGTTGATATTACTTCAGATAAAAGACAGATTTCATTCTTACAAATGAAAAAATAATTGAGGCCTGAGATTATATGCTGTTTGAAGATATGCTATATATAAGGTTAAACCTGGTATTGAGCCTGAACTTGTGGCTTCTAGTCGCTGTGTATGCTGTTTTAAGCATATGTGATAGTTTAAACGGAGTGTCTCCCATGCACTCATCTTCTGAATGTGTGGTCCTCAGCTGGAGCACTATTTTAGAAGGCACTGGGCCTGGTTTCAGTTGGTTGTTGTTGTCATGCTTTTTCTGCTTCCTGGTGGGCTGTAGTGGAACCGCCTCTGTCGTGTCCTCCAACCCCCATGAACCCAACTGCTCTGCCATGCTTGCCTGTGATGGGTTGTAACCCTTTGACAACTTGCAGCCAAAATAAATATCACCTCCAAAATAGTCATCTCTACCAGGTCACAACAATGCACTATAACGAATACTATACTTTTTCCTCTTAATAATGCTTGTGTCAGTAAGTAATGTACTAATAAAGATATTTTATTTTAATAGAGATGCTGGTAATACAGTTTTGAATAAGTGAGAATCCTCTGTTATGTTTATTCGGGATGATGTCACACTGCCTGAGGGGTTAGGAATGAGAGTTTTGCACACACACCAAATCTTACTCAGAGGAATCCAGGAGCACATTGTCTGGTTTGGAGCATCATGATTAGTTTACTGTTAGCAAGCCATTAGCATATTAGCCTTTTGTACACAGTGCATTCACACACAGTGCATCCTGCTATGCGTCACACCAGTAGCACGGGGGTGCCAATTCTAGTGGACTGAGGAGTGCTCTGGTTTGAGAGTGTTTGCTCATGACAGCATATGGCATTGAGAGGGGCACCCTTCTCTTGGGGTTACAGAGAACCCCCAATCTGAGAAAATGCCGCCAGAGCCAGTACTCTAATAAAGCAGATGAAGGTACTGCTAAGTTTGACCGTGGCAACTTAACTCTTGCCTTGCCTTTTATTCTTCACAGTAATGGGGTAATTTCAAAGCACTGGTTTCTAATTTCTCCAGGAAAATTTTTTTCTTTTTTGCGGCAATGAAAAGACAGTGCTATTTGAAAACAGCAAATAAAGGGAGCATTGCTCACTACTACAGCAGCATCTCGTGGACACTTTTAAAATTCATTAATTTTTTTTGTCCTGATTTTGTATGTAACAGCCATGACTGAAGAAAATTGTACGGATTTGAAAGAGAGCAAGGACAGCTATATGGGAGGGAGGAAATGGAAGGGGAAATGATGGATTAGATTAGAATCACAGAAAATAAATGCTTCTTTTTTAAAATCCAGGTTTTTTCAAATTTGATTTTTTGTTCCATATAATTGAGACTACTTTAGAGGGGTAAAATTTGTATGTTCAAATAAAGATTATATGTAGCAATGCTTTTTGCTTTTCCTTCCTATGGGAAAGATAACAAAATATGTTTCCAACCGCTGCTGTATCAAGTCTCCACGAACTGTCACAACACTTGGGCTTTTTCACAGGTCTCAGGAATGGGTTCTCAGTTCTGCCAATGTAAGAACTCACAAATCCATAGGCTTATATCTCTGCAAATTGAGATCTGAAGTGGGCTTCATAGCCTAAGATTGTAGTGTTGGTTGTTCCTTCTGAAAGCTTTTGAGGAAAAATATCTCTTTTCCCCCTGCCCCCCGACCTTGCTTCATTGGCTCTTGATCTTTACCTCTATTGTCAAAATTAGTAGTGTTTCCTTTTCAAATCTTTCTGACTCAGCTGCCTTTCTCTTCCAAGTTTAAGCTCTAGTGGGCACGTTGGACCACACTGGGTAGGTCAGGCCAGTCTCCCACCTTAACATCTTTAAGCACATCTTTAAAGCTGCACGCCACATATTCATTACTTACCTATTGATGACAAGGGCAACCTAAGGGCGGGTGGGATTTCTTTTGTCTGTGGTTTGAAGGGAACAGTCCAGGGATAGGAGGATAGGAAATGGGTGGGGCCTTGGAGGCAGGTTGTTCCAGCATGGCCGGAATGTGCAGCTACTTACATTTCTGCTTACCAGGAAGGAGAGATGGGGTTCTGGCAGCTAGCATGCTTTCTCCTTTTTCTTTTTTACTCACTTTGGAACTCCAGCCTATAGGATGGCACCACTTACAATCCTCATCCTCTTTGGAATGGCACCCAAATATGTTGGTGTTCTCATGCTCCCTTTTTTTAATATTATTTTTTTTGAAGTAGGTCCCAAGTGTTCTAAGCTGTTCTTAAATGTGCAATGAAGGTGAGGGTGACTCTGATTTGATCCTCCTTCCTCTGTCTCTGAGTGCTGGATTACAGGCATGTGCCACACCCCTCATTGTTGAGGTGCTGGGGATAGAACCCAGTGTATTGCATGCTATGCAAGCATCCCATCAACTGATCTGTATCCACAAATCTACCCAGTAGCTTCTTAATGCAATCAAACTAATCACATGAACTGAAATTACCTGCCACCCCATGTTAGTCTGTGTGCTCACCATTGCTGAGACCAGTGCACAGATATTTTAGGATTCTGCTGTTTGGTCTTAGGAACTTAGGATAGATGTTCAGCATTGTTTTTTCCTTATTGTGTGAAACACAGGTCATCATCTGAACAGAGGGCACATATTAAATGTTCAGGTTACTGGATACACTGTTACAGGACAGCTACTGGTGAAGCTGACCTGTGAGTTCTTTTGTTGTGTAACTGCAAGCTTCCGAGTCAAGCAGCGGGAGATTTTCTTTATGTGTAAAGCAAAGGCTCTTATTTATTAAAATTCCTCACTAATCAGATTTTTTTTTGTGCTAGCGCTTGAGGTGAGGAAATTGTTTTGTCTGATATTAATATTTTAGGATGTTTAGGTTTTCATAAGTAGCTGGAAGGCATGAAGCACCTCTAACTAAAACTTCAACTCTATTTTAATTAAGGTCTGTACACTGAGTTTAGTATTAGAGATAAAAGGCAGAAAAAAAAACGCAGCCAGAAAGAGAAAATCTGTATGACATTTATGAAAACAGAACGTCAGTGTCTAAAAATATGGAGAACCTAGCAACTCTTTAGTGCCCAGTACATCATTTAATTAAAGAAAAATTTCAAGTATTCATAATATTTAAAAAAAACACCACAGTGTACATTTCAAAAATTAAGACATTTATATGAACAAATTTCAACTTATAGAAAATTCTAATGTGATGGAAGGAAGGAGTCTTGGGCCTTTCCTTTGTTAGGCAGGAAGGATGAGGACAGTCTCTGAGCTTGGACCTGGGTGTAGGAACAAGTGGCTAGCATCATCTGAAGAACGTAAGGGACATGCTGTCTCTTCATTTACCTGCCTTTTGTTTCAATATTCTAAATTCTCAAAGGCAAAATCACCTACGTTTTTAAAAGAGCTTATGGAAAGTGTGTCTCCAGTTTCTTGGACCCACTGAAAAGGAAGAAACAAGGACACGAGTCACTGCTCTGTGAGGTAAAGGCACTTGTCTTGTGAGCTTGGTGACTTGAATTCCATCCTTGGAACCCAAGTAAAGAAAATGAAAAAAGCGGCTACTCAAAGCTGTCCTCTGACCCAAACACATGTGTGACATGATAAGTTCCCCCATGCCACCTCCATCACAACTGAAAAATTAAAAATTCTTTTGTTTTCTTGAGAATGTTGCAGATATCTTCCACATAGTGGGTTCATATATACCATTTTGAAAGATTGTGAAACGTGTTTATTACTTTTCATTATTGCTATTTTCCCAATTATTTTGCTGGGACCACAAAAAGGAGAAAACTACGATTCCTACTTTTCTGGCCCCATACAGGCACATGAGGAACTGTTAAAATCTGAAGGTGGAGAGACAGCTCACTGAGTAAGAATGCTCGCTGCATGAATGGGAAGACCTGATTTTGGAGACTAGAACCCACATAAAAAGCCAAACATGTCCAAACATATAACACATGTAGTCCTGCAATGCCATGTGTGGTGGGCTTCAGAAAGGGCGTGCTGGGTCTTGCTGCCCTCCATCCTCCCTCTAGATTCAGCGAGAGGCCCTGTCTCAAAGGTAGAGGTGGAACATGTTAGAAACATAGGTGTAGACAGGCATATGCACCTGTAGACACGTATGTGCACCTACCTCATATCTCATTCACGGTCACACAATGAATAAATAAATAAATAAACAAGTAGGAAAAAGACAAATGGGAGGAAAATGAGCAAATCATTTGTTGTAGCATCAACAAAATACATTTTTTTGGCAGATAAGCACTATGAAGGAGGATTATACCAAGTATAACCTGGAAATAGCAAGAACAACAACAAAAATGACATATAGGACATCATAAGAAATAAAATTTGAATAAACAAGACTAACTAATTTCTTTAATCACAAAGATAACACGACTATATTTTGAGTATTTATCAAAAATTGTTCACATATTTCAAATTTTTTGTGTCAATATACAATGTAGGTGGTAAAAGAGTATGTTTATTGGCAGAGAATGAATAAGAATCATTTTTAATTATAGAATATGTTCTTAGAACTATGCAATGGAGTTCTAACACTAATTCAAGATGATAGCTTTAAAATAGTAGTAAGGTTCTTTCTGCAAGATACCCTAAAAAGGATGCTGTAGAGATGAAGAGGGAGGTGACAGGAAGAAACGCAGAAATGCAAGACACCAAACTGTTTTTTCCTGGAATTGACCTTTCTTTCTTTCTTTCTTTCTTTCTTTCTTTCTTTCTTTCTTTCTTTCTTTCTTTCTTTCTTTTTCCTTCCTTCCTTCCTTCCTTCCTTCCTTCCTTCCTTCCTTCCTTTCTTCCTTTCTCTCTTTTTCTTTTCTTTTTGTGACACAGGGTTTCATTTAACCCAAACTGCCTTTTAATTGAAGAAAATCTGAGATGTATCTTAAACTCTTGATCATCCTGCCTCAAACTTTGATGTAGCAGGATTCTGGGCATACACCACCATGCCAAACTTAAACTGTCTTTATTTTTAATAAGATTCTTGGGAATGTTATTTAGTTATTTTCCTCGTTTCACCTTAAAAGTATTCCTTGTCTTTGGGACTGCTGCTTAGTATGATAAATGGTCTGTGGTAGTAATGTAGTATAGAAAAAAGTTCTCTGGTAACATGCACACACACATACATACACACACAACACCACCACCAACAACAACAACCCGATTTGTACTGTCCAAATTATATGTTGAAAAATTATCATCAAAGCTGGTTTTCAGCTACCAGAGGTGTGGTTGTTTGAAAGAAAATGGCCTCCATAAGGTCATAGGGAGTGGCACTATTAGGAAGTGTGGCCTTGCTGGAGGAATTGTGTCTTAGTCTTCACTCCTTGCCAGTTTGAATGCAGAACTCTCAGTTCCTACTGCAGCACCGTGTTCACCCGTACAAGGCCATGTTTCTAGCCATGATGATAATGGATAAAAACTCTAAATGTAAGCCAGCCTTAATTAAATGGTTTCCTTTATGCCATTGTCATGGTGTCTCTTCATAGCAATAAAACTCTAAGACAAGGGTTTTAATTAAATGTAGGATTTGAAAGAGATGTTTGGAGTTGGCTCAAGTCAGCATCAGCACTTTGTTATCTGAGGTCTAAAGGTTTACTTTTGGACCCATGTATACAGAATAGTTAGATGTTATGGGAAACATGTTTTTCTTTCATTTTGTGAGCTTTCTAAAACCCTTGAATGGAGACAAGGGAGTGTTGCGAATAGGATGGGCAATCAGATATGTGTAAAAGCCCAGCCTATGTTTGAAGCATTGAACAGAGGAAATCTGTCCATGTCGCTAGCACGAAAAACCCAAGATGGGATTTAAAGTGCTAGGGGGTAACATGGTTAAAGTCAAAGTGGAATAATTCGAGAGAACCCCCAGAGAAACCAGAGAACTGATTTCTGTAGACAACAGAGGTGAGACAGTAGGACAGATGCAGGGAGAGTCAGATGACAGCATGGTTCTGAGAAAGCATTGGCTAGGTGCTCTCTAAACACTTCAGAGCAAAGGTTCTCATATGCTGGACCTGCCCACCTCAAATGGTTTTAGCCATTGTCCCATGCATACAACAGGGCCTTTCCTCCTTTGACAGACATTTGTGAGGGGGCACTTGATTGACATTCCACTGTGGTTGATGAATTCTCCTCTTCTATGATGCAAAATTTATAAACTCCATGGGGCAGGGATTATTACCTGCTTTGTTCACTGATATATTGCCAACACTTAGAATAATAAGTGGCATGTAGTGAGTGTTTCATAAATATTCATTGAAATAATTAGCTGTAGCTCATATTGGCAAAGCCCTAATCATTCATTCATACAGATGTTTATAAACAATTATTGAACACCACTGTGCTTTAAGTCATTGCAGACATATTTATTCTCCTTGAAAAGGTTCTTTATGGAGTCTCAGTGGAATAGTGACAACAGAGTTTTCTTCAGTGCATTTTGAAAATTATAACAGATTTATGTGAATATATTGTGGAGGAACAGAGTAGTCAAGTAAGATACTTCATGTTGGAAGTGACTCTCCCTGCTTTTTAATTATTTGAAAATTTTGTAAGATAAATAGATAACATTTTTTTGCTAAAATAAAGGGAAATATTCATGCTTAGGACTTGTGCACTCGACCATAAGCTCAGCTGACCAAGTTAATGGACATTATAGAGAATTTAGGGAGAGTCTTTACTAAAGCATATGTTTAATACAGGAAGAAAGTCTTCAGACACTAAAGAGATACATTTCTACTCCGGTCCTTGTTCAGCTTGACCTATATTTGTAGCAATTTAGAAATCAGGTGGTCAAGGGAAAGGATGTGTGCTTTCTCATTCTATGATGTCAGAACAGGTGGGAGACTGAAGAGTGTTGACTTGTGCCATGATGTTTCTCTTGGTTTCCCACAGTTGAAGGATTACTTCTGTTTTCAGTAAAAGTTTGATTGTAGTTAATGCATTATCAGGGACCTCTTTTTCATTCTGTCTGAGACTCTGTCCCCACTCTCCCCCCTTCCCAGGTTTCCAGGCATTTTGTGGTGATGGGAAGCTGGGCTTTTTCTTCTTTTTCTGAAGACAATTGGACAGCACAGCCTTTCAAGACCAGATTCACAGCAGGATGTGAGGTCTTAGCTCAATAGAGGAAGACAGCTTATTCTAACACTGTACCCATCTGCACCAGGACCATTGACACTTTCATTTTTATTTGATAAGGGTGTCGATTCAGTTGTTCAAATAGTAGCCAATATGTGCCTCCTATTTTGGGAGTTGAATGCCAGAAGTCATACTGAAAATAAAGCTGATGTTAAAAGTTTTATGATCAGAAAACAATGTTGTGGAGTCAGAGTGGACAAGGGTAAGGGAAATGTACCCAGAAAAGCAAACAACAACAACAAACAAACAAAAACACAGACACAGAAAGAAAGAAGATAAAAGAAATATGCCATTGTATATAAGACTGTTGAGCAACTGTGGGGCCAGGTTGTCCACCTGAGTGCTGAGTTCTCTCAGAATGAAGGGAGAACGAAGGTGACAAGGTCTACCAGCAGGTCCATAGGTCTGAGGAACACTGAGGGAGAGTCTCTCGGATGAGCATACTAAGGAAGGGAGAGGGGTTGCCAGTTCGAGACAGGTATGACCTTCCAGATGTTGTGTTAGACCCTGAAGTGTCAGGGAGGAATGATCAAGAAACAGAGACTGACATCAGCCAGGAACTCAATCATATCACCTGACCCCAGAAATGAAGGCATATCCTGTCACTACTTCAGTGGACCACGAGAAAGCCACATGCTTCCTGCAAAAAGTAAGGTTGAGATGCCAGGCCTGAGAAAGAGCCTAACCTTGCATAATAATTGAAGGGCCAAAGTGAGTGAACAATTGAAGGTAGGAAGAAAATTCAATTTTACCTGTCTTGTTCTTATTCACAGGCCATATTTCCTGTGCCCTTACTGAAAGATGACATTTGGAAATACGCACGGACCATTGTACCTTGCAGCTGCTGGTGTATTGCAGACTCATTTTGTTCCCTCCTTATGGATAAACACTGGGGAAAATTGTACTATGTCAAGTAGAAGCAGGATTGTAAGTGTAATAGAAGCAGTCAACAAGGTCACTGATAGTGTGCTGGTTTTGGAGAACTGTTTGAGATAGCTCTGCATTCTCCTCTTTGAGAAAACGATATGAAAATAACATAACTCTGGTCAATGTGAAAGAGTTTTATCTGCATTAGTCATGAAGGGAAATTTTTGAAACTGCTCTGCAGCCTGTCTTAGAGGTTAAGATAACTTCATTCGTCACTCACTGGCACACGGCAGGGCGTGGCTTCTTCTGAGGGGAAGTGTGAAATGTGTCCATGGTTTAATTACCTTTTCACATAAACATTGCGGTTCTTGCCATCAGGCCAAGACTGCCCCCTCCGGGCACTGTGTGTCTGTCTGTCACTCTCACAGCCATGTCTCACCCAGTACTGCCCTGGAGAGTGGTGCTTTCTTCTTTTCTACTCAGTCGGAACCCTCCCTATTTAGCATCCAATATTTTCTAATATAGAGTTTGCATTTCTCTCAAAGAGCTGGTAGTTAGAGTCAGTTAAACTCAAGATTTTCCAGAAATTGAAGTTTTGTGAGAATAGGATAATGATCTTTAAATTAGAACCTGCTGGTGCTTATTTAACACATTTATACAGCTACTTCTAATCATTATCTAGGATTTTTTTTAAAAGTGTTCTAAGTCAAAATTTCTCATTTTAGTTTTAAAATTATTGATAAGCTTAGACATTAAAAAATAAATCAATCAAAACATTTGCTGAAATTTCCCCTAGAAAATGTTCAGCTTCAGATTCCTGGTAATTGGCCTCAGCTTTGAGCATGGGAGAAAGCTTGGGTATAGGAGGCAGTCAATAGCATGTCTCAGACAGAGAGGAGATGCAGGGTTCTTGTCACCATGGAGACAACAGAAAGAAAAGAGACATTGTCACGATCCTTGAGGACATCAGCTACAAAAGACATGAATCAGAATAGCGAATCTTGCGCTCAGCCATCACTTTGAAGTACATATTCACCCAGGCAAAACTCTGTGCTAAATGAAGGTGTATCCAGGCAAGAAGGTGATTCCTCAGTGCAAAACTGCAATATGAAAATGGCTGCTTACTTGTCGTAACTGCTTTTTTTTCTAAATGTGGGCTTTCCTTTAAAATTCACCTTATTCATATGGAATATAACTAGCTCTCTCTAAATATATGTGTAAAATAAATTAAATTTAATTATTAGGTTGGTATTTGAATCAGAAACAGTGACAAAATTTCACCCAACTATCTTCTACCAATTCACTGAATTTTCTATTTAAATAAGCGGCTCAGCTTGCATCAGGTTTGGATAACAATGGTAACTAGTATAAGGTTCTTTTGAAAGTTGAATTTACCAATAAGAGTGGGCTCTAAATGCACTGAAAAGGACATGCTGCATATTTCTGAGAATATTGAGAATATGCACCCAGACATTGGAATTTAGTGGAATTCTAGTCGGATGTTTTTGCAGATGCCCTAGGTGAGGCTAAGAAGATGTTGATAAATAGACACATAGAAAGAATTAACACCTTTGGATGAGATTAGGCTCTACAGAAACCTTATCTCTTGTAATAAATAAAAATATGGTAGACAGTGATAGCCATGAACACAGTCAAAAGTGATAACTATACCACCCTGGTGGTATAACATCTAGAAAAATGAGAAAACAGCACAGCTTTTGTCGAACTGTCACAGCACATTGAGTTAGGAGAAGCTTGGATTTTACTAACAGGGAGCAAATCAACCAATTTAAGTGTCTATGCATCTCAAAACCATTTTTTAAATTGAAAACAATTCTGTGTAGGATCTAAAGAAGTCCAAAATCACAATTGAGTGGTTTTCCACACATTTCATACCGGCAAGTTGCGACCATATGTTATGGGTGGGCCTCCTAAACATATATCCCTGCTCTCTGTTGAAATAACCTGTTCTTTATGAAATGCGTTGTGCATGTAGTCATTCTGGTCAGTTGCAGAACACAGTCAACTCTCTCATTTGATCAGTATACTCATCTTAATCCCAGGCCATGGTCTCACATAAACTGGCAGGTTGTTATCCTAGGAATTACCCTCTATCTGGGAGGAATAATATAATTTTTGTCACAAAAAGACCTTGGGAGACCATTCAAATATATGAATAATATAATAAACATTCATCAAGAAGACATTTGTCAAGCCTATAGTTAATACCACACCAGATGGAGAAGAACTGAAAATGTTCCTAATGAGATCAGGAACCAGACAAGGATGTCCATTCTCTCAGTGTCTAATGTAATATAATGCTTGAAGTCTTAACTAGATCAGTGTAACAGAGAAGGAAATAAAAGGGATACAAATAGGGAAAGGAGAAGTCCAACTATCTTTTTTTATAGATAATATGAGTCTATACATAAGAGACCCTAAAGAATGTACCCTAACACTCTTAGAGCAGACAAGTGGCCACATACAAAATTAACACTCAGATAAGTAGCTTTCCTATATACCAATGAAATACAGACCAAAAAAGAAATAGAAAATAATCACACTAGCACACACACACACACACACACACAAACACAAACACACACACACACACCACATGGGAATAAACCTAGCCAATTGAAAGAAAGACCACTATAATGAACTTTTTTAGATATTGAGGAAAACAGAAATAGAAAAGAGTTCAAAAGCTCAGGTATTAAGAAATTGATCTTATAAAATTGCAAACTTACCAACTGCAATTGCATTTAATGATACCATTCCAATTAAAAATTGCAAGGCAATTTCTCATGGAGATATATATATATATATATATATATATATATATATATATATATACACACACACACATATATATACATATATCTCTACACACATACATACATGCATATGTATCTTTCTATATATATAAATCTGTATACACATATTTGTATGTGTATGTATGTGTAGATGCACACACATTATATTTATATGTATGTATGTATGTATGTATCCAGTCAAAAAGTTATTTGAATGCTCAAACCTAAAATAGCCATTAGCAAACCTGAACCAAAAGAATATTTAGGGCTCTACTATCACACCACATTTAGATGTATACTACAGAGCCATAGTGATTAAAAAATAAACAACAAGATGCATGTGGTGATTGAATGAGTATGGCTCCATAGGATTATATGTTTGAATATTTGGTTCCAAGTTGGTGGAACTGTTTAGGAGGGTTAGGAGTGTGGCCTTCTTGGAGGAAGTGTGTCACAGGCATCAGGCTTTGAGATTTCAAAGTCCATGCCATTCCCTGTTAGCTTTCTGTGCCTTATGTTCGTAGATTAGAATGGGGGCTCTCAGCTACTTCTCCAGTGCCATTCCAGCCTCCTGCTACCATGGTCATGTTGGTCATAGACTCTAACCCTCTAACATTATAAGGCCTCAAATTAAAGACTTTCTTTTAAAAGTTGTGTTGGTAATGGTTCCCTTACCACAACAATTAAATATAACGTATTCTTCTCAGATATAGAAAAAACCCAAGATTTATTTGGATGCAAAAAATACCAAAGATAGTCAGAGCAAATATGAACCAAAAGAATACTTTGGGTACTAAAACCACACCTGATATAAAAGCATACATAGAACCACAATGATAAGAACAGCATGATATTTCTACAAATGCAGACACACAGATAAATGCAATAGAAATGATACTTAGATAGATATATGTCCATTCGACTACAGTTACCTAAGTTACCTAAGGATGCCAAAAATATACATCCGGAGAAGAAACAGAATCTTTAGCAAATGGTTCTGGGGAAATTGGAACTCAGCATGCAGAACTAGAACCTTATCTCTCATCCTGTAAGTTGATCAACTCCAAATGGATCAAGGTCTTCAATGTAGGACCTGATGTCACACAGGAATGAGTAGAGAGTATGCTTCATCTTAAAACTTTATAGGTAAGGACTTTCTGAACAAAAGTCCAGTAGAGTGAGAAGTAAGGCACCAGTCAGCAAATAAGATCTCATGAAACTCTAAGGCTTTTTATCAGGTCCAACCATGGAAAGTGTGATGTGAGTGTATTGGCAGTGAACACATTGGGAGAAAATCTTCACTTGCTCCTTTATCCATTGGAGGATTAGTGTCTAGATTATAAAAAGAACTTTAAAAAGTAACATTAGAAAGCTAAATAACCCAATTTTAAAAAGGCTATGAAACTGAACAGGAAATTCTCAAAAGAAAAAATATAAATGTTAAGTAGCCCTTTAAAAAGTGCTTAACATCTCTAGTCATTAAACCAATGCATATCAAAATACTTCGTTTCATCTCACTCTGGTCAGAATGGTGATCATCAGGAATTCAAATGACAAATGCTCGTGTGGATGATGCAGTGTTGGTGGGAACATAAATAGTATAGCCAAATTGGATGTTAATTAGGAGGTTTCTCAAAAAAGTAGAGGTAGAACTGCCACGAGATCTAGATATACTACCTCTGGGCTTGCACTGGAAGGACGTTATCACCCACTCCTCTCACATGCATGTTCTACCGCTAGATAGGTAGTGGAATTCAATATGTTCAACAACAGATGAGTGGATAAGAAAAATGTGGTACTTATACACAGTGGAGTATTACTCAGCTGTAAATCAATGAAATTATGAAATTTGCAGGTAAGTAGAAAAAAAATTATACTAAGTGAGATAACTTAGGCCTGGAAATACAAATGCTACATCTTCTCTTTCATATGTAGATGCCTTCATTAAATGTTTTGTCTTCACATTTAATATGGAGCATAATGAAACCAGAAAGGGAGGAGGACACATTAAGAGAGGAGGGTACATTTGAGTATAAGTAAAGCAAAAATAGAGAACTATAATACATGAGATAGAAAAGCTTAAGCAGAGGTAGGTAGGACTCAGTTGTGTGTGCGCGTGTGTGTTTGTGTATTCTTGAGTATAACCCATAGGAAGGTTATGTTAAAGATTCTATTGAACCCTCCTATTTCAGAACCTGGTTAAAATATAATTGGTAAGATAACAATATATATGTGGTACATGATAAATAAGAGTTGTGCTGAAAATTGAAAGATTATGCTAGGATGGAGTCAATAAAATGTGGATTAACCTGAACTAATGATGTATGAAATACCTTATGGAAATTCACTAGTTAGTAAGCTAATTTTAAAATATATTTAAGGGGTTGGAGAGATGGCTCAGTGGTTAAGAGCACTGGCTGCTCTTCCAGAGGTCATGAGTTCAATTCCCAGCAACCACATGGTGGCTCACAGCCATCTATAATGAGATCTGGTGCCCTTTTCTGGCATGTGGGCATACATGGAGGCAGAATGTTGTATACACAATAAATAAATAAATCTTTAAAATATATTTAAAATATAAAGAATTTAAACAAAGATATCCTGCATGGGTTGACTATGTTGTGATGAGTTACTGTTCAGGGAAACCCCAGTGTCCCAAAACCTCACAGTTGTTGTCACTGCCCTTGTTTCCCACTATAACTACAGGGCGAGGCCCCATCACTGAAGATATCGCACACTTTAGCAGCAGAATATAGAGAAATCAGCTCACGCCAAGTGCTGAAATTCTTCTTTTTTTACTAGCTTTCACAGTATCCAGGGTTGTTATGTAGGCTGTTATGGAAGAAAAGACAATGATCTTACTCAGTTCTAGACCTTGCATGCCACAATACTGACCTGCCAGGAAATATAGCCATTGCTACAGAAGTGTCAAAGCTCTTATGGAGTAACTAACCACTCTCTGATTGAATTTGAGACCTTTACCACAGGAGGGAATTTCACACATCATACTGTAATCCTATTCTACATCCCATGACTAAGGTGGTCAAGGGTCATAAAGTAGATCATGATATTTTGGGTTTCTTAAGTGGCCATGTTGTTAAACTGGCATTTATGTTTGTACTCTTGCATTAGGGCTGTTCTCAACCTTGCTCAGACAAGGTTCATTTTCGCAGCAGTCAATACAGAGATATACACCATTAGTCAAAGTTTTGAGAATAAAAGACTGAGTACTAGTCTGCAAGTAGAATAGCTTTATCAAGCCCCTCTCTGATTTTCTACCAAGACTCAGGGAACTTTGAAGGGGCTTGAGAGGAGTGTGTGATACTGAATTTACCATATGATTTGGGTATTGTACTGAAAAATTCACCACAGCATTGATTACTCTCACACAATCAAGCCAATGATAATTGATTGCAGCTCTGATGAGAGATGGAAGTTTCCAGGCCCTACCCTTTACTGAAGATGAATTGTCAGTGGATAGCAGCAGGAGAGATAGAATCATGTGTTTTTGAATTGCTTCCCCAATGGTAGGGGAAGTACCCACCCCAATGTCATATGTACAGCAGTAATTGGGACTTAGTAAGTTATTTAAACAAAAAGAAGAAGTTACATTAGTGTTATTCTCAAACTTTGTCAAAGAAACTCCATGAAACTGAGAAGGTTCTGTATGGCTAAGGACACTATCCTTTGGACAATGTGGCAGACTACAGAATGGGAAAATATTTTTACCAACCATATATCCAATAGAAAATTAATATCCAAGATATATAAAAATTTAAAAACTGAATATCAAGACAACAAATGTCAGATGAGTCTAAACAGAATTCTCAATAGAGGAATCTCAAATGGCTGAGAAACACTTAAAAAATATTCAACGTATTCATTCTTTAGGTAAATCAAAGCAACTATGAAATTCCATCTTAAACCTGTCAAAATTTCTAAGGTTAATAACACAAGTGACAGCTCATTTTGGAGAGGATATGGAACAAGAGGGACACTCTTCCATTGCTGACAGGAGTGCAAACTTGTACAGCCATTTTGGAAATTAGTGTGGCTGCTCCACAGGAAGGTGTGAGTTGATCTACCTCAAGATCCAGCTATACTACTCTTGGACATGTACCCAGAAGATTCTTCATCCTACTCAGATGCACTTGCCCAAACTTGTTCATTGTTGCCTTATTCATACTAGCTGGGAACTGAAAACAACCTAGATGTTCCTCAACAGAAGAATTAATGAAAAATATGATGCACTTGCACACTGGAGTATGAAATCATGAAATTTGCAAAATCTTCCTGAGTTAACCAAGACCCAGAAAGACAAATAAAGACAAATGGATATTAGATTTTGTTTGCATATCTCTCTCTCTCCTTGCTCATTCATTCATTCATTCATTGTTTTTACAGTCCCCCAATTTTTCCTCCCTCCCTTCTTCTCAGTTCCCCTATTCATTCCTTTTCTACTGTTTCTCTTCAGATACAGGTGGGCCTCCCATGGATATCATCTAGCCATGGTATATCAAGTTACAGTGAGACTAGGCACCTCCTTTTCTATTAAGGCTGAATGAGATAATCAATCATATAGGATGAATAGGTCTCCACAGCTGTCAACACAGTCCCTACTCTCACTGTTAGGAGTCTTACATGAAGACCAAGTCACACAACTGCAAAATATAAGCAAAGGCCCTATATCTGTTCTATTCAGGCTCCCTGGTTGTGGATTCAGTCTCTATGAGCCCCTGTGAGTCCAGATTAGTCAATTCTTTGAATTTTCTCATGGTAACCCTGACACCACTGGGTCCTACAATCCTTCTTCCTCCTCCTCTGCAGGATTCCCTGGGATATTAGCTTTTAAATCAATAATAACCAAACTATAATCTATTACCACAGAGATTAGGTATAGAGTAAAGTACTTTGGATGGGGCATATAGATCTCCCTAGAAAATGGAAATAGGACAGAGAGTCATGGATAGATTGGGGAGGGGAGTGGAATGGGAAGATCAAGATACACTAGGGCAATTGGCTTCACAAACTCATGGGAGTTAACAATCAATATCCGATTGGACACAAGGCTACTCTACAGGATGGAACCCTTACCCAGTATTTCTTGGGTGACCAAAAACCTGAGACTAGATAACTCAACGACCAAGGGTAAAACAAAATACTATTTATCCAGAAAACAAAAGCAAGACCAAACAAAACAAACAAACAAAAACTGTAGCAATAAAATGACTCCCTCTGAAATTCTGCTATACTTCTAGATCAGTGCCTTGCTCAGCTATCATCAGGGAAGCCACCTCCTGCAGCAGATGAAACAAGTACAGAAATCCACAGACCTTGTGCAGAAAGTAAGAGAGCTTAGAACACTCAGCTCTAAACAGGATTATTTCCATCAACTACTTCTCCTAGGACTCAGGGAACTCTGAGGAAGAGGAGGTATATAGAGCTTAGAGCCAGAGGGGATGGAGGACACAAAAACAATGACCCTCTAAATCAACATGTTCATGCACATATGCGCTCACAAAGAATGAGGTAGCATGCAAAGCGCCTGCATGGCTCCGCACGGAGACACATGCCCCCATCCCTAACTCAGAAGCTTTCTCCAATGGATAACCACTTGTAAATGAAAATTTAATTCTGTCCAAGGGAGAGCTCACTAGGGAAATAAACTTCTCTTAAGGGTAGATCTCATGCCCAACATTAGATGGCCGACAGAAAATGAACTTAATGGCCTCTTTGAAAGTTCCTTATTTTATAATGTCCTGTCAGGCCTTTTCCTTTTAATTTTTTAAAATTTTACCACATTATTTTGCATTTTAATTTTTCTTCATTTTTTATATACTTTTTGTCTTTTCTCTTTTTACCTTACAGGTCCTTTGTGTACATATTATTTCTTCCATCTTAATGCTTTTATGGGATTCCTGAGTGTGTAAACAAGTATATCTCTCTTGTGTCTTCTCTTGGGTTTCCTTCCTTCTGTTTGTCTTGTACAATTCTACATTTTATTATTATCTCTTAGAAGACTGTTTCTTTTCTAATGAGATACAGAAAGATGGTGGACTTAGATGGGATGGGAGGTAGACTGGAACTTGGAGTAATAGGAGGAGACCTGTAACCAGGATATAATATGTGAGAGAAAAACTCTATTTTCAGTAAAAAGAAAACAAGTGTTCAGCTCACAATCTATGCAGCCAGTAAAGGGACAGGCATGGACGAAGAAAGGCTCAGCTGCGAGAGGATCAGGGAGGCCACATTGGAAACACAGGGGAGTAGTCTTTATTCTGTGCACCCTCAAAAGACTCAGGTTGGCTGTTTGATGGGTGGCATGATCTTCTAATTTGCAGATAATGAGTTTGCAAATACTTAGAAAATTAGGAATGTGGGCAGGCTTGTGTAGATTTTATAATGAATAGGACACCGTATGGTGTTGAGACACCACATCCCCTGTTTGATGAGATCATTCATTTGTCACTGCCTTCCTCAGCCTGCTGTGTTGTACCAATTCTCTTAGCATCAGGGAACTGAACAGTCCCCTGTCTCCATCTTTCACTGTCTTTAGTGAACTACTCAATGAACCAGATGGGATTTATTTTAGATGTTCAGTTGTTTTATATTTTTAAATAAAATAATTTGTTTTATCTTTTCCCTACTTGACATTTTCCATAGTTTATGAATGACATCCATTTGTTTGAGGGTATGAGATGGGCATAAGATGAGGTAAAATATTAAAGTGAAATTGAAAAATGCTTTTTGCTTTCCTTATGTATTGGTAATATGATCTAGATCTTTCTACATGATAGGCAAATACTCAGCCACTGAGCTTCCTTCAACACTTGGTTTTATGATGCAGGTTGAACTGTGCAGTGCAGTGCAGTGCAGGAGGCCTTTGTGTTTGCTGCTCTTCTCCTTCAAGATGCCCAGTGGTGAAATACAGCCTTGTGTGTCTCTGCCTGACTATTAAAAAGTATTAAAATCCTTTGTTGCAATATGATACCAGACTTTAAAGTCTTTTATATGTGAAGATGATGTATACTTCATTAACAAAAATTATGCCCCCAAAATAAATATTTTGTATGCATGTTGAAATTCTCTAATAGTAGAAAACAATATATTAAAACTTTCCTTAATAAACTGCAACTTTGCTTTATTAAAAAATCCCAATAAGGCTAAGACTAGATAACGTTTATAAATGTAAAAATGTTGATTTATTCAGACGATGAAAATCAAGATACATGGGGATTAAAATAAAGCCTGGGATCTGTAATGCAGATGGGTGAAGTCTAGTTGTGTGAGACTACTAGATCCTAATGAAGACAAGGAAACGGGGGTGAAGATTCATGCAGGCTGGCAGAATTATTCCAGCAGGTTGAGCTGCAACCTGGAGAACAATGAGCATCACTATGGAAACCAAAATCTCAGAGGACAATACTTGGTTTCAAGATTTACTCCATTTGTATTTTTCGTTTTTTGCCATGAGGTCACAATAAACACAGAGCTTCATATGATAAAGGGAAAAGTGAAATATGAGAGCTTGCATGTTTTATATAAAAGTCCTATTTAAATTATTGTATCATGTCAGTGTAACGGTCCTTTCATACATATGGGTTCTGCCTTCATGAATTTAACCAATCGCAGATGAATTTATATGAAAAAATGTATCTGTGCTGAACATTTCAGCCTTTTCCTTGTTGTTATTCCCCATAACACAGCATATGACATTTACATAACAGTTCTATTTTGTCGGTATCATAAGTAATCACAATGTGATTTGCAGTATGTGGGAGAGTCAGAGGTTACATGCAAATAGTCTATTGTCATATATTAGACACTTGAGCCTCCACGGATTTGTGTAGACTGGTGGCCCTGAAAACTGTATCTCATACATATACTACAGGATGGTATATATTTCCAGTTTGGAAAGATTAAATATAGCCAGTTTTCTACTCTCCAAGGCTTGGAGACACTTGACAAAGACAGAAGTCTCATGAAATGAAAGGTAGTTAGTCTTTTTGTGATATAGTGTAAATTTGCTTGATTCTTTGATACATTTTATTGACTGTGCTTAGCTTTTTCCCTCCTCTGATACTCAGTCCGAGACGAGAAGGAAACAGACATTAGTGATCACCGTGAAAAGAATATAAATAGAACTTTCTTTTCTTTTGACAAATTCCCTACTCTCTTCTCTTAAGGGAACTGAGATCTATGCTTACTAAAAGGTATGTTCCTTTTCCTCAGATTCTGTAGACGTTAATGTTTCAGCACTCTTGGGTACTGAGCAGACTGAAAACAACCAGGTAGCTCAAAGAAGCCATGATAGAGAAGGGGAATTGTGTTTCTGAAATGGTAACAAATGACCTTTAATTGTTTTCTAAAGGAACATAGGTAATTAAAATAAGGATCACTGAGATTCAAAAAGACTCATTGCCTCATCGAGGATCAGAGAGTGTGGGCAGTGGGGATAATAAATGACAACCCTGGAACATTAACTCAAATGATCTGTTATATTGTCAGATACTTTCCTCTTTTTGCTCATAGCTACTATATCAACGGTGCTGTTGCTACTGTCTTGTAATTTTAGGAAAACAGAGAAATATTTTATGTTAGGGGTGAAACACTTGAACCACCTTCAATACCTAGATATTAAATCATTAATTTAAAGCAACATATTCTATTTAGTAGTTGGTAATGACTGGGGAATGCACTTTGTATTTAGACCCTGATACATTAAATAAAAAATGTTTCATAAAGACACACAAAATCTTTATATGAACAATATCAACAACAATGTTCTATTACGAATGTTCCTGGGTTCATGAAAATCCCCAACCATCCCCAATAGAATAAGGGGTAGAAAATTAAAATCATTAAGTGTGTTGATTCTGATTCTCTGAACAGTATAATAAGAAATATGTATGTTTCAGTATAATGAGGGAAGCTATAGAAATTGCAAGGAAAACAGTACTTGACATAAAAGCAGGTGGCTTGTTAATTGTTACCAATCTTTTTGTAATTTTATGCTTGACCTTCACGTGAACAGGAAAGTGAGAGTCAGTAGAGAACATGCGGTTAGCTTAACTACATTCAGTTCCATTAGCTATCAAGAAAAGTATTGGCTTCTATTTTGTCTTCTGTTTGAAAAAGATTCCCCATGTTTCAAATTAAGTGCTAATAGGCCAACAATATCACACTAGATAGCTACAAATTGCTTATTTAGGTGTTTCTATGGCTCTGTAACTAAGCATGGATGAATATGTAGTTAGCTTTTAAACTCTTCCATAAGAGGCACTATAGTGCTATAGAACTTCATTCAACATGTCCCTGGGCAGTTTTAGAATGGTAAATAGAATGTGTTACCTGGTATTTGTCTCAGTACAGTGAATTTATTCCCTTATAAACACGTAAGAAATTCAAGAATTCTTTATATGCGTGTAAATTCCCAAACAGCAACCAGGGTGTCCATTTACTGAACTCTGATGTCTTCACAGACGATACAATAAAAACACTAATTCATAAAGTCTGTCCATAAAGCTTTGGAAGCCATACAGCACAAAAGTAAGTGGGTATTGACCGATAATCGCTAGGGAAAGAAGAGCAGATTACCCTAAAATCACCTGGGCTACTTTTAAATAATTTATTTGAATTTATTTTTAAAAAGATTTATTTTACTTTTAATTATGTGAACATTGGGGTGGCCATGGGATGTGTGAACATGAGTACACATGCTCAAGGAGGCCGGAAGAGAGTGTTGTATGAAGCTGAAGTTACGAGCAGGTATGGATCACCTGATGTGGTTCTGGAACCTGAACTCTAGTCCTCTGCATTACACACTCCTAACCACTGGCACATCTCTCTAACATACAGTGATCTAGAAATAATGAGAATGATTTTAAATTACCACAAATAGGAAATACAGAAGGTGGCAAGGGATGGAGGAAAACACATGACATTAACTTCTGGCCTCTAAACACATGTACACATATGCATGTGTAATTGCAAATAATGTACCCGCAAAATGTAACTCTGCAACCATATATACATGCAGCACACACACACACACACACACACACACACACACACACACACACACTCACACACACACACATGTGCATGCCCCCAAATACATTCAGTAAACATGTAGGTAAATGATTATAACAGGAAAAACTTCTCTCACCTCTGTTTGTTTATTCTGTCATCGTGCAAATGAACTCCTTGGTTTCACTCCTCTACTCTGTGTGTATTCAAGACTTTTAAATTAGACTAAAGAAGAAATAGGTTTTAGATATTTAATAGGATTATTCGAGATGAAAAAGGCCTAAAAAACAGAGACTAGAAATAAAAAGAATTAGTGAAGAATATCCAGGAACATCCCCTAGGGCTTCCAGACTTTAGAGAGGACAAAACAGGGAACATATACTGTTGTGTTTAATGAGTTGTTTCTACAAGTAACTCTACTCTTTCAGAAACTGAAAATGCCCACATCCCTTTCTCATGACTTTCTATTTCTTCCTACACTAAGGACACAAACATTAGTTTTTATGCAGGGCAGAGTTGGGTTACAGTCATCTACTAATTCTGCCCTGAAGCACCAGTTGGGGAAGAATCTGAAGGGCTTTGTGATGCTAACTAAGAACAAGCTCATCCACCCTTATTCTCACTGCTAAGGACTTCTCAACACCAATAGCATATTTCTGCTCTTCCTGACTCTAGGAGAAAGAGCTGCCTTCGCTCAGATGCCACTTGCAGAAGAACCACAGAGAAGAAAATTGCAGATGTCCACCTCCGTGGTGCCTTTTTTGTTGGTCTGGTAGCAGTCCGGGTAGCTCTCCATGATAAGGCTCCTCTCCCATTATCATTACCCCAGGACTTTGTATCCAAGAAGAGATGTAAGTAAATAAGTTAGAAAAATCAGCCAGTATCTTCTCCATCAGAAATAACATAACCAATGTAGCTAATATATGTAACACTTTATTCTCTTTTCCTATACATTTTAATAGCTGAAATCATACTGTATTTTGTAATATTGTAAAAAATTCTATCAGTATGCATATCCCCATTTGAATCTACTTATGCATGCTTCTTTTTATATCATTATTACATGATTTCAATAATTATGGCTCTTACTCTTATCAAAACCATGTTATTATATTGAATGTATTTTCTAAGTATTATTCCAATTATCCTAAATTATAAATATTCTTAGTTCATGTAGGTTATATTCTGATAAAAGGTAACTCTCTTCTCAGTTTAATGTTACAATGCTGCAGTGTCCTTGCCCTTATGCAGAAATAGTTTCCATGACACCTGTTTAGATAGATGGGTATTAGATTGAAAATATATAGACCTTTCTTTGATAGAAACTATAAAACTGTGATGAAAATATTAGTTCAGGCACATCTTCCCATATTTTACATCCTGTTTTGCCACATACTTCCTGGAGCTGCAAGTGTCAATGATATGTTTATGACTAGTACTCCAGGAAGGCTATCCCATACATTTATCCCTTCCCTCCTCAATGTCACCTTACTTAGGATCTGAAGAAGCTTCACCTTCCCAGCATGCATGCTTCCCTCAGAATGCCTTCTCCAACTCCGTTTCATGTCTTCGCTCAGTCCAATATCTACTGTCTGTGTAAGGCTCTGTGTCCACTGGAGTTTTCTAACTGTTCACTTTATTGCCCACTTTCCCATCCTCCTGGAAAACTCCTACTTTCAACAACAGAGTCCACAGGCAGACAAACTGAGCACAGTATCAATGAACGAATTTAGACAAATTCCAGAACAAAGAATCTTTACCTTCTTTGTTTTGTAATTCGCCTTAGTCTGAAAGCATTCTTAGTCTCTCACTCTAGTCTCCTCATCCCAAACACTATGGGTGGTGACAATATCCAAAACACTTCAAAGTCAAGACAGAGAGCTGATGCTCTTCAATTCTGAAGGCAAGGAGATCACAGACACAGGTGGCAAATCCTTCTTCGTACAAGTCAGTTATTTATTAATTATTTACTTATTCTTTATGTTTTGTTTATTCAATAAATGGGCTAATGCCAACCTACCCACATACAGAAGGGAGGAAATTCTTTTTTACTCTGTGTACAGAGAAAAATATTAATTTTACCCAGAAACCTCTGCACAGGAGGCATCCACATTCATACTTAACCAAATCTATGCTTATCTCATGGTCTGGTGAAGCTGACACAAGAGTTTATGATCTAGATCTGAGCACTAGGGGAAGAAGAGAAGTCACGTCTGGGCAGACAACATACCCAAACATAAGTAACCCACCAAACAAATGCTGTCTTAGTTTACTTGCAAGGTTGATGCAAAACTTTTACAGTGATATGAATGCTTTTTTCTCACTATAAAATATATTACTTATGAAAATTTAGAATGAACAGAGCACTACAAGGAAGAAACTGATTTACTTACAACCTCATGTAAATTAACTTTTGTTGGGGCTGACTTGGTGGTTAAGAACATTTGTTGCTCTTCCAGAGGATCTGAGTCCAGGTCCAGCAACCATGTGCCAGTTTACAGCCATTTTATTTTATTTTATATTTATTTATTTATTTATTAAAGATTTCTGTCTCTTCCCTGCCACCGCCTCCCATTTCCCTCCCCCTCCCCCAATTAAGTCCCACCACCTCAGCCCGAAAAGCAATCAGGGTTCCCTGTCCTGTGGGAAGTTCAAGGAACCCCCACCTCCATCCAGGTCTAGTAAGTTGAGAATCCAAACTGCCTAGGCTCCCACAAAGCCAGTGCGTGCAGTAGGATCAGAAACCCATTGACATTGTTCTTGAGTTCTCAGTAGTCCTCATTGTCCGATATGTTCAGAGAGTCCGGTTTTATCCCATGCTTTTTCAGATCCAGGCCAGCTGGCCTTGGTGAATTCCCAGTAGAACATCACCATTGTCTCAGTGTGTGGGTGCACCCCTCGCGGTCCTGACTTCCTTGCTCATGTTCTCTCTCCTTCTACTCCTGATTTGGACCTTGAGATTTCAGTCCTGCGCTCCAAAGTGGGTCTCTGTCTCTGTCTCCTTTCATCGCCTGCTGAAGGTTAATATTCAGGAGGATGCCTATATGTTTTTCTTTGGGTTCTCCTTATTTAGCTTCTCTAGGATCACTAATTATAGGCTCAATGTCCTTGGTTTATAGCTAGAAACCAAATATGAGTGAGTACATCCCATGTTCCTCTTTTTGGGTCTGGCTTACCTCACTCAGGATAGTGTTTTCTATTTCCATCCATTTGCATGCAAAATTCAAGAAGCCCTTGTTTTTTACTGCTGAGTAGTACTCTAATATGTATATATTCCATACTTTTTTCATCCATTCTTCCATTGAAGGGCATATAGGTTGTTTCCAGGTTCTGGCTATCACAAACAATGCTGCTATGAACATCGTAGAGCATATACTTTTGTTGTATGATAAGGCCTCTCTTGGGTATATTCCCAAGAGTGGTGTTGCTGGGTCCAGGGGTAAGTTGATCCCGAATTTCCTGAGAAACCGCCACACTGCTTTCCAAAGTGGTTGCACAAGTTTGCATTCCCACCAGCAATGGATGAGTGTACCCCTTTCTCCACAACCTCTCCAACAAAGGCTATCATTGGTGTTTTTTATTTTAGCCATTCTGAAAGGTGTAAGATGGTATCTTAAAGTTGTCTTGATTTGCATTTCCCTGATCGCTAAGGAAGTTGAGCATGACCTTAAGTGTCTTTTGGCCATTTGAACTTCTTCTGTTGAGAATTCTCTGTTCAGCTCAATGCCCCATTTTATAATTGGGTTGATTAGCCTTTTACGGTCTAGTTTCTTGAGATCTTTATATATTTTGAAGATCAGACCTTTGTCAGTTGCGCAGTTGGTGAAGATCTTCTCCCAGTCAGTGGGTTGCCTTTTTGTCTTTGCGACAGTGTCCTTTGCTTTACAGAAGCTTCTCAGTCTCACGATGTCCCATTTATTCAATGAGGTCCTTAATGTCTGTGCTGCTGGGGTTGTTGTAATAAGGGCGGCAGGGCTGCGTCCCCAACACCCCAGCCGCCGGCTTCGGCTAGCTTATGCCCCAAAATAATTACACGGATACTGTATTCATTTAAACACTGCTTGGCTCATTTCTACCTAGCATCTTCTAGGCTAACTCTCCTACCTGGACTAGCCCATTTCTTATCATCTGTATAGCACCGGTCTTACCGGGAAGATTCTAGCCTAAGTCCATCCTGGGTCGGAGCTTCATAGCGTGCGTCTTCCCTGGAGCAGGTAGCATGGCGTCTCTCTTGCGTCTGCTCCAGAGAGGAGAGCTGTCGAGTCTGACCTCACTTCCTCTTCCTCCCGGCATTCTGTTCTGTTTATTCCTCCCACCTATCTCCTAACCAATGAGAGCCAAACAGCTTCTTTTATTTTAACCAATGACATTCCTCCATCATGGGGTTATACTTAGGACGTGGTCTCCTGTGCCCATGTGTTGTAGAGTACTTCTCACTTTCTCTTCTATCTAGTTCAGTGTGTTCGGACTGATATTGAGGATTTTAATCGATTTAGACTTGAATTTTGTGCATGGTGATAGATATGGATCTATTTTCATTCTTCTACAGGTTGACATCCAGTTTTGCCAGCACAATTTGTCGAAGATGCTCTCTTTTTTCCATTGTATAATTTTAGCTCCTTTATCAAAAATCAGGTGTTCATAGGTTTGTAGGTTAATGTCAGGGTCTTCTATTCGATTCCATTGGTCGACTTCTCTGTTTTTATGCCCATACCAAGCTGTTTTCAATACTGTAACTCTGTAGTAGAGTTTGAAGTCAGGGATAGTAATGCCTCCAGAAGTTCCTTTATTGTATAAGATTGTTTTGGCTATCCTGGGTTTTTTTTTTCCATATAAAGTTGATTATTATCTTCTCCAGATCTGTGAAGAATTGTGATGGGATTTTGATGGGGATTGCATTGAATCTATAGATTGCTTTTGGTAGAATTGCCATTTTTCCTATGTTGATCCTCCCAATCCAGGAGCAAGGGAGATCCTTCCATTTTCTGGTGTCCTCTTCAATTTCTTTCTTCAAAGACTTAAAGTTCTTGTCAAATAGATCTTTCACTACCTTGGTTAGAGTTACCCCAAGATAGTTTATGCTATTTGTGGCTATCGTGAAAGGTGATGCTTCTCTAATTTCCCTCTCTGTTTCCTTATCCTTAGTGTATAGGAAGGCCACTGATTTTTTGGAGTTGATCTTGTATCCTGCCACATTACTAAAGGTGTTTATCAGCTGTAGGAGTTCTTTGGTAGAGTTTTTGGGATCGCTTATGTATACTATCATATCATCTGCAAATAACGAGAGCTTAACTTCTTCTTTTCCGATACAAATCCCCTTGATCCCCTTATGTTGTCTTATTGCTATTGCTAGAACTTCAAGCACTATATTGAAGTGGTATGGAGAGAGTGGACAGCCTTGTCGTGTTCCTGAGTTAAGCAGGATGGCTTTGAGTTTTTCTCCATTTAATTTAATGCTAGCTGTCGGCTTGCTGTAAATAGCTTTTATTATATTTAGGTATGACCCTTGTATCCCTAACCTCTCCAAGACTTTTATCATAAAGGGGTGTTGAATTTTGTCAAATGCTTTTTCAGCATCTAATGAAATGGTCATATGGTTTTTTTCTTTCAGTTTATTTATATGGTGGATTACATTGATAGATTTTCTTATGTTGAACCAGCCCTGCATCTCTGGGATGAAGCCTACTTGATCATGATGGATAATTTTTCTAATGTGTTCTTGGATTCTGTTTGCCAGCATTTTATTGAGAATTTTTGTGTCGATATTCATGAGTGAGATAGGCCTGTAATTCTCTTTCTTGGTTGGGTCTTTGTGTGGTTTTGTTTTCAGGGTAACTGTAGCTTCATAAAAGGAATTTGGCAATGACTCTTCTGTTTCTATATTGTGAAATACATTAAAGAGTATAGGTATTAGCTCTTCTTGGAAGTTCTGGTAGAATTCTGCATTGAAACCATCTGGTCCTGGGCTTTTTTTGGAAGGGAGATTTTTGATAACGCGACTAACAGGTCTATTTAGATCGTTCACCTGGTCTTGGTTTAGCTTTGGTATGTGGTACTTATCTAAAAAAATGTCCATTTCTTTTGCATTTTCTAGTAGTGTGGCATACAGGTGTTTCTAGTAAGATCTAATGTGTCTCTGAATTTCCTCTGTGTCTGTGGTTATGTCCCCCTTTTCATTTCTGATCTTATTTATTTGCGTGTTCTCTCTCTGTCGTTTAATTAGTTTGGATAGGGGTTTGTCGATCTTGTTGATTTTCTCCAAGAACCAACTTTTTGTTTCATTGATTATTTGGACTGTTTTCTGTATTTCTATTTTGTTGATTTCCTCCCTCAGTTTGATTATTTCCAGTCTTCTACTCCTCCTATGCACGTCTGCTTCTTTTTTTTCTAAAGCTTTCAGGTGTGCTGTTAAGTCTCCGATGTATGCTTTCTCCATTTTCTCTAAGTGGGCACTTAGTGCTATGAACTTTCCTCTTAGCACTGCTTTCATAGTGTCCCATAGGTTTGAGTATGTTGTCCCTTTATTTTTCATTAAATTCAAGGAAGACTTTAATTTCTTTCTTGATTTCTTCCTTGACCCAGGTGTGGTTCAATAGTTGACTGCTCAGTTTCCATGAGTTTGTCGGCTTTCTGGAGGTAGGTTGTTGTTGAATTCTAACTTCAATCTGTGGTGATCTGATAAGACACAGGTGGACACTGATATTTTTTTGTATCTGTGGAGGTTTCCTTTGTTTCCGAGTATGTGGTCAATTTTGGAGAAGGTTCCATGAGCTGCAGAGAAGAAGGTATATTCTTTCCTATTTGGGTGGAATGTTCTATAGATGTCTGTTAAGTCCATTTGCTTCATTACCTCCAGTAGTTCTCTTACTTCTCTATTAGGTTTCTGTCTGATTGACCTGTCCATTGCTGAGAGAGGTATATTGAAGTCTCCTACTACTAGTGTTTGTGGTTTGTTGTCTGCCTTGAGTTTTAGTAATATTTCTTTTATATAAGTGGGTGCTTTTATATTAGGGGTGTAAATATTCAGGATTGAGACG
The DNA here is from genome assembly GCF_037038515.1 of Microtus pennsylvanicus. Classification (NCBI taxonomy): domain Eukaryota; kingdom Metazoa; phylum Chordata; class Mammalia; order Rodentia; family Cricetidae; genus Microtus; species Microtus pennsylvanicus. The sequence goes on along the minus strand of NC_134583.1, from coordinate 34,283,271 downwards.
TCATCCTGACAAATTATTCCTGTTATGAGTATAAAGTGTCCATCTCGATCTCTTCTGATTGATTTTAGTTTGAAGTCAGTTTTGTTAGAAATTAATATGGCCACACCTGCTTTTTTCTTAGGACCATTTGCTTGAAAGACCTTTTCCCAACCCTTTTCTCTGAGTAGATGCCTGTCTTTGTGGTTGAGATGTGTTTCTTGCAAACAGCAGAATGTTGGATCCTGTTGTCGTATCCAATCTCTTAGCCTGTGCCTTTTTATAGGTGAATTGAGACCATTAATATTAAGTGATATTAATGACCAGTGGTTGTTTATGCCGGATATTCTTATTGTTTTTGGAAGTAGAATTTGTGTGTCTCCCTTCTTTGAGTTGTGCTAGTGAAGGGTTGCTAGATGCCTCAGTTATTGTAGGCAGTGTTGGCAATGTTGGATTCCTTGGGTTGCGATTTTCCTTCTATTACTTTCTGTAGGGCTGGATTTGTGGCTACGTATTGTTTAAATTTGTTCTTATCCTGGAATGTCTTGTTTTCTCCATTTATAGTGAACGAAAGCTTGGCTGGGTATAGTAGTCTGGGCTTGCATCCATGGTCTCAGCTTCTGCAGTACTTCTATCCAGGACCTTCTGGCTTTCATTGTTTCCATAGAGAAATCAGGTGTAAGTCTGATCAGTTTACCTTTATAAGTTACTTGGCCTTTTTTCTTTGCAGCTCTTAGTATTCTTTCTTTAAACTGTATATTTTGTGTTTTGATTATTATATGGTGAGGGGATGTTTTTCTTTGATCCAGTCTGTTTGGTGTTCTGTATGCTTCTTGAATATTCAAAGTAATATCTTTCTTTATGTTGGGAAAGTTTTCTTCCATAATTTTATTCAAAATATTTTCTGGGCCTTTGAGCTGTGACTCTTCTCCTTTTTCTATTCCTATTATTCTTAGGTTTGCTCTTTTTATTGTGTCCCATAATTCCTGAATGTTTTGTGATGAGAATTTGTTGGCTTTGCAGTTTTCTTTAATCAGAGCGTTTATTTTCTCTATGGTGTCCTCAGAATCTGAGATTCTTTCTTCTATTTCTTGTATTCTATTGATTATGCTTGTTTCTGTAGGCTCTGCTCGTTGACCTAGATTTTCCTTATCCAGCTGGTCCTCAGTTTGTGTTTTCGTCCTTGCTTCCATTTCAGTTTTCAATTCTTGAACTGTTTCCATTACCTGTTTGATCGTTCTTTCTTGGTTTCCCAGGGTATTATGTACGTATTTACTCATTTCTTCAAACTTTTGGTTATACTTCTCATCCATTTCTATAAGGGCATTTTTCCCATGTTTTTTAAGGGACTCTATTGCTTTCATAAGGTCAATTTTTTCCACTTCTTCTGTGTTAGGGTGTTGAAGACCTTCTTTTGTAAGATCATTGGGTTCTGGTGTTTTCATGCTGTTTCTCAGATTATTGGGTGAATTCTTGCCTTGGCGCCTGCCCATCTCCTCCTATCGATGCTATCTAAGGGGTCTGTTAAAACTGGTTCAGGTTTCCCTGCTGGTCAGGGGCTCCTCTTACAATATGCCCTTGCTTTGTTTCCTGGTTCCTGCCGGGGGGTGGGGGGGCAAGATCCCTCTCACCCCTCAGAAGAGTCTTCAGGAATAGGACCCGGATCCTCCTTTGCCAGGGACCTCCGCAACCGAAGGCCTACCTCTTTGATTTATTTGTAGTGGGGCGATCTGCTCTCGGTGTTGCTCTTGGTCACTGCAGCCTGCTTCTGCTGCCACGAAGGTTCTGCTGCCACGAAGGTTCCCGCTCCCTGTGCCTGTGTCCTTTGCTACCACTCCGGTCCCAGCCAGTCCCAGTCGGTCCCCACCGGCGTGGAGGGCATCCTCTGGCTGCCTCAGCTGTCCGGTGTTCTGGCCGCCTCCGCCATCTGGTGTTCCGGCCGCATCTGCCGTCCGGTGTTCTGGCCACCCTTACAGCCATTTTAAACTTCAGTTCCAGTTTCAATAGCCTCTGCTGCTCTCTATAGGCACCAGGCACAGACATGGTATACAAACATCCATGCAGACAAGACATCCATAGTTCTTTGAAAATTTTTAAAAATTGTTAGTATTCTGTTTTCCTTTCTGGTGTGAAAATCAAGAAGACATATGAAAAATTGAGCTAATTGCTATTTTTATATCTCTGTTACATTTTTTTTAATATACCATATCGGTAATTTTGAAGTTGGTCCTGGGAATCTGAACGGTGGGAGGTAAGGCGGTGCTGTTTGTCTGTGGTGGTTGTTTGTCATCAGCCTCACTACTCACTCGCTCTGCTCTGCACTTACTTGGGATTTTATGTATGCTCTCCTCCCTGCAGCTCTGGAGCATGCACTGAAGAATTTCTAGGTTCCCCAGGGAGCTCTGCTGGTGGTTGTGAACAAGACATTTGTGAACTGCTCTCAAAGGCATAACATTTAACGGCTTTTTGTGGGTCATTGCACTGGCAGTTATTCAGATAGGGCAACTGCAGCCTGAGCTGCTTTTTCCATTTGTTACTGCACAGCCTTGGCTGTATCCCACTACCCACACTCACTTGAGCAAAGTAAACAGAGGAGGCCTTTTCCAGGTACATAACCAACTGAATTTTAAGGGGAGCGAAGACATAGAATCAGCATATTTTTGCCTCAAGTTAAGTACAATTCATCTGTAAAATCTGAATTCTATCCATATTTTGTTTTTTAAAAAAATCTGTGATTCCTATGAAAAATGTATTATTCCCTATGTTTAAATAATAGGCACTAATATAGTGTGCTTATAATGCATCCAAAATGTCCTAAATACTTTAATTACTTTATTTCATAGTAATATAAGCCATCACACATTCATAGCATAAGTACTGTGCAATTTTACAAGAAGAGATATGAAAATCTTTTTTTTTTCTTTTTTCAGCAAGGACAAGCTCATTATGACTTGCGGTGTCCATACAACTCACCACTACACGCATTGTCTTTTAAAGAGGGAAATATCAACTCTCCTGTAGATAATTAGAGAAGCATCACTGAAGCTGTTAATATGTTTAGCCTAACCTTGGAATCCAGGATATACAGTTTCTTGGTATTTTTCCAAGTCTAGCATCCTCAATGAATGAGCACAGTAATTTTAAGAAGGTAACAAAAGAATGTGACAACAAGATGATCAAATAAGTGCGTATATTTCCTCTTCCAGGACAGAAACATCAACTAAAATAATTACTGCCATCCGAGCATTAATTATCTTTCTCTTATGAAGAATTCCCCATCTTTGAGTCTGATTGATTCCAATGTGTGGTTATTTTTAATTTGTGACCTTTGTTTTGGTAATAGCATTTTTAACAAATTCCTGGTGAGATTCATGGAGCACAGACAAATGAAGGTGAATTAGGAGGGTAGGAAGGACAGTTACATAATTTCTGTGTCATCCTTATCCAATCTCAGACAACAGAAAAGGGGTAAAGCCCTCCTTCTCTTTAGGGGAGACAGGAAGGAACAATGCTCTTTGCCATAGATGCCAGGAACACTAGACCCCAGTAACCCTTGGTGTTAGGCCAGTTCTGTAACCCAGACTACAGATCCATACTGTGAGCACTGCCAGCATTCAGGAATGCATGAAGTTTACTTCAACAGAATCGAAGGATGCAACCAGCTTATAAAAGCAATATAATTTCCCCTACATGAGCAATAATGTGACTATGAAACCAACAAAATAATTAGATTTAAATCATCATAAAAAATAGAAATAAATTTAACCAAGGAAGTGGAAGGTTTATCATGTAGAACTATTAAACATTCAGGAAAGAAACTGAGGCACAAGTCAAAACAATAGGATTCGAGAGATATTTCATGCTCATGAACTTAATAGGTGAATATTGTTAAAATGTCCATGCTCCTCAAAGGGATCTGAAGATACAAAGCAATTCTTTCTACAGTATGAATGACATTTTCAACAGAAAGAGAAAAATCAATTGTTAATTCACAAGAAACCAAATTATCACCAAAGTATTAAAGTAATATTAACCAGAAAAAGAAGCCAAATTACAAGCACCAAATCACTAACTTCACAGTACAAAGTTGTAGCAAACAGAGCAGCATGGTACTAGTATAAGGACAGATATAAGCCAATGGAATAGATGAGAGGACGCCAATTAAGTTAATGCATTTATGATCAACTATCAAAAATGAACACACAAGAGGAAATAATAGTTTTGGATCTGTATACAATGCCATTTATAACAATCAACCAAGACTGATTAAGCAGTCAAGGCCCTGAAAATGGAAACACGGAGGAAACATGGGATAAAAGTTTCAGTGTGTGATCTAATGTGATAATTTTGGGGGATGACCCCCCAAAGCACAGTTTCCAAAATGAATAAACAGACAAATGAGATATCATCAACCCACCAAGCTTCTGCCCAGAAATAAGAACTATCCCCACAGTGATAGCTGAGAGGTGGGATAGTGTATCTACAAACCATATATATGACATGGCATTAGCACTCCAGATATAGAAAGAACCCAGACAACGGGAGAGAAAAATTCAAGTGCTCTGACAAAAACCAAGAAAATGTTATAAATGAATAGGCATTTTTTGAAAGATATGAAATAAACACCTCTGAGTACATGAAGTATAAGAAATGTTGGGAATCATTAATCATCAGGAAAATGCAAATCAATCCCACAGTGAATTATTTCCCCATCTGATCAGTGTAATGATGAGGAGGTTGGAGACAACAGACCTTGTTCGATATTGCTGGAAATGCAAACTATGGCAACCGTTGTGAAAAACAGTATGAAACACCTCCCAAAACTCAAAAATCAAACCGATGTGGGAATTCCTCACTACAGCATATATTAAAGGAAGTGAAACAATTATTTGGAAATAACATCTGCACCTCAGTGCACCTTTATGTATTTTTTCTTGATTTGTTTTCATAGCTAAAATCACAACAAAAGTCCATGTAGTGAACAAACTAAATTTATGCACTTCCTTTTTTGTTGTGTGTCCATGGCTGTATATTCACATGTGTGCCTGCATGTAGTCGAGAATTTGATATCTGCTCCCTTCCTTGGTCACGGTCCATCTTATTCTTGGAGGCAGGATCTCTCACTGAACCTGGAGATCATAGTCTTAGTGAGACAGGTTCAGTAGTGAGCCATGGGATTTGCTTGTCTCTCCTTACAATCCCTTGGACTAATGTGTAGTGCCGTGCAGTTTTTACATGGGTGCTGAGGATCTGAACTCAAGCCTTCTGTCTTTTGCACCAAGCACTTTATCCAGTTCCACAACCCCAACTGCTGCAGCTTTTAGCATATCAATCCCTAGAACACTAAAGTATTCTCCTTTGTTATGGGAAAACCATCACTGGTGCGCCCTAACTTCATGATCTCACAGAAGGTCGGCAACAGATCTGTTCGGATCTTAAAGTGCTACACGTATCACTTCTATGAGGGTGATGTTCTTCCAATACATTTTATTTTGCAAAACATAAAGTGGTTTTAATAGAGAAAGAGCTATTTGGCTATGAAATAGAAAATGAAGAAGTAAAACCAAAACCCCAATTACACAAAATGTTGCTCAAATAGGGTCTTGAAGATCTGCCATGAACTAGAGTCTGATTTGTTTTTAGAGAGCTTAAAAAATTCATGAGACAGTGTTATATGAAGCAGCACTATGGACTTGTATCTGAATTCAGCTTCAATTGGATTCCTGAGAACTCAGTGATAGCTACAAATGCTGAGAGTTTTCACAGAAAGTAGGACTTTGGCTTGTATCTTGGGACTTTTTGTTGTTGTTGTTTATTTTTTTTTAGCTGTTAAAAAAAGTTTCTGCCTCCTCCCCGTTTCCCATTTCCCTCCCCCTCATCCCAGAGATTGCCCCCTCCCTCCTCTCCCCCCTCCCCACTCCTCTCGCTCTTCCCCCACTCCATTCCCCCTCCCTCTCGAGACGGAAGGGCAGTCCAGATACCCTGCCCTGTGGGAAGTCCAAGGTCCTCCCACTTCTATCCAGGTCCAGGAGGGTGAGCATCCAAACAGGCTAGGCTCCCACAAAGCCAGTTCATGTATTAGGATCGAAACCTAGTGCCATCGTCCTTGGCTTCTCATCAGCCTTCATTGTCCAATGTTCAGAGAGTCCGGTTTCATCCCATGCTTATGCAGTCCCAGTCCCGCTGGCCTTGGTGATCTCCCAATAGATCAGCTCCACTGTCTCAGTGGGTGGGTGTACCCCTCGTGGTCCTGACTTCCTTGCTCATGTTCTCCCTCCTTCTGCTCCTCATTTGGACCTTAAGAGCTCAGTCCGGTGCTCCAATTTGGGTCTCTGTCTCTATCTCAATCCATCGCCAGATGAAGGTTCTAAGGTGATATGTAAGATATTCATCAGTATGGCAATAGGATAGGGTCATTTCAGGTTCCCTCTTTTCAGTTGCACAAGGTACTAGCTGGGGACATCTCCCTGAACACCTGCGAGCCCCTCTAGAGTCAAGTCTCTTGCCAACCCTAAGATGGCTCCCTTAATAAGGATATATATTTCTCTGCTTCCATATCCACCCTTCCTTTATCCCAAGCATCCTATTACCCCAAGCTCCCCCCATCCTCCTCTTCCCACGTTTCTCACCCCATATCCCCTTAGCCCCATGCCACCTCACCACCAAGTTCCCAGTTTTTGCCCGGCAATCTTGTCTACTTCCCATATCCAGGTGGATGATTATATGTTTTTCATTGGATTCACCTTCTTATTTAGCTTCTCTAGGATCACAAATCATATGCTCAATGTCCTTTATTTATGGCAAGAAACCAATTATGAGTGAGTACATCCCATGTTCATTTTTTGGGTCTGGAATACCAAACTCAGGATAGTGTTTTCTATTTCCATCCATTTGCATGCAAAATTCACAATGTCATTGTTTTTTACCACTGAGTAGTAATCTAATATGAATATATTCCACACTTTCTTCATCCATTCTTCCATTGAAGGGCATATAGGTTATTTCCAGGTTCTGGCTATTACAAAATAATGCTGCTATGAGCATAGTTGAACAGTTGCTTTTGTCATATGATAGGGCATCTCTTAGGTATATTCCCAAGAGTGGTATTACTGGATCTTGGGGTAGGTTGATCCCGAATTTGCTGAGAAATCAACACACTGATTTCCAAAGTGGTTGCACAAGTTTGCATTCCCACCAGCAATGAATGAATGTGCCCCTTACTCCACAACCTCTCCAGCAAAGGCTATTATTGGTGTTTTTGATTTTAGCTATTCTGACAGGTGTAAGATGGTATCTCAAAGTTGTTTTAATTTGCATTTCCCTGATTGCTAAGAAGGTTGAGCATGACCTTAAGTGTCTTTTGGCCATGTGAATTTCTTCTGTTGAGAATTCTCTGTTCAGTTCAGTGCCCCCATTTTTTAATTGCGTTAATTAGCATTTTAAAGTCTAGTTTCTTGAGTTCTTTATATATTTTGGAGATCAGACCTTTGTCTGTTGCAGGGTTGGTGAAGATCTTCTCCCAGTCAGTGGGTTGCCTTTTTGTCTTAGTGACAGTGTCCTTTCCTTTACAGAAGCTTCTCAGTTTCAGGAGGTCCCATTTATTTAATGTTGTCCTTAATGTCTGTGCTGCTGGGTATATACTTAGGAAGTGATCTCCTGTGCCCATATGTTGTAGAGTACTTCCCACTTTCCCTTCTATAGGTTCAGTGTGTTCAGACTGGTATTGAGGCTTTAATCCATTTGGACTTAAGTTTTGTGCATGGCGATAGATATGGGTCTATTTTCATTCTTCTACAGGTTGACAACCAGTTCTGCCAGCACCATTTGTTGAAGATGCTTTTTATCTTCCATTGAATACTTTTAGCTCCTTTATCAAAAATCAGGTGTTCATAGGTTTGTGGGTTAATATCCGGGTCTTCTATTCGATTCCATTGATCGACTTCTCTGTTTTTATGACAATACCAAGCTGTTTCCAATACTGTAGCTCTGTAATAGAGTTTGAAGTGAGGGATGGTAGTGCCTCCAGAAGTTCCTTTATTGTATAAGATTGTTTCGGCTATCCTGGGTTGTTTTTGTTTTTCCATATAAAGTTGATTAATGTCCTCTCAAGATCTGTGAAGAATTTTGATGGGATTTTAATGGGGATTGCATTGAATCTATAAATTCCCTTGGTAGAATTGCCATTTTTACTATGTTGATGCTACCAATCCAAGAGCAAGAGAGATCCTTCCATTTGCTGGTATCCTACTCAATTTCTTTCTTCAAAGACTTAAAGTTCTTGTCAAATAGAACTTTCAAATCCTTGGTTAGAGTTACCCCAAGATATTTTATGCTGTTTGTGGCTATCGTGAAAGGTGATGCTTCTCTGATTTCCCTCTCTGCTTCCATATCCTTTGTGTAGAGGAGGGCAACTGATTTTTTGGAATGGATCTTGTATCCTGCCACATTACTAAAGGTGTTTATCAGCTGTAGGAGTTCTTTGGTGGAGACTTTGGGGTCGCTTATGTACACTATCATATCATCTGCAAATAATGAAAGTTTAACTTCTTCCTTCCCAATTCCAATCCCTTTGATCCCCTTATGTTGTCTTATTGCTATTGCTAGAACTTCAAGCACTATATTGAAGAGTTATGGAGAGAGTGGAGAGCCTTGCCGTGTTCTTGATTTTAGTGGGATGGCTTTGAGTTTCTCTCCATTTAATTTGATGTTAGCTGTCGGCTTGCTTTAAATAGCTATTATTATAGTTAGGTATGACCCTTGTATCCCTAATTTCTCTAAGACGTTTATCATAAAGGGATGTTGAATTTTGTCAAATGCTTTTTCAGCATCTAATGAAATGATCATATGGTATTTTTCTTTCAGTTTATTTATATGATGGATTACCTTGATAGATTTTCGTATGTTGAACCAGCCCTGCATCCCTGGGATGAACCTACTTGATCATAATGGATAATTTTTCTAATGTGTTCTTGGATTCGGTTTGCCAGTATTTTATTGAGGATTTTCACATCGATGTTCATGAGTGAGATTGGCCTGTAATTCTCTTTCTTGGTTGAATCTTTGTGTAGTTTTGTTATCAGGGTAACTGTAGCTTCATAAAAGGAATTTGGCAATGACTTTTCTGTTTCTATATTGTGAAATACATTAAGGAGTATAGGTATTAGCTCTTCTTGGAAGTTCTGGTAGAACTCTGCATTGAAACCATCTGGTCCTGGGCTTTTTTGGTAGGGAGGGTTTTCATAAAACTTCTAATTCTTCGCGACTAACAGGTCTATTTAGATTGTTCAACTGGTCCTGATTTAACTTTGGTATATGGTATTTGTCTAAAAAAGTGTCCATTTCTTTTACATTTTCCAGTTTTGTGACATACAGGATTTTGTAGTAAGATCTAATGATTATCTGAATTTCCTCTGTATCTGTGGTTATGTCTCCCTTTTCATTTCTGATCTTGTTAATATTCTCTTTCCGCCGTTTGATTAGTTTGGATAGGGGTTTATCAATCTTGTTGATTTTCTCCAGGAACCAGCTTTTTGTTTCATTGATTCTTTGGATTGTTTTTTGTGTTTCTATTTTGTTGATTTCAGCCCTCAGTTTGATTATTTCCAGTCTTCTACTCCTCCTAGGTGAGTCTGCTTCTTTTTTTTTCTAGAGCTTTCAGGTGGGCTGTTAAGTCTCCAATATGTGCTTTCTCCATTTTCTCTAAGTGGACACTTAGTGCTATGAACTTTCCTCTTAGCACTGCTTTCATCGTGACCCATAAGTTCGAGTATGTTGTGTCTTTATTTTCATTGATTTCAAGAAAGACTTTAATTTCTTTCTTTATTTCTTCCTTGATCCAGGTGTGGTTCAGTAGTTGACTGTTCAGTTTCCATGAGTTCGTAGGCTTTCTGCGGGTAGCAATGTTGTTGAATTCTAACTTTAATCCATGGTGATCTGATAAGACACAGGTGGTTACTAATATTTTTTTGTAACTGTGTAAGTTTGCTTTGTTACCGAGTATGTGGTCAATTTTGAGAGAGGTTCCATGAGCTGCAGAGAAGAAGGTATATTCTTTCCTATTTGGTTGGAATTTTTATAGATGTCTGTTAAGTCCATTTGATTCATTACCTCCCTTAATCCTCATATTTCTCTGTTAGGTTTCTGTCTGATTGACCTGTCCATTGGTGAGAGAGGGGTGTTGAAATCTCCTACCATTACTGTGTGTGGTTTGACGATTGCCTTGAGCTTTAATAATGTTTCTTTTACATAAGTGGGTGCTTTTATATTAGGGGCATAGATATTCAGGATTGAGACTTTGTCTATATGAATTGTTCCTGTTATGAGAATAAAATGTCCTTCTCCATCTCTTCTTATTGATTTTAGTTTGAAGTCAACTTTGTTAGAAATTAGTATGGCCACACCTGCTTGTTTCTTAGGTCCATTTGCTTGATAAACCTTTTCCTAGCCCTTTACTCTGAGTAGATGTCTATCTTTGTGGTTGAGGTGTGTTTCTTGTAAACAGCAGAATGTTGGATCCTGTTTTCGTATCCAATCTCTTAGCCTGTGCCTCTTTATAGGTGAGTTGAGTCCATTGATATTAAGTGATAGTAATGACCAGTGGTTGTTAACTCTGTTCATGTTTTCTTTTTTTTTGGTAGTAGAGTTTGTGTGTTTCCTTTCTTCGAGTTGTACTGGTGAGGGTTATTAGATGTCTGAGTTATTGTGGGCATTGTTGGACTCCTTGGGTTGTATTTTTCCTTCTATTACTTTCTGTATGGCTGGATTTGTGGCTACATATTGTTTAAATTTGTTTTTACCCTGGAAAATTTTGTTTTCTCCATTTATAATGAACGAAAGCTTGGCTGGGTGTAGTAGTCTGGGCTTGCATCCTATGGTCTCTTAGTTTCTGCAGTACATGTATCCAGGACTTTCTGGTTTTCATGGTTTCCATAGAGAAGTCAGGTGTAAGTCTGATGGGTTTACCTTTATAAGTAACTTGGCCTTTTTCCTTTACAGTTCTTAATATTGTTTCTTTATTCTGTATGATTTGTGTTTTGATTACTATATGGCGAGGAGATTTTTTTTTTTGATCCAGCCTATTCGGTGTTCTGTATGCTTCTTGTACCTTCAAAGGAATACCTTTCTTTAGGTTGGGAAAGTTTTCTTCTATAATTTTATTGAATATATTTTCTGGACCGTTGAGCTGTTCTCCTTCTTCTACCCCAATTATTCTTAGGTTTGGTCTTTTTATTGTGTCCCAGATTTCCTGAATGTTTTGTGATGAGAATTTGTTGGTTTTGCTGTTTTCTTTGTTCAGTGTGTTTATTTTCTCTATGGTATCTTCAGTGTCTGACATTCTTTCTTCTATCTCTTGTAATCTGTTGGTAGTACTTGTCTCTGTAGATCCTGTTCATTTACCCAGATTTTCCATCTCCATCCTTCCCTTGGGTGTGTTTTCTTCATTACTTCCATTTCATTCTTCAAGTCTTGAATTGTTTCTCTTAACTGTTTGATTGCTTTTTCTTGTTTCTCTTGGCTTTCTAGGGTATCTTTGAGCAATTTATTCATTTCCTCTACCTTTTTGTTTGTAATCTCTAATTGTTTATGGCAGTTTTTCACCTCCTGTTTAAGGTCCTCTATTATTTTCATAAAATTCACTTTTGAGTCGATTTCTTCTAATTCTTCTGGAGTAGGGTGTACAATTCTTATTTTGGGAACCCTGGATTCTGGTGATGTCATGTTGCCTTTCAGGTTGTTGGAGGAATTCTTGCATTGGCGCCTGCCCATCTCTTTCTTCAAATGGTGCCAGGAGAGGCCTGGTGTCTTGGTCCAATATTTGGTGTGATTGACTCTCTGGGTGTATCTCCTCTGTGTAGAAGCAGGTACCGTCCCATCCAGATGGAACTCCTCAGCACCAAAACATGGATGCCTGGTAGTCCAATGATGTGTGGACAAACGGGCAAACTTGGGGGGCAGGGCAGGGTCAAATAGAACACAGGAGACGCTGCAGCACAAGCTGAAGGTGCCTGCGTTCCCTTTCAGGGGTCCTTGAGGCCTGCCCGGTAGGCACGCACTCACGACTCTGGGTGGGTAGCCTTAGTGTAGGAGCAGGAAACTGTTCCTTAGCAAAGGACCTTGCGGACAAGGCAGGCCATCCAGATGGAACTCCTCAGCACCTAAACAGGGAGCCTGGTAGCCCAATGAGCCGGGGACAAAAGGAGGAATGTGGCAGGCAGGGCAGGGTCCAGTAGAGCATAGGAGACCCTATTGCACAAGCTGAAGGTGTTGGAGCTCCCTTGCATGGGACCTTGAGGCCTGCCTGGTAGGCAGGAACTCACTGCTCTGGGTGGGTAGCCTTAGTGTAGGAGCGGAAAAGTGTTCTTGAGCAAAGGACCTAGCAGACAGCAGGGCAGGCTTGGGGGGGGGGAGCTGGGTGACTGGGTCATGTGTACAAAAAAGAGCCCTACAGCAGGAGCTGGGGGAGGGGGATTTGTGCTCTCTTTTGGGACAATCCCCCCCTGGATAGCACACATTCACCTGTCTAGATGGAACTCCTCAGCACCTAAACAGGGATGCCTGGAATCCCAATGAGCCAGGGACAAAGGGAAAAACGTGGCAGGCAGGGTGGGATCCAGTAGAACACAGGAGATCCTACAGCAAAAGATGAAGGTGCCAGGGCTCCCTTGCGGGGGACCTTGAGGCCTGCCTGATAGGCAGGCACTCACTGCTCTGGACGGGTAGCCTTAGTGTAGGAGCAGAAAACCTATCTTGGGATTTTTAATTGATCTTGGGCTTTGAAATAAACCAAGATAATGATTGAAAAGGATTGTTGAAATCAGTCCTACTTAAGTTTCCACATGGATAATACTACCGGCAGGATATCTTTGGCAATTAATCACAGGAAGATTCTTTGTGTAAAACAGAACCAAGAAAAATACCTGCTTTTTGGAAGAAATCTCAACTGCAAAGTTTTTCTTTTTATTGAATGTGAATGAGCTCTGTTGTGATCTATGCTGAATTCTTTCTAGTTGAGAAATGTGAATTAAACCTAATCTCCTTCCCCAGTGATCAATACATAGAAGTACCATAAAGACGTTGGACCTAGACCTTCTGCCATGCTCTGCATTCAATGAATGCCTCTCCTAAGTTTGTACTTGAGGACCTAAATATGCTAATATGATTTTCTTAGATTTGCTTTCTAATTTATTCCTATCTGTTGCAACTCTGCATAGCATCTGCTGTTCCCAGATAGGCCTTTCTCCTCGGTATTTCCTGGTGGATCTCATCCATTGCTCTTCTACCAACTGATTAGCTATGGCATGTTTTCCTTCTATTTCTGGTTTTTGGTTAGATAGACGATGGTTTAAAATGAAAGTTAACATTAGTGTTCAAACTGTATCTAACATTAGCAAAAAAAGTTTTATGTTTCATAAATAGAGAGAGAGAGAGGGAGTGAGGAAGGAAGACAGAGAAGAGAGAACATTTAAAGAGGTTTTCTTAAGATGTTCTGTCCAGTTTTCACTAAGCTTAGTCTGATTTATTTCAGACAAAATGTATTTTAATTTACATGGCTGGATTAAATAACTCTATGAACTTTGACCCTTGTGCTTGGGCATTAAGGATGTCAAATACCCATTTGGGTTTTGTTTATGTATTCCTTCCTGTTACATGTCATCTGTGGTTTAAATATTTCCATCACTGGCTTTGGGAAGGAAGCTCGGGCCATTTAAGTGAGAGAGCAACAGACAGGAGACACAGTAAATCAGAGCATTACTGATCTGATTGGATTTTGAACATCTTCCAAAAATACTCTTTGCATTCCTTTCTAATATTTGCCAACTGGATTGATTTATGCTAAAGCCTGTGACCTCATGTGGCAGTCTTTTCTTGGTCTGCTGCTGGCATATTACATGCAACCATGGTAGCAGTAATGATCAGTAATGTAGCCCATTAAATGACTACAGCCATTAGCAGAGGATTTTGGGGTGGAAGACTTTATTTTCTTATAAAAGAATTAAGTACTATTTGTATTACTAATGCAATAATGAAAATTTACATTCCATTAACTAGAAGACATCTCTCCACATTTTCTAAACAGTAGCTTTCATTAGTAAGTATGGATTGCAAGGAGTGATGAATGTCAGTGCTGAAGAAGAGCTAGTCAGGGCAGTCTGGGCTCTGTTACAGTTCCCATCCCAAATGAGATGTCATCAATCCTTGAGCACAGGGATTCTAGCCTTCTCCACAATGAATTCCAGGGCAAGCTGCTGTCTTGGGACTACCCTGGATAGTTTTCTTCAGTCACTGGGGACTGCCTCACAAAGAACTTTGGCTTCAATTGCTTTTTCTGCCTACATGTAAGTGATAAAACCACTTGATACACTTGATAGCTGTCACAGTAAACTCAGATGGCCACTGCTGCACAATGAGCCAGACTCCCTGACAATGACTCAAGACATTTCAGTGGGGATTGCTTTAATCTATGTATGTCAGACAAGCTCTTTAATAGCAATGACATCATCAACACCATTCTATCTGGGTAGAGGAAAGATCTAAGTAACAGATCTTAAGTCAGAGGAAATGCATAGGGAGAAGAACCATTGCACCACTTCATTGGAGAGTCTCAACTATATGGATATCGTACACCTAAAATTTCAGAACAGAAACATACTCTCATGAGCAGGGTTCTACCATCTAATTTTAGAAGTAAAACATGCATGGAAATAGCTTGTGGGCAAATTAGGTAGGTAAGATAAATAACCAGACCAGCTCAAGAATAACAGTTATATTTTAATAGTTGAAAAAGGGAAACTCAAGCTACAAGAGTGGGAGGTCTGACATTCCATTTGTCCAGCGGGCACCGCGCAGAAAGAATGAATGCCTGTGTCCTACCAGTTTTGCTACCTGAGCTATAGGTAGCCACACCCTAACTAGATGTGATTGATTGATAGTTTCCCCATCATCTCCCCCTTTTGTCTAAAAAAGATTGATCCAAACCCAATACAACTATATACAATAGGAACAGATACCAAATATAAAATTACAAACAATAAACAATATTAAACAAGGAACACATAACAAAAGTTTTACTAAACATTCTATTTCAAGGAATCTAATTATTGCATTGAAATTAAGCTTGGCTAAATCATGAAGAAAGTAACTACATTACCTAATCTTCAACTCCATCAAAGATCTGAGAAGAGAAACAATATTACTTGAGTAAACAGGAAGTGCAATAGAGAAACTTCCAAAATGTGCAACAAATTACAGAGACAACTTACTATCTGGGCAATCATCCAAAGTCGTATTTGCAATATTGAAGCAACCAACTTTGGCTAAGTCCTAGCATAATTGACATACCATTTTGAAAGGCAAGAAACTTTTCAAAATTATCTTACCCTGTCTTGGCAGGATATGACAGTCCTGTTTTATCCATTTACAGATGCTCTGTATCTCTGTCAGTGGTTGAGTTATGGGCATTTCTTTGCCCAAAGGCCAGGTCTGCCAAGAAGAAAGGCTCCAGGTGGAATGTCTTTGGTGCTCAACATTCTCTCGGGAATAGATTGATGCTGACAGGAGCAATCATATCAACAAAACCCTAAGTTATTTAAATGCCCAAAACAAAAGATTTTGGCAATTCATAAATCTTAAATTATTGCAAGTATCAGCACAGTAAAACCTTAAAAATTAAGCTATATCAACCACTTGATCAACACAGGGAGAACATTCAATAATTTTTCCTGTGAATGATACATAGGAAATTTAACTCAAGTATCATTTATTTAGAGACAGTCTCACTATGTAACTGTTCTCAAACTTACAGAGATCTGCCTACCTTTGCCATCTGAGTGCTGGGATTAAGGATATACACCATCATGTCTGGCTTGAGTATTTATTAGAAATTCTGTTTCACTCAGGAGACAGAGGCAGCCATATCTCCGTGAGTTTGAGGCCAGCCTGATCTATAAGAGGCAATAACAGTACGGGCTCCAAAGTTACGGAGAAACCAAACCAAACCAAACCAAACCAAACCAAAGCAAACCAAACCAAAACAAAATAAACAAACAAAAATACTGTGAGAAAGTTATAATACTGGGATTTGATTTTTTTCTGTATACAAAAAAATTATACATTAAAATTACTATTAGGCAGTTTGACAAGACTACTCATGATAAATTTATGTTTGAATTTGGACAAGTGGTTTACCCAGAGGCGGAAAGAGAAATTGTATGCAAATTTGAATTAATAATTTTTACAATAAAATTTTGTAATAGATTTTTTCCACAAAATTGTTTTATTTTTCATAATATAGTTTTAATTTTGTGACATTATAGTGTAATTACATCATTTTACCCTTCCTTTCTTTCCTCCTACTACTATGTGTTTCCTTCACTCTCTCAAATTTATGGACTTCTCTTTTTTATTGTTTTTATTGAGCTATACATGTTTCTCTACTCCCTTCCTTGTCTCTCCCCTCCATTTCAATCATCTCCCATGGTCCCCATGCTCCCAATTTACTCAAGAAATCTTGTCTTTTACTACTTCCCATGTAGAGGTAACCCAGATCCAGAAAGACAGTTATCACATGTACTCACTCATAAGTGGTTTTTAAACATAAAGCAAAGAAAACCAGCAAATCAGAATTCCAGAGAACCTAGACAACAATGAGAATACTAAGAGAGACATACATGGACTCTTCTTTTAAATTGTGTGTGTGTATGTCTGTGTGTGAGTGTATGTATGTACAACATATACATAACAACTATATACACGTATTCAAAGGGTGTGTGTGTGTGTACATACATATACATAACAACTATATCCACTTATGTGGAGGGTTTTCCCTTTCTGTGTTAATGCAATTACCATCTGGTAATGTGGTAGTTCAGGTCTTGTTTAGGAAGCCATTTTGATGAGACTTCAGGGGTGTAGCCTCTGTGGCATTCCTAAGGAGACACAATCTCAGAAAATTTTGCAATCTTTCTTTTCAACTTCCTTACACAGTGATTCCTGAGCCTTAGGTACAGGAATTGTTTTGTTGATTTATTAGTTGGACTTGATACCACAAGATCTTTTGTTCTTAATTTTCTAAAGGAACTCTAGCTAATACAAACAGAAACTCATTCTTTACAATCTAAGTAACAAGGTATTCTTTAATCCCCATCATAGGCAATATTAAATTATCATCATGGCAATCTGGGCTGAGGAACCCAACAGATTTTAATACATGTAGAAACTTAGTGATTCTCTTATGCTTTGATTGATGGGAGGAGATGGCACATGCAAGGGTAACTGTGGTCTTTCTGGAGACATTTCCTCTTTCTGCACTTTCCATAATGGCAAAAAACCCCTAAGTCCATTTCAAATGTCTGAGATTTCAGCATGAATTATTTCTTGAGTGTTTGTTGATATTGCAGAAAGCCAAAAGGCCAATCACACTGATTTTTGAAGAATCAGGTTGAGCTATTCTTTATCAATATGAGAAGCCATCAGTTTTAAAGCAGGAGCCGTATAAAACACTGGTAAAGGCAATGATGCTTAGAATTGCTGACAGTAGTACACATAGCGTCATGGATGGGAAAAAAACACTGAATTTCCTCTTGTGTGAAAAAAACTGGGGAAAAATTCAGATGATTCAATTATAATTTATATGCTAGTAAGAATCAGTAATACTGAGAATGAACAAGAATCAACGTGTTTTTTTCTACAAAGTACAGAAGAAGTGATCAAAGGCCAATTATGTGTGCATGTAATCATTGTACTGGATAGTCTTGTGTTAACTTGACACAATTTAAGATCCTCTGAGAGGAGTGAACCTCAATGCTTCCATAAGATCTGATTGTAGTCAAACCTGTAGGACATTTTCTTTAAGTGATGTGGAGGGCCCAGCCTGTTCTGTGTGGTGCTATCCCTGGGGCTAGTGGTCCTGAGTTTTATAAGAAAGTAGGTTGGCCAAACCATAGGGAGCAAGCTGCCCCCAGGTCTTGTCCTGTTTGAGTTCCTGTCCTGGTTTTCTTCAGTGATGGACTACAGTGGAAATATAATAAAAAAATAAATCCTTTTCTCTCCAGCTTCCTTTTTGGTCATGATGTTTCGTCACAGCAGCAGAAATCCTAACTAAGATAATTAGGGAGGATAAGTACTCGAAGAATTTTCTTAGACTAATGACACCAAGAGAATGAAATGGTAGCCTACAGAATGGAAAAAGATCTTCACCAACACAACATCTCACAGAAGACTGAGATTCAAAATATATAAAGAACTAAAAACAGTCTGGTCTACAAGAGCTAGTTCCAGGACAGGAACCACAAAGCTACGGAGAAACCCTGTCTCGAAAAATCCAAAAGAAAAAAAAAAACAAAAAAAAAAACCAAGAACTTAAAAAACTGGACATCAAAACAACAACAAACAAAACCAAATACTCCAACTAAAATATACCATTCAGATTTAAACAGGGAATTCACAACAGGGGAATCTCAAATGGCTGAGAATCACTTAAAGAAATGTTTATTTTTGGCCCTCAGGGAAATGAAAATCAAAATGACTCTGAGATTCCATTTTACACCTGTCAGAATGGTGAAGCTAAAAAAACACAAGTGACAGCTTATGTTAGAGAGGATGTGGAGCAAAGGAAGCACTCATCCATTGCTGGTGGGAGTGCAAACTTGTACAGTCACTTTGGAAATAAGTATGAAAATTTCTCAGAAAATTGGGAATTGATCTACCTCAAGGTCCAGATATAAACTGGAAACAACCTAGATGTCCCTCAACAGAAGAATAGACAGAATAGACAAATAGAATATGGTACATCTACACAATTGAGTACCACTCAGCTGTCAAAAACAATAACATCATGAAATCTGTTGATAAATGGATGGAACTAGAAAAGATCATACTGAGTGAGGTAATACAGGCAGAGAGAGACAAACATGGTATGGACTCATTTAAAAATAGATATTAGCAATAAAGCAAAGTAGAGAAATTCTATAATCTGAAGACTCAGAGAAGCTAGGTAACAAGGAGGCCTCAAAAGGGGACACATGAATCTCACTGTGAAAGGGAAATGTAATAGACTTTGCTGGTAGATGACATGGGGGATGGGAGTGTCTGGGTGAGGGTGAGGGAAGGGAACAGGAGGGGTTAGGCTGAGAAGGATGGAGGAGAGTACTGGGAGAAACAATTGGAATCTGGGGACATCTCTGGGATGAGCTAGAAACTCAGTGCAGAGGAAACTATCAGGAATCCATGAGAGTGACCCTAACAATAGGATATAATGGAGCCTGAACTGGCCCTTTCCCGTAACCAGGCAAGACTTCTAGTAGATGGACTAAGACACAAACCTTGTCACAAAACCCTCAATCTACAAACTGCCTACAAGATGTACTGGGATAAAAAGGTAACACATAGATTCTGGGAGTGGCCAACCAATGACTGGTCCAGCTTGAGAGCCATACCATGAGAGGGAGTCCAGCCTTGACATTGGATAGAGGGCCAAGACCTGGAGGCAAGATAGACCAGAGCCCTAGGATAGAACCAAACAGACTGGAAAGGAAAAAAAATGAATGATTCATAATGATGTTCTTCTATACTTATAGATAGGTACCCAGCCCAGTTGTCATCAGAGAAGCTTTTTGCCACAACTGGTAGAATTAGATGTAGAGACCCATAGCCAAACGTTAGGTGCAGCTCCTGGAATCCTTTGGCAGAGTCGGATGAAGTATTGTAGAAACCAGAGAGGTCAAGGACACCACAAGAAAACCCACAGAATCAACTAACCTGGGCTTATAGTTGCTCAGAAAGACTGAACTGACAACTGGGGAGGCTCTGTGGTTACTCTGCATATATATTACAATTGTATAGCTTGGTCTTCTTGTGGGACTCCTAACAGCAGCAGCAGAAACTCTGTTGCCTGCTTTTGTGACCCTTTCCTCCTACAGGGTTGTCTTGTCTAGACTCAATAGGAGAGGAGATGCATGCCTGGTCTCACTGCAATTGGATATGCTATGGCTGTCTGACATACATGGGAGTTCTCACCTTTTCTTAATAGAAATTGAGGGGGAATGGGTGGGGATAGGGGAGGTGGGAAAAGGACTGGGATGAGAGGAGAGAGGGGAAACTCTGGTTGGACTGTAAAACAAACAAGCAAACAAATACATAAAAAGAAGCCTTAGAAAAAATTGTGTATTATTGGAAAGACAGCAAAATTTTAAATTCCAAGCATAACTAGAATAACAATTGTTTGATAGTTATATAAAAATATGTTAGCAATGTAAACATAATAGAATGTATCACCAAGTATTATTTTATCATTTTTATTTAGGTCACATTTTTAATTTTTGGATATAATGAAATATGTTGAGAATATTTATGTTTAGTTAATAGCATGTCTTTCAACATGTTAAACATTTCTTTTAAGATACAGGCTAGAAAATGTTTGCAGAATGAATTAACATAATTATAATTACTTATAACCACCTACATATTTTAAAACCATTTAGAATTTGCTAAACTATTACATACAGGTTTGAAAAATGGTTTCTGTGTAAGTATCTTTTTGACTATGATTTCAAATCTAACTACACAGTTTTTCTTTTGAGTACTAAAAGGATACATTTAATTTTATATTATAAGGGAAAGATTATATCTTAGAAATGCCAAATTATGATAACTATGCTCTAAAAATATACTAGCATGACTGACAATGGTACCTCCTACTTATTTTTTTCAAAATATTGAGGTAAGTAATGTGTAGTAACACCTTCATACCTAATCCTGTTGCCTTAATTGTGTCCACTGAAAGAGTCTTCTTTGTGTTCTATTAGAAGTCTTTTTACTGATCTTGGATTATAAATGCTACTTATTGCTTTTCCAGTATATGTATCTATTCATTCACAATGTATTAGACTTATTCTGTGCACTGACCATTCAAAAATAAATAAAATAGAAAAAGCAAAATCAACGTATAGTATGACTTAAGCTATCAACTAAAAAACTATTATTGTAAAAATAGATGTTTTACATTTCCTAAAATTTAGATGTTTTTAATTTTTGTCAAAAACAACTTTTTACTTTAAATAGTATTTCCCTCTACAGATTACTTCCACGTCCTCCCCCTATACCCACACAACTTTAACTCTTTCTACGAGGAAACAGAATTCACAAACAACAATAAAACTTAGAAAATAAAATAAGACAATATCCAAAGGAAAGCAAAACAAAACTCACAAACACAAAAACCATTATATGTTGGTCAAATATACCTGAACATGCGGCCTGTCCTGGAGGGGTTGATATACCCAGTATCAATTCATCGGAGAAAACAGATTTTCCCTCTTCCAGCAGGTATAAGTTACAATTCAATTGTTAACCTTTACCCTAGTATTGAAGTTTTCATTTATTCATTCATTCATTCATTCATTCATTCATATTTTTAAATATAACAAAACAATATATAATAAAATAAAACATATACTATCACATCGAGGTTTGACAGGAACCTAAGAGAAGGCACAAGAACCAGAGACCAACTTTTTCTCACACTCAGGAATCCCATAAAACACTAAACTGGAAGCCATACTATAAACCCAGAGAAACTGGGGCATTTGTGTGCAGGCCCTGTTCATGCTGATTCACTCTGTGAATTCATATGAAATTCACTAATGTAGATTTAGAAGACCTTGTTTTCTTGATGTCCTCCATCCACTCTGGCTCTGTTTCCACAGGGTTCTTGAGTTCTGAGGGGAGGGATTTATCTAATGGAGATGTCCCATATAGGGCTGAGTGTTCCAAGGTCTATCACTCTCTGAACCTCGTCTGGCTGTGGGTCTATATATTAGTTTACATCTACTGCAGGAGAAACCTTCTCTGATGGCTGAACAAGGTACTGATCTACGAATATTACAAAATAACTTCAGGAGTCATTTTCTCACAATAATTTTTTTGTAATAGACCAATAATATTTGGTTTTACCTTAGGACCAGGTATCTAGTCTCTAGTTATTGAACACACACATACTGTTGGGTGTGTGTTCCATCTTGGGGTGTGACCTTTAAGTCATAGTAGTTATTGATTGTTACTCCCATAAGTTTTGTTCCACCATTGCCCTGGCATATCTTCCAGGCAGTACAACATTGTAGATCAAAGGGTTTGTGGCTTGGTGGGTGTTGACATTTCTCTTGGTAGTATGCAGAGTATAATCCTGTAGCAAACACTCCAGAACATAGGGATGAAGGCTGTATGTAGACACCAGCTCACATTCTTCATGGTCAATGAATTGTGTAGGTTTTGTCTTCAGCAGCAGGAACTTGGGGTCAATTTGTGGAGAGCAACTTATTATCTGGGCAACAGCATGGATTGTCTTGTAGATTTCCATGGTACTCCGTTGACCAACAACCCCCTTGGATGTAACCCAGTCCCTTTATGGGAAGCTTTGTTTAATGACAAAAGATGGCTGGTTGTGACACACTCTCTCATTATTTGGAGACTCTATTAGGATCAGCTTTATGTATTTTAGGAAGTTTCTGCTTCAAGAAGGTTTCATATCATTCCTTAAGTTTGTCTCAATTCCAGATGTCTCTCCAGCAATTCTTCCTTCAACCCATCTCCACTTTCCCTCCCCATCTGATTCTCCTTTCTCATCCCCTCATCCCCAGTCCACATATAAAATCTATTCAATTTTCCCCAGAGAGGTCCATGTGACTCTATGAGTCTATTCTTCTATACCTGACCTCTCTGAGGCTATGGATTTGTAGGTTGTTTACCATTGACTTAACAATACGTGTTGTATTTGTCTTTCTGGGTCTGAGATGCCTGATTCAAGATTTTATCTGTTCCATCCTTTTGCCTGAAAGTTTCATAATGTCATCTTTTTATGAACGATACTCCATTGTATAAATTTATCACACTTTTCCCTATACTTCTGTTGAAGGACATCTAGGTTGTTTCTAATTTCTGGCTATTATGAATAGAGCGGCAACAAATATCTTTGAGCTAGTGTTTTTGTCATAGGATGAAGCATCCCTTATATGCTCAAGTAGTATAACTGCATCTTGAGATATATCAATTTCTATCTTTCCGACGAAATGCCACCCTGATTTCCATACACTCCTACCAACAATGGATGCCTATTCCCCCTGATTCCAAATCTTTGTCAGCATAAGCTGTCACTTAATTTATTGATTTGAGCCATTCTGCCAGGTGCAAGTTGAAATCTCAAAGTAGTATTGATTTGCATTTCCCTGATGGGTAAGAATGATGCACATTTCCTTAAGTGTTTCTCAGCCATTTGAGTTTGCACTGCAGAGAATTCTCTGTTTAGAACTCTACCCCCTTTTAAATTGGCTTATTTCCCTTTATATCTAGCTTTTTAAAAGTTTTTTTCTATATTCCAAATATTAGTCATCTATTAAATGTGTGATTAGTAAAAATATTTTTCCATTCTGCAGGTTTCTACTTTGTCTGAATGATGGTGTCCATTACTATGCAGAAGCTTCCTAGTACCATGAGGCTCCATATACTAATTATTGATCTCAGTGCATGTGCTAATGGTGTCCTGTTCAGAAAGTCTTCTTCTGTACCAATGAGTTCAAAGCAATTCTCCACTTCTTTTTCTATCAAGTTCATTGTATCCAATTTTATGTTGAGGTCCTTGGTCCATTTGGAGTCCAGTTTTGTGACTGATACATTGGGAGTCAAGTTTTGTGCAGGATGATAAGAATGAATTGCATGTTGAGTTTTGAGATAAGACTGTTGAGATAAGAATGGATTGAAGTCTTCTACATGCAGCCATTCCATTTAACCAGAACCTTTTGTTGAAGATATTGTCTTTTTTCCTTAAGGTGTTTTTCTGGCTTCTTTATCAAAGATAAGGTGTCCATAGGTGTGTGGGTATATGTTTGGTCTTCAATTTGATTCCATAATCAACATGTTTTTGTGCCACTATCACGCTGTTTTTATTACTATAGCTTTGTAGTAAAATTTGAAATATGGGATGGTAATACCTCCAGCATTTCTTTTATTATTCAGTTTTGTTTTAGCTGTCCTGTCCTTTTTTTTTTAGTTTTCCATAAGAAGCTGAGAATTGTCCTTTTAAGATCTGTGTTGAATCATGTGGGAATTTTGCTGGTGATTGCATTAAATCTGTAGATTGCTTTTGGTAGGCTGGCTATTTTTACTATGCTAATTCTACTGGTGCATGAGTATGAGAGATTTTTCCTTCTTCTAATATCTTCTTCAAAGACTTGAAGCTTTAATAACACAAATATTTTATTTGCTTGGTTAGATCTATTTCAAGATGTTTTATATTATTTGTGGCTACAAAAATTTTTAATTTTTATTTCTTTCTCAGTCCCTTTGTAATATGTATATAGAAATGCTACAGATTTTTGTGAGTTAATTGTATACCAAGTTACTTTGGTGTAAGAATTTATCAGCTGTATGAGTTCCCCAGTGGAATTTTTGGGTCATTTAAATATAATACCATATCATCTACACATTACGATACTTTGACTTCTTCTGTTCCTATCTCTTTGATCTCCTTCAGTTTTTTTGTTTTTTTTTTTTTTTTGGTTTTTCGAGACAGGGTTTCTCTGTGGATTTTGGAGTCTGTCCTGGAACTAGCTCTGTAGACCAGGCTGGTCTCGAACTCACAGAGATCCGCCTGCCTCTGCCTCTGCCTCCTGAGTGCTGGGATTAAAGGCGTGTGCCACCACCGCACGGCAAAAGATTAATATGGTAGACTGATATCCATCTAGACTTGCCAAAACATAAAGGGTGAACATTATAAGAGAACAAGAACATAGTTAAAAGGGAAACAGATACAGACACTACTCAAAATAATTAAATACTATAACTAAATGTCAAAATAACCATTTAGTAGTCTTGAAATAACTTTGTATGAAGTAAAATCAATAAATCAGAACAATTTATCTTTCAAGGGCATATAAGTATTATAAGAAAAAGAATTTACTCAAGAAGATGTGGTTTTGAAAAAACCATTAACATGAGAGCTACTTGATAATATGAATGAAAGGACAGTTTACCAATCGAATATGTCAATATGAATGAACACGTTGATACAAATAAAAAACATTCTTAACCAAAGTGTGCAAATAAAAATATATCATTGAATCCAGTACCAATTATGAATAACTAGAAAAATCTCATAAACTAGGATGTGAAGATACTTCCTTATCTTAAAAAGGCAATAAATTATCAATATATAGCAGCCATACTTACTTAGACCCTATAATCCCATAAAAAACGGAGTACAGACATGAACAGAAAACTCTCAACAGAGAAATCTAAAATGGTTGAAAGACACTTAAGGAAATGCTCAACATCCTTAGCCGTCAGAGAAATGCAAATCAAAACAACTCTGAGATTTTCATCCTACACCTGTAAGAATGGCCAAGATAAAAAACACTGATGAGAACTTATGCTGGAGAGGATGTGGGGTAAAGGAAAAACTCCTGCATTGCTGGTAGGAGTGCAAACTGTGCAGCCCTTTTGGATATCAGTATGGCAATTTCCCAGAAAATTAGGAAACAACCTTCCTCAAGACCCAGCAATGCAACCTTAGATACATTCCTTTGAATGTAATGAACAAGGCAAAGTATCATATATTACAAATAATATTTTGTATTTTATGGATAGCCTACTTGAGTGTTTTCTGGATAAATTTATGACAGACTCTATGAATTCAGTACATACATAACATGCACTATACAACACAATCACATGCACACACACAAGCATACACACATACAAGCATGTTAGGTGTTATTCATTACTCTCCTGTCTCCTATAACCCCAAGCACAAACATGTATATAGCCTATCATCTAAACATAATTCACTCTGATGTTACTCATCATCTCCGTTACCGCAAAAGATTTTTATTCTCCTTACTTTTAGGTTTACCACACTCCAAATGGTTCTTCACAGAGAAACTTTAAACTCCAGCTACTTGTCAAGAATTGATTTATGTGTAGTATATGCATGTGTGTCTATGTGTGTGCATGTGCACTTGCACATGTGTAACTGTAGAAGCACAGGTAGGGGCCAGAAGTTGACAGAGGATGTCTACCTCTATGGCAATCCATCTCATTTTGAGACAGAATCTCTCACTGAATCTGGAGCTCACTGATTCATTTAGGCTGCCTGGCTGACTGGCCAGTGAACTCCGGAATCTGATGATCTGCACATTCCTTGTCCCAGCCCTGAGAATACATATGTGTATGTCACCATACCTAGATTTTACATGGATAGGGATCTGAACTCAAATCCTCAAGCTTTTGCAGAGCACTTAAATCACCAAATGACCTTTCAAGCCATTGTACAATATGTAAGATAAAAAAAATGGACAGAAAATCCCTTATTATCAAATCCTCCAATTACTTTTTATTGCTTCCAGGTAAATTCCTCGGTGTCATACTCATTTCTGTATTTCCAGGGCTTCACAAATCATCATTTAGAATTTTTCTAGGATACTGTTATGAATTATAGTTGAACAAATTTGTATTACAAATAAGGTGAATTACCTCATTTAATTCATCACTTGAGTTGTATTTCTATTTCATACTATAATAATACAGGCATTTTTTTAAAAAAAAAAGCCTAAATTGAGTGTATTAGTCAGAATGACTTTCTCCATATAAATGGGACAAGAGTGTCTTTCTTCCATTTCCTTTATAGAGACTGCCACCAGAAGGTGTGGTCTAGAAACAAGGTGTATATTCCCATCTCAGAAGATCTGGATTTAGAGTACGTCTTCCCACTTAAAATGATAGTATGAAAAATTCCTCATAGGTGTACACAGCCACTTCAGTTGTAGTTAATTCAGGATGTTTTTAAGTTGAAAATCAAGGATATCTATCATACTGGTCATTATTATGAAAATAATAGCAAATATAAATCTTAATAACTATTAAAAAATGAAACAGTAAGTATTGCTTCATTAGACCAAGAGGCCAAGTTCTGCAAAATGGCAGGGTGGAGAATGGCTCTTGACTCTCAAGGATGTAAAATCAATTTGGTCCTGGGACCCGAATCCAACCTGCAGATTCGAAGAAGACATAAAAATACAATACAGTTATCTATTGAATTTCATCCACCAGCAGTGGGAAGCAAGCCTCCACATACATCTGTTAAACTTATATAAAGAACTCAAGAAGCTAGACTTTAAAATGCTAATTAACGCAATTAAAAAATGGGGCACTGAACTGAACAGAGAGTTCTCAACAGAAGAAGTTGAAATGCCAAAAGACACTTAAGGTCATGTTCAACCTCCTTAGCAATCAGGGAAATGCAAATCAAAACAACTTTGAGATACCATCTTACACCTGTCAGGATGGCTAAAATCAAAAACACCAATGATAGCCTTTGCTGGAGAGGATATGGAGTAAAGAGTACACTCATCCATTGCTGGTGGGAATGCAAACTTGTGCAACCACTATGGAAAGCAGTGTGGCGGTTTCTCAGGAAATTTGGGATCAACCTACCCCAGGACCCAACAATACCACTCTTGGGAATATATCCAAGAGATACCCTATAATACGACAAAAGTATTTGTTCAACTATGTTCATAGCAGCATTATTTGTAATAGCCAGAAGCTGGAAACAACCCAGATGCCCTTCACTGGAAGAATAGATGAAGAAAGTGTGGAATATATACATATTAGAGTACTACTCAGCAGTAAAAAACAAGGGCTTCTTGAATTTTGCATGCAAATGGATGGAAATAGAAAACACTATCCTGAGTGAGGTAACCCAGACCCAAAAAGATGAACATGGGATGTACTCACTCATAATTGGTTTTTAGCCATAAATAAAGGACATTGAGCCTATAATTAGAGAAGCTAAATAAGGAGAACCCAAAGATCGACGTATAGTTATCCTCCTGGATATTGGAAGTAGACAAGATTGCTGAGTAAAAATTGGGAACTGGGGTGTGGGGTGGGATAGGGGAAAGGGGAGATGGGGAGAGACAAGTGAGAAGAAAAGGATGGGGAGAGCTTGGGGGAATGGGATTATTGGGATAATGGAAGGATGGATATGGGAGCAGGGAAGTATATATCTTAATTAAGGGAGCCATTTTAGGGTTGGCAAGAGCCTTGACTTCAGAGGGGTTTCCAGGGGTCCAGAGAGATGTCTGCAACTAGGTCCTTGGGCAGCTGAAGAGAGAGAGCCTGAAATGGCCCGATCCTATAACCATACTAATGAATATCTTGCATATCACCATAGAACCTTCATCTGGCGATGGATGGAGTAGAGACAGAGACCCACATTGGAGCAGTGGACTGAGCTCCCAAGGTCCAAAGGAGGAACAGAAGGAGGGAGAACATGAGCAAGGAAGTCAAGACCGCAAGGGGGGCACCCACCCACTGAGATGGTGGGGCTGATCTATTGGGAGCTTACCAAGGCCAGCTGGACGGGGACTGAAAAAGCATGGGATAAAAACGGACTCTCTGAATATGGTGGACAATGAGGGCTGCTGAGAAGCCAAGGACAATGGCACTGAGTTTTGATCCTACTGCATGTACTGGCTTTGTGGGAGCCTAGCCTGTTTGGATTCTCACCTTCCTAGACCTGGATGGAGGGGGGAGGACCTTGGACTGCCCACAGGGCAGGGAACCCTGACTGCTCTTGGGACTTGAGAAGGAGGGGGAGGGGAGTAAGGCATGGGGACTGGGGGTAGGGGGAGG
The DNA here is from genome assembly GCF_037038515.1 of Microtus pennsylvanicus. Lineage (NCBI taxonomy): Eukaryota > Metazoa > Chordata > Mammalia > Rodentia > Cricetidae > Microtus > Microtus pennsylvanicus. The sequence continues at coordinate 34,254,615 of NC_134583.1, read as the reverse complement.
GAAAAGGGAGGCTGGGAGGAGGCAGAAATTTTTAATGTAAATAAATAAATAAATTTTGAAAGAAAAAAAGCTCTATCCAAAGAGACCTGTCACTACTCTATTAAAAAATTCAGTGACACAATTAAAAAAAAGAAAAAAAAATATTGCTTCTTATTAAGAATTTTTAATAAAATCTTTTCTCATTTTGCATAGCTATAGCTATCCCCATTTCCAGTCCTTCTCTTCCCCTTTACCCATCCTCCATACACTCCTCAGAGAGGGTAAAGTTTCTCATGGGAAGACAAAAAGTCTGACACTTCACTTCAATGCAAGACCAAAGTCCACCCTGCTCTATTTAGGCTGAGCAAGGTATTCCTCCAGCCAGAATGTGTTCCAAGATGCCAGTTCAAACACTAGTAATAACTATGCCTGGTCCCACTGCCAGTGGCCCTATAGTCTTCCTAAGCCTCAAAACTGTCCTCCACATTCAGTGGTCCTAGATTGGTCCTATGCAGGTTCCCCCACTTATCAGTCCAGAGTCTGAGCTCTCATTAGCTCAGGTCAGTTGTTTCTGTGGGCATCACTGTCATGGTCTTGACCCCTTTGCTCATATCGTCACTCCTCTCTCTCTTGGATTGGTCTCAGGTAGCTTGGCCCAGGGCTTTGCTGTAGATCTCTGTATCTGCTTCCATCAGTTGCTGGATGGACAATTAAGGTAGTTATCAGTCTGATAACAGGGGGAAGGCCAGTTTAGGTGTCCTCACCACTGTTGCTTAGAGTCTTTGCTGGAGTCATCCTTGTAGATTCCTGGGAATTTCCCTAGGGCCACATTTCTTGCTAGTGCTTTAATAGTTCCCTCAATCAAGATACCTCTTTCCTTGTTCTCCCTCTCTGTCCTTCCCCTTCTTGAGCATTCTGTTTCCTCATGTTTTCCTCCTCTCTCCTCTTATCCCCTCCCCTTCCTTTGCTCCCTCCCTTTTCTTCCTCCATACTCCCAGGTTTTCAGGAGATCTTATCTGTGTCCCTTTCCCAGAGGGATCCATGAATATATCTGTTAGGGTTCTGCTTGTTACCTAGATCTCTGAGACTGTAGGCTGGTTATCTTTTGCTTTATGTCTAATATACACTTATGAGTCAGAACATATCATGTTTGTCTATCTGGGTCCGGGTTAGCTCACTCAGGATGATTTTCTCAAGTTCTATCTATTTGCCTCCAAATTTCAATATGTCATTGTATTTTCCAGCTGAATAGTACTCCATTGTGTAAATGTACCACATTTTATTTATCTATTGTTCAGTCAAGGGACACCTAGGCTGTTTCTAGGTTCTGGCTATTACAAATAAGGTGCTGCTCTGAACACAGTTGAGCAAATGTCCTAGTGATATGAGTTTGCATCCTTTGGGTATATATCCAAGAGTGGTATTGCTGAGTCTTGAAGTAGATAGATTTCCAATTTTCTAAGAAACTGCCACACTGATTTCCGAAGTGTCTGTACAGGTTTGCATTCCCACCAGCAATGGAGGAGTGTTCCTCTTACTCTGCATCCTCTCCAGCATAAACTCTCTTTGGTGTTTTTGATCTTAGTCATTCTGACTAGTGTAAGATGGTATCTCAGAGTCATTTTGATTTGCATTTCCCTGATGGCTGGGGATGTTGAGCAATTTCTTAAGTGTCTTTTTGCCATTTGTAATTCTTCTGCTGAGAATTCTCTGTTTAGATCTGTACCCCCTTTTTTATTGGATTACTTGGTAATTTGATGTCTAGAAAAATATTTTACATTCTTTAATTTTTATCCCTTTTAAATGTGTGTATTTAAACTTCTCAAACAGCTCTCATTTGCCAAACTTTTAGTCCTTCACAGTTGCCAAAGAAGTAAATGGACTCAGACATCTATTTTTCTATTTTAGAAGTGCAGACAGGAGCCAATGCAACAGACAACTCTCTGGTGAGGTTGCTGAACACACATTAGTACTAGGGCCACATATATTGTCTCAGAGTGTATGCCAACCAGTTGGGGTCACCTTGTGAACCAGTTGCCAGACATACTTCACCATGGACCCTCTTACATCATCTTGTAATCTGACTTGACTCATTCTTGACAGAGGGAACAACCTCTTAGGCTCACTGAGCGTGTGCCAGAAATTTAGCCATTCACATTAGCTCATGGTGAACATCAATTTGTGGGCCCCACCCATAAACTGTGAACTCTTGTGGCGAATCTGGAATATTCCACCATGTGCCTTCATTCCCTACTTTTTGGTCAGAGATAGATTGGGAGTAAGGATTGGAAAAGGAGTGTTATAGCTTGGGTCACCAAGCAAGCCAGCAGGCACTATACAACATGAGATAATAACAGGTGAGGTGTGTTTTCATGCCCTACTGGAATTAGAGGTGGCTATTACTCTCATCACTACTCCACCACATAGGCTCACTTTAGCCTTGAAAAATTAGCAGTTAAGCTGTGCCCTCATAACATTCTGGGTTCAGTGGACTCTATGCCTGAATAGAGTATACACTGGGTCTCATGGCAGCTCAGCTAGTTACTGAAGTGATCCTGCAAGTATGCAGGCTAAGAAACAAAGTACGGCAGGAGCCTAGTACTAATGGGAATCTTCCTGCTAAGCAGTTGCAGGAGCTGGCCCACCAGCAAGATTGTCATTGCCCAAGGACAGCCTGCTGCTGCAAATGCTCCAGTGCCACTTGAATGGAGGCAGCCTTATTGAGGCAGTAGAGTTTCCAAGTTAAGGGGAGGCCGTAGACCGTGTTAGAGGACTGAAACATTGGTGTTCAAGACATGCTGGTAATGGTGGTTGAAATAAGAATGTTCCCCATATGCTTATAGATTTGAATATTTGGTCACCAGGGAATGTCACTATTGAAATTATTACAAGGTGTGGCCTTATTGGAGAAGTCTGTCGTTGGGGTATGCTTTGAAGTTTCAAAGAAGCCATTCTCATGGGATCCAAGGTTACACATTAGATCATCTGGCATTTAGAAGACCAGTCCATCAGAGATTGACATATTTGATGGAGGTTAAATTCTCTTAGGCATGACCCATGAAAAATACTGTCTCTACAAATTCTCTTGTGTGATAGATAACATGCTCCCACTCCAACTTAGCTTTGGGACTCTTAACCATCATATTCCTCATATGTCAGGCACAGTCTTCCTGTATTTTGGAAGTAGGATATCTTTTTCCCCAAACTGTGTATTCTGGCAAATAAAATAAGACAGCCAAACCTTTAGTCCTAAACTGCAGAGAGAGAGAGAGAGAGAGAGAGAGAGAGAGAGAGAGAGAGAGAGAGAGAAAGAAAAAAGAAAGAAAGAAAGAAAAAAATGCCTTAGAAGCCTGTTCTCTATAATTAACTCCCTGAGAGTATGATTTGATTCGGCCAGACAGAAGTCCTTGTGGAATGATTACAGGAGGAACTTTCACAAAGCGAAACTGCAGGTGTCTGGTCTTGCTAGATCTACGTCATTCAAAGGTTTATGATGAATTAGAACTGTATTGCAGGTATCTGTCCTTTCTATATCTTAGTCCTCCAAAAGATCAACAGCACCTAACTGACTAACCATGTCCAGATATTATTAATCACACTTAAGAAATGTAAAATGGAAGTTTCTCAGTTTTAGGAGATCCAATTTATTAATTGTTGCTTTCAGTGTCTGTGCTACTGGGGTTATATTTAGGAAGTGGTTTCCCTTGTCAATGCATCCAAGTGTACTTCCCACTTTCTCTTCTATGAGGTTCAGTGTTGTTGGTTTTATGTTGAGGTCTTTGATCCATTTGAACTTAAGTTTGTGTATGGTGGTAGATACGGATCTATTTTCATTATTTTATATGTTAATATCAAGTTACACCAGCATCATTTTCTGAATAGGCTTTCTTTTTCAATTTTATATTTTTGCTTCTTTGTGAAAAATCAGGAGTTGGTAGGTGTGTGGATTGATATCCATGTTTTTTTTATTCGATTCCATTGGCCTCCTGTCTGTTTTTATGCCAATACCAGGGTGTTTTCAGTACTGTAGCTTTGGAGTAGAGTTTGAAGTCAGGGAATGTGATGCTTTCAGAAGTTCCTTTATTGTACAGAATTGGTTTGGCTATCCTGGGTTTTTTTGCTTTTCTATAGGAGGTTGAGTACTGTTCTTTTGTGGTCCATGAAGAATTTTGCTGGGCATTGCATTGAATCTGTAGATTGCTTTTGGTAAGATTGCCATTTTTATTATGTTTATTCTACCTACCCAAAAACAAGGGAGACTGAGAAGCTTCTGTAAAGCAAAAGACAAAACAGCAGCCTACAGAATGGGAAAGATCTTCACCCAACGCATATCAGACAAGGACTGAACTCCAAAATATATAAAGAACTCAAGAAATTGGTCATGAAAAGAACAGATAATGTAATAAAAATGGGGTATAGACCTAAACACAGAACTCTCAAAAGATAAGTCTAAAATGGCTTTTCAGCCATTAAGGAAATGTTCAACATCCTTAGCCATCAGAGAAATGAAAATCAAACAACTATAAGATTCCATCTTAAACCTGTCAGAATGGCTAAGATCAAAAATATTGATGACTGGGCTGGAGAGATGGCTCAGAGGTTAAGAGCATTGCCTGCTCTTCCAAAGGTCCTGAGTTCAATTCCCAGCAACAACATGGTGGCTCACAACCACCTGTAATGGGATCTGGTGCCCTCTTCTGGCCATACACACAGACCGAATATTGTATACATAATAAATAAATTAATTAATAAATAAATAAATTAATTAATTAAAAAAATACTGATGACTTTCTTCTGTATTCTGTGGAATGTCTGGCAGATTCTTTCATGAAGCAAGAACCTTGAAAAACTGTCTCACTTTTTTTTCTTTCAAGACAGGGTTTCTCTGTAGCTTTGGAGCCTGTCCTGGAACTAGCTCTTGTCGACCAGGCTGACCTCGAACTCAGAGATCCACCTGCCTCTGCCTCCCGGGTGCTGGGATTAAAGGCGTGTGCCACCACCTCCAGGCAGGACTGTCTCACTTTTAAGCAAGTTCAGCAACCATTTTTCTGTGGGTCTTGCATGTCCAGTTCATACAGCATAACATAAAGCAGTCCAGACAAAAACAGTTTCTTGCCCAAATGGCTAACAAACTCCATAAAGAGCCTTTTCAATGCCCATCATCCTCTTAAGTAGATTGGTGCTGCCAGGAGCAGATGAGTCTGAAGAAAGTGACTGACAAACTGCCAATAGAGGTGAAACAGTCTTTCAAATTTCGTGCTCCATGGAGAAGTCTGCTAGATACTAAGGGCCCATAGACTGAATATAGTTGCCTTAATGTTACAGAAGAACTTTGGGTGACTCTCCAGGCAGTGAGATGTCTCTGTCTATTCTAGAACTTTGGAAGTTGCTTACAATGTACTTCCTAATTACTTAGGTAATATTATATCCTTCTTTGGTCTTTGATGGAGTTGAAGAATAGATAGTTATAATTATAGCTTTCCTTAGTTATGGTGAAATATAAATTAGATATGAAATTTTAGAATCAAAAAAGTAATATAACTGTAATTCTTGCCTGATTCCTGTTTTTATATGTAATTTTACTATATTAAAGTTAAAACATTCCTTTTTATTTAGACAGAAAAAGGGAGATGATGTGGAATTCTCCTGTGAATATGCTATAAATATGTTTTATTACAATTGGTTATTAAAGAAGCTGTTCAGGCCAATGGCTTAGTAGAATATATCCAGGCTGGAAATTGCAACAGAGATATAGAGAGAAAGTAGGTGGAGTCAGAGAGACACCATGTTGCTGCCAAAGAATAAATACTCCAGCTGCCTGCCAGAACCTTACTGGTAGGCCACAACCTCTAGGTGATTTACAGATGAATAGAAGTGGATTGTTTTAAGATATGAGTTAGCTAGAAATATGTCTAAGCTATTGGCCAAACAGTGTTGTAATTAAAAAAAATACTGATGACTACGTATGCTGGAGAGGTCATGGGGTAAAGAGAATACTCCTCCAATGCTGATGGGAGTGGAAGCTGATATAGTCACTTTGGAAATCTGTATTATGATTTCTCAGAAAATTAGGAAACAACCTACCTCAACACCCAGCAATGCTACTTTTGGTATAAACCCAAAGGATGCTCAATTGTACCACAAGGACATGTGCTCAACTATGTTAATAGCAGCATTATTTGTCATAACCAGAACCTGAAAATAACCTAAATGCCTTTTGACTGAAGAATGGATAAAGAAGATGTGGTACATTTACCCAATGGAGTACTACAGAGTGGAAAAATATGACATCTTGAAATTTGTGGGCCAATGGATAGATCTAGAAAACACCATATTGAGTGAGGTAACCCAGACCCAGAAAGATAAATATCATATGTATTCAGACATAAGTGACTTTTAGACATAAAGCAAATAAAAAAAACAGCCTAAAATTCACAATCCCAGAGGACCTAGACAACAAAGAGGACCCTAAGAGAGACATATGTGGATCTAATCTACATGGAAAGTAGAAAAACACAAGATCATATGAGTAAATTGGGAACATGGGGATAATGGGAGTGGGTAGAAGGGAAGGGTGAATAGAGGGAAACAGAGAAAAATGTATAGCTCAATTAAAAATAAAGAAATGTAAAATAGTACATGTACTCTTTTCCTCTTTCTTAGATCTCTCAATGGTTTAGTTCTCTTTCTTTGTAGCCTGTAGAGGTTCCCTTTAAGAGAGGGCAAAGATCTCCACACAGCTGCAGCTGCAGTTAGCTACAAACTAGCTGATAAGTTTTGTTACATATCTTCAAAGAATGCATGTGTCTCTAAGAATTTTCCTTGTAATTTTTTACTACTAACAAATTGCTAATGAGTGGATACACACACACACATACATACACACACACACACACATTTGGGAATTTGCAGCAGCAGAAAAAATAAGATTGGAAGAGTAAAGAATGCAGAAAAATGAAGAAGAAAAAGAAGAAAGAATGTAGAGTAATTATAACAATAATGAATTGGAACAGAAATTTGTAATAGAGAATTGGAATTAGAATTGAGAGAGAATTGAAGCTAAGAAATTATTGATACTTAGGGCAAGAAAATTAGAATTAATACTGAACAATAAAGCGACGTGACTGGAGCTGAAAGCATGGGTCTTTTCCCTCAAATTAGAGCTATCCTAAGATACTTTTCGTTATGCTGAGGCAACCTGACAGAACCCTGGGAGGAAGTATACCATTCCAAACCTGGAGTTTCTCTCTTCGTGCTGTCTTTGGATCTGGATATAGAACTCTCAGCCATCATGTCTGCCTATGCATGGCATGCTCCTTCTTTGCCATGATGACAATTGACTAAATCTCTGAAGCAATAAACGAGCCCCAATTAAATGCTTTCCAAGAGTTGCTATGGTCATGGTGTCTCTTCACAGCAGTAAAACACTGACCAAAGCACTGGTCTTTGTGTATGATATGCTGGTCTAGGGACAGGGTTGAATTCATGTGTCTTGAGATCGATCCACTTTCCTTAGCCTTTGGACTGCACTAGTAGTGGAGGCAGGGGGAAATGTGCAAATTTAAAGTCTCAAAATGCTGATGGGAGATCTCCAGGAAGTAGTGATGATGGATATGGGGAAAGGAGAGCCATGCAGTTCAAGAATCAACAATCCCTTATTCATTTAGAATTCCTGCAACTTCCCCAATATCTATAGCTCCTACATTGCCATTGCCTCCATGAGAAATGTGCTCAACAAATCAGAAAGCTCCTGTCTGTGGCGGTGATATTATTAGTGTGTTGCCGAGGAGGACACACTCATGTTCATCTGCTGCTGTCACCCCTCTAAATGCATCTCACCTGAGCGGAGACTGTTTTCTGTTTTATCGTGGAAAGGATTCTACTTAACTGCCTTTAAAATAAAAAAAAAAATACAACTTAATGAAGCTCAATCAGAAGGAATGGGGAAATAAGTCAAAGGGGCATGGATTTTCAAAGATAAACTTGCATGTTTAGAGTGTCACTCCAAAATCTCCTTTTAATGTCATCCTGCATCTGGAAGGCCACATGGCTCTTTAATAAGCCATATTTAGAGATATTTTAAGGGGGAAAAGCAGCATACAGAAAATATACACAGGATCCATAAAAATGTTTCTTTCTTCTTCATTATGTTGGAAAAACTAGTTCATGTTTCAGTTTATCCGAAGCACAAAATATAGTATTAACTGTATTAAAATGAATACTTATAGGTGACATAGAACAGTTTTTATTTTATGTTTTTACAATATAATTCTTCTAGGGATTGTTAGTGTCTGCTAATCATCTATTGCACCAACATGATTAGTTAAAGTTTATCATCAGGATGTAAGTATTGGAGAATTGTGTCTTATAGGGTTTAAAACTGTGGTGTCAATTGCCTTCTGGGGTCATAGAATGGATTCACAGAAATAAGGACACTCTTGAACAATTCATTGTGTGATTGTATTTCTCATTGTTCACAGAAAGTAAGCTTGACACCCAAGACCTCTAACCAGTGTGATCCAAAATGTGTTTGTCCAATGAAAATATTCCAAATCAGTGGTCACAGGAAGAAAATCATAGACCTCCTTGGCCATAGGGATTATATACAAAACTTCAGGCAAAGCTGGATAATATCTGTGGAACCTTGGCTATCAGGGTTATTTTTTAAATTCTCTTGGCAAAAAATAAGCTTCCTAGGGCAGAATGGGAATGCCTGAGGATCATCACCTCCTGGGAGGATCTATGGGGCTCTTATAGCCACAGAGATAACCACAGAGGCTATATTGCACAGAGGTGGAATTTCTGTATCACCCTTTATTAACATGGGGAAGTTTGAGGTTCCATTGCTTCTAAGCCCACCTTTATCAGGAACACAAGTTTTTAGAGTTACTTCTTAAAAAAAGCCTACTTCAATAGAGCTCTTTGTAGGACAGGATGCAAATGAAACTCCATAGGTACAAAGTCTTCCTAGCCTCTCTTCTGGACAGCATCCAGTAGTCCCTCAGCCCTGGAGAGCTACTTCACCCCTTTCCTCCCATGACCTTCATTATCAAATCATACTTTGGTTTCTCCTCATGATAGCTACACACAGTATCTTTGCCCCAGCAAGTTCTGCTTATTCCCTCTGAAACCCTGGTTAAACCTGCTCTTTCTGTCATCCAAGAGTTTTCTACTCCATGCAATGTTCCTCCTGCTCACCCTCTCTCTCTCTTTTGGTTCTGCTCAGTGCTTCTATGTCACTATTGTTCCACTCGGTCTCAGAGATGACAAGCTCATTGTGCCCCCATGAAGGCTTAAACCAGTTTCAACCTAAAGCAAATTTCCTTGCACAAAGTCATGCTTGAATCCAGAGAGGAAAGCTGCTCTCAGTTCACAAGAAAGGACTGACATTTATCAGAAAGATTTTCTTAGTCAGATGATGCTGTCCGGGTTGTATTGGGCTTATTCCTGAATATGGTACTTATAACATCCTTCTAATCACTGTGAAATTGCAGGAGGAGGGGCTAGAACATGTAAGAAAGGATCTTCCAAATGGCATCAAATGAAATTTTCTCTGCATATGTGTTAAAGTTATGTGGCTTGATTCTACTGTGGGCCTACTGATATGGGAACAGGTACTATCTCCAGCTCTTTTACAGGCTTTGGAAACCTACTCCTCATTCTGGGTCAAACTGCACTGCCTTGGTGCATGGGAGGTGCTTAGTCTTACTGCAAATTTGTTTGCTATGTTTTGTTGATTTCCATAGGTTACCTGCGCTTTCTTGAACAGAAATAGAGGAGGAGTGGATTGGAGGTGGGAACCAAAGGGGATGGAATAGGACAAGAAGGGGAGGGTGGAGGTTGCATCTGGGATGTAAAGTAAATAAATAAATGAATTTAATTTTTTTAATTATAAAATTATTATTTTTTATTTTTTTTTATTGAAAAAAAAATTTCCGTCTCCTCCCAGCCTCCCACTCCTCTCCCCCTCCCCCCACTCCTCTCTCCCTCTCCCCACTCCTCTCCCCCACCCCGCACTCCTCTCCCCCTCTCTCTCCAGTCTGAAGAGCAGTCAGGGTTCCCTGCCCTGTGGAAAGTCCAAAGTCCTCCCCACTCCATCCTGGTCTAGGAAGGTTAACATCCAAACTGGCTAGGCTCCCACAAAGCCAGAACATGAAGTAGGATCAAAACCCCGTGCCATTGTCCTTGGCTTCTCAGCAGCCCTCATTGTCCGCCATATTCAGAGAGTCCGGTTTTATCCCATGCTTTTTCAGTCACAGTCCAGCTGGCCTTGGTGAGCTCCCAATAGATCAGCCCCACTGTCTCAGTGGGTGGGTGCACCCCTTGTGGTCCTGACTTCTTTGCTCATGTTCTCCCTCCTTCTGCTCCTCATTGGGACATTGGGAGTTCAGTCCAGTGCTCCAGTGTGGGTCTCTGTCTCTATCTCCATCCATCGCCAGGTGAAGGTTCTATGGTGATATGCAAGATATTCATCAGTATGGCTATAGGATAGGGTCATTTCAGGTTCCCTATTCTCTGCTACCCCAGGAACTAACTGGGGACCTCGCCTTGGGCACCTGGGAGCCCCTCTAGGTCCAAGTCTCTTGCCAAACCTAAGATGGCTCATTAATTAAGATATGTGCTTTCCTGCTCCCCTATCCAACCTTCCTTTATCCCAATCATCCCTTTTCCACAAGTTCTTCCCATCCTACCATTCTCACTTTTCTCTCCCCATCTCCCCTTACCCCCTTCCCACCCCACCCCCAAGATCCCATTTTTTTGCCCGGCAATCTTGTCTACTTCCCATAACCAGGAGGATAGCTATATGTTTTTCTTTGGGTTCACCTTCTTATTTAGCTTCTTTAGGATATCAAATTATAGACACACTGACCTTTATTTATGGCTAGAACATAATTATGAGTGAGTACATCCCATGTTCATCTTTTTGGGTCTGGGTTACCTCACTCAGGATAATATTTTCTATTTCCATCCATTTGCATGCAAAATTCACAATGTCATTGTTTTTCAATGCTGAGTAGTACTCTAATGTGTATATATTCCACACTTTCTTGATCCATTCTTCCATTGAAGGACATCTAGGTTGTTTCCAGGTTCTGGCTATTACAAATAAGGCTGCTATGAACATAGTTGAACAAATGCCCTTGTCATATGATCGGGCATCTCTTGGGTATATTCCTGAGAGTGGCATTGCTGGGTCCAGGGGTAGGTTGATCCCGAATTTCCTGAGAAACCGCCACACTGCTTTCCAAAGTGGTTGCACAAGTTGGCTTTCCCACCAGCAATGGATGAGTGTACCCCTTCCTTCACATCCTCTCTGTTCAGTTCCGTGCCCCATTTTTTAATTGGGTTAATTAGCATTTTAAAGTCTAGTTTCTTCACTTCTTTATATATTTTGGAGATCAGAACTTTGTCTATTGCAGGGTTGATGAAGATCTTCTCCCAGTCAGTGGGTTGCCTTTTTGTCTTAGTGACAGTGTCCTTTGCTTTACAGAAGCTTCTCAGTTTCAATAGGTCCCATTTATTCAATGTTGCCCTTGATGTCTGTGCTTCTGGGGTTATACCTAGGAGGCGATCGCCTGTGCCTATATGTTGTAGGGTACTTCCCACTTTCTCTACTATCAGGTTCAGTGTGTTCAGACTGATATTGAGGTCTTTGATCCATTTGGACTTGAGTTTTCTGCATGGTGATAGATATGGGTCTATTTTCATTCTTCTACAGATTGACATCCAGTTCTGCCAGCACCATTTGTCGAAGATGCTTTCTTTCTTCCATTGTATACTTTTAGCTCCTTTATCAAAAATGAGGTGTTCATAGGTTTGTGGGTTAAAATCCGGGTCTTCTGTATGATTCCATTGGTCTCCTTCTCTGTTTTTATGCCAATACCACACTGTTTTCATTACTGTGGCTCTGTAATAGAGTTTGAAGTCATGGATGGTAATGCCTCCAGACAATCCTTTATTATATAAGATTGTTTTGGCTATCCTGCGATTTTTGTTTTTCCATATAAAGTTGATTAATGTCCTCTCAAGATCTGTGAAGAATTTTGATGGGACCTTTATGGGGATTGCATTGAATCTATAAATTGCCTTGGTAGAATTGCCACTTTTACTATGTTGATCCTCCCAATCCAAGAGCAAGGGAGATCCTTCCATTTTCTGGTATCCTCTTCAATTTCTTTCTTCAATGCCTTAAAGTTCTTGTCAAATAGATCTTTCACTTCCTTGGTTAGAGTTACCCCAAGATATTTTATGCTGTTTGTGGCTATTGTGAAAGGTGATGCTTCTTTGATTTCCCTCTCTGCTTCCATATCCTTTGTGGAGAGGAGGGCAACTGATTTTTTGGAGTTGATCTTGTATACTGCCACATTACTAAAGCTGTTTATCAGCTGTAGGAGTTCTTTGATGGAGTTTTTGGGGTCGCTTATGTATACTATCATATCAACTGCAAATAATGAAAGTTTAACCTCTTCCTTCCCAATTCGAATCCTGTTGATCCCATTATGTTGTCTTATTGCTATTGCTAAAACTTCAAGCACTATATTGAAGAGGTATGGAGAGAGTGGAGAGCCTTGCCGTGTTCCTGATTTTAGTGGGATGGTTTTGAGTTTCTCTCCGTTTAGTTTGATGTTAGCTGTCGGTTTGTTGTAAATAGCTTTTATTATATTTAGGTATGACCCTTGTATCCCTAATCTCTCCAAGTCTTTTATCATAAAGGGATGTTGAATTTTGTCAAATGCTTTTTCAGCATCTAATGAAATGATCATATGGTTTTTTTCTTTCAGTTTATTTATATAATAAATAAAGCTTGACAGATTTTTGTATGTTGAACCAGCCCTGCATCTCTGGGATGAAACCTACTTGATCATAATGGATAATTTTTCTAATGTGTTCTTGGATACGGTTTGCCAGTATTTTGTTGAGGATTTTTGCGTTGATGTTCATGAGTGAGATTGGCCTGTAATTCTCTTTCTTGGTTGAGTCTATGTGTGGTTTTGGTATCAGAGTGACTGTAGCTTCATAAAAGGAATTTGGCAACGACTCTTCAGTTTCTATATTGTGAAATACATTAAGGAGTATAGGTATTAGCTCTTCTTGGAAGTTCTGGTAGAATTCTGCATTGAAACCATTGGGTCCTGGGCTTTTTTTGGTAGGGAGGTTTTTGATAACAGTTTCTAATTCTTTGCGACTAACAGGTCTATTTACATTGTTCACCTGGTCCTGGTTTAACTTTGGTATATGGTATTTATCTAAAAAAGTGTTCCTTTTCTTTTACATTTTCCAGTTTTGTGGCATACAGGATTTTGTAGTAAGATCTAACGATTCTCTGAATTTCCTCTGTGTCTGTGGTTATGTCTCCCTTTTCGTTTCTGATCTTGTTAATGTGCATATTCTCTTTCCGCCGTTTGATTAGTTTGGATAGGGGTTTATCAATCTTATTGATTTTCTCCAAGAACCAGCTTTCTGTTTCATTGATTCTTTGGATTGTTTTTTGTGTTTCTATTTTGTTGATTTCAGCCCTCAGTTTGATTATTTCCAGTCTTCTATTCCTCCTAGGTGAGTCTGCTTCTTTTTTTCTAGAGCTTTCAGGTGGACTGTTCAGTCTCCAATGTGTGCTTTCTCTGTTTTCTTTAGGTGGGCACTTAGTGCTATGAACATTCCTCTCAGGACTGCTTTCATAGTGTCCCATAAGTTTGAGTTGGTTGTTTCTTTATTTTCATTGAATTCAAGGAAGATTTCAATTTCTTTCTTTATTTCTTCCTTGGTCCAGGTGTGGTTTAGTAGTTGACTGTTCAGTTTCCATGAGTTTGTAGGCTTTCTGGGGATAGCATCGTTGTTGAACTCTAACTTTAATCCATGGTGATCTGATGAGACGCAGGAGGTTACGAATATTTTTTTGTAACTGTGGAAGTTTGCTTTGTTACTGAGTATGTGGTTAATTTTCGAGAAGGTTTTATGAGCTGCAGAGAAGGTATATTCTTTGCTATTTGAATGGAATTTTCTATAGATGTCTGTTAAGTCAATTTGATTCATTGCCTCCATTAATTCTCTTATTTCTCTGTTAGGTTTCTGTCTGATTGACCTGTCCATTAATGAGAGAGGAGTGTTGAAGTCTCCTTCTATTAGTGTGTGCAGTTTGATGGCAGCCTTGAGTTTTAGTAATGTTTCTTTTACGTACGTGGGTGCTTGAGGCCTGCCTAGTAGGAAGGCGCTCACCGCTCTGGGTGGGTAGCCTTAGTGTAGGAGCAGAAAACTGTTCCTGAGCAAAGGACCTTGCAGAAAACGCAGACTTGGAGGGGGGTCGTGTGTAAGAAAGACAGCCCTGCAGAAGGAGCTCTCTTCCGGGACAATCCGCCCCTGGATAGCACACACTCACACGTCCAGATGGAATTCCTCAGCACCTAAATAGGGCTGCCTGGTAGCCCAATGATCCAGCGACAAAAGGATGAATGGAGCAGGCAGGGCGGTATCCAGAATAGCACAGGAGACCCTGGCACACGAGCTGAATGTGCCCGGGCTCCCTTACAGGGGACCTTGAGGCCTGCCCAGTAGGCAGGCACTCACCGCTTTGGGTGGGTAGCATCAGTGTAGGAGCTTAAAACTGTTCTTGAGAACTGGTCCTAGCATACAGCAGGGCAGGGTTGGGGAGGGGTGCTAGGGGGCTGGGTAGTGCATAAGAAAGACAGCCCTGCAGAAGGAGCTGGGGGAGGGGGCTTTGTGCTCTCTTCCTGGACAATCCGCCCCTGGATAGCACACACTCACCCTTCCAGAGGGAACTCCTCAGCACTTAAACAAGGCTGCCTGGTAGCCCAATGATCAAATTTAATTTTTAAAAAATAAATCATAGCACAGGAAACAGTTTTGAAAATACACACACACATATGAATGTTGGCTAAAATGAAGACATTTGTAAAATAGAATTACATAGCTGTATGTCTTTGATACAAAAAGGTGGAAGATGTGCATACGTTGTGGTTTCCAAATAGACTAGAACATGTGAAACATTTATGCAATTGTTTGCGGGATTTTAATGCCAGTAGATAATTAACATACCAAGAAAATATCAAGATGTCCTCTTCTAAACTTAAAAGTAAACAATAACACCAAGAAGAGAACAACAATCAAAACAACAACAAAGTAACAGTATCATCTGTGGCATCTTCAGAAGGATGCAGTAATCTGAACATTATTGCAAGAGCGTGGCTGGTGTCTGTCACTTTTTAAGCCTCACGGGTTGGTGTTCAGTCATCCTTTTTAGGGTACTAAGGTTGGAAGAAGTCCACTTCTGATGTTCTGATGAATGCCCTGAAGACTGATGGCTGTTTTCCAGACTCTCCTTGTTACACTTGCACTCTGAGGCCTCAATCTTGAGGGGAAGAATGTTATTGATTAGAAGGAGTGTGCTCAAGACTTCTGTCTACCTCATGTACGTGTGTCTTTTAGCAGAGTGGGAATTTCAGACTCTTGCTTGGTCAGAAGGTAAAATTAGAGGCCCTTTCGATAAGCATATTAGTATAGACACCATACATTACAGAAAAGGAAGATCGGAAATTCTCTTGGCCAGATGTGGAGTTTGAATACTCCATTAAAGGAAAAGAGTGTGTGTGAGACATCCTTGGTCAATGGGAACACTATTGAAGGCCTCATATTCAGACCTTGAATGCCCCCCACATACGTCAGAAATGTATGAATAGTGATCAAAGGGTCAGAGGTGAGATGTCAGAAACATGCCAAGGTACATGGGGAAGAAGGGAGGAAACAAGAGCCCTGGAGAAAATACAAGGAACCCAGGGTCAGATGGGAAATGTTTGATGGTGTCTTGTGAGGAGTGTGGAAATCTGGGGGTTATTAGAGATATTGAATAGCATGTTGGATTGGGTAAAGTTGTAAATCAGCATACCCACTGCTTGACATGAGATCAAAGTCCCAGCCCACCTCATACAATGGAACACATTCCAGGAACTGTCTTATCAGCTTCCAGCTCTTCATCAGATACTTGGATATCTATCCACTGTAGAGAATTTGTGGTAGGTGAGGCAGCAGTCTGAGTATTTTCCAAAAGTCTGCATGAGAGTCCCAAGCTTCTTCTCCTTCTCAAGCATATGTTCAGCTGCTCAGATCTAAGTTCAAATGATGGGGACCACATTATATTGATTTTGGCTTTGAGGCAGTGGGCTTCAGTTCTAGACTCTACTTCCTACACATGGACTTGGAGTCTTTAAGCCTGGGATGTCTGGAGAAGTCATTGTGTGAAGAAAAGTATTCTATGGTCTCAGGTTTGGGAATGTCTGAGGCCACTGGATCGGAGGAGAAGAGTGTGAGGCTCTCCTTGGACCGAAGGGCCTATTTGAAGACAACTTGCAGAATGAGTAGATCTGAGGCTGTCTGGTAAATCATAGGCAGTAAACTGAAACTCCTTTGGTCACATCAAAATGGTATATGGCCCAATTATATGGTCCTAGTAATTGTACTCCCACAGGGTCATGTTCAGAAGATCTGAGAACCCTTGTATGTACCGCTCTAGTAGAGCAAGCAGGTCTGAAACCCTTTGGTCAGAAGACAAAACTTGGGGGTATACTTGGGAGAGGGGATAGTCTAAAAGCCACTTCAGTAAGAAAGACAGGATACTCTCAGACTTCTCTGGGTAGGTGGAGCATATCCATGTTGAGGGAGTCCCCTCTGTGTGCTGTGGTCACCATTAATAAATAAGATACTGTTTTGGACCTACAGCAAGGCAGAACTTAGGTAGGCAGAGAAAGCCTATGTGGGCAGAAGAAGAATTCTTGCTACCACCTTTGGAGCAGGTGAAAGATCTAAAATCCTCTAACCTAGAAGGAGGAGTCAGGAGCTCCCTAGGACTAGGTGGAATAATCTCAGCCTCCCTTGGTCATATGTCTGTGTACCTATTGGGCAGAAGCTAAAACTTGAATGATACCCTGAGAATTATAGAAAGTCCCAGACACTCACTTCTTCATCGGCACCAAACTTGAAATCACAATCTAGAATACGCATTTTCTGAATGTCCATGTCAGGCATGTCAGCAGTCTTAGAACTCTTCTAAGAGGCTGCATGACAGAAGTCTGTGACTCAGTTTCTTCATCTGGTATAGGTCCATCCACAAATTCCTCTTCATGTAGGACAGGAATTCTCTGTCTAAGGGACTAGAGTGAAGGCAGTATTATGAGTTATCCCCATCTTGCTGTTCTTGTGTTCAGGGACCTCGGTTCAAAGAGATCTGAGTTCTCTTTAGTCAGAACAGTACTAGGCCACCCAAATTAGAAGTAATAGGTATGGAATCAACTGTGAAATTTCCTTGATTACACAAGGCAGGCCTGAGGCACTCTTTATTGATTTGAATGTCTAAATCCACTATGTAAGATGGGTAGGGTCTTGGTACTTGGGACAGAAATAGAAGGACTATTATACCCTTCATCAAAAATGTTATGTGGTAAAATTCATGGGAATAATGAGAAATATTAATGCACTCTGGTCATAACTGGAATTTCTGAGACATTTTGTGCACAAGTGAAGGTCTACACCTATTTGTCAGGGGTGTAAAGTATATGGCAATGTTCAATAAAATAGGAATCTCAATTTTCTATTAAGCATAAAGTAAACACCTTGTGGAGCAAAGGAAGGTCTGGTTTGGCCTAGTCAGCTTCCAAATCTTTTTCAGTATTGAGAATATCCATACCTTTGTGGGCTTGTGAAAGGCCGGGAAGTAATCATTGCATGTTTTCCAAGTGGTTGGACGGTCATTTTCAGTCTAAGAAGTTATTGGTCAGATAAGATAATCCCATATACGTAGCAGGAAGAAAGTTTGAAGCAATCCTAGACAGTTGGGAATATAGCAGACATACATAGTCAAGAGAACAAGATCTATAAGCCCCATAGTAGATATGGTAGGCCTGAGTCATCCTTGGGCAAAAAAGAACATATTACAAGCCATCTTGGGCTTTGGGAGAAAGTTTTACTTCCCCCTGGATAGAGGGGAAAGGCCAAGTATTTTTGAATAGTGTCTGATGCTATAATATGATGCTCTGAATCTCCTCTATGAAAGAAAGACATTTTCAGACCTTTTGGCCAGAGGGGAGGAATTTGAGGACCCTGACAAAAAGAGGATAATGATTACCCTTTCAGATGATGTATTGTAGGTGAAGCATATTTAAGTAAAGGGGGAGAATGTCTGAGCCCTCCTTCATCAAAAGGGAATGATTGGATCCTTACTAAGTGAGGGTAAGTTTTGAAGGCCTTTTTGATTGGAATTTGAAAGTTTTGGGGCCTTGGGCAGGTATAGATCTTCCCTGGCCCCCTCAGTCATGCAGGATAGATATCAGGTTCTCTTGGTTACAGAGTGTGCATTTGAAGTCTAATTGACAGAAATAGATGGTGGTTAGGAATGGAAGACTTTGTCAGACTTAAAGAGAGAAGCGAAGTCACAAACCACTTAGGCAAAAGGAAGTATCCTAGTCTACCTTGTGCAGTGGAGGAAGGACTTCATCACCGTTTAGAAGATCCACATCTTCAGGCACACTGTGGCAGGCCTGGCAGTAATCTTAGCATCATCTATCAGTCATGATTGGCAGGCTCCAGTTCTCATCAGCTACATTGTTGTGTGTATCAAGGATGAGACCTCTTCATTCTGGTGACTTTAATGAAGCAAAGATGACCTAAGTCTCAGGCTCTGTCACCTCAAAACAGAGCAAGATGAAGTCCCCTTGGTCACACATGTATTTTCATAGTGGACGTAGTTAGAGGGAAAGATCTCCATTATGGGGATAATTCTGAGGCCCACATGCTTATAGGGGGTGATCTGAGGATACTTTGATCTTGGTCACCTTGAGAGAAAAATGGAAATTCTGAGATAACTTTAGTTAAAAAATTAGTTATTCTTATGAATTTCCTTAAACAAAGAGGGATGGCCTTGGGTGTTATTTATAATAACAGAAAGGCCTGACAGCTACTTTAATTAAAGGGATCTTCTGATAACCAGTCACCAAAAAGGCACAGTGTAAGATGCCTTGAGAATAGGAACAGCTTGGGAAGCCCACATTATATTCAGAGGGGAAACTTCTGATGTCATTTTGAACTGTCTTGCTTAGAGAAAAAGTGCCTGACTATGTTTGACCCAATAGCAAGATCCAATCACCCCATTGTGCAGAAAAGGAAAATGCTAATTTTACTTGAGTAGTTTGGTTCAGCATCATTTGATTCTTACTGTGCTCCCAACTTCCATGATCCATATATTACATCAACTGTTGGAAAGGGTACAAGAAGCAATTACAACACTCTTTCAACATGATGAGTGGTTGTGTAAACTTTGATGCTTCCTCAGGGTTGGATTGATCTGTGTTTATCCATCAATGTAAGTAATGTGGAATGTTCTTCTGTATATGCTTTTCTTTTTTGGTTAATGAATAAATCTGCTTTGACCTATGGCAGGGCAGAATATAGCCAGGCTGGAAGAGATATAAAAAGAAATTAGGTGGAGTCCAGGAGAGGACATGTAGCTACTGAAGTAGAACTACACCGGAACTTTTCCAGTAGGCCACAGCCATATGGTGATACATAGATTAATAAAAATGGGTTAATTTAAGATGTAAGAGTTAGTTAATAAGAAGCCTGAGCTAATAGGCTATGTGGAATTGTAATTAATATATTTTCTGTGTAATTATTTGCGCTTGGGCAGTTGGGAAACATAAGCACAGTCTTCATTTACATAAAAGATGAGAACATCTTGCATTTCTGACAGCTACATTCTAGGCAGATGGCATAATTATTAGTTTTAGCTTGTTATATTTTTCCCTCTACCTAGAATCTTGTGAGGTCCCATGGTTACAAAAATGTATTTTTAGCAATCTTAGCCCCTGGGATTGGCACTAAAATAATATGAGTCCAAGGGTCAAGAAAAATGTGTCAATGAAAGGAAGGGGATGCTCTAGGGCCTCCCAGGGTCAGTGGCTAGACCTGTAGCTCAATTAAATACAGAGTGAATGATTTGCAATCCCTTTGGTTGAAATTCTGAGCTCCTATTCATCAGTGTGGAATAGCCCAGACACCTCTTGGCAAAAAATGGGATCTTTGTAATTTTTGTGGTTGAAGTTTGTAATCATAGTTCCCCCTTTCACTACACTGGACTGAATATGGGCAAATCTGACTCTCACTGTTACAGTGTGAGTGGTGTAAGGAATATTTAATATAGGGCCTCTTTATTCAAAGGTAAAGTTTGAGGGCTTTTGCCACAAAATGAATACTTGAGACCACCTTAGGAAAATGGGGAAGGTCAGCAGTAGGCTTTGTCCTAGGAGGGAGGTCTACCATTTTCATCAGTGTAGTAAAAGGAATAAGATAACTTGAGGAGAGTGGAAGCACTGGCCCTTTGTAAGACCTGTTTAGGGCAAGGGTATGAGTTGGAAAACCCTTGCACAGAGAGGAGAAATGTCATGTACCATCCTGTTGAAGGTGAATGCCCTTACTACCTTACTCAGTGAAGGAAGGTACCATTACTGCACTTCAGCTTCCAACTCTTCTTTAGAGCTTCCTCATCTTGTGTTGAGTCTTAGAGAGTTCACGCAGCACCAAGAGCCTTCTTCAATGTACCTGGATGGCTGTCAACAACTATATCTCCTCTTTTTTTCAGGTTGTTTTCATGGTCCATGTCTGGGCATCAGTGATGGGGTCAGTTGATTTCTAGTGATTGGATTGAAAAACACAGCTTAGGTTTCAGTTTCTAATTCTAAAGTTATGACAGGGGCCCACAACCTAGAGTGGAGCAATGCAGTTCCCTAGCCACCAGCACCAAATATAAAAGGTTTAAATTATTTTTGTTTAGAGCAGCATACTTTGGAGGTACTTCAAAGACAGAATGGAATGTTTGAGGATTTTTGATAGAATCCTACAAGGTAGGATGCAGTATTATTCAAAATAACATCTCTAATGTCACCTTGTGAATAAAAGAAATGCATGAGTTTCCTGGCGTCAAAGACAGTGCTTCCTAGTCTCCCTTGTACAGGTGGATAAGGTATAAGTACACATTTTTTAATGGAGGGAAGGATGATGGCCCGGTCTGACCCAGGGAAGTTCTCATGAAAACTTCAATAAACAAAGTATACATGAGGTCTCTTGTAAACAGGGAAGTTCTGACAACCTCTTCTCAGAATGGGAAGTTCTGAGACTACCTTCAGCAAATGAGAAATCCCAAATGTCTTTATTCACAGCGAGGAGGGCTCCAATCACATTTGGTAGAATACTACTATGCACTTAAATCATGATCAGAACAGGAAGGTCCCAAGGCATCTTGGATAATGGGAAAAGGTTCTGGCTCTGCACTAACATCAGCTATTTTTCCCAATGCAAATGCATACCTTGCGTGAAATCTTTCAGAGTCTAAGGCAAATCTCCTAACAATCTTCCAACAGGCTAAGTGGTTATGCAAGCATTGATGTTTCCTCAAGGTTGTGTTCAGCTGTACATATCTGTGAATAAAAGAAACAGTGCATTTTTGATAACCAAACTTGGAGACAGATGGCTTAAGAGGTTCTGTCCTGTAATCTTAAAGCAGAAAGTTGTGAGATCCCATTGTTCTCATATGTGTTTGTATGGTTGTCTTGGTCATAGGGGCCAGCTCCAAAGCAATCTTAGTTAGTAGGGAACATGCGAGGTCACCAACTAAAGAAGGGAAGCTTGATGGTTCTTTAGTCTTAGAGTGGACTAAAGTGCTGAAGATCAGAGGATGGAGGTCTGAGACATCCCTTGTATACAGGGGCCAGTTTCGAGAGACCATTCAATAGGGTTTGATTTTTCAGATTTCCTTTTGTGGAAACTGAACTTCTGAAATCCTCTTCCTAGATGGAAGTAGATAATTGGCTCACAAACCTTCAGGGAAGATCATGAATGTCTGATACTTGTTTTACTTGGTGGTATAATGCACTCTTGGTCTGACACCCCTGTAATGAGAAGATAA
The DNA here is from genome assembly GCF_037038515.1 of Microtus pennsylvanicus. NCBI lineage: Eukaryota > Metazoa > Chordata > Mammalia > Rodentia > Cricetidae > Microtus > Microtus pennsylvanicus. Next base: position 34,232,675 of record NC_134583.1, on the reverse strand, counting down.
AAGACAGAGTCACTTGGGAGGAATTGGAATATATAAAGACCATACAACACCAAACAAATATTTTAGGGTAGGGCTCATTCGAAAATGGGATTTAGGAAAATCTACATCTTAGGAGAGTTCTGACATCCTGTTCCATGTATTGAGAAGGAATAGGTGAAGAAGAAGAAGAAGAAGAAGAAGAAGAAGAAGAAGAAGAAGAAGAAGAAGAAGAAGAAGAAGAAGAAGAAGAAAAGTGAAAATTCTGAGCCCAATGTAAGAGAGGAAACCTCTGAGACCCCATTGAAAAATGAGGACAGAATCACCTTTGGGCAGAGTGTGAAAGTGTCATACATATTTCTGTTGAAGGGGAATATCTTGGGCACCTCATATAGTGGAGAAAGTTCCCAGCACTGATCATGAGCTTCCAACTCTTATTCATAGTTTGTGTTCCTTCTGAAAGAGACAAGGCAGTAACAATCTATGTCTTCTTCCAAAGACCTGGATGATTGTTCCTGGCTAGGTTACTTCCTGTAGTTTGTGTTCAGCAGTCCTGATCTTGGCAGAGATGTTGAAGTCATTCCATTTATATTGACTGATCTGAAGGCAGATGGCATGGGGTTCTATGCTCTGATTGCCAAACATGCCTATGGGACCTCAAACCAGAGTGGACTATTGTCCCTTGTTTATAGAGAGAGTCTCCCAGAGACCTATTCCTGAACAGCTTGATAGAAGACCTATTAGGCCATTCATGGAAGGTTTCAGGCCCCATATTTGAAAGGGAGAGTGTTTTGGGAAGGTAGGAAAGAGCCCTAAGTTCCAGAAACCCTTAGGGAGAAGATGAAGTCCCCAGGTTACTTTGAAAACTAGAAGGATCAGCCAATATCTTATCAGGTCCAAATGTCCTCACACTATGGAATACCCATGTGTTTTGGGGCTCTGAAGCTTGGTTTCAAGCAATCAGAGTTTTTTTTCTTTTTTTAATTGATTTTTATTGAGCTCCACATTTTTCTTTGCTCCCCTCTCTGCATCTCCCCTTCCCTTCAACTCTCTCCCAATGTCCCCATGCTCCCAGTTTCCTCAAGAGATCCACATGGGAAGCAGAGTTTTTCTCTTACAGATTGGTTGGCAGCTCCTAGCTCTGTGTCCTCCACAAGCCTTTCCTCAGTAGCACAGGCGTATGAGACAAGATGAGACCACTCCATTTCTGGTAAGAATCTTAAAAGTAAGAGTTTAATCAGGGAAAAGTTTTTTACTGTTTTGTCCCAGGATATCAGTTCAGAGTACTCTGACATCCCTTTGGTCATTTGGGCATGCCTGAACACCCAGGTCAGATGGGAAAAGATTAACATCTTCTCAGTGAGAGAAATAGAGCTGAGGTTTCTGCAGATAAAAGTGTTTTTTTCTGAGGAAGCAAGGTCAGGGAGTGCTTATTTGGAGTTTACATGACAAAAAGATGAACATCTGAGTAAGTCTTCATGTCACTGGTCTGGTCTGTATCCCATTAATCAGATGAGTTTCTATCAGTACCCATGAAGGTAAATGGTGTGTCTAAAGTCCCCTTTCTCAAGGAAAGTAGAATATAGCCACCATCCGTCACAGTGTATTTATTGTCAGAGGCTCTCATTGGATCAATATTGTGTCTACAGTTTACTGAAGTGCAAATCTGGGACCCATTTATTAAGAATAATGTCTGAGGTCCATTTCACAATATCAGGAATTATATGGGCCCCTCACATGAAAGGAATATCTAAACCTCCTTTGAACAAACTGGAAAGATGTAGGACTCCCTTTATTCCAGGATGAAGATCAGATATCTCCTTGACCAAAGGGAAGAGTGAGTAGCCCTGTGAAGAAAGGAGTTTCTGAGACCCATGAGGCAGGGGAGATATGATCAGAATATCCCATATAGCCATGATCAAAAATTGAGTTGACTTTGATACCTCATAAGCTCCTAGAATTGCCTCACCCATCTAACTCTTCTTCATAGTTTAGGATGTCCATATCTTTGGCTGAATCTGCAAGAGACCAAGCATCAATATTAGGATTCATTAAGCTACTTGGTGGAAGGCACAGTGTGGTTGATGCCTAAGAATTTCATGCAGGCAAACAGGACTAGGTATGACTGAAAAGTCTATACCATGGCTACTTTATTTAAGGAAGTGGCATGGGTTCCTGGATTTGTCTACTCTTTTTGACTTCTGAGAACTAACCACAGTGACCAATGCTCTTTGTTCAATGGTGAAATATTCCATGTGCCCTTCCTCAGAGGGAAATTTCTGAAGGCCATTTGGGCTAAAAGGGGTATTTTTAGGCCTAAGTATTCAGAGATAATAATAATAATTAATAATAATAGTAATTAATAATAATAATAATAATAATGTTTTGGAAAGAGACAGATCCTAGACCTTGTTGGGCAAATGGGAATGCCACTGCTTACCTTTTGTAGAGGAGAAGATCCAGGCACTCCCTAGTCCTTCTAGAACTCTTCAGTGAACTCTAGAAAATTCTTATCTCTGAGGACTCCTTTTGAGGCTTAACGGCAATCAGAGGGTTCTTCTTACAAGTTGAATTATAGTCCCTAGGTCTGTTCCCTACTTAAACTCTGGATAAGCTGCACAGGTATAGACATGGAGGACAGGCATATATCTGGTGTGCAGCTTGAAAACAGATGATCTTAGATCCAGGGTACTTTTTATTCTTCTGCCATGCAAATTCAATCTAGAGTTCCATGAGATTCCTTTGGTGGTCAGAAGCATATTTCCTAGCCATTCAGTTCTGAGGGAGAAGCTCTAGTCTCGATTAGTTATTTGGTAGACCTGAGTCAGCCATGAACACAAAGAGAAGCTGTGATGTTTACCTAGTAATAGGGAGTCAATCTCAAGTACCTGTAAACCAAGTCTGAATATCTGAGATATTTTTCAGTCACTGGGCCAGTTCTGTAGCTTACTTCATCAAACGGGCATGTCTCAGATTCCCCCAGTAAAGACAAAGGAGGCAGCATGTTACAGAAACCCCCCTTTGGCAAAGTATGAAAGTCAGGGGCTACTATGGTTGAAGGACATAACTTTAAAATCCCTCTTCATAAGACAGTGCACCAAGGTGTAAGCTTCCTCAACTAGTAAATTAATTTAATTTTGAAGGGAATAATCTAAGACATGATGGAGTTGGTAGCTGGAGGCCTGAACTGTTCTGATTCTGGAATAAATCTGAATCCCCAGTGTAACTTAGCAGAAATTCTATGGCTCATTAATTCTAAAGTGTTTGTATTTATGGCCTTCTTGGGGCATTGTGGAAGTCTGAGGTCTCTTTACTTCTCAAGTTATGTCTCTGTTGTAATAATGAGCAGCGGGCTGCGTCCCCGGCACCCAGCCGCCCACATGGCTAGCTTTACCCAAAATAATTACAGGGAAACTGTATTCTTTTAAACACCGCTTGGCCCATTATATCTAGCCTCTTATTGGCTAACTCTCGCACCTGGACTAGCCCATTTCTAATAATCTGTTTAGCCCACGAGCTGGCTTACCAGGAATAATCTTAAACTGTGTCTGCCTGGATTGGGAGAATCATGGCGACTCACTGACTCAGCTTCTTTCTCCCAGCCTTCTGTTCTGTTTACTCCTCCCACCTATGTTTTAATCTATCATGGCCAAGCAGTTGCTTTATTGCTTAACCAATGAAATCAACAGATTGATATATGACACTCCCACATCATGTCTCAGGCTTCCTTCAGCATTGAGGATGTGCATGGCACCCTTGTTCTGAAGTTGTAAGTATGAGGTCCATTTGGGCAATTAGTGAATGTCTGGGGTCTCCTGGTTCTCAATGGAATGATGTGCCATTCTTCCCTTGAACACAAGGTAATGACTGAAGCTTTTGTTGTTGATGGGTTATTAGTTTACTGGTAAAAGTTGTGAGTTACTTTTGTTCTAGACAGAAAAGATTGAGGCCACCTTGGACATTGGGAAAGATCTGAGACCCCCCAGTACTGGAGGGGAGGTCAGAAGCTCCCTTCATCTATACATCCATTTGGAATAGCTCTGGTTCTGTATTGATAGGGCTATAGCCTCCTTGAGAATTAGTGGAGTTTATTCTGCATCCTGGTTCAGAAGAGATGTGCCTGAGCACCTGGTAAGCCCTTGAAAATAATTTGAGCTCTACTTCAGTCACTGGGAAAAAGGATGAGTCCTCCTGGGCCTGAAAGAATAAGTCTGGGGCCACTTTGTCAGAAAAAAATGGAGAACCCCTGTACAGAATAAGAATGAAGCATCCACAGACAAACAGGGAATTATGAGTACAAAATTTTCGTTCTTCAGAGACAGAAAGTCTTATGCTATTTTGAGAAATACAGAAAGGTCAAAGACTCTTGTGGGAAGTGTGGGATATCAACAGTTAATTTGGGAATTAGAGAAGTCTGAACATTTCCTGATCAAATCTTCATGGGAATATAGAATATCCATGTCGTGCAGGGCAGGCAACAGTGTGATCAGTCTCCAACCTACTAGGAGGCAATTCTCTGCTAGGTCTCTGTACCAATTCAGCTATCTACATCTGAACATGAAGGGTGTGATTTCTTTATTTCTGCTGATAAAGTTAAGGCACATATACTGGGTTTAGGGCACTGCTGGGTGATCTAACAGTCTAGAACTTCAGGCACCAGGGTAGTTTTAGTTTTGGACAGAGGCTTTGAAGTCAGATGATTAGAATAAGAAACACCCAGAACCTCTTAGACAGAGGGAGTTGATCTGTCACCCACTAAGCCATATGAAGTAAGTCTAGGGCCACATTAGTCAGAAGAAGCACATGCTATTCTCCGTGGGTAATAGATTGTATATCATGTTCTATGTAGAAACTGTGACCTATTAATAATCAGATGGAAAATGCCTGCCTTCTTTATAGTCAGATGGACCAATCTGATGCCTCAATGTGCATCTGAGATAGCCAGGAATGGAAATCAAATGTTTAACAGGTGTTTGATGAGAAGGGAAAGTTATAAACTCCTGTTGTTCATGTGGGGCACAGAGTAGGAAAATATGGGGCTGGCCTGTGAATAAGAAGATCTAAAGATGGCATGATAAGAGCGAGTAAAACCCAGGATCCCCTCTTGAGATGAGCATCTTTAGAACTTCGGTTTGACAGGCTTGTAAGGTTTAAAGCCTCCATGGGCAGAAGGATTATGTTGGAGGCTTCCTAGAGCAGAAGTTGAAGTTCTAACCCACTCTCCATTAGAGGGCACATTTCTGAATTCCCTTTGGTCACAAGGAGCAAATGTGAGGCTCAGTGATTTAGATGGGCTATTCTTGAGGCTCTCTCTTTCAGATTGAAAGATTCTAAAGCTGCCTTGGACAGGGTGGCCATAGGAAAGTCTGAGGCCCCTTTGGTCACATTGAGAAGGTCTGATGTCTTCTTGAGTGTAGAGGTAAGAACTTAGGCTCCTTTTTTGCAACGGGATCCTTTGGAAACTGTATGAGACTGAATGTGAATATCTGTGCCCTCCTAGGACAGAAGGGTTACATATGGGGGTTCCATGTTCATATTGGAAGGCTGTGTCTCTGCCTTGGTAAGAGAGGGAAGATCTTAGGTCTGCTAGTTGAGGTTGGGTATATCTGAAATTTCCTTGGACAACAGGGAATGATGCGCCACGCCCTTTTGGAATTGGTGGACATATGAGTCTCCATTGTACAGGAATCCAAGTCCCACTCCCCTCTCTGGCACCAGTGGAAGGTTTGTGTCCCTCTTGAATGGAAAGAGTGTGTTTAAAGTCCTCCTTTGTAGAAACAGGATGTCTGACATCATTGCTTTGGGACAAAGAGGAAGACTTGACACTCCCCCTGGGACTGTGTCCATCTGGAGATGACCTGAAGCTTTCTTGGGCTTCAGTGGAAGTTTTGATGACTTCTTGAGTATAAGGGAAATGCCTGAGTCTTGTTCTGGTAGAAGTAGAAGTAAGGCTGGAAGTCCTATGAGGAGAGGTAGAATGTCTGAGGGTCTCTTCATGAGAGGGAGTAGTTCCTATGTCCCCTTCTGTAGAAGTGAAAGCTTCTATGCTCTGTTGGGGAGCAGTGTCTGGTTTCTTGTCCCTTTTGGCAGATGAAGCATGACTAAATCCTCTTTGCGACTGATGCTTACAGTCCTCATGTTCTGTATGGGAAGCATGAACATCTGCTTTGTTAGAGGGGGCCTGTTCCAATTTAGTTTTAATAGACCTGGAATATTTATGGCTGGCTTGGGGAGATGCAGAACTTCTTCTACCCTTCTCATGAGATCGTGGGGATCTGAAGCCTCCCGTAGAGATGGAAGGTTCTATGCACTCTTGATGAGTAGCTTTTGGTTTCTGGTCCCTTTTGGAGGATGAATGCTTGGACTCTATTTTGGACAAAGAGCATAGTTTGCAGCCCTCGTATTCTGAATGGGAAACACGAACATATGGTTTGTTAGAGGGGACCTGTTCCAATTTGATTTTGGTAGATCTGGAACATCTAGGGCTGCCTTGAGGAGATGGAGAACATCTGAGGCCCTCCTCATGAGATTGTGAGGATCTACAACCTTCCTTTTCAGAAGTAGTAGTGAGGCTCTCTTTGGGCTCAGTTTTAAGCCTTGCACCAACTTTGTTAGAAACCAAATCTCTACCCACCCTTGTGGGAGAATGGTGAAATTTCAAGCCTTCATCTTCTGATGGGACAGATTTGAGGCATGATTCTTTAGGAGCATGTTTCAATTTTGTTTTCTTTGATTTCGATTGTCTGGAGCCACCTCGTGGAGAGGGAGATCATCTGAGATCTTCTTTAGGAGGGGAACTAGATCTAAAGGTCAATTCTGATGATGCTGGGGGTGAGACACTCCTTGGAGGAGTAGAGGTAGAACTCGAGTCCTTTCTGGCATATATGGAAGATGTGAGTCTACTTTTGACAGAAGGGAATGATCTTAAGGCATCAAGTTCTGAAAGTGAATATCTGATATCTCCTTCAGGAAATCGAGCATGACTCACTATTTTTTGGTAGAATTGGAACGTCTATGGCTTTTATTGGGATAAGGGGAATATCTCAGGCAGTCACCATGAGAATGAATACGAATAAAGTCATCACGTGCACAAGTGGACAGTCCCAAAAACTCCGTTGAAAAGAAAGTTCCTACACCTTTTTGGGTAGATGGTATACATTCTAGAACACTTTGGGATGGTTTGGGGATTCCAAGAGTATCGTGGAGAGGTGTTGATGGCTCCAGATTCCCTTGGTCATATACTGAAGGGCCCAGAGTACATTGGTCAGAATTCAAATGTCTCAGAGCCTCTAAAAAAGATGGTAAAGATTCCAGAGCACGTAATACAGATTCTGAAGTCTTACAAACCTCTTTGGCTGTTGGAAAAGGTTCTGAGGTCTGTGGTATAAGAGAAGGTTGCAGATTCTGCACTGAAGGAGGCAGATATTCTAAAGAATCTTGGGAAGTTGTTGAAGTTTCTGTAATGCCATTGTTAGAAGATTGTATTTCTAGAATGCTTTGGGTAAATGGTGGAGTTTCTAGTGTCCTGTCACCAGAGTCAGAAAGTCCAAGCATTCCTGGATCATATGATGAATGTCCTAAAGACAGAAAGTCCAAAGAAGGGCCTGAAGCTTCATGGGATGACAAAGAAGTATCTGGAGACCCTTGAGCAGATGGTGAATATAAAAGAGATTCCTGTGCTGATATGGACAGACACAGAGCCTCTTGTGAATGCAATGAATTTCCTGTATAGCATTGCTGAGATGGTGAATTTCCTTGTACACATGAAGATATTTCCTGACAACCTTGTTCTGAGAGGGAGAGTGACCCAGTCCCAGATGCAGGTGGAGTGCTTCTCAGAGACCCTTGGTCAGGAAAGTAGGTTCCAGGGATTCCTCCAGAGATACTGATGATCCTATAATTTCTTTTTCAGATACAGATGGTCCCATAGTACTTTGGGCAGAGAATGAAATTTCCAGAGATCCTGGTATAGATGGAAAAGTTTCTGAAGTTCCTGGGGAAGAGTCTGATATATTACAATCCTCTTTGGCAGATGACAAAGGTTCTGATGTCTCTGGCATAAGGGAAGCCTGTTGTAGAATCTGCACTGAAGGAGGCAGATGTCCTAGAGAATCTTGGGCAGGTGGTGAAGTTTCTAAAATCCCATGGGTAGAAGATGGTATTTCTAGAGTGCTATGGGTAGACGGAGATGTTTCTAATGGCCACTGTGAATATTCAGATAGTCCAAGATCTCCTAGATTAGATAACGAAAATGATAATGACTGTCCTGAATGCCCTTGGTCCAAACAAGTGCCTGAAGCCTCTTCAGATGACATGGAAGTATCTGGAGACCCATGAGCAGATGGTGGATATCCAAGAGCTTCTTGTGCTGATATGGACAGTCCTAGAGCCCCTTGTGTAGACAATGCATTTCCTGAACAGATTTGCTGCAGTGGTGAATCTCCTAAAGGCACCTTTTCACCTGAAGATATTTCCTGTAAACCTTTGTCTGTTAGTGAAGTTCTATCAGGCCCCATTTGAGATGAGGCAGTTTTCACAGACTGTTGGTCAGATAGAGAAAATTCCAGAGGTTTGTGGGAAACTGTTGGTGATCTCAGTATCACTTGGTCAGTTTTAGAAGGGCCTGCTGCACCTTTGGCAAATGTTGAAAATGTCAGTGTCTCTAAAATAGATGTCAAAGTTTCTATAGACCTTGAGAGAGATTTCAAAATACTATAAACCTCTTCAGAAGATGGCAAAGGTTTTGCAGTCTCTGAAGCAAATTGGGAAGTACCCAGAGGCTGCTCCAAAGAAGTATGAAATTCTAGAACACTTTGAGCTGATGGTACAGTTACTATAGACCCTTGAACAGATGATGGAGTTTTCCTAGCATCTTGTGTAGATAGTGATGTTCCTAATGTATCTTTTGAAGATTGAGAAAGTCCACAATCTTGTGGAATAGATGATAGAGTCCCTTGCCCAGATAAAGAAATGACTGTTTGCCCCTTTGAAGAAGGCATAGATCCTAAAGAGTCTGAAGCAGATGGATTTGTTTGTTGAACACTTTGGGCAGACTGCCAGGGTCCAAGATGTTCCAGGGAAGAAACAGAGGGTCCTTGAGTGCCATGCATAGGTGTAGAGAGACCAACAGTCCCTTCTACAGGCAGGGAAGGTTTCAAAAGGCATTGGGAAGAATGAAAAGGACTCAAGTTTTCCTGGGTAGATATGGAAAGTTCCAGAGGGCCATCATCAGATACCACATGTCCTCTGGTAGCTGTCAAAGTTTTGCATACACCTGGTATAGATGATGAATATCTTGGGGACTCCTGGGGGGTTAGTAAAGGTTCTACAGATGCTTGTGCTGTGATAAAAATTCCTGGAAACCCTGGGTCAGATTTCAAAGTTTCTACTGTCTTTTTGGCATGCTGGCTGAGATACTGGGTAGATGATGAATATGCTGCTGTGTTCTGTGCAGACGTGGACTGTGAGCATGTATGTTGTGTCTGTGAGGAAGTGCCCAAGAGCCCTTGGGCAGGTGGAGGATGTCCTAGACTCCTTTGTGCAGATGTGGACAGTCCCATAGACTCTTGTGGAGACAGGCAGGAACCCACAGTTCCTTGAGCACATTGAGAAGTTGTTTGACTCCCCTGGCCTAAGGAGTAAAGTCCCAGAGTTTCCCGAGGACAAGGTTCATATACTGAACTTCTTACATGAGATGGATAAGTTTCCAATGTCTCTCTTATATGTGACAATTGCCCATGATAACTTTGTGTATTTTGAACTTTTCCTTGGATGTTTGCAGAAGATAACAAGGACCCTGGGGTTCCTTTTGAAGATGCTGATGGACTCAGTGAACACTGAGCAGATACATTAAGTTCTAGAGGCAGATGGTCAGAGATTAGAGATGCTGGATCACCTGGGACATGTGATGAAATTTCTCTAGGCACTTTGTTAAATGGTGAAGGCTCTCTAGGACCTGGGACAGATGGAGAGTTTTCCACAGGCTCTCTGACAGATGACAAATGGCTAAGATTCATTTGGGCAGGTGGAGATGATTCTAGATTACCAGAGAAACAATGCAAAGGATCAAGTTCTCCTTGAGGATATGAAAAAGGACACAGAGTTCCTTGTGCACACACGGAAAGTTCCAGAGGCAATCCAAAATATAGCAAAGGTTCAGGATATCCTGAACTTGCAGAAAGTTGGGACATTTCCTGAGAAGCAGGGGAAGATATCCCAGTACCTGCAGGAGAGGACAAAGACCCTAGAGTTCTCTTTTCAGATTGAGAAGGTTTCAGAGATCCTGGGACAGATGGTGGATACTGTAGAGAATTTTGCACAGACTGAGAAGTTTTCTGAGGGGTTTGGGATGAAGCAGGATGTTTCCTAGTTCCTTGATTACACAGCAATGTCCCTAGAATTCCTTGTGCAGACACAGATAAGTCCAAAGACCCTTGGGGAAACAAAGAAGGTTCCACAGGCCCTTCTGCAGCCTGAGACATTCCCAGAGAACTTTGACCAGATTGCAAAGATCCTAATAGTGTCTGTCTATTTTGGCTAGACCTCAGAGGTTCTGTTGTTGATGGAAAAGGTCCTACACTTTGTTTTGCAGATGTCAAATTTCCCATTGTGCCTTTGGCAGATAAGAGAAACTCTCCAGTGCACTGGGAATCAGAAGAAGACTCTAGGGTCCCTTGTGTAGATTTGGACATTTTCAGAGTTTCTTCTGAGGATGGGCAAGTTCTCACAGTCGTTACATCAGAACAAGAAGATGGTGGAGTTGTGTGTGTTGATGACAGGAGACCCAGATGCTCTGGTACAGATGGGAATGTTCCTCTAGTCACTTGTATAAATTGGGAATTTGTATATGGCTCTGGAACTGCTTTGGAATGTGCAGAAAGTTGTAGAGTTCCTTCAGCAAATTGTGCTGAATGCAGCATTTCCTGGGGTGACATAACATGTTTCAGAGGCCCTTGGGAAGGTTTATAAGGATCTAGATTCCCTTGGCCAGCAGGGCAAGATTCTTCAGATCCTTTGATAGAAGTTAAATGTCTTCTAGGCACTAGAGGTGGTGGCAAAGCTTCTATAGTCCTTGTAGCAGACTGAGAAGTTTCCATACCCTTTCTCCCACATGACAAATGCCCCAAGGTATTCTGGGAATATTGTTGTTGTTTCAAAACCTTTGAAGAATATACTGAGTGTTTTGAAGACTGTTGACTAGATGACAAAGAACTTAGGGCAGGCAAAGTTTCCTCTGTAGCTGTGGAGAGTTCCTTAGGCACTTTAGAAGATAGCAAAGGTCCTAGAGTCCATGGATTAGATAAAAGATTTTCCTGAGCACCTGGAGCAGATGGAAAATGTTCTATGTGCTCTAGTGAAGACAAAAAACATCCTTGAAGTTTTTGGCTAGATTTAAAAAGTCCTGTAGTCCTTGGGGAAGATGCTGAATCTTGGACAGTATATTGGGCCAATGGAGAAAATCTTGGAGCTACTTGGGAAGAAATGGGATGTGTACTTTGCACAGATGGCACAGTTTCTACAATTCCCTGTGTGGGAGTAGATAGTTTTAGAGACCCTTGGACAGATAGGGAAGTCCCCTGATCCCCTTGGTCAGATGAACAAGATCCTAGAGTTCCTTGTGTAGATAAAGAAATTATCAGTGGCTTTTGGGCATGTGAAGAAAATTCTAGTTCCTTTTTGGCACTTTGAATAGTCCCCAACTTAGAAGCTGGATGTCCTTCAGTACCCTGTACCTGTGTGGGCTTTACCAAACTGGGTTTTGTATAAAGAGAAGCCTTCTCAGGAACTTGAGTAGTTGGTGAAGGATTCGGAGTCTCCTGCCCTGATGTGTTCACTTCCAGAGTTGCTTGTGAAGATAGGCAAAATTCATCATCTTTTTGCAAAGATGGGGAAGAAACTGGACTTTCTTGTGTTAGTGAGGAAAGTCCTGGAATCATTGGGGTTTGTGGCAATGTGCCTGTAATCACTGGGACAAATGGAAGCATTCCCAACTCATCTGGGACAGAAGACAAATGGCTATGTGCGCACTTGTCAAACTTGGATGGTTCCAACTTTTCTTGGGATGATGGTGACTGTTGTAGTGATTGTTGGCTATATGGTGAAGAAGCTAGAGTTCCCTGAGTAGATATGTAAAGTTGGTCAGATAGAAAATGTCGGAGATCTTTGGATGCTGATAAAGAAGATTCATGAGATCTTGTGTCATGTTGCAAATGTCCTGTAGTCCCTGAAGGAAATGACACAGGCCCTGTAGGCCCTTGGAAAGATGGTGATGTATCTGTGCAAAGCAAGTGTCCTAGCTTACTTTGGAAAGATGCTGATGGCCCCAGAATTAATGGGGAAGATGCTGAATGTTCTACAGACTCTGATCTGGATGAGAAAGAACCCAGTGTACTTTGGAGAGACGTAGCATTTTCCTGATTCCCTTGATTAGATAGGCTAGTTGGTTGATTCTTTAGAGTAGTTTGGAGAGGTTTATTAGCATCTGGTGCAGATGATGGTTTCACTGCAACTGGGGAAGACAGCAAAGACTTTTTAATTTCTTGGTTAAAAGATGGGCTCAGAGTCTCTGAAGCAGATTGTGACTCTTGCAGAGGACCTTGGACCAATACAAAATGTTTAGAAGCTTCCTGAAAAGAATTGGAATGCTTTGTAAGTTCACAATCAGATTGAAAATTCTCAAGAGTCCTATTTGTAGATATGGGCAGTAACAAAGATTCTTTAGGAGACAAGGAGTCCTTATGGGTAGATGGCAATATTTCTGGTAGTTTATGGGCATATGGAGTAGATTGTAGAACTCCTCTTGTACATGGCAATGATCCTAAAATGCCCTGTACTGAAGAACACTGTTCCACAGTATCTTTTTCTAATTGAAAATTTCTCTCATTCCCTTGGGGAGATGCCAACGGTTCTAGGGTCCCTTGTGCCAATGACAACACTTCTAGAGTTCTTTGTGAAGGTGGTCTAGGTCCCACTAACTTTTGGTCAGTTAGAGAAGTTGCTGAAGTCACATGTAGTAATGGAGAAAGTTCCAGAGGTTGTGGAGGAGATGGTGAAGTCACTGTAGTCCCTGAAACTGCTGTAAAAGTTTCCACAGGCTCTACTTCAGGTAAAATATATCCATGAATGCTCTCAGAGGATTCATGAGTTCCCATAACATCTTGGGAAGATTCAGAATGTTCTTGAGACTCTTGGCCAGATGTTGATGGATACAACAATGCTTCAGTCAATTTAAAGAGTTTCTGACGCCCTTGGGAAGAAAGCAAAGTTCCTAGATCCACTGGGCCAGATTGGAAAGGTTCCTGAACACTTGGATCAGATGATAAATGCCCCCCACACTCCTGGGGTGAGAACAATTTTCTTCTAGTTTGTGAGGCTGTTGAAGAATGTTCTTTACACTGTTCTACAGTTGAAAAATATTCTAGTTCCCCTTGTGCAGATTGGAATGATTCCAGGTACTCTGGAGATAATGTGGAAAGTGCTACAGTCTCAGTCTTAGACTCTTGGGAAGACGGAAAAGGACACAGTGAGTTAGAGACAGATATGGAAAGTTTGTGGGGCATTGGTGGAGTTAGCAAAGAGTCTTGAGGCTCTAGGGTAGCTAGAGAAGTTTCCTGCATCTGAACACTAAATGAAGATGGTGGATGTTCTGTATCTTTTGACGGGGATAACAATGATTCTTCAGTTTCCTGATCAGACAGAGCAGGCATCAAAGCCTCTTTGACATGTGCTAAATGTAATAGATGACCTTGGTCAGATAGAGAAGATTTATTAGCCTCCTGGGAACAAGTTGAAAATTTTGTAGTTCCTTGAGCAATTGATACATTTTCTAGAGCCCCTTCTGCAAACTTGGTCATTTCCATAGTCCTTTGATCAGACTGAGAAGCTTCAAGATCTCCATGGAGAGCTGGCAAAATTCCCTCCTCCATCTGGTCATAATATTTAGATGCTGAAGGTCCAAGGGAAGAGGTCAAATGTGCTTTGGTTACTGGTGCAGATGCATATAGCTGTATAGTATCTGCTTCAGATAGGGAAGGTCGCCCAGCCAGTGGTCCCAGAGAACCATGATCAGATGGAGACTGTCCCAAAGACCCTTGTACAGATAGCAAAGATCCCACCACCTCTTGAGGACAATGGGATGTGGCTTGAGTTGCATTTTGTAGGGAGGAATGTTCTAAAGTCTTTGGAGCAAGTAAGGAAATGTTCTTAGTGCCTGGAGCAGAGAAAGAAAATTCTTGAGACTCTCCTCTATTGGACAGATGGTCAAGAATATTTGGGAGCATTTGGGATTCTTTTCCAACCTCTGGAGAAAAAGTGGAATGTTCTACATCCTCTACTCTAGATGTCAAAGAGCACAGAGTCTGTTTGTTAGGTGTGTTAATTTGCAGAGGCCCTTGGGTAGTTACAAAATGTTCTAGGGCCTGGGAAGTAGATAAAGAAGGTTCCTGTGCATGTGGTGCAGAGGCAGTGTCTTTTGCATCTTCTCTGGCATATAACAGAGACCCCAGAGCTCCCAGACCACATGAGGAAGATTCCAAAACCTCTGTGATGAAAGGTATAGATGGAGTCAATGGAGAAGCTGATTTGGCTGGTTTCTCAAATGGAGAAATTTCTACATCTTTTCCCACATATGACACATGCCCAAGTTTCCTATGTTCTGATTCTGATGGTTCCATGAACCCCGAAGAATATACCAAAATTCCTAGAGTCTCTTGGGTAGATGGTAAAGAATCAAACATCCCATGTGCTGATATGGACAGATCATCAGGTCCTTCAGCAGATCGCAAATGATCTAGAGTTTCTGGCGTCAATGGGAAAGATTTGCAAGAACCTGGTTCCCTTAATAAATTTCCTCCAGCCTCTGGAGTTAATAAAGGTCCTTGAATGCCAGAGTCAGTTTGGGCAGGTCCTAGAGGCCCTTGTGCAGGTAGTGGATGTTGGTGAGGGCCTTGGATCAATGAAGAAGTTCTCAAAGGCTCCTGTAAAGAAGTAGGAGGTTTCATTGACCTTTCAGGAGATGATACATTTTCAACTCTCCCTTTGGTGGATGATAATATTTCCAAAGCCCCTTGGGAAGATGATAATATTTCCCTAATCCCTTTTCCAGGCAAAGAATTTTCCAAAGACTTTTGGGCAAATGTAGTTCTTAGAGTTCCAGTGGCAGAGGAAGAAGATTCCACAACACTTCCAGCATATTGGGAGTTCTTTAGTGACTCATTTGCTAATGAGGAAAGTCCCATATGCTCCAGAGCAGATGATAAAGCTTCTAGATCCTCTGAAATACTTGGAACACTTTCCAGAACAATTTGTGAAGGTATCAAAGATTTTTGTCCCTCGTTGGCAGATTGGCAAGATTTCAAATCCCCTTTTAAAGGCACTAAGTGTTCTTCAACCTCTAGGGTAGACAGTGGATTACCCAGAGACCCCTGTTTATATATACAATGTTGTTCAGGGTGTTTGTCAGCTAGCTCATGTCCAAGAACCCTTGAACCAGATAGAGAGGATTCCAGACCACCTGTTGCAGAAAGAGAATTTTTGACATGGTCAGAGTTAGATGACAAAATTTCAAGAGACTCTAGTGAAGATTTCAAACTTCCTTGAGTCCCTTGGTGGGTTGAAGAATGTTGAAGAGCTCCTTCACTAGGTGGCAAATGTTCTAAAGCATATTGGGCACACTGAAGTTTTCCAGTAGCCCTTTTGGGAGACGATGGGTTTACCAGAGCCACTTTTGCTGCTTCCGCATGTTGGATAGACCCTTTTTCCAATGTGGACAGTTCTGGAGCTTGTTGGGCAGACAGGGAAAGTCCCACATCCTCTTTATCAGATGGCAAATTTCTGAGAGTCCCTTGAGCAGGTAACGAAATTAAAACAGGATCATGTTCAGACATCATAGATCCTGGAAACCCTGAGATATTTTTCAATTGTCCTGGAGATCCTGTGTTTTGTGAATATGTTCCCACATCCACTTTCACAGAGGACAATAGTCCCAGGGTCCCCTGGGAAGATATGAAAGGTGACATATCATCTAGAGAAGACAGAGAATGCCCTGAAGTTGCTTTTGTGGACTTGTAAATTTCTATAGGCTCTTGTGCAGACAGGGAATGTCCCACAGACCCGTGGACTGAGAGCACAGGTGCTATGCTACCTTCTAAGGGTGAGAGACTTCCCTGAAGCCCTTGTACAGATGGCATTGATGGTATGGCCTCTGAGCCATATTGAGGTAATTCTAGAGTTCCATGAACTGGCAACAATGGGGAAGGGATTTCCTGAGACAGAGTTGAAAGTCTCTGAGCTTTTGGAGCCACAGGTAAGTGCTCAAGAGGCTCAAAGGCTGAAGGGGAATTTTCCAGATATTCATGTGTAGATGGTAGAAATTTTTGCAAGTCTTGTGCAGATTGGGAAGTACCAGCATTCCCCTGAGTATGTATGGAAAGATCCAGAGGCCTTTCTAGGGACAACAAGGGCTTTTGCAAAGGCACCCCAGGTGAGCATGAAGTTTCCAAAGAGCCCTGAGCAGGAGGGACATGTTCTAAAATCCCTTGTTCTGGTGAGGAATCTTCCTCATCTTCTGGGAGGTTGGGCAAATGTCCTGAATAGCTTAATGAAGGTGGAAATTTTTCCTGAGGCCCTTGGACAGATGGCAAAAGTTCTTTTGCTCCCTGGAAACAATACAGGTCTCCTGGGGCAGATGGTGAATGTTCAAGAAACCCTTGGCAAGATGATGAATTTCCTAGATACCACTGCTTAGATGTTGATGATATTGAAGACCCTGGGGGAGATGGAAAGTGTTCTGCAGCAAGAAGGCAGGAAGAGGCAGAAGGATCTTTAGATGGTTTGGAGGACATAGGAGATGTCAGATCCTCTTGTGCTAATGGCAAAGGTTCAAGATGTTTTTGTTTACATTTGGCCTTTCCCTTAGACCCTTTGGCAGATAAGGAAGGTTTCAAGGCTCCCAAGTCAGATTTAGAAATTGACAGATCCCTTTGGGTACAGGTAGAATTTTCTGGAGCCTTTGACAGAGATGGAGAATGTCCATGAAGGCCTGGGACAGATGGTAAATGACATAGACCCTTTGGGAAAGACAGAGAAGGCCCTTGAGCCTCTTGGGATGATATGGAATGTTCACGAGGCCCTTGGTTAGAATGAAAAGGTTCCACAGTCTTTTGTTCAGATGTGGAACATTGCAGGTCCTTTTGGACAGAGATAGAAGGCATAGTACTTACCTGAGGAGTACTTGTAGTGATTGATGTTTCTTTCAGAGCAGTAGAAGATGCACATACCCTTTTTGAGGAAGGGAGAAGTATGAAACTGCCTTCCTCAGATGAGGAAGATCCGAAGTCCCCTTCATCAGAAGGCTCATCTCTCAACCTCTTTTTGGTAGAAATGGAACATCCAGGGCCCACTTGGGTAGAGGGAACATGTTTACTATTTCCCTCCTGAGAAGGGATATACATGAAACTCTCTTGTGTAGATGGGGAAGATGGTAAAGTGCCTTCATGAGAGGTGGTAGATTTTTGAGGCTCTTTCTCAGAAGGGAAAGGTGCTACTGTGTCAGGTGTACATGTGCGTATTTTTACTACAGTTTCAGAATGAGGGAAAGTTTCTATAACCTGTGTAGGTGTGGTAACCTCTAAAGTTTCCTGTGCATATGTTGTAGGTCTAAAATCCTCATGGTCAGCTAAGGAAGTTACTGGAGATCCTTGTGTAAATGTGGGAGTTTTAGGAACACTTTCTGCAGGTGTAGAAGACAATAAAGCCTTTTGTATAGGGATGTTAGGTTCTAGAGACAGTTTGATGGACAAAACAGATTCCAAGGGCCCTTGGGAAGATAAGGTAGAATTCAGAACCTTTGGAGTATTTGTTGAATGTTCTGGAGTCACTTGTGGGCATGTGGAAATACTAACATCCCTTTGTGCAGATGGGGAACAGCCTATAGCCTCTTGTGTAGCTGTGACAGATTGTTGATACCCTTGAGGAGCTAGAGAAACTTCCACAGCCTCCTGTGAAGAGTGGAGAGGTCCTATGGGTGTTTGTGGGCAGGTAGAATCTAAGGAATCTCCTTCTCTCAGAACCCCTAGGGAATTTGATGCAGTTGCTAGAGACCTTTGTGTATGTTGAGAAGGTACAAGGGTCCATTGGGTAGGCTTGGGAGTGCCTAGCATATCTTGTAGATGTGTGGAACTCTCTAGGGCCCCCTCTGAAGATAGCAAAGGTTCTGGAATCCCTGATGTAGATGTAGATAGTTTTGTTTCTGCTTGGGTAGGCATGAGTGGTGTGAGGCCCACTTGGGGAATAGTGATAGGGTTTGGTCCCCCCTGTGCTGTAAGGGAAGATCCAAGCCCATTTTCTGGTGGAGGACATTTAAAGCCATCTTGATTTAAAGGGGAACTTATAAAATTCCCTTGGTCAGAGGAGGCAGGACTCAAGCTCACTTCAGCAGATACTGATTGCTTAGGGTCGTTATGGGGAGAGTGGAAACAGGCCTGGCTTTCTTCATGAGAGGGTATAACCCTCCAGTCATCTTTGTCAGCTGTCAAAGGTGTTAAACTCCTCTGAGGAGAGGGGATAGGACACATTCTATTTTGGGAAAATGAGCAATCACCGAGCACCCCTTTTGGAGAAAAACATTTGGAGCCCTCTTTGTCTAATGGGGCCTGCTGTAGGCCCCCTTGATCAGAAGGGGCTTGTCTAAAACTCTTTGGCAGAGAATTGGAATGATTGGTGACCCCTCGGCTAGAGGATGGACTTTTGAAAACCCTTCTGGAAAAGGAGACATGTTTGATTTTCCTTTCAGGAAAAGGGAGAGGTTTCTGGGATGCCTGGGAAGATATGGGCTGCCCCATAGACCCTTGATCACATTGGGTTCCTCCCAGAATCCCTCCGGTGGATAGGGGTAGTCCCTGGGCATCTTGGGAAGAACTGGAGTACTCCAGAGCTCCTTGGGTAGGGGAGGAAGGTTGCAGAGAACCTTGAAATTGTGGGGAAATTACCAGTCCACGTTGGTCAGTGGAAGAGTCAGCAGAAGACGGCCCAGGCACTCTGTCATCCTCGTTGACCTTTTCACTGGCATCCTCAGCACAGTGTCTTGGAGATGTTGCAGACACTCTGGTGCCCGAATGGTCAAAGTCCATAGGTTCTTCAAACGCAGTAGACATATCCAGGCTTCTTTGCACCTTCCTAGGTCTGTGCACAGAAGTTGAGGCCACTCTTTTTCTGGTAGCAGGAGGTAAGACAGATGGTCTGGGTTCCCTGCTCAGTGGGTTACTCCTGCAGTCAGGAACCTCTGGAGAAAGTAGAACTTGTCCTTCCTTGATCTCTTTCAGCTCTTTTAAGGGATCCAGGGTCTTCTTACTTGATGTAGTCTTTATAAGAGCTCTAAGACTCCGCAGACTATCTGCAGTACCAGTGTAGGGAATTTTGGCTGCTTTGTCTTTATAAGGCTTTTGGCACCTGAACTTGTGCCGAGCCAGTCGAAGCACCCCCGGAGGTGCAAAGTCCCTCGGGAATTTGGTGCTGGTCAAGTATGTCTCCCTTTGGGGTGCGCTGTCATCAATCCCTTGGGAGACACTGAAGGGGGTCCCAGGCCGTTGGTCTCTGAAAGGGGTCCCAGGCCTATGAGGCAAGCACTTCTTCCATTGGGATAGGATGTCATCATCCCACTGGGGGACCCAGAAGGGGGATCCTGGACGGGGTCCACTGAAGGGGGTCCCAGGCCGGGGAGGCTGGGAAAACTGTGGTCTCTGGTCAGAGTGTGATGAACCAGCTGAGGCTCGCTGGCCTCTCTCCACAGGTTTGGCCATTTAGCCAACAAAGCAGTGGAAAAATAAAAAGGGAAATTACCCCTTTCAAGGGGCAACGAATGTACTTGCCAATGGTGACTCTTGGCAAGCAACAGCAAAGCAATATCCTCAGAGAGAGGCTCTCCTCCCCGAGAACTGTGGACACTTCCGGTAGCCGAAGCGCACAGTACTCGAGTGACAGTTGGCCTCAGAAATCGAACAAAGCTCGAGAGCTGCACTTGGAATGGATGTCCTCGGGCCTGCACGGGCCAGTCCCGAGCTGTCTCAGCTGGCGGTTCTGCGTACACTAGCCAGGCAAACATCCAAGCTTTCTGAATGAGGAGGGCACCTTGGACCCTCTCTTCTTCATTAGGGTCGAGAGTGCTAGGTAGTCTGGTACCCACTGTCAGTGACCAGGATATGGACTATTGAAGAGGCAACATGATTGGGAAGGCAAGGGGGTGCTTGGGAGACTTTGCTTTCGGGTTCCTCTTACACCAGTCTGGTCCCGCTGTCAGGAGGTCGTCAGTGTTGCAGTCAGATCTGTTTGAGCCTCATAAATGAATGAGAAAGGGTGATCCAGGCATTTGCTTCTCAGAGACTGTGGGAGCCAGGCAATCACTGGTTGTGCTAGAGAAAGAATAAGTAGTAGTGAATGAATAGAGCAGAGAATGTCTGGAACTGGTATTACAAATGGTATTCTGTAATTTAAGGATGACCTATCCTAGGATTTTCTAGTAAATTGGTGACAACTTCTGTGAACGTCATTCTGTATGCTGAAATGCCTCTCTAGATTGCTTAATAGTACTTACTGCAGTGCTATTATTATATAAATGTTAGTATGTATGTATACATACATATATATATATATATATATATATATATATATATATATGAAAATAAGGATAAGAAAAAAGAATAATCTTATAGTACAAAAGAAAGTTGTTTTTCAAATACTTTTATCTGCTTTTGGCTAAGTTCACCAATTCAGAAAAGACACAGTTGGACTCCCTTATGTAGCCCTTATGGCCTTAAGCAATTGCTTTGTCTCGCTTTACATGTTGGGTTCTATAACATTTACATATTTGATTGTTTTGGAAGGTCATATAATTTTCTTGAAGGCACAATATGGCTAATGGCTCATATTAGTAGCTCTGCATGGGCCATTCACTTCCATTCTAATGATGAAGCTGAAGTATAATTTTGGAAACCCTTAGACAAGTTGATTCTTTGAAAGGTCATGTTTATTGAGCATTTGATATACTGAGAAAGTGCAAATTTGAGGATATGGATGAAGATGTTATCTTACTGATAGAGAAATTTGCTTTGCTTATTACACGTTTTTCCAATTTTACTTTGAGAACTTTTTGTTCTTGCTGGATGAGAGGTTCTTGTTTATTTATGTCAGTGCTATATCTGATTTTTGTGAAGTATTTCCGTCTCCCTTTGACTACACAGACAATATGGCTTCAGAAGCATTGGGGGCACTTTTCTATCATCTAATTATCTTCCCTTTATATTTAATTCAAAGATCTTTCTACATAACTTTTTATCTTTTTTATTCAATTTATGTGATAAAAAGTTCCATTCTAAGATAATATCTTCCCTCTGCATTAAAATTCTTTTAGGGAAAATTCTGGAAGACAATATGATTAGAATGCAGTTAAGATTTGGATCTACCTGATCCACATGTGCCTTCTGTAATTGCTCTTCAACCAAAGTTAATTCTTTCTCAGTTTCTGCTGTTAATTCCCTTGGACTATTTAAGTCCTTGTCATCATCTAAGGTTTTGTTTAAATGAATTATTAGATCAGGTGCTATCCCAACAGAAGGTCGTAGATTGGAAATCTCTCCTAACAATCTTTGAAATTAAGAGTCCAAAATCACTCTCTCTTAATTTGTGCTTTTTGTGTTCTAATTTTCTGTAAACCTAATTTATAACATAAGTAATTGATAGAATCTCCTCTCTGCATTTTTCAGGAATAATTTGTAATCCCCATTTGTGCAAAAGTTTCTTTACTTCTTCAAACACTTTTTCTAAAGTATCAATATTTGAATCAGATAGCAAAATGTCATCCATATAATAGTAAATTATAGACTTAGGAAGTTGTTTACACATTATTTCCAATGACTGACTTGCAAAATATTGGCACAGGGTGGAAATTATTACAAGTAGTTACTGTGGGGCAAATTATTCTCTGTCCTATTAAAAATACTGAAGATACTATTTTTTAAATCAATAACTATAAGAGACAATACTTTAAGCAATAGGGAAGGCAAAGGAATTCCAGATTTTGGAGGGCTCATTGGTTAAATTACCTTATTGACAGCTCTTAGATCTGTCACCACTCTTTATTTTCTAGATTTCTTTTTAACAACAAATACAGAAGAGTTCCAAGGGCTGTTTGATTTTTCAATATGATGAGCATCTAGTTGCTCCTGCACCAGCTATTCTAAAGCCTACAGTTTCTCTTCTGTTAAAGGCCATTGTTTAACCCATATTGGTCCTCAGTTAACCATTTTAAAGGTAGGGCCACTGGTACCTCTGAAGGTTTTCTAGTTGTTTTGTGTTCTTGTACAGCCTGAAGGGCTGGTGACCTCATGTTTCTGGAATTGCAAGAATGTTAATTTGGGTATTCCATTGCCACAGCAGGTAACAGCCCCATAAATTAGATTCTTAAGAAACACTTAGCATTTTAAGAAGTGCTTCTGGTCATAAAATAATTACAGATGCACAATAAAGATAAATCCAGCGAAATAGACTTCTAAATAAGACACAGTGTGTTTAAAAAAATGTACATAGGCTTGGGAGAGAGAAGAAAAAGAGTATAGCAAGTTAGAAAAAGAAGTAAATGATTCATAAAAAATGAAACAAGGTCTTTAAAGAGACAGACTACAGACAGTCAGAGATTAAAGGAGTAAAGATAATAAAATAAATATTAAAAAGTAATAGAGTAAGAAAAATAAGCCATGTGAAAATAGAAAATTCACAGAGAGTCTGGATTATGTATATTATTATGTTTTCTTTGAATTTTTTGACTGTGAAGGAGCTAAGTACACAGAGATATTTCATTGTACAGGTCACTAAGCTAAACTAACAACATAAAGGTATCTTGACTTTAAAATTTGAGTCTAAGTATATGTTGCTTTGGAAAAAAGGTTCTTCTTTTATTTTCACAGAGGATGAGAACCTGTGGATTGCTTCCAGAATAATATGGTTTGATGCACCAAGACTCCCTGAAATGTCACTGTAAACACTCCCCCACCAAATTATTTTGCCCAACTGCAAACTGAGATGAACATAGTACACATGATATACCATAAAATACCTGATTAACTGCATCCCCAATCAGCAGGAAGAGGTCTTGAGAGCTATGCCCATATTCCCAAATATTGTTTATAAATATTTCTTTACATTTAAAGGGGGATATGCTATAGAGATTTGCTTTGGTATGAATCTTGGTCTATTGATGCAAATTTAAATCAATTTTGTTATATTTATATTTCTGCTCTTCATTAAAGTATTGTGTTTGTCCAGCTCATTTAAAAATGTAATTACATGTAATAAATGTAATGTATAACTAAGAAATATAGGTTAATAGATAATCATCTATAATAGTCAAGCTTGTAGTCATGTTAGTTAGATTTTCTAGATGTACAAAAATGTATTTCAGATGGATAAGTATTTTTCAAACCTTTCAAGGACAACAGAATATGGCATTTAAAATGTTTAAGTACTTAGGACTTTTCATAATAGTGAGACACATCTGCTCCTGGCAGCACCAAGATACATCAAGAGGAAAATTGGCACTGAAGAGATTACTTATAGAGATTTTTTAAAAGCCATTTGGGCAAGAAACTGCTCTTGCCTAGATTGCTTGATGAACTAGACATGGAGAACCCACAAAAAAAGGACTGCTGAGCTTGCCTAAAGGTGAGAAAGGGCCTTCGGGTTTCCCACTACATGAAAGAGTCTGCCAGACATTCTGCAGGACACAGAAGAAAGAAATCGATGGACTTTGCCACTACAAGGCAAAAGAGATACTCAAATTTCCTGCTTCATGGAAAAGACTGCCAGATACTATGGGCCTGTAAGATGATGATGGATGCTCCAGTGATACAGAAGAACTTTGGTTGACTGTACAGGCAGCAAGATGTCTCTGTCAATTCTAGAGTTTTGGAAATGCTTACATTGAACTTGCTGCTTACTTAGGTAATATTATATCCTTCTGGAAACTTTGATGGAGTTGAAGAATAGATATAATTTTCCTTAGTCAAGATAATAGTCTAACTGTGATTCTTGATAACTGCTTTGTTATATGTAATTTTACTATGTTAAAGTTAAAACATTCATTTTTATTTAAACAGAAAAGGGGAATGATATGAGATTTCCCTCTGTATGCTGTGAATGCCATTTGTTAATAAAGAAACTGGCTTGGCTTGGTAGGGTAGAACTTACCTAGGTGGGGAAAATGTAACTCAATGATGGGAGAAGGACGGCAGTGTCAGTGAGAAGCCATGGACCCCATTGGAGACAGACGCCAGAACATTAGCTGGTAAGTCACAGCCACGAGGCGATACACTGATTAGTGGAGATGGGTTAAATTAATATGTAAGAGCTAGCCAATAAGAAGCTAGAGCTAATGGGCCAAGCAGTGATTTAATTAATACAGTTTCTCTGTGGTTATTTCAGTTGTGGGAGGCCTGACAAACAAGTGGCCTCCTTTAATAACTGCATCTGTCGTTTTGTGATTTTAGGGACTCACATTATGGTCCTCAGCTTTCTCAGCAAATGGTCTTACTTGACATACCATCTAAACTAGCCAACTTTAGAATTTATTTTAAACATGGAATAAATGTGAAATAATACTAGAAAATATATGCATTATTTACGTGGAATAAATTGAAAGAGTAATATAAAATATATGCAATTATTTATACCATTTGGATTACATGCAAGAAGGAAATGATCTTTGACTATCTGGCCAGTGGTTCTCCAGGCAGTATGGGAAACTGGTGGAATGTCATTTCTTCCAATGACCTCTAGTGCACAAAAAGAATATGCAGTTTATTGTTCTTATCTTTGTTTCCAACAGTTGTTCTTAGGCTGAAGTCTGGAATTTTGAAATCAAGTGCTGAGGCCAACCTTGAAAGACTATAGTGTTGTCCAGTAGGAGTGTTTGGAAGAGTGTCTCTTAAAGACAAGCCAGAGACAAGTGCCACTGTTCTGGATAATCTGAATTTAGCTTAACATTTCTGCAATTCAGTGTACTTAATTGCTTGACTAAATTGTTTTATTTTTAATTAAATAATTAACACACAATATAAATTATGAGCTAGACATTTTTCTAATTATGTTATGTTTACTAATCCATGCAATCAATACTTCAAACAATGTTTTGGTAAGCATTGTTTTTTTCACATTTCACAGATGCAAGGAAAGTGAAATGGGCTAAGGACTAGACTACAAATTACACAAACAGAATTATTCTCTTCTTATTCTTAACTATTTTCATTTTCAAGGTTTTCAGTATATTTATACAGCGATACATCCATTTCAGAAAATAATATGACCATTAAAGAAGCAGAACTCTTCAAAGGAAAGAACGAAAAGAATGTAAAGGTTAGATTAAAAAGTCAATTTGCATAAATCATTAAGATGCAATCCTATTTTGAAGACCATATTTTAGACACCAATGAGCAATATGAACAAATATGATTGATAGTTGCATTCAAAATACAGCAAGCAGTGAGCAGACAGGCTTATATTATATTAAGGGAAGCATTACTAGTGAATTAAAATGTAAACTGCTAATAGCATTCAGAAGCTGATTTTATTTTTATTGCAGTACAAATTAGATTATTAAACAGAGGCCTTGTTCAGCCATGAAATGTGGGTAGACTGTTTAATAGTATGCATGCGGATAACATTTCTAATTAAGCATGGGGTGGTCATTACACTGAATTTAAAAATATAAATGGTCAGAACTTTATGCTACTACCTCTTTAGTGGGACTTATCTCCTCAAGCGTTTGCTGTAATGTAAATATGACTACTTTTTTTGCTGTAGGAAATAAGATTAAGCAAAAGCAGAATAAGAAAAGGTGTCACTTCTCTGCCGTGTCACAGTAGGGTTATGATTTTAAATTCTACTAAAGGAAATGGTACAGCATAATATCGGACTTTTCAATACTTTTATAACAATCCTCAAGTCATCTGTTGAAATTAATCTGCAAATCTGAGACTTCAAGACATCATCAAGAAAGCCTAAAAATAGAAAAAGAGAGGATCAAATTCTTAGCTTTTAATGTCCATCTAGTGCAGCGGTTCTCAAAGAGGGTGGTTTTGCTCACCCAAGGGCACTTCTTCTGTCTCTTAGTGTGGATGTTGTTATTCACATATAGTGTGTATAGGTCAGGCAGGCTGATAGTCATGTAATCCCCAACAAAGAATTAAGTGAATCCAGATCACAGTGATTTGAAGGTTAAGAAACCTCAATCTAGAGATTTTTTTTTGAAAAATCTGCATACTCTTTAAAATGTTTATCTTAGTTCTACTGAGTATATATGCTGTGTCAGTTCCTGGGAAGATGTGAGCAAACATCCAGTCACCTGGCTTAGACCATCAGGGATCAACATAAGAAATGATTCCATCAAAATCTAGTTTCACCAAAATGAATGGAAGCTAAAACCCTAGAGCTCTCTGCATAACTTCTCATCAGTTCACCTGGTAGGACGGGCTCCTTTCCCTAGCAGCTGTTACTGCTTGTGTCTTCTTGGCAAGGACTTTGTGGATCTTGGAAACTTAAGGAGCTTCTGAACACTATATTTTTTTAAGCATCCTGAGCCTTGCAAGCTTCATTTACTTCCTGAGTCTTACTTGTGTAGTGATAAAGGTGAGCAGGCTTGTTTTTCGTCCTGCTCGGCTCCCACATAGCTAGCTTTACACCCGAAATAACAACACACAAATTGTATTCTTGGTCAACAGCTAGCTTTACCAAAAATAATTACACAGAAACTGTATTCTTTTAAATACTCCCTGGCCCATTATATCTAGCCTCTTCTTGGCTAACTCTCATATCTTGCTTAACCCATTTCTAATAATCTGTGTACCACCACGAAGTGGTGGCTTACCAGGAAAGATTCAGCATGTCTGACCCGGCAGCTGACTCCATGGTGACTTCCCTACTTCCCTTCTTCCCAGCATTCTGTTCTGTCTACTCCACCCACTTAATTTTCTGCCCTATCATACTTGTATCCTGAAAGGCAAGGATTTGCATATTTACAGAAAATAACTATACCTCAAGATAGGTGCCAGGTAAGAACTTAAGAGACTTGGGCACATAAGATAATCTTCAATTCTATGAATATGTGTAGTTTAATTTATATTTCATAATAAAAACATTTTATATCAACTTGTACTGATAAAAAATGAGAGTCCAGGCTTAGTTCTTAGAAGACAGTTTTATTCTAGAATTGACATCCTTAACTACCCTGGTGAACTTCTAGGACTTGCAATTAGAACAATTTTGCCAGGAGACCACTTTTTGGAAAAAATTTTTAAAGATTTATTATGCCTTCAGGAAACAAAGTTTATGCCATCAAGAAATGCACTCTACTAAAATAAATCCAATAATATAATTATATAAGTGATAAGTTTTGATCACCTTGGGAAACTAATAAAATGAACAGCTAGAAGGTGATAATTCCAAGTGAGACATGGCGATACAAACCTTTGATGGGTTTTAGGGTATATGAGACAATTTTAAACCTGGATTTCACCGACCATGGTATATCACTAGCTTAGGACATCAATACACAGAGTTTTAACTGACTGTTGCCAAGATAATGTCTGTTATCTGGACCCCTGTGCTCTTCATTGTGAGCCGTCTCTATCTCAAAGTGTCACATGAGAGTGGAAACATTTTTAATTATGCTATAAAGGCAAAGTGAACGTCCAAGAAGCTGCTGCAGATTGTTTTTGGCATTAAAGAGATGATATCTTTAAATGTGAGTGTATTGACTAGAGAAGCCCAACCCCATAAGGGGGTCAGGGCCTCAGCAAGGAAAAGTGCCATTGGCAACCATAGCATTTTGTAAGAATAGGAGGCCATATGGAGTCAGGGTTCTCCTTTCTTCCAGCCATGACCATTGACATATCTAGCTGCCTTAGAACATGACTCCAGATCTATGGAGATGGAGAGAGCAAGACAATGGATATTTGGAGAATTTCATGCCTGGAATAACAGAGTGAACAATAGCTGAGATAAAATATTTCTCCAACACTGCAATAGAGACTGGCAATGGAAACCACTTGGTGAAAAAAAAATTAAATTTCAGAGATTTATGGATCATCACCATGGGGAAGGTGGTAGTTTCAATTCATAAATTTTACCTAGATACAAATATTATGGCTACAGCATCCACGAATGATTTCATCGAAAACTGAATGTAGCCAAATCACAAAGGATGTTTTTAGGATTACCACTATCATCTTTCTACTCATATATTATGATTTTCACATAACATTTTCTGGAATAATGTAATAATTATTAAGATATAACAATTTTAAAATGGTTTGAGACTGAATGTTTAGTTTCTTGAGTTCTTAATATAGTTTAGCATTCAGCCCTCTGTCAGATGTGGGGTTAGTGAAAATCTTTTCCCATTCTATAGACTGCTATTTTGTCATTTTGATAGTGTTCTTTGCCTTACTGAAGCTTTTCAGTTTCATGAGGTCCCATTTATTAATTGTTGATCTTAGTGTCTGTGCTCTTGATGTTTTGTTCAGGAAGTTGTTTCCTGTGCCAATGCATTAAAGGCTATTCTCTACTTTCTCTTCTATCAGGTTCAGTGTATTTGGTTTTATGTTGAGGTCTTTTATCTACTTGGATTTCAGTTTTGTGCAGGTATAGGTCTATTTTTTCTACATGCTGACTTTCAATTAGACCAACACAATTTATTGAAGATTTCTTTTTTCCATTGTATATTTCTTACTCATCAAAAATCAGGTGTCCATATGTATGTGGATTTATATCTGGGTTTTGATTCAGTTTGATTGTTCAACCAGTCTGTTTTTATGTCAATACCATTTTGTTTGTTTGTTTTTCTTTTCAGTACAGCTCTGTAGTACAGCTTGCACTCAGGGAAGGTAATTCCTCCAGAAGTTATTTTATTGCACAGCACTGTTTTAGCTATCCTGGGGTTTTAGATTTCCCATATAAAGCTGTGTGGCCATCTCCTATAACCAGACAAGACTTTCACTGGAGGGGCTGGGATTTCAACCTAGTCACATATTCTTTGACCTACAATTTGCCCTGCCTACAGGATGTGCATGGAAAAAGGTGATACAGAAATTATGGGAGTAGCCAAAGAAGGACTGGTCTGGCTTAAGACTCATACCATGAGAGGGACCTAACCTCTGGCACTGCCTGGAGGGCCAGGATCCAGAGACTGGACAGCCCAGAGATCTAGGAGAAAACTAAACATGACTGGGAATTTAAAAACATCAATGAAATGATTCCTAATGATATTCTTCTATACTCATAGATTTGTGCCTAACCAAAATGTCATCAGAGAGTTGCTTCATCCAGCAACTGATGGAAACAGATGCAGATACCCACAGCAAATAATGGGTAGAGCTCAAGGAATCCTATGGAAGAGGGGGAGAAGAAATGCATGAGTAAGAGGGGTCAAGGACAGCACTAGAAAACTCACAGAATCTAGTCATCTGAGTTAATAGGTACTCACAGACTGAATGGCTAGCCATAGAGTTTGCACAAGACTAACCTAGGCCCTCTGCCCATGTTATGGCTATGTAGCATGGTCTTCATGTGGAACTTCTAATAGTGGAAGGGGCTGCCCCTGAGTGTATTACCTGCTTTTGGGACCAGACTCTTCTACTTGGTTGCTTAGTACAGCCTTAAGAGAAGAGCAGATGCCTAGTCCTATTGCAGCTTGATATGCCATGGGCGGCTGAAATACATGGGGGGCCTAATCTTTTCTGAAGAGAAAGGAGGAGTGAATTGTAGTGGAAGGTGAAAGTTTGCAGGAGGGACTTGGAGGAGAGGAAGGAGAAAAAAATGTGAACAGCCTGAAAAAAATAAATTAATTTAGTAAAAAATGTTTGAGACTGAATATCATAAACTCTTTGACAAATGGGAACCTTCAGGCTCTGTTAGAATAGGTTTGGACTTGTTGGAGGAAGTGTGCCACTGTGGGGTGGGATTTGAGATCCTATAATGCTCAATCCACATGCCATATCTCAGTTCACTTTCCATTGTCCACACATAAAAGATGTACGTTTCTCAGCTGCTCCTCCAGCAGTTTGCCTGCCTGCACACCACCATGTCACACCATATTGATAATAGACTACACCTCTTTAACTGGCAGGCAACTCAGTAAATGCTTTCCTTTATAAGTGTTGCTGTGTTCATGATGTCTCTTCACTGCTATAGAAGCCCTAAGAAAGGAATTGCAGTATTGTTGTGAGAAGCTTGACCGTACTTTTGTTTAAAGAAATATGGACTGTGAAACTACGGATTAAAAAAGTAGTTGAATGCTTTAAGAGTTGCTTAATAGGACATCCTAGTAGGAGCATGGAAGACAGTGGTGCTGAGAATAATTTGAACTTTGAGGGGAAGGCTCAGAGGGTTCAGAGGAGAAGAGAAACATGTGGGCTAGAGATCAGTTTTGGGATATTTTGGTGAAGAACATGGCTGCTTTTTTGCTCTTGTCTGAAGAGTCTATCTGAGGCTAAAGTGAAGAGTTTTGGATTAACTCCATTGATAGAAGAAATCTCAAAAAAGCCTACTAGACACTCTGTTGTGTGAGTATTAGTATTAACTCTAATGTTTATAATGAAAAGGACCAAGTTGAAAAAGGAAAAATATAAAATGTACAATTTGAGGAGAAAAGGAGCACTAGGAGGTGGAATGGAGCTAAGTCCTGTGTCAAGGAGATAAACAGATTAAAAATTGAATAAAGGAAATGGTGACCTCATGGCAAAATCCTAGTTAGCTAACTTTCCAACTTGTGAAAAGGAAAAAGAAAAGCTTAAAGCTGGGTGTCATGTAAATTCCTACAAACCTGGCACTCAGAAAGCAGAGACTGGTACATTTCTGAGTTTTGGGCCAGCTTGGTCTACAGAGAAACTTCCAGGAGAGTCAAACTTGGGCAGCAAAGGAATTTATGGGAAATAGAAAGCTGGTGAAGGTGTAATTGACCAAGGGGACCATGTTTCTGCCCCAGAAAGCAGCAAAATTTAGCAACCTTAGCCACATGCTTCTGACTTTAGACTCAAGGACAAAAGAAAGGCATTCTCTAACCTTTTGAGGGCAGACATGTGACATGGGTGTCCCTGCATGGAGGCCCCGAGAGGCATTGTGTGAAGCTGTGAAGGATAAGCCTGGATTTTAGTGGAGATCCCAAAATGTTGGAGATGCCAGTGTCATGAAATACCTGCTGAGGAAAACTATTACCAGGGAGTGGAACACACCCAAAAGAAAGAAGTCTGTTGAGTTCAAGAAGACCGAAAGCAGTTGGATATCTGAAGAGGATTTGGACATCAGACATGGAGATGCAGAGTTTGGAGCTTGCCCAGCAGAGTTTTGGTCCAGTATTTCCTCACAATGCCCACTTTCTTATATTTTGGGATGGTAATGCAGAACGTGTGCCATTATATGTTGAAAGTGTATGATCTGTTCTTTTGTTTTATAGCAGATTACATGAATCTCATAAGAGACTTTGAACTTTGCACTTTTAAACATTGTTGAGACTATACTAGACTCTGGGGACTTTGCAAGTTCAACCAAATTTTTTTGCATCATGATATAGCTACATGCTTATGGGGGCCAGGCAGTGGATTGCGGCAGTTTGAATGTTATTGGGCTCCATAAGCTCATGGAAAGTGGCACCATTAGGAGGCTTTGTTTGAATAGATGTGGCCTTGTTGGAAGAAGTGTGCCATTGTGAAGGTGGGTTTTCAGGTCTCATATATGCTCAAGGCATGCCCGCTGTCTTAGTTCACATCCGGTTACCTGCAAATAAAATATGCAGGACTCTCACCTACTTCTCCAGCATGTCTGCCTGCATGCCACTGTATCATCTCACCATGATGATAATGGACTAAACCTCTGAATATGTAAGCTGCCCAATTAAATGTTTTCCTTTAGAAGAGTTGCCATTGTTATGACTTCTTTTCACAGCAATAGAAAACCTAACTAAGACAGTGGGTCTTTCTTTGCTGTTTGTCACAGGTTACTGTTTAATTTCTTAGCTCTTGATCACAGAAGCAATTCCCTGATGAAGGGCACAATTGTGAGCTGTGATCA
Source organism: Microtus pennsylvanicus (assembly GCF_037038515.1). Lineage (NCBI taxonomy): Eukaryota > Metazoa > Chordata > Mammalia > Rodentia > Cricetidae > Microtus > Microtus pennsylvanicus. The sequence continues at coordinate 34,200,593 of NC_134583.1, read as the reverse complement.
CAGCAGCTGGGCCTGGAAATGAGATTAAGGTAGGCTAGTAAGAGCAGATCAAGGAAGGTAATAAGCACTCTGCAGCAAAAACTCTCTGGATAAGCTTTGCTTTCCTCGACTCCAACTCTGTCTTCTGTAGGGCAAACGCTGCATACTGAGTTCAACTTCTGATTTTTCTGAGGTTGGTTTTGATAAAGGTGTCTCTTTTGGGGTTCCTCAGATATGGAAGACCCTTTTCAGGGATAAAATCTAGGGCATTTGGAGTTGAAATCAGTATTTTAACATACTACAGCTATGACTTGGATTTCATTGGCAAAGTCAGCTCTTCAATAGTTTTGCAACTGACTCTTAGTCTCTTCTGTGTGCAAATGGCAATAGTTAGGATCTGCTACACACTCTTGTAGCATGCAGATTACCTGGTTTCATTTACTTTTCTTGTCAGTAAGAATTTCCCGCTCGAATGCTAATAGAAATTTTATTTTTTGCTTATGACATTCATTGAAGTCCTCACTATTCATTGCAAAACTGAGTCAAAAGCTTCACACATTTCCCCATAACTCACTAATTGAAAAATGCCTTAAGACTGAGGTGTTTCTTCAACCGAGGCTCTTTCCTGTGATGAGTCTAACTTGTGTCAAGTTGTCTTACAAAACAAGCCAGTACAAGGGGCTCCAAGAAAAAGGAGGGAATCAGGATGTTTGAAAAGAATCAATGTAGTTAGTCCTCTGGTAATGGGACAGGGAATGAGGACAGGTCACAGCTGTATTCTACAGTGCTGGGGATGAGACTGGGGACTGGATCTGGAGAAGCAGAGGGAGAGATGAAGATCTACAATCAGCCTACCCACTTCCCTGCAGGAGTGGCCTACTGGTTCCCAGAGCTCAAATTTAGCTTTTAAATGAACATTGGCTGCATTAATTACCTAAAATTCATAGGAAATGACATTTTCCTTGATAAGAAAAGATGTCTGGATACTTTATTATGTGGCATAACTGATATTTCAGATTTTGAGTCTCATATTTAGTGAAAAATATGTATATTTAATATTTTACTCATTAATTCACATTTGATTTTTATCTAAATGACAAAATATGTAGGTAGCTGAAAAGTTAGCTAATGAGATCGCTTAGCAGACAAAATGTCTGCACTCATATTCTAATGTTCTCCAGAAAAAAGTCAATGAGTTAATGCTTAATAAACAGGAAGGATATTAAGTATGATGTGTGTCTATACTAAACCAATCTCAGTGCACTTGAAATGAACTAAATGTTCTTATAGAGCCATTTCAATCCCAGAGTTCTATGGGGTTCACAATTGATTGTGATAGGTCTCTAAGGATTAATTAAATATCAAAAGCTACTAAAGCTGCTTTAATGTTTTCCTTTCACAAGACTCTTACCCTCAAAGGTTTTATTCAAATGTATTTACATGTAACTTTTGGAGTGCTTATAAAAAATTTGAGCAAACATAAAGTGTACCTACTCTTCCTTCTCAACATAGTCATATACTTGCTTGCCACTGTGGGAAACTGTTTAAATCTGAGATGATACACATATTGGCTCTAATAGCAATGACAAATTATTTGTCTCAATGAGAACTCTATAAATAGTGATAGCAATAAGAGTTTCTATCTACTGGCTCGTTCTGCTGAAGCCTCTCTCCAGAACTGTTCTATGTTCTTTGGTCCGCAACTGATGTCTGTATCACAGTAAGCTAAAAACATAGAAACTGCAATGATTTCACTAGTAGGTATAATTTATTGAACTATAAATTCATTTTATTTAATTTATTGTGATAATCTCTTCAAGTTGTTTATAGTTCTGAGATTATAAGATACCAGAAGGTACTAAGACAGCAGGACATCCACGAAACCTTTGATCTATAATCTGTCCTGTAGACAAGATATGCTAGGAAAAAAGTAGCTAAAACCTGTGGGAGTAACCAACCAATATCTGTATTGACCTAAGGCCTATTCCATGAGATTGAAACCATACATGATACTACTTGGATGACCAAGAACTTGAAACTAGATATCCCAGGTACCCAGGACAAAATCAAATATTACTATTTTATGAAAGGAACATAACAATAAAATGATTCGTACTAATGTTCTGCTCTATTCATAGACCAGCAGTTTGTTCAGTTATCATAGTAGTAGCTTTTTTCTGCAGTGGATGGGAGCAAATACAGAGACCCACAGAGAGTGAGAGACCTTGAGACACTCAGCCATAAATGGGGCGTCTCTGTCAAATCAATTTCCTCTGGGCTCAGAAAACCCTGTGGAAAAGAAGGCAGAGAGGGTGTAAAAGCTAGAGTGAATGGAAGACATCAAGGAAGAAACATCATATAAAAATGACAGACTGATGAGCATAAGAACTCACCGAGAATGACAGCATGCACAGGGCCTGCACAGGTCTGCATCAGATGGCATCCTAGAGCTGGAAGGAAGAGTGGACCATGCTCCTCATGCCTACCCCACATGCTGTCTCCAATTGATAACCACTTGTAAATGGAAATTTGCGTTTCTTTGAGGGAATCTCATGTGGGAAACAAGGTCTGCATGCCCAGAAGTACAAGGCTGACAGGAAATGAACTCAAAGGCATCTTTGAAGGGTTTCCTTGTCTCATAATTTTGTGTCAGGTTTCCTTTTTTTTTTTAAAAAAAAAACAGTATATTTTTCTTTTTTTTAAATTTTTTTACTCATAGGTCTTTTGTCTGTGTGTACACATTATGGTTTTTGGACTAATGTTTCTTTGGGTCCCATCATCTGTATCTGTTTCTTGTGCCTTTTCTGGGGGAATTTTTTTCCTTCTTTTTGTTTTGTCCTATTCTGATTTCTTTGTTTTTGTTTTATCTTATTATGCTATATTTTAGTATTAGCTCTTAGATACCTGTTTATTTTCTACTAAGGGATAGACTAGAGAAGAGGAATTGGGAAGAGCAGAGGGAAGGGAAACCATATGCTATATGAAAAAAATACCTTTTTCCAATTAAGGAAAAAATAGAAATATGGAAAGCAAGGTTGGGAGGATGAGGGTGGTAGCCGCTCCGAAGGGTAAGGCAAGGTTAGGAGGATGAGGGAAGTGGCCGCTCTGAAGGGGAAGTCAAGATGGACTAATGGACTAAGACGACAACTTAGTCTCCAGTTGCTGACTGTATGGCTCTGTGGTACGCTAATAGCAACCTGGAACTCGGTGGAAGATTAAAGAAAGGGGGCTTTACAGCTGCTACAAACCTGTGGACTTCAACGGTAGACCATCAAGTCTTCCGGAACACAGGATCTACTGGTTCTGAAAATAGAGCATAGTTTTTCTTCTAGTCTGTTACAAAAAGGATAATTTTTGACATTTTAACCCAATTAAGTAACAAGTTTTTCATTAAAATCTTTTGTAAGTAGATTTCTTCTATCCTGGTTAGACAGAAACTTTGTGAAGAGATTGAGGCTGAAGTTTCTTGTAGGAATCTGTAACACTGGTATTTTATGTGATGGTGAAGAGTAATTTCATTTGCTTAGTATAGTTCTCTAAAGTTTATATTTTAGTGAAAAATCCATGATCTTAATGGGTATGTTTCCAAATTAATGGTTATCCTAATTTTGGTCAAAATTAAATCAAGAAAAGAAAAATAGTAGAAAAGACAATAGAAGAAAAATGAAGGGAAATCAAGTTTACTACTTCTGTCTGTCACCCCCCCCCCAAAAAAACCCACCATAGGTAAATATGTCCTCTAGGGAATAAGATAAATGTCTAGAAATAGACATCACCCGCTGGCTGATAAACACCTCTGTCTCAGCAAACTGGACAGGAAAAAAAACGACTACTCACTACTTATGTCTTGCCATGGTGTCCTGCTCTTGGACACCAAGGCCAGGAGTTAGCAGCAGGTGGGGGAAGGCTAGTTGTAGCCACCCCCACATGACTGAGAGAGGAAGAGGAAATGTTCTACTAAGATAACTATGTATCACTTCCCTATCGTTGTTTTATCAATTTTCAAAAAGTTAAGGGATTAAAAATTGTGCAAATTATCGCTCTGTATTTCTCTGGGTAAGTCAAACAGGTGAAACTTGACAAAGTCAGGATGCTCACCAGACTGCATTGTCTCAACAAAATATTTATTTATTTAGTTTACTTCCTGGCCCCAGTTGCAGCTCCCCTTCCTTCTTCCCCTCTGCTCAGTCCCTCCCCAGATTCACCTCTGTTCCCATGCCCCAATCTCCTGCTTCTGGCAGGTTTCCCATGAACATCAACAAAACATGCAGTAAGACTAAGCACCTCCTCATGTATTAAGACTGGTCAAGGCAATTCAGAATGAGAAGTAGGGTCACAAAAGCCAGCAAAAGAATCAGAAACGGCCCCTGTTCCTACTGTTAGGAGTTCCATGTGAAGAGTAAGATATACAACTGTAACATTCATGCAGAGTACCTAGGCCAGTCCCTTGCAGACTCCCTGGTTAGCAGTTCAGTCTCTGTGAGCCCCTATGAGCCCAGGTTAGTTGGTTTTGTGAGTTTTCCTGTGGTGTCCTTGACCCCTCTGGTTCTTACAATCCTTTCTGCCCTTCTTCTGCAAGATCCCCAAGCTCTGCCTAATGTTTGGCTATGGCTCTGCATCTGTTTCCATCAGTTGTTCGATGAAGCTTCTCTAATAATGGTCAGAGAAGATGGTCACAGGAGATGGCCAATTTAGTCTACATATCTGCTATTGCTAGGAATCTCAGTTAGGATCATCCTTGTAGATTTCTGGGAGATTCCCTCAGGCCAGATTTTTACCTGACCCTGAAATGCACTCCACTTTTTAGTAATCTCTTTCAGTACTCTCTTCCTATATTCCCCCACAACCTGACTATCATGTTCGCATCCGCACCTGCCCTCACTCCATTCACGAAATCTCTTCTATTTCACCTTCCCAGAAAGTTCCAGTAATCCCTTCATTTGTTACCTAGTTGCTCTGGGTCATGGACTGTAGTATAGCTATCCTTTATTTTATAGCTAATATCCAATTATTGGTTGATTATATACCATGTTTCTCTTTCTTGATCTCAATTACATTACTTGGGATGATGTTTTTCTAGTTCCATCCATTTGCCTACAAATTTAACAGCTGAGTAATACTCCATGTATAAATGCACCACATTTTCTTTATCCATTCTTTAGTTTTGGGACACATAGGTTGTTATCAGTTTCTGGCTATTACAAATAAAGGTGCTATGAACACAGTTAGGCAAGTGTCTTTGTGGAATGATGGGAACCATTTGAGTATATGCCCAAGTGTGTTTTATCCAAGGGTCTTGTGGTAGATTGATGCCCAGTTTTCTGAGAAACCACCCAACTGACTTCCAAAGTGGCTATACAAGTCTGCACACCCATCATCAATGGAGGAGCGTTCCCCTTGCTTCACGTCCTCTTCAGCATGAGCTGTCACTTGTGCTTTTGTTCTTAACCATTCTGACAGGTGTAAGAAGGAATCTCAGAGTCCTTTTGATTTTCATTTCTCTGATGGTTAAGGATGTTTTACAGCTCCTTAAATAGTTTTCAGCCATTTGAGATTCTCTGTTTAGACCTGTACCCCGTCTTTATATTGGATTAGACTTGTTGACATCTAGTTTTTTAAGTTCTTTATATACTATAGAAATCTGCCTTCATTTGGGTGTGGCATTGGTGAAGATCTTTTCCCACTAGGCTGTTGTTTTCCTATTGACAGTGTTTTTTTGCCTTATGGAAACCTTTCATTCTTATGAGGTCCCATTTATCAATTGTTTATTTTAGTGCCTATGCTGTTGGTATTCTCTTCAGGAAGTTGTTTCCTGTGTGAATATGTTTGAGATTATTTCCTACTTTCTCTTTTATCAAGTTAGCTGTATCTGGATTTATGTTGAGGTCTTTGAGCCACTTGGACTTGAGTTTTGTTAATGGTGATATATTCTTCTACATGTCATGGTCCTGTTAGACCAGAACCATTTGTTGAAGATGCTTTCTTTTTTCTTTGTTTAATTGGCTTTTTGTTGAAAATTGGGTGTCTATAGGTGTGCAGACTTATGTTTGGGTCTTCAATTTGATTTCTTTGATCCACCTGTCTGTTTTCATGCAAATATTATTAATATTGCTCTGTAGTAAAGTTTGAAGTCAGCAGTGATGATACTTCCAAAAGTTCTTTTATTGTATAGGCTTGTTTTAGATATCCTGGGTTTTTGTTTCTCCATATGTAGTTGAGTATTGTTCTTTCAAAGTCTATAAAGAATTATGTTGGAATACTGATGGGGATTGCATTGAATCTGTAGGTTGTGTTTGGTAAGATGGCCATTTTTTACTACGTTATCCTACTGATCCATGAGCATAGGAAAGCTTTCCATCTTCTACTATCTTCTTCAATTTCTTTCTTCACAGACTTGAAGATTTTGTCACACAGATCTTTCACTTGCTTGGTGAGAGTTACAACAATATATTTTATATTATTTGAGACCTTTGAAAAGGTGTTGTTTCTCTGATTTCTTTCTCAGCCCATTGTTTGTTTGTACATAGGGAAGCTACTGTTCTTTTTTTGTTGTTGTTGTTGTTGTTAATCTTGTATCCAGTCACTTGACTAGAGGTGTTTATCAGTTGTAGGAATTCTTGTGAATAAACTTTGGGGTTGCTAATGCATATTATCATATCATCTGTAAATAATGATATTTTGACGTCTTCCTTTCTGATTTGTATCCTCCTGATTTCCTTTAGTCGTCCTATGGTTCTAGCTAGTACTTCAAGTTCTATATTAATTAGGTGTGGAGAGAGTGGAACTCCTTGTCTTGTTCCTGATTTTAGTGGAATGCCTATGAGTTTCTTTCCATTTAATTTAATGTTGGTAATCAACTTGCTGTATATTGCTTTTATTATGTTTAGATACGTTCCTTGTATCCTTGATTTCTCCAAAACTTTCATCATGAAGGGGTGTTGGATTTTGCCAAAGGCTTTTCCACCATTTAACAAGATGGTTGTGTGTGTGTGTGTGTGTGTGTGTGTGTGTGTGTGTTTCACTTTGTTTATATGGTGAATTGCATTGACAGATTTTCATATGTTGAGCCATCTTTATATCTCTGGGATGAAGCCTTCTTGATCATGGTAGATAATTTTTTCATGTATTCTTTCTTGGATTTTGTTTTGAATACTTTTGTATCAATGTTCATGAGAGAGATTGGTCTATGATTATTCTTTTTGTTGAGTCATTACTTGATTTGGTTATCAGGATGACTCTGGTCTCATAGAAAGAACCTGACAATGTTCTTTCTGTTTCTATTTTTTGGAATAATTTGTCTCAAGTCTTGGATAGAATAGTCTGTTAGGCTGGATCATCTCAGTTTATATTTCTCTCTAGGGCTTAGAGTAAAGACATGTGCCACTGGGATTAAAGGCATCCATCACCCAGTTCTGGTGACCAAAATTATTCATGTCCAGTACAAAGTACCTTCTGGGGTTTTAAGAGCTAGGGGTCCCTAGATACAGCCTGGCCTCTGGTAAAGTCAAAGTCTTCTTCCTAAATTGTAGGCCAAAGACATGGAGCCTAGGGGAAGGAGTGCATTCTGTGGTCCCTAGATCTCGTTGTAGGAATTCTTTCAGCCAATTACCTGTAAGATACCAGCCTACTTTGGACATAATCTCATCTACTATGAGTGCAGACAAAAAGCTTGCATGGCCTTTTTCCTTCTGGATTTAGTTTCCAGTTCCCAGCGCATGCAGAGGACTGCAGATCGCTACCATTACTGTGAGTTTAATCTCCAAATAAATAAAACGTTGTTATACTCCATTTTGGGGTATTGTGGAATTCTTTGGTACAATTACAATTTGGTGCCCAATGTGGAACAATATATACTTATTATTTGATTGAGTTGAAGACAGATAGCTATAGATTTTCTTAGTTTTGAGATAGAAGGTAAATTAGATATGAAACTTTAGCTCACAAAGAAATATTGTAACTGTAATTTTTTCTTGATACCTATTTTGTTAGATGTAATTTTACTATGTTAAAGTTAAAACCTTTCTTTTTGTTTAGACAAAAAAGGGAAAATGTTGTGGAGTTCCCCTCTGTTTGCTATGAATATGTTTTATTACCATTGGTTAATAAACAAGCCACTTTTGCCTATAGCAGAATAGAGCTAGTCAGGGAAAGCTAAACTGAATGCAGGGAGAAAGGAGAGTCAGGGAGACATCATGTAACTGCCGAAAGAGACCAACAATGGAACCTTACTGGTAGCACACAGCCTCGTAGTGATACATAGACTAATAGAAATGGGATAATTTAAGATGTAAGAGCTAGCTAGGGATACCCCTAAGCTATTAATTACAATAATTGGTGTTGTAATTAATTAAGATAGTTTTTGTGAGATTATTTGGATCTGGGTGGGCAGAAAATCAATGAGTCATCTCTGCTTACAAGATCTGGTCTGGCTTCTGGGGTCCCTAGGACCAGGGTGGCCTCTAGTACAGTTATCAGGGTTGAAGTCTAGGGAACTGGCCTGTGCCAGTAAAACTGAAGTCTGCTTCAGAAGTTGCAGGCCTGGATATGGAGCCCAAGGGCAGGTATAGTCTGGGGTTCCTAGATTCTTCTTGGCTTCTGATAAATTGGGAGACTTTTTCAAAGTACTAGACTAAGATATAGGGTCCAGGAGTAGAAATACACCTTGAACTAGTTGGACAGTCCTAAAGGGGTTTAGCAGGCAGTGGACAGTTTCTTCTCTGGGGTCCCTAGGACCACTCTGGCCTCTGGTAAAGTTGCTGGTCTCTCGGCACTAGTATGGAAGCCAGGGAGGGGCGGAGATGCAAAAACTGCACTCTTAATGGAAACTCAAAGGAGGCCCTGTCTCTAAAGCCAGTAATGCTGTATTTCTAATCCTTCTTCCTTTGTCATATCACACTTTAACTTCAACTTCAGCTATACCGGAAAGATTCATTGGAAAAGATCTTTAATTTAAATGTCATTAATCTTCATTTTCAGTCTTGTTCCCATATGAGGTAAATTTATGTTTTCAGTGTAAAGGATTAACACACATTTGGGGTCTTCCTACTGTTTACCACAACTCTAGCAATGAACAAACTTTTCTGTAGAATCTTTTCACTACATCTCCAGCATTGTCTGGTCCATGGGTTTCTGCGATACAAAGTGTATCTTCAGCACTGACCACAGCAGTAGCAAATTTCTTGAATGGTTAACTGAGTGACCAGTGACCATCAACACTGTTGTTGAAGAGCACATGAGGGGGTGGTCACTCATTTATTCCTGGCAGAAAAAGATGGCCATAAAAAAATCCTTAGGTGATGTTTTTCACAGAATAAATTCTTCTGTGAATCCTCTATTTGTAAAACTATTTGTGAAAGAGAAACTGGGGAAAAAAGGCTGACTTTCTTTTAGGCCATTTGTAGGGTCAAAAGTAAAGATTTGGGAAGGTAATATAAATTCTTTTCTCCGCAAAGGTCGTTAAAGCTTAAGCCATGTAAGTTGGAGTGGAATCCATAAATGTTCCTTGGGGTACCTGCTCAAAATATTGACATGCTATTTGCAAGTATAGATGTTGGAGATATAGAATTATAACAGACAAATGCAGAGAGGAATAATGAAAACCATTAAAGAGAACCTCTACAGGGTTACTCTGCAAATTTTATTTTTAAAAATCTTTTTATTAATCTATCTATTTATTTATTATTTTTATTTATTTTATTTATTTACTTATTTATTTTTAATTCATTATTTCCTGGTCACAGCCTCCCCATCCTTCCCTTCCAGTCCCTCTCTCACCCCTCCCCCAATCCCTGCCTCTTTTTGTCTCCATCCAGAAATGGGAATTTCTTTAATAAGTATCAATGAAACATGTTATATCAAGTTTCAGTAAGACTAAGCACCTCCACTCATAGGGGTTTACAGAGACTGAACTGACAGCCAGGGAGTCTGCATGGGACTGACCCAGGTACTGTGCATATATGTTACAGTTGTGTAGCTTGGTCTTCCTATGGAACTCCTAACAGGGGCTGTCTTTGACTCTTTCACTGGCCTTTGAAACCTTACTCCCTATTCTGGGTCTTTTTGCCTAGAAAATTTTACTTTTTGCTTTCATCCCACAGACAGTTTCTACAGCAGTCTATTAACAGCACAACATAATATGGACTCCTCTGTAGATGCACCCTAATGTTTATTTCTATACCCAAATTTGCTGTCGAGTATCCATTTTTCACATTCAGCAAGAAGATGTTGATAAGTAGCCAAGTCTCAATTCTTTGCGAGAATTCACTTTCTACAGCCTTTGGGAGGCCCTATTTGGGGCATGAACTGAATCACAACAATTGGAAAAGAGACTTGTTTCCTGATGTACAAAGAGAGAAATCATTATGTCAGCTTGGAATGATGTTTCTTTTGTTCTTATTTTAGTTGAATAGTTACATGTGCTGTATGACATCCCCTCTTCAGATAGGAATAAAAGTGCGTGTGAAAAGGGAGACAATTGACCAAATTCTTCGTCCAGTTCGGTAAATGTGCCCTGCATATGCACTTGCTTAAACTTCAAGAGAACCAAATTTAATACAGGTTTGGATTTCAAGTGTTTTTCTTGATTTTAAAATTTAAACAGACTGAAGTTTTGCGCTTGGATGTGACTCATGCTTACCCCAGTCTGCATCTATTTACCTAGAAGACATAGAAAATTGCTCTTCATCGTTTTTATGAGAGATTATTTGGCAACAGGCAGCTGGGTGCTTGTTTGTCACGGAGGCATTTCAACATTTTCATCTTAGCATAAAATAGAAGAGATAAACTAAGAGGTTTATGTTTAAATTCCAGTGGAACATACACAGATATTCTGATATCCAGGAACTCCTTCTTTCTCTTTGAGAGAAGCTTGGAAAGGCTCTCAGGAGAAGGTCAAAGTCCCAGTGCTTTTGGCTGGTCTCCTGTTCACAGAGATGGATCTCTGTGTACTCAAGGACTTGCTTACTAACCTTTTGCAAAACATGAGCTGTGAGTCACTGAGCCAGATGCTGGTTTCCATTTCATCCTTCCCAACGACAGCTGCTCACTGCTTCAGAAGACAGTTCACCCACCAGAAAAGAGATGAGAAGCTTGCATCTTTATTAGTAAAAGCAGTTTTAATTATTAGTTGTTGATCAGGTGACAAAAACTAAGTCCAACCTTGTGGTTTGTTCTACAAGAAACTGTTGAATTTTAGAGTTAACAGAGGAGAGGTTTGTTTATTAATTTGTGTGACCTTGATATTAGTGCCAGCTGCCGGACAGTTGTGAATTCTTTTTTAATTCTTGAGATCATGGCTTGAAGTATGTCTTACTGTCCTTATTTCACAGATGAAGGGAGTGAAATTTGCATGTTAGGCCATTCAAAGTCACAATATGACCAAATGGCAAGGAAAGAACTCAGTCTGAGGATGTTTAACTTTGGAGTTGGTTAACCCTATCTCATATATTGTTTTCCCTCAAATTATTGTTTATGTGGTTAAAAAGTGAAGTTAATTTGGATGCTCACCTTCCTGGACCTGGCGGGAGCAGGGAGGATCTTGGATTTCCCATAGGGTAGGGAATCCTGACTGCTCCTTGAACTGGAGAGGGAGGGGGAGTGGAGGGAGGGGAGAGAAGTGGGAGGAGGGGAGGAGGTGGAAACGTTCAATTAAAAAATAATAAAAAATAAATAAAAAGTAAAGTTAATGGTATCTAACCTCCAAAATTGAAAATTAAAATTAACATATATATATACATTTAATATACATATATAATTATTGTTAAATACATTCGACCATTCACTGAAGAAAAAAAAGAGACAATCTGTTATGTACCACTCATGGTCCTCAGTGCTAAGGAACATAGTGAGAGACAGTATAAGGGCTGTATTTAATGTGTTGAAATGTCCAGGTTCTCTGTCCTGTTATCCTGTGATGCTGTCTGTGATCTCACTGCTGTGGTCAGGGTGTAGCAAAGAATGTATTAGTTTGCTATGGCTGCTGTGACAAGCAGTTATCAGACGGAGCTGCTTAAATGGTAGGACTTTGTTGTCCCTGTTCTAGATGCTTGATGTCTGAGATGTAGTGGCTAACAAGTTCATTTGTTTTGTTTTTAATTTTTTCAAATTATAGTATAATTACATTATTTTCCTTTTTGCTTCCCTCTTTTCAAATCCAAACAAACCTGTTCTTGCTTTCTTTAAAGCTCATGACTTTTTCTTTAATTGTTGTTGCACCGCACACACACACACACACACACACGAGACATACAGAGAGAGAGAATGAGAAACCAAGAGCTGTGTGAACAAGACCAACCATAACAGCAAATATTAACATTGTCAAATGCCGTTTTCATTAGTCCTGTCTTCTGTTGTACATGAGAAATATGGAACTCGAGGTTTTGTTAACTGAAATAAAGTTTTGCTGTATGGTACTGAATTGCTAGCAGTCTAATTACCCAGTTCTTCTCTTTCTGCTAGAAAACCTTGGACTCTGTGAGAATGTCTTTTACATCCATGTGTTGCTTCACCATGCCTCTCCCTGTAGATGTCTGTGACTAAGACGTCTGAGCTCATACCCATTGTCTCCACTGATGGAGTTTCATGATCCTGTGTCTCCAGACAAGCTGTTCAGTGATGGATATGCAATGCATGTGGGATTACTTTTATTATGTTTTTTTTTTTTTGGTTTTAGCTTTACCAGAACATTGATTATAATGTCATAGGCTTTGAAGGACCATTTTTGGCACAGTATCTGGGAACTAAGACTCTGTGGCACAGTGGGAGAGAGTAAGGAAATACACCATTAGAGTAGATAAAAGAGGGTCTATCAGCATTTCACTGTGTCCTAGATGGAACCCCTTTAAAATGGGGCTCTGATTTCCATCTGACTGTTGCATTTATTTTGTGTTTCAGCACACTTATTTTATTTTAATTTTCTCTTTCTGCTTTATGGCATGCCTTTGGATCCTCTGTATATCTATATTCCTCTTATAATACACCCTCTTACTATTGGATGCTTAAAATAATTTCTTCTACAAAATATTTATTGGTTATATATTCATTAAAATCTTTAGAAAGAGAATTATACAATAAATATTTTGTGGAATTTTAATAGTTAAAATGGATGTATAAAATATTAATTCAATTTGACAGTCTCTTTAAACTAAAATGATCTTTGCCAATCATTTACATTTTCAAAAAATATTTATTGAGGTTATTTTAAAGCAAAAAATTCTCTAATTATGTGAAAAAAAGCCAAAATATTTGCCCCTATAGACTTAGGCTTGGTAGAAACAATATAATTTTTATTTGTTGGATAATTTTAAAAAGTAAAGTATTTGAGAAATAGATGAGCTCATTTGGTATTGATTAATTTAAATGTAATTGTTAAAATAAAGACATTAAGAGACCTCTCAATAAGAAGAATAGCATGTATTCAGTGATTGTGAGGTGAACTTTATATTACAGGATAACACAATTATTTTGTCCAACCACATTCTAAAGAGGTTCCCTAAGGAAGGAAATCATTTCCAGTGTCATCAGCACATAGGCAGGTCAATACTGTGGCAGCATGTACAGGGCCTTCTCAGTTTCGAGCCAGGTGTGTGTGTGTGTGTGTGTGTGTGTGTGTGTGTGTGTGTGTGTGTGTTGGGGAGTACATGAACTCCCACCCCAACTAAGGAGCTCTCTAACTGAAAACCGCTTGACAGAACATGATTTTCCTCCCATGGTTTCTCCCAGGGTGTGTAAATTGCACTAAAGGGCAGGCCCCATGCCAAGGAGGAGATGGTCTACACAAAACAAACTCTAAGGTAGTTTTATAGGCTTTTCTTTTTTGTCTTATAATACTTTGTTTGGGTATTTTTTTTAACCCTATAGGCCTTTTGCTTTTACATCATGACTTCTGATTTTGTAGTTTTATGTTTGTTTTATTTTTTGTATTTTTCCATTTTTAAAAATTTTTATATGTCTTATTTTCTAAATATATGAATTTTTTATATGTTTGTTTTCTAAAGAGAGAAAGAAAGAGACATGGAATTAGATGGGTATGGAGGGTGGGGAGAATCTAGAAGATGAGAGAGGGGAACCATCATCAGAATATAACAAGAAAAATATTTTCAATAAGAAATTTAAAGCTGAAACAAAAAGAAAGAAACTTTTGAGAACAGTTTATTTTCAGCGGTGGGAACACAAACAACACAGTAAACAGTTGTTGTAAGAAAAGGCAAATGGGAAGACCCTGGCCTCCCAGCGTTAACATCAAAATAAGTAAACAACACAGTAAACAGTTGTTGTAAGAAAAGGCAAATGGGAAGACCATGGCCTCTCAGTGTTAACATCAAAATAAGGGATCCTGCAGCACCAGTCATGCTCACGTGCATATGAGCAGGACCAGCTGGACTCTGTGATAATGATAAATAAGTACATAAATGTGTTGAAAGGAACTGTGGGGCTGCGTCCCCAGGATCCCGGCAGCCTGCTAGCTTATGCCCCGAAATAATTACACTGACACTGTATTCTTTAAAACACTGCTTGGCCCATTATATCTAGCCTCTTCTCGGCTAATTCTCGCTCCTGGACTAGCCCATTTCTAATATATGTGTAGCACCCCAAGGTGTGCTTACCGGGAAGATTCTAGCCTAGGTCCATCCTGGGTCGGAGCTGAATCGCGTCTGCCTGGGAGAGGGGAGCATGACCTCTGCTCCAGAGAACAGAGCTGTCGAGTCTGAGCTCACTTCCTCTTCCTCCCAGCATTCTGTTCTGTTTACTCCACCTACCTTTGTTCTAACCAATAAAATGGGCTCAAGCAGTTTCATTATTAGCCAATGACCTTCCTCCATCATTTCCCCTTTTTCTGTTTAAACAACAAAAATATGAAGGCTTTAACATAGTAAAATTACATATAACAAAACAGTTATCAAGTAAGAATTACAATATTTATATCTATTTTATCTTTATCATAACTAAGGAAAACTATGACTATCTATTTTTCAACTCCATCAAAGACTCCAGAACAATACAATATTACCTAAGCAAACAAGAAATAAGCAACTTCCAAACTCTAGAAATGACAGAGACATTTTGCTGCCTGGACAGTCACCCAATGTTCCTCTGTACTGTTGGGGCATCCATCTTCGGGCTACAGGCCCATAGTTTCCAGCAGACATTTCCATGAAGCAGGAAATTTCAAAGGCAGTCACTATCTGCTTGTCCTGAAGAATTTCTTGCAGACTCTTTCATAAATCAGGAACCGCGAAAGATCATCTCACCTTTAGGCAAGTTCAGTAGTCCTCTCTCTGTGGGTTCTCTGTGTCCAGTTTATTCAACGGTCCAGGCAAGAGCCCAAATGGCTATCAAACTCCATAAGGATCCTCTTCGATGCCCATCTTCTTCTTGAAGTAGATTGGTTCTGCCAGGAGCAGAGTGTCTCATTGTCATGAAAAAACCCTAAGTTATTAAAACATTTTAAAATGCCATATTCTGTAATCTTTGAAAAATATGAAGAATACCTATCTAAAATATATCTATGTACATCTAGAAAATCTTAACTAACATGACTACAAGCTTGACTATTATTGATTATCCATTAACAACCTATATACATTACATTTTTAAATGTACTACACAATCACAATACCTTAATATTAGAAATATATACATATAATAAAATTGACCTTCAATTAATATCAGTAAACCAAGATTCATATCAATGCAAATTATTCACATCTATATCATCTCCCCCTTTAAATGTAAAAGAACATTTATAAACAATATTTGGGAATATGGGCGCAGTTTTTTCTCTCCAAACTGCTTCTTGCTGAATGGGGGCATCGTTAATTAGGTCTTTCATGGTATAACCTGTGTGCTAGCTTCATCTTAGTTGGCAGTTGAGCGA
This sequence comes from Microtus pennsylvanicus, assembly GCF_037038515.1. NCBI lineage: Eukaryota > Metazoa > Chordata > Mammalia > Rodentia > Cricetidae > Microtus > Microtus pennsylvanicus. Next base: position 34,184,740 of record NC_134583.1, on the reverse strand, counting down.
AGCAATTTTCTGAAGGTGTTCACAGCAACCCTTCAGGAGGGCGTGGTCCATCATACTATATTGGGATAGAGGCAATCCACAGACTCTCACTCTCTGTGAAAACAAAATAAGAAACTTTTTTCAAAGCATCATGTCCTTAGATCCAAATTTCAAAGTCAAGGCATTTTCAAAATATCTATGTTGGATTTGTTCAGCAGCATTTATAAACAAATATCTTTTAGCAGCTGCTGCTCCTTCCTCAGCATTCAAACAATTCAAAGAGAGCATAATAGCATACAGTATCAAGATTCTCTGTGTATTTTCCATCTTTGTGCATTTTATTTTAACCTCTATTTTGTTTATTTTTATTTTTTGCTTTTTGAGACAGGTTCTCTGTATCTTTGACATGGAATAACTCTGTAGACCAGGCTGTCCTTGAACTCTCAGAGATCCGCCTGTCTCTGCCTCCCAGGCATTGGGATTAAAGGCCTGTGCTACCACTCCTAGAAGTCACAGAGGTCTATCTCCCTCTGCCTCCCAAGTGTTGGGATTAAAGGTGTGTACTACCACACCCAACAACTCTTTTCCTTTTTTTTTACTTTAAGAACTTCAACTTTTAGCCTGCATATATTTTTAACACACAGTAAACCATTTAGAAATTTTCTTTGTCTTTGAATCTCTCTTTACTGTATATCTCTCTTTTTCTGACCACACGAGCCTTACTGAGCAATATGGGTGAGATTAAAGCTCTGGCTTTGGCAGCTAGATCCAGCCCATTCCTTAGCTTTCCAGCCTCATTGCTGAGGTACTGGCTGTAGCCATGTTTACTGCCACAACTCTATGGCATTTCAAGGTCCCTGCCAGCAAGCGAGCTTCAGCAGCCTGTGCTTCCAAACCGCATGAACCGCTTGCGTAAAAGAGTCAGAGTTTGCCCTGGCAGGACAGCCCAGAAAGCCAGCATTTTTAAACAGCACAGCTTTTATCCTGCTACGGCTGAAACCCGAAAAACATGCGTTCAGATTTTCGTCAATACCGTTTAAGTGTTTCGTGGCAGGACCTCTTAATGAGCTGCAGGGTTTTGCAGCTAAAGCTGAGTCAGGAAGCCTCTCTTAGATGAGAGTGCTTGCTTACCTCTAACAAGCAGAGTAGACCTGAAAAATTGTTGCTACCAAGAAAACATGCTTTACTCTTTCCCAAGCTTTCTTAGGCTCAGTGGATTCAGTTGTCCACACGTCTGGGCGCCATTCTGTTGTAGGAGCTGCGGGCTGTGTTCCTGTGTCCCCAGTTCCTGGTCGCCTGGCTAGCTTATGCCCGGAAATAACAACACACAAATTATATTCTTTTAAACACTGCTTGGCCCATTAACTCTAGCCCTTACAGGCTAATTCTCATATCGCGATCAACCCATCTCTAATAATCTGTGTAGCATCAGTCTTACCAGGAAAGATTCAGCATGTCTGACCTGGCAGCTTGCTTCATGGTGTCTGCCTGGGATAGGGGAGCATGGCCTCTGTTCCAGAGAACAGAGCTGTCGAGTCTGAGCTCACTTCCTCTTCCTCCCAGCATTCTGTTCTGTTTACTCCACCCACCTATGTTCTAACCAATAAAATGGGCCAAGGCAGTTTCTTTATTAGCCAATGACCTTCCTCCATCATAAATGAATGAATAAATAATGCTGGAGGAGAAGGACATGAAGGTGGGCAGTAGACGTGATGTGGGCTCCTGGGATGAATGTGAACACGGGAGTAAGGGCTGGATATGACCAAAATGCATTGTGCACAAAGTATGAGTTGATCAAAGAATGAATTAAATAAAAAAATTGAAACTTGAAAAGTCAGGGAAATATTCAAACACTACCAAAGATTCAATTTATTATTTTTTTCTAATTTATGAAATCTATCAATATGTTCTTTGCTTTTGAAGTTTTTTTTAAAATGTATGTGTTTATTCCATTTGCATTCAAATGCCTGTGGAGAGCAGAAGAAAGTGTCAACTTCCCTGGAACTTGATTTACAGGTGGTTTTGAACTGCCTAGTGTGGACGCTGGGAGGTCAACTCAGGGCCCCCGGAAGAAAAGCAAGCCCTCTTAATACCTGAGCCCCACAGCAGCAGCACAGTAAATACTAGAATACTAAGAACTCCCTGACTTCTCCCTTTCCTACTTTCCTCCACCTCTCCCTTTTCCCTATTTTCTTCCATTTATATTTCCGGCACAGTTCTCTATTGTTTAGCCCTGGATGACCTGGAACTTGACTTTGAAGACAAGGATGGCCTTAAAGTTATGGTGATCTTCAGCTTTGTCATCCTGAGTGCTGGGCTTATAGGCATGCAGCACAAGCTTGCGTTCCCGTGAGTGCATGCACATGTGTGTGCATGTGTGTATGTTTCTGAAGACTAAACCCAGGGTCTCATGCCTCCTAGGCAAGTTCTTTACCAATGAGATAAAGTAGGTTTTTAGTTCATTTTTTCCTTTTACTTTATCTCTTTGATAATTGAAAATATATTGGAAGTCATTTTCAACTGTCATGGATATTAGTTTATGGTCAGAAATTTAATTTTGTTGTTTGTCTTTCTCAGGGAAGTATATGTATCCAGCTTCCAACAAATTCCTCAGTTCTGCTCTGTGATTGAAGGCTCCAAGGCAATAACACAAAACAGATCTAGTTGTTGATCCCAAGGGCACCCTCCTCATGACCCCTTGTTGGGCTTTGCATTTTTCATTTTGTGACTTCACAGAACTCTTCAATCTAAGGCTGTGATTGCTGACAGGTGCCATCTTTCTGAGCAGTTCATGTTGCCTTGTGTGCAGTAAGCTCCAGATTCAACTGGTCTCTGGCTTCAGTACAACTTTCAGCTTTTTTGCATTTTTGTTTATGACAAATAGACCAACATACTTGTCTTTTGTTTGAGTATGAGTCTTTTAAAATCGGCTCTATGTTTTATCTATCACTATATACTTCCAGGAGAGGCAACATTCAAGAATGAATCTACAATACTATCTTGATTGGAAGTTTCAGAATAGAATTTAATATTGTCTTCTCAGACTTAAGCCAGCAAAAATAAAAGGTATTAAGCCAGTAGGACCATTCCTCATAAAATTACATCATATGATTGGATTTCTAAAGTTAAGAACAAAACAAAACACACAAAAAAACATTCTCTGAAATGTCTTATCCAATCACTTTCACTGAAGTAGCACAAGCCATTTGTATCATTGGATAGATTCTAAGCAGTTGACCTGGTAGCACTCCAGAGATTAAGGCCCTTCAAGAGAGTTCCTAGTAAAAGCAAGAAAATGTTTACTTATTTATCCCACTGGAGTTGGCAGAATAAGGATGTTATGAACTAATTCATTTTGTAACCTTGTCAGAATAATGTGAAGGAATTTAGTGGAAAATGATTAGCTGGAGCAGAATGGAAATTAATTTGTAGGTTCTTTTGCTATTGGGTTGTTTTTCTGCTCAACATATTGTGGTTTAGTATACTTATTTTTCTTATAAAATATGATTGTTGAGTACTCTAAGGTGTTTACAAAAGCATGAATTATCTTTCTGAATTAGAATTATTTCAACTTGTAACAATTTGTTGCCATTGATTAAAATGGTATATTTTTGTTGAACATACTTTAGTACTCAGAAAATACAAATGACACTGACATTAGCCTAATTTTTTTTATTTAGTTGGCACTAAGTATTCACTGAATGAATTTTAGCTTCATGAGAATAAAATATTCTGAGCATTTGTTATGGCTGTTTTCGCTTGTTAACTTGACTAAATTGAGGAACACATAACAAATTGGGAAATAGTGTCTCTTCGTGTGCCTGTCGGGGTGTTTCTGTAAGCAACTGGAATGCGGATGTGCTAGTTCTTTTCTGCCGCTGTGAAAAATATTTGAGCAGAACAAAGATGCAGAAAGAGCTTTTTGGCTCACAAGCTTAAAGTCTATTCTGTGTAACTGTTTGGGGTTCTGCAGAACATCAGTGAGGGCAGAGAGCAGGGGACTGGGCAAAGCAGCCTACCTTGGGGCAGCTAGGAAGCAAGGGTGAGACAAGGGACATTCGGTAAACATCCTCCCACACTCCTCCCCTTCTCCAAGCAGGCCCCAGCTCACACATCACCATGAGCTTACCACACACTCAGCACTGTCATAACCCAGCTCCTCTCACTGTCCCAACTGACAGGCTCCCAACACAAACTGTCTATGAGGAACGCTTTCCATCCAAATCACACCAGGAGGTCAGAGAATAAAGTGAACTTACTCTGAACCTGGAGCTAATTCAAAAGATGGGGTTCTGATAAAACGAAAGATTAGAGAGGGTGTCACTTACCTTGCATCCACTTGAATCGCCATCTTAAGCAGACTTTTGTTTTGTATTGCTGTTGTTGCCCTTATGCGGGATAGTAAGATCATCAGACTCTAGCCTCTGTTGCTTTGGTCTTGTGTTATGGGAGTTTTCCAGAGGCTCCCAGGTCCTCTGTGTTCAGAGAAAGGCTACAATGGTCCCTCTTACTCAGGGACTTCTTGATTTATGGACTGAACAGCTCCTCCTTTCCCCAGCTTTCCTGGCCACAGATGCCACCACTGGACTCCCCAGCCTCTGATCCAATGAAACAATGTCTCCTCTTGTCCTCTTCTTTCCATGTGCGTGTTTCCTCCAGGCCTCTGGAAGACTGATTAAAACAGCATGCTGCCAAAAGGCACGGTTTTATAGCTGCAAAATTTTGTAACCATTTTACCCTTTGTTTTTCAGATTTGTAGAGTCGTACGCTTTTCTATAAGTCTTCACTCATTTTTTTTTCATTTCAAATACAGTTTAGGTGCCAATTGTATGGTAAAAATTGTGTTTTATATCTGGAATGCAAGCCATAATTTTCTTCATTGCTATAACTGCTACACTAGTGGAGGATTTATAAAAAAATCAAACAATTACAAGAATATTGAACATTAAAACTATTATAGGTATTATAAAGTAAAAGTATGAAGTGCTCTGAGAAAATTAAATATTAGAGGGAAAATGAGGGCAGAGTTCAGTGATAATGCATGTACATAGTCTGAATGAGACTCTAGGTTCAATTCCCAGTATCACTTTCTGTAAAGCAAAGTTAAAAAAAAAAAAGAAAATAAGAAAAGAAGGAAAAGGAGGAAAAGAAAATAATGAAGAAAGAATTTTCTGGGGAGGAATTATGGTTTGTGTACAACTGACTTGGCAATGGAAAGATCATTCCTGGCAGTAAACAGGATGTGCAAACATGTTCCTAGAAAAGGGTTTAAGAGTCTTTTGATGTAAAAACAGGCCAATGTTTCTATAGAGAGGTAAGCTCAGGCAAGGGTGGTCCAGATTGCAGCTGATAATGGCCTCAGGCAGATTAAGGCTTTTGAGCCCATCCTTATAGATAGAAATGTATTAAAACAAGCAAAAGTCATTCTATATGTAGGTTGATCTTGGATAACTGATGGACATGACTAGGTGCAAGCAGGTTATGCTTTGGGGACAAATGACCTTCAGGCAAGTAAGGATAACAGTCTGAATGAGACAGTGTCAATGGATGTGAAAGTAAATGAAACCAAGGGGAATTTGGGAATGAAAATTGACAGGAGATTCAGAAGAAGGCTTTCTGAATTCCTCTTAGTTCTCTGTCTTACATATCTGACCATGTAGGAGGTTTTGGGTGTTAATAGGAATCCAGAGAAGCCCTTGGTTCAAGAAGAAAAAAAACTTGTCCAAAACAGTCTTGTTAGTTTGGGGGATTTAAAGGTACTTAAAAACATGATCTATTAGGTGATTGGCAATATAGTGTTGGGCTAGATTTCAAAATTGTGGGTAGCCACAATGTAGAGTTGAGACTGGAAAAACATAGAGTGACATCAGGCAAGGTTCACACTCCAGATTAGAATCACCAACATCCGTGATACACAATGAGTGTATCCAAAAGATTTTGGAATCTACCAAAGGGAAGAACATAGGTAGTAGAATGAGGTGAGGAAAATGACTCTAGAACAGTGTGTTTCTCACAGATTGCTCTGAGAGTCTAAAAGTAAAGAAAAACTGAAAAGATTTCCTGGATATACCAACAGGGAGATCATTTCAATGAGACTGTTTTTGTTGCCATGGAAAAGATGACAAGAAATAAAAAAAGGTCAAAATCCTTAGTTTTGTTTGACAATAAAGGTTGGGATAAAATTATACCTAAAGAAAGACTTAGGTTACTGTATAGGAAAGTCTAGTGCATATTTGAAAGCTGATGCAAAAGACTAATGTTTAGTGGAACCTAGGGACTGTGCTGATTTAGTATGGTAGAGGTTGTAGGTTGTTCTTCAAGATTCAAGACTTTACCAGCCCTGGAGAGTTGTTTAGGTTTCTAGAATCCAGTATGATTTCCCTTTTGATAAGTGTGTGTCCAGTTAGAGAGTGAGAGAAAGAGATAGATAGATAGATAGATAGATAGATAGATAGATAGATAGATAGATAGATATAGATAGGGAGAGAGAAGTAAAGAGCAAGAGACAGAAGGAGGGAGGGAGAGAGAGAGAGAGGGGGAGGGAGAGGGGGAGAGAGAGAGAGAGAGAGAGAGAGAGAGAGAGAGAGAGAGAGAGAGAGAGAGAGAGAGAAATCTACTAGTACCACCAAGGCACTCATACCATTACTATACTCTCCGTGTATTGTGTCCAGCTGGTCACTGATGTATTTTTTTTAGGCATCATAGCTGGGTAGGATGTTGGTTGCTTCCCTCCTTTGGAAGCTTGCATGGCTTTTTCTGGTACCAGGATGAAGACATTCAGGTCTTTACCAGCCTAGGGGTTTCTGAGCCCTGTGTCTGTAGTGTCTGGTGTCTTTGGCATTAGGGCTCAACTTCCTACCTCTTTTGGGGCAACCAAGAGCAACAGCAACAGTTTATAAAGTCTTGGGAGTCTCATGAACAACCCTGACCAACAACTCAAAAGAGGGCTTCTCATGCTTGGTATTAGGCATTTTGCTAGATAGTCTATGGCTCTTGAAGGTAGCATTATTATCCCATATGCAAACATTTTATTTAAGTTATGTATGTATATTTATATACTGACTTGTATGCATTATTAATATTTAGGTAGTATGATTAGCGTGATTTCTTATGAGTTTTTCAGATATTCTTACTGTTATTTTACCCTCCTCCACCCTTTTGTATAATACTCCCTTTGCCTCCTTAATTAAAACTCTTCCATTTTCCTCTTTCCCCCACTAGATCACTTATACCCTGCTATATTTATCTATGTCTATATTTATCTACCCTCCCCACAAAGGGTCCCTTTAGTTTTCTGACTTCTGAAGTCACTCCAGGATATGCAGTCACATTAGAAGGCTGGGAACTAGAAACCTCAGATGAGAGAAAACATGATGTTTGTTGTCTGGGTCTAGGTTACACCATTTAAATATGATAAACTTTTCTCTGCAACAGACCATAACAGAAAGTCACAGCCAATCAAAACGCAAAGTTGTGGCACCCTGTCCCAAATGGAACATCTTGAACACAATTTCTGGATCTAAGGCTAATGGGTCATTGCTGAAAAGAGAGTGGAAAAAGTGTAAGAGCCCAAAGAACATGACATGACTGTGAGATTGTTATTTGAGAAACGACAGAAACTATACCCACAAAATCTTCCCAACATGGCTGCCTTAAGATGACCTGAACAAGGAAGACATCAATAGGCATGAGGGTAGAAGAGGGAAGGCTCACAAGACCTCGAGCCTAGACAAAGAGCAAAAGGCCATCAAGAAATGCGAGGAGTGGGAGGAATCATTTTCCTTACGGAACAAATGTGAATTGGTTATCCAGTACCAAATGGACAGCCCTGAAACCATGCATACACGTAACACTATATGTTACTAAGGACTAAGCAGGTTATATTTATGTTTTCAGGAGTGTGTTTGTGTGTGTGTGTGTGTGTGTGTGTGTGTGTGTGTTAACAGCAATTAAAGAAAAATAGGCTGTGATTTTGAGAGAAAGCAAGGCGAGGGTACATGGAAAGGTTGGGAGATAAAAGTGAAAAGTAAAACTCCCCCTTTTAAAAATGTAATGAAAATATTAGAGAGGGATTAATCTAGTGACTTTATAAATACTTATTCTCTGCATTAGATGTATTATAAATTTGTCAGGTAATCAGTAGGAATGAGTCTTTAGCTGTCTATGGTACAGCATAGTTTTAAAAATGCTCCATTTACAATCTGATTTTATTCTGAGTCATGTTGGTAGTTCATACTGTTTATGAACCTCTGCAGACTGGCCATTGCTGTCCTCTTCCAACACCAGGTGTCCTGTGTCCACAAAGTATCTAAAAACAAAAGCATTCATTAAAATGTTTTTTTTTTGTTTGTTTTTTCGAGGCAGGGTTTCTCTGTAGCTTTGGAGCCTGTCCTGGAACTCGCTCTGTAGACCAAGCTGGTCTCGAACTCACAGAGATCCGCCTGCCTCTGCCTCCTGAGTGCTGGGATTAAAGGCTTGCTCCACCACCGCCCGGCCATTAAAATCTTTTAAAAGAATAATTAAATGTTCATCAACTATCTGAGAACGTGAAATCCCTTAGTGATTTAGTTCCTGACTAAGTTTAAGCAGTTATTAGGGGTAACGTTGAGTCTGACTGAATTTCTACTTTACACTTTAGATAACCAGCAATAAAATTAATTTAAAGCTCAGATCAGTTGAGTATTTTGCAGTTATATTTTGTAGAGAATATTTTTATTCTTTTTGCAGCAATGGTTTTTAAACCAACCTAGTAAACACTTTGCACTGGAAAACATCTTACTTCATGGGTAATTAACTTGTTGTCACCACTACAGAGGCAAGCAGAGGGCTTATCATTCTATTGCAAATATGAAGATCAGTGAGTGCATACACTTCAGATTTTAGTGAAGTTCATTAAAACCGTTTAGCTCATGCAATATAAGCAAACTAAACAACCGTTGAAGGTAACGTCTTGTGTAACAAGATTTAGATATTTTCTAGAAGAGCCACTAGAGCCATTCATATAGCATGAGTTAGCTGAGTAAAATGTGTTTTGGTTTTTGACTATAGAGAGTGAGTATGGGAAAGAGAATGAAGAAAGTATTGGTGAACATTTAGTCATCCATACAGTGTTTGCATTCCCTATCTTAAGTACATATTCAAACTCAAATTAGCAAATCAGTCGCAATCTGTTAAAAAAGAGTTTATGATTTAAGTACATATTTAAATGAAATTAGCCAAAGTAATTCATATTATTTACATTATGTTTAACAGTAGAATGAATGCAAATAGAATATATGGCTAAACCATGAAATTTCCATTAGACATCTCAAACAAAGAGCTAAAAGACAATCGAGATAACATGAGAAATTTGTAAACAGGATAGTAAGACATGTTGTGCTGTTTTGAATGTTAAACATTAGAAGTGAAGCAGAAAACACAACGTATATTCAAAGGACCTGGCAGATACCCATGCAGGTTCCATGATTGCTGCTTCAGTTTCTGTGAGTGCCTCTGAAGCCTGCTTATTTGACTCTGTGAGCTGTGTTCTACTGGTGTCCTTGACCTCTCTGGCTCCTAAAAATTGCTTTCTTATTGTCTTCTAAACTGACCTTAGTTTATAATCTAGAACACTTAAATTGTGAAGCTTTGGCCGCACTTCTTTTAAACTCTTTCAGTCTTCACTCTCGTGAGTTCTAAGTGTCGTTCTCATTTTCACCCATTTGCTCTTCGTGGTTGGTTTTATTTGTTTCTGGAAGCTTGACTTTGTTCCTTTTTGTCTGTAGTCTCTGTAATTTTAAAATAATGGATTACTCTTCTTAGGTAGTCAATGTGCCTATGACTGATTGATTATTTAGGCTTATGTACTTTTGTTTCTCATAGACTTTCCTCTTTTTCTCCTATCTGTTGGGAAACTTTGGAAAATTTATTGCTTAATGCACATATACTAACAACGAAAATAGATTGATAAATTGACATAGACAGATTTTTCTAAAAGTTGTCTAAGACAGTAATCAATAGATATGATGAAAATTATAATGTAGGTCAAGAGGGTAATCCTACATTAAAATCATGCAGAAGTATATAAAATATCTACACCTCATTATTTTTTTAAAAGACAAGTTTTTGGGAGAGAGTTTACAACTGATAAACTGTAGCAGGTTTTCTTTGGACTACCAGCCAGTTCCCAAATTATGACATGGAGACTTATTACTAGCTATGAATTCTTGACCTTATTTTATGCTTGTCCAGCTAGCATTTTTAACTTATTTTAACCTGTTTCTCTTCATCTACATTTTGCTTTGGGGCTTTTGTACTTTCTTTCCTTCTGTATATCCCACTTTCACTGCTTCCTCCTTGGCTGGCTGGCTGGAGGCTGCCATGTTGGATGGTGGTTGGCGTTTCCCTCTCTTTCTCCCTCATTCACTTCTCTCTCCATTCTCTGTTCTCCTCCTGAGACTAGACTCCTCCTCTTCCGTATTCTTTCTGCCCATCAGCTCTGTCTATTCATCTAACGTCTACCTATTGGCCGTTAAACTTTCTATTAGACAAATCAGGTATCTTAGGCAGGCAAAGTGAAACAGCAACATATCTTTACATAATTAAATACATGCAGCATCAAAAATGCAACATACATTTACATAGTTAAAGTAATATTCCATAACATAAACAAATGTAACGCATTTTACATAGTCAAAGTAATATTCCACAGCAATAAACACTTTCAGCAAAATAGCTGGATACAAAGTTAACTCACAAAAATCAGTACCCTCTGATATACAAACAACAAATGTACTGAGAAAGAAATTATGGAAACAGTGCCTTCCATGATAGCTTCAAATAATATAAAATATCTTGGGGTAACTCTACCTATGTAAGTGAAAGACTTATATGATAAAAACTTCAAGTCTTTGAAGAAAGAAATTGCATATATAGAAAGATCTCTCATGCACATGGATAATTAAGATGAAAATAACAAAAATATCCATCTGCCAAAAGCAATCTACAGATTCCCACACAATTTTTCACAGGTATTGAATGTAGAGTTATCAGCTATATGTGAATAGACAAACAAAACCACAGCTTAGGTAAAACAATCCTGAACAATAAGAGAACCATTCCCTATTTTTTTAAAAAAAAGTTATAATAATAAAACAGCAGCATGGTACTGGCGTAAAAACAGACATGTTGATCAACAGATTTAATTCAAAGAGTCAGACATAAATACACACCTACCCTGAAACCTGATCTTTGACAAAGAAGCAGGAAACACTGGAAAAATGACAGCATCTTCAACAAACGATGCTGGTTAACTGGATGTCTTCATGTAGAAGAATCTAAAGAGTCCCATACTTATTATCCTGCACAAAAGCCAAGTCTAGCGAATCAAAGATCTCAACATGAAACTGGAGACACTGAAACAGACTGGTGAGAAAGTGGAGAATAGTCTTGAACTCATTGGCACAGGAGAAGACTTTCTGAGGAGAACACTGTTAGCACAGGAACAAAGATCAATAATTAATAGTTAGGACTCATAAAACTGAAAAACTTCTATAAGACAAAGGACACCATCAATTGGACAATTGGAAGCTTACAGAATTGGAGATTTTTACCACCTTCATATCCAATAGAGGACCTACTCACAAAATAAATAAAAATTATTCTAGAAACTAGATATCAAAGAAACCTAAAAATCCAATTAAAAATGGAGTACAGATCTATAAAAAATTCTCAGTAGAGGAAATAATAGCTGAGAAACAGTGATATGTTCAACATCTTTAGTTATAGGGGAATGCAAATCAAACTCCTTTGAGATTCCATCTTATACCTGTCAGAGTGACTAAGATCAGCACAAGTGACAGTTCATTCTAGTGGTCATGTAGAAAAAGGACAAAAGCTATCCAAGTTTGGGGGAAGTTCAAACTTGTACAGTCACTGTGGAAATTAGTATGGTGGTTCCTCAGAAAGCTCAATATGTATCTACCTCAAGATCCAGCTATATACCACTCTTGAGAATATACCCAAAAGATATTTCAACCTACTACAAGGATAGTTATACATGTTCATTGCTGCTCTGTAGAAGAAGAAACTGCAAACAACCTAGAAGTTCCTCAACAGAAGAATGGATAAAGAAAATGTGATACATTTACACAATAGAGTACTACTCAGCTATTTAAAAGATGACATCATGAAATTTTGCATGATCATAAAATAAAGAAGAAACATGAATGGCAACAAATGCTGGTGAGGATATTAGAGGAAATTTTATCTTTTCTTGTGGAAGCTTGGAAATCAATCAGTCTAGAAGTTCTCAGAAAATGTGGCAACATGGAGACCATGGGAAAGGCTTGGAGAGGAGGGGAGAGAAAAGGAGGGAGCAGAGAGAAATGTACAGCTCAATACAATCAATTTAAAAATGTGGCAGCAGTAGTAGTACATTACTCAGCTACAACACTGCTTGACCCATTCGTATCCTTTGTCTGATATACGCAGATATGTGCACATCCATGCTTCTGCTGTTCTGTTTGCGAAACTACAGGAATGAACTAAATCTACATGTCCCTTAACTGATGAATAATGAGAACATGGTAATTACTCAGTAGGATTTTAGGCAGTTTTAGAGAGAAATGAAATTTTGAAAATTCCACATAATGGAAGGAACTGGAAAAATTATACTGCATGAGGTAACTCAGTCTCAGAAAAAAATGGCACAATTTATTTTCCATGCTTTAGATCTGTAGCTTTGTGTATGTAACATGAGACAGTTTGAGAAGCCAGAGAACTGTGAAGCAGCCATTGTAGGTGATGCCTTAAAGGAGGGGAAGAATGGAACACAAGTAGAATAAAAGGAAGAAGAGGATATTAGGGTTGAAAAAGTTTAGGGAGGGAGTAGAGTCAAGGTATGGAGGAGACAGGTGAGTTGGGGAAAAGTTGACCAAGATAAGAGAGTACAGAAAAACCTTATATAAACCTATTATTTTGTTTTTTTTCTTGTTTACTGATTATTTTTTAATTAAGACAAAATGATATAACATCCTCCCCTTCAGTCCTTCCTGATTCCCCACCCTTGAAATTCTCTCATGTGTACCCCACTCTCAAGTGATAGTCTATTTTCCTTTGAGTATTGCTACACAGACACACACACATGCACTTTACTTCATCTCTTTTTGTTGTACATGTGTAAAAGGTTTCAGAGATGACCACTCTGCGTTATACCAGCAATAAGGAAACTCACCCCTGAAGGAGTATAATTATTCTTCCAGCAGAAATTAGTGGCCTATAGTTCTTTGTCTAGAGTGGGACCCCATGAAGAATTTACCCTTTGATGTTAGCATGTCCATTGATATTGCCATTGTTCCCACCATGTTTTGTCTGTCCTGTCTAGAAGCAACTGCTTCACAGAGGACTTACTGGTATTTTGTTGCTTTCAAACTTTTGGCCCCCTCTTCCGTGATGCTCCTTGAGCCATAGATGTAGGAGCTTTGATATAGATGCATATGTTAGAGCTGGGCTTCACATGATCTATTGGTCCAAGCATTGTGTCCAGTTGTGGTTTTCTGTGGTGGTCTCTATTTAGTATAAAGAGATGCTATTTTGATGACACATGGTGGCTAGACTTATCTGTGAGTAAGATATGGACTATGATAAGGGATTCTGCTGGTTTGGCAAAGTGGCTGTGTAGATTTTTTAAAGGTTAATGACCTTACTAGTTTTGGGAAGCTGCTTATGAAATTTACTATGCTGTAATCCAATTTAAGAATATAATTTAAAAATAAATTAGAAGGAAGATGCTCTGATTGGCTGAAAAATACTGCTCCTAGAAGTCTCTATCTACTAAACAAAATTCCCAGGACCAAATGTGGTCTATGCCACATCATTGGTCAGGGTGTCCCCAGAGGCCCGTACAGGACAGCTTGGTTTCTTCCTCTTGGTTACCCATCAGAACAATCTAATAAGATGATACTTCTGAAAATACCAAGGATCTTGCTTTCAGGATGTTACAGGAATCATGGGAAGTGAGTTGAAATTTCTTCCCTGATGGCTATTTTTCTATGCAGGTCCTAAGCAGCTTACCCAGGAGAGAATACATCAATGGGCTTCTCGATCTGTGCACTATATGGACTTTAATACCAACCAGGAGCACGATGTGGTCCCTTGTGCAAAAGTGTCATGCCTGTTGTGAGGGTAGCCATACTCTGCTTAGATCTTAGCTCTTCCGCTAAGAAGAAAAGGATACTAAACTGATACTAGAAATTACGTAGAAACACATGGGTGAGAAAGTCATAGGCATTAGGGCCAATATGCTACTATTGTTCAGTTAAATTTACGTGATGTCAAGATGCCTTCTTTTATTTATTCTTTGCTCCTACTATTATGGTGCATTAAACTGCACTTAAACCACTCCACTGCTTTCCTAACCCAAACTGCCAAAGTTCATATTACCCCAATGAAAAATATAGTCAGTCCTACGAGAGCAATATCCAAGCCCCTGATATGAACTTCTGTCTTAGGGTTTTTATTGTTGTGAAGATACACCATGACCATGGAAACTCTTATAAAGAAAACATTCAACTGGGATGGCTCACTTACAGTTTCAGACATTCAGCTCATCATCATCATGAAGGGAAGAATGGCAGTATGTATGCAGATGTAGTACTGGGACTGAGAGTGCAGGTAACAGGAAGTCAACTGACATATTGGGTGGTATCCTGAGCATAGGAAACCACAAAGTCCATCCCCACAGTGACATACGTCCAACAAGGTCACATCCACTCCAGCAAAGCCATATGTCCTAATAGTGCTACTCCCTATGAGATTATGGAGACCTATTACATTCAAACTACCACAGCACTGTGCATATAAAAAAAAGTAAATGCAAATGGTATGGATAAATTGCATTTATTCATTTATACATATCTGTTACAATAATAGTTGAAATAAAAAAGGTCATGAGCTGGAATAAATGGGAGGAGGGCATGAAAAGGGTTGAAGAGAGGAAGGAAAGAGAAAAATGATGTAATTATATTTAATTTAAAAAGAATAAAATAATTTAAAAATTATTCAAAAGGAATGTATGTTTGTGTATATATTTGTTTGTTTACCCCAAAAGTGGAGCATAGACAAATCTTTATGTTTCATTATCCCAGAATGTCATAATCGAGTAAATAATTTGTACATAATAAAACGCCCACAGAGAAGTAGGAATTGCTTCTTTTGACAAGGTTACTTCCCTGAACAAGGGTAAAATCCTTTATTCAATGATAGTTTAGAGTTTCTAAATAGCTTTGAAACATTAGGTGTCTATAAAGTCATGGCAATGTTAAAGTGTATATTATATGATGTAACAAATGAGGCAATTCATTTGGATTTGTTTGCACAGAGTAAGCCATTTGATATCTCTGTTCTCTTTCTGGCAGATTAATTTTGATCATAGTAGATCATTATATTCTTTCTGAGTCATTAAGAGCTATTACTGACATGTACCAAACTGTGTTTTGAAGCACTGCCATTATGTCTGAAGCATATAATTTGTGGGAAAAAGTAAAAGCATGAAGTCTGTCAAATATCACTTTATTTCATACTGAAAAGAGGAAGCAAATGGTTCTAAGCTGAATTATTATAAGATAGAGAACTCAGTGAGAAAACTGATATTTGAAAAAGGAAATATTATTTCAATATTTGCAAAGAGAACTTCAGTAACGTTTCCCAAAGCTTTTCACATTGAAGTATTGTCTCCTGTCTGAGAATATATAATAATCCACTTCCCAAAACCTGTTTTGTTTTTCGGGACTACAGGACTAGTTCTAGCTAGCAATAGCCAAGTGAACATGCATCTTCTTTCTACGTAGGCCTTTCTGAAAACAACTGTACCAGCTACCTTAGGAAGAAAGCTTCCTTGTGTCAGTGACCATGAAGGGCATTTAGTGAAAAAATGGTACTTAGAAAGTAAGCCTCTCCTGTCGGGAGAATAGCTGCTCCAGAAAGACGTGTGACTGAAACCACACTATGTGCACAAGAATGATCTGTTAAGATGCATTTGCTACAGGTAGGTTTCACTTATCCAGGCTTACATAGGATGTAACAGCTAGTTTTTTTTCTCTCTCTCTCTCCATATACACATGCCTATACTTATGTATATACATATATACATGTAGATACATATATATATATATGTATTCTGTGTCTCCAAATATATAACAATATCTATTATACATATAATTATATATCAATTCATAAATATATCTGTTGTTAATCAGAACCATATTCACAAGCTGATTTAGTGGGAAAATCAGTTCCATGTTTACTAGTGAATGTTGTTTGATAGTATCCTAAGAGATGAAAGTTCCTAATATTTCTTTGCTGTCTACTCATATCCTTCATCCATCCTTCTCCTGAGTTCCTTGTTGCTGAAGAAATGTAATTACTACAAAGAAGAAAAAAATTGAACTTACGATGTGTTCTTTAACTCTAACTAAGCCATTCAGGAACATGGATTAATCTCAAGACATCAGCCTGGGCTAGGGTTACCAAGAATAGACCAGTAGATTTTAGTCATGTTTCTTCACCTGGGTAATCTTTAGTTTTCTTGCTCTATAGCCAAATCAAAAATGTCTTCTTCATACGTAGTCACAAAAAAATGATTAATTAAGACACTGTGTGTAAAACAGATCCATTATTTGTTGGTTTACTTTTCTGTTAATAAAATACTCTGGCAAAAGCAGTTTAAGGGGAGGAAGTGTTTAAGGTACGGTCTATTATGGGAGGGAAGTTAAGGAGTCAGTAGCTGGAAGCAGTTAGTCTAATTGTATCCACTGTCAAGAATCAGAGAACACTGGATTCCTGTGATCAGTCTGATGTCTCCTTTCTCCTTTCCAGTCTAGGATTCCTTGCCCAGAAAATGGTCCCATGCACAATTAAGATGAGTTGTAATAAATTAATTAAAATAGTCACCATACTAACATACTGCCCCACAGACTTGCCTACCATCCTTTCTCCCAGGTGACTTTAGATTCTGAAGTTGGCAACTGACAGTCACCATCACACATTACTATAGACAAAAATTATAATTCTTGCCTTCACAGTACCTAATGCCAAGTAATAATACAAAGAATACTGGAGATAAATAAATGTAGACTTAAATAGAGTTCATCTAGATTACAGTTTAGTATTTCAATCTTTGAGGATCAGTACAGAATATTTACACAATTCTGAAGCAGATTGAATAAAATAAGTTGAGTAAACTAAAGAGAAGCTTCTGTGTACAGTAAGCACTCTGTGGAAATAAAATTCAGCTGTTTGTTATTAATATTATTGTTGTTCTTATTTTATTCTTGTAAAAAAATAGCATCTGGATGGGGGACTCTGTGTGCAAAGACAAAAGCAGCAAAGGCAGGGAAACAGAGGAGCACTGGCACCCCAGGATCACGAGTTGGGGACTGCTTAGTTCAGTCTGCTTGGCATCATTGGTTTATCCCATATCTGATACATATTCCCAGTCATCCAGTTGCATTAAGGGAGTAAATACAAAAGGTACACATCTAGAAATTGCAAAATGCATAATACTAGGGACCACGCAGTAACACAAAATATGTTTCAAAACCAAAGTTGAGATCACTCACATAAACATATTTAAGAAAGAGGATTTGTAAGAAACAAAATATTGGCATCTTGGCAAAGACAAAAAAATTGAAAGTGAGTATGCCTGTTTTCACTTATTCTTACAACAGAAATCACTTATTTCTCCTGCTTTGAGCTGTTTTTCATGGGCATTAACAGATGGCTATGAATGCTGGATCCAGAGCCTGCCAGAGGCATCTATAAACAATCCATCTTCCTTTTGTAAGACAGTTGAGAATTTACAATTCCCATAAAATTTTACTAAAATAGAAATGCAGAAAAATGGACAGAAATGATGATAGTCACGGTTTCCAAGCTTAATTTTCAGCTTTCTTTCCATCCTGGACATTTTGTCTAAATCTGCAGATCCTTCTGTATCAGCCATTCACAAGGTTTATGCCAGATCAACCATGCTTAGCTTTCTTTTTATTTAGGTCCTTCTTCACGCTAAATTTAGAGAGATCATAATCATAGTCAACACTTGCTAAAATACTGAGATAACACCCATATATTAATATAACACAGGCATAATGAACATCATCTTAACAATCTCAGGCTACTGTAAAAATTCCAGAACTAAAGGTGCTTATAAATGACAGGAACTAACTTCTCAAAGTTTTGAGAGTTGCTAAATCCCAGGTAAAGACACTAGTAAATTTGGTGGGTGGAGGACCTGTTTCTGGTACACAGATATCTTCTAACTTTGATAGAAGACATGACAGAAAAGACAGGGAGAGCTCTGTCATTGTTTTATAAATCAATAATACTATTCAAGAGGACTCTACTCTCAGGAACTAACGACCTGGTACCACATCATAATACCATCACTTTGGTGATTAAGTTTCAGCAAATAAATTTCCAGGGTACATGAACTATCAGGTCCTCTCTCTCTCTCTCTCTCTCTCTCTCTCTCTCTCTCTCTCTCTCTCTCTCTCTCTCTCTCTCTCTATCTATCTTACACGCACACACTCCACACAATATAATATTTGATCATTAAAATAGTCTTAGCACATAAATGGAATCAGGTGTTATTATTCTCATTGTAGTAGAGATAACAAGCACGGAATATGTTAGCAAGTTTCTCAAATGTCATCATGATCTAAGTGGTGAACCTTGGAAACCAAGATCCAAGTACTAAATACTTTATACTAGATTCTGACAAAATAATGCACCAAAATAATAGAATTGTGATATCCATATATGCTCAGTGCAAAGTTCCTGTCTTGATTCATTAGGGAGCCAGCCATGGTGAGTCCAGAGTCATTTTAAACACTCTGGGGCCAAAGTGTGAACTATAGATAGCTGTCATCAGAGAGAGAGACAGAGAGACAGAGAGACAGAGACAGAGAGAGAGACAGAGAGAGAGAGAGAGAGAGAGAGAGAGAGAGAGAGAGAGAGAGAGAGAGAGAGAGCGCCCAGGTTCTTGCACAAAGATGCAGATGCCAGTAGGTGGGTACTGATAAGATAGCATGACCTCAAACCTCTAGGTCATATAAATAGTGCATTCTCTATTGTTGTCTTCTACCTAGATCCTAGTTTAAAGTTATTGCCTTTCATCATTCTAGGGAAGACTCAGCACTGTTATATTATCTAAGCTTCATATAGCAGACTGACAGGATCCTTAAATTTATAACAGGGCTCAAGCTGTTTGTTATTTTCTACTCATTGATTCTTAGTCATACCTAACATTTAAGTGGGAAATTAAGCCTATGGCAGGAGTCTCTTATTCTGTTTTGGAGAAGGTTTTTAAAATTTTTAACTTTATTGAAATGACTGACAAATCAGCATTGTGTTTGACACATTTTTCATTGTGAAATGATTATCAACATCAAGCTAAACGCATTTCCTGATCACAGATGAATGGATAAGTAAAACACATACATATGCCACAAAATATATCATTCAGCCTTAAAAAAGAAGGAAATGGGTCTTTAAAATTATTGAACAAGCATTCAAGCTTTAGCCATTTGCCTTAATTTCTAGTGCCTCCAATCTGGAGCTCATTTGTAAACTCCATTTTATTCCTATTACATTAAGGGTGGATCTGATGTGTACAAGTTATTGGAATGAAATCAAGTTAACTTGTCCACACTCCAACATCTCTTTGTTGTCACAAATATGTGGAATCCAAACACAAGCACAGGCTCCAATTCTGCTTCCAGATCTCCTTTGCTGTTATCAATAACTTTTATTATGGATCAAGTTATTCTTGGACTGAATGTTCTATAAAAACAACTACTTATTGAATGTCAATGGTTGGGTTTGGGTCATTTGACTTGAAATTGCTTGGTCTCCTCTTGGCTTGCTCACATGGCATCTGTTGGTTTCATACACATGTCTGGTACTTTAGAACCTCATGGCTGGGGCTGGCTTAGCATGTAATGGATACTTCACATAGTCTCCACTCTTCAGTAGGCTACTCCGCATGACCATTTTAGGGCAATAAGTGTGACAAAGAAGCATGTTGCAATGTAGTTATCAAAGCTCAAGAAGCATTCTTGCTAATGTCCCAATAGTAAAGCAAGTCACCCGAATAGTTGACACTCAAGGTGTGGGTGCATAGAGTCTGCTAATGGTATAATCTTCAAGCTGTATTTCAAAAATGTGGGTACAGAATAAAAAAAATGTAGGGTTCTTTTCATGTTCTTTTATAGCCGGTTGCCTAATCACAGCAGTCATAAATATTCATATCACTCTTTTATGAGACACACTCATTTCCAGCCAAGATACTTAAAAGACTCACTCAGTTATGACATTAAGTTTAAAGATCTATAATTTTGATTTTGGAATTTCCAACATACCTGTGGCGGTTTGAATAAGAATAGCTACCACGACACTCAAATATTTAAATGCTTAGTCATGAGGAATGGTACTATTTGAAAGGATTAGAAAGATTAGGAGGTGTGGCCTTGTTGGAGTAGGTGTGGTCTTGTTGGAGGAAATGTGTCATTAAGAATGGACTTTGAGGTTTTCAAAGCCAATGCCAGTCCCAGTCTCCCCCTCTCTGCTTATGGATTGGGCTGTAGAACTCAGCTTCTCCAACACCATGATCACATATGTGCCACCATATTCCCTGTCATGATGATAATGGACTAACCTCTGAAACTGTAATCAATGTGTGATTTATAAGAATTGCCTTGGTCATGGTATCTTTTCACAGCCATATAACAGTTACTAATACGATGCCCAAATATATTATATGCTGAACTAAAGACCTATTGATCTAAAGACACTACTTATTTGCATCTGCTCCCAATTCAGGGACAGTACATCTGCAATAAATATTTCCATCCAGAAACAGGAGGCATACACAGTTATGGCCCCCTAATATTTCTGGGGTGGCTGGTAAGAAAAGCTTTATTTTCCAATCCATTAAGTCTTGACTATCCTATATTCCTTGTCAATTCTGCTCACATACTAAACAATCCTTTAGTTTGCCTCTCCATTTGTACATGGGAACGGTATCATTGAGAGATGCTTGTGCCATTCTCCCAGAGAGCTCCTAGCTATGCCCAACATTGCACTAAATGTATTCCCTGGTTTTTGAGTTATTAGACACAACAGTTGTTTTTTTGATAGCTCCAGGACTCTAACATGACTCTCCATTTTTATAATGTACCATCAACTATTCCCTCACCACTTTATAGTCCCTGCTGCCTCATGACTTTTCCAGTCCTCCGTAATAGTTCTTGTTCATTCTAGTCTCAGAACAAATGGCATGTGATTTGATATAAATTATTTGTTGAGTAATGGCCCCACCTCTAGAAAACAAATTCTGCACCAATTGTCTTTTGCTATATAATAAATTATCTCAAAATGCAGTGACTTAAAAATTACACAGTAATTAGCTGAGCACCCTGGGTCAGCAGTTGGTTCTTGCTCAGCTGAGTGGTTAATAGGCTGACCACACAGGTTTGCTCACATCATGTAAACATGTGGCAGAGGGTGCCATAACTAGTATGCCAAGCTATATGTCTGGATTCTTCAGAAGGTGAGTCAAGGCAGCTGCTAGGTTTTCTATAGCATGGGAGACTATTGCCAACCAATGAACAGGAGATTTTCAAGTTTCCATTCTTGTCATATTTGTATGTTCTCTGTGAACTAGAGAATTTCATATGTCCGTGTATCATGAAAGGAAAGGACATTCGTAGTCACACTGAAAAGAAGTGCTCATCCAAACCTCGGCAGAATTTGTATTTGTGACACTAATGCAGTTTACCATATCTTTTGAAGCTTGTCCCATTCCAGTAGGTGGCTGTTTCTCTTTATTTAATTTTTGAGTTGTCATTGTTCCATTTAATGAGCATTCCAACTTCCTTTAGAGAATGAATTTCTTCCAGATCTGCATCTTCATTTGGACTGTTTTGTCTTATGACCTCTTTGGGAAGAGAATACCACCCTGTAATTTAGATACCACATGTGAACTTGCCACAGAAATATGAAGCTCAGTTCTTTCTGTCTTTTGTCGCTATAACAAATAGTGTCATGCACAGAGATTTCTGTCACCTTGGTGAAGGTATCTAGGCCAGGTAAAATATGCTATGGAGAAGCAGACAAGCTTCTAAAATGGTCCACTGTTTAAATCTCACCATCCTAGCATGTGTGTTAAATGTAAAACATAAATATAAAAAATCCAAAGTATGAAATTATAAATATGAAATGAAAATATAAATACAAAACAATTCTGATTTTGATCAGTAAATCTCATAAAATGATGTAAATATTTATTTGTGGGTAGAAATACTTTTTATACCGACAATATCAGACTCTTTTAGAAACTATACCCCAGCCAAAAAGCTAGTAGAGAATCAAGAGCTTGGGGAAAGACTTGAAGGTGAAGGCTAAATGCTTGATGACAGCCACTTGCTGTGCTGCAAGACTGCCTTAACCTCATATATCCAGATAAATGTAACCATAGTAGCTGCAGGTCTAGAGACAACCTTAACATCAATACATGTGCTTTCTGCAGCCCTTGTCCTCGAGAGATTAAGTGTACCTTTGGTTTCAGGCAATTATAGAGCTGGATATCCCCTGGAACATAAATCAGCCATCAGAGCAAATTAAAAAGGATATGTGCCTTCTATCTGTCTCTGTTTCCCTGTTTTCCTCTCATAAGACAGACTCTACCCTTGAGAATCTTCTTTACAAGTAGAAAACTTTCTAGTTCATATCCTATTTGCATTTCTATCCTCAGGGAAGTTTTATGAGAAGGATTAGAAAATAATATTTACAGTAATTCACATGACATTTGTCAATGTCTTTCATAGGTTTATACAATCATTTCCAGGACAGATATAAGGCCTCCACTTGGCCTTCTTACAGTGCCATGTGTGCGGCTTCCATAGAGGCTCAGCGAGGCATGTGGGAGATATTGTAGATTACATGCTAACAGACATTCTCTGCTGGGCTAAGAAGATGCACTGAGTCCACTTTATTATGCTGAAAGGCTGAGCTTTCTCTCCTATTGCAGAGTCATTCACAGTCATTTCAGTCAGACCCATTGCCTGCCAAGCAGAATGACCCAGACTGACTGATCTGAGCAGAAATTGTGGTCTGTAATGGTTTTGCTGTTTCATGTGCAGAAATTGCCTCCAGCTGGATCTAGTTGAGCTAGACTAAATTGGATTTGATTCATCAACTTCGCTGCAATGTTCTGTATCAAAACATGGCACAGACCCAGAACTGCAATCCTTTTGTTCACATGGGATCAGAATGGTTTGGCATAAGTTAGAGACACTACATCTTTGGCTCTCACATTTACTTGTTATGGTCATTTCAAATCATAGGAATACTTTGCTGTAAACAGATACAAAAGAAATTTAGTGCTACATATGTAAAATCATGTTATCATCTTTAGAGGATGTTTTAAAGACTTTAACTTAGAGGTTATAAGAGTAGTACAGTAAACTGTGTTATAATTGTGTACCACATGTGATTATATCTGCCTCCCAATTATGGGACTTTTGTTTCTCATAAGGAATATCATTGACAGCCAATGGTACTAGAGTTGGAGACACAATGTAGTCTTCTTTAAGGCCACACCAAGTAGGAGCAGATAGAAGTTGAGCTCAAATGGAGGTTAAGCACAATTAATAAAAGTTCAGGGTCAGAAACTGGGATTCAACCAGAAGGTCTGAAAAGCAAAACAGCCAGCCACTGGCTCTTACCTTGATCTCAGTCTAAATGGTGATCCTACATCCTAAAATCTCAGAAGGAGACGGGATTTGGGAGCTGTCTCCTTCCATTTTATATTCCTCATTAGGGCTGGGTTTAAAGACATGCAACACTGGACTAAAGACATGCACCACCTGATTTCTATGACAACTAGGGTGGCTACTGGGATTAAAGGTGTGTGTTACCATAAACTGATTTACAATGTTGACCAGTGGGACTGTTTTACTCTCAGATCTTCAGGCAGTCTTTATTTATGGAAAATACAGTTGAAATGCCACTACATAGGGGGACTTCACAACTAATGTTATGATTTACCCATCTGTTTTACTGACTTTCCTTCCTCTCCTCTTTTCCCTCCCCCTCCCTTCTCACTTCCTCTGTCCTTCCCTTTCACTCCCATCCTTCTCCTTTCTTCTACAACAGGCACACCTTGAATACCCACTCATTTTATACACGTACACATAATAAAACATATATTTCAGCTTTTGAAAGAAAATGTTTGCCTGGAGTTTACATGGAAATAATGCAAATGTTCCAACACATTCAAATAAACTTATAATATAAAGCTGTAATAAATTGCATTAAGTAGCACAGTATCAGAACATTGCAGTCTCTACAAGGGCATATTTAATGTCACTTCTTTTAAATATTTTATTAATCTCAGGCTGAGAACATCTCAGGTTTTCCAAAAATACTTATATTGGTAGATGAATCATTTAAATAAAGCTCACAATGGATATGACATTTGCCTTATTCCAGCTTGAAATACATTCCTAAAATTGTCAAAAGATATTCATTTAACTTAATCATCAAACATTTATCTAGTATATGATACGTTTTAAGTTCTTTTAAATTATAAACATGGCCAACTTCTATCAGAGACCACCTTCAACAAAAATGCCACTTACCAGGGTAGGTACATGGGAATTAGAAAATAAGTAAAGAGGAAGAAGGTGGGAGTAAAAATAATAAAACAGAAAACAAGATAATACTGGGAAGGAGATCCTATAAATACTAAATCACCTGCATTTAATTTTCAATTGCTTAAAATACCCCCTATCCTAAAAGGTAGAAGTAAGATTTAAAAAAAAAAAAGTATTAACATGATACAAAGAAGAGAACAGACCAGCTGAAGATTGCAGGATACATTCTTAGATAAACATTCTGTTGCTAGAATAATACAAGTCATGCTCACACCCTAGACCAAAACATTCTGTAGGCAAACCACTCACTGGTGGAATCCATTATTATCTCCTTAAGGGAGTAGGAACTTAGTTGGATCCTTACACTTTTGTCTGGGGTAGAAACATGTCTACTTCTCTATTACTGAAATACAAGGTCTAGATATTAGCCAGACTGTTGACAATAACCTTGAGCAGAACTCTCTGATCTAAATCTATGTGAGACCTTTGCTTGAGGTAGAAACATAATAACCTTGAAGGAATAGAAGTTCCCACTCTCTAACCTTTGGTGAGGTGGAATGGTAACTTTGAGGTAGCTGAAACTCTCTGACCTTCAGACAAGGTGGAAATAGGCTCACATTTTTGGGCCCCCACAAACTTTCTAACAATTATCAGCCCCACTAAGTGAATGAACACAGATATGCTTAGAGCTTGGGGAATTTTTCTGCTTTAAATGTGGAGAGTCAGTACTCAAACAAATACAGTGTGACTTCTACATCACCATTAAAATCCCCACGCTTCCTCAGCTAAGGCTCTGTATTTGCTCCAGAGACCTGCAAATCTAAATGCACCCTTCCCTTTAACAGTTCTATCTTATCATAATGTATAGAAATACTTATTTCACCCTTATCTTATTAGAAGTAGAAAGTTGGTTTTATGGCCGGGCGATGGTGGCGCACGCCTTTAATCCCAGCACTCGGGAGGCAGAGGCAGGCGGATCTCTGTGAGTTCGAGACCAGCCTGGTCTACAGAGCTAGTTCCAGGACAGGCTCCAAAGCCACAGAGAAACCCTGTCTCGAAAAACCAAAAAAGAAAAAAAGAAAGTTGGTTTTATGATTGTTATGTTTTAATCAGGAGTGTCTATGTTTGCGGAATATTTTGGGGACTGTTGGGTTCACTAGTGAGTACATACAAGGCAATAACTGTTTATTTCGTAGAGTCCATCAGTCATCAGTAATTCAGCAGGGGGTGCTAAGATTCCTTAATTCATAACTGGTTGTTAACAGACCCAGTTTTTCCCAGACCCAGTGTAAGCAACCATTGTTGTTGTGTAATTTACACTTATTTTTCAATGATCCTATAGGTTCTGCTTAGGACTTTGCACTAAACTGTCATTTACTCTGTACCCACTGCTGTTTACTGTGAAGAGAAGCTTCTCTGATTAAAATGAAAGCCACATTTGCCTATGAGTATAAACATAAATATTTATACTTCAGTATGGCGACATGTCAATTGGTTAAGTCATAGTAGTGAAGTCACCTTAGGGTCTATAATCTCCATGGCAATGGAGTTTTAATCAGTTTTAAGTAACAGCTATGTATTTCTTCCTGTGGATCAGGCCTCAAAAATCGGAGAATGGTTAGTTATCCTAATAGCACTGCTGCTCTATTGTGGGGGGACATCTTGTTGGCAGAATGGCATTGAAGATTATAGGGTTCACAACTAGAAAGGCATGGATGCCTTGTATTCCCAATAACTTGTATAGAGTCTCCTAAGGGCAGTGAAATTTATCCAAGAGGAAGCAAGATTCCAGTTGAGTTCTGACTTGCATTTTCTGTTATTTGCAGCAAAGATCTGTGACATCTGCCACAATCAGAAGGTCATAAAACAAAACAAAAGACACGAATGTGAAAATGTCTTGTAGGGAAGAAGGGGTGGTAAAAAGATGGGTGGAGCTAATAGAGAGTGAGAGTAACAATGTACTATATACATGTATGAAATTGTCAAAGAACAGATTTAATCAATTAAACACTTAAAGTTAGCATTTGACAACACAGAAAATTGGAATTCATGCTGTAGGGACATAATTCATATAAATGATGTGTGCATGCTTTTTTGAGAGTATCATTTTCTGTTTTTCTTTTTCCTCGATCCTGGCTTCTCAGGTCTCGGATAATCATCAATATGTATGCATTCACTACTAGTGTTTCCTGTTGTCTAGAAGTAAAAATTCAGTATGAGGAACTCGTGTGTCTAGGTAGAAGCACAAATTCTAATGTAGTAAAATCTTTGCTGTCTAGTTGAAGCTGTACTCCCTTGGAAATAGACTTTTAGAACACTAAGCCAATGCTTTAGGAATGGGAACAAGATTTTCCAGATGATGTGGAGAAATGATAAAAGAAGTCACTTTTTTTTCTGGTTGATGACTCTCTAGTTTGAAGGATATCTATTATCTGTGAGTGCAAGTCTCAAGTCCCTGAAGCATTTCTATTTGGTTGTCATATTGTCTGAAACTTCGGAAGACAATTCCACTAGGCCACTTGCTTCCAGATAGTGCGGCAAGTGGGTGATGTATGAATTCGAAGGACATCAGTGAACTGCCTTACTTCATTTACTGTGATGTGAATTTCTTGTTCAGAGCATTGTTGTAAAGAACATGAAAGCTTTAAAAGAAATCTGTTTGATTCATAGAGGAAGAATTTGCTGTATACATTACACACTGGGATGGCAAGTAAGTTTCCAGTGTTGATTAAACCAAAGCTCTTCTCCCACAGCTTTCTATCTGGTGGTAGGCTGGTGTCCTGAGGAATGATGTTTGGTTTAGGTCTCTGTTGTTGCAGTAAATGAAAAGTAGTGGCTGTAGCCACTGTAGCAGTGGCTTCAAAAGATGAAAAACTCCTATTTCTCAAGTCCTTTGGGTGTAGAAAAAGGCTGAATAATATTTAATGACAAGGAGACATATCTTCTAACTTATAATTAAGATTCTTCTTTGGTTCAATTCTGTCTTGGTGAGCATTATACACACACACACACACACACACGCGCGCACACACACACACACACACACACACACACACACACACACATTTTGCACTCTGCAATCAGAGGAACACAGCCCCCTGTCTTTTCACCAGCTTGTTCTAAAAATTATGACTCTTCTAAGTCCTTGACCACCTTCCAAACTGATCAGTAGTTTCTGTCCTTGATTCAGTGTCTGTCTGTCCTCTTCTTATTTCTCATTTCATGTAAAACAAACAGGTATATTGCTTATGGGTTTTACCATCAGTTGAGTTTTCTTTTACCACAGGTATTGAGTGACTTTCTCTGGGGAATATCTAGACACATGTCTTTTCACCCTAGGAAGGGCACTGATGAAAAAACTAAAGAAATGATTCTACTCTATTCTATTTTAGTGAGTCAGTGAATTTATATGAGGTTACTTACAAGCATAAAACGATTACTTACAGGAGTATGGTTGACATGGAGATAACTATATCACCCAAACATCCATTCTAACATGGGTATTGACCCACAAAGGCTGTGTCTGTGGAGTTCCACGTGCAACTTCCAGATAATTTGAACCTTGAATAGTCTGTTTGGTCCAGCAATTGTTACTGTTTCCATAACTATAAGAAAATTCTTATGAATCCTTTTGGTTTCAGGAGTTTCCCGAGTCCATTGAAGTTTATTGCTTCCTAAATTTTATGAAGCTCCATCCATCCTCCTACAGGAAATTTTAAATTCAAAGGGAATAGCTATGCACGAATTATCTTTCACATGTATACCAGAGAGTGACTGTACTGCTACATCTGTCCATATTTACATAGGGCTAATATGATACACAGAACCATTTGTACACCAGATTAATTTTACTTTTTCCCCAGTCAGCACCCTGGGAAGTTGTTGGGATAGGTTTAGATAGAGAAAACAGTGCACTTGTTGAGAACATTTTCTTGTCTATTAGGACTGAGAAAAGCTCATTCTTACATCTATTATCTTCATTTGATGATGGAGTGATCTACTTTCTTCATATTGTGAATTGATTAGTTAGATATATCCAGATGGATATTTCAATTGATAGAGTAATTTGGTGGTCCATAGTTTGACACTGGTTTCCTACTGAGACCCTTTTCAAATATAAATATTGTTTGCTTACCCCCCTTTCTTTTTTCTTTCTACCATTTCTTTTATTCTTTCTTTCATCCTTCCTTTGTGTTTTTGAACCAGGATCTCATATAGCACAGGGTGGATCCAAACTCTCTATGTAACATAGGCTAACCTTGAACTCCTGCTTCTTTTGCCTCTATCCCCTGGGATTAAAATGTGCACATTCACCCAGAAGTATATGAAGGGACAAAGGAAAAAACAACCTTTCTTTTTTTCAAAATCCCAAAGATCTTCCCTGAGTCACTTTTAAGTTCAGCTAGAGGTTCCATGCAATTTATCTGTCTCACACACTCCAAGTACAGGCCAAATGATAGAGGAGTTTGCTCAACAATCTGCATCTATTGTAGAGACTCTCTTGTTCTGGACCTTCACCAAAACTGAAAGATTTAAAAATTTCTGGGTAAATGATCAGAGTAGCATGTCCAAACAAGAACCATGTTGTATTTACTATTCAAAGAAGTCCAATTAGACCTTCTTCATAATGGCAGGGGTATCAGATGCAGCAGCTTGTTGTTTGTTTTAGAAAAAAGTATATTGACTTGTTCCAGGTTACTGAATCATCAACAATTTAATGAACTGTCTTGTTCTAAAATTTTTGTGGAGTTTTGATGAAGGAAGGTCATTGGTTAAAAAAAAATAAAGAAACTGCTTGGCTGGCCCTCATAGGTTAAAACATAGGTGGGAGGAGTAAACAGAACAGAATGCTGGGAGGAAGAGGAAATGAGCTCAGACTTGACAGCTCTGCTCTCTGGAGCAGAGACGCCATGCTCTCCGCTCCTGGGCAGACACACGAGATGAAGCTCCGACCTAGGATGGATGTAGGCTAGAATCTTTCCCGGTAAGACTGATGCTACACAGATTACAAGAGATGGGTTGATCTGGATATGAGAATTAGCCTGTAAGGGCTAGAGTTAATGGGCCAAGCAGTGTTTAAATGAATACAGTTTGTGTGTTGTTATTTCAGGCATAAACTAACCAGGTGGCCAGGGTGCTGGGGACGCAGCCCCGCCACTCATATTACAACAGAGTGGCACCCAGACGTGTGGACAGCTGAATCCACTGAAAGCCTGAGAAAGCTTGAGAAAGATTGAAGCATGTTTTCTTGGTAGTGATAATTTCTCGATTCTATTCTGCTTGCTAGAGGAAAGCAAGCGCTCTCATCTAAGAGAGGCTTCCTGACTCAGCTTCAGCTGCAAAACCCTGCAGCTCTTAAGAGGTCCTACCATGAAACACTTAAACAGTGTTGACGAAAAGCTGAACGCATGCTTTTCAGTTTTCAGCCATAAGAGGAAAAAAGCTGCGCCATTTAAAAATGCCGGCTTTCTGGGCCATCCTGCCAGGGCAAACTCTGACCGTTTGAGGCAGGAGGGCCGTCTACAGAGAGAGGACTTGTGTGTTGTCTGTGGACATAATGCTGCAACTTACTTGCTGGCAGGGACCTTGAAATGCCATAGAGTTGTGGCAGTAAACATGGCTACAGCCAGTACCTCAACCATGAGGCTGGAAAGCTAAGGAATGGGCTACATCTAGCTGGCAAAGCCACGACTTTAGTCCTACTGAGATTGCTTGGTAAATTAAAGACTCATGTGGTCAGAAAAACAGAGAGAGATACAGTAAAGAGAGCATCAAAGACAAAGAAAATGTTTAAATGATTTACAGTGTGTTAAAAATATGTGAAGGCAATAAGTTGAAGTTCTTAAAGTAAAAACAAAAAAAAAGGAAGAGAGTTGTTGTGGGTGGTAGTACACACCTTTAATCCCAACACTTGGAAGGCAGAGAGAGATTGACCTCTGTGATTTCAAGGTGTGGTAGCACACGCCTTTAATCCCAGTGCCTAGATGGCAGAGACAAACAGATCTCTGTGAGTTCAAGGTGTAGTAGCATACACCTTTAATCCCAATGCCTGGAAGGCAGAGACAGGCAGATCTCTGAGAGTTCAAGGACAGCCTGGTCTACAGAGTTATTCCAGGTCAAAGATACAGAGAACCTGTCTCAAAAAGCAAAAAATAAAAGTAAACATAAACAAAATAGAGGTTAAAATAAAGCACACAAAGATGGAAAATACACAGAGAATTTTGATACTGTATGCTATTATGCTCTGTTTGAATTATTTGAATGCTGAGGAAAGAGCAACAGCTGCTAAAAGATATTTATTTATAAATGCTGCTGAACTAATCCAAAATAGATATTTTGAAAATGCCTTGACTTTGAAATTTGGATCTAAGGAAACGATGCTTTGCAAAGGAGTTTCGTATTTTGTTTTCGCAGAGGATGAGACCCTGTTCATTTCTTCTCTTCCGATATGGTATGATAGACCACGTCCTCCTGAAAGGTTGCTGTGAACACCCTCAGAAAATTGCTTTGCTCAACTGCCAACTGAGATTAAACTAGCACACAGGTTATACCATGAAAGGCCTAATTAACGACGTCCCCATTCAGCAGGAAGCAGTTTGGAGAGAAAAAACTGCACCCATGTTCCCAAATATGGTTTATAAACGTTACTTTACATTTAAAGGGGGATATGATATAGATGTGAATAATTTGTATTAGTATAGATTTTGCTTTATTGATAGAGATTTAAGGTAAATTTTGTTATATGTATATGCATATTTCTGCTATTGATTAAGATATTATGTAGTTCACTAAAAATGTAATGTATAATTAAGAAATATAGGTTAATGGATAATCATCAGTAATAGTCAAGCTTGTAGTCATGTTAGTTGGATTTTCTAGATATATAGAGATACATTTCAGTTAGATAGACATTCTTCATATCTTTCAAAGACTGCAGAATATGGCATCTAATGTTTTACTAACTTAGGATTTTTCATGACAATGAGACACTCTGCTCCTGGGAGCACCAATCTACTTCAAGAGAAAGATGGGCATCGAAGAGGATCCTTATGGAGTTTGATAGCCATTTGGGCAAGAAACTGTTTTTGCTTGGACTATTGCATAAACTGGACACAGAGAACCCGCAGAGAGAGGACTGCTAAACTTGCCTAAAGGTGAGATGGTCTTTTGGGGTTCCTGATTCATGAAAGAGTCTGCAAGACATTCTTCAGGACAAGCAGATAGTGACTGCCTTTGAAATTTCCTGCTTCATGGAAATGTCTGCTGGAAACTATGGGCCTGTAAGCTGAAGATAGATGCCCCAACGGTACAGAGGAACGTTGGGTGACTATCCAGGCAGCAAAATGTCTCTGTCATTTCTAGAGTTTGGAAGTTGCTTATTTCTTGTTTGCTTAGGTAATATTGTATCTTTCTGGAGTTTTTAATGGAGTTGAAGAATAGTTAGTTATAGTTTTCCTTAGTTATGATAAAGATTATTGTAATTTTTACTTGATAACTGTTTTGTTATATGTAATTTTGCTATGTTAAAGTTAAAGCCTTCCTTTCTGTTTGTTTAAACAGAAAAAGGGGAAATGATGGAGGAAGGTCATTGGTTAAAAATAATAAAGAAACTGCTTGGCTGGCCCTCATAGGTTAAAACATAGGTGGGAGGAGTAAACAGAACAGAATGCTGGGAGGAAGAGGAAGTGAGCTCAGACTCGACAGCTCTGTTCTCTGGATCAGAGACGCCATGCTCTCCGCTCCTGGGCAGACACACGAGATGAAACTCCGACCCAGGATGGACGTAGGCTAGAATCTTTCCTGGTAAGACTGATGCTACACAGATTACAAGAGATGGGTTGATCGGGATATGAGAATTAGCCTGTAAGGACTAGAGTTAATGGGCCAAGCAGTGTTTAAATGAATACAGTTTGTGTGTAGTTATTTCAGGCATAAGCTAGCCAGGTGGCCGGGATGCTGGGGATGCAGCCCCACTGCTCATATTACAACAGAGTTTATTACTTATTTATTATTGTGCTATCTACAATCTCATCAAGATCCTCTACCACTTCTGCTCTAAGTCTATCCTGCCAATCAGCTAAACACTGTAAATAAAATGGATCATCAGAATATCATGATACTGACTATAGATTATGGCAAAAACATAATGCTGAGGTAGAGTACTGCTGACACTGGCTTAGAAAGTAGAAAGCTAACTGCTTGCAATAGACTAATAATAGGTACAGAACAAAGAGCAGCTGTCAGATCATGGCTCCCTCTGATATGCCAGAGTAAATATTGATTTCTCCTCATAACAAAATTACATCTGAAAGAGCAATTGGAATTAGAATCACTGGTTAAATGTATGAAATCTATGGTTGTTCCTCAAAATCCATCTCCCCTCCTTGTAGGCCAAAGATACAAATTAAGTAGGGTGGGTAATTTTTAAGCTCGTACTAATAGAAATGACCCCTCCAACACCTCCGAAATCCATTTTTAACTGTGCTTTACTATTTAGGCAGTAATAGTGTGTTCCTCATGGCCTTTCCTCACACAATGGCCTTAACTTCACAAGTCAGGAAAGGGCATTGAAATTCTGCCAGTCCTTGTGTGTATTTGTTGCAATCACATCTCAGACACAGACATTTCCTAGGAAATTACCTAGAGGGTAGACTTGGAGACTCAGAGACAGTCTGCGAGAAAAATGCCAGCTCAAACTGCAGTGACCTCAAACTTCCTTTAACTCTTACTACCATGGCTATACCATGGCCAGTTTTTCAAAAATTCTTTATAATATTAAGCATCTTTCAAAAACTGGATTATTTCCACTTTGGAAATGTACAGTTCCCATAAGAAGAATTAGATTTGGGTCTGTAGCCTAGGTCCTATCTGTAAATCCGTTCAAGAGCATGATTCCTCGATTATAATCATTTTAACTCAGGCTTCTGATGACTAGAACCAGAGCTCCCCTTTGTCACAGGCCTAGAAAGACTTTAGAGGCTGGCGTTCCAATTTAGTTTCCCAGATGCCATGATTCCTACTAGGAAAACTGTTACCTAGCTGTGTGACCATGAGCACCTTATTTTAGGCATTTTGCATTCATATCTGTCTCAGGGCATGAAGATGGTCAAAACAAAACCAAAACAATGTAAAACAAATCATAAAAGGCAGACATAAAAAAGGTGGTACAAGAAGAACAAATCAAACCAACATGACTGACTTTGAATACACACAGTCACTCAGTCACTCAGCAGCTCCAGTGAAGCAGCCAGCTTCGCTGGTGTTAGTAGCATGCTACAGAAGCTAACAGATAAGGTTGCTATAATCCTGGATGCTCTGTAGATGCTGCAAATATGAGACCAGGATTTGTTGCCAGAGAAAGTGCAAATGTCTTGAAAATCCAAATCAGGCCTTGTTACTGGTATTGACCCAAATGAAAGAAGAATGGAACTGTGCTTCATTTGTCAATAAAAATTTCTCTTATAATCTACACTATAAGGAAATACACAGATGCTAAAGCAAAGATTTATCAGACAATGTTAAACATGCAAAGAAGACTTTATTTAAGGTTATTGCAATAGACAAGAATGATAAAAATACAATCTAAGTTCAATTCTACTTAAACAAATGTTAGAATAATTTTTAAGAGCTAGTTTCTCTCTCTCTCTCTCTCTCTCTCTCTCTCTCTCTCTCTCTCTCTCTGTGTGTGTGTGTGTGTGTGTGTGTGTGTGTGTGTGTGTGTGTATGTAGGGGGGCATTGGCCATCTGCGGTTGTTAGATGACCTTGCTCAAAAGAAAACGAAAACTCTTACCTGCATTTAAGGATTAGGTTTATAACTAAGATCATGTTGCCCATAATTGTTAGGCTCCTTCACTCTCAGAATGATGGGAAATAAGAGTTCTGTCTTCCTTGATGACTACATGTGCAAAGAATAACTTCCAAGATCGTCCTTTAAACCTGGACAGAGATAGAATACAAAACAACCAGCTTTTTTATTTAACATAATTTCTTTATTGATTCTTTGGGAATTTAACAACATGCCTCCTAATTCCAATGACCTTCCTGTGCCCTCATATCCTCTTCCATCCCTGAAGCACCCTCTCAAAAGAAAATTTAAAAAATCAAACCAAACAAAATCAAAACAATCAAATAAACAAATAAAGACAAAACCAAACAAACAAAAACAAAAAGCCTCTTCGCTCCTCCATCTTTTCTGCCTTTCTAATACCTCTTCTTTCATCCTGGTGTCACTGGGAGCCTCAGTGTGTCACACAGTAGACCCTCTTGTCCAGTCAGCTTTACTTACAAATGTTCATTGCAATGAGTCATTAGTCTGGTTCAAGGCCTCTTATTTCTGGTACATGATCATCACTTACCAGAACACTTCTCAGATATCCTGCACTACCCTGAGTCATAGAAATTCTGTGATATCTATCATTCTACATAGCCAGTCCATTCTTGAACTCCAACACGTCCTAGATGGGGTAGATGTTAGGGTGGGCCAACCGTAGACCCAACTGTAGGCCTGGGTGGTAGCTGAGCTGGTCAGTCTAGACTGCTGGGGCTGTTCCCTCAAGCAAGGGCAGAGACAGCTCCCCTACCATCAGGGTCAGTTCTCCCCTGTCCAGTGGCGAGGAGTAGGCAGATAGCTCTCATGAGGGTTGTGACCTGCTTTCTTGTTGCAGAGTCCAGTGAGGGGCAGGTCCAGCCATCCCCGGGCCAGTGGAGTGCGGGGATGGTTCAGCATGGCTCTCTGACTTCATCATGCATGGGTCCTATGGCCTCTTGAGGTGACAAGGGCCACAGACATCAACATAGATCCCAGCTTCAGACTTGGCCCTAGGAAGCAGCTTGAGCCTGGACTGCATCCTGGCTCCAGATGGAAGCAGAGGCCACTCAGATCAGGATGGATCTGGTGGTGGCATGGCCCCTGGATTGCCAATCCATAGATTGCAATCCCAACCTGTCGGCAGCATCCCGGTGTGGATGCAGTACAACCAGCTTTATAGATTAAATACACTTTAAAAAAATTTACATCTATTTATTTGTGTGTGTGTGTGTGTGTGTGTGTGTGTGTGTGTGTGTGTGTGTGTGTATGTGTCTGTGTGTGTGTACTATGCTGGGCATGTGGAGGTCAGAAGCCAACTGTGGGAGTCTGTTTTCTCCTTCCCCCATAGAGCAGATTCTGAGGTTCTAACTAAGACCTCTTGGCTTACTGAGTCATTTTCGCTATCCCTAATGTATATATTCTTTAAAAAAAAAAAAGAGAGAAGTCAGAGCCCACCTAGGATGTAGCTTTTCTGAATTTCATCAGTATACCAGAACACCTTTTTCTTAGGAAAAGGAATCCTGGGAGATAGAGTTTCACTCTAGAGAAGGTGCTACATCACAAACCAGTGTATTTGTCCATCCTGAACTGTTGATATGATGCCATATTTATTTATTATTTTTGTAAGAAATTTGATTCATATAGAAAATAAGACAACATATGACAATATCTATCTTTCATCATGTAGTAACCATTGTATGTAAAGCAGCCATTTTGATAACACATTATGTTTTAGGATAATGTCTGAAGATACATGAGAGGGATTGGGAAGAGTGGTTGGAGCGAGGAAAAAACGGGAAGAGAGAGGAGGTATATTAAGATTTTATTTTAAATTCAAAAAGGTAGGAATGGATAAGTAAATAAAGTACTCTGTGAACATAAACAAGGACTTCTCAATAAAATAAATAAAAATGGCTAAGAAATATTTAAAGAAAAGTTTTATTGACCACGGTAAGGCTATGAAGGTTGAGATGAGACATGTCTGGCTTTCTCTTTCCCTCTCTCTCTCTCTCTCTTTCTCTCTCTCTCTCTCTCTCTCTTTCTCTCTCTCTCTCTCTCTCTCTCTGTGTGTGTGTGTGTGTGTGTGTGTATGTGTGTGCATGTTCACACGCATATGTTGCTATGGCACATGTGTAAAGGTTAAAGAATTATTCTTTGCCCACTGAGTTATCTTGCTGTCCCAGATGTGTTTTGATAAGTAAGCACAATTTGCTCATTTTTGACAACTTGCTATTTGTTGACAAGTTTAATTTTATTTTTCTGCAGAGATCATTCTTTTAAGAAATGATTAAGATTACTTTGGGACCCTGGTGTGGGCAGGCCAGCACTCCCTGCTGTCTACACTCACGATGCACAACTGTTTGCATAAAGACAAAGGTCTCGAAAGCTTTTTCTCATCATTTCTGATTCCCTTTCTCTCCATGATTAATTTACAGCCAGAGAGGTGTTATTAAGGGAGACAATGAATATGGATGCATTGTCAGCTTCTGTATTCAGACAGTCACTAACTTATGGTGAGGATTTTCCAATTTTAGGGCGGTGTGAAATGTTAAGCATCCAGCAGAAACTGAATCTTGAGTTTAGAATTGTCATTAAACAGAACAAAATAAAACAAAGTAGACCTGGTCCGCTCCTTTGCACAGTGTTGCAGAGTAGTAGTGAACCTTGGCTTCCAGGAAAGCATTGCCCATATCCTGTTGAATGCTGTGGTAGCTAAGGCAGGATATTTGGTAGGTTATGTGTATTATCTGAATTCTTGTGAATTGATGGAAGGCTTATCAGGACACAACTCCACCAGGAATGGATGAGCATGTGTGCTCAGCATGAGATTCAGAAGTTGGTTCCCAGCAGTGTTGGATTCAATTGCTCTAAAAGCTATGATGGGCTTCTGGAAATGTCAGCTTAAAATAACCCGCTGGGTATGTCTCAAGTCAAGCTGAAGAATGAACAAATAAGACAAGCAGTAATAATGTAGACAGCCTTATGGGGCTTTTTTGATAGAGTTCACTGGCAGGGTGAAGCCTTTTCCACAATCATAATTAATCCAAATGGAGACTAACAGATTGCCACTGGAAGTGCTCACTGTACCGACATGATTTCCTCTTGGAGGACTGGGACTTAAGGGAGCAAGATGCCTGGGACAACAGCTTCTAGTTGCACTGACTTATTCTGACACATGAAGGCAAGGGAAGTGGGTTTGCTCATGGCTTGTGATTGTCACAGCCCTGGACGTCCCAGTGGTGCCAGCTTTGCCATGCCAAGGCAGAAGCTTTTCCAGCCCAGAGTTCAGATTTCCATGAACACGGGGCCCATTTCCTCTTGAAGCAGCCTTCCACCAACAGGAAGCCTATTTTCATCAAGTTATGAAAGAACATATGGTTACTGGGAGCGGAAAGCCCTCATGGGATAAACACTTTATGAATACAGCCCTCGTCTTCAGTAATCATCATCTCTCTTAGGGATATGCCTTGAAGGAAACCCAGGATTCATCTGGGCTCCCAGAACCTCACTGAATAATCTGCTTAGCTTTGTCTGTCAGCATCTATCAGACCGATAAAAGGGGGAACTCCTCAGCGGACCTTATGCCTTTTGTTTTAGAAGCAGGTCTTCCTGGAAGTGGTTGGCTAGAAGTCACTGGTTCTTAAGTTAAGGTTTTCCATGCCTCCTGTATTGTCAGAAATTATGAACACCAATTTTGTTGGTACAGATGAAAAACATCAGGATACAAAGACGTACTTTTCAGTCTAAATAAAATGAACAAAAAATGATAGCTCATATATTAGTTTTTTTTAAAATATGACTTCTTTGCTGTGGTGTTCAGGTATATATGTCTAACTTATTCTAGTTCTTTGATTCAGCCATACATATATAATGGAGTTATTTGTATATTTAATTTACTATTGCCTATTAAATTTTTTATTCTTTTCTCATATATTACATCCAGACCACAGCATCCTCTCCCTTCACTCCTCCCAGCACCACCTTCTCTCCCAGATCCATTGTCCCTCCTTCTTCCTTTAGAAAAGTGCAGGCCTCCCAGGAATATTATCCACCAGCTGACCATGGTATAAGGAGATATAATAAGGCTAGACACAAACCCTCATATCAAGTCTGGACGAGGCCACCCAGTAAGAGGAATAGGTTTCCAAGAGCATGTAAAAGAGTCAGAGACACCCTCACTCCCTCCGTTAGGATTCCCACAAACCCCCAAGATAACAACCACAGCCTGTATGCAGAAGACCTAGCACAGACCCATGCAGACTTTGTTACTGCTATTTCTGTCTCTGTGAGCCCCTAACTGTTGGGCATGGGCTTCCACTCGTGGTAGCATGGGCCTGACGTTAGCCAGTCCTTTGTTGGCCACTCCTGCAGGTTCTGAGGCACCATTGCCCCAGCGCATCTTCTAGGCAGGACACAAGTGGTTCAAAGGTTTTGTGGGGGGATTGGTGTTCAGGTTTGAAGCCTTTCCTGGTTACAGGAGGTGTCTGGTTCCTGGTCTGTCTCTTCCCTTTTTAGGAGTTCTCTCTAGACTCACCCTTCTAGGCTGTAGGAAGTTTCCACTGCACTTGTTTTCCAGCTATCTCTTCCTTTATACTCTTCCTCTGCCCCTCCCTTCCCCACCAGATCCCTCCCCCCAGCTCACCCACAAAACATATTCTATTTCTTCTTCCCTGGGAGATGTACGAGCTTGTCTAGAACACTTCTTGTTTCTTAGCCTCCTGGGTCTGCAGATTGTGTGGATTGTAGTGTGATTATCCTTTATGTTACAACTAATATACACTTATGAGTACATACCAGGTTTGTTTTTCTGGGTTTCAGTTGCCTGGCTCAAGCTGACTGTTTCTGGTTCCATTCAATTGCCTGAAATTTCACGATGTCATTTTTTTTTCTAAAAGCTGTGTAATGCTCCGTTGTGTAAATATACCACATTTTGTTGATCCATTCTTCAGTGGAGGGACATCTAGGTTGTTTCCAGATTTGGGCTATTAGGAGTAAAACTGCTATGAATATAGTTGACCAAGTGTTCTTATGGTGGAATAAAGTGCCTTTTGAATATAAGCCCAAGAGTGATATAGATGAGTTTTGAGATAGATTGATCCCCAATTTCTGAGGAACCACCAAATTGATTCCGTAATGGCTGTACAAGTTTGCACTCCCACTAACAATGGAGAAATGTTCCCCTTTGCTCCACATCTTTGCCAGCATGAGCTGTAACTTATGTTATTGGTTTTTGTCATTCTGAAAGGTATAAGATGGAATCTCAAAGTAGTTTTGATTTTCATTTCCCTGATGGCTAAGGATGTTGAACATCTTTCTTTCTTTCTTTCTTTCTTTCTTTCTTTCTTTCTTTCTTTCTTTCTTTCTTTCTTTCTTTCTGGCTTTCTCTCTCTCTTTCTCTCTCTCTCTCTTCCTTCCTTCCTTCTTTTCTTTTTCTGTTTGGAGACAGGATTTCTCTGTGTAACATTCCTGAATGCCCTGGAACTTGTTTGTTGAATTGGCTAGCCACCAACTCACAGAGACTCACCTTCTTTTGCCTCCAGAGTTCTGGGATTAAAGACGAGCATTTCTTAGTCATTTGAGATTCCTCTATTGAGAATTGTTTTTAAATTTGTCCCCGATTTTTAATTGTTTTAATTGGCTTATTTGATATGTTGCTGTCTATTTTCTTGACTTCTTTATAGATATTGGATTTTAGTACTCCGTCAGATGTGGAGTTGCTTAAAATCTTTTCCAATTCAGTAGACTGCCATATTTTCCTATAGACAGTATTCTTTGCAATGCAGATCCTTTCCAGTTTTATGAGATTCCATTTATTAATTGTTGATCTTAATGCCTGTACACTCATTGCGCTGTTTAGAAATTGGTCTCCTG
Organism: Microtus pennsylvanicus; assembly: GCF_037038515.1. Taxonomy (NCBI): domain Eukaryota; kingdom Metazoa; phylum Chordata; class Mammalia; order Rodentia; family Cricetidae; genus Microtus; species Microtus pennsylvanicus. The sequence continues at coordinate 34,144,389 of NC_134583.1, read as the reverse complement.
TGCCTAGGCATTCAGGGCTATTCCCTCTTCTCTCTTCTCTCTTCTCTCTTCTCTCTCTCTCTCTCTCTCTCTCTCTCTCTCTCTCTCTCTCTCATCTTTTTTGTCAGGATCAGGGTGTCTGGTTTAAGGTTGAGGTCTATGATCCTCTTGGTCTTGAGTTTGCATTTTTTTTTCTATATTGCAATATCCAGTTATGCCAACACCATTTGGATTCTTTTTCCCATTGAGTATTTCTAACTTCTTTATCAAAATCATGTGTCCATAGGTGTGTAGATTTAAGTTTTGACTTGATTCCATTGATCAACTTATTTATTTTTATGCCAAATAAAACCCTTGTATGACTGCTCTGCATCATAGCTTGAAATCAGGGATGGTGATATTTCCAGAAGTTCTTTTATTGTTTAGGATTGTTTTAGATATCCTGATATTTGCTTTCTCAATATGAAATTGAGCATTGTTCTCTTAAGATCTGTAAAGAATTTTGTTGGGATTGTAATAGGGATTGCTTTGAGTATGTAGGTTGCTTTTGGTAAGATGGTCCTTTTTACCATGCTAATCTTGTTGATCCATGAGCATGAAAAACCTTTTCATTTTCTGATATCTTCTCCAATTTTATTCTTTAAAAATTTCAGGATTTTGTCATTCACTTGCTCAGTTACGGTTACCACAAGATATTTTATATAGTTTGTGGCTAGTGTGAAAGGTGTTTCCCTGATTTCATTCTCAGTTCATTTGTCATTTGTATATAGGAGGACTATTGATTTTTTTCTTCAGTTAATCCTGTATCCCGCCACTTCACTGAAGGTGTTTCACTTCCCTGATGTAATATTGGTGGTCAGTTATATATACTATAATATGACCTGCAAATAGTGGTATTTTGACTTCTTCCATTCCCATTTGTATCCCCTTGATCACCTTACTGCTTTAGCTAAATTTTAAAGTACCGTATTGAATAGATATGAAGAGAATCGACAGATGTATCTTGTTTCTGGTTTAAGTGGAATTGCTTTGAGTTTCTCTCCATTTAATTTGATATTGGCCATAGGCTTGCTGTAAATTGCCTTTGTTAGGTTTAAGCATGCCCCTTGTATACCTTATCTCTCCAAGAGTTTTATCATGAAGAAGTGTTGGATTTTTTCAAAGGCTTTTTTGGCATTTAATGAAATGATCATATGGGGTCTTTTTTTTTTTCAGTTTGTTTTTATGGTGGATTATAAACTGATTTTTCGTATGTTTAACCATCCCTACATCTCTGGGATTGAGCCTACTGATCATGGTAGATGATCTTTTTGTTATGTTCTTGGATTTGGTTGTACGAGTATTTTGTTAAGTATTTTTACAGTTTTGTTCATGAGTAAAATTTGTCTGTTACTCTCTTCTTTATTGAAATATTTGTGTGGTTGGGTATCAGGGAAAATATGACTTCAAAAAATGAATTAAGCAATGTCCCTTCTGTTTTTATTTTGTGGAATAATTTGAGGAATAATGAGTTTTAGCTCTTTTTTGAAAGTATGGTAGAATTCTGTGCTAAAACCCTCTGGCTCTGGCTTTTTGTTGTTGGTGGTGAGAGACTTTTAATGGCTAAGGAAACTTCTGTTTCCTTAAAAATTCTAGGTTTATTCAAGCTGTTTATTTGATCTTGATTTAACTTTGGTAAGTGATATCTACTAAGAAACTGAGAAAATTATCCTTTTTTAAATTTTTCAGTTTTGTGGAGTAATGTTTTTAAAAGCATGACCTAATTATTTCTTGGTGTGGTGTCTGGTGTTATGTCCCTCTTTTTGTTTCTGATTTTATTAATTTGGATATTCTCTTTCCAGATAGTCTCTCTCTGTCTTTTATTTTGAATAAGGGTTTATCTGTCTTGTTGATTTCTCTCAAAGAACCAACTCTTTGTTTGGGTTATTCTCTTTGTTTCTATTTTATTAATTTGAGCCCTCAATTTAGTTATTTATTGTCATTTACTCCTCTTAGGTATGCTTGCTTCTTTATGTTCTAGAGCCTTCAGGTATACTGTTAAGTTACTAGTATAAGATCTCTCCATTTTTTATTTTTATATTGGCACTTGGTACTTCAAATTTTCCTCTTAGTACTGCTTTCATTGTTTCCAGTAAGTTTGGGTATGATGTGCATTCATTTTCATTGAATTCTAGGAAGTCTTTAATTTCTTAGAAGAAGGCATATTTTGTGTTTGGATAAAATATTTTGTAGATATGTGTTAGGTCCGTCTGACTTATAAAATCTGTTAACTCTTGTATTTTTCTGTTTAGTTTTTGCATGGATGATCTGTCCTTTGATAAGAGTGGTGTATGGAAGTCTCCCAGTAGCAATGTGTGATTTAAGCTTGAGTTGTGTTTCCTTTACAAATACAGTGCCCTGTTCTTGAAACATAGATGTTAAGAATTAAAAAGTATCTTTGTTGATTTTTCCTTTGATGAGTATAAAGTGTCCTTATCCATCTCTGTTGATTAACTTTGGTTTGAAGTCTATTTTGTTAGAAATTAGAACAGCTACACCAGCTTGTTTCTTAGGTCTATTTGCTTGGAAAATGGTTTTCCAACCTTTTTCTCTGAGGTGGTGTCTACCTTTGATGTTGAGGTGTCTTTTTTAATATGGAGAAAGATGGTTCCTGTTTTTGTATCTACTCTGTTAGTCTGTGTCCTTTCATTGGGGAGTTGACTCTGTTGATATTGAGAGATACTACTGATTGTCAATTCCTGTTGTTTTGTTGTTGTTGGGTTGTTGGTGGTGGTACTGGTGTTGGAGGTAGTGTTGGTATTGGTGCTGCTGCTACTGCTGCTGCTGGTGCTGCTGCTGGTGGTGGTGGTGTATGTGATTCCCTTCTTTTGGTTTTGCTGGTATGAGATTATTTATTTCCTATATTACATATATTATATTATATATTTCCTATATATTATATATTATTATGTTATATATATATTTCCTATATATTATATATTATTTTCTATATTATATATTTTTCACTAGTGCAATTAACCTATTTGAGTTGAAGTTTACTTTCTAGTATCTTCTATGGGTCTGGGTTTGTGTATAGATATTTGTGCTCAAATTTGACTTTATCATGAAAAACATTGATTTTTCCATTATGGTGATCAAAAGTTTTGCGGGGTATAGTAGTCTCAGTTGACATCATCTGTGGTTTCTTAGAATCTGAAGTAGATCTGTCCAGGTCCTTCGGGCTTTTAGAGTCTGCATTGAGAAGTCAGGTATAATTCTAATGGATCTATCTTTATATGTTAATTTCTCTTTTTCCCTTGCTACTTTTAATATTCTTTCTCTGTTCTGTATGCTTAATGTTTTGATTATTATGTGACAAGGGGATTGGTTCACTGTTCCAATCTATTTGGTGTTCTGTGTGCTTCTTGTATCTTTATAGGTATCTTCTTCAGGTTAGGAAATTTTCCTTGTACGATTTTGTTAAAAATATTTTCTTGGCCTTTTGAACTGTAATTCTTCCACTCCCCCCTCCCCACATTGTTAGGTTTGATCTTTTCATAGTGTTCCATACTTCTTGGATATATTGTGTCAGAAAATTTTTAGATTCAACATTTTCTTTGATCAACAAATCTATTTCCTCTGTTGTATCTTCTGTAGCTGAGATCGTTTCTTCCAACTCTTGTATTCTGTAAGTAATGCTTGCATCTGCAGCTCCTGCTCACTTACCTAGATTTTCCATTTTAAGAATTACTTCAGTTAGTATTTTTTGATTCTATTTCCATTTTCTGGTCTTGAGCACTTTTGTTTGTTTGTTTCAATTGTTTGTTTTTTCTTGGCTTTTTTTAGGGGATTAATTTATTTCCTCTAACTTTTTTTTTGTTTATCTGTCCCTCAAATTCTTTAAGGGAATTACTTATTTCTTCTTTAAGGGCCTCTATTATCTCCATTAAGTTGATTTTAAGGACCTTTTCTTATGCTTCAGCTGCATTGGAATACTCAGGATTTGCTGTAGTAGTATAGCTAGGCTCTGGTGGTAACATATTGCTCTGGTGTTTGTTGATTGTGTTTTTACATTGGAATCTAAGCATCTGGGTTTGGAATGATTTTGGTCTAGGTGTTAATTGCTGAGTTTGTAATTGTTAGATGGGATTTCACTTCTTGGTTTTTGTTTCCTCTTGGGTCTTCTGGCTTGCGTGGTCTGTTGTTGAACAGGAGAGTCTTTGCTTATGTTGGGGCTGGACTTTAGGCAGCAGGTACAGTCTTGTTTTGAGCAATATATTTCTGTTTAAGTTTGGGGCAGGCGTTCAGGTGACTGGTATAGCCTCTGGTCCTGTAGGGAATGAATTATGGGAGATCTTCCAGTAGCCATGGTCTGTGTTTGGGTAGTGTATATCTGCTGGAGTTAGGGGCTGGGAAACAGTCATGAAGGGTAAAGGGAAAACTGAGGATTGAGTTCATTGGAAGCTGAACTTCTAATATACATGAGCTTTGGTTGAATAGGAGGTGTCTGACCTCCTTCTGGAAAACGTGGCTTGTGGTTGGACAGGGAATATTTACATGAGGGAAATAAGAGTGTCGATTAAAATTTTTATGTACTTATGTTATGCAGGATTCGATTTTTATTTTCATCTAGAAACAATAATCACAGAGGTTTAGGGGATTATGTGATATTTTGATAAATGTTTATATTTTGAAATGATTAAACTCATTCATTAACAACTTACATACTTAAAGATTTTTGTGGTGAAAGCATTTAAAATGTTTTTACAATTTTGAAGTGCACGGTGCATGTTATGGTGCTCTGTGTGGTAATCACTAAAATTTATTCCTTCTATGTAACTAAAATTCTGTACTCACTGACCAGAATCACCTTTCATCTCCACCCACTCTTGCACCACAATTCTTTTCACGTTCATGAATTTATTCTTTTCAGATTCCAAATATAAGTGAGATCATACAAATATTTGCTTTTTATGCTTTGCTTCTATCCGATGGGTACTCTAGGCTAACTAATATACATCTTAACTTGCAGACGTTTATTTCTTGTTGTGGGAACAACTATCATCTAATTTATGTATTTCAAATACTCAACTCATTTTCTTAACTAAAGCTACCATATTGAACAGTATATGTTAACTTGTTTCTCCTAATGAAATATGACATCCTTTTGAACAATCTTTGATGCACATGACACTTTTGTCTTTCTGAATACCGGGATATTACTCTAGGAATCCATAGACTTGATCACCATTAATTCCCTAGAGGAATTCTACAAGAAAGAGTGATTCTTCCATTCACAAATATGATCTTTCCTCAGATACTAATAGTCTTAAAAGCTTTACAGCATCTTGAACACTAAATTTTTGCATTTATTTTCCTTGCACTTTAGCTACTAGTTGTCAGGAACATCAAGCTAGACAAATAGCTGTATATTTTAAGAGAGGAAATATAATGGTATGGAAGGAGCACAAAAGGCCATACATAAGCACTAGATAACTGAAGGTATAGCAAGATCAAAAAAGCACTCTGACCTCTGCTGCCTTCAAAAGCTCTCCTTGGCGCAGTAGTGCATGCCTGCAATCTTATTATGTGGGAAACAAGCATGAGGATGAAGAGTTCGAGGCTATTCTTGTCTACATAGTAAGTTAGAGGCCAACCTGGAGTACCTGAAGACTCTATCTACACACACACACACACATAAATAAATAGAGAAAAAGAAAGAATGAAAGAAAAGACAAGACCCTGGGAAAGATCAGAAATTAAGATTCCTTTTCCTTTCATCAAATCTATGAAGCCATCACATAGTAAGTGACCCCAAGAACTGTCTTCATGATCCACCCTTCTGTCACATATCTGTTACAGACAGGACCAAAAAGGACCTAAACATTGGTAGTGGTTGGGAGGAAGGCTGAAGGTGGCTGTTGTCAAGCATGGGTAAAGATTGGACCTCCAGAGCCAACCAAGTGAAAGACACATTTAGAGTAGCATGAATCAGGTCTTTTGAACCTCCAGTTTGACTCAAGTGTTGAGGTGTTCTTTGGGGAACCCTTCATCTGCACCAGCCTGGGTATTAAACTTCTCCACTGTGTGACAAGCTTCCACTAAACAAAGAAGAGGGGTTAGCTGGTGGCCAGCCTGTCCTCCATTACAGAGTCCTGAAATTTCCCTTTGTTATTTTTGACTGATGCCATTTTTTCTTAGCATAGTTTCATTGTAGCATTTCTGAATCATGCAGTGAGATGACTGACTTCTGGACAGGCAACCATGCTCAGAGAAAATACTCTCGTCTCATTTACTCTGTGAAATTTTTGTTGACTATGATCACAAGCGATGGGTAGCCCTTAGTTGTTTTGTTAAACTAGTTTTGTTTCTGGTTTTTGCCAATCTTCTTGGGCTCTATTTTTTTATTGTAATAACAAAGCACCTAAGCACAAGGGAGGAAATAATACTTTTAGCTGTCAGTGTCAGAGGTGGCAGAGAGATTCTAGCTGAACACAGCAGCCGATATCAGGATGGCTAGAAAGAGACCAAATCAAACTTGTGAGCTCCTGGATATGGTCCCAACAATACTTAGGCTAGTCTTCCTTCCAAAATGTTCCTGGTACCATCTCAGAGACAAGTCAGAGATATGATTTTTTAATGTGGGTAGCCCATCCTTCAATCAAGTTGATAAGAAAGTACCAACCACACACACCATTAGCATTTTAAATAGCATTATGCTCTCTTAAAATTCTGAAGCTGTGTGCTTGATGATTGAGTTTTTGATGTAAGCATTCAGTAATACATTATTTTTGAAAACTCCTTTTTAATCATTTTTACTCTTTCTCCTGTAAGTCATACTGAGGAAATAAATTGGACTTTTTATTATGAAAAGTGGAATTTTGAGGTTAAATGATGCTGCTCTGGAAAGCAGGAGGAACAGAGACAGCAGCGATGCACAAGGCTTTTAAAACCATCGATCTGCCTCACTTGACATTGCCCTTAAAATTTTATCACTTGAACCTTGATAAATAAAACATGAGATCTGAATTTCAGTCATTTACATGCAGTCAGCCAGGTTTGCCTTTTCTTGTTGCAAAGCATTCAGGTCCTTGCTGATGAGACTGGGCTGATAATCGAGAAGCCTGGTGAGGGGGCAGGGCAGAAGCCAACTGACCCAGTGCTCCTTTGGAATAGACTTATGCAACCCCTAGGCTAATGCCCCATTTGCTGTGCAGTGCGGCAGTGACACAGGAAACTCTAGAGATTCGTGCAGCCTCTATTCACTTATTTTGATCGTGGTCTTTGCTCTATGTGTGAAGATTTTGCTATGACACTATTATTTTTTCTTCCTGAATTTGTACTTTTATTTTGAATTTCAGGCTGCTTTTTTGAAATTTTCTCTTCCAGGTTATGATTCTTCATAAAACTAGGATATTATTGTTACATATCTAGAATTACAAGTTTTATTATGTTTATATAAAACTTGAGCATACGGCCTTGAGAGATGGCTTAGTTGTTTTAAGTTTTTGGCTGTGCAAACATGAGCGCCTGAGTTCAGATTCCCATCACTCAAGTAAAATGCAAGACCTGGCTCATGCCTATAACCCAAACCCTGGAGAGCAAAGACAAGAGAATCCATAGAGCTTGCTATCCACCTGGGTTTACCAAATATTGTGCTCCAGGTTCAGAGAGAACCCTGTCTCAAGACAAACAGGAAGAATGATAGAAGAAGGCTCTGGTCTCTGGTCTCCAAACACATACATATTCATCTGTGTTCACACTTGCATAACAACATGTTCACCCACAAATAAGTAATACACAAACACACACAGGTGTGTATGCATGGCATGATTTCACATAACCCCTCTATCTAATCTCTGTTCTTGGTGTCTAATAAGATACCCAAGCAATTCTTAAAACAAATTCTTAGAAAATCACTTTGTTTCTGCCACTGCTATCACTGTCACCCCATCTAACAATGGTGCTGCATCTCTGCCTGAGATTTTATATCAACAGTATTCAGCATTATTAGGCACTTAGCATGTGTTCAGTTCTTGCAGCTGACGCTAGCAAATCAGTTTCTGATGCTGTCTACTCAACTTTAAGTCTCTTCTTCGGCCACTTTTCCTTACTTTCTATCTTTCCCTCCATCCCTCCGTCCCTCCGTCCCTCCCTCCTTCCTTCCTTTTCCTTCCTTCCTTCCTTCCTTCTTTCCTTCCTTCCTTTCTTTGCCAAAATTGTTTGTCTCTGATGTTTACCCAGAATGTATGTTTAGAAATAGAGAGAAGTATTTCTTCATTTTATTTCCCATGATTTCTTACATTTAATTATTTATTCATTTTGCAGATGACATTAATGAAGAGACTCGAGTCAATCACAGAGATTTAAAATTTAAAAAGAATTTTAATGAAACTAGGATGTTGTTAGGTAACCACAAATTTTTATCTTGCATAGGTTGAATTAATTTATCCTCATAAGCAGGTCATTTATAAGGCCACAGTCAAAGGGCTATTGTAGAAAGACTGGGGTAAGTCACTGATGAAGTCATCACAGTTCTTCATGAATATACACATCCCGTCTAAACATGCAATTTAGACGACATTCATTAGTTAATGGATAGACTCATTCTGTTAAGACGCTAGTTTACAGACCCATTTGACACATTTATTTTGTTTACTTAATTTATCAGTGCAACTGTTTTGATTTTTGATACGGTACATTGTAACCAGGATAGAGAGTAAAGTAAGCCTCTGCTTAGGTTATACCGTCACTTGGCTGCTGGGATCCCAGCTACTGAGTTTGTGGCTGAGAGAACCAGGCAGGAATTTTAAAAGTTCAGTTTTGAGAAAAAGATATACAAATAAAATCACTCCAAAATAATGCCAAATAATTGTATCAGATGTCATAAATATTGAGGAGTTCACATTTCCGTAGGAGAGGCTGGTGATTCACATACTCCCTGGGTATAACTCCCTGGCTAAGAAGTTATAATATTCTCATTTTATTTACAATGATATCTAAATGAAACATTGTCATACTTTTTAAATTAAAATGTAAAAATTTAAGATATTATATATTTTCATGATAGTAGGTGCAATTCAAACATCTTCCTTAGGACCAATTAACATTCAAAAGATAAATTGTAGGTACTTCTGTTTGTTGCTAAAGAAGGATAAATGACTCCTCTATGAATGGGACATTCATTATAAGGAAGGATCTACATCTGGCTGAGCTGATAGCATTCCATTCAACCTGTATTCTCCACATTTGTATTAACAACAGTAAGGTTTGTGAATTTATGTTATCTCTCTCCCTGACAACTGTTTTTACATTTACCCAGATACATAGAGAGAAGCTCATGAGCTGTGAGTATATCATCAAACTAAAAATACTTGTGTTCCTGCTGACCTAGGGATCCAATTTAGGTCATCATGCTTGCAAGGCAAACACTCACACAAGTTTTCTGTGCAGTCTGAAGATACTGTGATTAAGCATATCATTACTGAGTGTATTTTCAGTGTTAAAACAACTGCTGAAAAATTATTGTTAGTAAAATAAGCAAACTGTTAAAATTATTTAACAATGTTGGTAGGTCTTTAATTTTTTTTACCAGTTAAACTGTTTAATTGTGTTCATTGGGAAGAATGACATTTGTATATATTTCCCAAAAACATGGAATAAAGAACTGGCCTTTTATTTGGTGTGAAACCATTTTGTTGTGTATTAGAATTCTGAAAACTTTAGTTGGTCCAGCTCCCCCTTTCTTTCTCAAAATTAACAACAGATTATTTTTATTTTTTATTTATCCTTCTTTCATATGTTACATCCTGACCACAGTTTCTCCTCCTACCTCTTCTCCCAGTCCCTCCACCAGATCCACTCCTCCTCCTTTCCCTTCAGAAAAGGGTAGGCTTCTCAGCGTTAACAACCAAGTGTAGCATATCAAATTATAATAAGACTAAGAACAAACTGTCATATTAAGGCTGAATGAGGCAACTCAGCAGGAGGAAAATAGTCCCAAAAGCAGGCAAAGGAGTCAGAGACAGCCTGCTTTCCCACTGTTAATAGTTCTGCAAGAATGCCACACTATACAACCATAAGATATTTGCAGAGGACCTAGGTAAGACCCCTGCAGGCCCCCTTATTGCTGCTTCAGTCTCTGTGGTCCCTTATGAGCCCTGGTTAGTTGATTTTGTGGGATGCTTTCTTGAGACCTCTGATTCCTAACAATCCTTTCTTGACCTCTTCTGTAGGATTCCCCAAGCTTCTCCTGATGTTTGGCTATGGGTCTATGCATCTGCTCCCTTAAATTTCTGTATAAAGACTCTTTGATGATGTTGGGTTAGGCTTCTGTCTATAAGTATAGCCAAGTATATTTAGGAATAATTTCATTGATTTTTTTTTCTTTTGCTGTCATGTTTGTTTTTATCCTAGGCCTATGGGCTATCCAGATTCTAGTTCATGGTGCTCCAAACAGTGTTAGATACAAACTCCTTCTCATTATGTGGGTCTCAGTTGGCCATTTCCACAAATTCTGAACCACTTTTATCCCAGCACATCTTGCAGTCAGGACTACTTGTAGGCTGAATATTTTGTGGCTGGATTAGTGTCCCAACCCCTATACTGAAAACTTGCCTGGTTACAGAAGATGGCTGATTGAGGCTCCATGTTCACCATTATTAGGAGTCCTTGCTAGGGTAACTTTAGTGGACTTTTGGGAGTTTCTACTGCACTAGGTTTATACTTTACTCCAAAATATCTCCCAATTTCAATCATCTCTCCCAGTGTTCTCTCATTCTCCAACCTGATTCTTCCTGTCCCCATCCCTCTCCTCCCCAATTCACACATGAAATTTATTCTTTTCCCTTCCATGGAAATCCATGTGTTCCCCCTTGGGTCCTCCTTGTAACCTAGCCTCTCTGTGTCTGAGAATAATAGCATTATTATCCTTTACTTTGCAGCTAATGTCCACTTGTAGGGAAGTACATACCATATTTGTCTTTCTGGGTCTGGGTTACTGTAGTAATAGAAGTGGCAGGGCTGCATCCCCAGCACCCCGGCCGCCTGGCTAGCTTATGCCCCGAAATAACAACACACAAACTGTATTCTTTTAAACACTGCTTGGCCCATTTCTATCTAGCCTCTTCTAGGCTAATTCTCACATATTAATTTAGCCCATTTCTAATTATCTGTGTAGCCCACGAGGTGGCTTACCAGGGAGATTCTAGCCTACGTCCATCCTGGGTCGGAGCTTCATCGCGTGTGCCCAGGAGAGGGGAGCAAGCCTCTGCTCCAGAGAGCAGAGCTGTTAAGTCTGAGCTCACTTCCTCTTCTTCCCAGCATTCTGTTCTGTTTACTCCTCCCACCTATGTTTTAACCTATGAGGGCCAGCCAAGCAGTTTCTTTATTGCTTAACCAATGAAATCAACAGATTGATATATGACACTCCCACATCAGGTTACTTTACTTGGGATGATTTTTTTTTTTAACTTTCATCCATTTGCCTCAGCCAGAATGTTTTAGCCTAGAATTTTACCAGACTTTCAAAGAAGAGGGAATGCCAATACTCCTCAAATATAAACTCAAGATATAAACAGAAGGAACATTGCCTAATTCATTTTATGAAGCCACACTTACCCTTCACATACATATAGGCTGAGAAAGAAATCAGTAAGTAAGATACCCTTCATAATAGTCATAAAATATTGTGCTTAGTACAATATATTCTAATTATTATTTTCTTACCCTGACCTCGTCTTAGATATTTCCCACAACCTAACCCACCCAAATATATTCCACTTTCCTGTTCTCATTAGAATACAAATAGGTATTTAAAATTAATTAATGTGTTATAATGCACATTATTGTTGTAAGGAGTCTGCTTGTCTATTTCAGGCTGCTCAGCCCTAAAATAATCACACAGAAACTGTATTATTTAAATCACTCTTTGGCCTACTAGCTCTAGCTTCTTATTGGGTAGCTCTTACATATCAATTTAACCCATCTCCATTAATCTGTGCATCACCATGAGGTCGTGGCCTACCAGCAAAGTTTCAGTGTGTCTGTGTCCAGTGGAGGCTCCAAGGCTTCTCTCTGACTCCACCCTTCTTTCTCCCAGGATTCAGTTTAGTTTTCCCTGCCTACCCAAGTTCTGCCCTATTGATAGGCCAAGGCAGTTTCTTTATTTACCAATGGTATTCACAGCATACAGAGGGGAATCCCAATCAGGTAATAATATATTTCTTATTTGTGAATGGTTGAACCCACACACTCTTTTTTAAGAGTCATTAGCAAATTTTGATGTATGTATTAACACTATATCTATCTTAGTAATGATCTTACTGATAAATGCACTTTATGTATAAAATAAATAATATTCCCACATTAGGATTTAGATTCCCTTTGGAGGCCATCAAAAATTAGAAGCCAAGGACAATGGCATGGGGTTTTGATTCTACTTCATGTTCTGGCTTTGTGGGAGCCTAGCCAGTTTGGAGGTTCACCTTCCTAGACATGGACAGAGGGGGGAGGACCTTGGACTTTCCACAGGGCAGGGAACCCTGACTGCTCTTTGGACTGGAGAGGGAGGGGGGAGAAGTGTGGGGAGGGGGAGAAGGGTGGGAGGAGGGGGAGGGAAATGGGAGGCTGGGAGGAGGCAGAAACTTTTTTTCCTTTTCTCAATAAAAAAAAAATTAAAAAAATTCTTAGAATTATCCAGGGATCCTTGAAAACATACCCATCATTATGGTTTTCCTCCAGAGATTCTATTCTAACTATTCTGAAGAAGGTCCGGTTGTGAATAGTTTTAAATTTTCTCCATGGATTTCATATTTTCTAAGTTTGGCAGCATCACAGTGGGTGATGGTTTTGGAGTCTTTTAAGTTTTTAACCTTATTCACTAATCTTCATATGCCTTCAAAAATATACTTAAAAATCTTTGTAAAAAAAAGGTATTTTTGTATTATTTGTATTTATGTATATGTGTGGGTGTGTGTAGAAGCCAGATAATGGAGCCAAATGCCCTAAGTTGAGGTTATAGGCAGTTGCAAGTTGCCTGGTACGAATCCTGGAACTGAGCTCCAATCTTCTTAAACAATTTCCATAGCTCTACTTCAGGTTCTTAAGAGATAAATACATATAGTTTCCTGTATGTTGGTAATAATTTGGGTGTATGAATGAGTGTGAGCATGTGTGCACTCCCAACGCTTGTTCAAGCACTGGAGCCTGGAGTCTGGACCATCTTACTTTTCTTTCAGCTGTGTAACAGCACCATGGATAGTACCTTCAGGTTGAAATTGGGAATTCTAAAATTCTGTATTATTTGAGTAAAAGGAGTCTTTGAGATCACTAAATAAGAAGAGTGAAAAGATTGCTGAAAACTGTCTCTCATTTTTCTCAGATTTTATCCACACACTTTTTCTTTTTTTTTCTTTTTGTGGGACTGACTATATTCATTTCTCAGCCCCAGCCTCCAAGCCTCCCATTGCTTTGTAAACATCCATGGCTTCAAGTATGAGTCCCCATGGAGGTCTTCCCAGACTCCTCATGCTAAGTTGCTATGTTCTTTTATCAATGCATCTTTCTCCTTTATGAAATCTTCCATCTCAATATCTAATTACAGACTAGACAATGTAATTATTGGATTAAAGCTCTTCGCTTCTATGTTATGAAATACTGAATGTATGATTTTTTTCATTTATTTACATCTCTTTATCCCTATGACAGTGACAGCATGTGCTAGGCACACAATGAGTATTTGCTTAATTGAATTGAATTTATTAGTAAGCATACCACGGTGGAACTTTATTTGTCTTAATTTAAAATCTAATGAAATTTCTTGTTCATGCCATTTACTTTTGACTTCACTGTGCTGTTTATGACTAACACTAACATGTTCAAGAGGTTCTTTTACTAGCTCATAAAATGTGCTTTATGACAGTAAGCTCTTGGCTGCTTTCAGTTATGCATGGGTTATAAGGAAAAAATGTACTGGCTTGTCAGAAAGCAGGGGGATTATAGTTTGTCTATTCAAGAACTATGGAATATGTTCTTATATTTTCCTACCATTTCATGTGGGATTTTCTACATAGACATAGAGCTAGAAAGACACAAATATAGGTATCTGGTCTTTGTTTCTTCCTAAGTCAGCAATACTTGCTGCTTGAAGAATGAGAAAAGTCAAATGTTGAATGTTAATGGAAATATATTCCTCAAATAGGTAGGTTCAGTTTCTAGTGACCTAACCAAGCCTTTAACTTTAAATATTATGCATGTGATGGTGGTTTTGAAGTGTGTATCTGCACTGACATTTGATTTGAATTCTGAATCGCTGTGTCAACTTCATTCCTATTCAATTTCTCTACTTAAATGTCTCTAGGAGTCTCTGAATTCAAATGTTCTAAATGGATAGCTTGATTTTCATCCATTATTTTCTTACCTTCCCATAAGCCCCATAGTTCAAACTTCAGTAAATGACACCATAATTTAATGAACTGAACTGGAGAACTAGTTATATTAAAATACTTCCTTCACAAGTTTGGCCAGCTTTTGAAAAAGCATTTCTTTTTGTACCTACTTCTTTATTGTAATTTAATTTTTATGAAAGTATTTATAGACCCAGGATTAGTAGCACATACCTGTAATCTTGGTATTTTGGGGATTTGGACATTAGGATCATGAGTGTGAGCCCAGCCTCAACAACACAGTAAATCCCTGCCCAGCTGAGGTAATATATGTCTTTACCACATGACTCTGCAAAATGTCCTGGGATATCATCTCTGAAGAGTGTGTCAAGCTCTGCCAGCAAGACCTGTTGGTAGACAACGGCAGAAATCAAAATTTGCCTGTCATTGCCAGTTTGGGCTACATAGTAAAACCTGTCTCAAAACAATAACAGAAATAGCAACCACAACCTTGAAAGTACTACTGCATAGCATTTTGTTGTATTCTAGATAAATCTTAATAAATTTTAATAAAAGGAAACTTAAGGAGTTGATGAGTCTCCCCTGTATCTGCTGGCTCTTGAATGGGATGGGGATTTCCAGGGTCTGGTGAAAGGGTTCCCATTGGAAGTCAACGGCCATGTAGAGGATTGAGAATAAAATGCACTTTTCAGGTTGGTTCTGGGAATGGTAGATAGAGAATTAGCAGAAAATAAGAATTCTATAAAACTTTGCCCCCATGAGATGACTAAATTATGGTTATATAATTATCCTTTAGTGCATTTCATTTCCTGTGTTAATTGATAATTTTGCTTCACTTTTCCCTTAGCTTCATGGGTTGCTTGGTATTTTCCATGTATCCTATTTGAAAACATGCAATACTACACTCTGAAACTGAGAAAGTTTTCATATTAAACTCAGAGCCTCGGATTATAGCTTCTTCTCTCTGTGTCTCTGTCTCTGTCTTTGTCTCACTGTCTCTGTCTTTGTCTCTCTCTATATATATATATACATATATATATTTCCTATATATATAAAATATAATATTTATATAAGGTTAAATTTAGTTAAGTTATATTTAGTTAAGGTGAGATCCTTTTAAAACATTTCACATAAAGGGTTGTTGATTATTTCTCTTAACCTGTCTTGGATTAAAATGGAGACATGAGAGCAGACAGAGTTGATGGTTAAATACATGCATAGGGATTTATCCTAACCTGGGAGATGGCCAGATTTCACTAGCATAAATTAGAATACAATAGGTCTTACAGGAGGCCTAGAAATCAAAGAATTACAGGTGCTTTTGCAGAAATATTGAGAACAATTTTCAAAGCAAACCTATCACTTCCAGCAGGTTGTTCGGCCACAGAGTTTTTTGGTAACCAGCATAACAGGAACGTGAGCCTCACTTCTGTGGGGGAAATTGTTATCTGACGGGGTCCAGCTGCAGCAGGCAGCAAAGCAGCAGTTAGATCAGAGATCCTAGGTACAAGTTCTTCACATCTGTGTAATAGCACTTTATTGAACAGTGATGAACCATGTGTGCTCATTGGACCAATTAATGTCATTAACTGACTCTTTGAACATCACTGAAAGAGTGTCTAATTTTCATGCTTTTAACCTACGTTTAATACAAAAATTCTAAATTACTGGTTAGATCAAAAAGAAGTATTGAATAAGGATATATATTTTTTAAAATACCGAGAAAATAAGGGATGAATGTAGAGTGTGTTCCTTACTTCTGTGCTTTTGGGGGACCCAGTCACAAGGAGCTGTTGCTGAGTGTCTGTTGTGGTGATGCTATCCCTCACATGCACATATGGTAGGACAACGACAGGATAGGATCCTTACCATCAAGGAAATCTACACACCAATAGTGCTATCTATTTCTAATCCTTCACATGGGAGCCAATAACCTTACTTATCTTTAAACTCTTGAGAAGTTGAGAAGAAAATGGCTATGATAAAGCTTCCTGAGTACATAATATAAGATGTCATTTTATATAACACTGTGCTAGATATCATAATCTTACGTATTCTATGTAATACATAGTGTATAAGTTCCATATCATCTATACAGATGGTCCTTAACTTATAGCTCAAATTGCAATATTTTGGCATTACAGTATATGAAAGTGACATATTCTCAGTAAAAAAGCTTTTGAATTTTGATTTTTAAGGTTTTTTTTATTTTGGCATTATATAATTGTATCATTTTCCCTTTTCACCCTCCAAACTCTCTCTATGGACTCCTTTATTTCAAATTTGTGCCCGTTTGCATTAATTGTTTTTACATGCATACTTGAATATATATGTGTATATATCTAAACACAATGTACTCATTTTGTATAATATTACTTTTATGTACCATTTTGTTATTGGCTAAGCAATTGATGTGATATTCCCTGGTAAAGACTGTTTCTCTTGCTCTCACCATTCCTTGGTTTCCTGTAGCTGTATAGGGTTGAAGCCTCCTCGTCTCTCCTCTTCCACTTTGGCATGTCTATTGTTATCTTGTTCATCTTATGTTTAAGCAGTCATTAAGACACAAAGTATAAAATAATAAATTTATTAGAACTGGAACTAGCTTTAGGAATGGTTGTGGACGACCATGAGGGTGCTGAGAACTGAATTTGGTCTAAGGGCAGCCAGTGCTCTCATCCAGTGTACCATCTTTCTAGTACTGCAATCATGTTTTCGATTTTAATTTTTTCCTGGGCTAGTGATATGTGGTATGATAATACAGTATGATGCTGGGCAGTGTCAAAGTGTCCAGCTCAGTGTCAGTGTTGTGATCAGTTGAGGAAACTGCAGACAATCAGTGGAGAGCAATGTTGCCAGACTGTGAGGTTCTTCAGGGTGGATGAAATATTTGCAGTTTGAACTCACAAAAATTTCAACTTGCAATGGGTATGACTGAAATACACTTATAAACTGAGGAGGACCTAGAGATCAGGATGTGTAGAGCTAAAGGGATGTTTTATTTGAAGGAGATATTTAACATGTTTTTCTGGCTCTGTTTCTTGGGAGAGCCTTGCCTAATACACTTAGAAATAACCATTTAGAAATCCTTTCCCTGCTAACTTGATACTTCTTTCTGTCTAGAGGGGACAGGCCAGGGTCTATGAATAGCACTGTGAATAATCAACCATCGTTCTCTGAGTGTCTCCTAAGTGACACTCACTATTTTTCCAAAGTTTTTACAACTTTAAGGTAAATAGTTTTTCCACTTACAGATTTACTGAAAAAAGTCTATATCTTTTAATGAATGAAAGCAACATCATATTTAGCTAATACAAGGTAGTATATTTTGGTACTTATAATACTCAACTTCTTAGGATTATTCTGAACTATTTACATCATTTTATTGTACTGCATATATTTTATTTAAGTATCCCCTAAGTGACAATTCAACACCCCATGAAGCTGTTTTCCCAACACTTAGCCTCAGTATGTTATACATCAATATGGCTCATGATTTATCATAGGTCTTTTTACCCAAAAACAATTTCTAGGAATTATGACTCTGTCCATTTTTTTCTGCTTCATTAATCCTTTAAGGAATTTGTGCCTACAATACCTGTTGAATGAATAAATATAGAGACAGAGTCAAAGCTTGAACTCAGATTCCCCCTACGGTGTACTGTTTACTAATTACAATTAGCATGTCAAGAGAAGAACAACCTTGGGATTTAGGTGTTCTCAGGAGCAGGAAGAAGGTAATAAATAGTAAACTGCAGTCACGTAGCAGATACGTCCCAAATCATTCCAGGAGATACAACACTGGAGAAGTTTATTTATTGTCCGATAGCTCTTTATTCTGCCTGTTCAGCAACAGGCATCTGTAAAGTGATTCAGGGATAAGACTCCCTTCTCTCTGGATCTTACCACCCTCTAGAGCTGCAATAGCCTTGATGGCAGGCAAGGCTCATGAGTAAGCAGTGTGCAAGAGCTTCCAGCCTCAGGTGGGCATACAGTGCTGCATCCCACGCTATCTAGAACCCAGATCCGTGCCACAGATAACTACAAAGGGAAAGGAAAACCTTATTTTAGGGAGATAATCTAAAGAAAAGAGAAACATGCTTTAAAAAATCCTATTCCTCCCTCAGAACACAACAGATTATAAATACAGAACACATGGGTTTGCAAGGCTATGGATTGCAAGGTCTGTTAAACTTTACAGCCTGCCTGATAGCTTTGGCTACACAGTTTTGGCATGAATATATCAATAACCAAGGATGGAAAACCTATGTCTCTCTGTGAACATTGCTGATACCTGATGCCATCTGTCTAGTGTTTGCTAAATTATATGAATTAAATTGATGCGGTTTTGCTTTGCATATTTACTTTTTGACTGATCATAATAATTTTATTAGTAAGAGCTACAATAATACAAACATCTGTGGCCATGTAAACACACTGTAGTATATGTATAGTAAGTACACTGGTCCTGGACAGAAAGAGGTAAAATCTTAATTTCTTGGAAAGTAAGATTTTTCTCTCTTATGGACTCAAAATTATCCATGAGAGGTTGCCTGCTTTCTTTGCAGCTATGACGCCACTGATATTTTTTTTTCCTACTTGAGGAAATGTATCTGTTAATCTATCTTTTTACTCAAGAATAATATTCATGATTCATAGAAAATAGAGTTTATCTATACTCATGTGAAAAACTGTATGCATAGAAAATTTACATATCTGTGTCTATCTGTCTCTGTGCAGAATCTGAATGACAGGTAATGTCAACCAGCTGCCTCAGATTATCATCAGAAAGACAGAGCATGGGAGAGGAAGCTGTGGATAGCCTTCCATAGACTTCGGTTCTGAGTGGTTCACAGATGTTTGGAGTTGTTGTCTTTTGTAATATTAAAGTCAGAGAATGTATTAATGAATAAAAGTGGATGTTACCACAGAGGCATGTGACAACAGCGCATTAAGGACCAAGGATTATAATTACTTCAATTTCATACCTGAGTTACTAGAGTGGTTTCTAGTGTATTGTGCAAAAATATTGGCTTAAGGACTCTGTAAAACTTTTAAAAATTAAAATGTTCACTATAATAAATATGCAATTAATTGATTGTGTAGTTTACTTTTTCAAATGTTTCCTTTTGGTAATCCAGCAAACTGTGATACTTTAGATATATGATTTAAGACCCAGATTTTTCAATTTACACTTGAATTATTTTATCATTTTTATCATTTTTCCTGCTCTGATACATATAGCTTTAATATCCCCTTAAATGCGACTGTATATTTAGTGGGATTGCGAATGCAATATAAAAAATTAGGAATACAAAATACATTCATCATTATTTCTGAAGCCAATCATCCCATTTCAAATGAGTCACTGATCACAAATAAAGTTCAAGATTATCAGTGTTTATTCACCAACAAGTTTATTTCTTTTCCACAAATTGCCCAGTATTATTTAGATTTTTAAACTCGTGTGTGTGTGTGTGTGCGTGCATGCGTGTATGCTCCCTCCAGAGTACAGTGCATGCCTGTCTGTGCCATGGCAGCAGGTAGGGGTAAGAGGACAGTCTGCAGTGATTGTTTCTCTCCTCCCATTGTGTATGTTTTTGGGGTTGGACTCAGAATGTCATGAGGCACCAGGGACCTTCACCTACATTGTCATCTTTTAAAAAGACTATCCATTCCCTTATTTTTAGAGATAGAAACGGAGCTCATGATTTACGAAGCACTAAAAGTTAGTGACCAACATAAAGATGGAAGGAAGGTCGCCTTCAGTCTTAGTCTCGACTGTTGGTCATTATAGACTAGTGCTCACCTGTAATCAGTCCGTAAATAATACGATGAGTGGAGAACAATGTTTGATCACAGAGCTTTCATGTACAAATATTTCCTCACAGCTTTCCCTTGGGTATATCAACTTCACACACATCATAAGAACATAATGTAGAAATTTGAAACTTCGTCTTTAGACACTGCTGAGTCATCTGCTACCCTGCCAGCTCAGTATTAGCTAAAAGAGATAGTTTCCTAGAAACATTTTTGATATGGTCATCAAATAACAAACAGCAGCTACACTGTGATTAAACCGCAGTCTATTTGTTTCTATGACTGCAATTTCAGCGAAATGAAGTCTTCTTGGGGTGGCTGTACTCTCAGAGAAGTTTGTTTTCATGGATAGTGCAAACCTCTTTCCGTCCTGTGGACATTATATACAGTTTCACTAGGTGGCCTGTGACAGAATAAGTGGGCTTCAGTGTTGTCCCAGAAGACACTCCTCCAATGTGACCCTGCCCACTCCTTGTATCGCCCTCGGCTGTTCAATAAGCTTTCATCACATACTGAAGTAATTGGGATTTTATCGTCTATTTTGTCTTCTTTATTTCATTTTATGGCTGTTTGTTTTCTTTTGTTTTTGTTTGTTGTTTTAATTTTTTGAGACAGGGTATCTCTCTCTCTCTAGTGAGTGCTTGCCTGGTACTTGCTATCTACACCAGGCTGGCCTGGGACTTGCTGTCACCCTCCTGCTTCTGCCTCCGAAGCACTGGGAATGCAAGTTTGTGCCTTTACACTCGGCTTCATTTCACTCGGTGATTTCAATTCTCTTTCCTTTCGTGCATTCCCTCCTGCCTTCCTTTCTTTTCTGTTTCTGTTTCCCTTTTCCTTTGGCATGAACACATGTACCCTGGAAATTTCCTACCTAACCTGCTATCCATTTGGAATCACTTGGTGTTGATTGCTTCTCTTCCTCTTTTTGAAACCAGATTGTGATGCTGATTACAGATATTTGTTTTTGGGATCTGGTGCCAAGAGGGTCATCCCTTTTTCACATTTTAAGCCAATGGCAGGTCACATAATCACTGGGGAAATCAGAGGTTGCCTAACAAATGAATCCAATTATGCTGTGCAAACTTGATCTGGCTAAGGCCAGCTTTGAGTTTCAGTCTGCATGCTGTGAGTGGAACCCGAGCACTGACTCTGCTCCCTTGAGGTAAGAGAACAGACAGACATCCACTATTGATTTGCCTCTGTTCTAGCATGACAACATTTCTCTCAGGCTGTGAGTTCCATTGTTCTTCAAAGATAGTAGGTGTTGCTTTTTTTCTCTGAAAGACGTTGTGATTCCCATGTTATACTGCTGCTTTGCATGGTTCTTCTTAAAGAATATGTCAAGGTGAACGTGTCTACTCAACAAGCATTATTTTGTGGCAGTGGATGGTCAGCCTTTACCTTGATAGTTTAGGATAATAAGAATCTCCTACCTAGCATAAAAGTAAAAGCAAAACCTGAACAGCGTTGTAAGTTCTGGTAACAAATGGTATAAAAATCTGTCTAGATTAGTAAAAACAAAGATGGGGAAATACATTTATCACTGGGAGGACATTTGTGGCATGTCCATGGAGAGAAAACAGCCTAGCATAACTTCTGTAACCTGGAGGGATGACAGAAAACACATGCAGACTGTTCAGCCCACAGGATCATTTGAACACTGGAAGCTGTCAAGGCTCAAAGGCTCTAAATGAGCAGGTGGGAGAAATCTCCCTGAACTGTTGAAAAGGCTCCACACAGAGTCACATGTCTCATGTCTCACAGGCTGACAGAGTTGTTTCCTGTAAGAAAACTGAGAAACCTCCGGCTGCAGATTGAAAGCTATTAAGACAGAGTGTGACACCTGAAGACACAAACGGAGTCGAGGATGCGATCATATAACAAGTGTGAATGATGGGACAGTGGTGCCTTCGTCCTAACTGCTTTGGCCCAGAAGACAAGCCGTTGATTGCAGGAGAAATGAAGTGGCCTGAGAATTAGCCATGAAGTAAAAGAACAAACAGGAGTGTTCACAAAAGACCCTGTATCTGTGAACTTCAAACTGTTTATTGGAACAACCAATAAACCAGAGAGTGAGATTTAAAAAGTAGTACAAATTAGATTGTCCCATTTCATTTAAAAATAAATCCAGTTTCTATTTATTGAAGTGCTAAGTACGTATTTCTTTCATAAAACTTCAGTGTTTCTTCCTCACCCCTAGGGAATGGGTAGTTATCTTTTGTGATAAATACAATTATTTTGCAATTTAGAAAACAACTCAGTGAAGTGTCAAAGAGGGAACATGCATGAACACACATCACTGAGGTAGAGGAATTGTTTTATCAATTAATAGCAGCACTGCAAGGGGCATCCCAGCTATGCACCCCCACTTCTGTTCTAAGGAAATCTATCAGCTTTACCGGTTTGCTAGCTGACTTTCACTACAGTGTTGGTTCATATATTGCTATATCATTATATTCGTGTGTTGATACATACATTGTTATACTTAACTCTATATTTCATTTTTAGTACGTCTAGTATTTCAACAAATGACTGTATCAAAATCTTTTCACTCCTTTCAGTGTTGATAAACATTAGAAAATTTCAGCTATAAACTATGAATACTGCAGGCAGTCATGACCATTCCTCTGTCAGGCCTTCATTGTGGACTCTTTGGGTGTGGCTTTTTTAGTTTCCTCACAGGACATTGACTATATTTTCAGAAGAAAACAAAGCAGAACTAAAACTAAAACAAAAAAAGAGCAGTAGCTAAGTGCCCCCCATTCTTAATTTAGGGAATCACTTCTGCTCCCGTCATTGAAAGTAATCATGAGTATGGTGTAGGTTCCAAAGAATGGAGTATGGAGGACAGGGTAGAAATATTTAATTGAGTTTTCTGTCAACCGTACTCAGCATGGCAGCTACCCAGTCAACATATGGATTACTCAGGTGGCATATGCCAGAGTTGATACTTTTCTTTCTCTTGGAGAACTGACTTTTCCAGTCCTTATGTGCCTTTTGGTTCTCAATGCCTTCAAATACAGTTTTAAAATAGTTTTCCTTTGTTATTTTGTTAGATAATTGTCTAAAAATAGCTATTATGCCAGTATTCGAAGCAAATCATGGACTTTGTCTTAACAGAACCATCTGCGTTCCAGTTTGTTTTTGATTATTTCTGCTCATGGAAAAATTGGGGTTCATACCTTAACATGGCCTAGGAAATCTTGAGTGGTCTCAATGCTGTTTCATCCTTATTGAAGGAAGTTTACTGCAGGCTAGGTAAAATGACAAGGAAGCCTTTATTCAAGAAGGCAACAAAGGGAATGTTGAAACAAAATGCAGGAGAGTCTTGAGTGGGAGCAGAGTGAGTGGGAAAGGACTAGAGGATTTTTTAGGGTTGGTTGATTAGTGAGATGAAGCATCTGGTTTAGGTAATGATGTATTCCTGACATCAGAGTCAGAGTCCTACAGCTTTAGGAAGACTGGAGAACACTCTCCTTTGGTAACCAAATGATCAAGACTGGCTCTTGGGACCTGGAGAAAGGCTTTCTGGATTGCAAAGATTTACACTCCAAAGAATATGAGAAAGTGTTTACACGTGTATATTTTCTAAAGTAAATAATCCTGCAAAGGGGCCACCAGGGCCCCAACATTCAAGTAGAAAGCAGTCCAAAGGTCAAAGTTTAGGAGTCAGAGAATACTAAGGCTCTCTTAGTCAAGTTCTCTTTCTGCTTCCACAGTTCAGGCTAACCTATTCCTGTCATTCTTAAACATCTTTTGAAAATATCTTTATCAAAATTTCTCCTTTTCCTAGAGACTCATTGTTGTGTGAGAGGGCCTAGGAATGATGTATCATACCATATTGGTCTAGAAGCAATCCACAGGGTCTCATCTTTTGTGAAAACAAAAGAAGAACCTCTTTTCCAAATCATCACATCCTTAGACCCAAATTCTGTAGTCATAATACCTTTATAATATACATGTTGGTTTAGTTTAGCAGCCCACAGAATGAGATGTGTCCCTGTACTTAGCTCCTTTACAGTCAAAATATTTAAAGAAAACACAATAATACACAAAATCCACTCTGTGAATTTTCCATTTTATGTCACTTATTTTTACTCTATTACTTTCTTCTGTCTCTTTAAAGACTTTACTCATTTTTTAAGCATTAACTTTATTTTATGACTCTGTATACTCTTCATCTTTTCTCTTCCGAGCCTATGTACATTTATTCAACAATGGGACCCATTTAGAGGTCTTTTATGTCTGAATCTGTCCTATTGCGAATCTGTAATTCTTTATTGTCCAAGAACAGTTTTGCTTTGCAGTTTTAAATTGCTAAGTGCTTAAGCATTTAAGCTGTGATATTTCTAGGTCAAAAACAGGTACTGTGGGCTTGCCCCGCCCAGTCCAGCATGGTGGAGCCGCTCGTGTCCTGCACACCTCACCGCTAGCATGGCAGAGCTGCTTGTGCCTTGGAGTCAGCTGTGCCTCTGAGCCGCACACAATGCTCCCCTTTTAGGCACACAGTTAATCCAGTGGCCATCAAACAAACCAGAGTACTTTAGTCCAAATGTTCTATCTCCCAAAAGAGTCAGAGGTTGCAATGGTGGCACAGCCCAGAAAGCTGGTGTTTTGAAACTGCCATTTTTTTTTCTTGTGGCTATTGAGTGAGGAAATTTTCTCTTTGTCACCCCACCAGCAAACAGCAAAAAGCTGTGTTAAACTCTATATTTGTGTCTAGAATTTATTTTAAAGCCCTCTCAGGTTTTACATGGAGTCAGTTGGCCAAGTTGAGCATCCAAACTGTTGAGAGAAGAGGCCCTTTGTTTGTCCCAGCCACCTGGATAGTTTATACCTGAAATAATCACACAGAAATTGTATTAATTAAATCACTGCCTGGCCCATTATTTCTGCCTCTTATTGGCTAATGGTGTAGGAAGTTCTTCTGTCTATGTGTTGCTTTCATTGGCTTAATAAAGAAACTGCCTTGGTCTTTTGATAGGGCAGAACTTAGATAGGCGGAGTTGACAGAACAAAATCCTGGGAAGAAGTGCAGAGTGGCAGATGCTGTGGTTCTCCTGCCCAAGAAGGATGCTGGTTAGACTCACACTGCTAAGCCATAGTCAAGTGGTGATATACATTAATGGAGATGGGTTAAACTAATATGTGAGAGTTAGCCATTGTTTTCATTGAGAAGTCAAGTGTAATTCTGATAGGTTTGCCTTTATATGTTACTTGGCCTTTTTCCTTTTCAGCTCTTAATATTCTTTCTTTATTCTGAATGTTTAGTGTTTTGATTATTATATGGTGAGGGGACTTTTTTTTTGATCTAGTCTATTTGGTGTTCTGTAAATTTCTTGTATCTTCATAAGCATATCTTACTTTAGGTTGGGAAAGTTTTCTTCTATGATTTTGTTAAATATATTTTCTGTGTTTTTGCTTTGGTCTTTTTCTTCTTCTGTACCTATTATTCTTAGATTTGCTCTTTCCATGGTATCCCATATTTCCTGGACATTTTGTGTTAAGCTTTTGTTAGATTTAATGTTTTCTTTGACCAATAAGTCTATTTCTTCTATTGTTCAATTGTATCTTCAGAGCTTGAGATTCCCTTTTCCTTCTCATGTAATCTGCTGTGTATGCTTGTGTTTGTTGTTCCGGATTGTTTTCCCATGATTTCTGTTTCTAATTTTCTTGGTTTATGTTTTCTTTATTGTCTCTATTTCAGTTTTCAAGTCTTGAATAGTTTCTTTCATATGTTTGATAGCCTTTTCTTGGTTTTCTTTAAGGGATTTGTTTATGTCTTTCAATTTTTTGTTTGTCTTTTCCTCCATTTCTTTGAGGGAATTTTTTATTTCCTCTTTAAGGTCCTCAAACAGTCTCTTAAAATTATTTTTAGGTCATTTTCTTTTGCTTCATCTATATTTGGTCATTCAATTCTTGCTGTTGTGAGGCCACTAGATTTTTCTGGTGTCGTTTGCTCTTTGTGGTGTTGTATGTGTTCTTACCTTGTCTACACATCTTTTCCTCTGATTGGTACTGCTGGGGTTGTCTGTGACTCTGATGATCAATCTTCTAGGTGCCAGTGGATCCATGTCTCAGATGCTTGCTCCTGATGTTGCAGTCAGGGCCATGCTTCTAGTAATCCCATTGGTCGGTCCATGTTCCTGGAGATCGCTCAGTGCTCCTGGCACTTGCTCTGCATTACAAGGGTCTTTTGGGTCTGTTCCCATGAAGATTGCTTGCTTGGGCTCTTTCTGCTGAGGTTGCTGCATTGGGCCTGCTCTGGCAAAGGTTGCTGGCTCAAGTCTGTTACATCAGAGGTAGCTAACTCATGCCTGGTCCAGCAGAGGTCTCTGGTTCAGGCCTGCTTTCCCAGTGGTGGCTTCCTTGTGGGGGTACCTGCTCCTGGTCCTGCATAGTTCTCCAAGGTGGGTCTGCTTCCTCAGCAGTTTCTCCCTTGTAACTGCTCCTGTGAAGTTCATTGCCTCAAGCCTGCTCTGGTGGAGATTTCTGGCTCAGGGCTGTTTCTGTAGATCTCCCTGGCCTGGGCCTGTTCCCAAGGAGGTCTCTGGCTCAGGCCTACTACCTTGAAGGTCCCAAATTCATGCCTGGATCCACAGACATCTCTGGCTTCAGCCCACTCCCTCAGTGGTTGCTCCCTTGTACCCTCTCCTGTGGAGTTCACTGCTTCAGGTGTACTCCAGCAGAGGTCGGTGGCTCAGACCTGTTTTTGTAGATGTCCATAGCATTGACCCTCTCCCACAGAGGTCCTTGGCTTGTGTCTGGTCCTGCAGAGAGGTCTCTGGCTGCTGTCTACTCCCTCGGAGGTCCCAGACTTGTACCCAAACCCACACAGAGGTCCTGGCTCGGGCTTACTCCCTCAGAGGTTCCAGACATTCACTGGAACCTACAGAGGTCTTTAGCTCTGATCTATTCTTTCAGAGGTTCCAGACTCGCACCCAGGTCACAACCTGCTTCTTAAAGCAGGTTAAGCCACATCATCTGTAAACCAATAAAAAAAGAATTTTACAGTAACAATGCATACTTCCCTGACAATGAACAAAACTTTGACTTTTTCCTATTTCATCACTAGTGTTCTGTCTTAGTTCGGGTTTACTTTTGTTGTGAGGAGACACCATGACCATACCAACTTTTATAAAGAAAATATTTAATTAAGGGGCCTTGCTCACAGTTCAGACATTCAGTTCATCATGGTGGAAAGTGTGGTGGCAGGCAGGCAGGCATGGTACTGGAGAAATAGCTGAATGCCCTCCATCTTGCAGGCAACAGAAAGTTGACTGACTGTCACACAGAGTGAAGCTTGAGAAAAAGATCTCAAAGGCCACCCCCACAGTGACACACTTCCAGCAGAAGGTGTGGTCCAGATTTAAAATGTGAGCTCTAACCTCAAGGTCTGGATTAAAGGAGTGTGTTGTCCAACTTGCTCCAACAAGACCACACTTTCTTCAACAGGAACACACCTCCTAATAATCCTATTCCCTATGAACGTATGGGCACCCAATACATCCAAATTACCACACATTAATAACCCTTCTGATTGGAGTGAAATGGAATTTCAAAGTAGTTTTAATTTGCAGTTTTCTGATTTCTAATGATATGATCAGTTTTAAAAATTTTAATTGACAAATTGAATTTATTCTTTTGAAAATTTTCCATTCAGTTTATTGGCCAATTTATTGATTGGAAGATCTGTTTTTCAGCAATTAATTTTTTTATAGTTCTTTATCTGTTCGAAATATCAACTTACTGCAGAAGCAGAGTTGGAAAAGTTTTCTCTGCTCTTGCAGGCTGTCTATCTACTCTGTTGATGATTTTCTGTTCTGTGCTGAAGCCTTTAAGCTTTGTGTAATCCCATTCCAGTTTCAGGGATTATTTTCTATTACACTACTCAAACTATCCCACAAAATACAAAAGAGTGCAATGCTATCAAAGTCCTTCTGCAAAGGCAGGATCACCCGGATACCAAAACTTGATAAAGAGAAAAGAGGGGAACCACAGGCAAATTTTCCTGAGGAATATAAAATCCTTAGTAAAGCACTTGTGGATCCAATGTAATGTCACATTATTTACCATATGGCTGAGAGGCAAGGGAAAGTTTCTGTAATTCCAGCACTTGGGAAGCAGAGGCAGGCACATCCTTGAGTTTGAGGCCAGTTGATAAACAGAGAGTTCCAGGACAGCCTGGTCTGCGTTTTAAGCTTCAGAACAGTCATCCCCGCCCCCCCCCCCCCACACAAACAAAGAAACAAACCAAAAGCCAAAACAAACAAACAACAACAACAAAAGACATCACTGTTTAGATGAAAGTCATACCCCAGCTCCTGGCATCCATATATTCAAAGAGTCTGGAATATACCAATAGAAGTTCTTCCCCAAGACCTCTCCCCTGGGAGTTGCCTCAGTCCAGACTCTGCCCCTGAGAAAGCTCACCAAATGCTTACCCCTCCCCAGAAATGCTCAAGACTACTCCGACAGTACTCCAGAAAACGAACACATGCTTTTCTGGTCTTCCTATTCTGTCTCTTCTCTGGAAGGTTGGAATGTCACACAGGAGCATTTGTATTCATTAAACCTGGGCTTGGATTATTGCATTGGTGTAGAAGTTTAATCAGTGTGCAGAAACTTTTCATCTAAAGGTCCCACTGAGGGGGTGTTTTTTTCTCCCACTGGCCCCGGGCCTTCTGTTAAGAAAACACCCTTCTATCTCGAAAAAAAAAACAAAAACAACAACAAAAAAAAAGAGTAAAGAAAAGAAAAAGAAAACACCCTTCCCCCCTGTACCTGCTCTCTGTTATGCTAAAATCAGCTTTGTCTGAGTAAGTTGTCCTTTTCCAACTGCCTCCAGCAGTTTGGAGGGTTTCCTGCAAAATAAGCAGTCTTGCTAGGCTCCTAACCTGTTACTGGGACAAAGATCTGCCTTGTCCTGTGGGATCCTTTTTCAGAAGACGTTTTGTTTGAGGAAATTTCTCACACCCTTGGTTTTTTGTTTGTTTGTTTGTTTTTGTTTGTTTGTTTGGTTTTGTTTTGTTTTGACTCAAAGTCTACCACAGTGGACACATTGTGCTAGTCTTCTGGTCCTGAGATAGACTTGCAGAATGGGCACCTGCAATTTGAGGCCTGATCCCTAAATATTCTTGGGTTACTTTTACAAAATCCTTTTAAATTGGGGCTATCTGACATCATATGTCCTTAACAATTAAAACTTTTTGTTGATGTGGGACCAGTAGACAAAACTTT
The DNA here is from genome assembly GCF_037038515.1 of Microtus pennsylvanicus. Lineage (NCBI taxonomy): Eukaryota > Metazoa > Chordata > Mammalia > Rodentia > Cricetidae > Microtus > Microtus pennsylvanicus. The sequence continues at coordinate 34,114,966 of NC_134583.1, read as the reverse complement.
GCCCATAATTTCCGGTAATGCACTCCTGCCCCCTTCTTCTATTGCTGCTTGTTGTTTGTTTCTCGGCACTCTCATTCCTGGCTTGTGGTCTGGCCATGCTGGGATTCTCCATACAACAGATCTGTTCCCCCAGTCCTCCCACGCTGAGCTGCATAGGTGTTCCATCCTTATGTTTCTGTTCTCCCTTACAGCATCTGTTGATCTGGCCTTCAAGAGAACCACCTGTTGGCTCAGCTGGCTTCTGCAGTCTACTCCAGAATTTTTAAGTTGGTCAACTGACAGTTTCCTGAAGAAAGTTTTGCTCTGTCTGTTAATTTATATGTATGAATAATGTGGCCACTGTATGCTTCTTTTATGACAATGTGTGTAGTGTGATTGTTTTAAAATCTATAAAACTTGTAACTCCAGATTTTAAAAAAACTCTGGAAAAATACAAACATGTGGATAGCCACCATTTTTGTTGATGTCAAAGAGGAAACCTCAGCACCATCTTTGGTAAGAGTATCCATGTGTGTTCTACCAAGGAGACATTCTACCTTCAATGTATTTTGGCTAACTAAAATATTCCTTCTTATTTTCTTGCCTTTACTGACATTGATAAGCTGTAATTGACTGGGTAAACTATATCTTTAAATTTATCTTACATCTAATTTAGATATACCTAACAGATAATGGTACCCTGATTCTCAAGTGTCACAGTCTTATGACCAAAAGACACGCCAACTCCTACAACATCCCATTGCTCCTCCAAGAAGACACATGGCTGCAGAACTTCCTCCTGGAAGCTTGCCTTTGGATATGGCAAAGTTACACATAGTAAACAGCTGCCTTTCACCTTCTCAGCTTCTTGGACCCTGCCGAAAATGGATGACACTATGTTGGGGGATGAATCATCTCATCCTTTTATGACAGGTAGATGAAACCCTTCTCCCACTGAAAAGTATGTCAGGCCTCCTGGGCCTAGCAGATAAAGGCAATTACTGCTTCTAAGTGTTTCCCCTGTAAAAATGGTCAAGATCAAAAACACTGATGACAACTTATGCTGGAAATGATGTGGGGAAAAGGGAACACTCCTGCATTGCTGGTAAGAATGCAAACTGGTACAACCCCTTTCGATGTCAGTGTGATTTCTCAGAAAATTAGGAAACAACCTTCCCCCAGACCCAGTAATACCACTTTTGGGTATATATCCAAAGGATGCTCAAATGTGCCACAAGGACATGTGCTCAACTATGTTCAAGTGGCTTTGTTTGTCATAGCCAGAACCTGAAAACAACCTAAATGCCCCTCCACCAAAGAATGGATAAGAAAAAATGTGGTGCATTTATACAATGGAGTACTACACAGCAGAAAAAAATAACGGCATCCTGAGTTTTGCAGGAAAATGGATGGAGCTAGAAAATATTATTTTGAGTGAGGTAACCCAGACACAGAAAAACAATTATCACATGTACTCACTCATAAATGGTTTTTAAACATAAAGCAAATAAAACCAGCCTGCAAATCATAATCCCAGAAAACTTAGACAACAATGAAGATCCTAAGAGAGACTTACATAGATAGCAAAGAGAAATGTAGAGCTCAATAAGAATCAATAAAAAAAGACTGGTGTTTGCCAAAGACCATGGAGAGACTTGGGATCCCCTGGGTAACTGGAAAAGCTGTCTCACTTCTGCTAATTTACTTATCCCTTTCAGACCTGTCTAATGGCATTTGAATACTTAGGGTACTGGTAGCTCAAGTTTCCCGCTACAAATACAGACATGTGTGCCTCTTTCACTGGCTTCATAGTTCAGAATTAATAGGTTCTAGATAATTGTCTTCTAAAATGTTATTGCCTTTTAATATTAACCTGTTCCAACTGTTTTACAGACACCTGCAGGTTCCTGGGGAAAGTTCTGCTGTGTCAATAAATCTGTTCATGTGACAACTAACAGTCTCCAGAGCCTATATTGATCCTATCCATTTTTGAGCATATTTTACAGATCACACCTGCTTTCTGGGCCAAGACCAACTTACAGAGGGCCCTCCAGATAATGCCAGCACCTACACCAGCTCCTGGGACTTTACCATTGCAACCTGCCTTCTCATCTCACTGAAGAAACATGCCTAATGTCTCCAGGATGGCAGTTAACTGGATGCCTCTCCACCCACACCTCTTACTGAACATGAGTTCACCAACTCCCAACTCTCCCTTCTCCCATATTGCCCCATGCCCACAAGAAGCAGCCAGACATGAACTGGCATCCATATATCCAAAGAGTCTAGAATGTGTAGATGAAAGCCATACTCCAGGTCCTATCATATATCCAAAGGGTCTGGAATGTTCCATTGGAAGTTTCACCCCAACCCCACTCCCCTGGGAGTTGCCTCAGTCCAGATTCTGCCCCTGAGAAAACCCATCAAACGATGACCCCTCCCCAGAGATTCTCAAGACAACTCATACCACAGGGAATTTAAACTGTTCCCCAGAGAACAAACACGTGATTTTCAGGTCTTCTTTTTCCATTTCCTCTCTGGAATACTGGAAAGCCATCAAGAAGTATCTTGTATTCGTTAAACGTGGGATTTTTAAAATTTGGTCTTATTTGGATTATTTCATCAGCAGAGAGGCTTATCAGGGTGCAGAAATTTTTCAACCCCCCACCATGCCAAAAAAAAAACCAACAACAATAATTACTTGACTACATCATGATATGTTTATTTTAAATGTTATTTTAAATGAGGCAACCTCATTTGGCTCAAACTTGTCTTGAAATTCACTACGTCTCTGAAGACACACACCTTGAATGCCCAAGCCTGTCTCTATCTCCAGAGTTCTGGGAGCTGAGATTATAGACATGCACAGCCATGCTTGGGTGAAATATAATCCTTTGAATAAATTAAATGATCTCTTTGCACCAGATCATAAAGCAGGGAAAATGCAATGATTGTATATTTGATAGGATTTCCTATCTTGATTTCAAAAGCAGAAACTGAAGTCAGACATGAGAGTTTATCATCTTTCTTGGGCTTATCACATAAAAGGGAAGGTAAATTCTCTAAATAAAATGGAGGGGCTGGAGAGATGGCTCAGTGGTTAAGAGCATTGCCTGCTCTTCCAAAGGTCCTGAGTTCAATTCCCAGCAACCACATGGTGGCTCACAACCATCTGTAATGGGGTCTGGTGCCCTCTTCTGGCCTGCAGACATACAGACAGAATATTGTATACATAATAAATAAATAAAAAAAAATAAAATGGAGTACAATTAAACTGGCCAAGGAAACAAGGAAAAATTATCTCACATATGAGTACAATTAAACTGGCCAAGGGAACAAGGAAAAATTATCTCACATATTAACCTATCTACAGGTCTCATGGCTCATGGTTCCTGGGTCAGTTAATTGGGTGGAACAAAGAAAACTTTATGGAAAGCTCCAACAGCTCACTTTCTAGCTCATCTCCTTGGCTATAATTGCACTAAATTATAAAGTAACCAGTGGTGAAGGGAATGAAATTACCATAATTAATTTAGACTGCTTAAGACCCAGCTTCTGACACTCCACCATTGCTGGTGGGAATGCAAACATTGTACAACCACTCTGGGAATCAGTATGGTGGTTTCTCAGAAAATTGGTAATCCGCCTATCTCAGGACCCAGAAATACCACTCTTGGGCATATACCCAAAGAAAGCTCAACCATACTACAAGGACATTTGAAGATGGACACTTAAAAAAATCCCACACTAGCTCAGAATTGAGTATAATAGAGAGTTATTTATTTAGGGGTAGACTCACAGATTACAATCTTCTGAACAAATGGGAAACAGCAACCAAATCATGCCTCTGGAAGAAAGGCCAGAGGTGCACTTTACATCGGCATATATAGGAAGAGAGGTCACGCTCAAATGGGTGGGTAACGTAAAGGCTACTGCCAGTAGGAATTTCTACCGCACCTCCCCCTTTTGTTTAAATAAAAAAGTTCTAAGCCTAATACAAAGTTATATACAATGCAAACAAATATCAGGTATAAAAATTAGAATTACACCTAGCATAAACAATATCAAGCAAGAAACATTTAATAAATGTTTCAATAATTATCTTATCCTAATGAGTTTAAATCTTGCATAATAAATAACTTGGCCAAGCAATGAAAGGAAAGTAGCTACAACTTTCTAGTCTTCAACCCAAACAAAGACCCAAGAAAGGAAATAACATTACTTGAGTAAGCAGAAGTGCAATCAAGCAACTTCCAAAATGTGCAACAAATGACAGAGACAACTGACTACCTGGACAATCACCCAAAGTCTCATTTGCAACATTGGAGCAACCAACTTTGGCTAAGGCCTAGAGCAACTGACAGACCATTTTTATAGGCAGGAAATTTTTCAAAGCCATCTTAACCTGTCTTGGAAAGATTTGACAGTCTTTTTTCTTGTATTCTGCTTGTCCTGTCTGGGCATCGTGCATTTTGTCAGTGGTTTTTGTATGGGCAGTTCCTTCTCCAAAGGCCAGTTTTACCAAAAAGAAAACAAGCTCCAAGTGGAGTGTCTTCAGTGCTCAACATTCTCTGCATTAAAATTCCTGTAGGAGAAATTCTGGAAGGCAATATAACTAGAATACAATTGAGATTTGGATTCACCCTATCCATAAGTGCCTCCTTTAATTTCTCCTCAACAATTGTCAATTCCTTTTCCACTTCAGCTGTTAATTCTCTAGGACTATTCAAGTCTTTATCACCATCCAAGGTTTTATTTTAATGAATTATTAGATCAGGTATTATCCCAAAAGTCAGTTGTAGACTGTAAATGTCTTCTAACAATCTTTGAAAGTCATTAAGAGTCTGCAACTGGTTTCTCCTAATGTGTACCTTTTGTGTTCTAATTTCCTGTAAACCTATTCTATAACCTAGGTAATTGAAAGAATCTCCTCTCTGTAATTCTTTTCAGGAGCAATTTGTAATCCCCATTTTGGCGAAACTTTCTTTACTTCTTCAAACATTCTTTCTAAAGTATCTATGTTTGAATCAGATAGCAAAATGTCATCTGTGTAATGGTACATTATAGATTTAGGAAATTGCTTACATATTATTTCCAATGGCTGACATACAAAATATTGGCACAGGGTGAGAATATTGAGCATTCTTTGTGGGAGGACAGTCCATTGATATCTCCTAGTAGTCTGAGAATCATTATAAGTAGGCACTGTGAGGGCAAACTTTTCTCTGTCCTTTTCTTATAAATGTATAGTAAAGAAACAATCTTTTAAATCAATAACTATAAGAGGCCATCCTTTTGGCAATGGAGAAGGCAGAATGATGTAGGAAGGTCATCTGTCTATGTGTTAATTTCATTGGTTAATAAAGAAACTGCCTTGGACTTTTGATAGGCCAGCCCTTAGGTGGGTGGAGTAGACAAAACAGAATTCTGGGAGGAAGAAGGCAGTGAGGCAGACATCATGCTTCTCCTACCCAAGATGGATGGTGGATAGAATCTTCCTGGTAAGCCACCACTTTGTGGTGCTACACAGATTATTAGAAATGGGTTAAGCAAGATATGAGAATTAGCCAAGAAGAGGCTAGATATAATGGGCCAGGCAGTGTTTAAAAGAATACAATTTGTGTGTTGTTATTTCTGGTATAAAGCTAGCTGTGAGAGAACCAGGCAGGACAAAAAGCAGGCCTGCTCTTCTTATCACTACAAATGGTGCCCAGATGTGTATAACTGAATCCACAGGAAGCCTGAGAAAGCTTGGGAAAGAATAGAGTAAAGCATGTTTTCTTGGTAGCAGCAATTTCTCGGGTCTGCTCTGCCTGTGAGAGGCAAGCAAGCACTCTCATTTAAGAGAGGCTTCCTGACTCAGCTTTAGCTGCAAAGCTTGCAGCTCTTTTAAGAGGTCCTGCCACGAAACACTTAAACGGTGTTGATGAAAAGCTAAATGCGTGCTTTTTTGGTTTTCAGCCGTAGCAGGAAACAAGTTGTGCCATTTTAAAATGCCGGCTTTCTGGGCCATCCTGCCAGGGCAAACTCTGACTCTTTCAAGCAGGCAGTCCCAACTATAGAGCTTTTGAGTGTTGTTTAACACTGTTGCAGCTTGCTTGCTGGCAAGGACCTTGAAATGCCATAGTACTAGCAAAAAGTTACTAAAAGTTTTAATGGTAATATTGTCTGCCATTATATTACTTTCAAGTTTATTGATTTATTAATAAATAAATTATTTACCTGTTTTGAAGCCTGGTAAATTGTTTTAGGTGTAGTAATCTTTGTTGTCCAGCAAATGTCCTGGTTGCAGAGTCATGACTAGCAGTGCAACCTGGTGCCATGAACAGTTCTGAGCCGCTTAGGTTTCTCCACCTTGATGCTGTTAAATACTGAGAAATATGCTTTGCTTGACAAATTAAAAGCAAATAAATCAATTCTGTACACAGAGCAAGAAGCCCAGAACTCAGAAGCTGGGAGTACAAATCAGAAGGTGTGCAAGCTGCCATGCAGCAGGGAATGTGGCGGTGGGAACAGGAGTGTGTGCACTTGAGAAATTTTCAAGTTGCTGCACACAGATAGCTCCACTGTGGCGGAGGTTTTACAGAAATTGCTTAGTAGGTAAAAGCAAGTCAAGCAAGTGGCGGTGGGAGATTTTCTGGGCTGTGGACCATTTAGGCCTTTAAGTCAATCCACCAGGTAGTGTGGAGTTCTGATCCACGTGGAGCACCAGATGAAGATGGACACTTAAAGAAAATCCCACACTAGTTTAGAACTGAGTATAATAGAAGGTTATTTATTAAGGAGTAGACACACAGAGTATAGTCCTCTGCACAAACAGGGAATGAGAACTGAATCATGTCACTAGAAGAGAGGCCGAATGCATGCTTTACATGGGCATACATAGTATAAGAGGCAACACCTAAGTTGGTGGGTCACTTAAAGGCTACTGGCAGTAGGGATTCCTACAGCAGACATTTGTTCAACTATGTTCATAACAGCTTTATTTGCAATAGCCCAAACCTGGAAATAACCTAAATGACCCTCAACTGAAGAATGGATAAAGAAAATGTGGTACATTTACATGTTGGAATACTGCTCAGTGGTAAAAAATAATGACATCTTGAAATTTGCATGCAAAGTATGGAACTAGAAAAAAACATTCTGAGTGAGGTAACCCAGACACAGAAAGATGAACATTATATGTACTTACTCATAAGTGGATACTAGCTGTAAAGCAAAGGATAACAAGCCTGTAGTCCATGACCCCAGAAAAGCTAACAAGGTGAACCCTAAAAGGAACATATATAGATCCCCCTGGGAAGGGAAAATAGACAAGATCTCCTGAGAAATTTGGGAAAATGGCTGTTGTATGGTGGTGGGAATCTGCCATGCTTTCCTGCCTGTGCACGCCTAGCAGACGTGATCCTGCTATCTGCCATTTGGAGAGGGCTGAGCCTGGGCATAGTCTCAGCTACTTTCCTCCTGACTCTGAGTGGGTACATAAGCATCCGGACCCAAAGTGGATGGTGGGCATCAACCCCCAAAAGGAGCCAAAGCTGTTCCTGTAACTAGCACAAAGCAGAAAGCCTTCCCTTAAAGAAACTACACAGTTCTTGCCACTAAAGTTGAGTCAGAAGTCCTCTTAAAGGAGCTGCATCTCTGCTTGCTACCAGAAAACAGAGCAAGAAACTGTACAAACTTTGTTTTTATTTTGTGTGTGTATGTATGTATGTGTGTGTGTGTGTGTGTGTGTGTGTGCATGAGTCTGGAATTCGTTTTTAAGTTTTCTCAGGTTTTATGTGGATATAGTTGACCATATTGGTATGCCAGTTTATTGTAGGATGCTGCTTGTTTGTTCCCAGCTGCCCAGAACATGAACTAATCACTCAGAAAGTATATTAATTAAATCACTGCTTGGCCAATCATTTAAGTGTCTTCCTGCGTAGCACTTATATCCCAAACTATCCAATTTCTATTAATCTGTGTATCACCACATGGCTGTGATTTACCAGGTAACATTCTGTCCATAATTTGGCATAGCTTCTGCAGCAGGGTTCCATGGCTTTTCCTTGACTCTGCCTTCTCTCTCTCTCTCTCTTTCTCTCTCACTCTCCACTGGCTGAAAGCAGCTTCTTTATTAACCAATAAAAGGAACACATATACAGACGGACTTCCCACACCACACGCACACAGGGGTGGAGGAAGAAGACAGGGAAGAAGGGGAGGGGGAGGAGAAGTTGAGGAAATAAAATTGGTGAGATGGTGGAAGGACAGAAATGGGGAGCAAGGAAAGAGATGATTTGATTGAGGGAATGATTATGGAATTTGCAAGAAACCTGGCATGAAATAAATTCCCAGGAATCCACAAGGATGACCCCAGCTAAGACCCTAAGCTAAAAATGAAGAAGGTGACTGAACTTGCCTTGCCCTGTAGTCAGATTGATGACTATCTTTAGTATTACCATAGACAATTTGTCCAACAGCTGATGGAAGCAAAGGTAGAGACCTGCACTGGAGTGCTTGACTGAGCTCCCACAGTTAAGTTGAAGAGTGGGAGGAGTAAGAATATGAGCAAAGAGGTCAAGGTCATAATGAAGACATCCACTGAAACAACTTACATGAGCTAATGGAAACTCACCAATTCTGGCTGGACAGGGAGTGATCCAGCATAGGACCAAGATAGACCCTCTGAATATGGGTGACAATTGTATGGCTGGGGCAAACTGTGGGAAAACTGGTAGTGGCACCAGAATTTGTCCCTGCTGCTTGTACTGGCTTTTTGGAACACATTCTCTCTAGATGGATCCCTTTCTCAGTTTGGATATAGTGGGAAGGGCCATGGTCATTCCTCAGATCCCTTTCTGGGGAGTGGATGGGAGGGAGAGGTGGAGAGGAAGATCGAGGGAATGGGAAAAGGGGAGGGAGTGGGAACTGGAATTGGTATGTAAAATGAAAAAGGATAGTTTGTTTTCTTAAAAAACAATAAAGAAAAAAAAAAACAAGACTCAGTTCCTGGGCCTGGGCCGGGCCTGAACTTCATGATTTCTTCTGGTACATTACTACCTCCATTGCATAAAGATGCACAGCCAGACCCCCCCCACACACACACACATACACACATGCTCATGCACACAGATACAAACTAGTATTCTTCTTTCTATATATAGTATTGTACATGTGACTATAGGAATATATGACTATTCCCACGTTCCGTATAATACTATAATCAGAAATTGTACTGCAGTGACTCCACTAATGTTTGTTCTAAAAAACATTGTTTGCCACCATAGATGTTTTGTAGATTTGACTCAATTTTTGCCATGAAAATTCATTATCCGTGGAGAAGATATGAGGACAATTCCATTTTAAATAAAAATAGAGTCAATAAAAATTCCAATTACAACACTGCTAATGAACCATTAATTCCTGGCTCATAAAATCTCATTACAATGTAGATTTTTTTCTGATGCCTTACCTTAAAGAAAAGAGTTTTCTGTAAAAATTAAAGTGAAGATAAATACCATGCTTGATAAAATGAGCTATTGTGGGAGATTTGTTTGTACTATCAATCCAGGACCACCAATAGAATTAAACCTTGATTCAGAGAGTGGAATCCACATTCCACTCGCTGCATTAAACCATAGATTTTTTTTCCAGCTGACTAAAATGAAGATATAGAGACACAGAGGAAGATGGAAAAGCTTGGAAAGATTTGTGGACCTTTTCAGTCCGGCCAGGTAGAGAAGAGAACCCAGGTGGTTGTTCTCAGTTGCTCAGTGGATCTATCAGACTTATACCCCAATATCTGACTCCTGAGCTTTATTTACTAATAAAACAACAAAAGTAGTCACTACCATGAAGTCTCTAGCTTACTGTTCTAATTCAAACCTTATTTCTGTCAGCTAATTGCTGTGCATCTGCCGGGGAGAATCTTAACATTTCTCTGCTTCTTTGTATTAGCTGCTAAAAGGAGATGATAAGAATATCTATATCCTAGGAGTAGTTTGGGATATAAAGAATAAATGGAAAGTACTTAGAACAATGCCTGACATGGAGTAATTCTGAAACATATGCTAGATATGTTTAGATATATGCTAGATACTACTCTGATAATTAATGATACAAACATTGAGATATTTATGTTGTCTCTATTGTTGAATCATAGTTATATACTTTAGGTAGTAGTTTACTGCTAAAACTCAAAATTATCTAACGTATTGTTCTTTAACATGATAGATGAGAAGATAAAAATTATCCTAAAATACTTAAAATGGGTATTTTCATAAACTTCAATGAATGAATGTTTTAAAGGCCAGAAAGACCTCCAATAGGAAGAAATTGAATTGGTACAGGTGAGTGAAAGTTTATGAAAGAAATTATACTGACAGAATTTGAAAATCAATTAAGATCTTAGAAGTGTGTGCATTATGAATCACTCTTTAAACACTAAGATGATAATAGTGTTCTCAAGAGATGTTTACCGTTTCTATAGCCTTTATGGTGAAGGACTGAAGGGCATTTAGAAAGTAGTGCATATGATGAACTGTAACATGGGTTTATGAGAGAGTACACATGTGGCTTAGAAGTCACCATCGTCTTAGTCCTGTTTTGTTTCTGTGATGAAACACCACGAGACAACTTATAAAATAAAGCTTCTGATTGGAGGCTTGCTGACAGTTTCAGATAGGTGGTCCATGATCACTACAGCAGGGAGCATGGTGCAGAGGCTGAGAATTCAGAATGACTCATAAGCTGAAGAGAGAGAGAGAGAGAGAGAGAGAGAGAGAGAGAGAGAGAGAGAGAGAGAGAGAGAGAGAGAACTGGGCTTGGTGTACAGTATTGAAACCTCAAAGCCTACCCTAAGTGATGCATTTCCAACAAAGCCACACCTACTTAAAGAAAGTTACACCTTTCAAACAGTTTAATCCTTCCCAAATAGTTCCACTATCTGTGTTTCAAGGACTCAAACATATGAGCCTATGGGGCTGTGGTACTTAGAATGAATATGCCCCACATAGGCTCCATAGGGAGTGACATTATTGGAAAGGATTAGGACATGTAGCCTTGTTGAAGGAAGATTGTCATTGTGGCGTGGGCTTTGAGGTTTCAGAAATTCAAGCCAGGCTTAGTGGCTCACCGTCTTTTCCTGCTGGGTCTTCATGAAGATACCTGATCTCAAACAGCTTTCATTAACCACAGAGAAAGATGCTACAACCTTTTCCTGTTGCAGAATGTTTGTTTAACTATGTAAAGATGTGCTACATTTGTTTATGCTGCAGAATATTTGTTTAACTATGTAAAGAGGCATTGCATTTATTTAACTATGTAAGGAGATGTTGCTGTTTTACCTTGCCCGCCTAAGGCACTTATTTGGTTTAATAAAAAGTTGAATGGCCAATAGCAAGGGAAGAGGTATAGTTAAGACTTTTGGGCAGGGCGGGGAAGTTGGAGGAAGAATTTAGGCTTGGGAAAAGAAATAAAAAGAGATGTCAGGGAGATGTTAGGGGCAGGCTAGACAGACACAGAAGAAGCAAGAATGCAGAATGTACAGAACTAAAGAAAAGTAAAAATCCCTGAGGCAAAACATAGATGAATAGAAACAGGTTAAAATTAAAAAAACTAGTGGGACAAGCCTAAGCTAAGGCTGAACAATAAGAATTAATACTAAGTTTCTGTGTCTTTATTTGGGAGTTGATTGGGATTTCAAAGAAAGTTCCACTACATTTTTTTGACTCTGACTCCAGAAATATGTGGCTACAGAAGTTGCCAAATTCTGAAGTCTGCTTGGGCTAAAACTGGGTTTCCTCCATGACTTACATTTGCAAAAGTTTCAGCTTTTTAATGGTTTCTATTGTTGAACAAACTTTGTTTTTTTTCCCCCACCACATATTGGAAGCTTAGCTAGATGAGGTTTTTCCCTGAGGATACAACTCCCTTTATTTCATTTAGCATCAAGCATTTCTTAACCTTCTCAACACTTTGTGCACAGGTCTTGATTCAAATATTACATTTCCTGCTTCCCCCTTTCTTCCCGAATTGGGCATTTTGCACTTCTTCTGGCCCCACTTGCTTTTTCTCATTGTAGATCTGCATAGTAATGATCCCTAATGACCATGTGACACAGTATATACTGTCTTTGGATCTCCTGTGCCAATGACATTAATCCATAAGTCTTCAATAGAGCCTCAAGCAGATTCTTAGGACAAATGGTTAGTCCATGGCATGTCAGTAGACTGACAGGCATGGCTTTAATGTAGTAGCTGAGAGTCCACATCTGACCCATAGTTGTGAGCAGAGTTAGTGAACAGTGATCTAAGATGGACTTTTGAAACCTCAGAGCCCACACCCAGGGCCATACTGCCTCCAAAAGGCCATACCTTCCGAAACCGTCCCACTAACTGGAGAACAGATGTTCACACATATGAACCATTTTCACTTAAACCACCATACGGTTTATTTATGCAAAATAGGGATTATTTCAAGGCTGTGAATTATGCTAACCATGCATGACCTGGAAGCTGGCTCCTGCCTTGCTTTAGTGAAGTCTATTGCACAGAAGTACTGCTGCCTAATTTAGTGCTCAGACCTCTGATCTGTGTTTGTCAGCATATTTGATGGGATTTATTGCCAGCAACTCAGTCAAAGGCTGGAAGTTGAGGAGTGATGAAAGTATGCAGAGTGTCCTAAAGATTACTTAGGAGGCCTGCTAAAAGGCTTTGTGCTTTCTAGGTCTATGTGGATGCGGTTCACTATGCCAGAAGGCCACAACTTGGTCATGTGCATTTAGGAGTAATGACTCTTCCTTCAAAGTACCTGAGTTTCAATCCTGGCTTCACCTACCCCTTCTAGCTGCATAGATATGAGAGAATCATTTGACACATCTGTGACTCATCTTCATCTAATTGAAACTAACATGTGCCATGTGCTATCTTTGGTAGGTAAGTAAAATAATAGCCACTTATCTCTGCATCTACAATTACCTATTTGCCACCTGTCTCTTAGCTTATTGTATGGCACAACACAACTCTCTCTCTCTCTCTCTCTCTCTCTCTCTCTCTCTCTCTCTCTCTCTGTGTGTGTGTGTGTGTGTGTGTGTGTGTGTGTGTGTGTGTGTGCGTGTGCGTGCGTGTGTGTGTGTGTGTGAGTGACTCATGGGCCTATGAATATGGAAGCCAGAAATTCACATTATGTATTGCTCCTCAGGAGTTATCCACCTTTATTTTTCAAAGAGCATCTCTTACTGGCACATGGGGTTAGGCTGACTGGCTGTCCATGGGGCCCTGAATTCTACCCACCTCCATCTCTTCAGCAATTTTAATTGTAAATACATGACTATGTCAAGCTTCTTACATGAGTGCTCAGTTAAACTCAGATCCTAATGCATGTCTACCAAGAACTTTATTGACTGAGCCATATACTAAACCCTAACCTTTAATTTATGATATCTTCTGTTGCATATCAGCATTTTTGCCCAGAAGCTTTAAAGAATTTAAGGTTTTCAAAATGTTGGAACCATGGGTATTCTCTCAGGCAAGGAGGACTAAATAAAGTGCTATTGAGTTATGTACTTATGTAGAGTCTTCTTTAGATTTAACAAAAGGTATATTCCTAAAACTAGTCCCCATCTGGTTTTTGAAATTTCTCCTGCAATATAAAGCAGAACTATATTCAAATCAGACATTTAATCATTGCAAGATGTAATCAGAAACCTAAATTTGTAAAAGCTGCTGCCTGATGGATTCAGTAGACTTTCTAATCAAGGAAACTTCTTTATCCAATGCCAGGGGTGAGGGAGGAAACAGTCTGCTTGTATGATCAGCCACCGAGACACTGACTGCACTATTGTTCAGCTTGAATTTTAGGATGCAGACCTGAAAGTACCATGCCACAGTGGCATCTTCTCTTTACTTTGTTAAGTGGGATATTGCAAGGTTAGCAGCAGAAATGGATCTGGAAAGGCTTTCCCACTTGGAGCTTTGTTCTCTCAACACAGGAGGCAGGGCAGACGCAAAACAAATTAGTCTCCTTTCAGAAAAAAATAGTTGCACTTTAGTTAACAGAAACCTGGCTTTGATAACCACCAGGTTAAGGAAGGAGAGTGTATACCTGCTTAATCATACCCAGAATTATATGCCCTAAATGAGAAGACATGTTTTTTTTTAAAAAAAAAATGTTTTTATTGAGCTGTATATTTTTCTCCACTCCTCTCTCTTCCTCTCTGCAAGACGACATTTCTAATCATAAACACCGTGGGAGTAAAACCAGAATTCCTGTGAGTACTTTGCCTCTAAGATTCTTTGACTTTATAAATATTGAAGAAGGGAAAAGCTTCTAACTACCTACTGCTGTAAATGACAACAATCAATCCCTGGAAAGCAGAAGGGGTCATCAGCAAAAGGGATAGAGAAAGATCAATGTGGTTGCCTAGCAACAGACCTGTCTGCAGTGGGAGCCTGTGGCCATCTGGGACCTTCAGTCTCTGTCTTGACCCACTATGCCACCGGCAGGGCTGCTCAAATTTCCATAATGCTAATGTGGAATACAGATGTCTCAAAGACAAAGGTATGCATGCTCACCACTGAAATATGAAAACAGTGAGCATGTGATGTAGAATAAGGTGCTAATTACATTTTATCTGTGGCAAACGGTATTTAAAGTGACCTGGAGCTAACCTGAGAATCAGATACTTTTGCTCGTCAAATCAAATCACAGAAATGGATATAGCATGAATCATTTGGCTTTTTAATATGCTAGTGTTTCTTTTATTGTTCTAAACATGTTTGATCTTTTAAATAAAATTAAGGTCAATTTCTATATATAAAATATCCAGTTATCTAAACTTACTCAAATCTGACTTTAATTTTATATTTTGTTTAGTGTTTTTACATATTTCCTTTAAAGCTGATTTCTTTCTCTTGTTGATGAAATTTGTTCTTTGACAGTTCAGCTTCAAACAGGTATATATTTTATTCTGTTCTCTTTGTTCCCACCTGCCCATTTATCCAATCTCCTTCCCATCCAGACACTTTCCTGGTTCCTGCTGTTTTGTTTTGTTTGTTTTGTGACCCACAGATTTCTAATCAGGACCATCTGTGAGTATGAGTTGGGAAATATCCGCTGGAGCCTACTGAGTTCAGAAGTAAGTACACAAGTGAAGGCAATGACTGTTCCTCTCCCAGAATCCATCTATTGCCAATTGTTTAGTAGGGAGGAGTAGGACTCCATGAATTCCTCCCTGCAGCGCACCACCCCTGTCTGCGCTCTATGCGCCACCATACAGTTCATGAACTGGGTAAGGGGCTGGAGATTAAAACACACAAAGACACAGAGACAGAGACATGGGTCATCCTTGAAACAGGAATGCCCCAAGCGTGCCCCCTTTATTGTGTCCATGGACAGCTTATATAGGGATAGACACGTCCCAGCCAAAGACACCAGAAACCATTCCCCAGCAATCAGGAACTCCTGAGGGTTTCATGCTCAGAGAAGCTGCTGTCTCAGATCATGGGAAAACAAGTTGTTTACAAGAAATTCAGGATCTGGGGGTTCACAGCTCCCAACACCTCCTGGACCATGACAGGCCCAGTCCTTTGTAAGGCTAAGACAAGCAAGTGCAGCATGAGGATCGGGTTTGCTGTGACTGTGTCCTGCCCTGAAGACAAGGTTTCTCATCTATTCTCTCTATCTCTGGCTCTTGTATTCATTCTGCTCCCTTTCCTACAATGTTCTCTGAGCCTTAGGTGGCTGCTATAATGGTGCTGTTTAACAATAAGCATTAGCTCTCATTTATTCTAAGCAACTTGAGCAATGACACATTGCATACACTATCAGCTGCACAAAGAAAAGCTTCTCTGATTAAGGTTGACAGTAGCATTTGGCTATGGTTACCAGCGTAAATATATAGAATAAATTTTTATGTTGTGTCAATAGGGATTTTCCCATTCTGTCATTTAGCCATGGGTCTTTTGCCAGTTTACAGTACCAGGCATTTGTTCCCTCCTGCAGAGTGAATCTAACCGCAGAGCAGTTGGTTACTCCCATAACACTGTTACATCAATGAACACACTTTGCTTGCAATGTTAATGCTGTGGTTCACAGGGTTCATAGATAGACGATTGGTATCTCCACCCCAACACCTTCTCAGAAGCCTAGATAGCAAAGTTCAGCACTAGAAACTAGTCAGCAGGAAGGAAGCTTTCAGCTCAGTTCCAGCTTTGTTTCTCTGTATTTTGCCACCAAGGTAGGGGGTATCTTGAGCAATAAGGACCTATGTCCAGGTCTGAGGAGCAACCAAGAAGAGTTAACAGCTGACTTGTTCTGGAGGCCTCTGGGGTTTCCTTGGCCAATTCGTAAGGAAACACCCCATACCATGCCCTTGGGATGATATTTGCTTGTTTGATGAACAGTTGGAAGTATATATATATATATATATGTGTGTGTGTGTGTGTGTGTGTGTGTGTGTGTGTGTGTGTGTGTGTGTATATGTATGTATATTTATACAGGATGGCAAATATGAGCGTAATGGAAGTATTGTAATATATTGTGAGATTGCACCTCATTTTCCACTGCTATAAAATTATGTAATGCTGGATGTTTTAAAAATAAAATATTATTAGCTGAAAACTGTGAGAGTAAACAAACAAGCACAACAAATCAAAAAATAATACAAAAATTTAAGACTGAGCATATCTATCAATTTAGCCTCTAGTGAGGCTTTTCTAAGCTCTGGTACATCATGGCAGATGACTTCCTAGGAGAAGCACATGGTACAGGGGAGATGAGATGGTGAGGAAGACACGGAGTGGGTCAGTTTGATCTTCCTTGGACACATATGCACACAGGTATATGTGCAGGTATCTGTTATATACACAGAGAGGCCAGAGGAGAACTTAGGGTATTCTGTTGTATCACTCCACCTTTTTACTTGAGTTGAAGTCTGTTGCTGAGTCTGGTGTTGCATGAGTACCCTGAAAGCTAAAGAAAGCAGTCTTCCAGCCTTGCCGCCTACAGTGATGAAATTGCAGGCATGTAGTTCTACCCTTTTTTTCACATGGATACTCAAGATTACAACTCAGATTTTCATGCTTGTATTTAGCTGTTCTTACACACAAGCAGCTATCTTGACCCAGTTTTACACTTTATTACAATTTTTATTGGGAACAAAGTTAGGTACTACAAGAACTGCCTTATTGTAAATTGAATTCATTGTCCCTAGAAATTGAATTACCTCTTACTAGGCCTCAGCTCTTAAGGGTTTCCCCACCTCCTAACACTGCCATGCTGAGAACAAAGCTTTCAACATATAACTTGAAGTTAATAGATAATCATCTATAATAGTCAAGTTTGTAGTCATGTTAGATTTTCTAGATGTACAGAGAAGTATTTCAGATGGATAGGGATTCTTCAAATCTTTCAGAGACCTTCAGAATATGACATTTAAAATGTTTAAGAATTTAGGACTTTTCATGACAGTGAGACACATCTGCTCCTGGCAGCATCAAGCTACTTCAAGATGGGCATCGAAGAGGCTACTTATGGGGTTTGTTAGCCATTTGGGCAAGAAACTGCTCTTACCTGGCTGCATAAACTGGACATTCACAACCCACAGATAAATCATTGCTGAACTTGCCTAAAGGTGAGTTGATCCTTCGGGGTTCCTGCTTCATGAGGACTCTGCAAGACATTCTGCAGTATACAGAAGAAAATGATCAGCAAACTGTCAATATAGGCAGAACTGTGTTTGAAATTTCCTGCTTAATGGAAAAATCTGCTGGCTACTATGGGCCTGTAGGCTGAAGATGGATGCCCCAACGGTACAGAAGAAGTTTGGGTTTCTGACCAGATAGTGCGATGTCTCTGTCAATTCTAGAGTTTTGGAAGTTGCTTACAATGTACTTCCCATTTACTTAGGTAATATTATGTCCTTCTGAAGTCTTTGATAGAGTTGAAGAATTTATAGTTATAGTTTTCCTTAGTTATGATAAAAGATAAAGTAGATATAAATATTATAACTGTAGTTATTGCTTGATACCTGTTTTGTTATATGTAATTTTACTATGTTAAAGTTAAAGCTTTCCTTTTTATTTAAACAAAAAAGGGGAAATGGTGTAGGAGATCCTTCTGTCTTTGTGTTGCTTTCATTGGTTAATAAAGAAACTGCCTTGGGCCTGTTGATAGGGCAGAACTTAGGTGGTCAGGGAAGACAGAACTGAATGCTGGGAGAAAGAAGAGCAGAGCCGGAGAGAAGCCATGGACCCACTGCCAGAGATAAATGTGCTGAGACTTTGCTGGTAGGCCACGACCTCATGGTGATATACAGATCAATACAAATGGGTTAAATTAATATGGAAGAGTTAGCCAATAAGAAACTAGAGCTAATGGACCAAGCAGTGATTTAATTAATACAGTTTCTGTGTGGTTATTTCAGTGCTAAGCCAGCCAGGTGGCCAGGATGAACAACCGAGCCTTTCCTTCTACAATATTACACAGCGTATAATGTAAAATCATATAGATACTTTTGCAACCAGCATGAACACATGAACAGTGGTACCAGGGAAATCATATCTGGGAGATAGGCTTTCTAAACCAGCTTATCTTAACTCTTAATTGAAGGGCTCTCTAGAGCTCACTTTGTTTGTCTTTACAACCCATGTCTATACCTGATTAGTTGCTTGACTTAACATCTCAGTACCTCAGTGTATACATCATCACAAAGAGAAAAAGAAACATTCTTCTATACATAAATGGATGTGGGCAGTTTGTACATAACAGTGTCTAGCAGACACTAGGCTCAATGCTTGTTAGTTAGCTTGATTGTCCATAGAAACAATAGTCTTGATATGTGCTGAAAACCCATTTTATCAGTCAGATAGCACTCCAAGCCTGGGTTCCACAGTAATGAGCATGAGAATATGTCTCTGTTTTTAATGGAGGTAACATTCCTGAGGTGAAGTTTGCTTAATTCAATACATAATGAGTGGATATCTTAACTTTCAGGTCCTGGAATGAGAATAATCATATCCAGAAGGATTCCAGTAGGGGTTATGTTTATCATAGAATGTGTCAACTTATTTTTCTCTGGGGGAAAGATTTGGGGAAAGTGGTGAAAGCTGGACTCAAACGTCTTCCCCTCTTGCACCCTGGCTATGACTTACTGAACATGGTTTGGAAGAAGCTGTTAAAACACCTCAGGTTTGCTAAGATTTTCTCTTCCTTTCTGCTTTTACCAGCATGTCTTTAGTTGGGGACAAAAGAACTAGAATTTACGAACTCGCTTTAGCACACATATTTCTCTAGATAGAAGGCAAATGAAGATGTAATTATCTATTGGTGCAGTGTGAAGCTCAATCTCTCTCAATTTGAGCAAGGCTGATGCCTCTGTGTACGCTGAGAACTACAGGAGAAATAAATGGGAATGAAAATTGAGTAGGTGACTGTCTACAAAGGACTTACACTGCAAGTCATGACCATAAAAACTTAGGTGTAGCCATGTGCTCACATAATCTGATAGTGTAGGGAAAGAGACTGGTGGATCTTTGAAGCTCACTGACCAGGGAACCAAGCCAAATGGAGGTACTCCAGTTTCCATGAGAGGAATTTCCCAAAAAATAATAAAAAGTGATTAAAAAAATACCAGTTAATGCAAATGCCAGCTTCTGGCTTCTACATGTTTCTATATTCCAGTCAGTACACACGTGTAGTGTATCTACACACAGTCTCTCTCTCTCTCTCTCTCTCTCTCTCTCTCTCTCTCTCTCTCTCTCTCTCACACACACACACACACACACACACACACACACACACCAAACTTAGAGATGGAGAATAGAATGGAAGGGAGCAAAATATTCCTCAAGTTTGGGAAGATATATCTTGAATGATGGAGAGGCAACTCAGCAGCTCAGGGTAGGCCTGAGGTCTGTGGGCATCTGGAAGCAAGAACTGTGAGGGCAAATCAAATTCCCAAAATGAAATAGCATGCTTCCCTGTTTCTTAAAATGGAGTGAAAAACAGTGACTTGTTTATCGTTATCACTGTCTTAGCACACAGACACCGTAAGGTGGGAGGTGGAGAAGCTGGGTTGTCAGGCCACTGTGGCACCCATGTAGAGGACAGAGCCAAAAGATTTTTGTTCTTGAAATTTACATGCTGATGAGAATTCTCTGTTTAGCTCAGTGCTCCATTTTATAATTGGGTTGATTAGCCTTTTATGGTCTAGTTTCTTGAGTTCTTCATATATTTTGAAGATCAGACCTTTGTCAGTTGTGGGGTTGGTGAAGATCTTCTCCCAGTCAGTGGGTTGCCTTTTTGTCTTAGAGACAGTGTCCTTTGCTTTACAGAAATTTCTCAGTCTCAGGAGGTCCCATTTATTCAATGATGCCCTTATGGCCAAAAGACACTTAAGGTCATGCTCAACTTGCTTAGAGATCAGGGAAATGCAAATCAAGACAACTTTAAAATACCATCTTACACCTGTCAGAATGGCTAAAATAAAAAACACCAATGATAGCCTTTGCTGGAGAGGTTGTAGAGAAAGGGATACACTCATCCATTGCTGGTGGGAATGTAAACTTGTGCAACCACTTTGGAAAGCAGTGTGGCGGTTTCTCAGGAAATTCAGGATCAACCTACCCCTGGACCCAGCAATACCACTCTTGGGAAAATACCCAAGAGATGCCCTATCATACAACAAAAGTATATGCTCAACTATGTTAATAGCAGCATTGTTTGTAATAGCCAGAACCTGGAAACAACCTAGATGCCCTTCAATGGAAGAATGGATGAAGAAAGTATGGAATATATACATATTAGAGTACTACTCAGCAGTGAAAAACAATGACTTCTTGAATTTTGCATGCAAATGGATGGAAATAGAAAACACTACCCTGAGTGAGGTAAGCCAGACCCAAAAAGAGGAACATGGGATGTACTCACTCATAATTGGTTTCTAGTCATAAATAAAGGACATTGAGCCTCTAATTCACGATCCGAGAGAAGCTAAATAAGAAGCATATAGAAAAGAAGCAAAGAAAAACATATAGGTATCCTTCTGAATATTAACCTTCATCAGGCGATGAAAGGAGACAGAGACAGAGACCCACATTGGAGCACTGGACTGAAATCTCAAGGTCCAAATCAGGAGCAGAAGGAGAGAGAGCACGAGCAAGGAACTCAGGACCGTGAGGGGTGCACCCACACACTGAGACAATGGGGATGTTCTATCGGGAACTCACCAAGGCCAGCTGGCCTGGGTCTGAAAAATAAAACCGGACTTGCTGAACATAGTGGACAATGAGGACTACTGAGATCTCAAGAACAATGGCAATGGGTTTCTGATCCTACTGCGCGTACTGGCTTTCTGGGAGCCTAGGCAGTTTGGATGTTCACCTTACTAGACCTGGATGGAGGTGGGTGGTCCTTGGACTTCCCACAGGGCAGGGAACCCTGATTGCTCTTTGGGCTGACGAGGGAGAGGGACTTTATTGGGGGAGGGGCAGGGAAATGGGAGGCGGTGGTGGGGAGGAGGCAGAAATCTTTAATAAATAAATAAATAAATGAATAAAAGAAAAAGAAAAATATTTACATGCTGAAACCCTTTCCCCAAAGTTACTGTGGTGGAAGGCAAGTGAGATGAAGCGGTCCTGAAACTGGAGCCCCCGTGGATGGAGCTAATGGTCTTGTGAGAGAAATGCCAGCAAGTCCCCTAGTCCTTTCCAAAACATGAAGACAGAGGATGGATGGCCATTTATGATGTCAGTTGTTACTGGCTCCTGATTTGGATTTTGTAGCTCCTAAAACTGAGAAACGTCAATCACTGTTGTATATATGCTATCTGTTCTGTAGTGTTTCATTAAAGAAGCCCAAACAAACTAATTCAAGTCACCTCACAGCTAAATTATATGGAGGAAGGTACTATGAGTAATGTGTACTTTCCATATATATTTGTTTATATACAGCTATAGAACTACATATCAGTATATATCACACGTATTATACATGAGTAGAGATTTAAATGTAGATAGATACATATCTCTCTCTCCCTGTGTATCTTAGAGTTAAATATGAATACAAATTCATGTACAGAACTTATATCAACATATGGCTATGCAAGTATGAAAACAGGGGCATTAGGGATATACAAGTGAAAGACAGAACGTTGTTATTTTCAATACTTAGGTGACAAAATATCATGCATAAATTCAGATAATACTCAAAATACAAAAAGGCTAGACTCCTAAAAATAGTAAACAATAGATATGCATATTGAATAATGAGAAAAATATTATTGGATAATGTCAGCAATTAGAGACACAATTTCCACTTTGAGAAGACCACAGTCAAGCCTCTGATGGCATGTAGACAACAGCATGGTGGAACCATGGTGACTCAGGAGATAAAGAGCACACAGAAATGGAGGACATGCTCAAATCAGGAGAGAGAAGCCAAATGTGCATGTAGGGCCCTAAGAAATGATGGCAAAATTTGTTAGCAGCCAGGAACACTGGACAGCTTCATAACAATGAAATTTAAGGTCTAAGATTCGGGAACTAGCAAACATTGGCCAGGCAGTGACAGCAACTGGAATTGCTGCTTACAAAAGCTCCAGGAAATAAGTCACAGCAAACGTTTATTTTGTGTTCCCATCAAAGCATGTCTTCACTTCATAACAAAACAATCATTTTCAAGGAACAGGAGACTATGTAAAAGCATAATTAGATGTTTGGCAATGAAACAGTTGCCTTTGCTCCCTTTCTTGACTTTTGTTGATTTCCAAACTGAGTTGGCTGAGGTTGCATATCAGGGCAACCCCAGAAGCATGCTCCACACAGTCCAAAAATATCTCGGAGCACATGTAATGTTCAAACTATGACAAATAACTTGTAAAATAAACTCCAGGATGTCTGATAGAGAGCTCTCCGGTGCTTTATTTGCCTCAGAGCTGAAGTTTCCGTGCTGTGGAGCCCCACCCTGAAATCAGTGCTAACCCAACTTAGCCATGGGAATCCAGGTCTGCCTACTGAGTGCGGTCAGGAGGGAATACCAGCAATAAGAGGTGGAAGGAACATCCTTAGAGAGGGTGAGCAGGAACACATCTCAGGCCCTCTTAGCCTAAGGGAAGGCCCACACTGTATTAGCAGTCATGGGTGAAGTTTGGATCTCTAGTCAATTGACTTGGAGATGATGTTAAAGTGAGTAGGGACCAAGATAAATAAACACTGTGGGTTAAAATATCATGTATGACATGGATGAGAAATTTGACAACTTGCCTATATTCCCAACATAGAGGGGAACTATGTAGTGAGGACCGCCTAGGCTACATGAGACTCGAAAGACAGACAGACGCCTCCCTTCTCGTGTGTGTGTGTGTGTGTGTGTGTGTGTGTGTACCTATACATACATATGCATATGTGTGTGTATGTTTTGTTCTGGAAGAAGTCCTAAAAGTGTTTTAAACACATTAGCATTTGTCATGCTATGACATGTAACCTAACTAAATACCCAACACTAATTAGAGAAATCAGAGAGGAAAAAAAATTTTTTAAATTGACAAAGTATTTGTAAGCCTAAGATGGCTTACATATTGTTGGGTGAAAGTATGTTTCTATAACCTTATGAATTCATGATTCTTCTTGCCCATTATTATGCAGTAGTAAAGTACTCATATTGTCTTCCATGAAGAGTGCGTGGACTTGGTTTTTAGTCATTTATCATTTAGGATTGAGCAATAGCCCCTCTGTTACTCTAAGAATGTTGAAAAGCTTGGCATATTTCAGGAACTTTTGCTGTTTCCTTAGGAGACCATCGCAGAAGTGAATAACCTGCAGCAGACACGATACCAAGTGCCTCAGTTCCTAGTCTCTGCCTAACTTTCTCCTTTTCCTACTGTCCCAATGGACATGGGCACAGTCTTCAATTCTTGGACATTTAGTGCAATTAATTATTAACAATTCTTGCAATTTATGCAATACTAAGAATGAATCAAAGAAAGAATGAGATAAAATGATATTATTGATAAAGAATGAAGATGAATAAAGTATAGAGGGCAAAGAGAAAATGATAACAAGAGGCAGTAATGCAATCACAAATACAGTGCCTAGTGCCTAGTACTGAAGCCATGAAAGGAGAAAGACCAAAAAGCCACAAATTGAAATTCCTTCCTTCTTCTTTTTTTTTTTTTAGTTTACTAAATAATTTAGTAAAAATTCTGAAAGGTATGGATTAGAATCTGCCTCTATATATCCAGATGGTAGATAGCAGTTAGGATAATACACAATGAGCCCTATTTAGGTAAGGAAAAGAACTCAAGAAAAAAAAATAAGCCCACATGGAATTTTCTCTACAGAGAAGCAGCTATACCTATTTCCTGCTATACCATATAATTTGTGCATCACGAGTCAATGGCAGCTGTCAGAGAAGTTCTATCTCCTTTAGGATGTAGTGAAAAGCCAGAGAGACTGACTCTGATGATACAACCAGTGACTGGGTACAACACGCACTGAGAGGTGGCTATGACAAGCTGTCTGTGCAGACAGAACAGAATGTGGAACGGGCGCCTCAAACAGGTTATCACTGAGTGCCATAGAGGTTGTTGTCAAAGAGTCCAAGACCCTGTCATTGCTTGGATGAACCACATGAGATCTTGGGAAGTGTACTCAGTAACTTATAGTCTTCTGACAGGTGTGACCACCAGGAAGAGACCTCCCAACGGAAAAGGCAAACAAACATGTACAGAATAAAGCAATGTCCATCTGGAGAAAGATCCCCAAAGCAACAGAGAGACAATTGTGGTTGGCAGAAGAGAGGACCTCAAACCTGGGGTTTATGCTATAAAGTAGACTTCTGACATTGGCGAATCAAAAAACATCAAATGGAAAAAAGAAAGCATATTTAACAAGTGGTGCTGGAATAACTGGATATTAACATGTAGAAGAATGAGAATAGACCCATATCTATCACCATGCACAAAACTCAAGTCCAAATGGACCAATGACCTCAACATAAAGCCAGCCACACTGAGCCTTATAGAAGAAAAAGTAAGAAATACAATTGAACAATTGGCAAAGGAGACCACTTCCTAAATATAACCCCAGCAGCGCAAACACCGAGAGAAGCAATTAATAAATGGGACCTCCTGAAACTGAAAAGCTTCTGTAAAGCAAAGGACACAGTCAACAAGACAAAACGACAGCCTACAGAATGGGAAAAGATCTTCACTAACCCCACATCAGACAGAGGTCTGATCTCCAAAATATATAAAGAACTCAAAAAATTGGTCACCAAAAGAACACATAATCCAATAACAAAAATGGAGTGCAGACCTAAACAGAGAACTCTCAACAGAGGAATATAAAATGGCTGAAAGACACTTAAGGAAATGCTCAATATCCTTAGTCATCAGAGAAATGCAAATCAAAACAACTCTGAGATTCCATCTTACACCTGTAAGAATGGCCAAGATCAAAAACACTGATGACAACTTATGCTGGAGAGGATGTGGGAAAAGGGGGAAAACTCCTGCATTGCTGGTGGGAATACAAGCTGATACAGCCCCTTTGAATGCCAGTGTGGTGATGTCTCAGAAAATTAAGGAGCAACCTTACTCAAGACCTAGTAATACCACTTTTGGGTATATATTCAAAGGATGTTCAATTGTGCCACAAGAACATGTGCTCAACTATGTTCATAGCAGCTTTGTTTGTCATAGCCAGGACCTGGAAACAACCTAAATACCCTTGACAGAGACCCAAATTGGAGCACAGGACTGAAATCTCAAGGTCCAAATCAGGAGCAGAAGGAGAGAGAGCATGAGCAAGGAACTCAGGACCGCGAGGGGTGCACCCACATACTGAGACAATGGGGATGTCCTATTGGGAACTCACCAAGGCCAGCTGGCCTGGGTCTGGAAAATCCTGGGATAAAACCGGACTCTCTGAACATAGCGGACAATGAGGACTACTGAGAACTCAAGAACAATGGCAATGGGTTTCTGATCCTACTGCACGCACTGGCTTTGTGGGAGCCTAGGCAGTTTGGATGTTCACCTTACTAGACCTGGATGGAGGTGGGGGTTCCTTGGACTTCCCACAGGACAGGGAACCCTGATTGCTTTTCGGGCTGGGGGGAGACTTAATTGGGGGAGGGGGAGGGAAATGGGACGCAGTGGCGGGGAAGAGACAGAAATCTTTAATAAATAAATAAATTAAAAAAAAATACCCTTGATGGAAGAATGGATAAGAAAAATGTGGTATATTTACACAATGGAGTACTGCACAGTAGAAAAAAATGACATCTTGAAATTTTCAGGAAAATGGATGGAGCTAGAAAACATTATTTTAAGTGAGATAACCCAGACATGGAAAGACAATTATCACATGTACTTACTCATAAGTGGTTATTAAACATAAAACTAAGAAAACCAGCCCACAAATCATAATCCCAGAGAACCTAGACAACAATGAGGACCCTAAGAGAGACATACATAGATCTAATCTACATGGTTAGTAGAAAAAGACAAGATCTCCTGAGTAAATTGGGAGCATGGGACCTTGGTGGAGGGTTGAAGGGGATGAGAGAGGAGAGGCAGGGCCACGAGCAGAGAAAAATGTAGATCTCAACAAAATCAATTTAAAAAAAGATGTGGAAGTACTAAATTGAGAAGATGGCAGATTGGGAAACACATGTAAACAAAACTCAAACTAGCACATTGTAAAGAGCATCTATACTCATTGATTAGCAGAATTAATACTAGGAAAAATGGCCATACTACAAAAATCTGTCTATAGGTTCAATGTAATTTCATTCAAATACCAATAATATTCTTCAAAGAGTTAATAAAACATCCAAATATTCGTTTTGAAATCCAAAAGAAACCAAATATCCAAATCAGGCCCCTGCAAAAAGAAAAACTAAGCAAAAAACAAAGCAAAACAAAATAAACCTCCAAACAAATAGAGCAATGTCAGACATCAAATTATACTACATACCGTAACACAGCCAGCAGAGTGTCACAACAAAGGTCTGCGGACTAATGTGCTATGATACAGGACCCAATAATATAACCATGTGGAGCCATATTTACCTTGTTTTTAATTTTAAAATGTATTATTTATTAGCAAATGGTACCCATTATGTTTTAAAGCCTGTTGCCTTTGCATAATAAAGAAAGCACAAAGAAATAAAATGTAGAATAAGAAGTAACTAATTTCAGTTGTTAGTTTTCACCCCCTATTGACCGTAACACTATAAAAGAGACAGTATTACTAGTTATTGAAAATCTACCCAATTTGTGACAGATCAATAAGATATTATGCTTTCAGTGCTATTTACTAAATAATATGTTATTTATGAATATATGTATACACACATACACATATATGTGAATTATTAAAGGAAAATTAATAAAAGATGGATAAAAAGAGTGCAGTACTTCAGTGAGTGTAAAGTTTCCTCCTTTAATGTAAGACAGGCAGCAAGGAGCCCAAGGGGAGAAGATAGTCCTACTTAGAAGACTGCCTGTAAATGGCGTGGGGACCTCCAAGTCTCCAGCTTGGATGTGTGGCCACCACGCTCAGTTACACTTGCAGTGTCACAGACCTCATGTACCAGTGTAAGTAACCCTAACCAATATCCCTGCAAATAACTCCAATAAACTCTGACTCAGCACATCCGACTTTGGTGGGATCCCTAGTTCTCTATGTGGGATAAATAGACTTTTGTTCACATCGGCCCAGGAAATGTGCCACACAAGCAATGCTTTGCCGTGGAATAAAATTCACGGTATGTGTCCAGCACAATAATTTTGAGAGTCATTTGAAAACCCTCCTGGATATTATCTAAAAAAATGTTTTTGATGTCACTGATTTTTGATGAAGGTGTCAAAAGCACGTGTTGGAGAAATGCTGTCTTCACGAATGGCGCTGTGAAGCTGGATATCCACATGAATAAGAATGGACAGAACTAGAGTTCTCATCCTGCAGAAAAACCAGTTCACAGTGGACAAAGGACCTTAATGTATAGCCTGAAGTGCTGAAGCTGCTGGAGGAAAGCATCGGGAAAACACTTGGAGATACTGGCGTAGGTAAGTACCTTCCTAGAAGGACTGCAGCAGCCAAGTAACAGACACAGGAATCAATAAGTAGGATTGTCGTAAATTATAAGAACTTTGCACAGCAAAAGGAACTGCCAGGAGAATTAAAATATGGATTATAGAATGGAAGAAAATCTTTCCCACCTATGCTTCACACAGGGTTTTAATATCTAGAACACAAAAAATAATTGCAAAAACAGACCATGCATATTCCCTGAGTCTTCCGATCAGTAACTAGGCTAATGAAGCAAACACATTCTGAAAAAAGAAACACAAGTGGTCGTTAAATATTTTTGAAATGTTCAGCATATTTAGCTCTCTGGGAACTGCATATTAAAACTGCTTTTTAATTGTATCTCACCCCAGAGGGAATGACTAACATCAAGAAACAAAGACAACAAAGGCTGGGAAGGAA
This sequence comes from Microtus pennsylvanicus, assembly GCF_037038515.1. Taxonomy (NCBI): domain Eukaryota; kingdom Metazoa; phylum Chordata; class Mammalia; order Rodentia; family Cricetidae; genus Microtus; species Microtus pennsylvanicus. The sequence goes on along the minus strand of NC_134583.1, from coordinate 34,086,506 downwards.
GTGGGAAATGAAGAATCCTTATTCATTGTAGTTATAATGTAAACTAGTACAGCCGTATGGAAATCACTAGGGAGGTTTCTGGGAAAATGAAAAGTAGAGGCTACCTATGTCCTCCCTATACTGCCGCTGGGTAAATACCCCAACAGACTCCACCTTGGCACAAACACAGGTATTGCACATCCATTTTTATTGCTGTCCTAATCACAGTAGATACAAAAATAGAACCAACCTAGATGCTCATCACCAGATGAACAGATGAAGAAATTTCTAACCTACACACAATGGAATTTCATACAGCAATAAAAAATGAAATCAAAACATGTATAGGAAAATGGATGAAAATGGAAATTGTGATGTTATGCAAAATAAAACATTAAAAATGATATATGTAATTTTTCATAATATGGAAATCTGAGATTTTAGTTTGCCTTTGTGTAAACATGATTGTGTGGGTGGGTGAGTAGATAGTGATAAGTAAAAAGACTAGAGATGGGAGGAGACCAACGTTCTTGAGGGTTGGGGTAAATGATACATGTTCCATGGACACATAAACAGGGCTATCGGTTAAAAAGGGGGACAGCAGTAGAGACACAGGGGTCTGAATAGGAGATGGAGATAGGACAAGTGTTGATAAGAACAGAGTATTTTTTTAAAAAGCCATAAAAAAAACCACTGTTGTGTATACGAATTTCAAGAAAATCAGTTTAAAATCAATGAATGAGATTTTCTGGAAGAGTTTGGCAACACTAATTAGCATTTGAGCAAAAAATTTCCATCACCAAAATTAAGTGACTTTTCAAACCACAAATATTATTGCACAATATACATTCTGAATAATCAGAATGGTCTCTATTGAAAAGGCCAGGAATGCCACACTGTTGCAGGTATAACACATATCATCTACTCATTCCAGAAGGGGTGACCCTGACAGACCAAAGTAACAACCACAACAATGTCCGACTGAGTGAACCATGAGATTTGTATTGGAGTTACCAACAGGAATACAGGCGTACAAGGAGTTACCCACACTCCTTGTAAGTAACTGCATCAGTAAAAGGCTCACCTCGGTGATGTGTGAACACAGATGACTCCTGAAAGCTGCAAGCATGGAACTCTTTCCATACCTTGCCTACAGCTCCATCATCTGAATCTGTCTATTCTCTGCAGCTCAACTGGTCTCTACCCTCATTTGTTTACTCAATTTTATATTGCTGGGGCTTGATCCTCAAGAACTTTCCAAGTTTGTGTTCTCATAGACATGTAACCTTTTACTTAGCTCCTGAAGCACTTGGAGAAAATGTTTGAATTTTGAAGAAACGGGAAAATGCTGTCTAACACCAGCTCAGGATGAAGGCTCCACAGAATGCCTTGTAATTAAGAGAGCTTAAGTCATTCTTAGCTCCACACAGGAAAAAGCACAAGGAGTATGGAGCCATGAGCACCCAAGCTTAGAAAGGAATGTGACAGTAATCGGGAGTAGGTGACAGTCTGAATCACCATGACTAGTGTCTCAATGAATTAAGTTCTTAGCTTGCTCTTATGGGTATTTTGGTAACTGAATTATTTATTTCTTTAAAGTACAAAAAATTAATTTCGAGGTGACAGATAAGTACAAGAGACATGGAATTTTAGAAGTTAATCCTGATTTGCACTGACATATTCAAGGCCATTTCTCTGAACAACCAAACATTAAAATTGTGTAAAACAATATACATACATACACATGACAGATACTATTTGGCATGTCTATTTCAGACATAGGCACCTTCCGTAATTTGAGGAAAGAAGAGATCCCCCAGGAGCCGACATAGTCGTAAGAGTAGGTGTCAGCATAGAGTTTTCACTAGAATTTTGCATATGCGGTTTTCAAATGTGAAGAATAAATTTCTTTCTGTTTGGAGCAAAATGATTTCTTTTATTTTGGCTGCATGGTAATAAAAGACAGATATTAATCATCTGCCACGCCCACTGACAATCTAGGTTAATTCTGCCAGTCTCCATGGAGAATGCACAGAGCCGATTTACAACTAGAGGTGAGTAACAACGGTGCAGCAGGAGAACTGCATATTCATGCCAGAACAGAATTGGAATTTAGAGGACGCCAGGGGAAGCCTAGCAAATCCTTGAAATTCCCTGCAGGGCCAGCAGTTAGCATTTAGAGGCAAGAAAATCAATAGCTTAGAGGCTGCTTGGCTATTCGAAAAGGTCAGGCTTGGGGAATGACACTGTTCGCCTGCTTTTACTAGCCCAGCTTGGAGAAATGCTCCGAATGCCCCTGTAGAAAACAAGCGCGCATGCTATGGCTCAGGCTGGCCTCAGATTGCAGCACTCTTGCCTACACCCCCATGTGCTGCAATACTAAGTATGAGCCACCCTCCTCAGCTCTCTTCTGAATATGTGAGGACACAGTGGCAGGATTCAAATACAGGCCCACCTACAAATCCTTGAAAACTATGTATCCAAATATTAAATAGAATCTAAAATAAAATAGCAATTCTGTTTGAATTTTATTTTTATTTTACATACGTCAGTATTTAATTAAAAGAACTACGATGCTTAAATATAAGAATATATGTAATTTATAAATTATTATATATTTGTTTTACAGCAATTTTGCTTGCTTGATCATGATTTTGTGATACTGATGTGAAAGATTAACAAATAAAATGCAGTTTATTGAAGGTGTTTAATTTTGAATGTAATATAGAGATATAAAGTGAATGTAAAAATGCAATTAATTTATTAATAAAAAAGTAAAATACCATGTGTTTTTTAATTTTTTTCCTTCACAAATACTAGATTTGCTTAGTAAAATGAAACTAATGTGCAATTTATATTTAATACACATTGACTATAAAATCTACTTAAATATATAAATTAAAACTTCTTATTATGTTTTGAAATCTACTGATAGTCAAATGTGATTCTTTACAATTCTAGATGTTTTCTTAAATGTATTCTGGCATGTTTGTTTACGTGTATATTTTTGCATGTGTACATGTGTATACATTTGTGAGAATGCATGTGTCTGTATATACATATGCATGTTAGAGAAGAATCTCAGGTATATCAAAAATATTGTCTACTTTTGAGGTAGACTTGCTTTCAGTTTCCACTGCTATTGTAAATGTGAAGAATTGTGGATGGGGTAGAAAATATATTTATATTTACATATGTGCGGGGGTAACACGCATCATTTGTCAAATGCTTCTAGGCCACCTTGCACAGCTGTTGCAATGATTTTATTAATCTACAGCTATCTTTGGCATTATGACTTGGAACTCAAAGAAAAGGAAGAAACTGTATTTTCATCATACTGGAAAATTGTGGTTTATATGCAACAACCTACTAAATTAATGCTCAGGCTTTCATACTCAAGATTGTCACAGTGATATTTTCTGTTAATTAAGACAAGTATGGCACAGCAAAGTGCATCAATGACTAATTCTCCATGCCTGAAACAAAACACACCTTTATCTGAATGTTTGTTGTACCACTGGCCACACTAGAAAGAGACATAGAATTGATTTCAATGCTATGATGCTTTGGACTAGGGAAAATATTTTGCAAATTCTTATATTAGGTAATAACTTAATGGTGAGTGTTTTTAATACCAAGGATTCTCTAAAGTAGAGTTCCTACTCAGAGGTTTCTCTTGCATATGTCTCGGGGTGCTAAATTAAGAAAACTATTTTATATTTCTAAACACTAGCAAACATTAGAGGTTCAAACTTTGTCATAGGGAGGAAGAAATAAGTCTTACAACATTGATAGACTTTGATATTAAAGGAGAGAAAAGAGGTCTTGATTAATCAGAAAAGTTAACGTATTAAGATTTGTAGCCATACTTCCCACAGTTTCCTGTCAAGCACGGCCAAGCTTGTGGCTAGCACTTTTAGGTTGTTGATGTAGACACTTTTGCAGTGATCAAAGCTCTGAGATACTGATGATTAAATGTAACTGGACTCTCAGGATAGAAGAATTAAAAGGTGAGAAAGGTTAAGTTTGAGATTAACTACAGTAGAGAAACTTCCTGTAGTGTAGTAGGAGGATGGATGTGTGGAAGGATCTATGAAGAAGATTCACACAGGATCTATCTTCTGAAGGTTCACGGGGAACATCAAGTTTCCAGAAATGATAGTTTCTTGGTGCAACCACAGATGCAATCCCAAGGAAAGACTCTTATCCTTGGAATAAATCTCTCCAGTATAGGCTTTTCCAATGCTGAAAATCAACAAGCCTCAAGTGTTGAACAAGCAACGATGCCAAGATCTCATTGGTGATTGACAGACATGTCAGAGGAGTCCTTCCTGAATATTCTGTTTTGAATGAGATAAAAGGATTCAGAAGTTCTGTAGAGCAATCATAATGACAGTGATTTTTCTGACTGAAAGGCAGACTTTGTTTTATTTATTAAACTGAAGGAATATGAATGTATCTACTTGAATTTGTTATAAGTTTATTACTGCATTATTATATGTGCATTACCATTGCATGACATTGTATTTTCCAATTTTCTATGTGTAAAATTTAACTTTCCAGTATGGTTATTAAGATGCTTGAAATTCAGAGATATTTGACCATATTTGATATTCTCTAAACAATATTTCACATTCATCTGCATGAATAGATAATCCTTTATCTGCATTTAATTGGCTGGAAAGCTATACAAATATTACTATGCAAACATATATCTCATGCCAAGATCTGAACACCGTGTATGTGTATATTTCTGTGAATCATGTGTATGTAGAAGTTTGTGTACATATTAGTGTGCCACTTGTTGCAGTCAGAAGTTGTCCTGTGTCTTCTTCTATTGTTCTCCACTATATTTTTTTTTTGAGATAGTATGTCTTAATGAACATGGAGCTCACAAATTTGGCAAGTCTAGCTAGGTGCCCAGAAAGCTCCATAGTCCTCCAGCCTGTTTTCTGATATTCCACCATACATGGTTCTGAGAATCTGTACTTAAGTCCTTATACTTTTGTTGCAGCACTTTATGGAATAAACCATCTCCCAGTTTCTAAAGCCTTATTTATAAAGATTCTGTGTTCACTGACCCCTGAAGACTGCATTTAAAGATATATTTTTGGCATTTCAAAGACAACCCATCAGGAAATGATCCATAGGGTAAAGAACTTGCTGTGCAAACAATAACATTTAGAGTTCAGATCCCTAGAACCCACATAGAAGGCAGAAGGCATGGCAGCCTGATGTAGTTCCAGCACATGCCTGGTGGAGATGGAATTTTCCAGTAAGCTTTCTAACTAGACCATACAACAATGAATCTGTGAACTCAGGGTTCAGCAAGAGAACTTGTCTCAATATACAAGGTGCAGAGCAATTGAAAATGTGTCAACAGTCTTCATCTTCTAATGAATAAACACACGTGTGCATGTGTACCCCCACACAAACACGCATATACATGCCAGATATATGCCTGAGCCATTGGCCAAACAGTGTTGTAATTAATATACTTTTTGTGTGATTATTAAGGTCTGGGTGGCTGGGAAATGAAAGCACAGTCTCTGTTTACAAATGTAGGTCATTTGAAATGAACAATAAAAAGAGATCTTTTCACAAAAGTTCTCCCTTAAAAGGAGTTCTCCCATAACTTGCCACATTGTTACCTTTGAATAGGTAACTGTTCTTTTAACAACACCTTTATTTTGTTGAATAAAATTCATCTCAGATATGTAGAACTCAGAAATGCTTTATCTTACTTCACCCGAGTTTTGATTTGATGGGTGAGGGTTAACAACACCTATCACACTCATGCACTTAACCAAAATCCCTGAACATTTTTCCACTTGGAGTGACTTTTCTCTTTGGCTTCTTTAGTCTCTAAATGTAACACATTGAAAGCACCAATGAGACAGCAAGACAGATCTTATTATTTTCCTTCACTTCCACATAAGTTTGGAACCCTTCTGCTTCTTAGTTTGTAGACTCTTCTTCCTTTAATCCCAGATAGTACTAAGGGGTTTAATGGAGAGGCTGAGAATTGAAAGCAGAGCACATCTAGTCCTGCTTGAAATGCTTCAGGTGAGCATCAGGTCTTGGCTAGAGAGATGACTCAGTGTTTACTGCTCTAGCAAAGGACTTGAGTTTAGACTCAATGTTTCAGCAATGTCAAATGGGTCACAATGACATTTTACTCCAGCTCTGGCCCCTGTAGGCACTGCACTCGCATGCATAATATCTCCATGCCACATACCCATAAATATATAATTAAAATAAATTACTATAAAAACTACTTCAATCTCTTTGTATGCTTCTTAGTTGTAATGTTGCAACATTATTCAAATGTACTATACAAAAAAATTGAGTTATTAGAATGGATAAACTATAAAGATAAAGAGAAGAATGAGGCAAAAATTTTCATTTTCTTAGCTATGATATTTTCTTACCTGTGATACTTGTAGTTGGTACAAGTTACAGTTTCCCCATAGTATTCATAGGGTAATTGATTGCAGATTTCCTCCAAACTTACCAGAATTTGTGGAAGTGTATAATCTATGCACAATCCATTCCTATATTCTAAACATTCTCTAGATAACTGGATGAATGTCTACGATCATAGTAGCTTTATATCGTTTAGTGAAGAATTAAAAAAAATACTTTTTGTACTTTGCATCTGTAGTATTATGCAATACATATGTAACTTAATTTGAATATTTCCATTGCAAAGTCAATTGAATTCATCAATTATAAGTCAACAGATTAGAAAGAAAAATGATATAGCTTAATTATCCACTCATACAGGTCTAGAAGCATCCAGTCTATTATGGCTGTGTAACACAATGGTTTTACTTCAAATAACACAGAACACTGTATTTTTATATCTTTCTCTTAGTGCAAGGCAGTAAAAAGCAAATGACTATTTGCACTTCTGTTGATTTATGTTGTGCACCTACTTGGTTCAATGCATTTGATTGGATCTATCTGAAAATTTGTATTTGTTAGAAGTTATGATAAAACCCTGGGTCCATTAGAGTTAAGCACAGAACACAGAAATAATAGTTTTTATTCCAAATAAATCACTTGCTACTGTGTGTTTAGGCCTGTGCCTGTCATACCGACAACAGCGAGAAACAATATGGAAGCCTAGAGCTTCCCATCAAATTGAAACAAAAGAAAAAGCACTTGGTTTGAATCCTTTGTCATGGGACTCACTCCTGACCTTTGCTGTCAGTGTGGCTGAGGGAAGGAGGCTCACGGATTCTACAAACTGAAGGCGGTGGTGGGGGCTAGGGGGCAGTTGAGAACAACTAGAAGGCTTATGAGGAATAGAAATTATTGTTATTTTTTAAACCAGTTAAGCACATGCTTCAAGTTTATTTTTTAAAATAAACTTCTGTCTAAATAATACAAGATATTTTTATAGAGAGACACAGTTGCTGAGCAGGTCTTTTAATTTACATTTCTCTCCCAACCACCTGCTAATTATCATAGCAGTGCCGAAATGCAAATTTCCTGAATTCATGTAGTAGAATACCTTCAAAATATTGTCCCCATGTGCTCTTTACTCCGAACACAGTGAGTGTTACCTTGACTGGCTCCTTTTTCCTCTTTTCTTCTCCCTCGTATATCCCTCATTTTTGTCCCCAGTACAAACTACATAGTGACAGAAACTTCACCTGGCATGCCGCTATTTAAAACACTGCTCGACAGCCTCCCATACTGACTTGTTGAGCTGTAATACTTCAGCTGTCTGTGGCAGCGATTGGAGGAAGTACAGCATTTTCAGTGTCAAACAGGAGGTATGCTGGACAGGCACAGGCAATTTTCTCTGGGAACATGCAGCCTTCTGAATCAGGCATTGTGAAAAATTCTAAGAGCCTGAGGTCTACACTTATGCACACAGAGGAATTGATTTTCTTTGTGCCTGAAGACACTGCTGCTAATTATGTTGCTCTATCTCTTTGCTAGTGGTTGGAAAATGAATCAATGGAAAACTCTTGGTCTTTGACATCCACTCTCACTGAACCATTCTTTGCTGAAGACAATGTTTTTAAGGCCTGAATACTAATACAAACATTATTTTCCATTTTAGTAATCTATTTTCATGTTCTTCTGTAAGTCTTCAGACATTCTACTCAGTTAATAATTCAAAAATAAGGCTTATTCCTATTTTCTAGAAAGCTAAATTGAGATTTTGAACACACACAGACGCACCCCTACCTTCCAGTACATTACAAATTATACACACCAAAAACATTCAGTGTTGCTTCTCAATCCAAATGGTTACTAATGACTGATTCAAAGTTTTTGAAGACATTTTCAAACTCAGGTTCAGAGATCAAAAGCCACATCTGCTGCATATACATAAAGGCAGGCATCTTTTCCACATGTTTTCATTTCTTGTACAAGACGTGATGAGTGCTTGGCATCAAGTGCTGAATGAACATCTAGGGTCAGTTAATTGAACTGAAAAATACATTAGGACTGAGTGAAAAAATTAGGGAACAATTATATACTGAGAAATGTGGCAATGATATTTGCTGTGGGGATGAAAAGGAAGAGTTTGAGAAAAGATGTTAGAAAATGTTCACCCCCAAAGACTCAGTATTACCAGAGAAAGCTCAGAAGAATGGTATTGCAAAAGGTTGAGACTGAAGGATAGAGGAAACAAAATGATAAAGATTAGAGATTCAGGAATAGAGCTAAGTCTGTATGTCTGAGGTAAAGAAGAGATCAGAGATGCAATACATAGTAGAGAAACGCAAAGGTGTGGGTGTGTGTGTGTGTGTGTGTGTGTGTGTGTGTGTGTTTGTGTGTGTGTACATGCTCATGGGCATGAGTATGAACATTTTATGGTGAAAAGTAAAATATTGAAGATGATAGTATAGAATTATTGATATGATATTCACGCACGAACAGGATCGGCAAATGCAGGAAATCCTAAAGGTGAAAGTTCAACTAGGAGACTTGAAAGCACAATCAGGGTGTTAGGCATTACCCAGTCAGGAAAGGGGCTCAAAGCTAAAGCATACAGTATATTTTGCAGGGTTTAAAATTATATTTTACAAAATTTTGCTTTAGTAAAGGAAAGAAACACATTAGGTCAAGTCCTAAATAAAATACTATCAAATAACTTGAAGTCCTTAAAGCATAATTATTAGAAATACTGAGAAACTTGTGCTGTTGGAGACTGTGGTGGGATCACATACCAGATAGAATTTGCATGTTGAAGGAGCAAAGACCAGAAACTTTTCTTCTTGCTCTGGGTTATTGGATATTTTTAGTTATGGTTATTGAAGATTCAAAAGGTAGAATAAATATTGGAAAGTACACTATAATAAGGTGCCAAACAATCTTTGAGGGTACACATATCTGAATCAGGTAGGACAAGGATCCTGTTGAGTATTGTGTGGTCATAAATTTGAGACCATTTGTCATCTAAGGTACTTATCATGAAGAAAATTGTCAAAGGGTACAATAATAGCACAATAGTTTCTAACGTTGAAATTTGAAGATTTCATTATGATTACTACTAAAATACCATTAAGCTAAAGAAGAGGAAAGAAGCCACTAGAAGAATTAAGCTGGAGACCAACCTGCAGGAGGAGTGTTTGCATAAGAATGGGTTAAGACTAGTTTCTACTATTTTACTCAATTATTATTCCTGGTTCTGTGATACTGTTAGGGTGACATTTGAGGTGGTGTATCATTCTTCTATTTATAAGGCAGTCTTTCAAAACCATTATCAAGAAAGAGAAAAATACAAAAACAAAAATTACCAATCAAGAGTCTTACTCCTTGAAGCAAATTGCATAAAATGATCATGAGAAGATGGGAAAGAAAGGTATTTATCATGAAAATCACCAGAAGCTAGCTTATTCTGAAGCTGATGCACAGAACCATAGTAGTTTACAAGTGACCTTCATCTCATTAAAGCAGGTTATAAATCAGTGGCTATGTCTATAAACAGATTACTGATGAGTCTGTAATCTGCTTTGATTTTCTGGGCCAATAGAGTATTCCATGAAAACAAAAGCATCCATTTTATAGCAAAATGGATCCGGGGAGTCTGCATGGGATTGACCTAGGCATTTTGCATCTAGGTTACAGATGTGCAGCTTGATCCTCTTGTCAGACTGGTGGGAGTGGGGGTTGGCTCCTTAAAGGGCTTTTGGGCCTCTGTTACTCATACTTGGTTACTTTGCCCAGTTTTTTTGTTTGTTTTTGCTTTTGTTTTTCAATTTGCAAATAGGATTTATTATTCAAATTTTCCTGTTTCCTCTATCCTTAGTGGAAATTACAATTTGGAAAAAAAAGACAGCATTTTAGCGATGTAAAGTTTCAATCCATCTTATCTGAGCATCAGTGTGATGGCTCAGTGGGAAACTTCTGTAGTGTGAGGCTGGTAACATTATCTTGATCATTATATGAAGAAGAAAAAAAGTAGACCTCCACAAAGTTGTCTTCCAGTCTCCACATATCTGTCATGGCCTAAAAAAGCAATCATATTATACACAAATGCACACACACACCCCAAAGGTATTTTTAAAAATAAATCTCATTGCTATTACATTCATTATATTATTTACCATCTCTGGTTAATTACCTCAATACATGGGGAGGTGCTTAGTCATACTGCAACGTGACATGCCATATTTTGTTGATATCCATGGAATACCATCCTGCCCTTTCCTGAACAGAAAGAGGGGAGGGACAGATTGTAGGGAGGGAACAGGGTGGGGTGAGGGAATGGGGAAGAGAAATGCAGCCAGGTTGTGAAATTAAAACAAAAAAGAGGGTTCTTTTTCTTTTTGTAAAGTTTCTAAGTAAAATAAAATTGCAATTGTGAAAGAAATTCAATTCCCTGTCAATCATGTGTATATCTCAAAGTTGGTGTTCAATACACACCTTTAAAATAATTAGTGTCCCGGTGTGTGGAATTTTATTGCCATCTTTGTCAGAATGGAACAGCGACAATTTATTTAACGTGAAACTCTAGCATAAATGTACAATTTCTGAAGCAATAAAGGACATTTTCAAGAATAAAATAATGGCAAAAATAATTCTAACCAAGCTAGCATAGATGAGAGAAAGTAAGGACACTTCCTTAGAAAGCTGCAGGAAACAATGATAAATGCGTGAGATTTGAAATGTTTGGGGTAAGGTTCTCTGGCAGGTGGAGAGAAGCAATCTCCTCCAGGATGAAAAATGGACATGGGCAGAGACTGACCGTTGTGGTCTTGCTTCCAGGGAACATGGAGATGACACCTACACGAAGTCATTATGCCCTTATTTTATGGATCTTGGACTAGCTTTTTGCATCTGTGTGGAACAAGAGACACATGCAAAAGAAACAAGAGAGTGATGCATTTGTAGGCAGCAGGACCTCAAAATGCCAGTCTTGCTTCCCTAGGGAAGACAAGAAGGCACAATTCTTTATGACCATCAGCTGATATTAAAATATGAAGGAACTGGAGCTAACTGATTTCAGAAAGGAAAGTACTGCAGATACTGATATTTGAGGTGTTATCCTAGTTCCTCAACTTACTCCACAGAAAAGCAAATGGCATTTATGATACAATCTCCTTATGAAGAAGGGGATTTCTTCCTGTAAGTTTAGACTACTGAGTCTCGAGTCTCCATAACTTTCCAAAACAGCAACATCTAGCCTGAGACTACAGTGTACAAGCATGGACCCACTGAACCGGCACTCAGCAACTGTCCAAGCTGTTGGATATTGTCCTTCTCTGCCATGCTCCATCTGTCAGCTTGGACTGTCGTATCCCCCAATTCTTCTCCAAGCTGTATCCAAGCATAGCTGAAGGCCAAAAAGAAAGTTGACCTAATAACACCAGGCTTCTCTTATTTCTCTAAATGCACTGTCAGTCTGCTCTCTAGAACTTTTGGATTAAAATCTTTATCGTGCTGGAATAGGTTTTGAGTTTTAACAAATACATTTCCACAAAGTCTGCACTAGTATAGAAAACTGTATTAGCATGTTCCTGGTCAGGTGAATATAGCTCTTTCTAACAGCATTCTTTACAAGGAAAAATTCTGAACATTTTCTCAAATTTAAATAAAGTTCTGTCATACCAGATGGACCCTCTTTTTTTTTACCAGCTTTTTAATAATGCATAAACAATTACACAAAAACAATATAAGAAGTGCAGTGCTGGTAATGAAATTACACAAAATAATCAGAGGATGGTGGGAAATAATACTATCTTTATTAATTGTTACTTAGACAACTCCTTGGATTTATTTAGCAAAATCAATCTTTGTAAATGCACGTGAGTGCTCCAACACTGCTGAGCATTTCCTATTTTTTTGGATGAACAAGTTTTTCTGACAAGCTAACAAAACCTTCTGTCGGTGCCCCAAATATATAAGCCAACACACTTCTGGCAAGTTATTTCATTATATCATGATTTATGATGGACATAATGACCATTTGACTTGTTATTTTCTGCCACCCTTATCTTCCTGATGTTATTGAAACCATCTAGGAAAAAGCAATGATAAGTAGAGCATAAAATATCCTAGTGAGCCCATGGGTAGGTTTTAATGTATGATTCTTCAATCGCTCATTCAAAGCAGCCAAAACTCATCATGTTAATTCAATTCCTTTTTTTTCTATAATGTAAATTTAGCTGCAGCTTCATCAAAACCTATGTTATCCTGTAAGAGTAATACAGGAATACTTTTACATGTTTAGTTTTATATTCAGGGAAGAAACAGGATGACTAGAAATTGGAACAAAATGTTAAATCCTTCATGCTAGGGTTAGATTAGAAAAGGCATTCGGTTTGGATGTTGGGAAAGGCACTAGGAGAGAGAAAGAGGGAGATGGCTACCCAGTTGGCTTTGGGGACTCCAGCAGTTCTGTTAGAGGTTTTGTTGTAACCACTGATTATAATAGCTAGTCCTTATAGCTCTGCTTTCTGTGAACTGTGTGATTCTATTAAGTAGATCTCACTTTGCCAGAGAAGTCCATAGATTAACTTTACTGCTTATGGAGGGAGATACCAATAAATGATGTTTAGTGGCTTATTTAAAAGCCATTAAACGTCTAAAAGGAATAAAAGTCTATTTACAGCTCATTGCTCATTTCTGTATTTTCATAGCAAGCACTGAAATTTCCTTAAATATCACTCCATTTTTATGTATCTGAGCTGAATAAGATGTAGCTTAATATTTAGATTTATTGCATGTGGTGGGAGGGTTGAAGGGGGAGGGGAGAGACAGGGAGGAAGCAGAGAAAAATGTAGAGCTCAATAAAAATCAATAAAAAGAAAAACAGTGACTAAAAAATTAAAAAATAAAATAAAAAATTTCATAATAACCCATGCATTACTTCAAAACAACTTGATTGGTTTTCTTTGTGCCAAGAAATGTCTAATTTAGAGAATTAGCTCATTAAGTTTTTATAAACCAGCAATTCCTCTGAGCTCCATCTTACAGACAATAATACTGAGGCAGTGTTGGTGCAAGCCTCTGGATGTCTGTATATCCCTACCAGCCTCTCCGTCTTATTTGCAAGTCCTCTTGACACGACTTCGGGTATTTGTGCTCCTCATAAACAGATCAGTGGCCAGCAGTAAAATGTCTAATGTGGCTACCAGGTCACTATGTTAAGAAATGCATGCTGTTCACTAACTGAACAAACAAGACTGACTCATTCCTCCAAATCACTGGTAGAATTCTGACTTGTATTCTGACTCTGTGTTCTGTTCCTCTAAGGAAAGTTAAGAATGATTATTAACCAATTCAGCTAAAACAACTTGGGGTTTAACACCTCAGAAGAATATGTAGCTAGGTAGGTAGAGATATAAATATCCAGATATAAGTAAGCATACCCACCAACATATAGCTGTGGACATAATCATAGAATGCATGGACAATTTCTCCAGACCTTCATGAAATTTATATATTTCATCTTTGTCACAATTTCAACCAAGGAATTACAGTGATGTTTTTAATTTTTATCTTAAAGGTGTGAAAATTGAGATTCAGAGTGGTTTCCTGTTTTTGTGGGTTCCACACATGTGAAGCTGGGCTTTAAGCAGAGTAGTTCAGCTCCAGAGTTCAATTGTCTAGCAGTTTTCATGATGGCTTGTTTCCCATGCTATTTCTAATGAGTGACTGATGAAGAAGAAGATGCAAAACCTGGAATGTTATTGCTCAAATTCAATTTTTTCCAATGAAACAAACACATGTATTTCTAATAGTGAACTTTAATAACCATGACATTTTACTAACACCATGAAAAAACTTTTTGTATGAGCAGTTATTACCTTCCACAGAAATTCGTGTGTTGTAAAGGACCGAATATATATTTAAAGTGGTACTGAACTGCCTTTCAGCACTGTTCTAGTGAATCAATATAAAAATCAATACAAAAGAGCATATCTTAGCTAATAAGTAGAATGGTTGCTATGCATTTATTTATTTATTTTTTCTATAAGACAAAGGTGAACTCTGCTATTGCACCTGACATTTTAATTCTGAGTGTTTTGGTAATAGCATTTGAAAGGGAGCAGTACTTTTTTATTAGCTTCATTTTATTCTAGTTTTGGTAGCATGCTTTTAAATCATTTCTCTGGCTATTTCTGCAAGCTCAAGTGATTTTAGCTCTTCTGTCACTGCTAGTAGGGATCTCACACTGAAAGGTCGATACAGGAGGATTTCATCATATCCTGTAATGCGCTGGGCTAGGGGCATTACTGACAGCCAAGATTTATTACTTGGTGAGTGTAATTCTTTTGCCAATGAGCGAGTACAATGGACATGTTTTCTGAAAAAAGAAATGAGGATGTGACCTCCAGCACATGTTCTGACAATAAGATGGAATGTAAAATATCAGTCCTGTCAATGAAATTAATGGTACATTATCAGCCTCTGTGAGTACGATGCGGACAGTTAGAAAATAGAAAATACAAATTTCAAATTTCTTGGTTATTCTCAATGATGAGGAAGGAGAACAAAGGAAAACAAACCCTTTTCTAAATACCTCATTGTATGGCGATTCTTTTGTTCCCTCACTCATCTTCCTCCATTCTTTTCTTTCCCTAATGCCACTTAGCATGTTTCATAAGGCTTAAAATTATTAAACACTATGTGATATAGATGACTGTTGTAAGAGAATGTAATATTTGCCTAATAAGAGTTCAAAGTGTATTTGTTTTATTATAGAAGTGTGTCACTTAATGGTGTACTCATGAGGACCTTAAGAAAGAGAATACAAAGTATAGTGACATTTGACAAACCAATGCAAACTGACTTAGCTATTAATGGATGAACATAGATTTGCATAAGTTTCAGGGTAAAATGAGAACACTCAAGCTAGGATGAACACATGAATCCTGAATGGCTATATCCAATCGTGACATCTTTTTCTATCTTGTAATTATGATTGTCTTATAATGCTTTTATTCTTAGACAGTCTTCCCATGTGGAGAGACATCTTTACCAATTTAATAAATCTACATTTGTTTCATAATTCCAGAATAGTCACAGTCTATATATTTATTTCTCAAGTCAACTTTCTCTCTGTCCCCTCCCCGTGTATGTGTGTGTGTGTGTGTGTGTGTGTGTGTGTGTGTGTGTGAAGTTTTGACTAGCCAGATTTGAATCTGGTGGCAATGTTGGAATTGTAAGGAAGGCTCTTCTTCAGGAGAAACACATAATAGGTGATCAAGAATTATTTCCTGAGGGAAACTGAGTGCTAGTGCTAATCAAATGTGGAATGAATTTCCATGAGAAAAAGTAACATTTTCATATTTTAAGTCTGTGCAGAAAAAGGTGTTTTAGACTGAAGACATTTTTCTAAAATACAGTGGAGACGGACAAAAACATTCAAACAAACACACACACGAGAAACACTGAGAAGTTCCATAAAAGGCTGTTAAGGAACATGTGGACAAGGTCTTCCGTCAGGCCACCTAGATTCTAAACTCAGAGGTGACACAAATGATTCATTATGTGCGAGATTCAGAATGTCCCTTCTGAACAGTGAGAGAGCAGCAGCTTTCTTCACTGACAATGACAGATTCAAGTAGATTCATCTCTTCATAAGCAAGTGCAGTTGCCTGCAAAAAAAGACACACAAAGGGATAGGTGGTACTGCTTTACTGTCATGGTGCAGTGTGGTGTTTACAGGTTGAGCCTTACCCTTTCTATCTACAAAACAAGAAAAGCAAGAAACCAGCCTAATGGAAAGAACCAAGGCATTGAACCTGGAAACCACACCTGGAATATTACCTAGTTACAAATTAGTGGGTAGGTGATGTTGGGGGACTCATTTAATATCTTTTGGAGTAAATGTTTACATTTTAAATATGGAAATTTATATAAAATATATGCTTATATATTTATAATTATTGGAGGATTAAATAAATATACATTTAAAGTTCCCTACAAACCCAGAGGGGGTATTGTTACCATTACTTTGAAGATTGTATTTAATTACTTAATTACATCTATTAGCAGCAAATAAAATAAATATTTTTGTCTGTGTGTGACTTCTTATAAAGTTTTAGTTGAAGATAATGGCATATATCAGATAAAATAATACGAAATAAATTTTATGTCTGGGTATGTTGAATTAAGTACTGTACCTCCAATTGTATACACAATATAAGTATTCAATTTAAGAGTATAATACTATACAATATTCAATCAGGCATAAATTTAATACATAAAACAGATAATAGAAAGAACCCTAAGAGATACAACGAATTAAATAATTTAATGTAGATTTGTTAAACTGCACAGATTAGTATAAATATGGGATTAGTCATAGGATTGAGAATTTTTACACAGACTTTGATTCTAAAAAATGTATAAAAGAAATTATATAATTAAAATAAATGGAAACTATAGGAACTTCAGTCAGGGAGGCAGGTAGGTAGGCTAACTGCAGATCCTTATATTTATTTCTCCACTCCTCCAAATCCAACCCCCCAGTCTTATCCCCAGCTATGTAGCAGAACAGCTGCTGTAGCTTCTTCCCCTACCTCGCCCCTCCCGTCGCCAGTCCATACTTCCTTCCACCTGCCCATTGCTTTAGCCCACTCTCCATCTTCAGCAGGGATTGCTGAGGGACCCACAGCGCTCTAACTAGGGAAACAGGTAGGCTAACTGCAGATCTTCATCTCTACTTCCACTCTTCCAAGACCAGTTTCCCATCTTATTTTCAGCTCCATAGAAAATTACCTGTTGTGGCCTTTCCACACTCTCTGCTCCCACTTCCAAATCACAGAGATCAGAGCCGGGCGGTGGTGGTGCACGTCTTTAATCCCAGCACTCGGGAGGCAGAGGCAGGCGGATCTCTGTGAGTTCGAGGCCAGCCTGGTCTAGAAGAGCTAGTTCCAGGACAGGAACCAAAAGCTACGGAGAAACCCTGTCTAGAAAATTTAAAAAAAAAATCGCAGAGATCTTCTCCAACCTTCTCCACTTACTGTGTTATTCCAGCCCCCAACTCCAGTAGGCATCTTCTGGAAACCCATCAGCCAAGCCTGTTAGAGAATCAACTAGGCCAGTCAAGCAGGTAGGCAAGCTTCAAACCATCACTTGCCTTCCCTTTCTCCATAGCCAATCTCTCAGCAGATTACCTGTGGTGACCTCTCTTCATTCTCTGCCTCTATTCTTAAGTGACTAAGTAGATGATGGCAGAAGAGACTGCTTGCTTTCTTCTTGTGAACTCCCCCAGACTCACCATCTTCTAGCCCAACCCCACTACTAAGTGTCTGCCCCTAATACCTAAAATCATATATTACCCAGAATTCCCAGTGGCCACACCTATCAGGATCCCAAAAGTCTTTCCTATCAGTCAACAATCCTATCAGTTAACAATCAGTTAACAATCCTCTTAGGTATCAGAGGGCACAACAGAAACCAAAGAACAAAACGTACACCTAACAAAGACAGGACCAGATATCAGCATCTAGAATTGCAATCTTTCCAAAATCAAATGCCTAGAAACCAGCATAGAAACACTAGGAAAATATAACAGCTAGGAGAGTATAACTTGACTGGAGCCTAGAACTCTACCACAGAAGGTCTTAGGTATTATAACATAGCTGAAATACAAGACAAAGACCTTAAAACAACCTTTTTGAATACAATAGAGGTCCTTAATGAAGAAATTAATAAATCCTGATGTGAGAGTTTCCTCTGTGCATTATAATTATTATTAATGAATAGAAAACTGCTTTGGATATATAGCAAGGCAGATCTTAGGTAGGCAGGGAAAGCTAGACTGAATGTTGAGAGAAGGAAAGGCATAGTCAAGAGACACCATGGATCTACCACCAGAGATAGATGTCCTATTTTCTGATAAGTCACAACCTCGTGGTGATGCACAGATTAATGGTGATGGGATAAATTAAGATGCAAGAGTTAGCAAATAAGAAGCTAGAGTTAATGGGCCAAGCAGTGATTTAATTAATACAGTTTCTGTGTGGTTATTTTGGGGCTAAGTGTCCGGGGAAAAACAAGCACCTCCTCCAACAAAATTTATTAAAGCAATTTATGGAAATATAAACAGAGGAAGGAAATGAAAAAAACTGTTCAATATCTGAAAGTGGAAATAGAATCAATAATGAAATCCCAAACTGGGGAAGCCTAAACAGGAAAAATTTAGGAACTTGAATGGGAACCTCAGAGGTTGGCAAGCCTTACCAACAGAATACAAGAGATGGAAACTAATCTCAGACACTAAAAACATTATGGAAAAAAGTGACACCCTGATCAAAAAAAAGTCAAATGTAAAAATCACCTGCTACAAAACATCTAGGAAGTCTGAGACACTTTAGAAAAAAACAAAGCTAAAAATAATAAAAGGAGAGGTAGAACAAGAAGAATCACAGGTCAAAGACACAGAATTTTTTTTCAACATAATCATAGAAAATTTCCCGAATCTAAGGAGATACCTATCAAGGTACAAGAAACATATAGAACATCAAATCAACTGGACCAAAAAAGAGCTCACCCTCCAGCACATAATAATCAGTACATTAAAAGTACAAAACAAAGAAAAATATAAGAAGCTGTAAGGGAAAATGGATAAGTAACATATAAACATATTAGGATTGCACCTGATTTCTCAATGGATGCTATAAAACTCAGAAGAGCCTGGACAGATGTTCTCCTGTCTCTAAGAGACCTCAGATGTCAACACAGATGACTATAACCAGCAAAAGTTTCAGTCACAATTAAATAGATAAAATAAGACATTCCATGAGAGTTTAAGCAGTATCTGTCTACAAATCCAGTCTTACAGAAGGCAGTAGGAGGGAAATTCCAACCTAAAGAGGTTTACCACATCCAAGAAAGCACAAGGAATAAATAATCCCAGGCCAGAAAATCAAATGAGGAGAAACAACATACACACACACACACACACACACACACACACACACACACACACAAAACCACCATCACCACCACCATCATCACCATCCTCACTACCACCAACAACCACCACTACCACAACCTACAGCAACAACATCATCATCAATGGTAACAATTCCCAATAAAAAGACTAGAACCATAATAATTGATGTAAAAACGTGATCCATCTTTTTGCTCTGTCCAAGAAACACACTGTAACAACAAGGATAGATATCACCTCTCAATAAAATAATGAAAAAGGGTATTCCAAGAATTTAATATCTGACAAAATATACTTCAAACCAAGACTAATCAGAAAAAATAGGGAAGAACATGACATATGCATCAAAGGAAAATCCACTAAAAGGACATTGCTAAGTCTTAACATCTCTGACCCCTGAACAAGGGCACTGTAGTTCATAACAGAACCAGCATTACAGCTGAAATCACATATATCCTAACACACAGATAGTGGGAGTCACTTAACTATTAAAATCGTCAATATACGGATTATCCAGACAGAAAATACTAGAGATAACTGTCATTATAAGCCAATAAATATTTACAGAAAGTTTCACTCAAACACAAAAGAATACACTTTCTTCTTAGCATGTCATCGAACTTCTCCAAAATTGACTACATACTTGGACATATATAAGAAAATTGAAACAGTACCTTGTATCCTGCCATAGATTAAAGCTGGATATTAACAACAACAGAATAGAAAGCTTTTAAACTCATGAAAAGTGAACAACTCACTATTAATTGAAAAGTGGGTTAAGACAGAAATTCACAAAGAAATTTAAAGACTTTATATAACTGAAAGAAAATGAATATACAAGCACACTCAAACAATAAAAGTGGCATTACGAAGCACATTCATAAAAGTAAAGCTTAAGTAAAAAAATATTGGAGAGACTAGCAACTTAATAGCATACCTGAAAGCTCTAGCACAAAAAGAAAAAGAAAATTACACCCCAAAAAAGTTACGGGCAAAATATAATTAAACTCAGGGCTGAAATCAATAAAATAGAAACGTAGGAAATACAGAGAATCAAGGGAACAAACAGTTGGTTCTTTGAGAAAAGCAATAAGGTAGACAAACTCTTATCTAAAGGATCTAAAATGAGGAGAGAGAATATCCAAATTAACAAAATTAGAAATGAATAAGTGGGATATAACAACAGACAGCAAAGAAATCCAGAAGATCATAAGGACATATTTTAGAACCTTGTAATCCATCAATTTGGAAAATCAAAAAAAAATTTTATTGATATTTACCACTTACCAAAGTAAAATCAAGATTGGATAAACAATTTAAACAATTCCATCGCCTCTAGTGAAATAGAAACTCTTATTAAGATCTTCACAACAGAAAAGCTCAGAGATAATTGATTTTACCATATAATTCTACCAGACTTTCAAAGAAGAGTCATGTTAACAATCTTCAAGTTATTCCACAGAATGGAAACTGAAGGAACACTGCCAAATTTGTTTTATGAGACTACCATTACCATCATGCCTAATTTAAAGACTAAACAAAAAAAGAGAATTACAGACAAATTTTCCGTATGAACATAGATTAAAAAATTCTCAGTAAAATACTTGCAAACTGATTCCAAGACCATATTAGAAAGATCACTCAGCCTGATCAAGTAGCCTTTAGCCCAGAAATTCTAGGTATGGTTCAACACTGTAAATCCATAAGTATAATTTACCATGTAAACAAACTGAAAGGCATGATTTTCTCATTAGATGCAGAAAAGGTCTTTGACAAAATCCAAAACCCCTTCAAGGTAAAAGTCCTCCAGAATTAGGGGTATTAGAGACATACCTCAACACAATAAATGCAATTTGCTGCAGGTTCATAGCAAACATCAACTGAAATGGAGCCAAACTCAAAGCAATTTCACTAAAATCAGGACAAATACAAGATTGTTCACACTCTACATGTCTATTCAATGTAGTACTTGAAATCTTAGCTAGAATAATAGGACATCTAAAGGAGATCAAGTGGCTTAAAATTGGTAAAGACATCAAAAGACCTTTATTGGCAAATGATATGATAGTTTATATAAGTGACTCCAAATATTCCACTAAGAAACTACCACAATTAATAAAGACTTTAAGCAAAGTAGCTGGATACAAAATTAATTCACAAAAATCAGTAACCCTCCTATATAGAAATCACAAATGGACCCAGAAAGAAATCAGGGAAACAACACCTATCACCATGGCCTAACATGGGGAATAGACATAAACTCTTGGCATAGGAGAAGATGTTCTGAATGGAATACCATTAGCCCAGATACTAAGATAAAAAACAAACAAACAAAAAAAAACCTAGATGTCCCTCAACAGAAGAATGGATAAAGAAAATGTGGGTACTATTCATCTGTTAAGAGAAAAGAAATTTGAAGGTAAATAGAAGAAACTAGAAAAAAATCATCCCTAGTGAGGTAACCTAGAACCAGAAACACAAATATGGTATGTCTTCACTTATAAGTGAATATTAGCTGTTAAGTAAATGATCACTAAGCTACATTCCAAAAAACACAGAGTTAGAAACAGGGTAAGAATGGATGGGGAAGAGATGGATCTCCTTAGAAAATGAAATAAAATAGTTATGAGCTAATGAGGGTGCAGAAAAGGAATGGGTGAGTCAAGGGGTAGGGGCAAGGAAGAGGGGGATGAGAGAGGCAGTATGGAAAAAAACAACTAAAATTGCATGCCATTTGAGGAGCAGTATGGAAGCAATACAATAGATGCTTCAGAAGATATATACATATATGAAGACAATCAAAATGATTTTTCCAAATAAAGGGTGTAGACACAGCCCAACTGATCATAACAGAAGAGAAAACTCAAACAATATATATAAAAAATCTCAGGAAAACTCTTATAAAGTAAACTTGTGTGACTAAAACTTTAAGACGCTGAAGAAAACAATGGAAGAAGATATCAGACAATGGATTATCTCTGGGCTCATGAATCAGTAGGATTTAACATAGTAAAAATGGCCATCCTACCAAAAACAATCTACAGATTCAATGCAATCCCCTTCAAAGTTTCAGCACAATTCTTTACAGATCTTGAAAGAGCATTTTTCAATTTCATAAAGAAAAAGAACACACACATACAAACAAAAAAATAGTTTAAAAACTATCCTGAATAATAAAATACCTGTTGGAGGTACCACCATCACCAAGTCAAGTTATACTGCAGACCTATAGTAACAAAAACAGGATAGTATTTTCCTCACAACAGACCCATTGATGAGTGGAATTGAATTGAAGACCCAGACATAAATCCACACCAATGAACATTATGTTTTTGCTAAGGAAGCCAAAAGTAGGCATTGGAAAAAAGAACATCTTTTGCAAATGATGCTGTCTAAATGGATAACTATATGCAGATGAGTCCAAATAGATCCATACTTATCACACTGCACAAAAATTAACTCTAAATGTATCAGATATCTCAGCCTAAAATGAGGTACACTGAAGCTGATAGAGGAAAAGGAGGGGAATAGCTTTGAACTCATTGACACAGGAAAAGACCTTCTGAACAGAACACATTCGCACAGAGGCAAGATCAACCATTGATAAGTGGGTCTCCATGAAACTAAAAGCTGCACAGCAAAGGAAATAATCCTTCAAACAAAGCAGCAACCTGCATAATGACAAAAGATTTTCATTAATTTACACAACCAACAGAGGCTAATATCCAAAATATATAAAGTACTCAAAACACTATGCATCAAAAAACCCCACAAACAAACAAAAATCTCAATTTAAAAATGGAGTATAGATATAAATTTTAATCCTCAATAGAGTAAGTTCAAGTGTTGGAGAAACATCTAAAAAAAAGGTAAAATGTCCTTAGCCATTAGGGAAATGCAAATCAAAACGAAATTTCATCTCACACCTGTCAGACTGGGTAAGCTCAAAAAAAACATAAGCGACAACTCATGTTACAGAGGATGTGGAACAAGGGGAACATTCTTCCATTGCTGGTGGGAGTGAAAACTACAGCCAATATGAAAGTAAATCCTCAGAAAATTGAGAATCAATTTACCTCAAGACCCTAGTATTCTATCTACTCTTGTTCATGCACCCAAAGGACACTTCATCCTTCCTCCCATAAAGACACTTGCCCAACTATGTTCATTGAGGCTTCATAATAACCAGAAATTGGAAACAACCTCAATGTCCCTCTTCTGAAGAATGGATATAGAAAATGTGTTCTAATGGATATAGAAATTTGTGCAATGGAATATTACTCAGCCACTCAGTGGCTTTTAAAACATGACATTATGAAATTTTCAGGCAAATGGATGTAATTAAAAATATATCATGAGTGAAATAAGTCAGACTGAAAGATAAATGTGCTATGTATTCACTTATAATTGGATATTACCTGTTAAGTAAATGATAATCAAGCTGCAACCTACAGACACATAGAGGTTAGCTAAAGAGGAGGGCTCTGGGTGGGCAGACAAATGGATCTTCCTAGGAAAGAGCAAATAGAATAGATTTTGCAGGTGGACCTGGGGCATGTGGGGATGGAAGCAGGAGGGATCAGATTTGAGGGTGAAGGAAGCAGAGTAAATTTTAGGGAGAGACAACTGGAGTGGACTGAGGTTGGTAAATTTTGATTGTCAACCTAATTGAATTATGAGTCTTATAGGGCATCTTTGATGAATCTCTGAAGATGTCCCAGACCCGCCGTGAATATGGGCAGTACCTTGCCATGTGCCAAGGTCCCAGAGCGAGTAATAAAAATGGAACATAAACAGAGTGTCAGCATCACTCATTTTCTGCTTTTTGATCCGCCCAGATAAGCAAACAGACTCCTGCCACCAAGGACAAGCCCTGCACTGCCACCGCGTGTCCACTAACCTCACGGACTGAATGCACTGAACTGTGAGGCAAAATCAACCTTTCATCTCTTAAATTGCTTCTTTTCAGATATCTGGTCACAAGAATGTGAAAAGTCACTAAAATGTCCCCAGTGGGATCAAATAGATTGTAGAAAGGAGGACTTAAAAATTTTTGAACAGAAGGCTAAGTGTGTGTGTGTCATATAGCAATTGATTTGCAGTGACAGAATTGAAAGCCTTTTTTTCCCCCTGTAGAATCTTTTTAAGTAAGTCAGACTGATCTCAAATTCATGACACAGCTAAGGACCAAGTGGAGGTACCATACGTATGTCACCGTGCCTGGGAAGGGCTCAGTGTTTGGGGAAGGTCTGGTGATCTGCGTGATCAACATAGACATGGTGAGAAGTGGTAATGTCTGTGTGTGCATGTGGCAGGTAAGATGACTGAGCAAACGGAGTGTGGCAGCAGCAATGCCAGGCACTTATTCACAATTCCACGGTGTCTGTGAATATACAGAATGAGATAGGAGTGTTAATATTAAAATAATATATAGCTGAAGAGCAGTTTTGTGTTATTGGGCATTTATGAAAACTTCTATTCAAATTAGTAGTTCAAAAATGTAAATACTCCAAATAATTTGCAAGGAATTGTGAACTATATCATATGACAATGTCAGTTACTTAGCAACTGGTTAAAATATTTTTTCTGAAAATATATAATTTATAAATTTTAGACATTGAAGTAAGATTTAGAATTTATTTTTGCTGTTATAAAATAAACAAGATTTTAAAATATAGTAAAAATGATTCTACTAAAATTTTAAATCTAGAAAAAAAATTCTCAGTGGAGTAAAAATTTCTGTTAAGGAAATTCAGAGTTTAAGTTCCAAACAATGAAAAAGAAGGTCTTTGGGGTTAGATCACCGATTGGGTGTGTCTCTGTGTAGCTACAGGTGTGCCAGAAAAGCAGTAGGACCAACAAAATGAAGCCATTGTCTCACTTCCTCTAGAGGCGAGCATGCTCCGCCACTATGTCCATCTCTTCTCTTGTTTGGCTTCGGTGTTTTGTTGTCAGTTTGTGACTCTTTTATTGGTAACCCCAATGTTCTATTTAATTTTTTTAATAACTTCTACTAAAACCTCTTCTTATTTGGACACAACTTTCAGCTTCTACATGTCTACTGCTATGTGTTTTGGACATGAGCTCCTGGAACCTTCCCAAAGCATTCCTCCTTTTGGCTACAGATGCTGTGATCTGGAGCAGTCTATGTCAAAAGCAGTCACCAAAAGCTATTTTTGGCAGGTGAACAATCGTATCTTTTAAAAAGATGACCTTGCCAAAGATACTCATCAAGTAAGTATATTAAAAGGTGCTGCATATAAAGCCAACTAATATGAATGTCAACAACAGGTAGCTGTCACTACCTGTCTCTGAGAATGCCAGAGTCCCCAACGGTGAAAATACTGAAGGCTAAGATCTGAAGCAACAAGTTTCATTCCTCCCTTCAGAATTGTGAAGCAACGTAGGAGGGAGGCTCAGAGTTTTCATAGAAAACTAAACTTGCTCTTACAGAATGATCCAACAATCATATCCTGTGGCATTTTCCCCGAGGACTTGGAAGCTTATATCTGTACAAAGACCTGCACACAGATGCTTACAAAATCTTCTTCATTCATAGTAGCAGGAACTTGCAAGCAAACAATGATATCCTTCAGGAGGTGAATTGCTAAGAAAACTATGGCACATCTAGACAGCACTACAGAACTGAGGTCCAAGACATAAAAGGAACTTAGGAAATTAAATGTACATGGTTAAAGGAAAGAAGCTAAAAGCTAAATTATATAACAAATTCATATACTAGGAAAGCTTTAAGGTAATAAAATTATCAATAGTTTCAAGAAGTTGGGAGGGAGTGATGAAAGGGCAAAGGATAGAGAATTTTTAGGGCACTGGAACAGTTCTGTATGTTCCTAGTGGTGAGCACATGTCACTTAAGACTGTGCATATGGAACGCTGAGTGTGCCTAATGTACACTGTGAACTTGGAGTCATCATGGTATGTCGTTGTATGTTCGTCATTTGGATGAGTGGAGGCTACCCATGTGTGGCACCAGGAGCATTATGAAAAATTAAAACTTCTTCCCAGTTCTGTATGAACCTAAGACTGAAAATGTAGACATAACGACTAAGAAATATTTGTAAAATGAAAACAAAAACAAAGAACAGGACTAGCGAGGTGCCTCAGTGTGCAAAGGTTCTTACCTGACAATCTGAGTACAATCCCTGTGACTTAATGGTTGAATCAGTGAATCAGCTACACACACACACACACACACACACACACACACACACACACGCACACATCTTCGTAGTAACCTGACTTGATTCTTTTGGATAAATAACCCAAAACTGGTAGATGTGAAACATATATAAATTCTATTTTGAATTTTTGAGGAACTTCCACACTGAATTCCACAGTGGCTAGACTAATTTATATTCCTACCATCAACATACATAATTTTTTTCTCCTGCATCATTACAATGTTTATTGTTTATTATTTTCTTCTCCAGTAGCCAATCTGACTTGAGTGAGGTGGAATCTCAATGTCATTTTTATTTACATCAACCTTATGATCAACACTGCTAAATTTTAAAATATATTTATTGACCATCTGTACATCTCCATTTGAAAAGTCTTTGTTCTATTCTTTTGTTCATTTAATAATACAGATTGTTGTTGTTTACTACTTGAGTATATAAGGTGTTTTGAATTATTCCTATATTGAATAAATAGCTGAAAAATATTTTATCCCTGTATTTTATTTTATTAGGTGTACAGAAAATTCTAAATTTGGTACAATCTCATTTGTATAATTCTTGCTACTCACAGGGCTATTTGGTCTTTTTATGGTCATTGCTTGTACCTGTATCTTGAAGAGTTTCCTCTATGTTCCTAGATTAGCTTCAAATTTTCAGATTTTTGGTCCATTTGTATTGATTTTTGTACAGGTTGAGAAGTCAAGATCTAGTTTCTGTCTTGTATGTGCATACCCAGTCTCCTCAGGACTACTTAATAAAGAGATTTTCCTTTTTCTAGTATATGTTCTCAATTCAACATCTTTGTCAAGAATCAGATGTGTGTATAAACTCATGAGTATATACATGCATATATGTATGTATGCATATGTGTGTGCTTGTGTGTTTATTTCTGGAACTTCTTTCTATTACCTTAGTTTGTAACACTGTTTTGTGACAATACCATACTATTTCTGTGTCTATGGCTCTTTTTACTTTATGTTTAAGTCAGATATTATGATACCTCCAATATTTTTTTATGCACACTATCATCTAAGCAGAGTATATAAAGAAAATCAAAAACAAAAAAAAAATCCCACATAAGCATTTCAACTAGGGAAGAATAATACAATTCACTAAAAATTTATGAAAAATGGAGGACTACATCTCAACATAATAATACATACACATACACACCTAACCTATAGCCATCATGATACTGACTGAGGAAGAAGTGAAAGCTGTTAATTGCAGATCTGTCAAGGTGTAAGGGTATCCACTGCCACCAGTTTCATTTACTATAGGGCTTGAAATCTTGTCCTGACCAATAAAACAAGGGAAATAAATGAAGTGACACAAATAGGGAAAGAAGGAACAAATATCATTGCTGCAAAGGATGAGATCCTTACTTAGGAGGACTCAGAAAGCCCACAAGGAGACATTTAGATCTGATGATAAATTTCAGCAAAGTTGGAGTATACAGAAGTCATTAAACAAAGCTCAAAAACTTTTCTCTTTACAAACAAAGGAACTTGTTTGCTTAAAATGAAATTAGAGAAAAAAAATCCCATTTTCAGTAACTTCCAAAAAAAAAAAATCCTAAAGCACGAGCTTATCTTAAGATGCTAAATATTTCCACAATAAAATCTGTAATCTGTAGAAGAAATTTCAGAGGCCACTGACAGAGGAAGGTCATTAGCTAATAAAGAAACTGCCTTGGCCCATTTGATAGACCAGCCTTTAGGTGGGTGGAGTAAACAGAACAGAATGCTGGGAGGAAGAGGAAGTGAGCTCAGACTCGATAGCTCTGCTCTCTGAGGCAGACAGGATGAAGCTCCAACCCAGGATGGACGTAGGCTAGAATCTTCCCAGTAAGCTCATCTTGGGGTGCTACACACATTATTAGAAATGGGCTAGTCCAGGTGCGAGGGTTAGCTGAGAAGAGGCTAGATATAACGGGCCAAGCAGTGTTTATATGAATATATAAATTAGTGTTTATATGAATATATGAATTAGTGTGTTGTTATTTCGGGGCATAAGCTAGCCAGGAGGCTGGGAGATGGGCTGCAGGAATGCAGCCTGCAGCTCCCTACAACAGGCCACTAAAAACCTCAAAGGCTGCTTATAGCTATGAATCGGCAAAGTTAATATTGTTAAAGTGGTCATACTACAAAAGGTAGTAGGCTAACAAACATTCCAGTGATGTTCTCAAAAATGGGGAAAAGATATCTAAGTTCATATGGAAAGAGACTATCCTAGCTCTCTGGTTGCATAATTCCAGATCTAATTAAGTCTCCCCCACTCCCTCCCTTCATGCCCACAATATCCTACTCTGGTGTCCTTCACAGTATCCTTTCTACTTCTTGAGCACCTGCACTAGTACAGTAACAATACTGGTTTCTCATGGTTTTCAGCTGTTTATTGTTAACAAAGCATATTCTTGTATTCTATAAACTTTTTTACAATTATTCATTTAGTGAACAATATTTCTCTGCAGCCTGATTTTCAGGGAAGAAATTATGGAACAACTTGCTTAGCTTCTTTAGCTAAGTTCCTGAGTTGTGTTCAAGACCAGTTTTATGTAATAGGTTAGTTTCTAACTCACCTGGTATGAATTTTTTTTTTGGCATTGATGTCATGCTGCTGCACAAGATAGATACAATTTTCTTTTTATTCAGAAAAGTTAGAATCTGGCTCAAGGTTCATCCTACCAAGGCACATCGTTCCACTGTGCCTGAAGGTTACTTTAAAGTACACATCACAATCATCCATCATGGTTTTCATAATGCTTTCACTACAAACATAGTAAATTTACTGCTATTTGTGTGTTTCCAATGATAGTTGATATGTACCGGCTGGTAAATGTACTGTTCTTTAAGTATGTGTTTCTAATTATAGTAGCTATGTGCCAGCTGGTTCATGATGGAACCTAGAAGACAATCATTGCCACATAAAATCACCTATTTGGCCACATGGAATACAAGTCCTGTTGTCTGTATTTTTAGAGTATCTAATATATATATTTTTTTCACATATCTGTCTCTATTTCTGTTCTCATTTTGTTAGATAAAAGGCTTATTTCCTGATTAAATTGCTGTAATCTCAAAATGGGTGTCTCTTTCTTAAATTCACACTTGCCACAGTGCTTTTTAAAAAATGTATAACAGGTCTTTGAGGCATTGCTTTCAAAGGCTTTCATTACATGCAAATTTTGTGCGTGCATGTCCAAACTTCCCGGCAAAGGACTTTATTATCTCACCACTGAATAAATCCATTATTTCCTGTTAGAAGAGCCTGAGACCCACACTGCATCCTGACACTTCACTGTATTAACACATTTGTCAGCCCACACATGGGTGGTCCAAGGTCCTTCCTCCTTATGCCTCTTTCCCACTGCACCAGAGTCACTCCAGGGTTTTAGATAGTATAATCATGTGGTTTGTTGTCCTGACTGTGTCAATATTGAGAGAGAAACAGGAATTATTAACAAGAACACTGAAAAAGATACATACTAACTAATTTTATAGCAGGTAACATACAATGGCTTAATCAAAACAGTCTTAATTGTGTTCCCATCATTCTCTGAGTTTGCTTCAATGACACTAACCATATATTATAAAAAAACAAACTTGCTTCTCTTTTTAATTTCTTCAGTCAAAAACAAGTTTGATTTGCCCAACCTTGTCTCCAGAAAGCTTTGCATACATTTTATTGCCTTCTAGGTGTTCAGTATTTGTAAAATATGTCATTAAATGAATACTCTCAGAAATTTCACTTACCACCTGGACCTACATTAAGCTTTGTTGGTTACCTGGGAACAAATAACTCATAGCATAGTATACATAGGGACATAATTCTATGGATCTCAAAATGGTTATAATGTGCTGCTCATATAATGAATGATTAACATCTGTGAAGACTTTAATGGGTGGGGCAATATAGGAGTATCTCTAGATAATATGTTATTTTTAGGAGATAGCATGTCATATTTATAAATGCCTGAAATTTTCAGTGTAGTCTACTATAGAAAAGGAATATTTAAACCATAGAAGAAAGTGTTTCATTTAACCGTCAGAGAAAAATCATCTATATTATTCAGGTTTCTCCACAAAAGACAACTTACAGTGCACATAGTAACTCTAGATCCAGATGTGGAGAGACTGACTTACACAGTGACTCCAACTACACAATGTTCTGTCCATAAGCTGAAGACCCAGAAGAGCCAGCAGTATTTCTAGAAAAGGCTGAGAACCACCAGTCCATGGGTAGAGGACCACAGCCATAGAGAGATCTGATTCTCTCTCCCCACTTCTGTTAAGACATGTAGTGGGAAGGCAACACCCTCACTGAAGTTCATCCAGACTGATCAATTCAAGTACTAATGTTTTAGAAATGTCATCACAGGATGCTTTTCTACAGTAACCCACCCTGAAATTTTCAGTTATTTATAAGTATAATGTGCTACCATCTAAAGATGATATCACTGAGAGAAATTCCTACTTTGTCCCACCTACAAAATCTCCAGAGATGTTAATTGTGCCATGAAAATAGGTGTGGCACATTATTCTGCAACAGCACATTATCCTACTTAAACAGGATAAAATTTAGCCAAATATGCAGATCCTCCATGATCTAGACAAGCTGATAAATAAAATTAGCTATCTGATCAACCATGTGGCTTATCAAATAATTCTGAAAAATTTGGTAGTAACTAGAAAAATTGTGACATGGAGGTAAATAATAGGGTTTGTCCCTCACAAACATTGTATATCCCTGTGCAGTGTGTGGTATGGTGTTCTCACATAAATGTGAGGTGTATGTACCTGTGGGTATGCACGAAAGCGAGAGAAAGGTTTCAGTGGTCCTCCTGTATCACTCTTGCTTTGTCCTTTGATTAAAAGTCTCTGCCTTAACCCAGACCTTGTTTTTATGGTTGGGCTGGCAGCCAGAAATCCCCTCTTGTCCCTGGAGTCACATAGGGCTGGGCTTAAAGCTACCTGAAACTGTATCTAGCCTGCTATATGGGTTCTGGATGTGAAATTGGGACCTTAAGCTGGTGAAATCTGAACAACCGAATCATCTCTGCAGACATTGACCTTAAAGAAATGATTGTAAAAAACAAACCGACAAAACAAAATAATAGCAACAAATACAAAACAAGGCGTTGCAGGGAGTACCTTTGTAAACCTGTATCAGTATTCTATCTCTCTTAAAGATGGTTTGGATCCATAACATGCTTCATGATGGTTAAGTGAGCAATTGTCTTAGCCTATATTAGTATTAGTTACTTTTATATTGCTAAATATAAAACATCATTGATAAAACATCATGACCAAGGCAAGGCAACTTATAGAAAACAGGGTTTATTCGGACTTTTTCAAGAATGATGAAAGTCCATCACCATTGTGCTAGGGAATCATGATACAAGGCAGACATGATGACTGCGGCAGCAAGCTGAGAAATCACATCTTATTTTTATTGATTTTATTGAGCTATACATTTTTTTGCTCCCCTCACTAGATTCCCCCTCTCCTCCTCTTTAATAATCTCCCAATTTAATCAGGAGATCTTGTCTTTTCTACTTCCCATGTAGATTAGATCCATACATGTCTCTCTTAGGGTTCTCAGTGTTGCCTAGGTTCTCTGAGATTGTGAACTGTAGCTTCTTTTTGCCTTCTGTCTAAAAGCCACTTATGAGTGAGTACGTATGATATTTGTCTTTCTGGGTCTGGGTTATCTCACTCAATATGATGTTGAAAACTTACATCTTAAACCACAAACAGAAAGTGGAGAGAGCAAACAGGGAATGTTTAAAGTACTAAAAGCACCATCCACCCCCAGTAATATACCTCCTTCAGCAAGGTTATACCTCATAAACCTATCCAAACACGAACACCAACTGGGGGCTACAAATTTAAACATCTGTGCCTAGGGGGCATATTACAATTCAAACCGCCACATGACAAAGTTCCTGAAGGTTGTCATTTTGCATCCACACTTAGCAAAAAGAGCTTCTGATGGAGGAGGGTCATCTGTCATCTGTTGCTTTCATTGGTTAATTAATAAAGAAACTGCTTGGCCTGATAGGTCAGAACATAGGTGGGTGGAGTAGACAGAACAGAGTGCTGGGAAGAAGGCAATGAGACAGATGCCATAGCTCTCCTCTCCGAGATGGACACAGGTTAAGAATCTTCCTGGTAAGCCACCACCTCGTGGTGCTATACAAATTAGTAGAAATGGGTTAATCAAGATGTGAGAGTTAGCCAGTAAGAGGCTAGAGCTAATGGGCCAAGCAGTGTTTAAAAGAATACAGTTTGTGTGTTGTTATTTCTGGGGCTAAGCTAGCTGTGCGGGAGCTGGGTGGGAACACAGCCCGCAGCTCCCTTCTACAAGCTTCTGGGACAAAGCTGGGGTCTTTTGATGACTATGAACACATTGACTGTTCCACTGATTATGTTCTATAATATAATCAACAACAAAGATAAATATCAACATTTTGGGAAAACAAAAAACACAGTTTCAATATTTTGTTTTTTCTATAGTGCTTCTTCAACTTCTTTCACAATGATCTTTTCTGTGTTTATAACAATTTGACATGTTATATAATGGTATATTAACTATGTAGCCTTTTGGGAAAAATAATAAAACTAGGGTTACAGCATGATATGAAAATAGTTAATATTTACATGAATATCTTTGCTGTAACACTTAAGTTCCTTCAGTGATTGATAGTAAAAATAAAATAAATTATGCTTCATTTCTTTTTTATTATTTTATTTTATTTTAAAATAATCTTATTTTATATACCAATCCAAGTTTCCTATCCCTCTGGTTTTCCCATTCCACTTGCCTCCTCCCTTCCCTTCCCCCGTCCACTCTTCAAATGGGGAATCAACAAATCCTGTCATATCACTTGAGACAGGACCAAGGCCTCCCCCGCCCCTGAATCTAGGCTGAGCAACGTACCCCTCCATTGATGAATGAGCTCCAAAAAGCCAGTTCAAGCACTTTGAATAGATACTGGTTCCACTGCTAGTGGCCCCAGGAACTGCCTAAGCCACACAACCGTCACCCACGTTCAGAGGGCCTAGTTTGGTCTTATGCAGGTTCTTCAGCTGTTAGTCAGCCACTTTGGAAATCAGTATGATGGTTTCTTAGAAAATTGGGAATCAATCCACCTCAAGACCAGCAATACCCAAAGGATGCAGATCCATACCACAAGGACATTTTTTGAACTATGTTCATAGCAGTATTATTCATAATAGCCAGAACCGGAAAACAATCTAGTTGTCCCTCAACTGAAAAATGGATAAAGAAAATGTGGCACATTTACACAATAGAATACTACTCAGCAGTAAAAAACAACGATGTCTGGAAATTTTCAGGCAAATGGATAGAACTACAAAAAACCAAAAACTAAAACAGAAAACATCCTGAGTTTCATCCAGACACAGAAAGACAGAGTATGTACTCACTTCTAAGTAGATTCTAGATGTAAAGCAAATGATAACCAGCTTACAGTTCTCAACCTCAAAGAAGACAAGAAAAAAGGAGACATCTTTTTTATTTTTGTATATGTTATGTGTACATAAAAATATCTAGACACACATTGTTTTATTTCATGTTGTATTATTTATGAGAGCTAGTTTCTTAAAGTCAACCATGGGACTATTTCAGAACTGAGTCTGGTGGCAGCATAAATCTCTCATTTACTACGATAGAAGAGTGGTTGACCGACCCACTTTCTGTGTTCAGCTGGTTCACAGTATATTCTCACACTAAAAAGAGATTATATGGGACCATAAATATGAGGGACTGAGATCATAGGGAACACTTAGGGAGTCCTTTTGTAACAGGCACATTTATTTAAGGAGAAAAAAATGCTGGCAAAGCTCTCATTAAAAAGGTGATAATAGATCGGATCTTGGGAGGAACAATGAGACTCAACTATGTGCTAGTTTTTGGAATAACATCCGATGACCGAGCAAGCCACCTGAAGGGGAAAGGTGTTTGACAATTTTGAGAAATAGGCAGAAGGCAGCTGTGCCTAAACGAGAATAAGTAAAAAAAAAGAAGAGAAAACAATGAAGCCAGAGAACTCTCCAGGACAGGGTAAGGATGGAAAAAGATGGTAGCCATAATTGTGGAAAACTTTAGAAATTTTTTTCGTAGGTAGCTATAGAAATTTGACATTTATATATAGTAAAATCAAGCAACAAAGGAGGGGTGAGGGTATCAAGACAATATAAGTTATATAAAGGTGTCACCACCTGGGAACAAAAGTGGGAGGCACAAAGGTGTGGGAAGATTTTAGAAGACTCACGGAGCAGTCATAATAGAAGTGACAGTGGAAATGAAAAGACTTGGTTAGGTATAGATGCAATATTGAAAGTAGATTGACCTTTGAGTTTATTTTTTTCTTTCATTCTGTAAACAAAGTAGCAATTTCCAAACCTTTATTGTCAATGGCTTTCCTACCTCAAGGGGGTGTTGTGGGCACACCTTTGGTTCTAACACTCAGGAGGAAGTGGCAAGTTGATTTAAGTAGAGTTGAAGGACAATCTGTTCTACATAGGGAGTTCGAGGGAGGAACTTTACATAGGTAGGCCAATCGGGGGTATCTAGGAAGACCCTGTCTTAAAAATTAATAAACAAGAGTAACAAATATATAGACCGGGAGAGAGACCATGTCTCAAATATTAATAAGCAAGCATAACAAATGTATAGGTCAGGAGAGATGGCTCAGTGGTAGCATGTACAACTATTCTGGAGTTCAGTTCTTGGGTTCACAGCCATCTACATTCTAACTTCAGGGGATCCAATGGCTTTGGCCACGAGGGACACCTGCACATATGTGCATATATTCACACAAACACAATTTTTAAATTATAGAATTAAATCTCTTAAAATCAAGATTAATGTGGTATCTCTAGGAAACTGATCTATAACCTGCCACTCTCGGGGGAAGGGCAGAATTACCATGGTCCACCAGACTGCTCAAACAAAGAAGGAAAAGCATCCAAAAGAGGAGAGAACCTGGTGTGTAGGAAAAGCTGTGCAATGTCTAGTCTAAATATTTGATAATCAGCTGCCATGTCAGTAAGTACCAGCTCCCCCAAATGAAACAAAAAAAATCAACCTACGCCAAGCCAAATTCTAGGAGAAAAATCGAAAAATCACTTCAACTTTTATTGTATCTTATTCCTGACAAATTAGTAAATTTTAGAAAAAGTGGCAAGAATTTCATAGACCAGTAAATGAGTATCGAAAAAGAAGATTTAAAATAGCATGTTAGCAGTATTCTGAATCTCTTGTGAGCTGACCCTGAGTCTACAAAATTGTGGTAACTAAAAGAAACACCCTCTATGTATGTTGAAGGATAAAGCTGAGTTCTTGAAGTCTGGAGTCTTCACCATCTTGTTGGCCCAGAAAATCTAAGTTTTTATAAGGTAGGCATGGATTATTTTCTTTTTCAAATTCTCTAGTGGCCTGCAAAGAGAATAAGCTTTTATCTTGCAGCCCCAAGAAGCTGAGGCAATTAGGCGAAGATCAAGAGCCCCAGGATGTTTCATTTCAGCTGTTACCTGGGCTCTAAAGCTGGAGTCTATTATTTCCGAAGCCTGCTTTACTTACACACAAATGTGACAGTGGTAATTCATTAGGGTGGTTTTACTTTAGTTACTTGTTCTCACCATTAAGCCCTTTTCATAATTGCTAATTAGATGTCATGAACGTATTACTAGAGGATGGAGTCTGTTTCTGTGAGGCTGTTGGCACATCAGTTGCTCTGTGTGTTGCCCCGTGTGAGTACGTATACAAAACTTGCCTAAAGAGCTCAGTGACACTTGCCTCATTATCTTCTGACCATATGTGGCCAATTACATTTCCTCTGTTTTTAATAATGTGCTTGTTGATTTACTAGTCCACATTCTTCTCTGATCATTAATTTTTATGGGATTTCATCCTCTGAATCATCCTCACGTGGTTTGTTACAGCAGCGCTTTCTTGCCACCACGTATTTTAAGCTTATAAACAGAATACAGAAATGTATTGTTCCCATAGAAACCTTCAAGCCCTGCAGAACCAAAGCTCTGAATCTGCAGCTGTTACTAAATGATGGTTCATGGCCTGTAGCGGCATACTTTAATGTCCCATGCCCCTAACACGAAGATGCAGTTAACCCTCATGCCATTACATCTAATTGTTTATTTTATTTTCATTTTAACTAGCTTGGTTCTGGTCAAAGCACTGGAGCAGTCTATCACAGTTCACCAAGCCAGGTTCCCTGAGAACAAGAAGATGTGTTCTGAAGAAGAGAATGGCAGTTAATGGTGGAATTCCTAAAATTCTTATTCATTCATTCACTCACTCATTCAGCTTTGATTATCAACTAACTGGAATGAGGCAGGCCTACTTCAGTCCTAGGAAGTCTAGTGATGAGCAAGACAAAGTCTCAGACTTTGTGATGCTGACAATCTAGTGAATAGGGAAATCAAATGTGTGTGTGTGTATGTGTGTGTGTGTGTGTGTATGCAATTATATGTAGTAGTATTAACCTTGTGGTATGGAAAAGAGGTGATATATATGTTAATGGTTGTAACTTGTTTTGTCAAGGCCATCCATCAATGGTAAAGTAAGCCTTAGTGACTTTCTTGCTATTAAAAGGAAGGTGAATGTGCCCATGTCTTACATACTTCTTTCCTAACCCATGGAGGAGTGCCAGTCTCCTAACCTGTGGAGGAGTTCTGGTAACCTAACCTGTGGAGGAATTCCAGTATCCTAATCTGTGGAGGAGCTTCAATATCCAAGTGCTTAACGCCAAGAAGAGGAGTTTGCCAAGTGACTTGGAAATAGAAAAGAGGAAAAGGAGTTAATAGAAGTGATCATGTGGTGTTTCATGAACCAAGGTAAAGTTACTGAACTGTGTCCTGAGCACAGTAAGCACTGAACATCAAGTACATTTGCAGTGTGATAGCAAGTTTCTCCATTTGTAGTAAAGATAATTAACCATCAGGACCAGAACAGAGGCTGAAAGGCCAGCAATGTTGCTGTTGCAGCCATTTTTGGTTCAGAAGAGAGAACATTCAAAAAGGTTTAGGGGTAGTTGAAAGATAGAACCAATAAGTCATATTGATGTTTTGAACATAATTTGTGAAGAAAAGGAGTCAAAGTAACTAATAATAATCAGTGTTCTAAGTGGATAGGTTAATGGTGATAACTGTCACCAAGGCAGAATACTGAGAACAAAGACAGAGGAAGGAGTCCTGCTTTAAACATGCAGAGGTGGAGCTCTCAAGGTTTTGCTCATGTGTACAAGTTTGGCACTTAGAAAGATTAAAGCAGGAATTATATGTCATA
This sequence comes from Microtus pennsylvanicus, assembly GCF_037038515.1. Taxonomy (NCBI): domain Eukaryota; kingdom Metazoa; phylum Chordata; class Mammalia; order Rodentia; family Cricetidae; genus Microtus; species Microtus pennsylvanicus. The sequence goes on along the minus strand of NC_134583.1, from coordinate 34,048,616 downwards.
ATTCTGGGGTGTAGTTATATAAAGATAGCGCACTTGTGAACAGCTGAAGCCAAGGTTATAGCTCTTCGTACATATAATATTGCTGTTCTAGACAGGGCTCACTTACAACCATCAATGTGGAGTTGGTTTAAGGTGTGGTGGAGCAACTGGAATGGCTCAGTTCTGATGGCTTCTCCAGAGAATGAAAGGCAGGCAGTTTAGATCAGAGCAGTATTCATGCCAGTTTTAAAGCTGGAGGAACCCTATGGTGTTTTTCTCAATTTTCACCTAAGAATGAAGCACACAATTTTGGATAACTTTGTTGAAATGTTGAAATCAGAGGGCAGTGTAAGGTAACTGAACTGTTTTGAAAGCAAATACAGTTATTTAAGCCTGAATTTTCTATCCCAGATTTTTATTGGTCCCCTGTTTCTGTTCTGACATGTGGCTCCAGGAAAATAGCAGTACTCTGCATTCTGCGGACCCTCTCATACTGAACATCTGTGCTTCTTACAGGCTCAGGTATTGGGAAGAACTGGTTTGATACCTGCTCACATATTTCGTGTTTACACAATGGATCCTTTTACCATATGCTGTGCTTTATATTTTCATTTTACCTAGGGAAAGTCTGGACGCAAATACGGTAGACGTGAATAACAGAATTAAGGAATGCTAAATTGTTACATGTTACTCCTTAATGTTTTGGCGTTAACCATACGTTTCACCCTGTCAGCTATGCATTTAGTTGTACAAATTTGCTGTTACCCTTGTCAAAGCTTCCCACTGTGTTTAGGATAAGGATGCAGACCCATTAAAAGATAGCTCAGAAAGTGGTGGGTGATGTGGCTCCTCTCAGTCTCCACTTCCTCATCTTCCACTATTTCTCCACACTTCTCTATATCCCAGTCAGGATGGTTTCTCTGTCTCTTCCTCATCTTCCACTATTTCTCCACACCTCTCTATATCCCAGTCAGGATGGTTTCTCCGTTTCTTCCTCATCTTCCACTATTTCTCCACACCTCTCTATATCCCAGTCTGGATGGTTTCTCTGTTTCTTCCTCATCATCTACTGTTTCTCCACACCTCTCTATATTCTAGCCAGGATGGTTACACTGTTTCTTGAGTGAATGATGGTCCCTTATGACTTTTTCCTATGCTTGGATAACTGCTGAGAAATAGCCATTTGTCTTAAGATGCTTACTGATCTCTCTGAATTCTTCTATTCCGAGACTCACAGCAGCCACACCACACTGTTTAGCAGAAAGAATTTAAGTATATGTTTGTGAAGATATTTTATTTGTGTCTATCTTCCCTACTTTAAGATCCATGAAAAGAGGAACTGTGTCTATGTAATTCACTTTCCAATTTTAAGATTTTATTAGCATGGTGCCACATAAAAAACAAATTACAAAGAATGGTTTTGTTTGAGGTTAGTTTGCTTTCAAAGTGCAGGTCATTTAAAAGTATTCTAAAGAGTTATGTAGAGAAGTATGTATTAGAACGACTCCTTTGATTACTTAAAATATGCTCTTACTATTTTTAAGATTTCCCGTATTAAACAGCCAGACTCACTTCTATTTTTAAGGTAGCCATTTTATTATTATAAAATAACAGATTAGCTTAAGGATTATTAAGATACAAGATGTTACATTTCTTTCTTTTATCTAATTTCTCTTTGCAGGATGACTAGGTCTGAGATTAATTTTCTGTAGGTATTACAAGCAAGGGACTGACAACAAAATTTGACTACCTGACATTTCATTTTCTTTCCTAATGATGAAAATTCTGAAATTCTAGAACAAGTTTAAGAGGTTTTCTTGTTACTTTAATAATTTTAGCTTTGTGTGTAAAAATAATTTATTGTAGAAGACCTATATTTTGATATGTTTTGTATAGGCTTAGACTGTATCTGATTGTTCTTCCAAAACTTGCTCTTTCTTAGCTATTTATGTGAGACCTGTCCAATTATTCTTTCAATGAAACAACAATTTTGTGAAGATTTTTATTTTAAGACAGTATTATCGAAGAAGAAAAATATTATTAATAATGCAAATACAGGAAGTTCAAATATTTAATCCTATAATTCTAGCTACAAGTTTTTCCCCACCTAAGGCCCTTGAAGGAGACTCACCAAATCCTTACAGTAATAGACATAAAATTCCCTTTCAAAGATGGTAAACGTCTCCAGAAACTCTTAAGCAGCTAGTTAGAAAGGGTTCTATACTGAAAGCTCATAAGGATAGAACATTAGACTCAAGGCACAGGGGGTATGTATTAATTGCCCAAACACAAGCCCACGCTTCAGTGACTGACTAGAGTGCTTTCAGAACAAAGTAACGTCTGGCGATTTTCCCCTGATGGGGCCTTTTTTAGATTCCTTTAAAATTACCCATGAGTTGTAAAAGAAGACAAACAATCCACTAAAAATTAAGCCTGAGATTGTCAGATTTGAGAAAATTCCCTAAGTATAATACAAACTTGATGTGCTTGATTTAAGATGAAAAACCCAAACAACTGCCTTTTTCATATCATGAGAAAACTCTATGTGCCAGAGAAGATAGGAACAAATTCTTTTCTGATTTATCACTCCATCTTTAAACAATAGCAGCAACAACAAAGAGCCTTGAACTTCATATTCCAGATGGTATAAGTCTTGGGAACGCTGGAATAAAGGAAGTAGAATATTTAAACTAACTCAGCTTCCATTCTCTCAGATAATCTGCAGCTTGCTGCAGAAACGTGCCATGAAAGTGTCTAAGGTACTGGTGTGTAGATTGTAAAAGGAAGTATCATGTGACTTGGGACATGGACTTGAATACCTGCAAGGCCAATATGACAGAAATTATTAGTCACTGGAATGAATGACAAACTTCATACTGAGAGTTTCTCTTAGAATGGGGTGGCACAAAAACCCAATAATTCTTTTTCTGAGTGTTATTAGAATGGCATACTTACATGTCCCAACTAATCCAATATGCTTGAGGATTTTAAGAGAGGAAGGCAGAGAGCGTCCAGATATATTTAAAATTCTTAGTGTTTAAATTACAAAGAGCTAGATAAAAAGTAGGAGGATTTTACCTGAAGGAAGTAAGCAGACACAACACTGGGTAATATCTTTTTTTCCCCCCAATTCATTTAGTTGACACCTATGCACTGTCAGGGTGTCCGAAGTGATGTTTGCAATTATTGAGCACATTTAAGAGAGATTCCATTAGCTGAAAAACATGCTCATCACATTATCTGCTTACTTTGTTAAGGCAAGATTGATGAAAGGTCTATTCTTTTAACAGTTTTGAAAGTTTCAGCACATCATTATTAACTTTGCTAATCATATATAATAGATCACTCACATGTGTTCATCTGGCCTAACTGACACCTGTACCCTTTGAGCAACATCTCCCCTTTCTCCATGCCCTTCTCTCCTCCTGCCTGACTTCTACTTTACATTTATATGAAATCATTCTTTTGGCTTCTGAGTAAAATAATATCATAAAATATTTGTCTCACAGTGTCTGGCCTATTTTACTTAACATAATGTCCTCCAGTTAACATAATGTCACCCAAATCCATCCATGTTGTCATAGATGACATATTTTCTTTCACTTCAAAGGTCATACTATACATACATGCATGCATATCATATCTCTATATTAATCTGTTGATAGATACTTAGATTGTTTCCATATCTTGGCTATTAGGGATCGTGCTTAAGTAAACACAGGCATGTAGATGTTTCTTTAATATCTAACTCTAATTCTTTTTGTTTTTGTATCCGAAAATGGAATTGTTAAATTAACAATTATGTATTTTCTGAAAAGGTATACTGTTTTCTAAATGGAAGTTGTAATTGACATTCTTCTGATGGTGTACATAGGCTTCCTAATTTTAGCACATCTTTGCTAACATTTGTTATTATTCATCTTTTCAGTAATTGACAGTCTAACAGATATGAAGTCATGGCTTGCTGTGCTTTTTGCTGAGGAGTTTGTATGACAGGAAGACAATTTGGTATTGAAAGCAAGAACATGACATTGTTCAAGCTGTCTTTCATAATTATGAGAAGGATAATCTTATAATTTTGAGAAAGATAAATGTAGGAACATAAATATGAAAGGGAGCAGAGTAAGAAACAGTAGCCATAGCCAATAGCCTGTGGATAAGCATAGTAAGAAACTGGCAGCCATGGTCAACAACTGAAGAGTGAGCATGGTAAGAAGCAAGCAGTTATATAACCAATGACCTAAGGATAAAATGAAGAAACAGTAGTGCTATAGCTTGAATGTTACATTTTCCCCAAGAGTCATATATGAAATGCTTGATTCTCAGTTAAGTGCTATTGTGAGGTGGTTGATCCTTAAAAACTGGTGTCAAGTGAGTAGCCTTTAGGTCATCAAAGACTTATTCTTTCTTTGGGGGGGGCGGTTTGAGACAGGTTTCTCTGTAGCTTTGGAGCCTGTCCTGCCTGGAAATAGCTCTTGTAGACCAGGTTGGCGTTGAGCTCACAGAGATCCAACTGCCTCTGCCTCCTGAGCACGCTGGGATTAAAGGTGTATGCACCACTACTGCCCAGCAAAGACCTGTTCTTAAGGCAGATAATGACTCTCTTCTTTCTCTCTTTGTTGTCTAGTATTCAATGATCAGTTTTCCTCTGGTCTGTGCCAGGCTTTATCACTTCATGTTAAACCTAAAGCAATGCAGTGAATCAGTTATGGATTGAAATTTTCAAAATTGTGAGCTCAAAGCAACCTTTCCTTTCATAACTTTATTATGTCATATAGTTTGTTATAGAGGTGGAAAGCTGACAATAGACATTAACTCTTGATGAATAATAATGGAAGAATAAGAAAAAATTAATCTCTATTTGTTCATCAGATAGGTCTGATGAATTTTAAGAGTTGGTTTTAAAAAGAATAAAGGTGAAACAAGTGAGGCTTGGGTATCTGGATGTGTGCTAACTGAAACAGATGAAAAACTGAGATTTGCAAGGAAAGGTGAACTTAGATTTTAGATTATGAAGTATCCAGTTCTGTGTGCACTTTAAGATCTACAGAACTGGTGAGACTCACCAGTAGAGGGAACAACTGACATCCTGGAAACTTCTAAAACTGTTGTGCGAAACTGTAAAAAATGTAAGAAGAATAACAAGAAGATAAGACACACTAACATTAATGAGACACACATAAAACTGGAGTTCTGAAAAAGTGAGTGAGAAAGAGGGGACAGTCTGGAGAGAAGACATCCAGGGGTTCACAGTTTAGAAAGTTGTTGAGGAAGAATGAATTCTATTGTGCCCATGAAGTCTAGCTGCAAGCTTAGACATGTCTCTCAACTCAGTTGTAGACACCTTTTGAAGAGGAAAAAATTTTCTTCCCGAAGAGTTTCATAAAAAAAGTATTGGTATCCATGATCCATGCTGCTGCTGGAAGCCATGTTGGTGATTTTGGTCTGGGGAGCAACTGGAGACCATGCTGATGTCTTTAATGCTACTGAGAACCATGCTGATGCTCACGTTCTGAGCTGCTTCTAGATACTATAGGAATGGAGGTTTCTTTTGCAGTAATGTCGTTGACTGCGGACTAAACTGAGAATGAGAGATACTGAAGGCTTTTGTGGCAACTCCACTCCATACCCCCTACCAAAAATTCCCAGTTCAGACAGGAAGCTATTGAAAGTGTCCTTAAACATTGTGATAAAGATGCTGAAGTGTAGCTCTTCACAGTTGAGGGCTTCTAGACGGAGGGTAGGAAGGACTCAGTTTTCTTTAAGGGATTGACTGTGGGGAGTTTTACCATGCTTCAGTGAGTATATGGGCTGTGGGATAGTCCACAAATGTGGATTCCTTCCACCTTGACCAAAGGTCAGAGAGTTCAGACCTATTGTTGCTCCTTCAAATTTATTGATAGGAAGTTTGACACAAGGAGTGACTACTAACAGGATGTTTTGAGCTAGCGTGTGGTGACTTGATGCTTTGAGTATTGAGGTGATTACTTTGTTTGTTCCTTGTGTCATATCATAGTAAAGAAGTTTTTGTAAATAATGTGGTTTCTGTGTCATTATTTCTGGGCTGAACAGCTGGGAACACACAAGCAGCCTCCTATAATACCCCACCCCCGCAAAAAATACAGCAAGTACAATTTGTGTTGCCCATTGTTGTATCTCATGTTGAGGGCAGTATCAGTTGCCTCACTTATTCGTCTGTGCTTGGAGGGAAACATGAAGATTAAGAAATGGCAGGTAGAAAAAACAGAGATACAAAAGAAAAGACAGAGACATAAGATAGAGTTGGAAGGGCAAACCAGTGAATACTGAATCTGTCCCATGTTTGTTTCTCATTGGATTCACATACCCCAATCCTGCCATTTCTTAATCTTCATGCTTCTGAATGTCTGGCAGTCTCTTTCATGAAGCAGGAACCTCAAACAACTGTCTCACCTTCTTTAAGCAACTTCAGCAGTCATATTTCTGTGAGTACTGTGTGTCCAGTTTAGATAGCATAACATCAAGCAATCCAGGCAATAGCAGTTTCTTGCCAAAATGGCTAGCAAACTCAATAGGGAGCCTCATCTATGCCCATCTTCCACTTGAAGTAGATTGGTGTTGCCAGGAGCAGATGTGTCTCATTGTCATGAAAAGTCTTAAGTTCCTAAAACATTTTAAATGTCATATGTTGAAGGTCTTTGAAAGGTTTAAAGATTATCTATCTAACTAAAATAAATCTCTATATATCTAGAAAATCTAACTAATATGTCTACAGGCTTGACTGTTATAGATAATTATTTATTAACCTATATTTCTTAATTATACATTACATTTTTAATGAGCTGCACAAACACCTTAAGATATATATATATATATATATATATATATATATATAATTAATTAATCTTAAATTTGTAACAATAAATCAAGATCCACTCCAATGCAAAGCAATCATCTCTATAGCATATCACCTTTTTAATGTAAACAAACATTTATAGACAGTATTTGGGAATATGCTCATAGTTTTCTCCAAACTGCTTCCTTCTTTTTGTTGGGCAAAGTAACTTTTGGGGGTATTTACAGTGACCTTTCAGTGAGTCTTGTTCCATCAAACCACATTAGTCTGGAAGGATTCCACATGTTCTCATTGTCTGTGGAAACAAAAATAGTCTTTTTTCCACCAAAACAACATATCCTTAGACCCATATTATTAATTCAAGATACCTTTATTTTTTTTTTTTGGCTGGTAGAGAGGCCCATTTTTTTTAATGTAGTATTTTTACTAATTCTTGGAGAATTACATACATGCGTACAATGTCTTTTGATTGTTCTCACCATTATTCCCTGTGCTGGCTAGTGTCAGGTCAACTTGACACAAGCTGGAGTCACTGGAGAGGAGGGGGCCTCAATTGAGAAAATGCCTCCATATAAAATCAGGCTGTAGGCAATCCTGTGGGGCATTTTCTTAATTAGTAATGAGTATATATGTTGGCTTAGCCTTAGCAGTCCCCTATATCAAATGTCTTTCTGCAGTCAAAAAATTCAAAGAAATCTCAATAGTCTACATAATCCAGATTCTCTGTGTATATTCCGTCTTTACATGGCTTGTTTTTTCTTTACTCCTTTTAATTTATGATTGTCCATACTCTGTCTCTTTAAAGCTTTTACATTTTTAAAACCATTTACTTCTTGTTATAACTGTCTATATTCTTCTTCGCTATCCCATTCTTACATACATTTGTTCAACAGTGTAACCAATTTAGAGGTCTTTTCCATCTGAATTTGAAGGATAGCTTCTTAAAGTGGTAAGTACTTGACTGGACTCATTACCTGCTTTTGGGATAATAGAAAGTTTTGTGAACTGTTTACCCAGTGTATATCTTAAGAATGTGAATTTAATAAAGCATATATACATGTATGAAAAGACAAAAAAAAAGTTAAGTACTTGGTCTCAGAAGCCCTAGGTGCTGGCTCCACTCCCTCAGGCTCTAAATATGGTGGAAGGAGTTCACCACCAGCTCTAGGATCACAGGATGGGAGCCATCTTCACCACCTCAACTCTAGGTAGCATCATGTAGCATATAAAACCTTTTAATCAGAGTAATGACTAAATCTGCCATGCAGAGCACTGCACAGCCTGGAAATATCTCTGAGTATAGCAGCGAGAATCCAACATGCTTTCCTGCCTGTGCATGACTAGCAAACTTGATCCCAATACAAGGATTGGAAGGTGTACCTGAAAGGAATGGGAAGTGAGTGTTAACTTGGGAGTATTGTATGAAATTTCCAAATACTTAATAAAAATATTATGTTGGGAGAAAACGGAAATTTTAGTTAACACAAAGAAGAATAAAGTCCTGAAAGGCTGACTCCATCATGCCCATCCTCTCCACCCTCCATCTGAAAATGATATAATTCAGGAAATAACAATCCACATCCTGAAGACTACTTTTGATGTATAACAGGTAACTGATGGGCTAGGTTGGGGATAAAGAATGAAGTTCCATTAAAAAAAAAGTCCCTCTCACATAGGCGTGAATGTGCTTCTCAGCAGTTAGGATTAGGATATTGAGGTTGAATGCTTTGGAAGTCACAATTTCGTCAGTGCGCTTGATACAGATTTACAAAAGGCCCTGACTTGCAGCCTGTCATCCATAGGAAACTCCCCCCCCCCAGATGACTTCCATACCTAAAACTATGTTTCTAGGTTTGGTTTTTCTGTGCCTCTGAACTGGTAACACCTTAAAGCTAAGTCATCATTAGTCTGGAAGTCTAATGGTTGCACAATGTCCATTTCTGCTTGAAACTCCAGTTCTTGACCAAGCTGATGACTGCCTGCATTGACATTCTTGACATCCAGCAGAGCTGACATCAACCTCTTGATACCTGGCTTTGGGGTCTCAGTGTACATTATCAGACTGGAATTGTTCACTTTTACCACAAAAAAAGGCATTGATATTGATCTGAAACTTGGTTGCTATGCTGAAGACGCTGGGTGTTATTATTTGTTGGTCTCCAGGCAAGACTGATAACAATATCCAACTTCTTATTCACCAAACTCTGTCCAGTTGTATGAAATAGGAACTCATTCATTTTATTTTTATATTATTATTTATTACTAATATGTGTTATATCTGTGTGATTAAATGCCATGTATGTATTGGTGCTCATGGTGAACAAAAGAGGAGGGCATCCTTGGAAACAGCTACCTGAGGTTGTAAGATACTCATGTGGGTGCTGAGAATGGCTCTCTGGCCCTCAGGAAAGCAGCCATGCACTGGACTGCTGAGGACTTTTGACTGCACCTTTGACAGGGTTCTGGATCCCTTTCTCTTCAGTTTTATTTTACCATCACAGAAAGCTCCACTTATGTTCAGAAGTCTTGAAAGAAACTGAAGACAGACTACAACCTGGAATTGCTTAAACAATTATAATTTTACTCACAGAGGATGTGGGCTAAGTTGGACTTTTTTGATGATTTTTCTAGATAACTCTTTCCAGTTATTCTGATGAAGCATTCAGGAATATAAATTCATTTTATACATATGTGTGTTTGAATATGTGTTATCACATACATCCTAGAGAACATAAGCCTAAAAGATTTTCTCTGTTAGAACTACAACATACATACTCAATGTGTGATTTGAGATATCCTTCTGTATGCAATGAATATGTATTTCTCCCATTTGTTAATAAAAAACCTGCTTTTGCCTATGGCAGAATAGAAGATAGCTAGTTGGGAAATCCAAGCAGAGATAGAGAGAGGAAGAAAGCAGTGTTGAGAGAGATGCCAGTGAGCTTCCCATAGAACAGGATGTCAGAACACCAAAGGTAATGCCATGGCCATATGGCTATATGCAGACTATTAGAAATAGGTTAATTTACAAGTGAGAGCTAGCCAGTAATAGAATAAGCTGTCATCTAAATAATTATATTAATATTAGCCTCTGAGTGATAGGTTATTCTATAAGTGGTTGCAGGAACTAGCCAACAGGAAAGAAACCAGCCCAGTGGGTCATGGGCAAGACATAGAAAAGCTTCTGGATACACATGGGGATAGATACATAAAATACATGTACAGTTCAAAACTACAAAAAAAATCATCAACAGTCTAATACTTTAATGCGCCAACACTTAAAATTTGCATAACTGCTTCTCATTTGAATGCATACAAATGAGGAAACAGTAAAATAAAGATGATTCTATCCATTCACCTTATAGAAGAAAGAATGTCAGTCATTCTGCCTTTGGTTGTAGATGCACAGCTGTCAAGGACATTTATTATGTGCATGCATCATTAGAGATGCTTTGCTTTGAAACATAATGTTCAAAACACACTTTTCTTTTCCCTTTAAGATAAATGAAGTTTAAGAATAATCTTCAGCTAGTGGAATTGAGGGTTGTGGAACTTTTAGGAGCTATAGTCTTACAGGAAGAATTGAGTCAACTGGGAGCAGACCTTGAGGTTATGTAGCACAACCCTGTTTCTGCTCTATTCTCTGCTTCCTGTTGTTCTGAAATGAGAGCATGACCATATCCCATAGCCTTTTTTCCCCAAGTTACTTCTTGATGGGTACTTGGTCATAGCTTCAGAAAAAGTAACATACCAAGCATTTGTTCTGAGAACTGGGGCTGAGTCTATGACTATCTGACATGTGGTTCTTAGGTTTCTGGAACTGGCTACGAAGAGAAGTGGAAGATTTTGGTGCTTCAGGCTAGCAATGCCCTATAAATGGAACTTATTGACACATTCTGGTGGGAATTCAGAAGAACAGAATGCTGAAAGAAATGCAAATGAGAAAATGGTGTGCAGGGTGTCTCAGCATGGAACAAGGATTATAGAAGGATCAAGCTAGAGACTACCCAAGACATGTTCTGTCAAAACATCTGAGTTTATATTCTCTGTGTCCTGAAAATCAAAATGAGACTGCATTGAAAGCATTGATCCAAGCTGTTCAAAGAACATTTGGAATCAAAATAAGGTTCAAGTTAAAGCATGGCCACTGCTCTCTGTATTTAATATGGATTATACTGAGAATTACATACACAAAGATAGAAAAAGTATGCAGTTTAGCCAGGTAAAGATAGTAAACAAAGCTCAAAATGCCTTCAAAGTGAAGAAGACAGATTCAGACACAGGGACAGTAATTGTGAAAGAAACTTACGAAGTTAAAGATAATTGATTAAATTGATATTTCCCAAAAGTAATTATTTGGTAATTTTTCAACTGCTTTGTGTGTATGTGTACTAAAAATGTCAATTGAGAATACAACATGTTGCTCTTTTCATCTCTTTGCTGAAGTAAGACCTGTGGTAAAGGCGGGAATGTTTGCCTTTAGATTATTTGGCAGTCTCATGATGACATGCTTCTGTATACCTCTTCATGTACTTAGGTAAGTGATGTGGGAGTGTCATATATCAATCTGTTGATTTCATTGGTTAAGTAATAAACAAACTGCTTTGGCTCATAGCTTAGAACATGGGTGGAGTAAACAGAACAGAATGCTGGGAGGAAGAGGAAGTGAGCTCAGACTCGACAGCTCTCCTCTCGGGAGCAGACGCCTCAGAAGAGACGCCATGCTCCCTGTTCCTGGGCAGACACGCGATGAAGCTCCGACCCAGGATGGACGTAAGCTAGTATCTTCCCGGTAAGCGCACCTAGCTGTGCGACATAGAATATTAGACATGGGCTAGTCCAGGTGCAAGAGTTAGCCTAGAAGAGGCTAGATAGAAATGGGTCAAGCAGTGTTTAAATGAATACAGTTTGTGTGTTGTTATTTCGGGCATAAGCTAGCCAGGCTGCCGGGGTGCTGGAGACGCAGCCCCGTCGCTCCTAATTACTACAGGTAAGTCTGATTAAATGTGAGGAAAAGAGGCAAAATCAACCAGAATCTAAAGTGGAAGGGTATAAATCATTTAAGATTCAGAACGATGCTGTAAAGTTAAGTTTTTATTCATTTTAGCCATGTATTTTGTTGACTAGCTTCATCATAATGACTATAATAATTAATATAGATTTGCATTGTGTTCTTCTCATATATATTTACCCGATGAAAGCAACTTCTGTTCCTCTTTAAAGCAAAAACAATCCCTTGTATTGGTTCCTAAGAATTATTTTAGAAAATATCAGTTCAGTCAATTGTCTTTAGTGGAAGTCATATTGTTGGAATTTCAGTCACGACTTGAAGCTCCATATAGTGTGTTGAGAGTATTTCATAAAACAACAGTAACAAAGAATGCATTATAATGGAGTCTAAGGTGTTCATTTCCTTTCCAGGAATTCAGTCTCATATATGAAGAATTACTCTGATTAAAGGTGAATTTCGTACTGAATAACAGGATTTTAAAATCTAGTATATATTATTTGTACAAAATAATTGGTTTTATTGCAACACTTCCATCCATTCATATTCTGAATTTTGATTGTATTCATTTAATGATTACTGATATATGGCAGATTTTATGACATAAGATAAAATTCCCAGTTCAATATCAATAAATAAGATGCAAAATTTACTTAAAATGTATTAAAATAACATTTTATACTTGTTTAAGTTTCTAATATTTTACATCAAACAGTAAATTTATACAATTGATATTCTAGCACCCAAAAAACTAGATACTACAGTCATACAAATTATATATTTAGATAAAGTATTTCTAACTCAAAATTTCAGGTAAAATCATAAATTAATTTGAATTTTATTTAAAAACAATATCAAATGACTTGGTATCTACACCCAGAACAGTTATGATCTGGTTTATATTTTGGAAGAGTGTTAGAATTTGTGCTGATGTACTAGAGGATAACTACTGGGTAGAAGCATGTTAGCCAACAGAATACAGATGAGTGCACAACTTGGCATTGACACTCCATCTAAATAATCAGGAAAGCAGAGTTAGTGTCTAAGAATGTGGTATGTTGCTGAGATTATAGATGTGGCTTTTCATCAGCTCCAGCCAGCTGTCTTCCTGGACGATAAATCTAATCTCCAGTATTACTAGAGTTTTGAATTTAGAAGAAAGATATAAATCTCTAAATTTTCAAATCTTGACAACTTCAGAAAATCATTTTTAAAACCACCCTGAAGGCCAAAAACAAATCGTAGGGCTAGATTTACCCTGAGTCACCAGTTTGCACTTAGAGTTGAATTTATATCTCAGGAATTGGTCCCCCCCCCCTTTTTTTACCCAAGGCCAAGTGAATACCAGCTTATAGAATTTTTCTGCTATCTGTTTTGCTACTTGATGTGTTTTGATTAAATATTGTGCATTCTTCTTTTGTGATCTTAGTTTTTATACTTTTATTTGTTGGTTTTGTGTTCACGTGTATGTGTGACATATGTGTTGTGGGGTCCCACATTCCACAGTGAGTATGTCTATGTAAATCCATTAAGGTATGCAGGGGGAACAGACTCACTGAGTTGAGAATCAAAGGAGCTTGGAACTGCTGTATGCCGTTTCATGCTGCCTTACTCAATCTTTGCAACCCAAGAGAGCTCACTATTTCTCTTTCTTCCTTTAAGAGATCATGTCCAGAGACAAGAAGCCACACCCTAAGATCGATACCCCAAAGCTATTGGCAGAATGAATTCCCACAACACTTCCCAGTTTTGTCTAAATAAGAAAGTTCTGATCCTAACATAAAAATATACAATAAGAACAATTATCAAGTATTGTCCAGGAGAAAGAAAGGGTAATAACATTAAACAAAATGGAACTACAACCATCAAGAACAACATCAAGAAAGAAACACATACTAAATGTCTAGGCTATAGGCAAATAACAAGGAGTATCCCACAATATGAATGCTCAAGTAAGAGGACAATGATGAGAAATTGGCTTTCCCCTGACTGACACTTTCATGATAATTCCACTCAGACCAACAGGCATGCCCACACGTGCCTTCACCCACTGGGCATTAACCAGCTCTAATGCTTTGTTTTCTTACTATGTATACATCTCTTCAGGAAATAATTGATCTGTATTCTGTTTTACATACGTATGCAATTGTTATTGATTATCACGTAAGAAGTTATCCTTTCTGACCTAAAGCTGACTCAACAAAAAACCTAAGCAGGGATGAAAGGAAATATAGATAAGTTTCCCATTCCTTCCTAACAAGTGGAAAGTGAGGCAGTGGAGTATTGAAATCATGGCATATCAATGACTGCAAGCTCACTAATATGTCTCTGTAAAATATTTCTATCTTAACTCTGGTCACCACTTTCTCTACGAAATTCAGAAAATACTGGTAAAGATATTGTAGTGAAGTTATGTCAGAAAATGGAAACTCTATTGATTTTATTCTTTCTTTTATGTAAAACACAGTTAGGGGTCTCAGTCTTCAGAAAGACACAATTCTCTATCTTATGAATTAGTTATGAATTAGGGCAAGCTAGGCTTTTTATCTCTGTCTGTTAAGTATTTCATGTGGTGCACAATCTAATACTTGAGGCGTCGACAGCGCATACTATAGCAACTGATCAAACAATGTTACTACAGGCTTAAGTAGACAAGATGTCTTTCAATGATATATTTCTACCTTTGAGATAAATAATTTATTTTTGTAAAAGTCCTTCTATTCAGCTCTTCTATCAGGTCAAGTACTCCAAATCACATACAATTCTTTTCATTCTATCTTATTCTTCATTTATATGTAACACTATATATATATATATATATATATATATATATATATATATATATATGTAACTCTTCAGCACTAATTCACAAATGTATCATTGGTTTACTTCCAGCTCCCATACTAATCCATGTCCTCATATTTTGTAGAAATGGCTCTATTCTCTTTGGGATTCTTGCCTCTCTCTTTATGATGTACTTTTCATAGACAAGTTGTGATATATTTAAGATGTAAACTAGTTGCCAGCATTGTCATTTTCCAGAAGCAAACAGTGTAGTTGTTTACTACTAAAAACTGAACAAAATCCCAAATCCTTTATTTTGTCTTCAAAGCTCTGTGTGACTAGATCCTTAACTATACTTCTGCTTGCACTTTCTACCATTATATCTTCTTCTTAAAAAATTATTAATTTATGAACTTTATGTAAATGAATCTTTTGTCTACATGTACAATTGCACATCAGAAGAAGGTATCAGATCCCATGGGTTTACAGTTATAAATGATTTTTAGCCATCATGTAGGTGCTGGGAATTGAACTCAGGGCTTCTGGAAGATCAGTTAGCATTCTAAACTGCTGAGACAACCTTCCAGCTCTCCACCCCCATTTTATCTTCTTATGTCTCTTGGTTACAATGCTCTATTTCAGTGATTCTCAGTCTTCCTAATCCTCAACACTTTACTTGTTTCTCATGTTATGGTGACTCGCAGCGATAGAATTATTTTCATTGTGACTTCAAAACTATAATTTTGCTACTTTTATGAATCATGAATTGTAATATAAATATTTTTGGAGTCAGAGAATTACCAACACAGGTTGAGAGCCAATTGCTCTAGTTAATAACATTCTGTTTCTCAGCATGCCCAGTTGATTCCAGGTCTAACTTAACAGTGATCATTCTCTTGCCTACATCTTTTCTCCAACAGGTTTCATGACTCATCCCCCTTCAGTTAAATGGCAGGCCAAAAATCACCTCTCTACACAGGTGTCTTGACCTACTCATTTGTTGAAATATATTGGTTATTCCAATGACCTTATGTGTCTTGTTTCTCATTGTTTTATAATCAGGACAAATTATTCTTGCTTTAATAGTTATTAATTTTCTTACCAACCAAGTTGCAAGGTACTTAAAGACTTTTTTATATGCCTTGATTTCTAGCATACCTCCTAGTGAAGTTTCTGTTTAATATAAGTAGACTTTTAAATACTATTGTATGGGGTATGATCTATAATCAATACAACTCAAATTGTTTTAAGCACTCCACCATATTATCTACTACCCAAAGAAAGTGAAATTAATAACATATATAATTACAGGGACATGCAAGTCAAGAACCAGCCTTCATTTCCTTAGAGTTCTATAAAGTGATCTTAGAGAGAACGACCGAATAGACAGGCAGTAACTGGAATAATAATAGTTCAGAAGACAGAAAAAAGAAAAATGTGTTTGTTAAGACTTCTTTAGTTGCAGGTGGAGAGAAATTTTTTTATTTTAGAAAGCATACCATGGTTAATTCTCTCACTACACATTTTGCTGTATTTTACAAAATCTAAATTTAGTTAAGTAATCCATTCCATTCATCTGATTTAATTATAAGCAATATAAAATTATATATTTTCATTTTAAACACCTTTCTCCAAAATTAATCCCAATATTTTTTATTATAATTAACTGTGCTCTCCTTATTTCTACTATCAACCTTTGAATCAACTCTTATTTACAATCTAGAATGAAATGTGGTTCATCAAATTTTCTAGCCTAGAATATTCTGATTCTGAGTTTTACATACTTATAAGCCTTCTATTTTATGCCCCAAGTCCTAGCATAGTTTTCCATTACTTGTCTACAAAAATGTTTGAAGACAGGGTCTAGCTTACGTAGGCCAGGTTGGCCTGAAACTTAAAACCATTTTGAACTAGCTTCACAGGGCCTGAGTTCTCCCTCCCTTCTTCCTTCCCTTTCTTTCTTCCTTTCTTCCTCCTTTTCTCCATTGTGACATCATGTTTAAAAGACTTTAAATTTTTTAAATGTACTAGCTGCTTTTGCAACATTGACAGAACATTGTTCAATAAATTTTCACTTCTTTACTGAAAATTATAATTTGGTAACTTGAATTTCTTATCTCAAAACTAAATTGAAACACAACTTATATTTGGAGCATTCTAATTCTTCATAATACCATAATATAGTCAAAATACTGTCATATAGCCAAAGCACCATCATATAGTCAATACACCATCATCAACCATTCAGGATACAAACTCAGAAGCATCTGTGTCCATTTTTTCCTTTCCACATCAGACACCCATTAGCTTCATCTTGAAGATGTCATCCAAATAGAAATCCATTCCTTTGTTTCCTTTGTCATCAGCCTTCTTGACTTCACAACACACAAAGAAAGATAACACTTACATTTTAATTTATACTGTAGCCACATGCATGACTTACTGTCTGCACAAAAGTCACTCCAAGTCTTTTTGAACTTAAATTAGATACTACCATGTTCAAGTAAGAAACTGTCTTTCAATTAATGTTTCTTTGACTCGAATAAAGATATGGGGAATGTTATATGTGTGTGGAATCCGACCACTTACTTAGGTGCTTAGAGATAAAATATTTTGAGTACATTTTAGAAACAGTAATTTATAATATTGGATTAATGGACAGATACAGAATATTTTAATTACTATTTCATATAAAAGCATAGTTGTTAGGATAGTTAAAATATGATTACTGTATCATGTATAAATTGCCATGCCCCTTTGGCATATGATGTAGCTCATTAATTTAATAAGTAGTAGATAAAGTGCTGAAGTAACAAGATACAGGTATGGGTAAATGAGAGAGTAATATTGGTTATTGAGATGGGTGACCTAATCATTTCGTTATCTACCTGGGCTTCAGCTAATGTACCCAGAGATTAGGGTACATTGACACAAGATGACCCCTTAGACACATTATCTTTGACAGCGTGGGAGGAATCTCCAGTGATGTGCAATCACTCTAAACACTGACTTTTATAAGATATTTACGGGAAATTTCTGGCTGTTGCTGCCAGGAAGCCTTTGGCACTATAAGTACCGTGTTTTGGTCCTTAGGAAAGCTGCCAGATGGTGAATAAACAGTAAGTACTGAAACATTCTGTTTATACCAAAGTAAGTACAATAAAAGGAGAAGTGACTTTTAGCTTTCAGATCAAATAATTAGACAAATAACTTTTAAAAAAACCTTGTTTCCTTGAAAGTGATACTCTTATAGACAATGATCCTTTTAGATTCTGTACAATTGTGATTAGTGGTTCCAAATAAATGTCTCCATCACCCCAATGTCTAACAATTAAGGGAAATCTGAGGCACAATGACACTTGATAGCTTTGTTCTGGGGGTCCTCTTTCTCTCTCAGCCTATCGACCATTAGCCCAAGTAAAAAAGAGGCAGAAACAGAGACAGAAAGCTTTGTACAACACCCATGAGCATGAATGGAGACAGCCCTCCGGGAGACAGTGTTTTAGGTGAATCAGCTGAAATTCATTCCAGAGTATAAGGAATATATAGAATTGGGGAGCCTGGGGATAAGCCCTAATTTGCAGGAAGTGGCACGGTCATATCATAAGAATTCTAGTATGTGCCCAAAGAAGGCTTCTAGCAGAGATCTGTGACAGGGTTTAAGCTAAAGATAAGTCAGGCATCTGGTTTAGAGACAGGCCTCTGGCTTAGCGACAGCTTTTAGATAAGGTTGTTCTTTAAGGCCCAAGAATATTATCCACAAAAGGGCAGGTAGAGGCAGGAAATTCTGTGGTAGGGGGAGCCCCATGTTGTCAAGCTATCGAGATAAGTTGCCAGGCCATGGGAAGATTGCAACCTCTGGCCAGCCAACAATGTCTTCCAACATTTGTAATACCTCCGACTTACAACACAGGTTTTCCCAGGTCAGTCTAACCAGCAAAGAGAAGGCGGTAGAAAAATATCTATGTAAATAGTGTTATAGGCACAGAAATTGTAACTCAGTGACAACTAGTGATATAGAGATAAAAGAAAATGCATTGAGAAAAATGAATTCATATTGATAATTTAAGTCTAATATGTGAAATCAATTGGAAATGTCATTGGTGGCAGTTGTTACCGTGCCACTGGCAATAAACTGCCTTCACCTAGGCACAGCACAGTCAGGTTAACAGGTACCCAGGAAGAGCAGAATAGATTTCTAGGTGTGGACTTGTATGCTGCACTGTCAGAGGAAGCAAACTGCTTCAGAAACGCTCTCCTCTCAGTTCTTAAGTTTTAGAAGTTACTGTTTCCATTTTACTAAGTACAGCTGAAGTAATGTAGAATTTCAAATCAAATGAACCAATTCCACTACTGAGGGATGTTTGGCAACTTTGAAAAAGTTATGCAACTTTTGTGGACCTACTTCCTCATTTGCAAGCTAGAAACTGAAATAAGAAAATATGGGAAACACTCCTGAAAGGTTCATTCTGTGCCACTGGTGTGGCTGATGTGCTGTTCCCACTCTCTCATTTAAGGCCCGCTCTCACCATCTGACAAAGAGCTGTATACACTAATGCTTTCTGACTGTATCTGCCACAATATTTTGTACTAAATATCTTCGAAAATTTAGCCTCTTTCTCATATTACCCATGGCACACTAAGCTAGCTTTTATATGTCTTGATCAATCGACAAATTTAATCAAATTTATATTTATATTGAAGATCATTCTTCCTTGATTTGCTGCCACTGTATCAATCTTGGGTTCTTGACTAAGATAGAGGGATGAATTCCACCTACTCCAGAAGAGGTATGTAAAGTGTTTTCCACCAAGTCTGGCACTTTTCAAGCTTTTAACTGGTGAATTGTTTTCATTTTGACTTTGAAATACATTCTCAAACTTAATATTAGAAATGGCCTTATATTCCAACTCTCTAGCCCAATAAGAAATCAATGTGTAGGTTGATCCCGAATTTCCTGAGAAACCGAAACACTGATTTCCAAAGTGGTTGCACAAGATTGCATTCCCACCAGCAATGGATGAGTGTACCCCTTCCTCCACAGCCTCTCCAGCAAAGGTTATCATTGGTGTTTTTGATTTTAGCCATTCTGACAGGTGTAAGATGATATCTCAAAGTTGTTTTGATTTGCATTTCCCTGATCGCTAAGGAGGTTGAGCATGACCTTGAGTGTCTTTAGGCCATTTGAACTTCCTCTGCTGAGAATTCTCTGTTCAGTTCAGTGCCCCATTTTTTAATTGGGTTAATTAGCATTTTAAAGTCTAGTTTCTTGAGTTCTCTATATATTTTGGAGATCAGACCTTTGTCTGTTGCGGGGTTGGTGAAGATCTTCTCAACCTACCCCTGGACCCAGCAATACCACTCCTGGGAATATACCCAAGAGATGCCCTATCATATGACAAGAGCATTTGTCCAACCATGTTCATAGCAGTATTATTTGTAATAGCCAGAACCTGGACACAATCTAGATGCCCCTCAATGGAAGAATGGATGAAGAAAGTATGGAATGTATATACATTAGAGTACTACACTGCGGTAAAAAACAATGACTTCTCGAATTTTGCATGCAAATGGATGGAAATAGAAAACACTATTCTGAGTGAGGTAACCCAGACCCAAAAAGATGAATATGGGATGTACTCACTCATAATTGGTTTCTAGCCATAAATAAGGGTCACGGAGTCTACAATTGGTGATCCTAAAGAAGCTAAGTAAGAAGGTGAACCAAAGGAAAAACATATAGTTACCCTCTTGGCTATGGGAAGTAGACAAAATTGCCGGGGAGAAAATTGGGATCTTGGGGGTGGAGTGGGATGGGGGTAAGGGGAGATGGGGAGAGAAAAGGTAGAAGGGGAGGATGGGGGGAACTTGGGGAAAAAGGAGGATTGGGATAAAGGAAGTTTGGATAGGGGAGCACGGAACCACAATTCTTAGTTAAGGGAGCCACCTTAGGGTTGGCAAGAGACTTGAACCTAGAGTGGCTCCCAGGAGCCCAAGCCCCAGTTAGTTCCTTGGGCAGCTGAGGATAGGGAACCTAAAATGACCCTAGCCTATAGCAATACTGATCTTGCATATCATCATAAAACCTTCATCTGGTGATGGATGGAGATAGAGACAGAGGCCCACACTGGAGCACTGGACTGAGCTCCCAAGGTCCCAATGAGGAGCAGAAGGAGGGAGAACATGAGCAAAGAAGTCGGGACCACGAGGGGTGCACCCACCCACTGAGACAGTGGAGCTGATCTACTGTGAGCTCACCAAGGACAGCTGGACTGTGACTGAAAAAGCATGGGTTAAAACTGGACTCTCTGAACATGGCGAACAATGAGGGCTGATGAGAAGCCAAGGACAATGGCACTGGGTTTTGATCCTACTTCATGTTCTGGCTTTGTGGGAGCCTAGGCAGTTTGGATGTTCACCTTCCTAGATATGGACAGAGGGGGGAGGACCTTGGACTTACCACAGGGCAGGGAACCCTGACTGCTCTTTGGACTGAAGAGGGCGGGGGAGAGGAGGGGGAGGAGGGGGAGAACGGTGGGAGGAGGGGGAGAAGGGTGGGAGGAGGGGGAGGGAAATGGAAATGGGAGGCTGGGAGGAGGTGGAAACTTGTTTTTTTTCTTCCTTTCCTCAATAAAAAAATAAAAGAAATTAATGTGTAAAGTCAATGGATGGGGACTATCACAACAGTTTACAGAAAGTCTGGTGATGAGATTTATTAATACATAGTAAGAAACAGTTTTTAAAGGGTATAGCACAAACTCTAATTTAATTTAATGTTTGTATAAGACTTTTAAAAAATAAGCCACAAAACAACCGCTTGCTAAGAAGAGTGTTTAATTTTAGTATTCTAGGTTAAATTATCTAAAAATGATTTCTAGCTAGAAAAAAAATAACCCATTTTATTTCCTTTCCAGTTTGAATTTTAATGGTAGTAAAGACAACAAAGGCAATGTGTTCTATGTGCCAGCTTTTGGGAAAAACAGAACATTGCATTTTGATCTTCTCTGTGCAGAAAACACAAGCTGGGGCATGTGAGAGGCATTTGATGACATTTAATATTTCTGGGCTTTGGACTTGAATGGACAATAAACGACTTTCCATTCTATGGCTCCTAACTTTAATGGGAAATATGAAGAAAATAAGGACGTTTATTATCTTCCCCATATCCTTGATACTGAATGTCGCACTTCCTTTAGGAAGGCCTATGGGAGACAGAGGTTATTTCCTATAGTAACCAATCAATTTTGGATATTGAAGCACTTTCACTTTCACGTTAATATCTAAATTGAAGAGGGAGAAGAGAGACAGTATTGAGACCTCCACTTTCCCCTATAGAAAATCTTCTATGAACAAGTTGTCTAAAAATATATTTA
Organism: Microtus pennsylvanicus; assembly: GCF_037038515.1. Classification (NCBI taxonomy): domain Eukaryota; kingdom Metazoa; phylum Chordata; class Mammalia; order Rodentia; family Cricetidae; genus Microtus; species Microtus pennsylvanicus. The sequence goes on along the minus strand of NC_134583.1, from coordinate 34,026,637 downwards.
GATGTGTGTCCAGGGTATAAGATATATACCTGCATCCTGAAACATCTGTGTGTGCTCTCTGGAGCGTCTGTGTCATCTGTTCTAGTGAGAGTTATGGGCATATTTCTCTTGGAGAATTAAAGTGTGGTACTCCTTAAGGTGTTGCTGAGCAATTGTTCACACAAGACACAAGATAGATTCTGGTTTCCCATTTTTAGCAAAGTATGTCATATGACTAGGATATATTGAATGGGTTCTTAATAGCCTTGCAAATAAGCAAGGCACAGAACCACAGTTACATAGTTGACGCACAAAATAATTTCTGGCCTAACTATATAAAATCAAATAGAATAAGAATTTGATGAAATTTCCGAGAAAGGGACTTGTATTCCCTTCATTGAATATGGAACCTAAGGGAATATGAACATTACACACTATTGTTGGCTATCAGACACAGAGACCTGTACTATTTACAGAAAGCACAGATAGAAACTTGGAGTTTTGAACATGTTTTTTCTGATGTATGTGCTAATATTCCTTGTGATTCATTACTTAAGCCCGTTTCAATCAAAAATTCTGTTACTTGCCACATTATTATTTCAAAAATAGAAACCCAAAAGACCATGTCTCCTTTAATTGTTCAAGTTAAAATGGAGGTTTCTGAGCATGTACTTCTGCTACCAACACAACCAGCTTTAAATTGTGTAAGAATGGTGTGCTCCATTGCCTGCCTGGGTTCAGTATCTTCTAAACTGCACCCAGGAGCCCTGAGCAAGGCTTTAAAAAGGTGGGGAGAAAATGGTTAGGAAAACGATGACAGCAGCACCTAAATTTGAAATAATAAAATATTTGTGTTTTCAACTCCACGCATTCTATCCTCACGTGTAACTTTGGGAATCTTACCTGCGAGCAAGACCTCTGTGGGCCAGAATACTTCCTTTTGTGGCTGCAGTGCTTCACACGCTCAGTGCTGTTGGGTTCTTCGTTTGGAAAGGACAGACATAAATATTAAGGAAAGATGCATGAAATATTACAATCTACCACCTCAGAAAACATTGTTTATGGAGTTCAGAGCGTAGAGATTCAAGTATTGATTGCAGTTTTATTTTGAAAATAATGCTACAGCTTAATGTGGTTTTTCTTTCTCATGTTTATATTTTAAATAATTTTTTTTTAGAAAAAAGGAATGATGTGCTCATCTATACAGGCATTACAATTGTTCATTAATATAGAGTAATAGATTCTCTCTCTCTCCATTCATCTCTGAAGATCAAACCCAGGCCAGTGTATGTGCTACCTCTTAGCTCCAAACCCAACTCAGTTTACAAAGATTGACTGAGAAGCTCAGTAGAATCTCTCTCCAATGCATTTTGTTATTCAAGTAAAGATAAGAGTAGATTGTTGTGCTAGCCAGGATTCTCTATAGGAGCAGAACAATATAATGGCTAGATATAATTTTTAATTATAAATAAATAATTTATTAAATCAGTTTACTTCAAAATAGTAAGAGTTGAATCAACACTGAGAGGCTGAGAACCAGGTCATTGCTCAGACTGTGGGGCTGGGTGACTGGGCAGTCTTAATCTGGTACAGAAAACCTGCAGTTCCTAGGGAGATGCTGGTCCTTAGTTAATGACTAAAGTCTGGAGACTCTAATGCTGAGTTCAGAGAAAGAGTCATGGTTAGCAGCAACATGGTAAATTGACTTGGCAGTGAGGGAAGGCAGAGTCAACAAGAGGTGAATAAACGTCCTTATGCTCCAATCTATTTTCTCTGTGTAGCTTTGGAGCCTCTCTTGAGCTCACTCTGTAGACTAGGCTGTCCTCAGACTCACAGAGATCAACCTGCCTCTGCCTCCTGAGTGCTGGGATTAAAGGTGTGTGCCACCACTGCCCAGCCTGCTACAACCCTTTTCATCTGTACCACTGAGCGCTGCTACCACAAAGTTCTGCTACCCCAGATGTGACTACTGCTACCATAGAGTGCTGCTACCACAGAGTTCTATTACCACAGATGTGACTGCTGCTACCACACAGTTCTGCTACCCAGATGTGACTGCTGCAACCACAGAGTGATGCTACCACAGAGTTCTATTACCACAGATGTGACTGCTGCTACCACACAGTTCTATTACCACAGATGTGACTGCTGCTACCACACAGTTCTGCTACCCAGATGTGACTGCTGCAACCACAGAGTGATGCTACCCCGGATGTGACTACTGTTACCATACAGTACTGCTACCACAGATGTGACTGCTGCTACTACAGATGTGGCTGTTACCATGGAGTTATCCTACCACAAAGTGCTGGCCACATTTTCAGGGGGTGGGTGGAGGGCTTCTTCCCATATCAATTAAGGCAATCACGATAATTCCTCAATAGATGCTACCTACTCAGGTGACACTAATCAAGTTAACACTGGATCCAATCATCACACTTGTACAATCAGAGAAGAAAACCAAATGCCTTCTCATGTCTTCTGCAGCCTTCTTGTCCCTGTTTGTCCCTCCCACATGTAATTCTGCACCCTTTCTCTCCTCTCCTTCTCTCCCTTCCTTTCTCTCTATGTACAGGTATACAGAGAGGAGGTAGAGGGAGGGCAAGAGAGGGAGAAAGGAATGGAGAGAGAGGATGAGAGGGAAGAAGGTGGAGGAGGAGAGAAATAATACTCCGACATAGCATAGTCTTTGTCCATAATAATTTTTCCCCTAAAATCTTCATTGTACAAAAATTTCCCCTGTTGAAATTAAAAGCCTTTGCTTTTAGCAGGAGAAGGAATTTCAATTCATTTCTCCAGCTTTTCTTTCCATACTCACCATATGCCCATTCAAGTATCCCAAAGGACATATTAAAATCTCCTAAACAGATTTTAAAAAAATGGGCTCTTCTGTTACATGAGTGAGGAAATAGTTACAATTTTAAAAACCATTAACTCTTGTTCCATGCACAGTCATTCCAGAAAGAATTCTGGCAGAATTTAGTGAAAAAAAAATGTGTCTACTTCCTCCAGCCCAGCATTCCCAGTCCTGGGTTGACAACTAGAGCAGCGCAGTTTTGGAACTCATCATCTTATCCTGTGTTCAGATGCTTCCTTGTGCATTTTTTGGGAAAGAAAGTAGAAGGAAAGGGAAGAATCCACCAGGAAGGAAGAGCATGTATAAGGTGTGCAACAGCTGGGTATTATGGACTATCATGCAAAAATTGTAGATTATGAATGTGTCTCAGAAATACTACAACAAATTTAAAGCTTAATTCATAGCCTACTATGTGTATAAGTTAAAAAACACAATAAAACAAAAACACAAGCCTTATTTTAAATGGTTATCATATAGAAAAGGACACAAATGAAAAATGTGATTTCTGAAAGACAAAACAAAGCTTATGTTGTTTCTATCTTTGGTTCAGCAAACCTTTTATTATCTGATTAATTTTAGAAATAAAAGCTAAAACTGGAAAAGAAGATTTGAAATGATCAAGGACTAGAACAGAGGAGAAACACAAGCTTGTATTAGAGCAAACATAAAAGTACATACATCAATCTACCTTCAGGAAAGAACACAGTTAAGTCAACGCTCTGCCACGGACATCAGCAGCAGCACAGGCTGACAGCAAACTCCTGTTATCCTTTAGACATTGTCACATTTAGTTTAAAACAAATTTGCTTCCTCACAAGTAACAGTAATAAATAGAAAATATGAGCTGCGCCTGGCTGAGAGCCCTCAATTATGATTAAGGAAGAGACAGCCCGGACAACAAACCAGGAAGTGCTAATAGAATTTCTGATTGCATGCTTAGAATAACTTACTGTGGTGAATTACTTCTGTGACTTGAAGACTTGCTTATACCATTGCAAATGCATATTTTAATAGGAACTAAAAGCATAATTATTTTCTAGATAGTATAAATTGTTTTTATTTCTTTATTAACCCATGCTTTTCTAATTTTAATTTTAAAGATATTGTGTCTATACTAGAAAATGTAGAAAGTATTGAATACTTTTTTTAAGAATGATGCCAATATGCACCCATGAGGGTATAAACAAGTGGAAGCACATTAGAGGTTATCTTCTTATGGTGTTCTGCAATATATATATATATATATATATATATATATGTACATATATATATGAGTTTTGTAAGTAACACAAAAAAGATAGAAAATAATTAATGCTATTTTATTATTCAGTGAAAAAGCTATAGCAAAATAGCATAGACTTGTTGGTTCATAAACAAAAAATATGTAATTATCGCTCTTCTGAAAGTAAGATTACTGTGCTTGGGATTTCAGCACGATGTGGTTCATGTGAGGCTCCTCATCTGTACTGTAGAACACCATCTTCACATTCTATGCCATTCAAAGCAAACATCAGGAACCTCTCTTAAACCCTATTTTAAGGGAACTATTTAGCATCACTCAAGTTTTACCCTTATTACCTAATTATAGGAGAACACGAACAAAATAATCCACACTAACACAGAATTGAGTATAATAAGGGGTTCTTTATTTAGGGGGCACTCACAGATCATAGTTGTCTACATGAACAGGAAACAGGAATTTAATCCAGCAGTCAGATGACAGAGGAGAAAGAGCACCTTTTTGATACCCAAGGCCACTCCCAACCTGGTCAAGCGTCTCAAAGGCCACTGGCTAAAGGAGGTTTCCCAGAACCTAAGCATTTCCTAAAGACAGACCTTTCTTTTTCATATTGTGTTAATGGTCAGGCTTTCAACGTGTGTGTGTGTGTGTGTGTGTGTGTGTGTGTGTGTGTGTGAAAATGTCTTCACTTTGCAAGGTATTACCAAACTTCCACACTTAATTAAACCTTCTTTACTAGACACACAATGGTTTTTTTATTATTTTACCTAAATTATTTAGCCAGTTTCATAGTGTTGTATATTAAACTTTTATAATTAATTGTCAAAAGCACTTCTTTGCACAGCATTATGGATCTTTTTGGTTATTTTCTCTTAGTAACAATTCCAATAAGTAGATTTATTTAGTCAAATAGTAAATAAATTCATCTTGGTCTTTGGAGAGGCTGAGGTCACAAACTAGAATACAAAATTATAAAAGGGATAAAGTATCCCAAAGTATCCAGATATTTAACTTATTTTACACTTCATGGTATATCTAATGACATTTTGCCTTGAAAATATTTAGATAATTAGAAACATGCTTCTAAATGTTCTAAACATGTCAGAGTAATTCTTTAAAATGAACTTAAGGAAAAGAATAGCAACCAATAGGTTGCTCAACATTAAGTCAAACAATTATTTTAACTACCTTTTCTCACTTTCAAACTGTAAATTGCACTTAAGCACAGAAATAATAAACATATGAACAAATGCACAAGCACACACACTCACAGACACATGAGCCTTTCAGAAAAATTGTCTTTAAGTTACAAATGACAGACATGAGACATAAATTAGGGCACTGATAATTATTAACTATATAATTACGGACACGTGGATTAGATTCTTCCCTAACTTATGTCTCATGATGTTGAGCAACAATGTACCCTACTACTATAACATTTTTGTTTAATTTCTTTATTTCTCCATCTTGTACCTTTTCGATCTCTGGATAAAAACTAAGTAGAAAAAACACCATTTGTTTTTTCTCTCAATGCAAAGCAAGAATGCATGCATGTTGGAAAACTTGCTTACTTGGATCCACGCAATAGTCCTATACAGCAATAACATGCACTGTATTCTGGAAAAGTTCCTTTCCAAAACATTTGGTGCCAAAGACCAAAGAATTATCTGGCCATGGGTTGTAAATGCCGTTGATTTTTCATATCCTCTTCATCTTTACTTTCCTATGTCATCTAACAGAAACTAACATCAATTGCTTGTAAAGGTAAAATTTAGTTGAAATGCAGTCACTTTAGTAAACGTTACCCCTGAATTAACTCAGCGCCTTAGATGGTTCAGTTTTAAATGTCTGTGTATAGTCTAAAACTTCCAGTGCCGGGGCCATTTTCAAAATGAGTTGGAGTGACCATCTCCTTTGGTTTCCACCTTTAATTTCTTCTCTCTTTTGTGTCTGTGTCTTCATAAATACTTGAATAGTATGCTACTGATAAAAATTGCTGCATTAAAATAAAGTAATTTGATTTTGTAGAGATGAGAAAAACAGTTTCATTTAGTTTAATAGTTACACAAGCAAATTCAATATACCATGTGAACCATTGTGGGAAACTCAAAATCTAAATTAACACCAATGAATTTAAGAGGCGTACAGATAACATGATAATAAGTTATATATCATATGTACATACAACATTACACATGTTTATACACATATAAAAACACATCCTGAAGCACCGGTAGCATAAAATAAGTTTCATACAGGAGTTTCATATGGCATTTAAAACTGAGAGCAAAGAGAAGTTTCCTATGTTGTTGAGTTTTGAATTTATTAACTACCTCATATGCTTTTGCCCACTGAATTTTATGACAGTTGAGAAGAGAAACACAGCTAATGAACAAGTGGAGATCAAATTGTCAGTTTTTAGCTGGACATAGTGGTGTGTGTGTGTGTGTGTGTGTGTGTGTGTGTGTGTGATCCTAGGATTCAGAGTCGACATAAACAAAAACTATAAAATTTGAGGCCAGCCTGAACAAAATTGTGAGATTGTCTCTATAAACAAAACAAAGTCAGATTCATGACTGATAAAGCAATTTGGAAAAAGTCCCCATTTTCAGAGTTACAGACAACTTTTGAATAATTTCATCCTGTTGCCCTGCATGAACCAAAGGTTTTGGAAAGGGTCAAAGAGAGGTCGGTGTTGCCTTGCTTCCCTATATAAAAAGCTGAGCAGACTAGTCTTCCTGCTGAGATTTGAGCTGGCTGATTTGGTCCAAAGAGCAGTAAGGAAGAATAAAAGAGAAGGGATTTGGGGAAGGAAGAGGAAGAGTGAAAGCAAGGGATCTCTTACTGGATCCAAGCTTTACATGAAACACAGTAGCATTTACATTCAGTACCTCCCTGGTTGGTGCCCCTGATCTTCACCGCAGGGAGCTGGAAGCAGAAGAAGGAAATTCAGCGTGAAATTTCTTCATCTTTGCTTTTCTCTTGGCTCTGTGGAGGGTTATGTGCCTTACCCCCATGGCCCAACCCATGGTTGCTAACTTTCTGGGCAGCCTCGGGAACTTTCCCAGCTCTGTGCTTGGATGTCCTCCAGCACATCTAACTGCTGGCCTCTCCACCCACCTGGAAGGCTTGTAAGAAGAATGGTTTCTAAGTCAACGGGAGCCTCACAGTCCTTTGGAGGTTCTTCCCCTGTGGCAAGTCACCTCCCCAAGCAGGTGATCCTCCTTGTCCTGCAGATGGCTATGATTTCTCTGCATGCATCAGGCACTGTGGTGGTCCAGGGAAACAGGGAACACATAGCAACCCTTCAAGCTGCTGTAGTGAAGCTCCGCTCTCAAGTCAAGTGGCAGTACTTCTCACCACACAACTTTTAAGGTTCACGATTAAACACAACACCCAGTAAAGAAATCTTAGAAAACTCTCTCCACATTCCTTTGACTCTTTTACATAGTTCATATAAACTTACTTTAGAAAATGAATATCAGTTGGCAAACACTACCTCTGAAGTTTTGCCAAAGAGAACAATACCTTGTATCATGAGCCCTGAAATCAGTTTACAGAGGGCACAAGGTTCTTGTGCTCAAACAAGCACTAGAGAAAGCAGGAATTTTTTTAGTTAATTGATTTTAAAAAGGTATCTTTTCTCATTTTACATTCCACTTCTTCCCCTCCTCCCGCTCCCTCCACATCCCTTTCCCTACCCCTCATTCACTCCTCGGAGAGGGTAAGACTTCCCATGGGAAGTCAACAAAGTCCAACACATTGCTTTGAGGCAAGACCAAGGCTTTCCTCACTATATCTAGACTGAGCAAGGTATCTCTCCAAAGAGAATGGGTTCCAAAAAGCCAGTATAAGCGGTAGAGATAAATCCTGGACTCACAGAAAGCCAGGAATTTTAAATAGGCTAGATTGCCTCTTCAATAGAAGGACTGTATACCTGTTACTGCCTGGAAAGCTGAGAATGAAAATAGTCAATAGCCTGGTGATCTGTGTTATACCAGGAGCCAGGCCACGCCCAGATTCCAGGCTATTATGTTTATCCCAGGCTGTTACTCTATAGACTTTGATACAGAGCACCGTTTCTCAGTATATAGAACCGATTCTTAAGGAAGTGGTGACATGTAGTTTGTAAGAGTTTCAGTGTAGTCACTCCATAAGTTTTATGTGAGAGTTGTCACCAGTAAGCTTTTATCCAAAGTTGCACTGTTCTTAAATATGCCTAAAATAACCTGCTTGGGGTCAGATGTTCAAAGTTTGAACCAACACTGGCTACTGAATCATGCTGAAACAGATCTCCTTGTCTCACAGTATTCCTTACTCTGCCCTTAGTGTTTGCCGAGACCCTCAACACCAGCTGCCTAATTCTTGACTATAATTTTCTAGAAGTAGCTAACCTACCATATTTATCCATATTCCTGTCTCAATTCCATCTTTGTTTTTGATAAAATATGGTTTCATTATATGTAGCAGGCATTCCTTAAACTCCTAATCCTCCAGAAGCATATTCCCAAATGCTACCAACCCAGCACAATTTCATCATTTATAAATTACAAATAATGTTGTATTACCAGATAATATTATGTATAAATCACCAAAATCTTTGATTCAAACATAATAAAATTTTATTGATTTGCAATAAAGTCTTATTGGTTTTCAGTACCCTATCATATTTCTCTTTCATATAGAATTTTCTAAAAACAATCGTTCTTCAGAAATGTCATTCCTTCTCTTAGAAAAAATAAGGCCAATTAAATTAATAGATAACTTTTTGTCATGGTTTTATATTGCAGTCACAGAAAATACTTTTTCCTAAATGTCTTGACAAATTCTCAGCAGCTGTAGCTAGATGGCTAACTCCTTTAGCACCTTAAAGTTGATTATAAGGAAATCTTTACTAATTCCCAGTTTCAAAGCCATTATATAACTTTTAAAACTCCTCTACAGTGTAGTTCTTGGTAAATAAACCAGTTCCTGACATCCATCCCACTACCCTGTTTCCCCTGCAGAGTGAAGATCACCTATGACTCAGCACTTTGTCTTCAGAAGGAAAACAATCTCCAGTGCACACCCTGCTTTAACTGTTGCGAGCCCTTGGCGCTGCTCTGAGCTTTGTCTGTGTGACCCACTTCGGTTGTCCTGCTTTGCCTTCCCCACTGGCCATCTTTTCAGGCATCTCTGTGCTGCTTTCTCCAATCACATTGACTCCCGAATTCTGCATTGGTCTGCACTCAGCCTTTAGCTACTGTCTCTTCTCTTGCTGACTTGGAAATGTCACTCAGTCCTTTGGCTTTGATCTAATCTTGTTAGTTGTCATGTTGATATTTCTGGCTCAGAGTGCTTGACTGAAATCTTGATTTCGCTTTCTGCCTGCTTATTCAATGTAACTTGGGTATGCAATGAATATAAGATGTTCAGCTTGTCCTAATGCCCCCACTATCCCTTCCTCCTAGCCATGCTATTCCCACGCTCCACAAAATAGCCCTGCTCTTTACTTTGTCTTCTGGCCTACTAGATAGTTCCAGTTCCTTGGGCCTCATTCCAAAGGCCATCAAAATTTTTTTATTTCACTATTTACCTTCAATTAATTCAGAACTTTCATTTTTCTGCTTTTAATGAATTGCAGCAGCATCATTTCCTGTGGCAGCTTTGCGGAAAACCCCCCCAAAGCACCATTCAGTTTCCACATAGTCTATTTCTAGTTCAGCGCCTGAGGAATCCTTCCAACATGTTGTATTGTATCAATAATCTTCCCAAACTCTAACATATATTATGCATATGCTTGTGCTCCAGATATTTCATTGCTGAATATCTTCCTGAAAGATATAATATCAAGTAACAACAACAAGACTTAGCTTGAAGATTGATAGCAGTTTTACTTGTAATCACTGTACATGGAAAGCAACTCATATACCCATGAACTGCAGAGCAGATTAATAAAGTTAAGCAAAGTAATATAATGCACTTATATGGAATAACTCATACTAACAAACTAGTACTTAACTAGTCTGATATCTAATGAGAAAATAAAAGAAAAATATTGTGATAATATCTCTCTAAGGACAGCCAAAATATTGCATGATTTAACTTAGATTGCAAAGAAATGAAAAATGAGCACATAAAATTAACTTCTGCTGAAGAAATTAAAATTTGGGGTCATTCTTTGGAGGTACCAATATTTTTTTATTTTCCTTTCATTAGCAACATATTTTTTTCTCATATGTAACAAGATTATGATTTTCCCTTCTTCTATTCCTTCAAGAATATTCTCTTTCCATCTTCATTTACTCCATTCTATTTCTCAATGAAAAACAGTCTTCTAAGAGATAATTATTTTTTAAAAGTAAAATAAGATAAAACAAAACACACTAGAAACTGAGAAAAACAAAACCAAAAGAAAAGAGGCCAAGAGAAGGCACAGGAAACAGAGACTCATTCATTTTCATCATCAGGAATCCCATAAAATCACTAAACTCGAAGCTGTAGTATGTATGCAAAGAGCAGTCTTTCCTCCCCATCTTCTTCAGGCTTACCTGAGCTCTGAAGGGAGGAATTTGATAAAGATGGTCCACTTAGGGCTGACTGTACCAAGGCGAGATATCAGTATCAGAAGGAATAAAAAGACATTTTCTGGGATAATAGCAATGTTCCATATCCTGATTTGCAATTGACTTAGTGTTTTACCACTTCATTATGTGTTTTCTTCCCGTAACACAGTGAAAGGAAGAGTTTTATTTTTTTTCCTCTGGTTTTTGTAAACTTATGCTTTAGTTTTCTTGATATGTTCCTTAAAAGATACTGTTCTGAACATGTTCTAATGAAAACACACATGGACATATTCATGTCTTCCCATAGGGTGAGAATTTAATGAAGAATAATAAATTCATGAGTTCTGTTGGTTTCATTGGCTGTGATTTGCCAAGTAGGCTACATTTCCCATGACAACCGACCACTGGAGAACATTTCTTTTATTACACTCTTACCTGTGAATATTAACTCTCAGAACACACATTACACCTCACACACTAAATGTGTGCTGCAAGAGACTAAAGAGGTAATAGCAGAGTTCACAAAGTACTCAGTGGGGGCAGAGATAGACTGCTAATGAGGAGCTGAAGAGAATCCCTGCATTTCAAGGTTGTAAGCAACCCTGCTGGAGATAACTTCTGAGAAAGCTGAATAGAGCCAAGCTGCATGGGACTTCAAAGATCCTAGAAGTGAGGCCTTCCAATCACAGCCTTAGGTGTCTTCCTCTCCATGGGACCTGGGTGCCTTTCCTTTTTCTGCCACATTCTGTAAGTTCTCAAGCACATATGCATAATTTTAAAATGCCATGTACTCATTTGATCCCAGTATAATTTGGTGAATTTTTATAAGGTGATGTTGTATTTGCTTTTATGAACATATTATTTTTTAGCACTTCCTTGGCAGTGCTGGACAGGTGATAGTATTCATACTCATGACAAGGTGAAGAGTCATCCTGTCTTTGAGTTTGCACTCACAAACGGTATATAATATTACTTTTAAAATGGAATCAGTTAATCCATAGTCTGAAACCTAATGTTTTATTCAGTGCAGGGCAATGGCTGGTTTTAATAAATTTGTAGCATGCTTTTCTTTTGTCTTTACCTTTGTTTCCATTACCACTGCTACTTTATAATATGAAGAGCTCCGTAAGCTGTTCAGATTTACCTCAACGATTTCCCATGTAGGCAGCCACACCTAAGTAGTTCTCATAACTACTCTTTTTAAATGAAGGTCATAAACCAACTGTATAGTATATAGTATACTATTTCCTTTCATATTTTTCGCAATGTCATTTTAAACCTTACTGTTCTTTTAAAGTAGGGTGACTTTCCCACTATTTGCCTTTTATTATTTTATTCCTTTTCCTCTTAAAATTTAAATTTTTAAGTGAAGAACTAAAGTATCAGACATGGGTCTGGCTTTGTGTCCCATCCTAGTAAATCTAGAAAACAAGTAAATCTGCTAATCTTTTCTAGTTTCTGACACAGCCAGCCATAGTCGCACCATAGCCAGGTTCAGGTCCTGAGTCGACAAAAAGGAGTCAGCACACAGAAGTATCTGCCCAGAAGAGTTCCACACAAGTGGCCCACCCTGAATAAATCAAGCCTTCTTTATTTATATTTCAAAAAGCAAGCATTCACCTTCTGTAAAAACAAATATTTTCCCCCAACTTATACATCAAAACAACTTTTAAATTAAAACATCAATTTGTTAACTTGGCTAAATATCCAACCAGGCACACACCTGTCCCTACAAAGCTAAAAGGTGATAAACATAGGCACACTTTTTCAAGAACAACAATATCATTCAAAACTTAACAAAGCGTATGTATAGAAATGGGGGTAATTTACTGTAAACTGCATGCAACAGTTAGCTCGTTATTTCTCCAACTGTTCCCTTGTCCTATAAAAGGGTCCTGCACACCTAAGCCTCTCTATAAAGGGTGAACTTTGATAAGGCACTCTTTTTTCATCTTAATGTTTTCCCTCAGAATTAAGAGACTTAGTTAATGTCCTCCTTGTTATTTCATTTTTGTGTCTATTAACTTTTATTGCCACCAATCCTGTCAGAACTGAATCAGAAAAGTTCTCAGGCTCTGGGTAACAGCTGGCGTTTCCAGAAAAGAAACCTGAGAGGCATCAAAGTTCCCAAAGAATTTTAGGGGGAATATTGGAGAAAAAAATGAATTTCAGGGAATGATCACATTTGTCCCATGAGTAACTGACAAAATGAAACTGAAAAACCACCAAAAGAGTCATAACTATTATGAGACAGAAGAGAGCTTGCAGGCCCACAGTGCCAGCAGTATTCTGTGCTGGCCTGAGGTGCACTGGTCCTTGCTGAATGAGAGTCCATCTCCGTGGGTCTTGCCTTGCAAAGATCCACTGGACAAGCATTCATATGCTGATCTGAAACCAGGCCACATGGCTCCCGACAACAGCCACACCATCTGTTTCATTGAGGATTACTACTCATGTAATGGATGCAGTGACCAAAAGCAATTGGAGAGGAAAGGGTTTATTTGACTTATACTTCCACATCTGTACATAACAGAAGGAAATCAGGGCAGGAACTCGTACATGGCAGGAACTTGGATGCAGGAACTGATACAGAGGCCATGGAGGAATGCTACTTACTGGCTTGCTCATCAATATTTGCTCAGCCTACTTTCTAACAAAATCCAGGACCACCAACCACTCGAGAAGTGGTATCACACTGAATGGGCTGAACTCTCCCCCATCAATAACTAATTAAGAAAATTCACAAAGATTAGCCAGCTTACAGCATGATCTTACAGAGGTATTTTCTTAATTAAGCTTCCCTCCTCTCAGATGACTTTAGCTTGTGTCAAGTTGACATAAAACTAGCCAGCACATCTTTCTTTGATTAATGTGGTACACGGTAGTAAATCTTTTTTCCTCTACTCTTCAGTGAGCAGAAACATGGTAAAAACACGTGGATAACAAATTACTAGGTGCTCTACTTTCCCTACTAGGAGAAGTTCATATTAAATTTCCCAACTCTCATAGATTTTACCATGCAAACATTCTAAAATAGTCTCTAAGAAGCAACACATGAATCTTCAACCTGGCGATCCCTTAAATCAGTTCTGTTGAAAATTGGGCAATGAAGAGCTGGAGGCAAACATGTTATTTATTGATAACTAACAAAGGTCTCATTTTCTCCCCTACAATATGTAATGATTTTGTTGTGGCTCTCAATCTTATAAGCCAGGTGAATACTTTCTTCTAAGAAAATTGATTAACATGTAAATCTTTCTTCAAACAATAAACTTTTTAAATTGAAAATGGTTGAGGCACAATGAAATCAAAATGTCTCAAATGTTGTAGATTTCATTGTAGCCTCTTGTACTCATTTAGCAGTGGGAAAGCAGGGTGCTAAATACAGGAAAGCTGATATGTATGTATATATCTGATGATATGATATGTTCAACTTTCACTTGGACTTAGATGCATTAGAGAATGTTATTAAGTAAAATAAAAACTATCTTCTATTGCTGTATGCTTATTTGAGAAAGAGAGAGAGAGAGAGAGAGAGAGAGAGAGAGAGAGAGAGAGAGAGATACACATACACACATGGGGGGGCATGGGCAGAGAGAGAGAGAGAGAGACAGAGAGAGAGAGAGACAGAGACAAAGAGAGAACATGTGTCTGGGAAAAAAAAATTATTTGCCTAAAAGGATCTCGTTAGTAGCAGCAGTAAAATTTGCAAGAGATTCACCCAGACTTACAATATTAACTATTGAATACTGATTAGAAAACTATGGGATAAATTAGAGAACACTGGAAAAGAAAGTAGAGAAACAAATAGTCACTTGAATGAATAGTTAACTAGCTATGGAAAGTTTTTTGTGCAAAGTTTTACTGGTGAAATATATTCATTAATTCTTTTCTCTGGCCAGTTAGGTTCAATGAGAGAAGGTCTAAGTTGAGTTCAAGATAGCATAGTGGTTTCTTGTTGCCAAACAAAAGATCTGAAAATTAAAATGGGAAATAGCCTAATGTAGTATATCTCATATAGATAGTATCACCCTAATTATTATTTTTAATTTTTTTATTTTCAAGACAGGGTTTCTTCATAGCTTTTGGTTCTTGTTTTGGAACTAGCTCTTGTAGACCAGGCTGGCCTCGAACTCACAGAGATCCGCCTGCCTCTGCCTCCCGAGTGCTAAGATTAAAGGCGTGCACCAACACCGCCCGGCCGGCCCTAATTCTTAATATCAATGGTATGATAGATAAGAAAGGATGCTACTCTTATCAGAAGGCTGCTACCGGGCTGAATTTTAGGACCATTATATCCCGTTCTGCTAATAAAAGCATAGTCAACAAGTCAACAAGTCAAATTCTCAAGTCTTTGGTTACTCTGACAACTTTATAGAATGAGAGTTTAGGTCATAGCTATGCTTTAAATTACATAAAGAAATTTTACCTAAAAGTATTAAGGCAAAACTACACATAATTTTTCACTCCCCTCTATAAGTAAATCACCAAATTCTCCCCCTAGCTGGACTGATACTGGAACAAAGGTGAGTGCAGCATGAGGTGTGCTGTAATCTAATCTGCAATTCTTGTTTAGAGCCAACGTTTGGATTATGAAGTGATACTGTAAATGATATTTTTGTAAACTTTCAGTGTTTCTCAAAACACAGTTTTTGGCTTTTTTTTTTTGCATTTTAGCTATTTGTATTTTTACTTAAACTTTTTAATTTGTGATAATTTCGTGCATGAGTACTGCATTGATATCATTTCCACCCCCCCTTCCCTTTTAGTTCCTCCCTATCTTCCCCGCTCCCTCTCAAAGCCATGACTTCTTTTTAGTTAATGAGCATTGCACATATTTAAACACCTGGTGCCTTTAGTACTGCTCTTATGTATATGTGTTGTTTGAATAACCAATCTGGTGGCTCATTCCTAGAGAAAATGCATTCTCTCCCTTTCAGGCACCATTAATTGGTGTCACTCTTCAACTAGGAGTGAGATTTTGTAAAATTTCCCCGATCTATACTGGAATGTCAAATAGTGTTTTCACTAGTCAGGTCTCATCTAGCTAGCCATATTGTTGAGACTGAAGGTATACTACTTCTCTTTCTTGCCTAGCAGACACTATCCAGTAGGTGGTATCCTGGTCTTTTGGCTCTTGCTATCATTCTCCCTGCTCTTGTATGATTTCCTGTGAGCTATATGTGTAACAGTTGTATTGTATGTGTGTGTGTGTATTTATATACATATATCTAAAACTTATATATCTCAGTTTTACCTGTGCAGCTTATGGTCCCTTACTCTGTGTTTTGACTAATTGTGGTTTGCTATAACAGTCTCCAACTTTTGCAAAGTAGATTTCTTTGATAAGGAGAGAGAGCTGTATTTATTTGTAAATATTCACATTAAGCACTGGTTTTTGGAAATTTGTGCTTAAGAATACTGAGGTAGTGAATATTTCTATGCATTTATCTAAAGACTTCGGAAATTTAGAACTTAATATTACTGAAGTCAAAATGGGTAGTTTTAAAAAACTGTAGATAAACACACGAGCTTTTTTTTTTTTTTTTTTTTGGTTTTTCGAGACAGGGTTTCTCTGTGGCTTTGGAGCCTGTCCTGGAACTAGCTCTGTAGACCAGGCTGGTCTCGAACTCACAGAGATCCGCCTGCCTCTGCCTCCCGAGTGCTGGGATTAAAGGCGTGCGCCACCATCGCCCGGCACACACGAGCTTTTATTTGCAGATTTCTTTGCTTGAGATTGAAAAGTATTCAAACTGCAAATATAAACTGCTCTATTCTTTAGTATACTAAAAAGGATGCTGACCTGAGAGTTGTTGGAAGTAAACAAAAGCAAAATTAGAAGTTAGGGGAGTGGACTTGAAATATAGCACTTCATTACTGAGCTTGCCTTGTGGTAAGAAAGCCTGAACTTTGCTGCTCAACATTTAACAAAATTAATTAATTGATTGATTGATTGATTGACTACCAAGAAATATTAAGGATATCACATATTTTCTAATGTCTAGTTTGAAAAATGACTTGATGTCAATTCAAACAAACGTATTAATAAAGTAAGGAATGTACTTTAATATCTGAGCAGGAAGTAACACCATAAATGAGAAATTCATGAAGAAATTAGATCTGAAAAATAGAAATATGAGAAATTTATGATGCAATAAATCTAATTAAAAAAGCAAAGTGTCATATAATACTAAAAAACTATATAAAACAGAAGGAAGACTTTTAAGGATTAAATGTAAGGTTAAAAAAGATTATATTCAAATATTTATAAACAAAAACATTAAGCATATGCACATGAATTCTGGGACATCATCAAGAAACTAAATCCAAGAATCTATGGAATACCAGAATTATCTGACACATACAATAAACAGATATAATACCAAATGACTTTAAATTAGAAAATTCTCAAGCTCTAGGAAAAAACATGGGCACTAGAGCTAATAAACATGATGAGAAGACAAGTTCTACATATTACATTATCGTCAAAATTTTAGTTCTACAGGAAATAAAGGAGTGAGATTAACAGATGCAGGAGGACAATGTTGACTTATGTATGAAGATAAACTTATCAGTATTATGTGACTTTACTTTGAGTGAGATGAATAAATATCTATTTACTCCTAAATAGGTCATCAATAACAAAGAAGAAACATTGTTCTACACAATTGTATTTTAATAAATAAAGCTTGTCTAAAGATCAGAGAGTAAAACAGCTGCACTGATCAGCCTTACAGACCAGGTAGTGGTAACAAACAATGTTTAATCCCAGTAGCCACACTAGTTGCCATAGAAAACGGGCAGTTTGTGTCTTTAATCCCAGTGGTGCATGCCTTTAATTCCAGGGATAGAGAGGATTATAAAATGAAATGAGACAGCTCTCAGACACAGTCTTATTCTGAGATTTAGGACTGAGGTCAAGGTAAGAGTCAGTGGCTGACTTTGCTTTTTGGATCTTCAGGTTGAATACCAATTTCTCTCTGAGTTTTTATTAATCATGCTTCAACTGTGTTCTTTAGTCTTTTTTGTGTTGCCTTTTTATTTCTACATCTTGCTTATATGTTGAATAAAAACCTTCTGTGATATAAAAGCTAAGTATATGGATTTTTCATTTTAAAACCTAATATAGAAAAGTTTACAATGAGATGAACAAAAATTATGGCTATTTCAATTTGTTTCTTATTTTCTGAGTTAGGATTAGATGAGAGCTTTTTCCATAGTTATGTTAAGATTGAGGATTGATTATTTAATAAAATATTTATTTAATAAAATATTTAATATTACTTATGTATTAACTGTATTAAAAACAGTAAAGCTTTTTATCATGGAATGCAACTGTTTTATTTTTATTTCCCTGCTTACTATCTTCATAGTACTTGTCATCTATTTCAAAGGAATTATTGCTGTAGCTATAAATGCATTGATGTTTTTATCTGTTTAAAATTCAGGAAATAAATCCACTTAAGAAGAATAAACCTAGCCATACATTCTTTACTCAAATCCTCATATGTTTCATAAATGTACTGAAGAAAGACAATGCCCATAGAATATCCAGAATATCCATAGGATGCTCACTCATACCAATTCAATTCTCTGTTAATAACCAGTCTTTTAAATATTTCTACATTTAGTTGACAAGGCTGAGTATATGTATTTATGGGATATAATGTGAATCTTTGATACATATGTACCATGTGGAATGAGGAAATTCTGTTAAGTAGCATATCTATTATCTTACATGATTACTGTTTCTTTGTACATTTAAAATCTATCAGTAATCCACAAAGAATTTTTCAGTATACTCCATACTATTGACTACAGTCACCTTATAATAGAGTATCAGAACCTAGTTCTCTTATCTAATAGAAGCTTTGTCCCCTCTCTCTTATGCTCCTCCCCCTCCAGTCTCTGGTAACCAGCTTTCCCTTAAATGTTTCTGAGTTTGATGCTGTAGATTCTATACACACAGAAAAATGTCTTAGAATTTTGATGTGACTAACTCGTTTCAATTACCATATTTTCTTCCAGTTTCTTCATGTTGTTAAAAATGGCATTTTTCATTTTAAGATTGGATAGTATTCTGGTATTTTTTTAGTGAACATATTCATCATGATACATACTAAGTGTATATACACACTTACATCTCAATCTCATATGAATTTATATCTCTGTCTGTCTATATCTATCTATCTATCTATCTATCTATCTATCTATCTATCTATCTATCTATCTATCTGCTTCTTCAGTGATATACCTTGACAAAAGGCAGCATTGTCAGGAAGGAAAGGGTTATCTGACCTATAGATCCACATAGAAGTCAAAATGAGCTTGCATCTCACATATGCTAAAGCAGTATTATCAAAGAGAAAAAAGTAAGTATTGTTTGCAATAGTGTTGGGAAAAAAGGAATATCATTGGTGGGATTATTTGTGAAATCAGATATTTTGGAAAATAGTGTGAAGATTCCTGATCCAAGCACAAAAGTATAATTGCCAAAGTATCTAATTAGCCCTCTTTGGAGGCATAACCAGAAAAGTTGAAATTAGTATGTTCAAGAGCCATTTGCCCCTTCCCCATGCCCATTGCAGCACTGTCCGTAACAATCAATAACTAACTCCAATCGAAGATGAATAAATTTGGAGATTGTAAAATGCATGTATTGTACATTGAAATGGTTGGCTTTTATTTTCAGCTTGATACAACCTAGAATCACATGAGAAGGAACTCTCAATGATGAATCACATCACTCAGTTGTCCTAGAAGACTGTCTCTGGAGGTTTGTGCCCTTATTGAGGTGGGAGGACCCACCATAAATGTGGCCAGCACCATTTCATGACCTTAGCCAGGAGCAAGATCAAAACAATGAAACATAAAATCCTGGATGTCTTTATCATATAAATTAGGGACTGAGTATATTTGAATATTGTTCTTATAGAGGAATCGAGTAAGACTAAAAGTTTTGTACAGGAACTTCCTTCTTTTGTGGTGGCATTCAACATTCAAACTATAGCCCACAGTTGCCAACTGAAGCTGATTTAAATTGCTCTATATTTTAAAAAAGTAACATTTTAGTGCACACAAGTTGGTACCTCTATATTTTTGTTTGAGAATTTCATGCAGACAATGAGCTTTAAATTTTACCAGTAATTAAAAAAAGAAAGAATACTTTTTATTAATTACCTATGGAGGAAATAGAGATACTAATATAAAATATTATCTTAAAATCTTAGATGGTCAAAATAGAGTAACAAAATCATTGTACAGAAAGGGGTACTTGGATTGCCCTGGGACCAGACCACATCAAACTCAGAGAAAGATAGAAGGGAGGCATGAGGTGAGAATCACAGTTGCACAGAATGTAGGTCACGGGTTCCTCCCAAGCTCTTAGTGAGTTCCAGGAAAGATACAGTGTGAGTACCTGCCTTTTGTAGGTTCGGAACGGAGCTTGGCGCCTTTGGTTTACTGTAGGATGCCTGTATGCTCAGCTTTAACAGAAGCACTTTCCACCCCTTCTCAGATCTTGGCACAGATACACAGAACATACAGAAGCAATGAGGAAACATGGAAAAGAATGAATTTCAGCAAAATAGTTACTACAAGCTCTTTATACCCTTAATTATAAGATAAAATTATGGAAATTTTAAATATGAAATGTCTATGGTTTCAAAATTATTTAAATACATTTTAATAAAATCAAGTTTCAATTCCAAATAATTCTTCATGTATATTTTTAGCAATGGAATTAAGGTGCTTAATTTTTACTTTCAAGCCAAATACTGCATGAGTAAGTGACCAAAATTCTTTTACAATTCTTAAACATTTTATCCA
Organism: Microtus pennsylvanicus; assembly: GCF_037038515.1. Taxonomy (NCBI): domain Eukaryota; kingdom Metazoa; phylum Chordata; class Mammalia; order Rodentia; family Cricetidae; genus Microtus; species Microtus pennsylvanicus. The sequence continues at coordinate 34,006,185 of NC_134583.1, read as the reverse complement.
GCTAAACTTATATTTGAACAATTCTATATTCATTTTAAAAGTTAATGAATGCATTCCAATTTCTAGTGAGCCTATAAATAAATTTTCAATCAAGTTGAACTTTTTACATGGTCTCCAAACAAAAACAAAACCATGAATTTTGTTATGAGTAGAGGTTTTAGAGTAGCCTCAGCAGTTGGCTTAGACACCCTTAAAAGGGAAGAAAAGCCACAACCACTAAAGACCTAAGAGATCAGTCCTGGTGGCCGCAAGGGTCCCTCTCACTTGTGCCATGCTGTGCCTCCTCCTACAGCTTCTCAGATGAGCAATGGCATTCCTTTGTCCCCCGAAGTAGCTGGCCAAAATGAAGTGGTCCATAACTGGCCACCAGCAAAGGCTAGTGTTTGCAGCTTACATGAGCTATTTATTTGGGAAACGTCATTGGTTTGGTGTAGGAGGTTCTATTAATGACAGAGCCAGTAAGACAACCCACTTGAGTTGCTCAGTCATCTGCAGGCTGCAGCACCTGGAGATCGGCTATATTAGAAATGCTAGATTGAGAATCTCTAAAATTATTATTTACAAAAATTGTTATTGTGATATTTACCCATAATATGCAAAACTAATTTTGCATCCCTTTTCCTAGAAAACCTCTGACATTAAAGTAGTTATTTCATTGGAATGTACATAGACTTGTCTCTATGTAAAATATGACAAACACAAAGAAGTTCCAAGTGTGAGATACAGTTCTGAAGACCACTTTGAAGACACATTTTAAAATGACTTTCTAAGTCTAGTTCTTTCCACGGGCATGGTGTCATTTAACTGCTCACTGTAAAGCTGTGAGGAGGGATGACAGGAAGAGTAAAGATATGGTTCTGTCTTTAATCTCAGCCAATTCAAAAAAAGCGAACAGAAATGAATAGAACACAGGAAGGCAACGTAGATGGAACTGAGTAGTCCTCACATTCTTGGCCTAACTCCCCTGAAGCTCTCTGTTGTCCGGTGCCATCCACAGTCACAGGAATTAACCAGAGCTTAGGTAGTCCCTGAACTCATAGTCTCTGGAAGGCACTGCAAAGACTCAGAGTGACTTTACAAACCATTGACTTTTAGAGGAACATCTAAACTCCAAATGAGTATCTAATTCATAACAGGATATTAGAAATATCTAAAGGCAGTGCACTATTTTTTCCTAGATCAAACACACATACTTTAGTGATAAGGGCATAAATGGATTAGACCAATTTTCCTCACAGACAATATTGCAAAGTCAGTGTGTGGAAATATTAATTATGCAAAAAATGTCAGGAGCTTTGCTAATATAAACATTTGCACAGGGGAGAAAAAGTAAATATCATTTCAGTTAATATCATTTGGCATATATTCTTTTGTATTTTGGTTCTGAAATTGCCTGATTTGTGAAACGTAGAAGATCAAGGCTAAATAGTTTAAATAACGTGCATCTTCTTTGGCAATTAAGTTTATTGTTTTCAATACAATAAGTAGATCGAAATTTCTGTCCCTCCTGGTCCAGCAGCCATTCAGTCCCAAAGAAACACACAGAAGCTTATATTAATTACAAACTCTTTGCCCTGTTAGCTCAGCCTTATTGTTAAGAAGGTCTTATAACTTTAATTAAACTGTAATTGTTGTCTATGTTTAGCCATGTAGCTTGGAAACTTTTCTTAATGTAGTATTCTCATCTTGCTTCCTGAGTCTGGCTGGCGACAGATTCTCTGTCTTTTCTCTTCCCGGTTTCAACTCTTCCAATCAACCTATCCTTCCCAAGTTCTTTAGAACATAGTGCTAACTCTGAAGAAAACACAAGGCATCTCCAAAGAGAAAGACCTCATGAGGCTACTGGGTGGAAAATCTCATCAGCATGCATTTTGGTAAGTTCCCTTTTGACTTGATTTCCAGGCAGCAGTAGACACACACAGCCTTGTGATTCTGGAATATCACCATAATCTGCTTTCCTATAGAAATGTACATTTGAAGTTCTTGATTATCTTTTCTTGATTGCATAACTTGTTTCTTTATATGTCTGAAGGCAAAGTGTTATAATCAGTGTTTCCTCTTTGCCTTTTCCTAGAGTAGCTCCCACATGTAGTTATTGAACTTTCTATCTCCAGTGGGTTAGGGTGGGTGAGGAATTTATTGAGCAAATGTTAAAGAAGAATAGTTTTCTGCTACTAGATACAGTCATACAATTGCATTTTAATTGCAAAACTTATTGTATATCTCTGTGTGCACCACAAGTCTGTGGAAAAATAATTACTGGAGTCTTCATTATTGAAGGTTTTTATATTTGATTTCTTTTAAAAAGTGCTGTTTCTGAAACATTGGATTGACTTTGAAATATGACCTTCTATTATTCTTGTTCAGTTGGTGGCTTACTGCTTTCAGAAAATCAGTTTCCACGTGTATACATTTTGAATGTAACATACTGAGTCTATAGAAGCATGGATGAGATTTGCAACTGTTTGATAGCAGACAAGGAATGTCCTCACAGAGAAGGGGCTACAGAATTACCGTAGTCCAGTTTTCCTACACAGTTAACTTTGAAAACAGCTCTTCATTATGGCTAGGCTTGATCTCTTTTTTTATTTTTCTTGAATTTTGAGAAAGGAGCAACATCTTGAAATTGAACTCTATATCTCGAGTTCGTGCTATTTTCTGGATATAGGATGATAGTAATAAAAATGTATCAAGTAACATTTATTCTGTTTTCTCTATTTAAAGACTGTGTTAAGTTTTTCCAAGCATCAAACCTCACACCATCTTATAGGTTTCTTTTCTTCTTTTGTGAAGCTATTTGCATGGTCTGATACCACTGAATTTCCCAGTAACCCACTTTACTAATCATCGCTCCAGTGGGACACCCCTTGAGCTTACAAGAAATTACTTTTATGTAATCAAACACACTGAAAGCAACTTGAAGGGGAAAGGGCAATATTAAACTTCCAGGTCACAGTCTGTAATTGAGGGAAGTTAGAGCAGGAGTTTAAGGTAGCAACCTACAGGCAGGAAGTGAAACAGAGATCATGAAGAAATGCTACTTACTAGATTGCTTCCAGACTTAAATTCCTATACCATGCAGGCCCACCCATCTACAAATGGTACCATCCACATTGAGCTGGGAACTCTTACTTCAATTAGCAATCAGGAAAATACCTCACAAATTGACTAGTCATCACAACTCAGCATTTGTCAAACCACAACTTTTCCCAACCCCATGATCTCACATTAATATTATAATATAAATCAATACAACTTTAACAATCCTATCATCTTCAGAATTTCCTATGATTTAAAAGTTCAAGTCATCTTTTAGAAATACAAAATATCTGTTGGACTTGTGTGGCCCCAATTCTCTTTGTCTCTGCCCACAGCATACATAGCTGTTCTCACAGCACCAGGCCAGCTCCACTTCCAGTCCATCGATGGTGGTTGTTCCATGATTCTGGCACCTTCAATATGCTGAACACTGCTACTGAGGACAAATCATCACCAGTTGCCTTTCTCTTCCTCTTTTCCAGGCCCAACACAAGGTGCCAAGAATCAGATGCCCTCTACGACCCCTTTATGCCTTCAAAACCAGACCTGTGTTGGAGTCTCTTACACATCATTTGCCAAGTTAATATGTAGCCCTGTCCCCTTTAAACAACAGCTTCTATGTACTTACTCTGAGAAAATATTTTTTCCAGGATATTTACCTTAGTTATGCTAATTGTTTAATAATTGCAACTGAATTTTAGCCCTGTTGACCACCATTGAATGACATAGAAAACAAAGGTTTCCTTCTTACAGATTCTCAATTCAAATATGTCACATGAATGAGACTTATATAGTCTACGAGCTACTCAATCTCTCTCTGAAATTTAGCACTTTTATCTTCCAAACTCCTATAATGACATCTCATCCAACTCTGGATATCTGATTTAAAGTTTTTGTCATATAAGTCTTCCACTTGTTTGGTTAGGGTTACTCTGAGATATTTTATCCTATTTGTGGCTATTGTCCCACATCAGACAGAGATCTGATCTCCAAAATATACAAAGAACTCAAGAAATTGGTCATCAAAAGAACAAATAATCCAGTAAAAAAATGGAGTACAGACCTAAACAGAGAACTCTAAACAGAGGAATCTAAAATGGCTGAAAGACACTTGAGGAAATGTTCAACATCCTTAGTCATCAGAGAAATGCAAATCAAAACAACTCTGAGATTCCATCTTACAACTGTAAGAACGGCCAAGATTAAAAACACTGATTACAACTTACGTTAGAGAGGTTGTGGGGTATACTTCTGCATTGCTGGTGGGAATGCAAGCTGGTACAACCCCTTTGAATGTCAGTGTGGCAATTTCTCAGAAAATTAGGAAACAACCTTCCTCAAGACCCAGTAATACCACTTTTGGGTATATATCCAAAGGATGCTCAAATGTGCCACAAGGACATGTGCATAAAAAACATCACATTGAGGTAATGTGTCTATAAATCATGAAAGGCAAAAAATGGTCAGCAAGCCAGTGGACATTATGAAAGAAGCACAGACCTTCAAGACAGCCCTGTCAATCCCTGGACAAATGGACTTTCAGCTTCTTCGGTGGTAAAGTATTACATTTCTGTTTCCTAAAGCATTCAGTGAGCAGTGCATTTACTCCACAATCCTAAAAAAAAATAAAGAAGACAGTATATCATGTTCAATTACAAGCATATTGCTTGACCAAAGAAAATCTTTTCTTTAGGGAACATCAATTTTCTTTCCAAGTCAAACACAGAAGTGTACATCAGTTTACACATCATTTTTCCTTGTATCATTGCACAAAGAATCTTGATATCAATTTGAATATTCCTTATAGGTTGATATTAGCTGAGAATCTTAGTCTATATAATTTTAATGGCAATATATAATGTTGTCTTATAGAAAAATAGCTATTGTTTTAATAATTTATTGTACTGGCTTTGAAATTCTATTTAAATAAGAAGTAAACATTGGTGGGACTAACCTGAATCTTGAGTGCCACATTGACACCTTCTGACAGCAAGGTTTTCAGTATCATTGAAATCTGATGCTAATAGAGCCTTTTAGCTTCATCAAACTGGAAGCTTCACCTTCTCAAAATGCAGTTGCCATGGAAACAGCAGTTCCAGGAGTTTGTTTTCAGAAGCTATAGAAAACCCCCATGCCAATATAATAACATAGGGAAGCATATTAACATGCGCACTTCAGCTCTGGTTTTAAATGGGAGCAGAAGAAAAGAGCACAATAATGCTTCCATTAAACCCTCCAGGGGTCCGACTTAACCTTTGTGTCATACACGATTCTTTTATTTATACTCACCTTTGTTTCCGAAAGCGATTCAGAAAGCCTAAGCTCTGCATGTTGTTACCAGACACTTGGACAGATATAGGCAAAGCTTATGGACTTTTTATATTCACACTGTCTGTAAAGGTGTCTTCATTAAGACCAAATCTTAGGAGATTTTTCGTTGAAGACTGTAGTTATATTATTTCTTTATCTTTATTTCAGGGTTGTGTATGATGATAAAGCCAGGTACCATTTTTTGAGCTCTTTTAATTTTTTCATCTGACTAGTTTTTTTAATTATAAAAATAAAAGTAAGTTTCAATACTGCATCTTTTAGGCCCATCGCTGTTGCTGCATCTCTGGTCACACAAATCACAAGGTTTGAATGAGCACTGGGGAGCTGCCATGGTCTTGGAAGTGCAACCTTAGAGAACTGAATTTTGTATAATCCTCATTGTGACCTGGAGGAGCTAGTGAGAGAGTTAATCACAAGTGCTCAAGTCTGACCTCTAGAAACCATGTTGGGAAAATTCACGCACAGTTGTTAGCACTTATTATCCTAGCACTGAGAAGTAGGAGCAAGCAGATGCCCAGAACTTGCTGCCTTTTCATCCTAGCCAGCTTGACTATCTCAAACAGCAAATGAAGATGGTGCCTAAAGATAGAAACCCAGGGTTGTTGTCTGGCTTCAGTGAGGGAACGTACACAGGTAAGACAATCTTCCTCCAACATGCACAAATGCACCTGCATGCACAAGCACGTACACTCATGAATCTAAAAGACATGTGGTGATGATGAGAATGAAAATATGCTGTAACCATGGATACTACTATTAAGTGATATATGTTTTAAAAAATGGGTCTGTAGTTCAAATAGGTACTTTATGTGGTTCAATCACTGACTGAGAGGTATGCTCCAAATAGATCCATTAAACAGAAAATGTTTAGTAATGTATACAATAGGAATGGATTTTATGGGGGCTTTTCCATAGGGCCATCTCCAACAGAGGGACCCTTAGTGTAGCAAGAATTAGTGGAACAAAGCAAATCAGGGCTCAGACCAAGGCTCTGACATTTATTCTATCATTTCTACATAAGCCATATTAATTTAATCTTAGTAGACATTCTTTTCTTTATTAGATGGGCATTCATCACCATCTAAATTCCAAAAGATGCTAAACCTTGTTGTCATAAAGCAAGTTATTGAATTTCTTTTGACCTTTGCTCTCTCTAACTAGGAAACCTCACCACTTGTAATAGATGCTCAGTAAGCAGCTGCTAATAATTGACTACTGAAATCTTTAATTTATTCTTCTCTTGAAAGGTGCTAACAAATCTCCCACACAATGTTTTGAAGGTTCGTGAGAATGCATAATAAGTGTATCGCTAATTTCCAGTGTATAGATCTATCTATTTTTCAGTGAGACAGTGGGTTACTTAGGGTCAGCTACCCTCACTTATATGTGCATCTCCAAGTCGAAGCATGGAATCTTTCCCATAAGAGGAATCTAATACTTGTTGAATGACTGCCTAAGGAAAGGTGGTGAAACCAAACCCTATTTTCTCGCAGCACTGTGATTGATGCAGGTATCAGCACAGAAGCCAACTTTGCTCAGAGGTTCTGGTCATGTTTTTTTTTATTATTATGACCAGAAATAATGAGAAAACACTTCATATTCTCCTTTTATTATAAAAGTTTACAGATAAAGGTTTAGTGCTACCTGCAGCTGTGGTTTAGAAATCAAGTGTACACCAAGCCCTTAGTAAATGTGAGAGAAAGAAGGAATAGCAACAGGATGTTATAAAGGCAGAGAATATATTATACCTATATCCACTAATCCATGGGGCTACTCATTGCCAGTAATGGGTTGGCTTTATGAGTGTGATGGGCTGGGGAAAATGATAATGCAATTGTCTCTGGGACAGTGTATATATTTAACTGAAACTTTTTTTGCGAGACTTGGTTTAAAACGAAAAAGTAAGCACATGACCTCTTGCTTTCATCGTAGCTCAGGAAAGATTATACAGAGCTATTTTAGTTCAGAACACTGAAAATCTCCACCCCAGGACTATCCTGGATTCATGAACACTTGAAACTAATTCTACATGAAGAATAAAATGGAAGCTCAGATACTTTGCTTCCAGAGTCTTGGTACCAACTTCATATTGTCTGAGAAGACCATCAGTCATATTTGCAAAAAGTTTGGAATTGAGATGTAGAAGAAAGAATGCTACCCACTGACCACACAAAGACTGAATTGTTCTAGTTAATCTTGATTATTACAAGATAAGCTGGGTCATAATGGCACACACTGCACATTCTTGCTTCTTTGTTTGCAGCGATGGAGCCATTTTCCCAATTTTTGCATGCTAGATAAAAGTAGAACTTTTTTGCTTGTAAGCGAAAGGCACAGTTTTAAAAAGAAGAAAGACTGTGTTAGATTATTAGCACATTACAGCTGTGGTTTGAGATTTTATTATTTTGTGGTATTTCTCAAGCTCTGAGATCCATACCTTGAATTTAAAGGAGCTTAATATAAATGGCTTACTGAAATTCAGACACAATATCACCTCATTATAGTAAAAGTCATTACAGAAAGAAGGCATGCCTGGCAAGTGGCAAGGTCAGAGAAAACCTACTTCTGATGCTGCACTTATTCCTATTCTGATGCAGCACTTATTCCTAACTGTTGCTTATCTTTTCCTCAGGGAGGAATGCTTGTAATTGCGAGGAAGTGTCAGAATCCAGTTCCCAGGAACTGAGCGCAGAGTTACTTGAGCTATTGTAACCTCTGGCTCTCTTGGATGCTTGGAACAAAGAGGGTTGCATCTTATGCCTCTTGACATTTGCTTTCTTGGAGAGATAAATATGTAATTTCTGCAAAACTGAAAAACAAAATGAAGCAAAACATTTTTTTCCTAATGGACAAATGCTCAAGTTGAAAAGAAAGAGTTTGGATTGAGAAATGTTTGCTGACTTTTGTTTTTTTTTTTAACTATTTTCCACAAAAGTCACCAGAATAGCAGAACAGAACCATGAAAGTGTATTTATTTCTGCTACCCCAGTCTTCCATTGTGCTCAGCAGAATCTAGAGTTTTTATGTCTACTCTATCCCTTTAACTAATTAGCACATAGGCTGTGCTGCCCAAACAGGCCTTGAATTCCTAGCAATGTGACCAATCTTTCTTTTTTTTTAAGTAGAAATTTCTTGAGCCCTGTTAGATGCTCCTCTATCAGCCATGAAATTCACATTTTGAGCTTAATCTGGTGAGCATGTCTCAGATTACAAATGCCTCTTTGAGGGAAGAAGTTAAAGCATACAGCATACTTCAGAATAATGCTTGTTAGTCAAGCAACACAGATGGTTGCTCTCCAGGCTACTCAACAGATCAAATGGAATTGAAATGTTCTGTAACATTTCCAAATCAGAAGGGCCAAAACCACATGGCCCTTTAGAAAAAATGAAAATATTTTCTTCATAAGCAAGTGGACAAATCCAAGGTTTTCTCTTGAGCTGTATTTAATCCTCCACCGAAAAAGCATGGAGAAGGCCTATTTTGTACACAAACATTACTTTCCAATGTCTTTGTATTCCCTATTAGCTAGAATATCTCTTGGAAGAAAAGAAGCCTTAGGGCTCCATGGTGTGTCAAGACAAGTAAGGAAAGGGTTGGAAGGGGAAAAGAAGCTAGAAGCCATCTACCCAACTACATGTAATCTTGGTCTCATACAGTTCCAAACAATGGATAAGTGAACAGAATATGTCCACTTGTTATGCAACAAGACCTTCCTATTAATAGCTAGGCATTGTCACAGCAACTGGAGTGCAATGCCAGGTAAGAACAGTCGCGGCTCTTGTGGAGATTGTTATATCTGTAAGTATACAAATAGGCACATTTATATGTACAGGCACCAACCTGAGCACAGATCTAGACTTCAGGGATGTGGGAGAAGCACAGTGTGAAAGCACCAAAATTCTGTAAGAGGAAAAGTATTGTTCTCAAATGAGCCAAGAGTTGTTGATATATCTAGGTATATGGTAAAAACTTGTGCATAGCATGTGTACTGAAGGAAACAAGTGGAATTTTAATGATATGTAGGGCTGGAATGAGAAGTCACAGATTGGAGAACTGCCAATATGCAGCCAGATTTTTTACATGGAGTTTATATAGTCCTTGGATACACAAGAAAATTGCCACAGATTAAACAAGACATCAGTTATAGAGGTGTTAAAATTCTCGATATAAAAAAAGCCATCTGAAGTACTTTTATGAGTTCTAGTGGAATGTCTATGATCTTGGAATAGTAGTACAAAGGGGCACAAAGTTCACTCTTTAAAACATTGATGGAAATGGGTTATACTGAAGGTAACATGTATGTCCATCAGATGACGTGACAAGAACACAAGGGAGTTAATGTAACAGGTAAGATGTCCATCGGCAAAAACCTGATTTCCAAATTTGTTAGGTACACAACTATGTAATATATAAATAAAATTAAAAAATTAATAAGAAAATGAAATATAGCTAAAGGAGAAAATGTGCAAACAGTCCCTTCACAAAAGAGAATATCCACATAGCCAAAATTAATCATGAAAAAGGAGCATGCTTTGTCCTGCTAGTCATCAAAGAAAGACAAATCCAAATCACACTGTCATACCAACACACGCCCACCAGGCTGCCTAAAATAAAACAAAACAGAAAATCCCACATGTTGACAGGTGTAAAACCTGAAAGTCATACTGTGCTGGGAAGTTCTACAGAAATATAGCACACTAGAGATCTTAGTCTACCAACGCTAATATGGGCATCAGCTATAACACTTCTTCTATGTGGGTAGCTAATTAGAAATGTGTGAGTGTATTCAGTGGAAGAAATATAATTTTTCTAAACCATTATTTGAAGTATATCTATCAATTTTCCAAAAATCTATTAATAATTAATAATTATTTTATACACCCAAGTAAATGTTGAAATGAGAATATTATGCTGTACTTTATAACAATATAAACTTCACAAGTCTAATGCTGAATAGAAACAAAAACAAAAATGTAGTGTGTTATTTCATAAATTTAAGTTTCAAAACTTAGTAAAGCCAACTAGGCCATTAGAAATCACAGCATGTTTTCTTTGGAGAAGAAAAGAGCAGTGTGCTGTGGAAATCAAGCAGGCTGTGTAATTCTATTAATATTCTCTTATATTAATGTGGTTGTTCATGATGGTTATGGTCAATTTGTAAAAATTCATTAATCATGCTTATATTAATATTTCTTTCTGTATATTTTATTTCAATGGAAAGTTTAAAGAAAGTAAAACTGTTTTCCCATGTGTTAAAAGCCGAGAACATTTGGATTGCATGTTTAAAGGCTGGAACTATATACAGAAAATAATAAATTATTAATAACTTTGAAATTATGACACTGTATTTTTTTCTATTTGTGTATATCAAGCAAAAAAATAGCTTTGAAAAGGGAAACTGTTTTAAGCTGCAACTGCTTTTGGTAATGTTAAGTTACATCTACCTATCTATCATCTTTTGATGAAGGGGTAATTATTAAGAGATTTAGGAAGACCAAAATCCTGATATTTTCCAGATTTACTCAGTTTCTTTATCACCCAAAGGTATATTTCAAATATTACTAGCACCAAGCAAACAATGAATAAAAGAAGATAAAAAATGAATGTAATTTAACTGTTTTGCTTTACCATTGGTGATGACATACTTGTAATAGAATTTAAGTAGAGCTGCCCGATGGCATGATTTAAAAATTAAAGCTGTTACTTACATACAATAACAAAACCCAATGTGTGCTAGATGTCTGAGATAATTATTTTATATGTCTGCAAATGTATGAAGTCATCAACCCATTCCAGACACACTCATATTATATCTGTGCACTTCTTAACATGATAGCATCTTTTTTTTTTTTGATTTTTCGAGACAGGGTTTCTCTGTAGCTTTTGGTTCCTGTCCTGGAACTAGCTCTTGTAGACCAGGCTGGCCTCGAACTCACAGAGATCCGCCTGCCTTTGCCTCCCGAGTGCTGGGATTAAAGGCGTGCGCCACCACCGCCCGGCAACATGATAGCATCTTAAACTGTCCTTAAAAATCTCCTCTCCCCAGTTTTGATATGCTAAATCCATTCCCCTTCTGTACAGTTCTTGTTTTCATAATCCAGTGTAATCTTTCAGAGTAGTTTATTCTCTTCTCTCAGTCATTTCCATGAGTAACCTTCAAGAAGTATTTGTTCATGATTTATTAAAATGTATCCAGTGTCAAATCAACTGTCTCAAATTGGAGCAAATGTTATTTTTAAAAAGAACAGGAATAATGTACATTATGATATTTCATGTAAAACAGTAATAACAATTACAGTCATTATTTTGCAAACAGAAAAAATAAAAACCAGACAGTAATGCATCCTTGAGAGATCACATAGCTGCATTTAAACTTTTGGCTCATCATGCAGAACTGGAAGTAGGGAAAGTGGTTTCAGCCAATAGAAATTAGTGTTATGAGTAACAGCTGTCCTAATTTACTTACTAAGATGCATTTTTAATTATTAAAATTCTAAGAAAATAAAAATGTAGCACCAATTAAAATTCCAGAACAACCAATCATGTGCCTTAAATGTAGGAAGCAGTGTCTGTCAATTAAATGCACATTTTTATTGTTTATGTTTATTGTTTATGTTTTGAGATTTTATTTAATGAATGCAAGATTGACATTTACTTACTTATTGATTCAAAATACCAACTCCAGTTCTCACTTCCTCCTCTGCCCCTACCTACCTTCTAGTCCATTACTATGGACTCCTTGGAGTCAACAAAGCCTGGTACATTACATTAAAGCAGGATCAAGCCTCTCTTCCCCACATCAAGGCTGAGCAAAGCATCTCACTATATGGAATGGGCTTCATAAAGTCAGTTTATGAACCAGAGATAGATCCTGGTCCCACTGCCAAGAGTCCTACAACCAGACTAGGCTACAAAACTATCATCCACGTGTAGAGGGCCTGGTTTGGTCCCAGGCAGGCTCTAAGCTGTTGGTCCAGAGTCAGTGAGTTCCTACAAGTTCAGGTCAGTTTTGTGAGTTTCACCTTCATGATCTTAACTCCTCCGTGCACATATAATCATTCCTCCCTGTCTTTGACTGGACTCCTGGTACTTAGATGTGGATCTCTGCATCTGCTTCCATCAGTTACTGGACAAAGGTTCTATAATGATAGTTAGGAGAATCACCAATTTCATTATAAGCAAAAGCTTCTCTGGAGCTGTGGGTCATAGTATGATTATTCTGATATCCTTTGTTTTACATATAGCATCCATGTATGAAAGAATACATACCAAGTTTGTCTTTCTGAGTCTGGATAGCCCCACTCAGAATTATTTTTTGTGATGTCATTGGTTTTTTTGCTTGATGTTTTTTGTTTTTTGCTTTTTTACACCTGAGCAGTACTCCATTATGTAAATGTACCACATTTTCTTTATCCATCTTTAGTTGAGGGGTATCTAAGTTTTTTTAGGTTCTACCTATGAAAAATATGCTGCTATATGAAAAACTTTAAAATATGAATATAGTTGAGCAAGTGTCCTTGTGGTATGCATGGACATGCTTTGAGTTATATGCCCAAGAGTGGTAAGCTCTACATTACAGTTCTCCAAGCAAGTACTGTGATGTAATCTGACTTCAGTCCATTCTATCCTGTCTTGGATGTGAGTCATTTTCTGTCCAGACTGCCTACCCTCCTATTACACTTAGGAGTCATTGGTGGCCAACTGATCATGTTACATGCTCCAATAACCCTTACATTTGAGTAGGAGCCCTATTTACTTGATTGTCTTCCCAAAGCACAGGGGGAAAGATTCTAACAATTTCAATATACCAAAATGATGTGGGATTCCCCTCTGTATACCATTGGTTAATAAGGAAATTGCCTTGGGCTTATCAAAGGGCAGAATAGAGTAAGGCAGGAATTCCAAGCAGAGATAGAGGAGAAAGTAGGAAGAGTCATTGAAAAGCAATGTAGCTTCCAGAGGAGCACATTACCAGTAATCCAAGTGCCTCATGGTAAAATATAAAATAATAGAAATTGGTTAATTTGAGATATAAGAGCTACCTAACAATATGCTTAAGTGACTGGCTACCCAGAGTTGAGGATGGCTCTTACTCTGCAGTCCCAGAGCTGGAGGTGAACTTCCTCTACTATATTGAAAGCCTGAGTGAGGCGGAAGCAACATTCAGGGTCACTGCAACTAAACTTTTTACCATTTTAAAAGTGCTCCTGGTCAGAAAATTATTACTGATATGCAATAAAGACAAACTTAGATGGGAAAGACCTCTAAATTGACCACAGTGTTGCATAAATATATGTAGACTTGGGAGATAGAAGGAAAAGAATATGGACAGTTATAAAAGAAAGTAATGGTTTTAAAAAAATAAAACAAAGACTTTAAAGAATCAGACTACAGACAGTCATAGATTTAAAAAGTAAATAAAAATAAGCCATACAAAGGTGGAATATACACAGAGAGTTTGGATTATGTATATTATTTGTAGTTTCTTTGACTTTTTTGACTGTGAATGAGCTAAGTACAGGGAGACATTTCATTGTATGGGCTGCTAAGGCAAACTAACATACATATTTTAAAGGTATCTTGACTTAAAAATTTGGGTCTAAGTATATGTTGCTTTGGAAAAGAGGTTATGCTTTTGTTTACAAAGAGGATAAAAACCAAACTGGATTCCTTCCAGACTAATGTGATTTGATGGACCAAGACCCCCTGAAAAGTCTCCCTAAAATTACTTCCCCCAACAAAAACCAGGAAACAGTTTGCAGAGAACTATGTCCAAATTCCCTAAGTGATTGTTTATAAATGTTTGTTTATATTTTAAGGGGAATATGATATAAAGATGAATATTTTGTATTTGTATGCATTTTGGTATATTGATACAAATTTAAAGTCAATTTTGTTATATGTGTATCTCTGCTCTTGATTAAGGTATTGTGTTTGTGCAGTTAATTTAAAAATGTAATGTATAATTAAGAATTAGAGATTAATAGATAATCATCTATAATCAGGCTTGTAGTCATTTTAGTTAGGTTTTCTAGATATATAGAGATATAATTCACTTAGATAGGTATTCTTCAAACTTTTCAGAGACCTTGAGAATATGGCATTTAAAATCTTTTAAGAACTTAAGACTTTTCATGACAGTAAGACACATCTGCTCCTAGCAGCACCAATCACTTCAAGAGGATGATGGTCATTGAAGAGGCTCCTTATGGAGTTTTTTAGACTTTTGGGCAAGAAACTGCTCTTACCTGGACTGCTTGATGTTATGCTGTATGAACTGAATATGCAGGACCCACAAAAAAGTGACTTATGAACTTTCCTAGAGGTGAGACATTTATTCAGGGTTTCTGCTTCATGAAAGGGTCTGCCATACATTCTGCCAAACTCAGAAGAAGGTGATTGATAAACTTCCAATATAGGCAGAACTGTCTGCTAGATGCTATGGGCCTGTAGGCTGAAGATGGATGCCCATTGTTACCAAAGGACTTTGGGTAACTATCCAGGCAGTAAGATGTCTCTGTTAATTCTAGAGTTTTGGAAGTTGTTTACAATGCACTTTCTGTGTACTTAGGTAATATATCCTTCTGCAGCATTGATGGGGTTGAAGAATAGATAGTTATAGTGTTCCTTAGTTATGATAAAAGATAAAGTAGATATAAATATTGTGTGTAATTCTTGCTTGATAACTGTTTTGTTGTATATAATCTTGCTGTGTTAATTCTTTTTTTTAAAAAAAAAACCTTCCTGTTTACATAGACAGAAAAGGAGAAGTGATGTAGGATTCCCCTCTGTATGCTGTAAATACCATCGGTTAATAAAGAACCTGCTTTGGGCCTAATGCAGTGCAGAATAGGGCAAGGTGAGAATTACAAGAAGATGGAGGAGGAGAGAGTAGATAGAGTCAAAGAGGCACAATGAAACTGCTGAAGGAGATAGATGCAGAATGAAAGCTCACCCGTAAATCACAACCACATGGCAATACACAGATTAATAGAAATGTGTTCATTTAAGCTATAAGAGCTAGCTAATAAGAAGCATGAACTAATAGGCCAAGCAATGTTGTAACAATATGGTTTCTGTGTGTTATTTTGGGTCTGGGCAGCCAGGAATGGATGAGAAATCTCTGCATACGTTCTACATGTTGACATCTAGCTATGCCAGTATCATTTGAAGATGTATTCTTTTTTTCCACTGTATGGTTTTGGCTCCCTTGTCATAAATCAGGTACTTATAGCTCTGTGGGTTAATGTCAGGGTCTTCAACTAAATTCCATTGGTTCATGTGTCTGTTTTTATGCCAATCCCAAGTTGTTTTAATGACTATGGCTCTATAGAAGAGCTAGAAGTCAAGGATGGTAATGCCTCCAGAAATTCCTTCACTGTACAGCATTGTTATGGATATCCTATGTTTTTTTGTTTTGCCATATAAAGTTGAATATTGTTCTTTTGATGTCTGTCAAGAATTGTGTTGGGATTTTGATGGGTATTGCATTGAATCTGTAGATTTCTTTTGGTAAGATTGCTACTTTTAATATGTTAATCTTACCTATCCAAAAGCATGAGAGTTTTTTTTTAATTTTTTGATATATTCTTCAATTTCTTTCTTCAAAGACTTAAAGTTGTTGTCATACAGGTCTTTCTCTTGTTTGATTAGAGTTACCAAAAATATTTTATATTATTTGTAGCTATTGTAAAGGGTAACGTTTTTCTTATTTGTCAGCTTGCTTATCATTTGTATCTAAGAGGACTGCTGATTTTTTTTTTAGTTAATTTTGTGTCACATCACATTACTGAAGGTGTTTATTGGCTCTAGGAGTTCATGGTAGAATTCCTGGAGTCATGTATGTATACTACTATATCATCTGCAAATAACAGAAGTTTGACTTCTTCCTTTCTATCTAATTTGCAACCCGTGATTTCCATCTATTTTATTATTCTAATTAGAACTTCTAGTATTCTCTTGAATAGGTATTGGTAAACCAATAATTGTTTATCTAGTTTAAATGTTTAATTGAAACACTTAAAACATTGATTTCTAGATTGGTTTATGTAATTGTTCATTTTTCAAAAATGTTATTGTTGGTGTAAAATAAAACAAGTGGATTAAAAATTGGTTTTATATCCTCTTGATTTGCTACATGAATTTACTTATAAGATAGAGGAGGTTTTATTTATGTATTTATTTTGATAGATTGTTCTCAGGCTTTTTTTTTAATGCTTCCTTTCAAATTTCTATTTTCTTCTCTTTTTATTAGCTAGAACTATCTGTCTGATGTTGATAGAATGGTGAGGATGTATGAATTTTTACTGATCCTGACTTTATGGGTAACATACTATGTTCATTATTATTAAGTATTAAGTAAGCCATAAGTTTCATTAAAAGAAATTTTATTAAATTAAGGATATTCCTCTATATCCCTAGTCTCCTGAGTTTGTTGGAAATTACACATCTGAAATAAATAATAGTTTATTATATTTATTTCTATTTTAGTGTATATGTCTCTGTGCAAACACACTATGTGTATGCGGATACTCACAGGGACCAGAAGAGGGCATTGGATTTATTGGGAGCTGGAGTTATTGGTGGTTATTAGTGATCCAGGGAGGAGACTGGGAACCAGCTCTGGTCTTCTGGAGGAGCAGAGCTCATTCTTAAAGCATGAGCTATCTCCCCAACTCCTATTGCATGTTTGTTTATTTGTTTTAACAGAATATACCAAGCCATTCTTCAAGATTCTTTTTTCTTTTTCTGAGAGAAATACAGATTTAAGTTTTCTTGTAATATCTTTTTTTCTGGTAGGTTTTTGGATTATGCTGACCTTAAAGAATTGTGAAATGTTCTCTCTCCTTTTCTTTCTGGAAGATTATAGGACTAGTGAACACCTCTTCATTCTTTTATTTTGCTATAATATACCAGTGAAACGGAGAGTCTCATTTCCTTTGTGAATGTAAGGCTAGTAAAATGTATTGCTTCCATTGGGAGAATGTGGCCTCCCTTTCTCTTAATATAATGACCCATGTTTATCTCGGAAGTTCTAGGTCATTCTTAGTATTCTTTTTTTGTCCTTTTAATATTCATGAAATAAATAACAGTAAACCCACCCTTATTTCTGATGCTGTGTAGTTTTTTCTCCTCTCTCTTCCCCTCCCCTCTTTCTCCTCTTTCTCCTCCCCCTCCTCCTTCTTCACTTCTTCTTTCACAGTTCACTGAAAAAGTGAACTCACTTGACTGCCTATTTTGAACAATAGCCTTTGGGTCGAATTGATACTCTATATCATTTTCATGGTTTCAGTTGAATTGAAATTTATCTTGTTTTCATTCCCCTTGACTCAGAATTGTTTTTCTCTAATACTCTTGAGTGAGTGTTTAAATTTTAATTTTAAGACTATCATGCCTTTCTAATACATGCTTCTACTGCTGTTAATTAATTTTGGACATTGTCTTTGTACATTTCCTAGATTTTACAAGTTGCACTTTTATTGAAATAACTTTGTCTTTATTTTTAGAAGTCTCCTTTATCAAAAAGTTATTTAGGAGTCTTTTTAAAACTCTAAATATTAGAGAAATGTCCCACTGTTTTTATAGTATCATTTCCAGTTTATTTTTACATGGTCTCTAAATACTTCTACTATATTAAATCCTTGAAATTTATCTATTTCTAAATTTAGGTTTAATTTAACTCATCATTATCCACTAACCACATGGGAATAAAGATCCAATTTTCTGCATTTTGGAAATAATTGAGACAAATTTTTAAATACTCTGACCATAAAATCTAAATGATGAGCCCATGAGCCAGACACAAGAACATTTAGAAATGGGTTCTAGTAGGTAGATAGATGACAAAAGTGCTGCCCTCAGTATGAGATTTGTGTTTTTGAGAAAAGAATAGAGACCTAGCTAGGTTTTGCTCTATAGTGTAAGGACTTAATGGGAATATAAGCATCTACAAACCAGGAAGTGAATCCTCACTAGATATCAGATCCGAAAGAACCATAGTGTTTTTATTTACCAACTCCAGAATGGAAAGAAACAATTATTTACTTTTAAATTTTATAATCTATGATGATTTTTATAGTTGCTAAAACTGAATAAAAATCATTCAGAATTTATTCCTTGTGTTTATTCATATGAGTTATATTTCTATGTACTTATAAAATTGTTTATGAGTGGTATATTTTGTTGAGTGTTATAATGTTGAGATGAAATGATCTTCCACTATAGTATTGTGTGAATAGTTTATGTGAATGGAATTATGTGTAAATGCCAATGAGGGGAAAGTGATCAATAGCATCAATCAGGTCTTTATAAGCTCATATTTATAGGTATAGAAGTGTCCTATAACTTACCAATTATCCACAGAAGCTGCTGGAACCTCTTCTTGCATTAATGAATTTGCGTGTCTCTATTTCAATACTATTAATTTTATTATGGATTTTGAGATAATGTTAGTGATATATTTTGTATTTAAACTCTGTTTTAGTTTTTGTATTAACTATCTTCATTATTAATAACTTTTTATTTTAAATTGTGCTTCTTGTACTATTATATTTAGTCAATTCTCTTTGGAATAATGACAATATAATATGTATTTAACCACCCCTTTTCTTTTATCAAAGGTTTTGTTTTATTTAGTGTAAGTTTATAACAGATAATGCATGGCTGGGGGTCTTATTTTGGCTTCTACTCTGAAAATGTATTTAAACTGATATATTTAAGCCGTACTTGAAATCATTGTTGAGATATTTGGCTCATACTTACTATTTTAGCAATTGTTTCTATTTCATTTGTTCTTTGTTACTTTGTTCTGTCTTTCTGTATGTTCTTGGGCATTCCAAATTTTAATTTTCTTAATTTTTTTCTGCAGGTCTGTCTCTTGATGCTATATTTAATTGCTATAAAAGAAGACATGTAATATATAAAAATCCACTGGTACAAGTAAAACATTGTGGTAAGTGTTCTTAGATCTGAACTGAACTGAACTTTAGTATCAGAACATCCTTTTGTGGTTAAAAATAAATGTCATTATTTAAAATAAAATTTCTATTCTAAGAATTTTAGCATTATAGTTAATGCCAAATAGCATATTGTAAATTCACAAATTTTGCTGTATTTTTCTTCCTGGGATGAAATAATGCACAAACCCCTTATTATTTTAACTTCTCTCTGTGGAAACGTTTCAAAGAATGGTTGCTGATGTAGCAGAAAGACATTCATGATTTAGTTCTCTTCCAGCTTGTTCTGCATTTGTCAAGTAGTTGTACATGTTTGACATCTATTCATTTCTCATCAGAAAAAGGGGATGAAACTACACTTCCTAAGAAAACTAACCCTCATGACTCTTTCCTCTCTATGATTCTCAAAGATTGAATTCATTTCTAAATCTTGAGATATATTAACTGATCTTTATATATGATCACATGCACACAATAATCCAGATGCCTACTTTTCTGAAAATAATAGAAAATTGATGAATCATATTCATTTTCACTTACCTTTAATTATTTTACTTTGCAATTTTATACAGGGATTTATGGTTCAAATTACTCAACAAACACATGTTTTGTATCTTATCATTCTTCCTAAAAGCCATTAAAATTATATCATAAAAATTTCATAATGGCTTGTATTTACACTTTTGGAAATAACAGAAGCTAGCATTTCTACAAGCTTCTTTTCATATTTCTAGAAGAGCTACAATTGATGGTGTCCATGACACAGATGGGGTGACTGATACGTCAAAATAGACCTGAAGCTCTATTACTGATAGAAAGTGAGAACAGTATGTGGCATGGAAAAGCAAGAGAAATGGAGGGTGTGGATATAGAGTGGCTAACTGCTCTCTTGTCCCTCTTCTGTCGAGATAGGATTGCCCTCCCTGAAGATTGCAGCTGAACAGCTTTAGGGAACACATTGTTTGCCTGCAACTCACCTTAAGGTTAAGGGGTGCTATCATGCAAAAGCCTTCATCTGTACTCTACATGTCTATAATCAAAGTGCATGGAAAAAGTAAGTTTACAGAGCAAAAGAGATGGTCACAGCAGATGAAAGATATTAACAAATAGTAGAAATATAAAAGGTGATGGAAAGATAAACATTTTCAAGAGCTGAATATACTCAGCCTCGCAGTGAAGGCAACAGGAAGGATACCAGTGCATTCCTTGAAGCATGGGATGATATGGAAGCATCAGGGGAAAGGGAGACATAACCAAAAATAAAAGGATTTATTGGAGACTTTGACAAAAATATAGCAGGTAGATGTCCAGATTTCCTTCCTCATCACAGGAAGTTGGGTGACTTGGGCCAACAATGCATTAGGCAGAGTGGACACAGAGATGATGACATCTAATAGTTTTAAGAGCAATCAAAAGTATTTTAATTTATTTCAGAGTTAGATATAAAAATTAGTTTAGGTTGCATGAAGTTTCTGAAAATACAATCATAAAACACATTAATTTTTATGAAAAAAGGAATGCTCTAATTTTAAATTTTTTAATATTCACAATTGTTCAAAAGCCTCTCTGGGAGTATCAGACAGCAAAACTCTGAGAGAGCAGGAGAAATTATTTGATTCTGGAGAGTCTGGGATAGAGAACGTTCAGCACTCAGGCCCTTCAGTCTCAGAGGCAGATTCACAATGCTCATAAGAGAAAAAAATAAATGAAATCTCTGTATGCTGAGTGCTGCGGGAGCTCCTTCCACTCCTTCAGCCAATAGCAGCTGAGATACCAGCCCACTGTAGCATGGTCTCTTTGTCTTTCAAAAGCGGTGGCAGCCCTCCCCTCGCTCTCTTCCTCCAGGGAATAGACTCCTTTACTGGCTGTAGGATGGTGTTCTGTAAGTTTTTCCCCTCAAATAAATAACCCTTTGAATCCAAACTGGTGTGGGATTGCTTTGTACATTATCTGGTGCCCATGTAGATAATTGCATCCACAGAAGGCCTGAAAAAGCTTGGGAAAGAATAGAGGAAAGCATGTTTTCTTGGTAACAGCAATTTCTAGGGTCTGCTCTGCTTACTAGAGGGAAGCAAGAGCTCTCAAAACCTTGCAGCTCTTTTAAGAGTTCCTGCCACAAAACACTTAAACAATGCTGATGAAAAGCTGAACACATGCTTTTTTGGTTTTCAGCTGTAGCAGAAAAAAAGCTGCACCGCTTTAAAATGATGGCTTCCTAGGCCATCCTGCCAGTGCAAACTCTGACTCTTTGAGGCAGGAGGTCAGCTAGAGAGCATGTGAGTGTTGCTGCTTGCTTGCTGGCAAGGACCTTGAAATGCCATAGTGTTGCGGCAATAAACACGGCTCAGGCCAGTACCTCTGCCAAATGAGGCTGGAATTTCATAAAGCTAAAGAATGGGCTGGATATAGCTGTCAAAGCCACGACTTTAATCCTACCCATATTGCTTGGTAAATTCAAGACTCATGTGGTCAGAAAGAGAGATATACAGTAAAGAGAGATTCAAAGACAAAAACAACCTCTAAATGTTTTACACTGTGTTAAAAATATATGCAGGCTAAAGGTTAAAGTCCTTAAAAAAAGAAAGAGAGTAGTTGGGTGTGATGGTACACACCTTTAATCCCAATGCTTGGGAGGCAGGGACAGACAGATCTCTGTGAATTCAAGGTGTGTAGCACACACCTTTAATCCAAGAACTAGGGAGGCAGAGATGGGTGAATCACTGTGACTTCAAGGACAGCCTTGTCTACAGAGTTATTTCAGGACAAAGATATACAGAGAACCTGTCTCAAAAAGTAAAAGTAAAAATAAAAGAAATAGAGGTTAAAATAAAGCCACACAAAGGTGGAAAATAGACAGAGAATCTTGATACTATATGCTATTATGCTCTTTGAATTGTTCAAATGCTGAGGAAGAAGCAACAGCTGCTAAAAGATATTTGCTTATAAATGCCATTGAATTAATCCAAGATGGGTATTTTGAAAATACCTTGGCTTAAAAGTTGAAGTAAAAAGGTATGTTACTTTGGAGAAGAGATTTTGCTTTTGTTTCCACAGGAAATGAGAGGCTGTGGATTCATTCTGAGTTAAGAAAAATCAGGTTCTACGTACTGGCTTTCTGGGTGCCTAGGCAGTTTGGATGCTCACCTTACTAGACCTGGATGGAGGTGGGTGGTCCTTAGACTTCCCACAGGGCAGGGAACCCTGATTGCTCTTTGGGCTGATGAGGAAGGGGGGCGTGATTGGGGGAGGAGGAGGGAAATGGGAGGCACTGGTGGGGAGGAGGCAGACATCTTTAATAAATAAATAAATAACAAAAAAAGTAAAAAAAAGAAAAATCAGGTTTGATTAAGGAAGACTACCTGAGAAATCTCCAGTAGGAACAGATGACCCAGATGTCTGAGTTCTACATCCAGAAAAGATTCAAGATGCTGCCTGAAATGATCAAGCCTCACAGGATTCTCCAGTCAGGACTTGATCATAACTCTAAATTTTCTTTAGGTCCCCATAAGATTATCAGTGCCCCCAACCAGCTGGAAGTAGCCTGAAATACTACACCCACATTCCCCAAAAATGGACTATGGTTATTTTCCTTTGTTTAAAAAAAAGAGGGGGAAGTGATATGGGATAATTGTCTGTATTCTGCAATCATGTTTTAAATAAACAATGATTGGCCAGGTACGAAGTATATGCTGGTCAACCCAACAGGAAGTAGAGGCAGGGTGATGAGAACAAGAGTATTCTGGGAAGAAGGAAGCTCTTCCCGCAGTTCAGCCCAGACCATGGAAGAAGCAAGATGTAATCCTCCCGGCTGAGAAAAATACCAAGCCACGTGGCTAACATAGATAAGAATAATGGGTTAATATAAGTTGCAAGAGCTAATAAGAAGCCTGAGCTAATGGGCCAATCAGTTTATAATCTTATGGAGATCTCTGTGTGATTTTCTTTGGGGCTTTCTGGCTGTGGGAACTGGGCAGGGCAGAAACTCAGACAACAGAGCAGGCCCTCATGTTACAGTGTTATGCATAATTTTGTAGTAGGTTTAGAATTCTCTTACTTAAACAAAAGGGGGCAGTATTTTGGGAGCTCCTTCTGCTCCTTCAGCTATAGCCGCTGAGATGCCAGCCTACTGGTGTGTGGTCTCTTTCTCTTTAAAAAGCAGCGGCAGTCCTCCACTCACTTTTTTGCTCCAGCAACTAGACTCCTTTCCTGGCTGTTGTTGTAGGATGGTGTTCTGTAAGTTTTTCCCCTCAAATAAATAACCCTTTGAATCCAAACTGGTGTGGGATTGCTTCATGCATTAGCTGAGAACTATGACTTGTATTCTGCTCTCTACTTGTCAAAGGTGGGTTTACTACATAACTTCTGCCCATTGGAAAATAATTCTGAGAGATTGACAAACCATAAAGAGAAGGTAGATCCACACCTCTCCTCCTGTTGCTTCAGATCAATGCTCTAGCCTCATTCCAAGCCCTAGCAGAAAACCTGCTGCTCTTTCCCTTTCCTCTCTGATCCCATTCCCAACAGATCACAAAGATCTCTGGCAACCTTTCCCCAACTCAGCCTCAAACACCACAAGCTATTCCCTGTGAACACACTAGTTGAACAGGATGAGGAAACAGTATAACTGAAGACCATCACCATGACCTCATGCCCTCCAAACCCAATCCCCCAATCCCATCCCTATCACTACAAGAGAACACCTGCTGCAGCTTTCCTTCTCCTTCTGCACATGTCTCTGGTGGAAGTCACAGACCTTCCTTTTTTAATATATTTTTCTCCACTTGTTACTTTATCACAGTCCCAACCCCACAAGCACCCCTTGCTAATCCACAGGCCATGCCTGCCAGGGAAGCATACCATAGGCTAACTGTAGATCTCCCCTCCTCCCTTGGTCTTTTGGCTTCACTTTCACTATCATCCCCAGCACTATAGCAGAACCTCAGGGTGACCTCACTTCACTGTCTGCCTCCCTTCCAAGAAGAGAAAATAAACAGATTCCTGTTGACATTGCTTGTTTTCCTTCTGTGGACACCCTCAGATTCCCAGTGCAGCTACATTTCTAAATGCCAGACCCTAATACCCAGAAACACATTTCACCTGGAATCCTAGTAGCCTATCAGGTCCAAAAAATAATTTCCTACCAGGCAATCCCTGAGCCATCATACTCTCCAAAAACTAAGAGAGGAAACAGAAAGCAAGGAACAAAGCAACCACCCAGCAAAGACAAATCTAGAAATCATCAACCAACCCTCCTATTCTATGACCTCAGAGAAAGTACAGTCTGCAAGTGCACATCACCCACCCACCTGAACACTCTGCTCTCTTGTCTCCCAGTACTGGAGCAAAACACTAGGCCCCTCCGCCACCTGCCTCAGCTTCTCTAGCCATCCAGCAAAGAAGCTTCCTGCACTCAGTTGTTACAATACTCCCACCCCATTGATCAGACCCTGGAAGCTACAAGTTCCACTCTGTTCCCAAACCTTTCTATCCACCGTGACCCCAGAAGAACTCTGAATCACAGACTGTGGACTGCAGAGGTGGGCTAAGAAGTGAGTGATCACATACCAGGAGGTACACTCTACTCCCTAGGCCCTCAGTACTGGGACAAAATCCCAGGCCCCACCCCCACCTGCCATAGCTTCTCTAGCCAAAAAACAGGCAAGCCTTCTGCAGGTAGGTTGATCCAACCCTTACACCATCAACCAGACTTTGAAAGCTACAAGTCCCACTCCACCCCCAAATGCTTATATTCACTCCCATCCCCCAGCCAAAACGTCAGAGGAACTCTAAAGCACAGGCTGCGACTGAACAGAGCAGACCAAGAACAGAACAATAGAGCAGGTCAAGAGAGACCTCAATAGCTCCCTGTGACACAGACAGCGACAATATAGAGCAGACCAGGAACAGCTCCCAAAGACATGAACAGCAACTGCAAGGATTGGACCAAGAGGCAAAGACGCTGTTGGCAGCAATTAGAGAAAGAGATGGGTAGTTCATTCAAAAAAAAAAAAAAGCAACATGGTAACACCAGAACCTGTTGGTTATACAAAAGGAAGACTTGATCATTCTAACCAAGAAGAAGGAGAAGAAACTGACTTTAAATGTAACTTTATGAGGATAATGGAGACCTTCAAAGAGGAAATAAAAATTCCCTTAAAGAAATGGAGAAAAAGACATACAAAAAATGGGAGAAATCAATAAATATTTTAATGAAACCCAAGAAAATGAAGACAAAATATTGAAAGAGGTGAAGCAAACAGTTCAGACAGTTCAAGAATTAAAAACCGAAATAGGGGCAATAAACAAGATACAAACGAAGGGACTTCTGGAAATGGAAAATCTGGGTAAATGAATGGGAATTAGAAATACAAGCATAACCTACAGAATACAAGAGATGGATAAGAGAATCTCAGATGTTGAAGATACTATAGAGGAAATATATCCATCCATCAAAGAAAGTTTTAAATCATCAACTTCTTAAAACTTCCAGGAAATGGGACACCAAACATAAGAACAGTATGGATAGAAGAATGAGAAGAACCCCAGCTCAAAGGCACAGAAAATATATCAAACAAAGTCACAGATGAAAACTTTCCTAACGTAAAGAAGGATATCTCTATGAAGGTATAAAAGGCTTACAGAATATCAAATAGACTAGAACAAAATTTAAAAAGTCCCCTTGCCATAGAATAATCAAAATGTAAAATATACACAATAAAGAAAGAATATAAAGAGCTACAAAAGTAAAATGCCAAGTAACATATTACAACTGTCATAATTAAGCCTGACTTCTCAATGGAAAGCATGACAGTTAGAAAGTTCTGGACAGATTTCTGCAGAAATTAAGAGATCATGGATACAAGCCCAGACTAGTATATCCAGCAAAGTTTTCTATAGCAGCAGGCTATTTGTTCATCCCGGCCACCCAGAACTGAAATAATCACACAGAAACTATATTAATTAAATCACTGCTTGACCCATTAGCTCTAGCTTCTTAATGGCTAACTCTTACAATTTATTTAATCCATTATTCTGTATATCACCATCTGGCAGTAGCTTACCAGGTAAAGATCCCAGCATTTGTCTCTGGTGGGCTACGTGGCTTCTCTCTGACCCTACCTTCTCTCTCCCAGCATTCAGCTTAGTTTTTCCCACCTATCTAAGTTCTGCCTTATCAATAGGCCAAGGCAGATTTTTTTTTATTCCTTAATGGTAATCACAGCATACAGAGGAAAACCCCACATCAGCTTTCAATCACCGCAAATGAAGAAAACAAGATATTGAATGACAAACCAGATTTACATAATCCCTATCCACATATACCACAAATCCAGCCCCAAAGAAAATACTAGAAGGAAAACTCCAACCCAAAGAAGCTAACTGAACTGACAAAAACACAGGTACAGATAACCTCACATCAGTAAATACCAAATAAGGGAAACACACAAACAGTATCACCAAAAAATAACAGGAATTAATAATTACTGATCATTAATATCTCTTAATATCAATAGACTCAATTTACCTATAAAAATATACAGGCTAAGAGAATGTATATGAAATCAAGATCAATCCTTCTGCTGTATCCAAGAAACATGCTTCAAACTCAAAAACAGATATTACCTCAGAGTAAAGGGTTAGGAAAAGATTTTCCAATCAAATGGACTTAAGAAACAAGTAGGTATAGCTATTTTAATATCTAACAAAATAGACTTCAAATTAAAATAAGCAGAAGAGATGATGAAGGAAACTTTATACTTATCACAGGAACAATCCATCAAGATGAAGTCTCAATTCTGAGCATCTATGCCTCAAATAAAAGAGCACCCACATATGTAAAAGAAGCATTACTAAAGCTTAAATCTCACATCAAACCCCACATACTAATCATAGGGGCGTCAACACTTGACTCTCCACAATGGACAGGTCAACCAGAAAGAAACTTAACAGAAAAATAAGAGAATTAAGAGATGTCATGAGTCAAATGGACTTAACAGACATCTATAGAACATTTCACCCAAACAAAAAAGAATACACCTTCTTGTCAGCACCTCATGGAACCTCCTCTAAAATTGACCATATGCTCTGTAATGAAGCAAACCTCAACAGATAAAAAAAAATGAAAGAACCAATATATCTTATAAGATCATCAAGGCTTAAATTTAGGATTCAACAACAGCACTAATTGCAGAAAGCCAACAAACTCATGGAAATTGAACATTACTCAATTAAATCACCCCTGAATCAAGAAAGAAAAAAAGAAAGAAGTTAAAGATATCCTAGACCTCAATGAAAATTAATGTACAACATATCCAAACCTATGGGACAGAATGAAAGCAGTGCTAAAAGTTCAAAGCACAAAGTACCTACACAAAGAAAGTAGAGAAATTTCACACTCGTGACTTAACAGCACACACGAAAGCTCTAGAACAAAAAGAAACAGACTCAAACAGGAGGAGTAGATGGCAGCAAATAATCAAACTGAGAGCTAAAATCAATAAATAAAAACAATAAAACAATTTAAAGAATCAATGGAACAAAGATCTGGTTCTTTGTGAAAAACAACAAGATAGACAAACCTTTATCAAAACTAAACAAAAGGCAGAGAGAAAACATCCAAATTAACAAAATCAGAAATGATAAGAGGACGTAACAGACACAGAGGAAATTTAGTAAATCATTAGGTCATACTACAAAATCCCATTCTCCACAAAATTGGAAAATGTAAAAAAAGTGGACAATTTTCTTCATAAGTATCACATACCAAATTAAATAAAGACCAGGAGAACAATTTAAACAGAACTAAAACCTTCAAGGAAATAGAATCAATATTCTCACAATAACAACAAAAAGCCAGGATTGGATATTTTCAGTGCAGAATTCTGCCAGAACTTTAAAGAAGTTTTAATATCTCTACTTCTCAAATTGTTCCACATAATAGAAACAGAAGAAACATTGGCCAACTCTTTTTATGAGACTACGGTTACCCTGATAGTGAAACCACACAAAGTCTCAACCAAGAAACAGAATTACAGACCAATCTCCCTCATGAACCTTGATGCAAAAATATTCGATAAAATACTGGCAAACCAAATCTAAGAACATATCAAAAAAAATCATCCACCATGATCAAGTCAGCTTCATCCCACATATGAAAATCTATCATTTAATCCACCACTTAAATAACCTTAAAAAAACTGCATGATCATCTCATTTGATACTGAAAGGGAATTTGACAAAATCTAACACCACTTCATGATGATAGGTCTTGGAGAGATTAGGGATACAAGAAATATATCTAAACATAATAAAAGCACTATATAGCAAACTAATAGCCAACATTATATTAAATGGAGAGAAACTCAAAGAAATTCCACTAAAATCAGAAACAAGATTAGGCTGTCTACTTTCTCCATATCTATATAACATAGTTCTTGAAGTTCTAGCTACAGCAATAAGAGAACAAAAGGAGATTAATGAGATTCAAATTGGAAATTCAAAAAGGAAGAAGTCAAACTTTCGTTATTTGCAGATGATAAGATAGTATATATAAGTAACCCTAAAACATTACCAGAAAACACCTACAGCTGATAATACCTTCAGTAATGTGGCAGGATACAAGATCAACTCAAAAAAGTCATTAGTCCTCCTATGTACAAATGATACAGTAGCTGAGAAAGAAATCAAAGAAACATCATCATTTACAATAGCAATAAATAACATAAAATATCTTGTAATAACACTAACCAAAGAAGTGAAAGACCTGCTTGAAAAAAAAAACTTTAATTCTTTGAAGAAAGAAATTGAAAAAGATACCAGAAAAATTGAAATATCTCCCATGTTCTTGAATAGGTAGGATAAACATAATAAAAATGGTAATCCTATCAAAAGCAATCTATGGATTCAATGCAATCCCCATCACAATCCCAACTTTTTCACAGCTTTTGAAAGAGCAATAGTCAACTTCATATGAAAAAAACAAAAACCCAGAATAGCCAAAACAATTTTGTACAACAAAGGAACTTTCAGAGACATCATCATCCCTGACATGAAGCTCTTTTATAGAGATATAGTAATGAAAACAGATTGGTATTGGCATAAAAGCAGACAGGCTGACCATGGAATTCAATTGAAGACCCATACACCTATGAACACTTGATTTTTTACTAAGAAGCTAAAGCTATACAATGGAATGATGAACACATATTCAACAAATTGTGCTGGCATAAATGGGTGTTAACATGCAGAAAAATTCAAATAGATCCATTTCTATTTCCATGCAAAAAACTCAAGTCCAAATGGATTAAAGACCTCGATATAAATCCAACCACACTGAACCTGATAGAAAAGGAAGTGGAAAGTAGCCTTCAATGCATGGCAAAGATTACTTTCCAAATATAACCCTAGTAGGACAGACACTGAGAGCAATACATAAATAGGACTCCCTAGAACTGAAAAGCTTCTTTGAAGCAAAGGACATAGTCAATCAGGCACAAAGGCAGCCTACTGAATGAAAAGAGATATTCACCAACTTACATCAGAGAGAAGACTGATCTCCAAAATATATAAAGAACTAAAGAAATTAGATATGACAATCCCAAATAATCCAATTAAAAAATTGGGTACATATCTAAGCAGAGAATTCTCAACAGAAGAATTTCAAATGGCTGAAAGACACATATTTAGCTTGTTTAGCCATCAGGGAAATGCAAACCAAAATGACTCTGAGATAACATATTACATCAGTCAGAATGGCTAAGATAAAAAACACCAAGCTCATTCTGGGGATGATGCAGAGTAAAAGGAACACTCTTCCATTGCTGGTGAGAATACAAATTGTATGACCATTTGAAAATAAATGGTGATTTTTCAGAAAATTAAGAATCAATATGCCTCAAGATCCAACAATACCACTCTTAAGCATAGACCCAAAGGTTGCTCAATGTTACTATAAGGACATTTGTTCAACTATGTTCATAGCAGCATTTTTGTAGTTGCCAGAACATGGAAACAATCTAGATGCCACTAAATTGAAGACTGGTTAACGAAAATGTGGTACATCAACACATTAAAGTACAACTTAATGGTAAAAAAAACAATGACATCATGAAATTTGTATGCAAATGGATGGAACTAGTAAAAACCATTCTCAGTGAGGTAACCCAGACCCAGAAAGATGAGCATTGTATGTGCTCACTAATAAGTGGACACTTGCTGTAAAGCAAAGGATAAAGAGCATATAGTTTATGACCCCAGAGAAGCTAAGTAACAAGGAGAACTCTAAGAGAAACATATATAGATCACCTGGGAAGGGAAAATAGACAAAATAACCAGAGATATTTTGGAACATGGGGGTGGAGGTAAAAGAGAAGGGATAGTTGAGATGGGGGAAGGAAAGAGATGATGAGCAAGGAAAGAGATATTTTAATTGATGGAGCCATTATGGGACTAGCAAGAAATATGGCACAAGAGAAATTCCCTGGAATCCACAAAGATAATGCCAGCTAAGACCCTAAGCAATAGTGGAGAGGGTGACTGAACTTACCTTGCTCTGTAGTCAGATTGATGACTACTTTTTCTTTTCGAGACAGGGTTTCTCTGGATGAGTATCTTAAATGTCACCATAGAACCTTCATCCAACATCTGATAGAAGCAGAGGCAGAGATCTACAGTGGAATGCTGGACTGAGCTCCCAATGCCCAGTTGAAGAGTGGGAAGAGTGAGAATATGAGCAAGCATGTCAATACCGTGATGGGAATACCCACTAAAACAGCTTACCTGAGGTAATAGGAGCTCACCAACTCCAGCCAAATAGGAAAGAAACCAGCAAATGACTAAACTAGGCCCTCTGAATTGTATGGCTGGGGCAGACTGTGGGTCCACTGGCAGTGGAACCAGGATTTATCCTTACTGCTTGTACTAGTATAAAGGGAGCCTCCTCATTCATTTCCCAACTGCTCAGACCCAAATAATCACACAGAAACTGTATTAATTATAACAGTGTTCAGCCAATGAGTCAGGCAAATGTTTAGCTAGCTCTTACATCTTGCATTAACCTATTTCTGTTAATGAATATATCTGCACAAGGCTGTGGCTTACTGGTAAGTATCTGGCATCTGTCTACTTTATCAACTACATGACATCTCTCTGACTCTGCCTACTCTCTCTATAAATGTCTGTTTGGATTTCCCACCTGGATTTACTCTTCTATGCCATTGGCCAAAACAGTTTATTCATCACCCAATAATAGCAACACATATTCAGGAAGATATCCTACATCATTTCCCATTTTCAGTCTAAAAAAAAGTAGGTTTTAACTTTAACATGGTAAAATTACATATAACAAAACAGGTACCAAGCAAGAATTACAGTTACATTATTTAGTCTATTTCTAGTGAGTCTAAAATTTGATATCTAATTTATTTTTATAATAATTAAGGTGAACTATAATTATAACTGACTAGTCTTCAACTCCATCAAAGACTCCAGAAGAATGTAATATTACCTGAGTAAACAGGAAGTGTATTGTAAGTAACTCAAAAATTTTGAATTGACAGAGATGTAGGCGTAAGTCGCAAGCAATGCCACACCAGTTTGGAATTATGATTAATATGGTGATATTTATTTAAAGGGGAAAAAACTTACAGATCACCGTCCCAGACAACAGCCCTCTGCGCAACCAGGAAGGGAGTCTAGTCACTGGCGGAGCAGGAAGTAAAGAGAGAGAGAGGAGAGGGAAGTGGCCACTTTTTGAAAGGGAGAGAGACCACGCCCCAACGGGCTGGTATCTCAGCAGCTATAGGCTGGAGAAGCGGAAGGACCTCCCACAACACCTCCCCCTTTTGTTTAAGTAAGAGAGTTCTAAACCTACTATGAAATTATATACAATAAGTACAAATATCCTATTCTAACTAGCTTAGGTCTTGTATAATAAATAACTTGGCCAAGTCATGAGAGAAAAGTAACTACATTTATATAGTCTTCAACCCCATCAAAGATCTGAGAAGGGAAATAATGTTACCTGGGTAATTAGGAAGTTCAGTAAAACAACTTCCAAAACATGCAACAAATCACAGAGATAACTAGCTACCTAGGCAATCACCCAAAGTCACATTAGCAGCGTTGAAGCAACCAACTTTGGCTAAGGCCTAACATAACTGACACACCATTTTCAAAGGCAAGCAACTTTCAAAACTATCTTACCCTGTCTTGGCAGGATATGACAGTCGAGTTTTATCCATTGATGCATGCTCTGTATCTCTGTCAGTGGTTGAGGTATGGGCATTTCTTTGCCCAAAGGCCAGTTCTGCCAAAAAGAAAGGCTCCAGGTGGAGTGTCTTTGGTGCTCAACATTCTCTCAGGAATAGAGCGGGGTTGCCAGGAGCAATTGTGTCTCACTACCACAAAACTCTGAGTTAGATTAAAGGCCATTTTCTACAGCTCATTGAAGATTATCTATCTATACTGAGTATAATCTCTATATATCTAAAGAACCTGATTAGTCTAATTATAAATGACAAACTTAGATGACTATTAATCTATATAATTCTCAATATCTAACTTAAAGACTAAGACAATAAACGACTGTGAAACAAATAAGGACAATGACCTCCAAATATAAACATTGCAGTATGGTAAATATATATCAATACACAAACAATATATAAGTATCTTAATCAGAGATAGAAATGTACACTGCAATATGGTAAATATATACTATATATATCATATATATATCAATACGATATATGTCAATACATAAAGAATATTTTAAACAGAAGTAGAAACATGCATGCGTACAATAGTCAATATAATTTAACTTTGTATCAATATACAAGAATCAATACCAATATATTTGTCTAAAAACAGTAACTCACAATTATAAATCTATTATCCCATCATCCCTTTTTTTTTTCAAAATGATCCCTGAGCTTATAAAATTCCTCCCCCAACCCTCAATCATATACTAATTATAATCAACCCCTAAATGATGTCCCTAAACCCAAGGGCAAACTTTACTGGGAGAGGGGACGTTGTCCTCTAGAATTACTTCCAGCTGTCATGGGGGCGATGTTCTTTCTGGGGGATCCTGTGAAAGTAAAATGATGGTCAAATTTCAAGATCAATGTCTTTTAAAATTGCAAATAGTCTCTGAGTATTTTGTGCAGGTCTGGCCAAAATGTTGTATAAGATGTGCACCATTTCAGCTAACCAAGTTGGAACTGTCTTGTGCAGCTGGTACCCAAAGCAGGTCTTGTAGTAGCGCTATCAGTATCATGACGTCATATCAACCAGGTGGAGTTGTTGTTATGGGGCTTCATCTTCTTCCTTGAAACTTTAAATGTCACTTCAGGAAAAACTCGTTCATTGTGAAAAACTTAAACATTAATCTCATATATATATATATATATATATATATATATATATATATATTCACTGAAAGGCATGATAGATATATTCAATGAAAAGTATAATCGATATGAAGAAAAGCAAAGATGTTTTCTAAACTCATATTTCTTTCTGTCCCATATCATGGCTCTTGACATGAGACAGAAACTCCAGAAACTCTGTTTTTTTCTCTTACTAACAGGCTTGGAATTGGAGAGGGACTGAGCCAGAGTCCAACTTCAAAACCAGCTTTAAAAGTTTAGAAATATGGTTTAATATATTTTACTTACATAAGCCATTCAGTTATCTTGATATTTCCTATTGGGCAGGTATTTTTCCATCTGTCGGTATCCAAACATCCAGGGTCCCTTGAATTTTTCAAAGATCAGTGTTTTCCTGTGGAGATAAGAACAGAACCCTGCCCCCATTCTATATGTTTTTCATACCACCTGTATGAATATAATCATTGTGCATGAGTTGTCATTTCTCCTTTCCAAGAGGTTTCTCCTCTTCGAATCGAAACTTTATTAATTTTGATGGTATCCACAACTTTTCTTCTCCTGTGGAAACAAGAGCAAAACCCCTTCCGCAACGTAGCACATCTCCTGGCTTCCATTGAGAGGTCATCACATCTTTGAAATAAATTGGTTGATTCAGTTCAGCAGACTTTTCCATTATCCAATGTCTTTCTGCTGCTGTCGTTCCTTTCTCATTAGCGTTAAGAAAATTCAAGGTTAATAAAGCATTATGTAATCTATTTCTGGGGGTATTTTCGGTCCCTTTTTGTTTGTTCAGCATATCCTTTATAGTACGATTTGATCTTTCTATAACTGCCTGACCTGTAGGATTATTTGGAATACCTGTAATGTGTTTTATAATAATCAAAAAAGCATTTCATTTTCTTAGATACATATGCTGGACCATTATCTGTCTTTATTTGTGCAGGTATACCCATGATGGCCATAACTTCCAATAAATGTGTGATTACTGAATCAGCCTTTTCTGAGCTCAGGGCAGTAGCCCATTGAAAACCTGAATACGTGTCTGTGGTGTGGTGTACATATTTTAATTTACCAAATTCCATAAAGTGGAACACATCCATCTGCCATATTTCATTTCTCTTAGTACCCTTTGGGTTACTCCCTGCAGGCAATGATGTTTGATTATAGAAAGAACAAGTAGGACATCTCTTTATAATGTCCTTAGCTTGTTGCCAAGTAATGGAAAATTCTTTCTTTAGGCCTTTACTATTGACATGATGCTTCTTATGAAATTCTGAGGCCTGCAACACACTTCCAATCAATAATTGATCAATCTCAGCATTGCCTTGCGCTAGAGGACCAGGCAGATCTGTATGGGACTGGGTGTGTGTTATGTACATCGGACAAAGCCTGTTCCTGATTATGTCTTGTACCTGGATAAACAATGAAGTCAACTCTGTGTCATCTGGTATAAATTCAGCAGTTTCAATATGCAAGATAACTCTTTCTGTATATTGTGAATCTGTAACTATAATAAGAGGTTCTTTAAAATCCCTTAGCACCATAAGAATGGCATATAATTCTGCCTTCTGGACAGAATTATAAGGGATTTGATCCACCTTACTCCATTCATCTGACTTGTAACCTGCTTTCCCTGATTTATTTGCATCAGTATAGAACGTATGGGCTCCAGTTATTGGAGCATCACATACAATTCTAGGAAGAATCCAAGAAGTTCTTTTTATGAGGTTAAGTCTAACACTTGGGATAGTTGCTATTAATTTCTCCCAAAAAATTAGCACAAGCTCTTTGCCACGGTTCATTGTCTGATGGAGGAATGTCACTGGCTAATAAAGGAACTGCCTTGGCCCATTTTATTGGTTAGAGCATAGGTAGGCGGAGTAAACAGAACAGAACGCTTGGAGGAAGAGGAAGTGAGCTCAGACTCGACAGCTCTCCTCTCGGGAGCACACACCTCAGAGAGACACCATGCTCCCCGCTCCAGGGAAGATGCACGCATGAAGCTCCGACCCAGGATGGACTTAGGCTAGAATCATCCCGGTAAGACCGGTGCTGCAGTTTATTAGAAATGGGTTGATCGGGATATCAGAATTAGCCAGTAAGGGCTAGAGATAATGGGCCAAGCAGTGATTAAAAGAATACAGTGTCTGTGTAATTATTTCGGGGCATAAGCTAGCCGAGCAAGCAGCTGGGGTGTTGGGGATGCAGCCCCACCGCCCATATTACTACAATTGTCTTCCCATAACTTTTTTTATTTCTTCAGTAGTAAAAGGCACTATAATTTCTGCTGGGTCTATACCTGCTAGTTGACGTAGCTTACCTTTTATAATTAATTCAGAGACACTTTCCAAATAAGTTTTTAATTTTTTACTTAAAAAAAAAATTTATTAGGTATAAATATCCACTCTAAAATAATTTCTTCCCTCTGCATTAGAATCCCTGTAGGAGAAATTCTGGAAGGCAATATGACTAGGATGCAGCTAAGATTTGGGTTCACCCTATCCATATGTGCCTTCTGTAATTTTCCTCAATCATTGTCAGTTCCTTTTCTGCTTCAGCTGTCAGTTTTCTTGGACTATTCAAATCTTCATCACCATCTAAGGTTTTGTTTAAATGAACTATTAGATCAGGTGTTATCCCAACAGCTGGTCGTAGACTGGAAATGTCTCCTAACAATCTTTGGAAGTCATTAAGAGTCTTTAACTGGTCTCTTCTAATTTGGGCCTTTTGTGTTTTAATTTTCTCTCACCCTATTCTGTAACCAAGGTAATTAATAGAATTTCCTCTTTGAATCTTTTCAGGGGCAATTTGTAATCCCCACCTAGGCAAGACTTTCTTTACTTCTTCAAACATCCTTTCTAAAGTATCTTTATTTGAATCAGACAACAAGATGTCATCCATGTAATGATAAATGATGGACTTGGGGAATTGTTTACGAATTATTTCCAATGGCTTACTTACAAAATATTGGCACAATGTAGGACTATTGAGCATACCCTGTGGGAGGATAGTCCATTGATATCTCCGATTAGGCTGAGCATTATTATAAGTAGGCACTGTGAAGGCAAATTTTTCTCTATCCTTTTCTTGTAACGGTATTGTGAAAAAACAATCTTTCAAATCAATAACTATAAGACGCCATCCTTTTGGTAACAGAGAAGGCAAAGGAATTCCAGATTGTAGTGGGCCCATAGGTTGAATTACCTTGCTGACAGCTCTTAAATCTGTCACCATTCTCCATTTACCAGATTTCTGTTTTACAACAAACACAGGAGAATTCCAAGGGCTGGTTGATTCTTCAATATGGTGAGCATCTAGTTGCTCTTGCACCAGCTGTTTCAATGCCTGTAATTTATCTTCAGCTAGAGGCCACGGTTTGATCCATATTGGCTTCTCAGTTAGCCATTTTAAAGGTAGGGCTGTTGGTACCTCTAAAGGTTTGGTATTTGCTGTATGTTCTTGTACAGCCTGAATGGCTGGTGACCTTTTTCCATAATACCTCATCATATCTTTCCCAGAATTATGAGTTCCTGGAACTACAGGAATGTTAATCTGGGTATTCCATTGCAGTAGCAGCTCACAGCCCCATAAATTTATGGCATTATTGGCTATATATGGCCGTAGTCTTCCTATTTGCCTTTCGGGCCCTATGCATTCAACCCATCTTGTGCTTTGTTTTACACAAGATAGGGTTCTAATTCCCAGGAACTGAACATCTACCTCTTGAAGAGGCCAATTCCGATGCCAAGATTCTGGGGTAATGATACTTACATCCGCACCTGTGTCTAATAAGCCTTCAATAAAAGTGCCATTTATACAGACTCTTAGCTTTGGTCTTTGATCGTTAATAGAAGTCTGCCATAATATACGTTTACTCTGTCCTACTGGGTTTTTTGACTCATCCTCCACATGTAATTCATCATTTAGACCAGTATTACTTTTTACAGCAGAAATTGGAGCTTTTAATTTTCTTGGTGAGGCACATTCTCCACTGTGACTGGGAATGACTGGGCCACTGTTGGCTTGGGGGCCTGTGAGAGGCCCCTCAAGGAGTTTCGCAATGATATCGGATTTCCCTGTCTGTCTGTTGTTGACCTGCATTTGTTGGACCAATGCCTTCCTTTACCGCATCTCCTTCATATACCTGAAGGCCGAGGTCTCCTATTTTTGTCATTCCCAGAAGAGATATTATTCCTAGAAATTCTTTGCCTGCAATCCCTTTGCAAATGTCCCAATTTACCACAATTAAAACACCTGGCAGTTTGATGTCTCCTCATTGCTGTGGAAATCGCTTCTCCTACCCAAGATTCATCATTATAGCTAAACGTCTCAACATTCATCGTATGCTGAATCCATTCATCCATAGGTGCTGATCTAGACTTTAAAGGCCCAATTATCTTTTTGCATTCTATTCTTGCATTCTCAAAAGCTAGAGATTCAAGAAGTATTCATCTAGCTTCTGGGTCTGTTACCCCTATGTCCAGAGCCTTAATTAATCTTTGCAAAAAGTCAATAAAGGGTTCTCTCTGTTCCTGCCTAATTCTGGTATATGATTCAACCCTTTTTGCTGGATCTTGTATCCTATTCCAAGCATTTAAAGCTGCTTGGTTACATAGACACTGTACTTCATCATCATAAAGAGCTTGGACCTGTGGATCAGCATATTCTCCTGCACCAAGATTTTGATCTTGGGAAACCTCAACACCTTTTGCTCTTCCTTGCTGTTCCATATGTTTGGATTCCTCTCTGAAATAAATTGCAAACATCAAGGAAGGTCCATTATCTAAAACTGCAGACACTAACTGATGGAAATCATAGGGGGTAGCTCTAGCATTAGAAGCCCAAGTCCTTATCATTTCCTTTACATATGCATTGTGCAAGCCAAAATTAACAACAGCTTGCTTAATTTCTTTCAGATCATTCATTGCTATTGGCGTCCATCTAGCTTCTCTGACTCCCTTTGAGCCTTTAGAAGTTGATGCTTTGTCAGAATTAAGTATAGGGTATGTCGCTAGGACCTTGGGTAAGCCAGTTCTAATAGCTGGTGGAGGCATTGTATCCTGTCCTTGTGCCTCCTTACTCTGTTCACCAGCTGCAATAATTTCTCCAATCTTTTCAAATCTTTTTATCATTGTCTCTCTTAAATCCTGAATCTTCTGACCTGTATATATTTCTAGTGATTTCACTGAGGTATCAATTTTTTGGTCCCCATTCTGTACCTGTGATTCCAAAGCTTTAATTTTTTCCTTCAAAGATAACATGTCCTCCTTAAACTTTTCTTTATATCATGTAGATTCCCATCTTGGAGGTACATTCTGTCTGTTACCTTATCAAAACTTTGTGATAAAGTCTGAAGGTCAAATTCAACAGCCTGAACCCTTTCAGGTAACTTTCTAATACCCTTGGATATGGAGTCAATTTTGTCTGTCATAGTATCCACTTGTTCAGATAACCTCTGATTTTCAATAATTTTAATCCTGTCAATTAGTTGTTCATTATTAGTTCGTAAAGATTCTATTGTTCTTAGGAGTGCCATATTCTTCCTTAATGATAGAATATGGAAAAGAAAATTGAAACCTAGTAACAAGTAAATTAAGGTATCCCCATAATCATATAAACCTTGTATGACATAATCCATTGTATTAGTAAGTATAAGTTTACTAATCCATTGTATTAGTGAAAACAAAGCAGTAAAATTTGTGTTAGAAACGAAAACTGCCATATTACCTATTATCCAGCAGGTGTGCTGTTGTTGAGTCGTGATGAAAACGGGGTCCTATTTCAGTGCCTGAGTAGATGTTAAAAACTGGAAAATGCGAGTTTCTCAACAAAGTAAATGTAATTAAATCAATTCTAGAGACAGAACCAGAAACCCAGAATCCAGGGGTAGAGAAGAGCAACCTGGAAGCCGCGTATGCCTCCACATGACAGAGTCACCCTGAGGGGTTGAAGCTTTCAGCAACCGGCAACTGCATGCTCTGGTTCGCGCCACTTAAGACCTGTGCTTGCAAGGGAGATTTAAAAACGACTCAGAAACCAAATATGAGTGAGTACATCCCATGTTCCTCTTTTTGGGTCTGGCTTACCTCACTCAGGATAGTGTTTTCTATTTCCATCCATTTGTATGCAAAATTCATGAAGTCCTTGTTTTTTATTGCTGAGTAGTACTCTAATATGTATAAATTCCATACTTTCTTCATCCATTCTTCCATTGAAGGGCATCTAGGTTGTTTCCAGGTTCTGGCTATCACAAACAATGCTGCTATGAACATTGTAGAGCATATACTTTTGTTGTATGATAAGGCAAAGAGAGAGAGCACGAGCATGGAACTCAGGACCGCGAGGGGTACACCCACACATTGAGACAATGGGGATGTTCTATTGGGAACTCACCAAGGCCAGCTGGCCTGGGTCTGGAAAAGCCTGGGATAAAACCGGACTCTCTGAACATAGCGGACAATGAGGACTACTGACAACTCAAGAACAATGGCAATGGGTTTCTGATCCTACTGCACACACTGGCTTTGTGGGAGCCTAGGCAGTTTGGATGTTCAACTTACTAGACCTGGATGGAGGTGGGGGTTCCTTGGACTTCCCACAGGCCAGGGAACCCTGATTGCTTTTCGGGCTGGGGGGAGACTTAATTGGGGGAGGGGGAGGGAAATGGGAGGCGGTGGCGGGGAAGAGACAGAAATCTTTAATAAATAAATAAATAAATAAATAAATTTTAAAAAAAAACGACTCAGAAAAGAGCAAACCACGGGGGTGGAGACTACGCAGGCCTGTAGAGTTTAAATCCACGTGGAGAGGCAGACGATAGGGTGTGTGGGGACTTGAAGTCAATCTGAGGTGTCTAAAGGGAAAATATAAAAAACTGCAGCAAGAAAAGCCAGTGCATGATGATTTATATTAAGCTGCTGGCTCCATGCACAAGACACAGGCCACAAGGCCACCGCTGCAAGGCACAGGCTGTGGCTGAGGAAGGGAGGGGCTCAGGCCAAGCCAAACTTGTGGCAGGTAGCTGATGGGGGGGGGGGGAGGAGAGGTCCTAAAACTGAACGTTGGGTGCCAGGTGTAGGTGTATGTCACAAACAATGCCACACCAGCTTGGAATTATGATTAATATGGTGATATTTATTTAAAGGGGAAAAAACTTACAGATCACCGTCCCAGACAACAGCCCTCTGCGCAACCAGGAAGGGAGTCTAGTCGCTGGTGGAGCAGGAAGTGAAGAGAGAGAGAGGAGAGGGAAGTGGCCGCTTTTTTAAAGGGAGAGAGACCACGCCCCAACGGGCTGGTATCTCAGCAGCTATAGGCTGGAGGAGCAGAAGGACCTCCCGCAACACAGAGACATATTACTGCCTGGACAGTCACCAAAAGTTCTTCTTTAATGTTGAGACATTTATCTTCAGCCTACAGGCCCATAGTATCTGGCAGATGTTTTCATAAAACAGGAAATTTGAAAAGCTAATTTGCCTATATTATTAGTTCGTCAGTCACTTTTTTTTTCTGTGTCCTAAAAGATGTCTAGCAGATTCTTTCATGAAGCAGGAACTCTAAAAGACTGTCTCATTTTTAGGTAAGTTCTTCAATTATTTCTGTGGGTCCTGCATGTCCATCCAGTTCATACCTCATACCATCAAGCAGTCCAAGCAAGAGTAGTTTCTTACCCAAATGGATAACAAACTCATAAGGATCTTCCTCGATGCCCAAATTCCTCTTGAAGTAATTGGTGCTGCCAGGAGTACACAGGTCTCACTATTGACAGAAAGTCTAAGTTCTTAAGACATTCTAAATGCCATATTTTTTGGGTCTTTAAAGTGTTGAAATTATCTACCTAAAATATTTCTCTGTATATTTAGAAAAATAACTAACATGACAATAAATTTGACTATTATAAATTACTATCTATTAATCTGTAATTTTTAATTATATATTACATTGTAAGTGAGCTGCACAAACACAATACCTTAAACAAGTACAGAAATGCATATACACAAAATTGACCTTAAATTTGTATCAATAGACCAAGATCCATACCAATGTAAGTTTTTTATCTCAATATTATATTCTCTTTAAATGATAACAAACATTCATAAATAATCATATTAGGAATTTGGACATAGTTTTCTCCAAACTACTCCCTGCTGTTTGTTGGGTGAAATATTTTTCAGTTTCAAAGAGACCTTTCAGGGGTCTTGTTCAACAAGACCTATTCTCTGTGGAAACAGAAGCTTTCCCAAAGTAACATACTTAGACTCAAATTTTGAAGTCAAGATACCTTTATGTGTGTTTGGCTTAGCAGCCCCCAGAGTGAAATGTTCCTCTGCAGTCAAAAAATTCAAAGAAAACACAATAATATACATAATACAGACTCTGTGTATTTTCCATCTTTACATGGTTTATTTTTTTTTTGCTCCTTTTATCTATGACTGTCTGCTCTTTTTAATATTACTTTTATTGTTTCTTTAATGACTTTGTTTTATCTAGACTTTTTTAGTCTCTCTCTCAAACCTATATACATTTTTGAAACATACTGTATCTCATTTAAGGGTTTTTTATGTCTGAATCTATCCTGTTGTGTGTCTGAAATCCTGTTCTGACAAAGAGCCTTTAAAAATGGTAAGAAGTGTGGTTGCAGTATCCCTGCTCCACCTCTCTTGGCTTTTTGCAATGGTGGAAGTACTTTTACTGCCAGCTCTGGGACTGCTGGGAGGGAACTTAATTCATCACCTCAACTCTCGGAAGCAGCATGAAGTACATAAACCCTTTTTGTCTGAGTAAAAGTTAAATCTGCCATGGAGCACACTGCATGGCCTGGAAATATCTCTGTGCATGGTGGCAGGAATATGCCATACTTTCCCAGCAGACCTGATCCAGCTATTTTCCCAGGCTGGGGTGCTAAGCAGCAGACATGATATCATCTGCTTTCCTCCTAACCCCGAGCAGGCATACGAGCACCTGGACCCGAGGTGGTGGCTGGCCATGCTGGCTATCCCCAAATGTATTGGTGCCATTTGTAAACAGAGGCTGATGTTTCATTTCCCTACTGCTCAGACCCAAATAATCACTCAGAAACTGTATTAATTACAACATTGTTTGGCCAATGATTCAGGCATATTTCTAGATAACTCTTATGTCTTAAATTAACCCATTTCTATTCATATATGTATAGGCACAAGGCTCTGGCTTACTGGTAAGGATCCAGTGTCTGTCTCCTTCAGCACCTACATGATGTCTCTCTGATTCTGTCTACTGTCTCTCTATATCTCTGTTTAG
This sequence comes from Microtus pennsylvanicus, assembly GCF_037038515.1. Taxonomy (NCBI): domain Eukaryota; kingdom Metazoa; phylum Chordata; class Mammalia; order Rodentia; family Cricetidae; genus Microtus; species Microtus pennsylvanicus. The sequence continues at coordinate 33,963,190 of NC_134583.1, read as the reverse complement.
AACCCCACCTGGCTTTACTCTGCTAAGCCATTGACTGAAAAAGCTTTATTTATCAATCAATAAAAGCAACACATGTATGCAAAGATATCCCATATCATATTGACTTTTTAGGAGCCATTCTCTTTGGAAGGATACCTTGCTCAGCCTAGACATAGTAGTGAGGGCCTTGCCCCTTCTCCAAAGCAATGTGCCTTACTGTCTCTGAAGAGTGGATAGGGGTGGCGGGGGGAAGGAGGAGGGAATAGAATAAGGGGAGAGATTTGGAACTTTGATTGTTATGTAAAATAGAAAAATATAGCTTTTTAAATAAAAAATAAAGAGAAATCATCACTAAGACCTATAATCAACCCAATACCAGATTCCTAGACACCCATGTAAAAACACAATCAATAAAAGTCAGGGCAATATGTCTTCACTAGACAGCTATCCTGAATATTCCCACATAACTGAAGCATGAAAAAAGACCTCAAATCAACTTATGAAGATGATAAAGGTCTTAAAAATGAAATGAATAAATACCTTAAAGAACGACAAGAGAATATAAACAATGGGAGGAAATGCATAAAACTGCTCAAGACCTGAAAAGAAAATAGAATCAATAAAGAAAACAAAACCTGAGGGAATCATAATGAAGAATATGGAAATTTGAAGAGGAACTACAGATGCCAGTTTCATGAGCAGAATACAAGAGATGGAACAGAGAAACTCAGAAGTGAATATACTGTGGAAGAAATAGATAAATCGGTCAGAGAAAATGTTAAATCTAAAGACTTCTGATAGAAACATCCAGAAAATTTGGGCCATTATGACAAAACCAAACCTAAGAATAATAGGAATAAAGGAAGGAAAAAGAATATCAGCTAAAGGCCCAGAAATTGCTTTCAACAAAACCATAGAAGAAAAATTTCCTAACCTAAAGAAGGCAATGCCTATAAATATACAAGAAGCATACAAATCACCAAACTGATTGGACCAGAAAAGGAAGTCCCCTTGATACTTAATAGTCAACCTAACTAAGACAATATTCTTTTTTTTTGTTCTGTATGTTGAACATCCGCACAACATACAGAACAAAAAAAAAAAAAGAATATTGTCTTAGTTAGGGTTTCGTTTTTTGTGAAGAGATACCATAACCATATCACTATTACAAAGAAAAACATTCAGTTGGGACTGGCTTACATTTCAGAGGTTTATTCCATTATCATAATGGGGGGAAGCATTGCAGCATATAGGAAGATATGGTTCTAGAGTTATAGCTGAGACTTCTATATATATTTAGATTCACAGATAGTAAGAAGGAAGAGTAACACTTGGCCTGACTTGAACATTCGAAACCTCAAAACTCATCCCAATGATAAATGCTCTTTCTCTTATAAATCCACACCTATTCTAGCAAGGTCATACCTCTTAGTCCTGCCAATTCCTGGTGAGAAAGGAATGAACTCTAAGAGCCAACAGGGACCATTCCTATTCAAACCACCACAAATGTAGTACAAATTATCAACCCACAGGGCCACACCTCACCAGAGAGAGGACATTTGACTCATAAGTACTCATATTAACCATAAATGAGACCACTAAGTAGTAAAACTACAGCAAGAAATTATTTAATTAAAGTATATAAAGGTATAATGCACAAGTCTCAATTATGTTAGTGCAAGGAGTGGAAAATGACTTCAGAACACTTCAGAACAGATGTGAGAAAGGAAAGAGAGAGGCAAGGAAGGAAGCAGGACCCAGTTCACCTCCTTACAGACAAAATAATCATATGATCCTTCTTAGAACATCCACACAAGAACATGTGTGCTCCATATATAAAGCAGGTAAAGACACTTTAAAATGTAATAAAATAAATGAAAAATATGTGATCATGGAAAATAATTTTCCCAGGAAAGAGAGAGATAGAGATAGAGGGAGAGAGGGAGAGATGTTGAGAGATAGAGATACAGAGAGATTAAATAAGTAGACTCAGTGCTTTTAATAATCAATCTAAAATGATAAAGGAAAGAAATGTATAAAAACTATAAACTTCTTATAATTCAAAGTCAAAAATTCCAGGAATGAGGCCAATGACAAATTTAGAATGAAAAATAATTATGTCTGCAACAAGACTCGTTATTTTAAAATGTTTACTAAGAGAATACAAGTAGATTAGATAGGATTACTTAGATGAATTCAAACAATATTATAGAAAGACTTAGAAGATGAACTGGAGGACCAGGAAGGCCAGTGCTGTGATCCATTCAATGTTTGATTCTGTCAGAAGGAAGTAGCCCCTGTTGTCAGGTTGAGGGTCTGAAGCCTCGCAGACAAAGAAGTCAAGGGATCAAGTCCAAGAAAAGATGAGTTACAGCAGAAAAGACAGAATTTACCAACCTGATGTAGGAGGGCCTTCTATCTATCTGTTGCTTTCATTGGTTAATTAATAAAGAAAACTGCTTGGCCTGATAGGTCAGAACATAGGTAGGCAGAGTAGAAAGAACAGAATGCTGGAAAGAAGGCAATAAGGCCGACACCATGCTTCTCCTACCCAAGATGGACGGTGGTTAGAATCGTACTGGTAAGCCACCACTTCATGGTGGTACATAGATGATTAGAAATGGGTTAATCAAGATGTGAGAGTTAGCCAATAAGAGGCTAGAACTAATGGGCCAGGCAGTGTTTAAATGAATACAGTTTGTGTGATGTAATTTCGGGTGTAAAGCTAGCCGTGCGGGAGCTGGGTGGGACGAAAAGCAGGCTTGCTTGCCTCATCACCTTATCACTAAACCAACCATGCAACTTCTTGTTCTCCAACCTTCAGTGGTTGTACCATGTCTACTCACGTGAGTCCTGTGATTCTTCTCCACTGTTTCATCAAATCAAATATTTAACCCTTATAGAAACATTCTTAAAAATATCTGGAAAAAAAAACATGGTCTACCAGACTACTAGACATCTTTAACTCAGTCAGCGTGACTCATAAACTGACCTTTTTTCATAAAACATTTCAGGAGTGTAATGAGCATGGAAACAGATTCCTCTGAATGAATAAAGGGAAATCTGTAGTGTAGATAGAACACGAGATTGATAGTATAAGAATGACTGCAACTTGGGGTAGTGTAAAAGCATTTCTTCTTGTGTGTGGTGTGGAAAATTACTAAGGTGAAATATTGGGAGAACATTTGCCCACTTGAAGGCTGCCACACCCATCTGGTCCTGCCAGATGGGGAGGCTGCTCCCAGCAACCTTGGTAACGAAGTAATCTTGCCACACTAGAAGGACCCCCACCCTTCTGTGGCCAATCAGTACTGATAACCTAGGACATCTGGTTATCAGAAGAATCAAATAACAGGCAGAAGCATGGCAATTATCTCACTTCTTACAATTGTCTGGGTGAATTAAGCTTCATAGAGAGAGATCCTCCAAACCTGCCTCCTGAAAAGCAGAAATAATTTAACGCCTTGCCTAAACATTTAAGGCTCTGTCTCCCGAGTGCAGAGCTTCATCTCCCAAAAACAGACATTTTACACCTTGCATCCAGAATGCAAAGCCTCATTTTCTGAGAGTGAACATCGAAAGTCTGTCTCCCAAGAACAGACAAGACACTCTGGCTTCCCAAGTGCAGACAGAACTCTCGGCCTTCCCCAGCACAGGCAGAACGCTTTTGCCTTCCGAGACCAGGCCACAGACTGCGTCAAGAATTGATGCAGCACCTGATACCAGCCTAAGAGCAGGACATCGAAACCTTATCTCCTGAGCGCAGACTACAGGGTCAAGAGTTAAGTCTTGCTGTCCAGCCCCCAGTGCGGTCAGGTGTCCAGCCTGAAGAAATTCAAAAAGCCCTTTTTAAGCTGAAGAATACTGGTCGTATGATGATATTTAATGCATGTATGAAATGTTAAGAGACGAGCATAGATGTGTCAATACATTTGTTTAGTGTGTGAAATGTTAAGAGATATCTTATGGATAATTGATAGGATTAGGAAATGTTAATGGATAAGCTGTATTAAGGTTAAGAAGTGTTTTATAGATAAGCAATAAGGTAGATTACGGTTATGAATTGGTTTTATGTATTTGGATTAGTAGGATTAATAATTGTGATATTGAATTGCCTGTGTGTTGCCCATTATCAATTCCCCATGTCTATTAAGATTGTAAAGCCCATTGATGCATTGGATATTGAAGTTGCTAGTAAAAAATCATTATAAAGACAATTCTCTTGCTTGGTCTGGTTACTCATCACTCTTTGGGGAGAAGTGCACAGGATTCTCATAGTACTACTCGCAAAGGACCTGGAACTGAAGTCCCCTAGCTCGTAACAAGGAGTCAGCAAGATGGCTCAGTGCATGAAGGTGCTTACAGTACAAGCCCAGTGACTGGGTTTGTCCCTGGAACTGACATAAAGATAGTAGGAGAAAATCAGTCCCCAAATGTTGACCACACTCAATAAGAATATTTTTAAGATAAAGGCATATGACAGTATCAGAAGCCAAATATCTCACCTACAGTAATGCATGTTGAAAGAGTAAAAAAAAAAAATCCGTTCAAAAATTTAAAAAAATTAACAATTACTACATGAACTAGTTGAAATTTATAATTTTAATTGTTTGTTTTTTCATATTTGGAAGCAATTTTATTGTCTTCTCAGCAGTTTAGCAGCATGAAAATCCAGCTCCCAAGCCACTACCATGGGTAACTCAGAGAAGACTTCTCAGGAGCGAGGATGGAAAGATTTCTGTAATACCATCACACAGGATCTGAGGGTTATTCTCTTTATTGTTCTGCAGCTCTAAATCCCTTGCTCTAATTGTCTCTGATTCTCTTTAGTTCCAATTCTCTCTAACCTAAATCATTGTTTCCAATTCTCCCTTGCTTCCTTGTTTACCCAGCTTAAGCATACATTTTGCAGAAGACTTGAGGCAATAAGAAAACAATTCAAAGAGTTACATCTCATTGGTCATAGCACATTCCTTGAATAAATGATAAGGATTAAGCCATTTACCATGACAATACAAGGTTTCAAGGCTTCTGGTGTAAGACTGCAACCTGAGGTCAGGGCCACGGTGCCTGCTGAGACAAGCTGCAGAGAGATCTGCACAGAGAATCATGTCTTATCAGCCAGATTTGGCAAGGGAAGAATTGCCCTGATTTTTTAGGTTTCCTTGTGTTAATAACTTTGGTAGATACCTACAACTCTGAAGTTGTGTAAATCTGTAAAGTTTTTGACTTATGAACTATTTACAGAAACATGAAGTCTAATTTGAACACTGAGGTAAAAATGAGCTAATTGTGTGTAGTTTGAGTAAAAGGAACAAAGCAGACTTTTTAAGTTTCTTACAGTTCTCGTGAGACATAGATCTAGTTTTGAAGCATATCCTAGCATATTTTCTACATATCAAACATACAGTTTAATGATAAGTCATTTTCCTGACCAGCCACAGATATACAAGCCAATAAGACTGATATGCAATCATGAGATTACACATATATGATATGAAATTATGCACTACAATGCAGTATTGGGGGCTACCATAGCTGCTTTTGCACATATGAAATTACGGACAGAAGCAACAGTTTCCAGAGTCAGTGGTCCCATGGGCCCTGCCTATATGTGATACTCCTCCATCAGATAATCAATCACTCCTCTGGTGGGTTGACATCTGAACACTAGTTGTCACCTGCTGCAACTTCCATGCCCTCCAAAGGATCTAGTCTTGAACTAATAGCCTTCCAGGACACTGAGCATTCCAGATGCTGGACTAGGTACTCACTGCCTTAGTTGTCTTTCCAATTTATTATTTTATAGCCAGGCAAAGAAAGTTTCAAATAAGCAAAATTTTCTGAAGTATTTTTTTTCTAATAGACCAATTATTACTTGTACTTATACTACTTTTGCTTTCCAAGTTATTGTTAATTATATTAGATAATTATAATAGCAATTACCGGTGTGACATAATTATAGTAACAAGTAAAATTTGCATGGATGTGCTTAACAACAAACTCCATATATAAGTGCATAGTCCAAGACAAGGTGAAGGGAAGTGAGTGGAGGATACCTGCCCTGCATTCTGTGCAGACTGCCACCTGAGCCAGTAGAATTTAGGAATTAATAGCCTTGAGAAATTAAGGGTATCAATTAAACAGTGGTAAATGAAAAAACCTTAACATTTTCCTCACCCTTAAAATCTTCACGAGCCAGTAACGTGTCTGCATTGGTTCATCAGTATAAGACAAAGGGTTTAAACAGTCAGCACATAAAACACAGTAGGCTTGAATTTAAAAAAATGATGCAAATAAATGTGTACAAAAATTACAGACAATTGTAAACTGCCTCAAACGGAATATGTATTCTCCACACTTTCTCTGATGCTGTCTGGACCATTTGTGATGACCTTGATCTCTGCTTTGCACATAATTCCCACAACAGTCTATAATTGTGATGGCAATTGTGTTATCCAAAGATGTATTCCACAAATTAAGTGTGCCTCCAGGCTCAGACAAAGCAACACTGTTGAAGAGAATCCATTATTTGTATTTAAATATCTTAATTATTTTCTAAAAATTCATGACAGAAACTGTTCTAAATGGCAAAAGTGAAGAACATTCACGGTTTAGAGAGGCTAAAATGAACAAAATTTTAGCAACATTTATATGATCAAAGAAAATACATTCTCTCTATATTTAAAATTGATAAATTTTAAGTGATTTCAAATGTGAAATCTTATTCTATATAGAATGCTAGTATGTTCATTTTGAATAACAAAAATGAATTTAGAAACTGTCTTTCCCAAAATTGTATTTAGGGTAATAATATTCGTAATGACTTTAATTATGGCTGTTAATATAAAATGGAAAGAAATGGGCAGTCTTTACCAAACACAAATACAGCAAGACATTTTTATCTTTCCATTTATCCTTTCTTCATCCTGGAGATCTCTTTTGCAGTTGTTTATAGTTATCGGTTTTTAAATAACCGTGATATGATATGATGTGGTAATATGTAAATCTCCAAGAAGTATTTTAAAAGTCAGTCTGGGATCAGTGCTTCAGAGCACCAGCTGCTCTTCCAAAGAAACAGGGTTCAATTTCCAGGGCCCTTGAGACAGCTCACAACTGTCTGTAACACCAGTACCAAGAAATCTGATGTCCTCTTCTAAGTGATGCTAATACTAAACACACAGACATCCATAGAAATAGTAAAATAAATTTATAAAGAGGCTGTCTGTACACATATACCTGATACCATCCCTTATCACTGAAGATGAAAATATAATATGTATTATATATGCTTCTGCATAACTACACATACTTATATATAGAATTTTTATGAAAAATTTATTACACTACATCTAACCTTAAATTTGCACTTTAATTTAAGACCATATGCTGGATTCCTTCCATTTCAGTAAGTTTGAATGTTTTTCAGTGTTTGGATATATTTTAATTTGATGTAAATTTGTGTGCCAAGACTATAAAAGCATAATTTCCTAATACTGAAAGAGTAATTGTTAAATAGTTCTTTGTGTGATTTCAACTAGAAATCAAGCATAACAATCCTTTGACAATTTCACGTCTTTAAATCACGATTTACAACATTCAACATCCTAGTATGTCAACATTGGTCAAATGTAGTAATGTTAAAACTTGTGTAGCCTTTTCTTGGCCACATTCTCCCCCAAAAGAAAACAAGAGGGTGATTACTTGATTGATATGGTTTTTTTTTTTCACAAATTTTCATTTCTAAATTCCCAGTCACATTATATTAACTCCTTCTGATTCTTCGAGGTTTAAAGGGTTTATCATTAAAAATTGTCAGGAGCCAATTTCCTCCTAAAATCATTACAGGAACCATCACCCTGGGGAGTCTGCAGAGAACCCCACACCCCTAATTGTGTTAAGAATGGTTCTATTGACAGAGCCTACCCCACACCCAAATTGGCGGTTAATGAGAGCTATCTGTTAGCGGAACCCACCCCACATTCCAAACTATCTAGGGAGCTAGGTGTGTCAACTTCCAGGCCTACAGTGACCTGACCGAAGATAACCTCCTGCCTACGTGACCAACTCGGACCATGTGACCAACGTGAACCACGCGGCAAGAGCCCAGAACCCTGTGCCCATCCCCCAACTCTTTACTCTATATAAAGCTATACCCCATCTGTAATAAACGGAGGCTTTGACAAACTTTGAATGGCCTTCTTCCTGTCTCCTAGCCCATATCTTCCAGGTAGTGCCTCTCCGGGACCCTGGAATAACTGAACTGCCAGGCGGGCTACTAACCCTAGACTAAGTAGCTCGCCAAGGCAATCGACAAAAAATAAGATAATAAAAGAAAGATAACAATTAATTATTTTGCAGTGCTACCTTAATAATCTCTACAAAATTATTTCTTCCACTCTTCAAATATATGGGTCCATTATCCCATTTATTTGGGTATCTTGGTAAGAGCATTTGTTGAATTATTACACTGATAAATCCAGGAAAAATAGTTTTCATTTTGCTTTTAGCATGGTTTTTCAGGAGATAGTTTTTTTTTTTAGCAAGCTTCATTTCCTCCTTTGACAATTTAGACTGAAATAAAACCCTTTTCCTTGCCCCACTCTCAGATGCAGTATTTGAAATGCTATTTATTGTGCCCTGAATTCCAATGAGTCTTTGAAGCTTAAAGAAGGCAGCATTAAGAAAACCACATCCTTTCCAGAACTTGTCTCTTAAAGTTCTCATGAATAGAGATGAAGGAACTGCACAGCTTCAGAGAGCACTCATGTAGCACGGAGATCTACTTCATCTGTACTCTAGCTGGGGATGATGAATACTTTAGCTTTGAGAAATATTTTTATTGTGACTCTGTAGGAAAATGCCTCCTGAAGTGAACCACTGTAAATAAGTAGAGTTCACGTCATACCTTTTCAGTATGGATGCCTGGAAAGAGCACCACATTGCTCTATCCCTTTAAATGGCAATCATTTCTAACATAAGAGTTCCAAAGCCTAATCAACTGTTTCACGAAATGATATATTCATTCAAAAATACCAACATGAGAGGTAAGAGACACTGACAGCTGTGGGGTCCATATGCAAATTGTTTACAAAGTCACATGTACTCTTCTATTGTACACTCACTTAATGAATATGGACAACAGCTTCAATTTAAAACAAGTCATTATCTTAGTTTATTGTATTCTTTTTTTGGTGACAAGCAACTTTATTGGCTGAGCCATGTCACCAGTTTGACCTTGTCATCTTAATTCAGTCTAGATTCTATGTTTTCACAGATCCCATTATGTTTATCCATGCCATATGCTTAGTACACTGCAGCAAACTCATTTGCTTATTTACATTTACTCAGAAGCACATAGCACTCAAAATGTACCCAAGACTGTCTCATAGAGAATAGTTAATAAACACTGGGTGAATGGGTGGACATTTTTGCTAATACCAGTTCACCATAGAGCATCAACAATAACAGATTTAGTTTCCTTGGTTTGAAATTTTCGATACTATGATGGTGCCCACTCCACCGAACCAAAAAACCTATCTGACTCCCATGCCTCCCGCTATCTCTCCCCAGTGAGATATCGAGTGATAAGATGAAACTGAGCAAAGGAAGCAAGCAGTGAGTTTAGTCACCATGCTGCCTAAACCTCTCACATAAGCAGTGTGACTTGTATTAGTCATGTGCACACTAGAAGACCAGAAGTATACTGCCCATGGTTTACCGTTAAGTTAGCAGGAACTTACTAGATATCCTGTAGGTCTTGAGTGATTACTGTGTGTCTGTTTTCTAAAGTATATTGAGCTATGCACTAGCATAAACTTTGCTACAAAACCACAACTCCATCAAGGAAGTAAGTACAGGGAGTGCATGCTTCCTAAGAAGGATGATTATAATCCACTCCTGTAACTTGGGCTGAACAGCTGGCTTGCCTCACAAGCAGCTCTTGAGTTTGCTGTCAGCTTTATAATTGTGGTATTTCTGGTCCCTTCCTTTAACCTGTTGTGGTGCACTGTACTTATCCTTTAACAATGCCTTTGGATTAGGCTGAACGCCTTGCAGTGACTAGAACTACGCTTTATCTCCATCTGTGTCTGTCATTAAATGATATGAGAAAAATAAATGAATAAGCTAAAGACTATGTTGATTACCTTATTTCATTTTCCACTCTTACAACAGAACACCAAAGATTGGATAATTTACAAACAATGGAAGCTTATTTGGATTATTGTCCTAGAAACCAGGAAGTCCAAACTGAGGAGTCACTTCTAGTAGGACTTGATTTCTTCCGAATCGTTACATAATATTGACCCCTACTGGAATCAGATCCAAAATCTAGACCCATATTCAACTCCTGCAAATATTCTACACACACACACACACATACACACACACACAAACACACACAAATAATATTTTTAAACTAGAGTTTATATTTATGCCCACAAAATTAATTTAATATTCATAAAAACCTTGATAAGGTTATATCAATTCATTTTAAACTTAAGGAAATATAAGGCACACAGAGGTGAAATGGCTTGCCAAATTTGCAGGTTCCCTTCAAGGGGCAGAGCTGAGATATGACCACAAATATGACAGTAAATACTGGTTATCAACCTGTCAGTGCCTAGGATCACATAGGTGACAAATTTCTGATAATTTCTATGATGAAGCTTTTAGGGTGGGTTAAATACGGTCAGAGGATCTATCCTAAATATAGGTGGCAGCATTCTATGGGCTGGAATCACAGAAAATGTGGAATATCGACATTCATCTCTTTCTCTTCTGCTTCCTGACAATGGATACAATATACCTAGCTGCCACACATTGCTGCCACTGAGATTTCCCCTCCATGATGCACTGCGTACTCTGGAACTGTGAGCCACAGTAAACCTCTCCTTGCTTACATTGTTTTTGTCGGGTAATTTACATTGTGTCTTTTTTAAAATTAAATTTATTTATTTATCTTACATCTCGATGGATGTTTTCCCTTCCTCTTTACCTCCCCCAATTTCTTCTCCCCTCTCTTTCCTTCCCCAACTCACCCCTTTTCTATTTCTGTTCATAAAGGGACAAGTTTCTTATGAGTATCAAGAAAGCATGGTGTATCTAGTTGCAGTTATACTAAGCACCTCCTCTTGTATTTGGGCTTGGAAAGGTAATCCATTATGAGAAATAGCTTCCCAAGAGCCAGTCAAATCATATGAACAGCCCCTGTTCTCATTGTTAGAAGTCCCAGAAGTAGGCCAAGCTACATAACTGTCTCATATAGAGAGACGCTTAGTTTCTCTGGTTGTTGGTTCAAACTGTGTGAATTCCAATCAATCAGGTTAGTCATTGCTTTGGGTTTTCTTGTGATCTTGTTGACCCCTCTGGCTCCTACAAGCTTTTCTCCTTCTATTCAGGAGGAGTACCCAAACTAGACCTAATGTTTGAATGTGGGACTGTGCATCTGTTTCAATGAGTTACTGGATGAAGGCTCTCTGATGAGAATTTGGATAATCATCAATCTGGTCACAGGAGATAGTCATTTTAAGCTACATATCTACTGTTCCTGGGTGTCTTAACTGGTGTCATTCTTGTAGATTTGTGGGAGTTCCATTGCATCAACTTTCTACCTGACTGCAAAGGGCACCACATTTCCGGCCATCTCCTGGAGTACTCTCCCACTCCATCCAATTCCCATCTTTATGTGAACCCACTCCACCCAGGATATCTCTACTATTTCTTCTTCCCAGGGAAATCCATGTGTCCTCCCCTACCCCTTGGCTCCTCCTTGTTACCTAGCCTCTTTGAGTCTGTGGACTGTAGCAATGTTATCCTTTACTTTACAGCTAATACCCACTTATGAGTGAGTAAATACAATGTTTGTCTTTCTCAGAATGGTATCACTTTGATCTTGAAATAACTTGATTCCCAATTTTCCAAGGAGCTGACATATTGATATCCAAAGTGGCTGCACAAGTTTGCACTCACACCAACAATGGAGGAGTGTCCCTCTTGCTCCACATATTCATCAGCATAAATTGTTATTAGTGTTTTTGGTGTTATCCATTCTGACAGGTGTAACATGGAATCTCAGAGTTATTTTGATTTTCATTTGCCTGATGGTTAAAGATGTTAAAAATTTCTTTAAGTGTTTCTCTGCTATTTGAGATTATTCTGTTTAGAATTCTGTTCAGATTTGTACCCCATTTTTAAAAATTGTACTATTTGATTCCTTGATGTCTAGTCTCTTGAGTCCATTATATATTTTCAAGATCAGCCCTCTGCTGGAGATGGGTTCGGTAAAGATCTTTTCCCATTACCTAGGCTACCATTGTATCCTATAGACAGTGTCTCTTGCCCTATAGAAGCTTCTCAGTGTCATGAAACTCCATTTATTAATTGCCAGTGTAATGTCTGTGCTATTGGTGCTGTATTCAGGAAATGCCAGTGTTTTCAAAACTGTTCATGACTTTCTGTTCTATAAGTTTGGGTATAACTGGATTTATGTTGAGGTTTTCAATCCATTTGAATTTGAAAGTTGTTCAGGGTGATATATATGAATCTCTTTGCATTTTCTACATGTCAATATCCAGTTATGCCAATATGGATTTCTTGAGAATTCTTTCTTTTTTCCATCATATAGTTTTGACTTCTTTGTCAAAAATCAAGTGTCCATATGTATGTGGATTTATATATGGGTCTTTGATTCAACTCTTTGATTCAATGTGTCTGTTCCTATGCCAATACCAAACTATTTTTATTACTATAGCCCTGGAGTGGAGCTTGGGATCAAGGATGGTGATACTTCTGGCAGTTCTTTTATTTTAGGTAAAGGATTGTTTTAAGTATCATGGGTTATTTGTTTTTTCATTTGAAGTTGAATATTGTTCTTTCAAGGTGTATAAAAAAATTCTGTTGAAATTTTGATGGGAATTGCTTTGAATATGTAGATTGCTTTTGGTAAGATGGCCATTTATACCATATTAATACTACCAATACATGAGCACAGGAGATATTTCCATCTTCTGAAATATTCTTATGATCTTAAAATGGATTTTTATAATGTCAGAGTGGTGTCATATGCCTTTAATCCTAGCAATTGGGAGGCAGAGGCAGGTGACTCTCTATGAGTTTGAGACCAGCCTGGTCTACAAAGCAAGTTCCACGATAGCCAGAGCTGTTACACAGAGAAACCCTCTATAAAAAATGAGATTTGGGAGTTTATTATCAGTGATTATTATTAGTAATTCTTTACTCAGCATTAAATACATATTAACTGTCTTTGTTGCATTTCTATTGCTATGATAAGACATCATGACCAAGATAACTGACAATAGAAAGTGTTTAATTTGAGTGTATGATTTCAGAAGATTAGAGTCCATGATGACAGAGCAAAGGCATGACAATAGGAACAGTTTGATAGTTTCCATATTTATATGAAAATAAATGGTAGAGGGAGGGAGAAAGGGAGAGAGAGAGAGGTTGCAGTCTTTTGAAACCACAAACTTGTCTCCCTTGATATACCTCATCCAAAAAGTTCACACCTCCAAATCCTTCCCAAACATTTCTATTAACTAGGGACCACAAATTCAAACATATGACCCAATGGGGGTCATTCACATAAAAACAATGGCAGTAACAGAAAGCAACTTTTTCCCACAAAATAAACTCCACTTCAAGCTTACTTGCCAAAAAAATTCAGTATTTATTTTTACTAGTCAAGATACAATAAAATATACTACAGAGAGGACAGTCCCAGATTTAGGCAATTAAATCATTATGAAAATTCATTCTCAGCCATAGATTGGGTGATTCAAAGATTTCTGATGTGGGAAATCCTTCTGTATATGTGTTGCTTTCATTGGTTAATGAATGAAGGAACTGCTTTGAGCCTATAGCAGGGCAGAACAGAGGTAGGCAGGGAAAACTAAACCGAATGCTGGGGAAAGGAAGGTGGAGTCAGGAGAAGCCATGTAGCCCTGCCAGAGACAGATGCTGGACAAAACTTTGCCAGTAAGCCACAGCCACACGATGATAAATAGAAATGAGTTAAATTAAGATGTAAAAGCTAGACATTAAGAAGCTAGAGCTAATAGGCCAAGCAGTGAATTTAATTAATACAAAAAAAAGCATGGTTTAAAAATGGCACCATCCTGGTTCACCAGCAGAAATGGCTCTAACTCCTTTGGGAAGTCCGGTCAAGAAGCATTTAAATGGGGTTTGTGAACAGAGTACTACAACTTGCTTATTGGCAACACAGACCCACTACAACCTGACCCTGCATCTGGGGTGGTGAGAACGGCTCTCAGAGGTAGTGAAAAGACCTCTGACATGTTGGACTTGGCAGAGTCAAAAGGCAAACCAGCCTTAATTCTAGTCCTAGTGATTTTCTTAGCATTTTAAGAAGTGCTCCTGGACAGAGAAGGATTTCAGATACACAATAGGACAGATTCAGAAATAAAAGACCTCTAAACAAGACAAAGTGTGTTTAAAAAATGTCCATAGGCTTGGGAGACAGAAGAAAAGAGTATGGACAGTTATACAGACAGTCATAGAATAAAGGAGTAAAAATAAATATTAAACTTGTAGAAAAAGTAATAGAGTAAGCCACATAAAGATGGAATATACACAGAAAGTATGGATAATATATACTATTGTGTTTTCTTTAAATTTTTTGACTGTGAAGGAGTTAAGTACAGAAAGAGAGAGAGAGACAGAGACAGAGAGACAGAGAGACAGAGAGACAGAGAGGAAGACAGACAGACAGAGAGAGACAGAGAGAGAGAGAGAGAGAGAGAGAGAGAGAGAGAGAGAGAGAGATTTCATTGTGTGAGCTGCTAAACTAAACCATCATATATATTTTAAAGGTATAATGTCTTCAGAATTTAGGTCGATGAATTTGCTGCTTTAGAAAAGAGGTTCTTCTTTTGTTCCCACAAAGGATGAGAACCTGTGGAATCCTTCCAGACTAATGTGGTTTGGTGGACCAAGACCACTTGAAAGGTCTCTGTGAACACCACAAAAATTACTTCACCCAATAAACAGCAGGAAGTTGTTGAAGGAGCTGCGGGCTTCTTCCCACAGCCTGGCTACTGGCCGCTTGACTAGCTTATACCCTGAAATAACAACACACAAATTGTATTCTTTTAAACACTGCCTGGCCCATTGGTTTCAGCCTCTTAACCCATTTCTAATAATCTATGTAGCACCATGAGGTGCGCTTACCAGGAAAGATTCAGCATGTCTGACCTGTGGCTGGCTGTATCGCATCTGACCTGGAGAGAGCCATTGTCTGAGCTCACTTCCTCTTCCTCCCAGCATTCTGTTCTGTTTACTCCACCTATCTAAGTTTTAACCTATCAGGACCAAGGCAGTTTCTTTATTTAACCAATGACCTTCCTCAATCAGGAAGTAGTTTGGATAGGATAAATTCCCAAATATTGTTTATAAATGTTTGTTTATATTTAAAGGGAGCATATTATATAGATATAAATAATTTGCATTTTTATGGATCTTGATTTATTAGTACAAATCTAAGGTCAATTTTGTTATATATTAACATATATTTATTTCTGCTCTTGATTAAAAGTTTTGTGTTTGTGAAGCTCATTTAAAAATGTAATGTATACATCTTACACCTGTCAGAATGGCTAAAATAAAAAACACCAATGATAGCCTTTGATGGAGAGGATGTGGAGAAAGGGGTATACTCATCCATTGCTGGTGGGAATGCAAACTTGTGCAACCACTCTGGAAAGCAGTGTGGCGGTTTCTCAGGAAATTCGGGATCAACCTACCCCTGGACCCAGCAATACCACTCTTGGGAATATACCCAAGAGAGGCCCTATCATACAACAAAAGTATATGCTCAACTATGTTCATAGCAGCATTGTTTGTAATAGCCAGAACCTGGAAACAACCTAGATGCCCCTCAATGGAAGAATGGATGAAGAAAGTATGGAATATATACATATTAGAGTATTACTCAGTAGTAAAAAACAAGGACTTCTTGAATTTTGCATACAAATGGATGGAAATAGAAAACACTATCCTGAGTGAGGTAAGCCAGACCCAAAAAGAGGAACATGGGATGTACTCACTCATATTTGGTTTCTAGCCATAAATAAAGGACATTGAGCTTATAATTTGCGATCCTAGAGAAGCTAAATAAGAAGGTGAATCCAAAGACAAACATATAGGCATCCTCCTGAATATTAACCTTCATCGGGCGATGAAAGGAGACAGAGACAGAGACCCACATTTGAGCCCCGGACAGAAATCTCAAGGTCCAAATCAGGAGCAGAAGGAGAGGGAGCACGAGCAAGGAACTCAGGACCGCGAGGGGTACACCCACACACTGAGACAATGGGGATGTTCTATCGGGAACTCACCAAGGCCAGCTGGCCTGGGTCTGAAAAAGCCTGGGATAAACCAGACTTGCTGAACATAGTGGACAATGAGGACTACTGAGATCTCAAGAACAATGGCAATGGGTTTTTGATCCTACTGCACGTACTGGCTTTGTGAGAGCCTAGGCAGTTTGGATGCTCACCTTACTAGACCTGGATGGAGGTGGGTGGTCCTTGGACTTCACACAGGTCAGGGACCCCTGATTGCTCTTTGAGCTGATGAGGGAGGGGGACTTGATCGGGGGAGGGGGAGGGAAATGGGAGGCAGTGGCGGGGAGGAGGCAGAAAACCTTAATAAATGAATAAATTAAAAAAATAGGGAAAATATAAAAAAATGTAATGTATAATTAAGAAATATAGGTTAATAGATAATCATCTATAATAGTCAATCTTGTAGTCATGTCAACTAGATTTTCTAAATATATAAAGATATATTTCAGTTAGATAGATAGGTATTCTTCAAATCTTTCAGAGACCTTCAGAATATGGCATTTAAAATGTTTTAAGAGCTTACCACTTGTTATGACAGTGAGACACATATGCTCCTGGCAGCACCAATCTACTTTAAAAGGATGATGGGCATGGAAGAGGCTCCTTATGAAGTTTTAGACATTTGGGCAAAAAACTGCTTTTGCCTGGACTATTTGATGTTATGCTGTATGAACTGGACTTGCAGGACCCACAAAGAGATGACTGCTGAACTTGCCTAAAGGTGAGACCATCCTTTGGGGTTTCTGCTTCATGAAAGAGTCTACCAAGCATTCTGCATGATACAGAAGAAAGTTATTGACAAACTGCCAATATAGGTGGAACTATCTTTCAAATTTCTTGCTTTATAGAAAAGTCTGCTGCATATGATGGTGTGGTAGGCTGAAGATGGGTGCCCCAACAATACAGAAGAACTTTAGGTGACTTTCTAGGCAGCAAGATGTCTCTGTGAAATTCTAGAATTTTGGAAGTTGCTTATAATGCACTTCCTGTTAACTTAGGTAATAGTATATTCTTCTGGAGGCCTTGATGGAGTTGAAGAATAGATAGTTATAGTTATAGTCAGAGAGAAGCCATGTAGCCCCACAAGACACAGACACAGCACCAAAACTTGTCAGTAAACCAACAGCAATACACAGATTAATGGAGGTGGGTTAGTTTAGGTTATAAGAGCAAGCTAGCAATATGCTAATGCTATTGGCCAAACAGTATTGCAATAATATGTTTTCTGTGTTATTATTTCAGTGCTGAGCAGTTGGGAATGAAGAAATGGCATCCTACAATAAATTTCTATTCTGGATTGTCCTTACTTTAATTGCTGAATGAATACATCTAGAACATAGTTGGTTCCAGCAGAAAAATTAAAGAGCTCTAGTCAATCTTTCATCAATAACACCCTTTCTTGCATCTGTTGAAGAGTGGTAGGCTGCATCCCACCACCCGGCTAGCTTTATCCAAAATAATTACACGGAAAGTGTATTCTTTTAAACACTGCTTGGCTCATTAGCTTTAGTCTCTTATTGGCTAACTCTCATGTCTTGATTAACCCATATATAATAATTTGTGTAGCACCATGAGGTGGTAGCTTACTGGTAAGATCTTAACCTGCATCCAGTTTTGAGAGGAGAGCTATGGCGTCTGCCTGGAGAGAAGAGGCATGGCGTCTGCTTGACTCAGCTTTATTCCTCCCAGAATTCTGTTTTGTCTTCCCTGCCTACCTAATTTTCTGTCCTATTAAAGGCCAAGCAGTTTCTTTATTAATTAACCAATGAAAGCAACAGATAGACAAATGACCCTCCTCTATCATGCATCACTTTTTCTTACTGTTCATTGGCCAGAACGTCACAGAACTTCACTTAACTGGAGGCAGGAATTTCAATTCCAGAAACTGAGTGGTCAGAGGAAAGAGTGCCAGAAATGTATTGCCTAAATATCACTGAAAAAATTCTACAATTCATCTTGCTGTCTACCAAATTTCTCTTAGTCTTTCTGGGAAAATGATAGACTCATTCTTTGACCCTGGTCAGCAAAATTAAGACAATTATCAAACTTTGGTAAACTCAAGCTTGTATCTCTGATGATATTCCTTTCTTTGTCAGTGTGTTATAGACAGTGTGGTTCACACTCAGTCTGAAGACTAAAATGTTACCTTTAAATTTCCTATCCAGTCATCAGTGCTGAAAGGACAGGATAACCAAAATCACATTCTCAATAAACACAACAGTGTTAGTTTAAGCTTATATGTGACTTGGTAGCAAAATACCTAAAACTTTAGGGTATTCTCTATTTATGTTGGCTATCCATATGCAAATAGATATGCCATAGCTATTTTCTAGATATACTTATTTAAATTTATTATTTTTTCTTTTTGGTTTCATCGCTCATTGGTACCTTTGCTCCCTTGCCTCAATTGGACATGATTGACCTTTCAGATGTAAGAGTTGACTGGGTAGTGTTCTGTTTATTCTCCATTTCCTCAGCCATTCTGTTTAGATAAGCAACTTCCTTGATACCACTGCCTTATTCTTGCCTGTCCTCTGAGTTACTTTATTTTATTAAGAGATTTAACAATTGCCTTGATGGTAATACCCACATCTGGACTTTGTCACAGGACTTTATTCTAATGACTTTTATCAAAATATGTCACAGTATTACTCATCAATGTTATTTCATAAGAGAAACATCTGTCTCTTAAAAGGTACTATGACTAAAACTTAAAATATTAAATCCTACATGCAACTTAGTTGTTTATTTATTACCTTGTCTGTTTTTCTTTTTCTCTTTGTCAAAACACCAGTAATAGCTACATATTATTAGAAACATATGTTTCTAGTTTGTTTCTATCCAACACTCTGGTGTAGGAGTCCCTTCTGTTTGTGTGTTGCTTTCATTGGTTAAAGAATAAAGAAACTGCCTTGGCCTAGTTGATAGGGTGGAACTTAGGTAGGTGGAGCAAACAGAACTGAATGCTGGGAGGAAGAAGAGCAGAGTTAGAGAGAAGCCATGGATCCTCCACCAGAAATAGATGCCTGTTAGAATCTCAAGTAAGCCTCTGTCACGTCACAATACACAGAATAATGGAGATGGGTTAAACTAATACGTAAGATTGAGCCAATAAGAAGTTAAAGCTAATGGCTAAGAAATGTTTTAATTAATACAGTTTCTGTGTGGTTATTTGGGGATAAGCTAGCCATGTGATGGGGAAGAACAAGAGGGCCCTCTCCCTTGCAACACTGTTCTCTCTGGATTCTATAACTTATAACCCCCCTTTCCTAGTGTCTTCATGCCAGGGAGCTGGTTGCCACTGTCATTAGCATTATTGGGGTCTATGTGCTCTTATATAACCTAGAAATCATTTTTATTGAGCAATAGTCAACTGTTCTGAATGTTTATGGCTTTCCTCAAGAATTCAGGCTGATAAACCATCCAATCAAGAGGGATTCAAGAAGTGCACGGCTAGTACTTCAAAACAGTAGGAAATCATGTGGCTGACTGTACTAGTGTCCAGAAAATGTGTGGTCATCAAAATTACAGTTGTAGTAAAGCAATTACAGCATTGTGTTCTTACCACAGTGAGATCTGCCAAACTACGTATAGGAAAATGGTTAATTTTCAAGTACAGCCTCTGAATTACACAGATATTTTCAGGAAAGCATCATTGGTAAGTGGCTGGAAACTCTGTATGGATCAATTGTTTAAAGGTATATTTTCCATCCTCCTCCTGTATTCATTTTAACTTAGGCACTTAAACTCATTATTCTACAATCTCAAAAATAAAAATTTCTCTCCTTATATAGCCAGTTGAATTTTCTTTTGATTTATAGGAGAATGCCTTTAATATATTCAGTTAGTCATCCTATTGTCATTATTTGAACAGTTTGCCTCACTTTGTTTCCTTTAACAGCTAAGCACATAAATAAAATATAGCCTATTCTCTTTAAGCATCATAGTCTGTACTGATCTAGTCTCCTATACCTTAGAGGGTGAAATGAAACAGCATAGAACTCTGTGTGCAAAGTGTCACTGGGACGAATGAAAATCTGTTAACAAAGAGTTTGGAGGTGGGAAATCCCATCACATTAATTAGGTTTATGTGTTAATGCAACCTCATTGCAGGCCAACAGAGAGAACCATTGCTGAGAGTCTGTTCTAGCATTAGAACTTGATGACTGAACGACAGATTCTGGTAATTTTCTGAAGTATGTGGAAACTGAAAGGAAAATAACAGAATTTGCATTACCTAGACTAGTGGTTCCTAAAATATAGCCTCTGCCTCAGCTACAGCAATAGCATTTCTAGAGCCAGTAAGAAGTTAACTCATGGACACTAACCTTGGATTTGATGAGTCAGAAATTCTGGGAATGAGTTTGAGCAGCCCAGCCTTTAACATACCTTAGCCGAGTTTTATGCATACTCTCTGTTGAATGCCTAATGCCTAGTCCATTGCTTCTCAACCTAGTGAGTGTCACAGTCACCTGCTTGTTACAATGAGTCACATGTGTTCTCCCACACTAGACTTCTAGTCATATGTAATTTTAAAACATACAAAATATTGAGTGAACTCATAGGCCTGATTCTTGTTCCTTGACAAATATTATAGATATAAAAAGTTATTTATTTAGAATGAATTGTTCATATAGCATCTATAAGAATTTTTCAGTGGGGCCTTAGGGCACAGCTTGCTTCACGTAAGCTATTTTCCTTTGACCAAGGCAAATACTTAAATGTTTTGCTCTCCATTTACCTTATTCTTTGTAAGCTTTAGTTAAAATCCATATTATTTGATTAGTTCACATTTACTCATAGAATTTATATATATATATATATATATATATATAATGGAGTGTTATTGGATATTATAGATAACATAGTGTCTTGGTCTCATAGGAAAATTAATATCTAAATTGCACAAAACATACTGGAAAGTGTAAATTTTGTTTTTAATACTTGTTGATTTTCTCAGACATTAAGAATTGTTCACAGCTGGTTGGGGGTGGTGCACAACTTTAATCCCAGAACTCAGGAGGCAGAGGCAGGTGGTAGTGACAGCATGTAGCTTTTTGATTTTATATCTTTCATTCATTTAGTTTAATGCATTAAAGAAATATTCGTACAATGGGGCAGTGTCAGCTCTCCTGCTCTCCTGGCCTCAGGGTCAATTCATCTGTGTCCCTGATCAAATGGTCAACTTTAGTATGCTTCCCAGGTAAGGTACACACCTATGAGTTGTGGAGCCATCTTTCCTGAGTGCCAGGGTAAGCTCTACCCTGAGAGACAGGGCCAGCTTGCCTGTTGCAATATCCAGTGAGGGGCAGGACCAGCCAACCCAGGGCCATTGATGGCAGGGCCCACTCAGCACAACATGGTTATGATGATCTTCATGTTAACACAGGCCATGGACTTCACCATAGACCCCAGCTGCAGCAGGTCTATGGACCCAGACACGGCTCTTGACAGCAGCTCAGCCCCAACTAGGCCAGGATGCTACCACAGCCCCAGCAGCAGCACAGGCCATTTAGGTCACCATGGTCCTGTCATGAAGTCCCAGCATCAACATAGTCTCAGGTGTCTGGCAAGAACTTGGGCATCCGCAAAACACTTACCTCTGCAGAACTACAGACTCAGACATGGCCCTAGGCAATGATCTATGGTATCGGGACATTTCCATGGCTCCATGTGGCTGCACCAGCCACCCAAATCAACATGGCCCTGGGCACGGCATGGTCCTTGGACACCAACATGGTGTGACGTGGCTAACCAGAC
Source organism: Microtus pennsylvanicus (assembly GCF_037038515.1). Classification (NCBI taxonomy): domain Eukaryota; kingdom Metazoa; phylum Chordata; class Mammalia; order Rodentia; family Cricetidae; genus Microtus; species Microtus pennsylvanicus. The sequence goes on along the minus strand of NC_134583.1, from coordinate 33,941,066 downwards.
CCTGGGTCTCCACATGGCCCTTGGTAACAACAGGAGCCCCTCTCATCAACTCAGACATTGTCTCAGGCAATGGCCCAGGCCTGGATGCCACCATGGTCCTACCTGGTAATACAGGCCACCCGAACCAGCATGCTCACCACAACAGCATGGCTCTTGGACATCAATAAGGCCTCAGGTGTCAGCCAAAACCCCTGGCATGGTGATTGACAGTCTGAGAAGCAACAGACATCAACACAGACCCTGGATGCAGCAGGACCATGGACCCATACATAGTCCTAGGCAGCAGTCCTGGTCAGGTTGTCGCCATAGTTCCCAGTTGACTCTGCAGGTCACCCAAATTGGTATGGCTGCCACAGCAGTGCAGCCCTCAGACATCAATGTGGTCCCATATCACGGCCAAACCACACGTCCCTGAATGGCCCCTAGTGACAACAGCATCCACAGAATCAACACAGGTTTCATCAGTTGCTCCAGGGCCCCAGATCCAGACCTGGCCCTCGGTCATAGCCCAGACACCAGACACTCCAGTGGCCAGCTGGCCATTCACATGGGTCAGCTGGTTTCTCATTACTCAGCTCTCCAGATCTGCCTTACTCCCCATCCCACAAACCATTCCATCTCTTCCTTTCTTCTACCTGCCCATCCTGTTCTCTCTCACAACAGTGATGCCCAACTACTCAGCACCAGAACTCTTGTTTGGGTCGCAGGTATTGCTTGGTTGAATACTGCCCACTCCAGTCACAGAGATGGCCTAAAGCTGTTGCCTTTCCTCCTTCCCATGGCCAGGCCTACAGTACATGGTATGATGGCAGAGGTAGGGCCAGGGGCTCCTGGTCATTTGTTGCACCTGCAGACTAAATGTCTGGGGTGATGCCAACTGTGTCCAATGATGATTCAGGCCCGGGTTCAGTACCTGGCTGGTTGTGGCCCCACAGACACAAAGATCTGCGGGGATGTCATCTGTGTCCACCACTTAAAGATACACTTTAATAAGGAGCTACACATCTGAGGGTTATAAAAATAAAACATACTAAAACAATTTATGGCTGTCAGCACTGCTAGTTTTCTGTACTTTAACAAAATAACTGAGATGATGAAAAGAGGACAAGAACCTGGTTCAGATTTCACATAAAACCATAGCACTCCTTATGAGCAACACTCAGGACCTCTTCAGGTGTGGAATGCCTTAGGTGCTCCTGTCTACCCAATCAGGGTCTCTGGGTGTGGCCCAGCAATCTGTTTCAGCGTTTTCTTGCAGTGATTCTGGTTGAGGCTCAAATTTGAGAACCATCATAGGAAACTTTAAAGCAACTTGAAACAAATACCACAGATAACTCATTTAGAAAAAGAAACACACCTAAAAATAGAGTCGTATGAGTAACTTCTAACTTCACAAATAGCAACTGTAAACACTTTCTAAATTTTCCTAAATTTTAGTAAAACCACATTAAAATCTTTTGCAAATGAATAGTTTTGAAGCCAACTCTAAGTGTGTTCTGACTATTTTATATTTTAAGCCAATGAAGAAAAATTTTAATTTGCATTAAACTTTTGTCACAATTTTAAAAGCACTAAAAATAATCAAGTATCTTTCTTCAGGAGATATTCCAACATCTGTCCATCTTCATTCCATTCCTAAATCAGAGAAAAATAATGTTTTATTTAATAGCCTCATATTAATTCTATTGCCAGATTTTTGATAGATGTTAAGTTTATTTGCATATAATACCTCTGCTAATTAGAATATTTGGGAGGACAACTTTCTTTAGTATCTTTTTTGTTTGCTTTTTTGCTTTAGCTAACAAACTTCTTTAAAATATAATATTCTAAAAGTTATTTCCTTCATGTGCAGTATCCGAAATATGCCACTAAGTAGCTTTAGAAAGATTCTGTTATAGTAAAACAGATCAGGCAGTTCCTACATGGTAAGTGATGTGCTATACTAGTGAGAAAAAATAGGGAAGGAAGGAATGAAAGGAAAAGGGAGTGAGGGAGCACCCAGAGATGATAGTACTAGGCTATAATTCCAGAATGTAGGAGATGGAAGCAGGAGGACCAATTGTCTCTAGCAAGTGAGAGGCCAAGCTAGCCTATAAGACTGCACAAGATGTGTTCTCCCTTCCATGTTAGCATTTCTATTTGTGTCAATCTTGTTGGTGTTGATAAGACATCATGGAGGTAGTTACGCTGACATGTATGGGAGACTGCAATCTCACAGCAAGTCTTCTGGACAGAAAACCTAACACCTTATTTGCTGATGATCCCGAGCCTCAGGAGCAGGAGCTGCACTATAGATGTGTAAGTTGAGATTGGGCAACACAGTCATCTGTTCTCTGCATTTTGATCAGCTAAGATTTTCTGTAATTATACCCTTCTGTTTCAAAGAGAAGTTTATTCAGTGAGGGATGGCTGAGAAATACACTTTTTGTGGGTTTATCCATAAATAGAATTTAGTTAGGGACTGTGTTGGTTTAGTGAAGTGTCAATTGCTGATTCTCCTCCAAGTTCTATTACTTCACTAGGGACCTAGTGAAGTTTATAGTATCTAGCTAAGTTTCCAGTACTAGGCATGGTATCCCTCTTGTTGAATGGACCTTAAATCCAATTACAGAGGTGTTAATTACTGCCAGGGTATGTATGATACTACTGTAAGCTTAGGGGCCTAAACCATAGACAAAAATCTATAGCTTTTTAAGGAATGCTGAGAGCAAGAAAAATTGTCTTTCTCAGGGAAGAGTTCTCCTTAACTGGTTATCTAATACCAAATTATATCATAGGATATATGATTGATATATACATATATATATATATATACTTGTATATATATAATAAATCAAGTAATAGTACATACATACAAGTAATATATACATACAAGTAGCATTGTAAAAACTAAGTGGGTTGTATTTATATATTTAGAAATATATATAATATATAAATATGTTTATATAACAACAATGAAAGAAAAGGAGGCTATGAATTTGAGAGGGCTAGTACTTTGGAGAGGTAGAAAAAGAAGAAATAGAAATTACAATACTAAGAAGCAGGTTTTAAAAAAGAGCGGGGAATAGGAGGAAATATGAAAGTTTCCTCGAGTTGGTGACTTTAAGCTATCAAATAATTTACTTTGTATAACTCTGTAACTTTTAAATATATCAGTATCTCTTTTCTACAGTTTTATCTTAAAAGTTATTTTCTCATATTTGTTGTTTCATATCATATTTTTGTAATATTCTTTTCCTTCTCAACTCCTCCTAGATCATCCCAGCTCCCAATTTCATGCTATCCATCATAAAAATAAACAATAAACTCACAGAAAAATAAAAAAAAACTTAAAATAAATGACCAGGAGCTGGAGACTAGACAGCCCAGAAACTCAAAGAAGAAAAACATTAATAAAACCGTTCCTAATGATAGTATCATATACACATAAGTTGGTTCCTAGCCCAATCATCATCAGACAGGCTTCTGCAGTTGATGGGAACAGACTCAGAGATCCATAGCCAAACATTAGGCAGAGAAAGAGCCTGAATTGGAGATCTCCATCTGGTCCCCTGCAGAGAGGAAGAACTGTAGGAACTAGAGATGTAGAGGAAACCAGAAGAATAAAATTGAAGTAGTAACCACGGAGCTTACATGGGACAGTGTTAGGTCCTCTGCATGTATGTCACAGTTATTAGCATGGTGTTTTGGTTGTACTCAACTAAGATGGATCCATTTCCTTGCTAAAATGTCAAAAAAAAAACCACAATAAAGATGAGGAGGGGTGTAAACATGTCTGAGGGGTGAAATGTATGGGTCTGATATTAGCTTTATTATCAGTTTTTTGAGGAAACACTGAAATAATTTTCATGATGGCAGTATCTAAGTGCATCTCAGTAATCCCAGCAGTGAATAAGCTCCCACTTTTCCCACATTTGTTGTCAGATCTCTTGATTACAAGCATTCTGACTGTGTGACATGGTGTCTCAAAGCAGTTTTCGTTAGCATTTCCTTGATAAATAAGGAAACTGAGCAACTTTTAAAATAGTTACTTGTCATTTTTATTAATTTTTTATTTGAAAACTGTCTATCCCATCAATTAGCCCATTTATTTATTAGCATTCTTATTTCGTTAGTATTTAATCTCTGCAGCTCCTCTATGTATTAGGCCCTTGTCTAAGGTAGAAACAGCAATGATTTTCTCTTCTAACGTGAGCTGTCTGTGTGATGTGCTGAGTTTCCATTGCTGTGCAACAGTGTAGAGCAGTAAGTGGTTCTCAACTTTCCTAACCCTGCGACCCCTTAATGAAGTTCTTTATATTGTGGTGACCCCAACCATAAAATTATTTTCTTTGCTACTGTAATTTTGCTATTGTTATGAGTAATAAGTACACAGGATATCTGATGTTTGGCCTCTGTGAGAAGATCGTTAGACTTCCGAGAGGAGTCGATAGCCACAGGTTGAGAACCACTGGTCTAGAGGTTTCACTGTTTGCAATTTAAGTTGATTATTTTTCAGGGTAACATATATAAATCTAATTCATTCTTCACTAGTGAATACTCAATTTTATTAGCACCATTTGTTGAATAAGCTATCTTTTATCCATTGTATATTTTTGCCTTCTTTGTCAAGAATGAGGTAGACATATACTTTGTCTCTTTATTTCTGGGTCCTCTATTCCAGTCTATTTGTCTGCCTGTCTGGGTTGGTTTTGCTGGTGTCATGCTCTTGCCAGCTGAAACTATTTTAAATAGATGAATGAAATACACCTCTGAATGTCCTATTCAATTTAAATAGTCTCACTTCCAGGGACACCACCAAAGAAAACACTTCTGCAGTGCGTATTGCCAAATGCCAGGCATGTTCCAGAAACAACCACTTCCTGTGATAAAACCTGGAAAACGTGTGAGTTTAGAACTCTGCACAAGGAAGTCTTGTGGATCCACACAGTTTCAATAAAAAGAAACGAAAGGGTTTCCATTAGCTACGCTCTCCTTTCTTCTTCCACTTCATTTCCCATTTGTCAAAGCCTTATTTGAGCAAAGAAGATGTGAGGATTTGTGCTTAATAACTTTGCGAAAGTGACAACACTGGGATGCCTTTGTTACTGTATTCTGAATACCATTGATGGGGCGATTTTGATAAGTTTTACACATTTGTAAACACAATTCAGCTCTGACCATCATCTTTTACCACATCCAAATTTATTTTAGCCTAGCACCTTGTAAAATGTCACTAATTTAAAGAGTGCAAAAGAGTGGGTAGTTTTCACCAGATTATTTCCTTGCTGTTTCTGAGTTTATTCTCTTATAAACTGACCCATTTAACTTTTTTACTGAAAGCATTTTCTTCATACAATATATTTTGGTCACAGCCCACCCACCAAAACTCCACACAGATCTTTCCCACTCACCAATACAACTGTGTGCCTTCTTACTCACTTATAAAACAAAAAGGCAAACAAAGCTCAACACAAAGCCAGATACCCTAAATCTGATAGAAAAGAAAATGGGGAATATTCTTGATTTTTTTCCCAGAAATTCCACCTCAAGAATTTAACCTCTGTCTAGCATGTATCTCTCACTTTCTCTTTGTCTGTAAGAAGCTACTATCTATGTAGTTTTTTACTCCTGCCATGACCTATACATAAAAAGAATTGGGAAAGGAATGCAGAAAATTTAATTTCCAACTACATTTGCATTTGCAGACTCTTTGTGTGGGCATAGCGTGTAACATAAGTGAGAGATCAGTTAAAAAGACACGGATGTGAAAGGCAGGCTGGTATCCATTAAAAGTGAAGCTTACATCTGTGTCCCATGTTTATGTCTTCAGTATTCTTTTCTCTCACGATAGTCACATTGTGGGTAATAAATGACTACCAGGTAAAGTTAGCTCCACGTTATTATAATTTATGAATTGTGTAGCATTGCCAAATAAGTATATAGTATGAATTTCCTTGCAACCTTTCAGAACTGTGAGAAGAAACTGTCACGAAATGTGTTATCCATTCTCATTGGATCTCCACTTGCAGAGTTGACATGTTAGAACACACATGATTTGGAGGACAGAACTTTATAATTTATAGACCATTTCTGACAAATGCTTTGACTATGTGACTGTGCCCAAAGTATGTACCATTCCCATGTTTCTATTGACTAGAGCCAGTGTTTATACCGTTTCGGAATTAAATAGGTAGAGTTTATAAAATGCCTGGTAGCTTGCTTGCCTAATTGTTGATAGTCAGTAAAATATAACTCTATGATACAACCTGCTCAGGCCCTTCGAACAAGAACCTTTTGAAGAGCCTGTCTGTAAAGCCATTGCAGAGAATGCAGTCCTTCTGTAGACAGCCGCTCTGCTGCATCCAGGCAGAATTCAAGCTAGGAGATTCCCTCTTAGTGTCAGAAGATGGAATTGGAGCACTGTTGGACTTAGAATGTGTTCCCTACACCCGATCTCTTGGCCTGGACCAGTACCATTTGGAAAGTGTTAAGGTCACCATGAACATGCAAATGAAATGAAAGTGCTTCAATAATCCGCCTCACATTGACGATTACCCCAAAGTATTTTAACTTCTTCCAGAAGCTTTGACTTGCCCTGAAGACTCTCCAGTCTCCAAATCCTTTCCTGTCATCAGGTCCATAGCTGGAGAAGAATAGGAAGTTTCTGCCCACAAATCACTTGGGACTTAATCATCACATGGTCCCCAGATCTACCATTTAGTGCACACATATGTAGTGACTAAGTACTCTATTTCCAACATACCCTCATGTCCACTCCCTAGACACACACCCTGTTGGCTCTTTTCATCTTCTTAGTCATAACTTCCTCTCCCCAAATAAGAAATTTTGGGAGAGCACAGTCATATATGAAAATGGAATTAAGGTTATATTATATTCTGCTGAAGAGTTGCTAACATCTGTTATCTGATGAGAACTTAAAACAAAAGTTTAATAAAAATTTCTGTTTCTCCCTTGTGTGTGGAACTGATACATAGACCACAGTTCCAGAAAGGAAGCCAGGAAAACTGTCTTGGTCAGTGTGCACACCAACTTGGATCTCTTGGTGTAGGACTATAGAGCAAACCTCTCCAATAGCAAATTGAGACATGTTTGGGGTTGGTTTCAGTTCTGGTGTGAGATAGAGCCTATTCAGTGAGTCCGGTAACTTTTTTGACTTATCTGATCCTCATTATTCTTCCCCATATGATGAAATCTGGAACCCCTTCTAGATCTCACAAATCTCTGGTTTTTTTTTATTCTAAATCAAGATGCCAGGTTCTACATTGTTACATGCTTGCTTCATTCAAAGAAGCTCGATTTCACATACTCATACCGTGGCATGTTTTGCTGCAGTGTGCAATAGTTGCTGCTGGTGGGGAGTAAGCATAGGGCAAATGGATACATTTTTAAAAGTGAGCAGCAATTTTCTAGTTACTAATGTAAGGTGGTTTCACAGACGTTGGTTATGGTTTTACACAAACACAAAGCATATAGACTCTTTTAAATGTTCTCTAATGTAAGTAAAAAAAAATAAGCAGAAAAGAAGATCCTACCATTTATGTTCATTCTTCTTCACAATTTACTCTCCATTAAGCATCTTGTATAAATGCCTCTGAAAACTAGACAGAAACAAATTGAGTTCTAAAAGCATTCCGTTTCTCAGTTTATGTGTGTTTTATGGGCTTCATTTGTTAGAAGCAAAATCATAATACAAACCAAGTTTATTTTCTTTTTTCCTGGAAATTGGGTGGTGATGTGACAGGTTTTGTTGTGCTAAAGGAAAACTGAGCAGAAACAATATGGGCCTTAGAATCCACCAAGTACCAGAGTGAGAGCACAGCAGATTGACTCAAAAAGCAAAAAAAAAAAAAAAAAAAATCTTAGAATATAATAGATAGCTAGGATTCTCCAAATATAAGTACATAACTGTATCTAAGTTATACTGTGATTTTATAATTATTCTTTTTTTTACTTCTGGCAAAATTTATTTATGCATTGCTCTTCAAAAAATAGCAGTTAGTTACTTATGCCATAGTAAAGAAAAATAATTTCATCCAGTTCTCCAATCTTTAGCAAAGTTCTTATTCATTGCAGTTTCAATTCATTGTAAAATCTAGGTAGAGACAGCATCCCTAAAGATCTTTGTCCTTGTGGAAAATCCATGAAGACAGGAAATTCTGGACACACCCTTGTATGACACTGCAGATGTCTAAGCTGTAATCCTATTATTGGCAGCATGAAAGAGAAAATTAGTTTCACCAGTGCAACTGTACTGCACCAGTTGGTCATGAGCAATAAGATACCTTTCTACAGATTTCTGTGACTGTGAGCAGAGTTCCTCTTTCTCGTGGAAATAAAACTTTCATTAAAATTCCACTGTTATCTCTGGAACTGAGTAAATGTCCAAGAATCAGGAAAGATATAGAGAAACCTGCCAAGCTTAGCAATCACACAGGACCTCCTTCTGTACTGACTACATTTAGCTGCTGCTAAATAAAGAGGAACACCATAATGCTTCTAGAATATTCTCCAACTGTGTACTTCAAAGCTCTGCCCTAGGCTAGTTAATCAGGATTCTCCTAAAAATGGCCAAGCACAATCACGGTCTGGAATGAGGCCTAGAAAAGAAAAAAAAAACCAGTGATTTTGTAAGATTTAGTTTATTATGTCTTACAAACTCTGGACAGTGATTTGGAACTATTTTCTGCAATAAACAGGCAATCGCATCCTAACCATCCCCAAACTATTATTATTTGTTGGAATTTTTTAATTAATAACTAGATATAATACAGCAAGTGTTTTATGAAATGGGACCCTATGGTGGCACAAAGATCAATTTGTTTAACTATGCAAAAGCAATGTTAACTACAAGGTTTCAATGCAACTCCTTGGTTACAACAAGTTTTCCAGGTGAAAGACAAATGTTTGGTAAAATTTAAACTCAAATTAGGTTGCATTTTATTATTTGGGAAAAATAATAGTACTAGGGCCTATTAACTATTTATCTACATCCAAATTTCTTATAAAAAACTTATCATTTGTTTGCTGTGATCATGAGTTGATTCTGTGATGCCGTGATATTACATTGGCTTTAGGAGTTGACCTAACTAAAGCCATAAGGGATAGAAAAAGGACAGATACACACAAACATACACAGAAAATCTGGAATGAGGTGAAACATGTTTTTTATTGGACTACCAGCTCACTAAAAGGACACACAAACTTATATTAATCATGAAATCTCACAGAAAGTGACTGGACAGAGCAGAACAAGAGATGAGTGACAAGTCTACCAGTTGGAAAGTCCACTCTGTAGGCTGTAGGCCCTGGGGCAAAACCCCAAGGCCTTCCCCCACCTGTCTCAGCTGCTGTAGTCAGTCAACAGGCAAGTCTTCTGTAGACAGGTTACTCCATCTATATCATCAGACAATGTAATCTACAAGTTTTACTCTGCCCTGAAAACCACTCTGATATCTCAAAAGCTCTCTAAGACACAGACATTGGCTATAATGATGTACCAAGAGGCAAAGACACTGTTTGCACTGATTGGAAGAAGAGATGGATAGATGGCAATGCAAGAATATATTCAAAACCTTAAGGAGCAATATGGTACCACTAGAAAATAGTAGTCCTAAAACAAGAAGACCTGAACATCCCAAGCCAGAAAAAAATAGAAAAAAATGACCTTAAAAATAACTATGGTGATGCTAGAGACCATGAAAGAGGTAGGGGAAAAATTCTCTTAAAGAAATGAAGAAAAACAGAATCAATGCTATGCCCAGCAAAATTCTTCACAGACCTTGAAAGAACAGTACTCAACTTCATAAGGAAAAGCAAAAAACCCAAGAAAGCCAAAACATTCCTGTACAATAAAAGAACTTCTGGAGGTTTCACAATCCCTGACTTCTAACTCTACTACAGAGCTACAGCACTGAAAACAGCCTCATATTGGCATAATAACAAATGGGAAGACCAATGGAACAGAGTAGAAGACCTGGATATTAATCCACACTCCTTCAAACACCTGATTTTTGACAAAGAAGCCAAAAATATCAAATCAAAAAAGAAAACATATTTAACAAATGGTGCTGCCATAACTGGATATCAACATGTAGAAGAATAAAAATGGGCCCATATTTATCACCATGCACAAAACTCAAGTCCAAATAGATCAAAGACCTCAACAGAAAGCCAGCCACACTGAACCTTATAAAAGAGAAAGTGGAAGAATGTAGCACGATTGGGGTCCTGTGTGTTGTTGTGGTTTCTGTCCCGCCCAGTACCTCACAACTGTTTAGCCCCAAAGAAAATCACACATAGGTCTACATAAATTATAAGCTGATTGGCCCATTAGCACTAGCCTCTCACTGGCTAACTCTTACATCTTGATTAACCCATTTTTCTGATCTATGTTAGCCATCTGGCTCAGTACCTTTTTTCAGTGGGGCAGATCACATTCTGCTGCTTCAGTGATCTGGGCAGGAGTGTGAGGAATCAACTTCCTCCTTCCCAGAATTCTCCTGTTCTCATTACATCATTTTTACTTCCTGTCTGGTTTTCCCACCTATACTTCCTACCTTGCCAATCAGTGTTTATTTATAACATGATTGACAGAATACAGACAATTCTCCAACACCATAAGTACCCTTGAATGTATTGTCACTTCCTAAATATAACCCCCAGCAGTACAGACACTGAGAGAAACAATCAATAAATGGGGCCTCCTGAAACTGAAAAGCTTCTGTAAAGCAAAGAATATGGTAAACAAGACAAAACGACAGCCTACATAATGGGAAAAGATCTTCACTAACCCCACATTAGACAGAGGTCTGATCTCCAAAATATACAAAGAACTCAAGAAAGTGGTTATCCAAAGAACACATAATCCAATAAAAAAAATAGACATGCTAATCAATGGATTTGAATCAAAGCCCAGATACAAATCCACATACCTATGAACATCTGATAATATATAAAGAATCCAGAAATATACAATGGACAACAGACATCATCTTTAACAAATTGTGCCAGCCTAACTGGATGTCAGTGTGTAGAAGAAAGGAGATAGTGCCATGTTTATCACCCTGAACAAAACTTCAGTCCAAGTGATTCAAAAGCCTCACATAAAACCATATGTACTGAACCTGACTGAAAAGAAATTAGAGAATAGCCTTGACTACATTGAAACAGGAGACTACTTCCTAAACAAAACACTGATAGTTCCAGTACTAAGATCAACAATTAATAAACATGATCTCACAAACCCGAAAAGCTCCTGGAAAGGAGAGAAAACTGGCAATTGGACAAAACAGATGTTTACAAACTTGAAAATGATTTTCCCTATCTCCACATCTAATAGAGGGTTCACATGCCAAATATATAGATTGCAAGTCCATGTGGAAGTTCGTGATTCCTGTTCCTTCCAGTTCATTGGGGCAAGGAAGAATCTTTTGCAGACACATAATTAAAAATGTGAGACATTGAAGGCTGAAGTGATAATCTCTCTCATGAAACAAACAAATCAAAATAAAAACAGTCCAGACAGGGAACAATTGAAGAGAATACTTAAAATTGTGATAAAGATGCTAAAGTATATAGATCTTTACAAATGATGGGTTTTAGTTAGCAATCTTTAAGGATCTGGCCACTGTGAGTTTGACCATGTTTCAATGAGTATAAGGGAAACCCCTTGCCCCCCCCCCAAAAAAGAAAGAAATGAAGGAAAAGACAAAAAAATGGAAGAAATTGGTAAATTTCTTAAAGCCAAGAAAAAATAACCAAACAAGAGAAAGAAATAGTTTACAACTTAAAAATTGAAATAGAGGCAATAAAGAAATCACAAACCTATGGAATTCTGGAAATGGAAAAACTGGGTAAATTAACAGAAACTAAAGATGCAAGCATAACCAATAGAATGCAAGTGATGGAGGAGAGAATCTCAGGCATTGAAGGATATGACACAGGAAATACAAGAAGTCCAGCTCAAAGGCACAAAAAATATATCCAAAAAAAATCATAGAAGAAAATTTTCCCAATTTAAAGAAGGAAATGCATATGAAGGTAAAAAAGCTTATAGAACACCCGAGAGACTTACCCCTCCAAATTCCTTCACCATATACTAATCAGAACATGAAATATACAGCATAAAGAAAGAATATTAACAGCAGAAAAGGAAAAGAACAAGCTAACATATAGAACAGAACCATCAGAATAACATTCAATATCTCAATGGAGACTCTGAAAGTTAGAAGGTCCTGGAAAGATGTTATGCAGACACTAAGAGATGACAGATGCCAACTAGGGCTACTATATCAGCAAAACTTTCAATCATAGATGGAGAAAACAAGATATACCATGACAAAACCAGATTTCAAAAATATCTACCCACAAATCCAGTCTTACAGAGATTACTAGAAGGAAAACTCAAGTGAAAAGAAGTTAGCCACACCATAAAAACATAAGCAACAGATAACCTCACAGCAGCAAACCAAAAAGAATAAAAACACGGAAACACTACATACATCAAATGCTCCCCTTTGATGAGCATCTTCTTCTTGAAGTAAATTGGTGCTATGAGGAGCAGATGTGTCTCATTGTCATGAAAAGTCCTAAGTTTTTAAAAGATTTTGAATGCCATATTCTGTTAGTCTTTGAAAGGTTGGGGGAATATCTATCTAATTAAAATATCTCTCTATATATCTAGAAAACCTAACTAACATGACTATAAGCTTGACTATTATAGATGATTATCTATTAACATTTATTTCTTAATTACACACTACATTTTAAAATGAGCTGCACAAACACAATACCTTAATCAAGAGGAGAAATATACACATAACAAAATTGGCCTAAAATTTATATCAATAAGCCAAGATACATATCACATGTAAATGTAAATCAACATTTATAAACGATCATTTAAGGAATTTGGGCATAGTTCTCTCCAAATGGCTTCCTTCTGATTTTTAGGCAAAGCAATTTTGAGGTTTGCAGAGACCTTTCAGGGGGTCTTGGTCCATCAAATCACATTTGTCTGGAAGGAATCTAAAGGTTCTCACCCTCTGTGGAAATAAAAAAAGAACATCTTTTCCAAAGTAACATATCCTTAGACTCAAATTTTAAAGGAAAGATACCTTAAAATATATATGTTGGTTTAACTTAGCAGCCTGTACAATAAAATGTCTCTCTCTACTTAGCTCATTCACAGTCAAAAAATTCAAAGAAAGCACAATAATATATAATCCAGACTCTCTGTGTGTATTCCATCTTAATGTGGCTAATTTTTCTTGCTCTATGACTTTCTCTACATTTTTAATATTTATTTTATTATCATAAATCCTTTAATTTATGATTGTCTGTACTCTTTTATATCATAACTTTTTATACTCTTTTTCTTCTCTCTTTCAAGGCTATATACATTTATCCAATGCTGTGACCCATTTAGAGATCTTTCCCATCTGAATTTGTCTTTATTGTGTGTGTATCTGTAATTATTTTTTGACCAAGGGCAATTTCTTTTAAATGCTAAGTGGGCATGGCTGGGACAAACTCCATGGTCCTACCTATTAGCTATAAGATGTGGGAAGTCTTTCTGTATATATTTGTTGCTTTATTGGTTAATGAATAAAGAAACCACATTGAGCCTATAGCAGAGAAGAACAGAAATAGGAGGGGGAAACTAAACTGAATGCTGGGAGAAAGACCTCAGAGTCAGAAAGATACCATGGAGCTGCCAGAAGAGAAAGACGCAAGCTGCCAGCTGGAATCTCTCCAGTAGGCCATGAGCCTGTGGTAAAATACAAAATAATGTAAATGGGTTAAATTAAGATATAAGAGCTAGCCAATAAGAAGTTAGAACTAATAAACCAAGTAGAGATTTAATTAATATAGTTTCTGTGTGATTATTTTTGATCTGAGCTTCTGGACAATCAAAATGAACTAGCAACCTCCTACAATAATTTGGCACCAAATATGGGACTAGAAGCAAACAGTGATGTAATTCTTTTAAGAGAAGGCTTCCTGACTCAATGGTAGCAGCAAAGACTGCATGTTTCTTTACAAAACAGCAACACCCCAGTTCACCAGCACAAATGGCTCGAATGTGGTCAGTTTTGGAGAAGGTTCCATAAGGTGCTGAGAAGAAGGTTATATTCTTTTGTGTTTGGGTGAATTGTTCCAAAGATATCTGTTAAGTCTATTTGAGTCATAACATTTGTCAGTTCTTTTATCTATCTGATAATTTTCTGTCTGGCAGTCCTGTCCATTGGTGAGAGTGGAGTTTGAAGTCTCCTACTATTAGTATGTGGGGTTTGATGTGAGATTTAAGTTTTAGTACTGTTTATTTTACATATGGTGGTGCTCTTATGTTTGGGGCATATAACTGAGACATCATATTGATGAATTTTTTCTATGATGAGTATTATGTCCGCTCTTGATTGATTTTAGCTTGAAGTCTATATTGTAGTTACTAGAATAGCTATACCAACTTGTTTTTTTGGTTAATTTGATTGAAAAATCTTTTTCCAACCCTTTACTGTGAGGTAATGTCTGTCTTTGATGTGTTTCTTGTATGCCTAAGAAGGATGGATCTTGTTTTCTCATCCACTTTGTCAGCCTGTGTCTTTTTATAGGTGTACTGAGTCCATTTATATTAGGAGATATTAATGGTTTTTGTCATGCAATATCTTGTTTATGGTAATTGAAAGCTTTGCTGGGTATAGAAGTCTAGGCTGGCATCCATGGTCTCTTAGTGTCTACAGTGTCTACAGTATATCTCTCCAGTAGCTTCTATCATTCAGAGTTTCTATTAAGAAGTTGGGTATAATTCTGATAGATCTGCCTTTATATGTTACTTGGCCTTTTTCCTTTGCGGCTCTTTAATATATTTTCTTGATTCTGTATGCTTAGTGAAACTATTTTTTTGGTCCAGTCTATTTGGTCTTCTGTAAGTTTCTTATACCTTCATAATCATATTCTTTAGGTCGGTAATGTTTGCATCTATGATTTTGGGGGTTGGGGTTACAAGACAAGGTGCCTGTTCTGGAACTAGCTCTGATAGACCAGGCTGGCCTTGAACTCACAGAGATCCACCTGCCTCTGCCTCCCAAGTGCTGGGATTAAAGGTGTGTACCACCACTGTCTGGTCTCTGAATGTTTTGATACATTTTCTGTGACTTTGAGCTGGATTTCTCCTCCTTAAATCCCTATTATTCTTAGGTTTTATTCTTGTCATGGTGTCCCAGAAATCCTAGTTGTTTTGTGTTAAGAATTTGTTGGATTTAACTTTGTCTTTGACTGATGAATCTATTTCCTCTATCATATCCTTCAATTTCTAAGATTATCTCTTCCATCTCTTGCATTCTATTGATTATACTTACATCTGTAGTTCATGTTTATTTACTCAGATTTTTTATTACTAGAATTCCTTCCATTTGTGTTTCCTTTATTGCCTCTCTTTCGATGTCTAAGTCTTGAACTGTTTGCTTAATCTGTTTAATTGCCTTTTCTTGAACTTCTTAGTTTTCCTTAAGAGATTTATTGATTTCTTACAATTTTTTGTTTGTATTTTCCTCCATTTCTTCAAGGGGTCTTTTTTATTTCCTTTCTAAATGTCTATCATCTTTATAAATTTATATATAAGGTCATCTTCTTCTGCTTCTTCTGGGATAGTATGTTCAGATCTTCCTGTTGCAAATCCACTATGTTCTGATGTTGCCATATTGCTCTTTAGGTTGATGAATATATTGTTGAATTGGCACCTTCCTATCACTTTCTCCAGTTAGGGCAGGCAGTTTCTTTGTCTTGTGGTCCAATCATTCCAATTGGTGTCTGTGTCTCAGGGATGCTCTCTTGGAAAGATCCTTGCTGTTACTGTCTGTGTCAAAGGGATCATCTGTTCATCTGCTCTCTTGGTCTACTCTGTGCAGTCCCAGTCTATGTCCCAGAGATCTACTTATGTCAAAGAAGAAGGGTGGGTTTGTGGGTAGAGTGGGTGTAGTAAGTCACAGAATCCAATGTGAATGTGTTGGAGCAGAATGTCTGCAGGAGGCTTGACAGCTAGCAGGCTAGTACAGCTGAGAATTATGGGGGAGGAACCATGTGTATTGTCCTTGGGCCTGGAGACTGGCTGTCCAGAAAAGGGGCTAGACATGCACCTTTTTGTTTACAATATGCAGTCCCAGCTTGTGTTTCAGAGAGCTGCTGTGGTCATGGGAAATAGATCTTTATTCTTTTTAAATTACATCATCTTGGGTATTTTGTCAGAACTGAATGATTTTTTATCTCTCTATTTTTGCTTTTTAATAAACCAAAGAGTAATTCTTATAAGAAACATTCATTTACTGTTCAGTTGTGGTGAATTTTGATTTCAGATAGAAAGGACCCCATGCCTGCTAGTACTTTGTTTATTTCACATTGATTTGGATTGGTGTTGGATACCAGCCCAAACAAAACACTTTTTTTTTATCAGCCTCAAGGCATGGGAAAAATGAAGACAGATTCACACAACAGTATCTGGAGGAAATTTCTGAGTTTATTCGGATTGCAAAATCACCTGCATTTATTTTTTAAACAGCTTTTATATCAGCATAAACTGAGGGAGAAGGTAACAAAAGCTTTATTAACATTCTGTTTCCTGGGTAGAGGGAACGACTGAAGTCACGTCTACTTGGTCATGTGGGCATAAAACACCTCTTTCCCAGGTGACCTCATAGTTACAATGGAAAGAGCAGAATTACATCATCATATCCTGGCACCTGTTATAATGGTGCCAAGTTTGCTTTACTTCAAAAGAGCCAGGGTATCGCTCCTGTGTAGAAGGCGCAAATTGTTCCTGTTACTCTCTCAGATTCTCTGACATGCAGACAATGTGGAAAATGGGTTTCCATTTTTTGGCCCCTACATTGGCAGATTTGAAAAAGGGAATTGCATAGATATTCTGTCTGTCTCTGTTGTAGACTTTCTTGACTATCAGTCCCCAAGGCATAACACATAGATTAATTATTAATTATAAATGCTTGGCCTTAGCTTAGATTTGTTTCTAGTTAGCTTTTTTTTAAAACTTAAAGTTAACTTATTTCTATTAATCTATGTGCTGCCTCAATGCTTGTTTAACTCGTCTACAAACTGTCCTTCCTGCTTCCCTAATTACTCCATGACTGACCTGCTAATCTCCTGCTGCCTGGTCCCCAACTGACTGACTGACTCCCCTTTTCTCTCTGCCCACCAACCCTCCCTATCATGCCACTGCCTAGCTATTAGCCGTTCAGTTGTTTTTTTTTTTATTTTTTTTCTCTGTTTTTTCTTTTTTTATTGAGAAAAGGAAAAAAAAAAACAAACAAGTTTCCACCTCCTCCCAGCCTCCCATTTCCCTCCCCCTACTCCCACCCTTCTCCCCATCCTCCCACCCTTCTCCCCCTCCCCCCACTTCGCTCCCCCTCCCTCTCCAGTCCAAAGAGCAGTCAGGGTTCCCTGCCCTGTGGTAAGTCCTAGGTCCTCCACCCTCCGTCCATATCTAGAAAGGTGAACATCCAAACTGGCTAGGCTCCCACAAAGCCAGCACATTGCGTAGGATCAAAACCCCGTGCCATTGTCCTTGGCGTCTCATCAGCCCTCATTGTTCGCCATGTTCAGAGAGTCCAGTTTTATCCCATGCTTTTTCAGTCACAGTCCAGCTGGCCTTGGTGAGCTCCCAATAGATCAGCTCAACTGTCTCAGTGGGTGGATGCACCCCTCGTGGTCCCGACTTCTTTGCTCATGTTCTCCCTCCTTCTGCTCCTCATTGGGACCTTGGAAGCTCAGTCCAGTGCTCCAGTGTGGGTCTCTGTCTCTATCTCCATCCATCACGAGATGAAGGTTCTATGATGATATGCAAGATATTCGTCAGTATTGCTATAGGATAGGGTCATTTCAGGTTCCCTATCCTCAGCTGCCCAAGGAACTAACTGGGGACCTCGGCTTGGGCTCCTGGGAGCCACTCTAGGTTCAAGTCTCTTGCCAACCCCAAGGTGGCTCCCTTAACTAAGAATTGTGCTTCCCTGCTCCCCTATCCAACCTTCCTTTATCCCAATCCTCCTTTTTCCCCAAGTTCCCCCATCCTCCCCTTCTCCCTTTTCTCTCTCCATCTCTCCTTACCCCCATCCCACCCCACCCCCAAGATCCCATTTTCTCCCCGGCAATTTTGTCTACTTCCCATAGCCAAGAGGATAATTATATGTTTTTCCTTGGGTTCACCTTCTTACTTAGCTTCTTTAGGATCACCAATTGTAGACTCCGTGACCCTTATTTATGGCTAGAAACCAATTATGAGTGAGTACATCCCATATTCATTTTTTGGGTCTGGGTTACCTCACTCAGAATAGTGTTTTCTATTTCCATCCATTTGCATGCAAAATTCGAGAAGTCATTGTTTTTTACCGCAGCGTAGTACTCTAATGTGTAGATATTCCACACTTTCTTCATCCATTCTTCCATTGAAGGGCATCTAGGTTGTTTCCAGGTTCTGGCTATTACAAATAATACTGCTATGAACATGGTTGAACAAATGCTCTTGTCATATGATATGGCATCTCTTGGGTATATTCCCAGGAGTGGAATTGCTGGGTCCAGGAGTAGGTTGATCCCGAATTTCCTGAGAAACCGAAACACTGATTTCCAAAGTGGTTGCACAAGATTGCATTCCCACCAGCAATGGATGAGGGTACCCCTTCCTCCACAGCCTCTCCAGCAAAGGCTATCATTGGAGTTTTTTATTTTAGCCATTCTGACAGGTGTAAGTTGTTTTGGTTTGCATTTCCCTGATTGCTAAGGAAGTTGCGCATGACCTTAAGTGTCTTTTGGCCATTTGAACTTCCTCTGCTGAGAATTCTCTGTTCAGTTCAGTGCCCCATTTTTTAATTGGGTTAATTAGCATTTTAAAGTCTAGTTTCCTGAGTTCTCTATATATTTTGGAGATCAGACCTTTGTCTGTTTCGGGGTTGTTGAAGATCTTCTCCCAGTCAGTAGGTTGCCTTTGTGTCTTAGTGACCGTGTCCTTTGCTTTACAGAAGCTTCTCAGTTTTAGTAGGTCCCATTTATTCAATGTTGCCCTTAATGTCTGTGCTGTTGGGGTTACACATAGGAAGCGATCTCCTGTGCCCATCTGTTGTAGGGTACTTCCCACTTTCTCTTCTATTAGGCCCAATGTGTTCTGACTGATAGTGAGGTCTTTAATACATTTGGACTTGAGTTTTGTGCATGGTGATAGATATGGGTCTATTTTCATTCTTCTACAGGTTGACATCCAGTTGTGCCAACACCATTTGTTGTAGATGCTTTCTTTCTTCCATTGTATACTTTTGGTTCCTACATCAAAAATGAGGTGTTCATAGGTTTGTGGGTTAAAATTTGGGTCTTCTATACGATTCCATTGGTCGACTTCTCTGTTTTTATGCCAGTACCACACTGTTTTCATTGCTGTAGCTCTGTAATAGAGTTTGAAGTCAGGGATGGTAATGCCTCCAGACAATCCTTTATTGTATAGGATTGTTTTGGCTATCCTGGGTTTTTTGTTATTGCATATAAATTGATTATTGTCCTCTACAGATCTGTGAAGAATTTTATGGGATCTTGATGGGGATTGCATTGAATCTATAAATTGCCTTTGGTAGAATTGCCATTTTTACTATGTTGATCCTCCCAATCCAAGAGCAAGGGAGGTCCTTCCATTTTCTGGCATACTCCTCAATTTCTTTCTTCAATGCCTTATAGTTCTTGTCAAATTGATCTTTCACTTCTTGGTTAGACTTACCCCAAGATATTTTATGCTGTTTGTGGCTATCGTGAAAGGTGAAGCTTCTCTGATTTCCCTCTCTGCTTTCATATCCTTTGTGTATAAGAGGGCGACTGATTTTTTGGAGTTGATCTTGTATCCTGCCACATTACTAAAGGTGTTTATCAGCTGTAAAATTCCTTGGTGGATTTTTGGGGGTCGCTTATGTATACTATCATACCATCTGCAAATAACGAAAGTTTCACTTCTTCCTTTCCAATTCGAATCCCCTTGATCCCCTTATGTTGTCTTATTGCTATTGCTAGAACTTCAAGCACTATATTGAAGAGGTATGGCGAGAGTGGGCAACCTTGTCGTGTTCCTGAGTTTAGTGGGATGGCTTTGAGTTTCTCTCCATTTAATTTGATGTTAGCTGTTGGCTTGCTGTATATAGCTTTTATTATATTAGGTATGACTCTTGTATCCCTAATCTCTCCAATACTTTTATCATAAAGGGATGTTGAATTTTGTCAAATGCTTTTTCAGCATCTAATGAAATGATCATATGGTTTTTTTCTTTCAGTTTATTTATATGCTGGATTACATTGATAGATTGTCGTATGTTGAACCAGCCCTGCATCCCTGGGATGAAGCCTACTTGATCATAATGGATAATTTTTCTAATGTGTTCTTGGATTTGGTTTGCCAGTATTTTGCTGAGGATTTTTGCATCGATGTTCATGAGTGAGATTGGTCCATAATTCTCTTTCTTGGTTGAGTCATTGTGTGGTTTTGGTATCAGAGTAACTGTAGCTTCATAAAAGGAATTTGGCAATGCCTCTTCTTTTTTATTAGACCAGTCAGGTGCCTAAGGCAGGTAAGGTGAAACAACAATGCATTCTTTACATAGTTAAACAAATGAAGCATAAACAAAGGTAACACATAGTTGCATAGTTAAACAATTATTCTGTAACACAAACAACTGCAACACATCTTTACATAGTTAAAAAAAATCTATTGCACTGCATGTCTCTTTGTTTTTTTTTCTCTCTCTGTTTCTCTCTCTCTGTCTCTCTCTCACACACACACAAGGAAAAACAACATACACTCATAGAAAAATAAAAATAAAATAACAGTCACCATTTTGTCTGTAACCCAATAGATTGATTCAATCATGTCATCATACTAACTGCAAGGATTTAGGGAATGTGGAAAAGCACATGGGCATATTATCATTCTATAACTACTGTATCAGGAACAAGACTTTGGGACTCTTAATATACCTCTATCTGTGTTAGTTAACAACTTGACCTTTACTCTAGTCCATATAGTTGCCCTCCAAGATCACATGTTCAAAAGGCTAAGTTCCAGCCTGCGGTGCTATCGGAAAATAGTATAATCCTTTTAAAAAATATTTATTTTTAATTTTTGAATTTAAAATACAATTCTATAATTTTCCACCTTACTTTTTTGTGTATCTCTATTCCTTTCATATTCTCTCTCTCTCTCTCTCTCTCTCTCTCTCTCTCTCTCTCTCTCTCTTTCATTCTCTCTCCCTTTCTCTCTCTCTCTCTCTCTCTCTCTCTCTCTCTCTCTCTCTCAAATGTATGGCCTCTATTTCTTTGATTTTTTTAATTAAGTTGTTAAATTATTTATTGAAACAGGTCCTGTAGAAGGAAGTTGCCTCATTGGTGCATGCCCTGAAAATTTTACTGGGGTTCTCATTTTCTCTTACTTTCTTTGCTTTCTGTCATGATTTGAACATCTTCGGCATCTTGAGGTGTCACTGTGATGTGTTCGTGTGCTCAACAGCAATGGAGCTAACTTATCATGGGCTGCTTCTTTGGAAACCATGAAACAAAATAAACTTCAACCTTCTTTTTGTTTTTAATTTTTTCCTTTATTGAAAACAGATGATTTTCTCATATCCTGATTATAGTTCCCCTTTTTCCCATTTCCTACCTCCCTTTCCCTCAAGATCCATCTTTATTCAAAAATAACAAGCTTGTATGAGACAAAAATCACTCATGACAAAATAAAATATCATAAAATGAAACAAACACTATCAAATTCAGACATGGCAACCCAAGATGGGGAGATGAACAGTCACAAGTGTCAGAAACCCATTGTTCTCACAATCAGGAGTCCCATAAAAATGCTAACCTAACAGCTATAATATTCATGCAAAGGACCTTTGTGGGCTTGGTGATTTCTGCTTTAGTCTTTGCGAGCTTATATGCATCTTGCTTAGTTGTTTCAGAGGGTCTTGTTCTCCTGGTATCCTCCATTCCCTTTGGTTCTTACACTCTTTTCATCTCCTTCTTTGCAGGTTTTCCTGAAATATGAGGAGAGGGA
The DNA here is from genome assembly GCF_037038515.1 of Microtus pennsylvanicus. Lineage (NCBI taxonomy): Eukaryota > Metazoa > Chordata > Mammalia > Rodentia > Cricetidae > Microtus > Microtus pennsylvanicus. Next base: position 33,918,979 of record NC_134583.1, on the reverse strand, counting down.
TCTGAATAAAACATCCTATTTAGACTCTTTCTGTATATAAGGTCTGGCCGTGGGTCTCTCCATCTGTTCCCCTCTACTGCCAGAGAAAGCCTTTCTAACGATTACTAAAGCTTCCTCCTTCTTTAATGTTTATTTCAGGTATCTTGTCATAGTGGAAGAAAATGAATACAACGTCTTATGAAAGAATTTGTCTGGCTGCATGTGTTAATCTTAATTAAAATGTATTTACCATTATATTCTATTATCACTGTAGCTTGTTTTTGTACAAACCAAGAAATTATGTTTTCCTCTTAGCTTTTTTCATCACTGGATGAACAATCATGTAGTTCTCCATATTTGTTAGATCCTTAAAGTTAGATAAGTTCATGTACTTAGTTGAGCCCAGAGGGTGGGGAGCAGTAATGATGTGTGCAGATTTCAGGCCATTTTATCTAAGAGCTGGGGAGTGACGTGATGCTTTTTGTTGACAATGCTGCAGATCTCCAAACTGTAATTATAGAACTCCTCTTCTTGTATGCTTCTGAGTTACAGTTGGCTTAAATTCATACATGGTTTAAAGGAAGAAGTAAAGCTGTGGTCACTATTATCTGAAGAATTTGTGGTTGGCTGCAAAGAAAGACAGATGAAAGGAGACCTTCAGGTTCTAACTTGTGTTCAGCTTTGCTCTCCCTGCTCATGTGTTTGCCCATTGACTTCTGGGAGAGATGGACAAGTCAATCATGTGTGAGTAGTCAGCAGCCTTCCACATAATTCTCTTCCAGCAGTTCATGCAATTAAGCGGCCTGTTTTACAAACCCTAGAAGTCCAGACTCCTCTGCACATGACACCAGTTGGGATGAGATGATTTGTGGAATCTCTGATATTCCATCCCCACCTTTCAAAAACTCCATTCTTAAGACTTTATCTTATTTTCATCAAGCCTGTATCCTATCATGAACTATTATTCTACAACACAATGTTCTAGCCCTGTACTTAAACCCTGTCTGATACAATAACTCTCTAACTCTACTCTTTCCCTGCCCTGTTAAGACAATCAAAAGAAGATTGTTAGATTGCAAGACACAAAGCAATTTCTCCCAATTTTAATGGCTCCCAAGTAACGTATTATTTCTTTGAAAGTGATAAACATGCCGTTCAGGAATACATACATACATACATACATACATACATACATACATACACACACATACATACTTACATACATACACACACACATAGGGAGTTATGTGTTACTATAGGGCTTCCTTGTCTAATATAATAAATACAGGATAACATATTATCTGACCAATATACTGAAAAATTCCAACTTGGGTTCATATTCAGACATTCAAAAGGTTTTTAAATATCATGAAGCAAAATTACCAATTTGTGTTGAGAAAATAAAAACCTCCAGAAATTGTGTGAAATAGACATATTTCACAGTTTTGTAGTATTTGAAAATTAAGTGTAACACATACTTAGCCCAGAAATAACCTTTTTCAAGATGTTCAGAAGACAAGCTACTTGAGGATAAAACCTCCTCTTCTTACCCAGGGCACAGAACACTGTGAGAAATGGACATAGCTCACTCAGAACAAAGTAGAAAACAGAAACAGATTCAGAACCAGGAACACTGTAAATACCTCAAAGCTGAGATACTAGGAATTGTAAATCTTCAGCTGGAACATTATCAACTGTCTAGAAACTATGTACCTTGTAAAGGCAGTCTTCTCAAGAGGAGCAATATTCCAGATAACAACATCAGACACACATAGTTAATACCAAAAGACACGTGTGGAGCAGACGTGGTCAAGACAATGTATAGAAAATCTGACATTGTGTCTAGTATATAAAACATAAGATCCAAGACAAATCATCTGCTGGGTCACAAGACATCTTTAAATAGTTTAAAAGTCAAAAAGCATGCAATGTGCATAGCAGCCAGCAATGGCATTGAACTAAAAATCAGTCATATACCTGGAAAACTCAAGAGTTAAAAACAGAATAATACACTCCTAAAAAAAATCCGAGTCACTAACAATCTGGTAAGAAGTTAAAAATAAAAAAAATATTTACAAAAACCTAAATAAAAGTTAAATATAACCTATCAAAATACGTGAAATTTAACAATATATGGTGGCTTCACTTGAATTCGCAGTACCTGGAAGGTTAAAACAGAATGCTCAGGAGTTTAAGGTCATCTGTCATTACATAGTGGGTTTGAATCCAGTCTAGACTTTATGAGACCCTCTCATAAAACACGCACAAACAAAACTGATATTGGATTAGAGTAACTTGAAATGGACTGTTTGCAGTCACTCATAATTATTAGAAGCTTTGATGCTTTCTGGGCTTGTTGGGTTCTTATAATCTGGGAAAGAACACAGCCTTCTGGGAGCAAAACCTGCCTTGTTGGATTCTAAATTTCCATAGGACAACACATATATGACTTTCCTGGATGACAAAAGAAATTATACAAACTAGGTCTCTCCTCCTCTTTTCAGGGCTCTGAGAACTACCCCAACCCTATTCTCATTTTTTTCAAAGTCTAACACTATCTTGTCTACTTCTACTGCTGTATGTTATCCAGAGTGAAAAGTGGATAAAGCCCTACTGCAAGCAGGTACAAAACGTTACACAGGCAGTTTCTTGTAAAAGAGGCTTCACTTTTATGACCCAGTGATCAGAGGACCAAGAGGAATGAAAACTTAAGCTTGCCCAAAGACCTTATGTAAATATTTACAGCACAATTTAGTCATGATCTCTGGTTTAAATTCTCCAGATAGTGAATGGGTGAAGAACGCTTCTACTGGTTTACAATGAAATGATAGTTAATAAACATGAATAAGCCGTAGACACATACTATGGGATTAATATCTGGAATGTATTTGACTATGAGAAAAGAGCCAGACGTTATGAGGTACATAATGATTTTATTAATTTGGCTTCATAAAAAACCTGAATTGTCAAAACATACAGAAGGCATCAGATGTTCAGGATGGGGGCTAAGGAAGCAGTGTCTGCAAAGGAAGAGGGCAAAGAATTACAGGGGACTGATGATAGAAATGTTTTTACCTTAAGTCTGGATGAGCTCCTATGCAGTTACCAAACTTAACAGAATTATTAAAAAAGTATTCAAGTAGCTATATAAACTTAAAAAGATAAGTTTTCTTTGTAAAATTAATAATAATTAAAATTCTATTTTTTATTGTAAATAAATTTTTATTTAAGGGATTTGATTCCATTGCTCTCCATCCTGAGTCACATGGTTTCCAGATTTCGTTCACTCTGTCTGATTGTACTCTTTAGCCCTTTTTTTTTTCTCGTCTCTCCTTGAATTTAAGCCAGAACACTCATGACTAATTCAGTTTCTCACCGTAACAATTCTGGTGCCTTCTTCAAACCAATTTACTTTAGGAACCATTTTAAACCAGGCCTCTCACTTGTTCACACCCAGTGTGTTTGAAGAGTTCTGCTTACTCATTCCTAACATCGTACTAATCATTGTGAAGGCATACCAGAGCCTGAAGTTTAAAAGAAAAGGTGATATATGTGTGGGATGATTAAACATAATATTATTAATTGTTTTCTCAATGTAAAAAAGGAGATTATGTTACTAGCTGTCCCTGGTCCTCAGCAGAAGTATCAAAGGAACATTTGAGGAGTCCTTACTTCGTGTGTCCCTTTTTGAAAATGAGCTTAGCACAGTTATGATTCACATATTATCTCTATGTTTGTTATAATTACTCAAAGGTTTATGTGAAACAAAAATCATAGTATTAGGGCTAGAGAGGTTCTCAGCTCTAAGAGGTCAGACTCAGAGTTGCATTGTCAAATATAATGTCAGTAATATTTCATAATCTTTTGAATTGAGTGGTTTTGAGTTATAGATAAAAATATGCAGTAAGCTTAAAAATTGTATCAAAAAGGGGTATTTTTGAGTAAATAATTTCATAAATCAAACTAAATGAACGAATGATTATTCTATAGTACCTATCCCTACCCACTTATGGTTTCATTCACCTGAAGTCAAACTTTTGGAGAATTTTAAAAGAGAAATACCAGAAGTAATTTGGTAAGTTCTACATTACAATTCTCCAAGCAAGTAGTGTGATGTAATCTCTCTTCAGTTCATTCTGCCCTGTCTTGGATGTGAGTCATTTTCTATCCAGACTGCCTACCCTCCTATGACACTTAGGAGTCATCTGTAGCCAACTGATCATGTTACATGCTCCAATAGCCCTTACATTGAGGTAGCCCTATTTACTTAATTTTGTCCCCAAAGCACAGGGGGAAAGATTCTAACCATTTTAATATACCAAAGTGATGTGGGATTCCTCTCTGTGCACGTTGGTTAATAATGAAACTACCTTGGGCCTATCACAGGGCAGAATAGAGTAAAGTGGACTGCTTGATGTTATGTCGTATAAACTGGGCATGCAGGATCCACAGAAAAATGACTGCTTAACTTGCTTAAAAATTCAGTCCTTTGGGGTTCCTGCTTCATGAAAGAGTCTACCAGGCATTCTGCAGGACACAGATGAAAGTGACTGACTAACTGCCAATATAGGTGGAACAGTCTTTGAAATTTCCTGCTTCATGGAAAAGTCTGCCAGATAGTATGGACTTATAGGCTGATAATGGGTGCCCCAATGTTACAAAGGAACTGTCAAGGCAGTGAGCTATCTCTGTCAATTCTAGAGTTTTTGAAGTTGCTTACAATGCACTTCCTGTTTACTTGAGTAATATTATATGCTTCTGGAGTCATTGATGGAGTTGAAGAATAGGCAGTTATAGGCATAGTTTCTTTAGTTATTATAAAAGATAAATATATATATATATAACTATTTTAACTGTAATTCTTGCTTGTTACCTGTTTTGTTATATGTAATTTTACTATGTTAAAGTTAAAACCTTCCTTTTTATTTAAACAGAAAAGGGAAGGTGATGTGAGATTCCATTCTGTGCACCATTCGTTAATTAATTAGCTGCCTTAAGCCTATCACAGGGCAGAATAGAATAAGGCAGGAATTTTAAGCAGAAATAGAAGAGAAAGTAGGTGGAGTTCGTGAGAAGCCATGTAGCTTCAGGAGGAGACAGATGTCTGGGAACATTACCAATAAACCACAAACCATAAAATATAAAGTAATAGAAATGGGTTAACTTAAAAAATAAGAGCTAGCTATCAATATGCTTAAGTGATTGGCTGGGCAGTGTTTTAATTAATACAGTCTGTGTGATTATTTTGGATCTGGGTGGCTGGAATTAACAAGCAGGCTCAGCCAATACCAAAGAGAGGTAATAAAATTCATTAACTGAAAGGGCAAGAATGGCTAATGTAGAATGAGAAAACCAAATGTTGATGTTGTTATTTGGTTATTACAATGCAGTTATTGTTGTTTATTACCTCTTGTGCCTCATACCTAAGCTTAACTTTCTTATGTGTATGTATACAAAGGAAAAAATAATATCATTATAGGGCATAATACTCAGGTTATTCCTTGACACTTTGAAAATGCTTTCCCCAAGGCTAAAAGTTAAGAACTTAAAGGTCTCATGCTAAATTTCAGCTGTAACATAATCACTTGCAAAGATTTTTGCTATATTCTTAGTGGTTAATTTAATTCATCTAACAAATTTCACCATCAAGGACTGTGAAAAATTGCAAGTTTTAATTTCATATTGTGGTGGTTTGAGTAAAAATGACCCCCATAGACTCATAGGATGTGGCATAATTGGAAGTGTGGCTTTTATGGAGCAGGTGTGTGCCTGTTGGAGGAAGAATGCCATAGGGAGTCTGTACTGAAATTTAGAAGCTCAAGTCAGGCTCATCATCACTCTCTCTTCCTGCTGCCTGCCAATCTAGATGGAGAACTCTCTCAGCTACTTTTCCAGCATCAGGTCTGCCTATAAGCTGCCGTGATTCCTGCCGTGATAATAACAGACTACACCTCTGAACCTGTAAGCCATCCCCAATTAAATATTTCCTTTATAAGAATTTGTCATAGTTATGATATCTATTCACAGTAATAAAACCTTAACTAATACAGAACTTGCTCCCATTGACTGGGGTATTCCTGTGACAGGCATGACCATGCTCGTGTCTTAAGGAATGTGGACATTGGGACTATTGGTTAGAAAAGAAATCAAATGCTTAAAGTGGGGATTAAGAGGCCATACTAATAGGAACATGGAAGAGAGCTGTGCTGAGGGTGGTTTCAAATGTGTGTGGGGGCAGCTCAAGAGGTTTCAGAGGAGAAGACTATTTGTAACCTTGAGACTATTCTTGTGATATTTTGGATAAGAACATGGATGCCTTTTGCTCTTTCAGAAATATCTGCTAAGACTAAATTGAAGAGTTTGGGATCAATTGCATTGGCAGAGGGAATTTCCTACATATCAAATTCTAGGACAGTCAAACTTAGACAGTGAGGAAAAATAATAACAGAAAGCTGATGAAAATGTATTTGATTAATGACACCATGTTCCAGTCCCAGCAAGCAGGAGAACATGTCAGCTTTGGTCACATGGTTCTGGCTCTAAAGTCAATGATAGAAGAAAGGGGTTGTAAAATCTCCCTCCATTGCTAAGGAAAGCTGCTGGGGCCAGGCATATGTTAGGGGTGTCCCTGAATGGAAGTCCAGATTTCTCATTGTGTAAAGTTGTGAGGTACGCTTGGATTGTTAGAGACCCCATGATGTTGAAGATGCCAGAGCTTTGGTATACCTGCCTAGTAGAGTTGCTAACAGGGCATGGAAACAGTCCACGGGAAAGAAGTGTGTTGCAGTCAACAAAGATGAAAAGAATTGGAGATATAAAGATGCTTTTTATAGAAGACATGGAGATACAGAGTTTAGAATTTGCCCTGCTGTACTTTGGTCTTGGTTTGCTCCCTTCCCTACATTTTGGAATCGTACTATAAAACCTGTGCCATTTTATGTTGGAAATATGTGATCTGCTTTTAAATTTGATTTTACCCAGGATTTTCCAGACCCAGGCCAGCTGGCCTTGGTGAGTTCCCAATAGAACATCCCCATTGTCTCAGTGTGTGGGTGCACCCCTCGCGGTCCTGAGTTCCATGCTCGTGCTCTCTCTCCTTCTGCTCCTGATTTGGACCTTGAGATTTCAGTCCTGTGCTCCAGTTTGGGTCTCTGTCTCTGTCTCCTTTCATCGCTTGCTGAAGGTTAATATTCAGGAGGATGCCTATATGTTTTTCTTTGGGTTCTCCTTATTTAGCTTCTCTAGGATCACTAATTATAAGCTCAATGTCCTTGGTTTATGGCTAGAAACCAAATATGAGTGAGTGCATCCCATATTCCTCTTTTTGGGTCTGGCTTACCTCACTGGGATAAAACCGGACTCTCTGAACATAGCGGACAATGAGGACTACTGACAACTCAAGAACAATGGCAATGGGTTTCTGATCCTACTGCACGCACTGGCTTTGTGGGAGCCTAGGCAGTTTGGATGCTCAACTTACTAGACCTGGATGGAGGTGGGGGTTCCTTGGACTTCCCACAGGACAGGGAACCCTGATTGCTTTTCGGGCTGGGGGGGGGGACTTAATTGGGGGAGGGGGAGGGAAATGGGAGGCGGTGGCGGGGAAGAGACAGAAATCTTTAATAAATAAATAAATTTAAATAAATAAATAAATTTGATTTTACAAGGGATTGCAGTTAAGAGATTTCCATGAGCCTCAGAAGGGACTATAGACTTTTGACTTTTAAATAGGCTTGAGACTATTATAGACTAAGGGGATTTTTTAAGTTGGACTAAATGCCTTTTGCATTATGATATAACAACAAGCCTATGGGGGTCAGGAAGTGGAATGTGGTGGTTTGAATAAAAATTGCCCCCATAGATTCGTAGGGAGTATAATTATTAGAAACATGATCTGTTGGAAGAAGTATGTCACAGGGTATGAGCTTTGAAGTTCCAGAAGCTCAAGTGAGGCCTGTTGCCACTCTTTCCTCCTACTGCCTGCCAATCCAGATCTTAGCTACTTCTTCAGTATCATTCCTGCCTACGTGCCATCATGCTTCCCCCATGACAATAATGGACTAAACGCTAACCCGGTAAACCAGCCTTATTAAATGTTTTCCTGTACAAGAGTTGCCATAGTGACCCGCTGTCAAGCGCTAACCTGAGTTCCTAGAGCTCAGTTGAAGAAAGAGAGCAGGGAATCATATGAACAAGGGATGGGTCAAGAACATAATGGGGACAGCTGACCTGAGCTAGTGGAAGCTCAGAATTTGGTCTGACAGGCAAACTAGACTTTTTGAATGTGGGTGACAGATATGTGGCTTGATCTGTTGGATAGGCCCCTGGCAGTAGCACCAGGACCTATCCCAGGTGCATAAACTAGTTTTCTGGAGCCCATTTCTTATGGTGGGGTAACTTGCTCAGCCTTGATAAAGTATGGGGGAGTGAGGACTTGGTCCTGAGTCAAGTTGGCATGCCAGACATTGCTGACTCCCCAAGGAAGGCCTTGCCTCTCTGAGGAATGCATGGGGGTTGGGAATGGGGAGATTCGGGGTAGGAGAAGGGGAGGGTGGGGGAACCGGAGTTGCTATGGAAAATGAAAACTGAGCTATTTTTAATACGGTCATAGTGTCTCTTCAAAGAAATAGAATCCCTAACTAACATACTTATTAAAAATATTTCCAATTGATTATAGTTTCTATCTGACATTATTTTTATTTAGTTTTAGTTATTTTTAATCTAGCTATTTTTCATATTAAATTATGGAAAGCCTTTGTTAAGAAATTTTTAAAGAATGACATTTGGTTCTGTTTATTTTTATGATAGCTCACATGTCTCTAAAGAATTTTGTTGTTCTCATTGGCTTCCAGTGTCAGTGATGACTGAGCTGACACGTGATTGAGACATCTGCCTCTTTAGAAATAGACTATTGTATTGGGGAGGGGAGATGGAGGAAAAAATACTAGATGTGAATATTTTTCAGAACGGTTTTTATAAACTCATAAACCTAAGAAAATATTTAAATAAACATTTAAAACTGAAAATATGTATGATGATTATTTGTCAGTTTGATGGAATTTAGAATCACAATGGGAACCAATCACTGGGCATGTTTGTGAGACAGTATACAAATTAAAAGAGGTGGGAGATTCATCCTAAATGTGGGTGTGGGATTCATTCCATGGGCTCAAGTGCCAGTCTGTGACTGTATAAGAAGGAGAAAGATGAGCACAGGCGTTGCTTGCTGGCTTCTGGACGGAGGATGCGATGTGATCAGTCACTTCTTGCTTGTGTCACCACCACTCTTTCCATCATGGACTTCACCCCCTTAAAGTGTCAGCTAGAATAGGTCTTCCTTCTTTTAGAGTCTTTCGTCAGGTGTTCTGTTGTAGTAATAAGGCAACTAAATAGCATAATGTGTAAATAGAGCAAATATTATAAATCCAGCACTCTCTTTGGGAAATATTCATATATCTCGTGCTAGAGGAGATTAATGAAACCAGACAGGATAATATTCACTGTAGCGCATGCTATACTAGAATTTCACGCTTTGTTGAGAATGGCATTTTCATGACTTTTTAGATCATATGTTGTGAAGAAAGCAGAATGAGTGGAGACACTGTAACATGAAGCTCCAGAGTCAAGCTAACATAAGGTATGGATCATGTTTCACTGCTTTATAACAAAGATTGGATCCTTTAGAATTATAGTCTCATAAGACCTAGTATTATCCTCAGTGATACAGATGCCATGCGAACTAAGAAAAACTCACATACAAACTTTTCAATTTAGCAGCAAACCTGAATAGGCACTATTTGCTCTGCTTCATTTTCTAAAATAAATAAGGGATCTAGAAATAGATATAACATTACTTAGAATCAATGATTTTCTACATTGAATTAAAAGCATATTAGGAAAATTCAATAGAAATAAATGCTACTTACCTGAACTATACTAAATAATTAAGAAAAGTTGAGACTTCTATTTTGAGAAATATTTCTGCATGAATGAAGCCAAACATTAAAAAAAGAAGAAATCTATTACAAAATGGATCAATCTTTTCATTCTTACATTTAATAAAAAGAAATAACAGGTGGATAAAAACATCTTGGTAATAAATGAAACAAACCTAATATGTATATAAACACATGTGTATATTCATAAGTATTTGGAAAAACTGAAAAGACACAATGAAAATATCAATTTCAATTAACTGTAGATCATAGGATGTTGGCATTGTTTTTCCTTACACAATTAGCCTATTTAATAAATTCCATATACAGATCACTCTAACAATATAAGAAGACATTGTATTATCTTATTCATAGGTTTTCAAACAATTTCTAGTTTCATCTCTGTTGCTGTGATAAAACATCTTGATAAGCACCAGCATGGTATAATTCAGACTCTCTGTACATTCCATCTTTGCGTGGCTTATTTTTCTTTATTCTTATTATTTTTTCTACAAGTTTACTTCATCTCTTTAGAGAGTTTGCCTTTTTAAAAACCATTTACTTCTTTTTAGAACTGTCTATATTCTTTTGCTTTTCTCCCCCAATCCTACATACATTTATGCAACACTGTGACCCACTTATAGGTCTTTTTTGTCTAAATCTGTCTTTATTGTGTATCTGTAATTATTTTCTGACCAGAAGCATCTTTTTTAATGCTAAGTGGGCTTGGCTAGAACAAACTCTGCAGCACTGTCTGTTGGCTTTGCCTAGTCCAATATGGTGGAGGCATGTTCACTGCCTCTGAGAGCCATTCTCTCCACCCCAGATCCATAGCCAAGTAGCAGTAGATCTGTGTTGCCACTAAGATAGTTGTAGCACTCAGCTCACAAACCCCATGTAAATGCTTTGTCTCCTAAAACAGCCAGAGTTCATGCTGGCAACAAAAACTAGGAAGCTGTCTTTTTGAAACCAGGAATTTTTGTTTCTTTTTCTTTTCCTTTTTCTGCTACCACTGAATCACAAAGACCTCTCTTAAAGGAGCTGTGGTACTCCTTCCTGCTGCCAGGAGACAGAGCCCATCTGAAAAAAGAGAAATATGCCCAAACCTCGTTTTGTGTATGTGTGTCTAGAATTCCTTTCCAAGCTTTCTCGGGTTTTATGTGAATATAGTCAGCTAGGTTGGTATGCCAATTTGTTGCCAGAAGGCGATTCATTTGTTCTCAGCTGCTCAGCCCTGAAATAATTATACAGAAACTATATTATTTGCAATACTGTTTGGCCAATAGCTTAAGCATATTTCTAGCTTGTGCCTATATCTTAAATTAACCAATTTCTATTATTTTATATTTTACTACAAGGCTTGTGGGCTACTGGTAAGGTTTCCACTGACACGTCATGTCTTCCTCCTGAGGAGGTTAGAAAGTTACTCAGGAATAAACTGTGGAGAGAAAGAAGGTATTATTATCAAACTTTAGGATATTAAAGTTATTTTTTCTTCAGATGATTTTCTTTCTGCTTTAAATCATGACATTGAAATAAAATTTTCTTTTTAGTGTGCTACAAATATGTACTTGAAATACAAAGGCAGGTCAACATTGAGATCAAGTAATAACAGACCTCAGGTTTATCACTCAAACCTGGGGTACAAGTGCAAGAAAGATGAGGAGAGCAGAGTTGGCCTAAGTACTACAACAATCCAGCAGAGTTCACAAGGACAGAAAGAGGCAAAAAAATGAGCCAAGCTTGTCAGAGATGATCAAGTGATTGACCTTGATCTCTGCATCTCCACAGCAATGAAAGAATAGAGCTGTGAGGCTATAACCAGAAGCAAGGGGTAAATAAAATCTTGATATTGAGCAAAACAATAGAGAAATGTATGGAATCCAAGATGAGCGGATATAATGCTAGGAAACACTAAAGGTAAGGTGAGAGTTACAATAGTAAATTATAATGGTAGTGTGGTTATGAATTATGTAAAGTCTCGAAGTCTGTGTTAGACAAATAACCATAATAAACAAATTAGTCCAATCCAATCACCCTGAAAACTTGATTTTATTCTATCATTCTTGTAGTTTGAACAAACACAGTATAAACATTATATTTGCTTACTAGGATCTCTTTGTTTATAATATTATGCATGCATTATATACATATCTACAGACAAACATATATGATATATATTATATTAATGTATGGATTTCTCACATTGAATGGTATTCCTAATGTAAATGTAGACATATTCATTCCCTGATTTTCTGTAGCCATTTCATCATACAAACACATTTTATCTAACACATCAAATGCTTCTTAATTTTTTCTTCACTCTACTTTTAATTCTAATAAGGGTATACTTTAATCAATCATTTTTTCCAATAAAATATAATTAGAATTTTTATAAATAAGTCTTTGTGTGCAGTTTCAACTTGAACTGCGAATGGTTAGATTGAAGACATGTAAAATCTCACCAGATGGTCTCCAGAAAATTATGACAATTTGAATATCCACCAGAGTTTATAAATGGTGACTACATATAAACATATATATACACACAAGTAGCAATTGCTACATTTTATACACTAAAAATAAAATATTGCATTGACTTTAATTATAAATTATGAGATTAGGTATTATTCGGTTATTTATATTTATAGTTAATGTGAGAGTTACTTGGAATAATTTAATTTAAAACTTATTGTTAATTTATGTAAATGTTTAATAATTTATTTTAATTAAAGTACCTTATGATCTACCCATGAATCACAAGAGCCTAATAATGCAGTGGGATAAACAAGGGATGGTTCATTGAAAGCCTTTATAGATATAGTGTGATAGGAATGAGAATAAATAATCTTAGATGTGATTAAATATAATAGTTTCTTTAAAAGCTGATATATATACACTGAAAAATAGTCTCTAATGAAAATTTAAATATTGCTATTTGTTTACATAATTTGTTATATTGTCATCTGCCTTTTGGTTCTAATCCACAAGAATTAACACAAATTATGAACATGTTTTCTTTGATATATATATATATATATATATATATATACACACATATATATGTTTCTGTATACTAATATTTCCTGTATACTAATATATTCTGCATAATATTTTAGATATATAAGAATATACACTCATGAAAATATTTATAATTAATAAACATTAATATTATGCTCAAATAATTTGCTTTGCTATTATCTTAAAACAAAATTTTGAGGCTTCTCAACATCTTTTGCAGCACACAAATTTTAAATGAAACCTCTTTTGGCATATGTGGATTTTACACTGGCATGAACAAGATGGTTCTTGGAACCACTATTACTGACCCCATGGTTCTGGACATCTGCTAAAAGTTTAATAGATAATTTAGTCATTTATTGCTATAATAAGAAACCATGAACAAGGCAACTTATAAAAGAAAGAATTTATTTTTGGCTTAAATCTCCAAAGGGTTAAAGCTCATGACCATCGGGGTGAGGAGCATGACAGTAGGCAGGCAGGCAAGTAGGCATAGTGCTAGAGCCTTGGCTGAGAGCATATATCTTGATCCACAAACAGAAAGCACAGAGAGATCATTGGGAGTTGCATAAATCTTTTGAAACTTTAAAGCCCATGCCCAGTGACACTCATGCTCCACAAGGCCACATCTGCTAATCTTTCCCAGATAGTTCCACCAACTGGGGACCAAGCATTCAAACATAGGAACCTATTGGGACAACCACATTTAAATCACCACAGTAGATAATGTTAAATTTACGTCCTCCAAACAAGGTAAGACAGTTGACATTTCCTCATTATTGGTTAGGATGCTATGGTTCCTTATATTCTTGAGAGCTTCGAAACCCAGGTACCAAGAAACCATCTAAGCAAAGATGTCTGTAAGCAACAAAAGTACAAAGAATCAGAACCCTTTCCTAAATCTTTTCATAATTAAATAAAATGAAGCTTGGATAGCTATCATGATAACTGAACCATAAAACGCATTTTTATTTTCATATGTTTAATAAAATTTAGAGATTTTTTTTTATTTTCAGCAGGCAATATCATCCAGTAAATTAAATTAAATTTGAGAAAAATATAAATGATGTTCTCAAATGGTTGCTGGAGGAAATTAGGATTCAATCAGAGTTTGAAGGTGGATTCTGGAGTGACAAGTGGGACTTTCCTTAGTGCACAGAAGAACTGTTCGTGTCTAGATAGATAACAGAGCATTGTGTTATGTGTCTGACTCATTCTGGGCATTAATTTAAGCACAGTAGTTAATTATGCCATTTACAAGCATAACAGACAAGTTTACTTTTCCAAAATAAATAGGATATGTAATGAAATGACACTTGTATTTCTATTATTAATACCAGTAATTAATGGAAAATCTCTCTAAACCTAATCCTTTGCTAATATGTTATTGACCAGTCCCTCACACCTGTCACTCATTCAAAGGAAACCCAGTGGTCTGGGACTGAGGAATGCTATTTTCCATAGCTAATGATTCATGTTCTACATTCTTCCCCTTAGGCACAGAAAAAAAAACATTATTACTTCAATGTGGGTGTATCTTCCTTTTGAGACCAAAGCAATTAAGATAATCTGTTATGATAAACAATATCTATTCAGATCCTTTGAATACCTCCTGTTCTCTAAGATGAAATGATCAGATCTTCAAAGTCATCCCTGGAATAGCTTTTCTCAGACCTGTAGGCTGAGTGTTGTTCAGGCAGAAAGCCCATCACATCTTGATTTGGCCATGTAAAAGAAGATTGAAGAAGTAACAACTTGCTTCCAAGTATGTGAAAGCTCCTCTTAAATGACACATAGAGTTCACACTCATGTTTCCTTTTCTTGAATTGTAAAGTCAGCACTCAGCCACTGTCTTAGGGTTCTATTGCTGTGACGAGACACCATGAGCATGAATACTGGTATAAAGGGAAGCATTTAATTGGGGTTGATCTATAGTTTCAGAAGTTTAGTCCTTTTATGATCATGGCAGGAAGCATGGCAGCATACAGGCAGACAGTGCTGGATAGAGAGCTGAGTGCTACACCTGGAACTTCAGGGAGAAGAAACAGAGAGACACTGGGACTTGCCTTGATCTTTTGAAATCCCACCCCTTAGTGACATAGTTTCCCCAACAAGGCCACACCTCCTAAGAGCACTACTTTCTTTGGACCAAGTATTTAAACACATAAGTTTGTGGGAGCCATTGCTATTCTAACCACCAGAGCCATCAAGCAGACTAACTTTTTCATTTCATAAAATTAATACCTATGGAAGAGGGAGTTATGTTTGTCACAATGCCATCTATAATATTAGAAAAAAAGAGAGAAAATTTATATCAGTAGAGTGTGTCCTGTGCTATGGATTTAGAGGAGAAATCAATGGCAAAATGGTAGCTGGAAATACACAAATATTTGTGGATTAAAAAGCATGTGCTACCACACTTTGAACTCACAGAGATTTGTCTGCCTCTGCCTCCAAGGCATTGGGATTAAAGATGTGTACCACCACACCCAACTACTCTCTTTCTTTTTTATTTTAAGGACTTTAACCTTTTTTTTCAGGCCTGCATATATTTTTAACACATTGTAAATCATTTAGAGGTTTTTTTCATCTTTGAATCTCTCTTTACTGTATATGTCTCTTTTTCTGACCATGTTAGTCTTTAATTTACTAAGCAGTATGGGTAGGATTAAAATTGTGGCTTTGATGGCTAGATCCAGCCCATTCCTTAGCTTTCTGAGATTTTAGCCTGATGGCAGAGGTATCTTCCAGAGCCATTTTTATTGACACAACTCTACAGCATTTTAAGGTCCCTGTCAGCAAGCAAGCTACAGCAGTGTGCTCACAAACCACACTCAAATGCTCCATAGTCTACTGCCTGCCTGAAAGAGTCAGAGTTTGCCCTGGCAAGACTGCTCAGAAAGCCAGCATTTTAAAACATCATGGCTTTTTTTTTTTCCTGCTATGGCTGAAAACTAAAAAGCATGTGTTCAGCTTTTCATCAATACCGTTTAAGTGTTTTGTGGCAGGACCTCTTAAAAGAGCTGCAGGGTTTTGCAGCTAAAGCTGAGTCAGGAAGCCTCTCTTAAATGAGGGTGCTTGCCTCTAGCAAGCAGAGCAGATCTGAGAAATTGCTGCTACCAAGAAACCATGTGAAATGCTCTTATTTTGTCTAGAATTACTTCCCAAGTTGTCTCAGGCTTTATGTAGATGCAGTTATACACATGTTGGGTGCCATTATGTAACATGAGGGGCTTGCTGGAAAATTCTGGGAAGAAGGAAGCTCTTTCGGCAGTCCTTAACAGGTCACAGAAGAAGTAGGATGTGACCTGCCTCACTGAAAAAGGTACTGAGCCATGTGGCTAAAATATACTAGAATAATGGGTTGATATATGTTATAAGAGCTAATACAGTTTATTTATATGATGGATTACATTGATAGATTTTCATCTGTTGAACCAGCCGTGCATCTCTGGGATAAAGCCTGCTTGATCATAATGGATAAATTTTCTAATGTGTTCTTAGATTTGGTTTGCCAGTATTTATTGAGGATTTTTGCGTTGATGTTCACAAGTGAGATTGGCCTGTAATTCTCTTTCTTGGTTGAGTCTTTGTGTGGTTTTGGTATTAGGGTAACTGTAGCTTCATAAAAGGAATTTGGCAATGACTCTTCTGCTTATATATTGTGAAATGCATTAAGGAGTATAGGTATTAGGTCTTCTTGGAAGTTCTGGTAGAATTCTGCATTGAAACCATAACCTTGATTAAACATCTGCAACCTTGACCATATGCATGTCTGTAAAGTTTTTAACTTACGAACCATTTTCAGAAGCATTCTTTCTAGTTTGAACTTGCTCAGAGGTAAAAATGATCTAATTGTGGATAATTTGACTAAATGGAACAAAGCAGGCTTTTAAGTGTCTTACAGTGCTTGGAGGAGAATAGATCTAGCTATAAAGCCTATTCTAGCATATATTCTATATATAAAAATTATACAGATAAACAAGAAGTCATCTTCCTGATCATCCACAGATATATGTCCCCATAAGACTGAGATGCAAACATGAGATTAGACATACATATCACATGAAATTATACTCTACAATACAATATTGAGAGACACCATAGCTGCTTTAGCAAATGTGAAATTACAGAAAGGAGAAACAGTTTCTAGAACCTGTTGTCCTATCGGCCCTGGCTGAATGGGATTCTCCTCCATCAGAGAATCACTCCTTTAGTGGGTTGAGATCTGAGCACTTGTTGTCACCTGTGGCAACATAGCTTCTGTAACATGAAGGGCCAGGCCAGCTTGCTGTGGTTTTCTGTCCTGTCTGGTACCCCCAGCTGGTTAGCCCCAAAGAAAATCACACATAGGTCTCCATAAATTATAAGATGATTGGCCCATTAGCTCTAGCCTCTCACTAGCTAACTCTCACATCTTGATTAACCCATTTTTCCGATCTATGTTAATCATGTGGCTCAGTACCTTTCTTCAGTGGGGCAGATCACATCATCCTTCCCAGAATTCTCCTTTTCTCATTACATCATTTCTACTTCCTGTCTGGTTTTCCTGCCTATATTTTCTGCCTGGCCAATCAGCATTTATTTATAACATGATTGACAGAATACAGACAAATTATTCTATATATAAAAATTATACAAATAAACAAGAAGTCATCTTCCTGATCATCCACAGATATATGTTCCCATAAAACTGAGATGCAAACATGAGATTAGACATACATATCACATGAAATTATACTCTACAATACAGTATTGAGAAACACCATAGCTGCTTTAGCAAATGTGAAATTACAGACGGGAGCAACAGTTTGTAGAGCCAGTCGTCCCATAGGCCCTGGCTGAATGGGATTCTCCTCCATCAGAGAATCACTCCTCTGGTGGGTTGACATCTGAACACTTGTTGTCACCTGTGGCAACATAGCCTCTATCTTGAGTTTGATTCTGGACACATACCTTGGATTTGAGTGATATAGAGGTAGAGACAAGCAGATCCCTTGACCTGGTGGCCAGTCAGCCTGCCCAGTGGTGAGCCCCAGTCTCTGTCCACCTCTCAAAATAATGACAGCATGCAGGTTTTGTTCCATTGACAGTAATGATTGTAGTGCTGAAATTCTTGAGGACTGTAGCTTGTGGAGGACCATTTTTGTCTGTAGTACTAGAGATCTGTGGAAACTTTCTGTACTTTGCACTGATCTTTTCTCTGAAGATAAAATTACTCTGAAAAAGTATATTAAAGGAAAAATACAGAAGAAAACTAAAGAAACAGTGTGTCATTGCTCCTTGCTACACCACCATCTGGAAAGTGTTTTTAACTTATTGCCCAAAACTTTATTCTAGCCAATACATATTAGTGCCAAGACACCAAAACAAATAAAAGCCAAATCAATGAAAGTTAAAAGAAAATGCATAAAAACATGGAAATGCACCCTGAGATGCATGCGCATAACTATCACTAGCATGATTTTTTATTTACCAACACTTAGATATAAACCACTAAAATCAAACTTAAAGGAACAAAAATAGAAACAATGTATATTGTCCTTCACAATTACTTCAATGTTTCATTTTTCCAGAATATTGAATTAAGGATAAGAGATACAGCTCAGAGGTTAAGAGCACTGACTACTCTTGTAAAGAACCTGGAATCAGTTCCTAGCATGCATATGGTGACTGTAACTCTAGATTCAGGTTATATCATGTCCTCTTATATCCTCCCCAGCTCCTCTACACATGAGGTGCACAAAATCTTATACAAGTATACTCACATTAATATAAAAATAAAGTAAATCACCTATATTTTTATTTTATAAAGGACCACATATTTAATGGAACCATTTTATTCTTATCTAAAATTTCAGGAGCCCTTCTCGAATGAGTTGAAGAATTTTAACCAAGGTTCTATAGTCTTTTCTGTAAAATGTCAGATACATAATATTTCTAGCTTCAGTGAAATACATTCTCTGTTACTTTCTGCTTGGCCTCTGCTGCATTGGCAATAACAAACAAGGGGCTGATTCAACAAACTTGTAGGTACATAAACAGATGAGTGGCCAATTTGATTCAAACTATTTTCTCTGAAGCAAAATTGACCCAGAAGCACTAATTCAATGGATATGAGCACTCAAGAAAAAGTCTGGCCTAAACACTGTTATTGGTATCTCCCTTCTCAAGGTGTGACAATAATGTATAGTTTTGTACTGAAAACTCCACAACTCCATTTCAGATTTCTTAGCTGTAACTGGTAGCATTGACAGAAAATTTTATTACTGAAATTTGTCATTTATCCCTTGAGCTTTTTATGTAGTTAAATTGTGTTTTAAAACAAAAGTCAAGGTCATTACTAAGAAAGCACAATGGGTTGAGTATTCATGTAGTAAAGGGGCGTCTCTTCATTGGCAGAAGATAGATGTTCTGAAAGCTAAGCCCTCAGATAACGTACCAGGATTGCCTTCTGATATCTACTCAAGAGCAGAGCTTCTTCTATTCTATAGTATGATGGTAGAAGATACAAATAATTCCACACTATTTCAGATTTATGTATAATAAAGAGTTATTTATTTAAGGGAGACTTACAAATCACTGTTCTAGGTCACAGTCCTTTGCACAAACTGGAAACAGGAACAGAGTCTAACAGCTGGAAGTGAGAGCCGGAAGCAAAAGAGTGAGTACAAGCTTTCCAGCTGTGTTAATAGTATAATGGTGTGGGAGGTCCTTTCTGTCTGTGTGTTGCTTTTCTTGGTTAATGAATAGAGAAACTGCCTAGCCCTGTTGATAGGGCAGAACTTAGGTAGGAGGAGAAGTTAGAACTGAATGCTGGGAAAAGGAAGGTGGAGAGAGATTTCATGGATCCACTGCCAGTGATAGATGTGTTGGAACTTTGCTGGTAGGCCATGACCTCGTGGCAATACACAGATTAATACAAATGGGCTAAATTACGATGTAAGAGTTAACCAATAAGAAGTTAGAGCTCATGGGTCAAGCAGTAATTTAATTAATACAGTTTCTGTGTGATTATTTTGGGTATAAGCTAGCCTGGTGGCTGGGAAGAACAAGCAGCCCACCTTCTCCTACAGTATAAGAGACCATGCCCAAGTAAGCTGGTATCTTAAAGACTATTGGGTAAAGGAGCAGAAGGAGCTCCCACAGCACAGAATGGTGTGCCAATGTGGGGCTGACCAAATACACTTAAAAGCCTGAGAGAGCTTGGGAAGTTATTCTAGATAGAAAAGAATAGAGTTAGGCATGGCTTCTTGAAAGCAGCACTTTCTCAGGTGGGCTGTGCTTACTAGAGGCAAATGCTCTCATTTAAGAGAGGCTTCCTGACTCAGCTTTAGCTGCAAAATCTTGCAGCTCTTTTTAGAGGTCTTGCCACAAAACACTTCAATGGTGTTGATGAAAAGCTGACTGCATACATTTTGGTGGTGGCAGACACCTTAAAATGCCATAGAGTTGTAGCAATAAACATGACTCCAGCCAGTACCTCTGCCATGAGGCTAGACTCTCATAGAAATGCTAAGGAATGGGCTGGATCCAGCTATCAAAGACAAGGCTTTAATCTTAGCCATATCACTTAGCAAATTAAAGATTCATGTGGTCAAAAAAAAAGATAGATACAGTAAAGGTAGATTCAAAGACAAAAAAAGCCTTTCAGAATCTATGCAAATGTCTGCATGGCATCCAACTCCATCTACCTCTAGAACTGCTTTCATGAAGCCATCCATGATTCCTATGATCTCAAATCCAATTGGTGCTTAGAGATTTGAGAAGTCATATTGATTCAGATGAGCATTATGTTTCTCAAGCTTAGTAAATACAAATATGAAAGAATCTCTGATATTGTGTTATGGTGCTATGTCACATGTATTCATTGAGTGCTTATAGCCTATAGATATCAGAAGTATTAGTGTTACATCTGAAAAGGTAACAAACAAAATGGAAAACTAATCACATCACTGAATCAATATGAGGGTGTATTATTCTATACTCTAAAACTTTCTGAGGTATGTTATAAAATATAATTTAAAAGCTGGTTAAAATGATCACAAAAAATTAGTACTTAAATATTTTAAATAGATGGGATTTTTACTTGTTTCACATAAAGAAATGAATTGAATCAAAATTTGAATTGTAAACAATATATTCTGTGCTTACAATTCAAATTTTAGATTTTGGAACTCAGATCTATATGTAACTGAATATTAGTAAAAATAAATTACCAAAACACTTGAAATTACAGAAGTTTATTTGTTTGCATACATGTAAGTAAATATTCATATGCTCAAATAGTTTTACATCAACATTTGTACAAATCAAACCAAAGAAAATTGTACAAATCAAACCAAAGAAAATAAGGGACAAAGTCATCTAGAAATCTTTAATCTTTTTAGTTGCAAATAATTAACTAGAAATTATTTAATTTCACAAACATACTACCTCTTTGCTGTTAACAATTAGTATGGGTTTGTCTGTTTACTCAATGGAAAAAGAGCAAAAATTACAAACCAATTTCAAAATACAGAGCCACATCACATATTGGTTTCATAGCTGGGCACTAGTTGCAAACCAATGACTAAGCAATCTCAGCTCTATTCTCATGGGTGTTTTCAGCCTGGCTTAGATACCACCACATCTCCTTTAATCATTCATCCTGGTCACATTCTTCCTCTTCTCTGAGTTATATTTTCTTCTCTGGAGTTTGTGTTGCTAATGTGAGTCACTTGTCATTATGAGTCACTCCATTGTGAGTCACTCACTGTAATATGTGCCTCAGCTACCAGTTTTCTGAAATTCTTATCCTAGATTCTTTAAAAAGAAATGTATAGGTCTTGTTCTTCAAATTCCAAGTGACTTGACTCACTTAGTATTTACTTCATTTGGGATTTATTAATTCATTTACCTATTCAGTTTGCTACTCATTAACAGCTTTTATTCCACATCTACTTGCCAGGATCTATAATATTTCTGAAGGCCAAAAAATTAGACATCAACATTATTCAATGGTCATGAAATATATGATTATGACAAAATACTAAATCATACAATAAAATTTAATCTGTTGTTCTTGCAGTTCAAAGTAGTGACAAGCCCTGACTTTAGAGACCAGCAAATTCTTTATTATGGAGCGAGCAATTCAGCTGACGCTTAAAGAATGGTTTTGATTTAACCTCAGTGACATTAAGGAAAAAGTATTTCATCTAATACGTGGGAAACACAAAGACTTCTGTGCATTTAGGTATTAATTCATGCTGGTAGGATGAGAAAGTAAGTTTTTACAGTATAAACAATAGTGTATGAAGCTGGGAAAGTAATGCTTTAAATGAGAGAGATTATAATTGAATTATTTTGCTTGATTATATCATTTATTTCATGTGATTCTAGAAAAATAAACCTTCACATGTGTTCAGATTTTTTATATTATTTCAAAAGATACAGATTTTTATAAAGCATGAATTTCTTTGAAGGAATTCAAAAAAGAAATACCATAATGCTTGACATCTCTGACTTTAAAAGGTTACTTACTTCACAGCTACTAAAATTTTTAGCTAAAACAAACTAATAAAAAAGGTTGAGAGGCAGAAGAGAAAAATATTACAATTCTCTGGACAATATTTGAGAGTCTGGATATAGCTGAGGAAATGGCAGGACAAA
This sequence comes from Microtus pennsylvanicus, assembly GCF_037038515.1. NCBI lineage: Eukaryota > Metazoa > Chordata > Mammalia > Rodentia > Cricetidae > Microtus > Microtus pennsylvanicus. The sequence continues at coordinate 33,896,393 of NC_134583.1, read as the reverse complement.
TCTACAGAATAAAATATCAATATTTCAATGCAGGGAAGGGAGAGAGTATATAAGAAGTCGAGGTTAACAGTGGGAGTTGGGTTATCTCTGACTCTTTTTACTGCTTTGGGGATAATTTTCCTCCTACTGGGTTGACTAATTCAGCCTTACTAGGAAAAATGGTGCCTAATTTTATTTCAACATTATATACCATGTTTGGTTGATATTCCTGAGAAGTCTGACCTTTTCTAAAGAGAAATGGAGGAAGGATGGATAAAGTTTTGGGTGGGAGCAAAGAAGGAAGGGAAAACTTCATTCAGGATTTAATATATACATTTAAAAATATTTAATAATGATATATTATATAAGGGAAAAGTGGTTGTTGAGGGAAGACACAGATTCCTCCTAATTTTTCTTTTGATTTTAATTTGATAACAAAATGGGCTTTGGGTGTCACGAATAAGAAAAGCAAATATGGAAGGGGCACAGAACAACATGCTGTAACAGATCGAAGAAGGCAGTGGAGTTCTGCATAGGGGGTATAATTTTACTGCAGAGAATTGTTCTATATCAGTGGTCCACAATTTTCCTAATTCTACAACCCTTTGATACAGTTCCTCACATTGCAGTGACTCCAACCATAAAATTATTTTCATTGCTACTTTAAAAGTATAATTTTGCTACTGTTATCAATCATAATGTAAATATTTTTGGAGACAGAGGCTTGCCAAAGGGGTCTCAATCTACAGGTTAAAAACTACTGTTCTAGATGATTTTTGAAGCCATTCATTTCTGACCTATTTATAAATAATCAAAAACTGAGCCTTACTAACCCTAGGACTATATGAGATGTGGCAGATAGTAAAGGAAATAGAAGGAAATTGTTGCCGCCATTTGTTCTCTCTCTAATAGCCTGTGTTCATTGCCTCATAATTTAGTTTAGAATAAACACTGGGTGGTAAGTAAAAGTTCTAAGGAAAAGTTTTTAAGGGGATGTCAACAGCATTCAACTCTTTCATTACATGTCTGAATAAGTTTTAATTCAACTTTGCCACTCCAGGCCTTCCTTCTTTCTACGCAAATCGCCAGCTATTTACCATTAACTGAATTTCAGTTATCCATGGTGGGATGTTATTTTTCGTGAGAAAAGAAGACCAAGTAACTGTTTGATTATGGAGTTTAACTGAGAGTTACTCTTATATCATTTTAGAGGGAGCAGAAGTTAGAGTCACAGAAGACATAGTCTGTTTTATAAAATATTACTTTAAAATGGTGGCTTATTGGGTACTGATCCAAAATGGGCATTCATAAGGAAAGCTATAAATATATCATATTAGCAAAATGGTATTTCCATAAACAAAGCAAAAAATTTGCTTTCACGAATAACTCTAGAATTAAAGTAGATCTTAGAGCAAAATACAACAAATACAGTGTTAACCTTCATAAATACGTATTGAAACTTCTCTTGGAGACAGGGCCCTCGGAGAGAACATTGCATGTTAATTAATGTTATGAAGGAGAAGAAGCCACCACAGGAGCTATTAACTTAAGTGTCCCAAATCAGATGCTGGAGATGTCATTGTGAATGTTACAGATGAGGGCTGGGGAGTCTCCCAAGGGAAGCGTCACATGTCTATGGATGCCACCTGCCTCATATATAAACTATTAGTAAACTCTAGATGAGTGTGCACATTTTTATATAAATGCTTGAAGTTGAGATCTCTAAAATATTCAATGTCTATAAAAATTTGTAAGTTAAAATAGTTTTGATATTTTATCAGACTCCAGGAAGAGTGACTAATATTAAGAAAAACAAGTGTTTTGATAATTATTGATGTTTTTGTATACACCTTCATTGGTTCCCCCCTTTTTAAAAAAAAAAACATTTCTATGCATTTAAATTATTTCTTACAAGGACTTTGTAAAAGAGTGCTTGGAACATGTTTTCTATTTCTAACATGACTAGTGATTTGTTGAAACTCCCAGCATGCATATTTAACTTGAAGTATCATTTTTATTATTTTGAATAATAAAAGAAAATTTAAACCCATACACAAAATGAAGAAAATACCCAACAACAAATGCTGATGAAGTTGGTCATTAACTGTTGGTGGGACTACAAACTGGTAGAGACACTCTGGAAATCCAGTTAGAGAGTCCTCAAAAAGTTAAAAATAAATCTGTCACATGACCCAGGTGTTTGACTTCATGGCATATACCCAAAGGACTCACCGTCCTACTCTGCAGATATTTGCTCAGCCATGTCCGTTGCTGATCTATTCACAATAGATAAGAAAAGCAAACCACTTAAAGGGCTTTCAACTGATGAGTGGAAAATGCAGATATGCTAATGCACACAATGGATTGCTATAGCTGTAAAGAAAAATTAAATCATGAAATTTGCAGGTGAGTAAGTGGAGCTAGAAAATGTTAACTGTGGTAACTCAGACCCAGAAAAACAAATTTCAGATATTTGTTCTCAGTTTGTGTTCCTGGTTCCAGTTCTTCATGTTAGTATATAACCTGAAGCTACTACAGAAACTAGATACATAAATGACGGAGGAAGGTCATTGGTAATAAACAAACTGCCTTGGCCCATTTTGATAGGCTATCCCTTAGGTGGGTGGAGTAGGCAGAACAGAATGCTGGGAGGAAGAGAAAGTGAGCTCAGAGGTCATGCTCCCCTCTCCCAGGCAGACGCACGTGATGAAGCAAGCCGCCAGGTCAGACATGCTGAATCTTTCCCTGTAAGACCGGTGCTACACAGTTTATTAGAGATGGGTTGATTGGGATATCAGAATTAGCCAGTAAGGGCTAGAGCTAATGGGCTAAGCAGTGTTTAAAAGAATACAGTGTCTGTGTAATTATTTCGGGGCATAAGCTAGCAGGCAGGGGTGCTGGGGATGCAACCCCGTCGCTCTTATTACTACACATAAAAAGAGATCATATTGGTTGGGAAGGAGCTCTGGAAAATGGAATAGGAGAATACAGGCAATATGGAGTGGAAAATGGGGAAAACCTGGGAATTTAACTGGGGATGGAGCAGGAGAACAATATAGGAGATAAATGAGTTATAACTAGCATTAAAGATTTCTGAAAAGTTTTAAGAAATCATTATCTCACAGATTTGTCTAAAATTATACACACAAAACATATTTGTATGTGTGTCTATGTCTAAATGTATAGTTCAAATGAAGCTTTGCCACTTGGGATAGCAATAGCTCACTCAAGAACTATATCAAACCAAAACTCCAGCACAGGCATAGAGTTGTTGGTCATGGGAGTCCAAGAGATATCCACACAACATTAGCTACTGCTGTGGCCTTTGTTGCCTCCTAGAAGTTAAAGGTAAGTCCTTATTATTGAAGACAGCATTCACTTCTAGCACAGGACTTAGAGGAATTGGGCTGAATTTTTCTGAAAAGCTTTCTCCCTGAGGAATAGATTCCACAACATCAAGAGGTACTAAGCAAGCTGCTAAGGGAGAAAATGAAAAGGATCTACAGTGCCAGACAGCTGCAATGTCTATGAGCTACAACAATGACCAATATTGCAAGACAGCCCCAGAGGCTGAGTAATAGAATTTATATCTTGAAGGCAACTACAGCTGTCTAATTTGACTTAAGGCCCACTCACACCTCATTGCACAAGCTTTTTTTTCAACAGATGGAAACCCTTACAGAAATCTATAACTGGTCAAAATATGGAGAACAGCTGACTGAGCTGTGCTCAAACTATACTGGTATATGGATACATCAAGGTGATGTATCTATAAAACAATCCCTACCCCTAAGGAACCATCTCAAAAGGGAGAAAGATTATAAGAACCACAGGACTAGGATGTTTTCTGACTGGAGCTTACACTCATAAAATCTTAACAACATTCATTTGTGTGTGTGTGTGTGTGTGTGTGTGTGTGTGTGTGTGTGTGTGTGTCTGTGTGTAGAAATAAAATAAAAGAAGACATGAATTTGGGACCATTTGGAGGATATAGACATGGAAGGGATTGGAGCAAGGAGAAGTGATATAATTATACTTTAATAAAATTAATAAAAATGAAGGTGAAAATGCTTGCAATTGGGTGCATTGAGCAATTTTGATCTAAAGAATTATATACAATACTAATATATTTCAATAGTACATAGACAATATTATGAGCTCCTTTGAGCTGATTGCCTATTAGTCACTAAATATTCATGTTATATTCAGTACTGTTATTCTTTTAAAAGTAGATTTATTAAAAACTACTTCATATATATGAATCTACTTTTAATCTCAGCACTTGAGAGACAGAGGCAAGCAGATTTCCATGTACAAAATCAGTCTGATCTATAAGCATTTTTTTAGGCTATCAAGAGCTACAAAGTGAGATACTATCTCAAAAACTAAATTAAAATTAATTATTTAAAGTTTACAATTCATGGATATTTTATTATGACCACAGAATCATCTTCACTATCAATTTTGGAACATTTGTATTACCCACCAAAAGAAATTATATAGCTAACTATTTCCCAATATCTAGCCTGTGTACCCTTTATAAACCTTGCTTATAAAAATAGACTTACACTTTAGATTGTGTTTTAAAAAGTGGAAATCACATAATATATATTCTTTTTGTTTAATTTCTTTCAGACTATTTTCAAAATTTGCCAATGTTGGGGCTTTGTCAGTGCTCTCTGTGAATACTAGTCCTTTGTAATATGCTGTATTAGTGTTCAGCATTGCCACAGCTAAGTTCTACAAATAGGTGTCTTCAAACAACTGAAATGTGCAAATCCAAACTTCTTTGAGATTTTATCTTTTATCAATGAGAATGGCCAAGATCAATAAATAAAAATGACAGCTCATGCTAGTGAGGATGTGAGCTAAGGGGAATGCTCTTCCATTGTTGGTGGGACAGAAACTTGTAGAGACACTATGGAAAACAGTGTGCTACTTCAGGAAACTGAGAACTGATTTACCTCAAGATCCAGATATACCACTCTTGGACATATACTCAAAGGACTCTATATTTTACTACAGAGACATGTGTTATCCATGTTCATTGCTGCTTTATTCATAATAGCCAGAAATTGGAAATAAACCAGATGTCCATCTATGGATGAGCAGATAAAATGTGGCACTTTTACACAATAATCTTTATTTACTCAGCTAAACAAGCAAACAAAATCCCAACTCAACCAAACTAGTTAAAAATAATAAAACAAAAACAAAAGCTCTAAATCATGATATTTGCACATAAATGGATAGAACTATTAAAAAAAACCATCCTGAGTGAGGTAAACCTACCAGGCCATAAAGAGTCAACCTGGACTCTGCCTGGAGCTGGCAAAGGCCCTATCTGTGCCTAGCCAAAAAGGAGCAACCAAGCTGTGTTTTCTGAGTGCCTAGCAACAGGTGCTGTCAGAGGTCTAGCCAATGAGAAATGAGCATGAGTTGTCACCTGGCAACCCATCAGAATGCCTGCATGCTGGGAGGGTATTGTTAAATAAATAAGTCTGCTATAAACCTTCTACCTGACTCTTGGCATCTGTGTTCTTAGACATCATGACTTTCACCCCCTCTTCCAAGGAAGACGTTAGGACCCAGAAATAGTAACCCAGACCCCAAAAGACAGATATGGTATGTATTCACTTATATGTGGAAGGGTTCAATAAGCAGACTAAACTCTTATAACCATGGAGATTAGGTATAGAGTAAGGGAGTGGAGTTGGAGTTGGGGAAGAACTCCCTAGGAAGGGAAAAGAGAATTAATAGCTATGGATTAGGGGAAGAAGGACTGAATTGTAAGAATAAAACAGGGAGATGAGAGAAGGGGAAGGAAGAGAGTATAGGGAAGGTCAGCTTAAACTAAGAGTTAGTTGAGGATTTATATAGAAAACTAATATGGTACAAGCATTTTAAAATGCACCCATTTATGAAAGAAATTTAATAGCAATCTTCAAATGGGAATACCAAAGCACCAAATAGACTTCTCAATTTCATCAAATGAAACCCCAAGTTCCTGGAATAGGTTACATCTAATCGAGTTGTTGAACAAAGGCTGCCATGGAAACCCCCAAACAAGCCAGGCTATTGCCAAGAATGTCGCTCTCCAAAAATGGACATCAAGGCCTACTGCCGAAGACAACATCTGTATAACACAGTGAGTGTGGAGCAGCCACACTGGTGCCTACTCAGAGCCTTCATCCCTACTGACTAGTGTACATGGTACTGAAAGTACCACTTTACCAAAGTCTTCACTCTGGCAAAGGAGAAAGGCAACACCATCTCAGCTGCAAACCATTTCATCTACAATGAAGACCTGCCTACAACGTAGGCTGGTGCAAGAGTGCCTCAAAAGCTGTGAGAACTCTCAACCACTCTCTGTTTGGAATTAAGGCCCACTCCATAAGATGGAACCTGTCTGACACTGTTTGGAAGTACAAGTACCAAGACCAGATAGGCAACGGGCCTAGGGGGAAGGACTGTTCTGTTAATGAACTACAGTAATAAATGACTCCTAATGAAATTTTGCTATAACCATAGGTCAGTGTTTTACTCAGCATCATCAGATGGCTTTTGCTGCAGTAGATGGAAACAAGTATAGAGACCTACAACTAGCTAAGGGCAAAGAGTGAGAAACCTTGGAGTATTCCATCCGAAATGGGATGTCTCTATAAGTTCCCTCCCACAGTGCTTAGAGAAGAGGAGGCAGAAAGGTTGTAAGAGCCAGGAGGAAAGGAAAACATCATCAAGGATATTGACCTGTAGGGTTCTTTCTGCTCTGTCTTACTTGGTTTTGGTACTATTGTCAAAACCATAGAGATCTAGGAACAGGAAGCAGAAAGGTTGTAAGAGCCAATAGGGATCGAGAACACCAAGGAGATGAGGTCTTCTGAACACATCAGGACTGACACAAGTATGAGCTCACAGAGAACATGGCAGCATGCACAGGGTATATACTCAGATCTAAGTCAAATGGAGGCCCAGTGCTCTGGGAAGTAAACACAAGCTCCCATGTCCTATCCAGAAGCTATCTCCAATTGAAAACTGCTTACAGGAGAAAATTTTTCTCCAATAGACTCTCACTGGGCACAAACAAGCACCCATAGGGCCTCCTCAAAGGACCGCCTTTGCCTGCAATGATACCACAAGGACTTCTTAGTGTTCCAGCAGTATTAGTGGTCCATGTTGCTCAGCCAGTCCTTGGTGGAACCTGTGACCCACATGGATGTATGCAGTCTGTGTTGTCTGATGCCTTGGTGATGTCCTTGGGTTTTATTGATATGGGAAGTCCTTCTGCATTTATGTTGCTTTTATTGGTTAATGAATAAAGCTTCTTTCAGTCAGTGGCTTAACAGAGTAAATCCAGGTAGGAAATCCAAACATAGATGGAGAGAGAGAGAGAGAGAGAGAGAGAGAGAGAGAGAGAGAGAGAGAGAGAGACAGAGAGAGACAGAGACAGAGAGAGAGACAGAGAGACAGAGACAGAGAGACAGAGACAGAGACAGAGACAGAGACAGAGAGTAGACAGAGTCATGCAGAAACCATGTAGCCGCCAGAGGATTCAGGTGCTAGAACTTTCCCCGGTAAGCCACTGTCACGTGGCAATACACAGATTAATATAAATGGGTTAATTTGAGATATAAGAGCTAACTAGAAAGACAGTTAAGCTATTGGCCAAACAGTATGGCAAGTAATATAGTTTCTGTGTGATTATTTCCGGTCTGGGCAGCTGGGAATGAATGAGCAGCTTATGTCAAGAGATTGGCACTACAACTTGGGCAAACTACAACCATGTAAAACCTGAGAGAGCTTAGAAAGGAATTCTAGGCACAGAAAAAAAAAACAACAGAATTTAGTGCCACTTCCTGTTAGCTGCATTCTTTTTGGATGGGATTTGTTTGCTGGTGGCAAACAGGAGCACTTCAGCTCCTTTAAGACAGCTCTTCATGACTCAGCCTTGGCAAGGAAGGCTGTGCAGTTTCTTTAGGAGCCAGCTTCCTGGTTCACCAGCACAAACATCTCTGACTCTTTTGGGAGGTTCAGCTATGGAGCATTTAAATGGGGTTTAAGAGCAGAGTACTACAACATGCTTAATGGCAGCATAGACCTGCTGTTTGCCTGAAAACGAGTCTGTGAGCATAGCTTGCCGACCTGGAGCTGAACAGCCCTCCACCATGTTGGACTGGGCAGAGTCAAAAAATTATCAGCCCCCCCCCCAAAAGAAAGCAAAGCAACCTTAGTCCTAGCCATGCCACTTAGCATTTTAAGAAGTGGTCCTGATCAGAAAAGGATTACAGATATGCAATAAAGACAGTTTCAGATGGAAAAGTTGAATAAATGTACATAGCCTTGGGAGAGAGAATAAAAAGAGTAAAGAGACAGTTAAAGTAATATAAAAGAGTACAGAAAGCCATAGATTAAAAGAGTAAAGATAATAAAATAAATATTAAAGTTGTAGAATAAGTAATAGGGTAAAAAAAAATGAGCCACTTAAAGATGGAATATATTCAGAGAGTCTAAATTGTGTATATTATTGTATTTTCTTTGAATTTTTGACTACAGAGAATATTTGATTCTGGGGGCTGCTATGCTAAACACACACACACACACACACACACACACACACATATATATATATATATATATGTATGTATGTATATATTAAAGGTATCATGACTTCAAAATGTGGGTCTAAGGATGTGCTGTTTTGGAAGAGGTTCTGCTTTTGTTTCCACGGAGGATGAGAACCTGTAGATTCCTTCCAGACTAATGTGGTTTGATGAACCAAGGTCCACCAAAAGGCCTACTTAAATCAAAAACTTATTTCATTTCACAAAAAGCAGGAAGCAATTTGGATAGAAAAACACCCAAATTCCCAAAATTGTTTATAAATGTTTCTTTACATTAGAGGAGGATATGACATAAAGATGAGTAATTTGCATTTGTATGGATCTTGGTTTATTGATAAAAATTTAAAGTCAATTTTGTTATATGTATATTTCTGCTCTTGATTAAGGAACTGTGTTTATGCAGCTCATTTAAAATATAATGCATAATTTAAAAATAAAGTTCAATAGATAATCTTCTATAATAGTCAAACTTGTAGTCACGTTATTTCAGTTTTTTAGAAATATAGAGATATATTTCAGTTAGATAGGTAGTCTTCAAATCTTTCAGAAACTGTAAGAATATGGCATTTAAAATGTTTTAAGAACTTAGGATTTTTCATAACAAGAGACAGCATCAATCTCCTGGCAGCATCAATCTACTTTGATGCTGATAATAATGGGCATCAAAGAAGCTCCTTATGGAGTTTGCTAGTCATTTGGGCAATAAACTACTTTTGCCTGGACTGCTTGATGTTATGTGGTATGATCTGGACATGTAGGACCCACATAAAAATGGTTGCTGAACTTGCCTAAAGGTGATATTGTCCTTCAGGGTTCCTGTTTCATAAAAGAGTCTGCCAGACATTCTACAGGACACTGAAGAAAGTGACTGACAAACTGCTAATATAGGCGGAAATGTCTTTGAAATTTCCTGCTTCATGGGAAAGTCTGCTGGATACTATGGGCCTGTAGTCTGAATGCACCTATGTTACAAAAGAACTTGGGTGGCTATCCAAGCAGTAAGATGTCTTTGTCAATTCTAAAGTTTTAGAAGTTGCTTACAATACACTTTCTGTTTACTTAGGTAATATTATATCCTTCTGGAGTTGTTGATGGTGTTGAAGAATGAATAGTTATAATTATAGTTTTCCTTAGTTATGATAAAAGATAAAGTAAATATAAGTATTATAACTGTAATTTTCCTTGATATGTGTTTTGTTATATATAATTTTACTATTTTAAAGTTTAAACCTTTCTTTTTATTTAGAAAGAAAAGGGGAGATGATGTGGAATTCCTTCATATATATATACATATATGTGTGTGTGTGTGTGTATGTGTGTATGTATGTGTGTGTGTTATATATTCCTACTGTATATATGTGTGTGTGTGTGTATGTTGCTCTTACTTGTTAATGAATAAAAAAAAACTGCTTTGGCCTGTGATAGGACAGAGTAGATCTAGGCAGGAAAACTAAACAAAATCCTGGGAGAAAGAAGGTGGAGTGAGTGAGAAGTCATTTAGCTGCCACCGATGGAGACAGATACCCAGGAACTTTATCGCTAAACCACGAGACTTGTGGTAAAATATAAAATCATGTAAATGGGTTAATTTAAGATGTAAGAGCTCGCTGAAAATATGCTTAACCTATTGGCCAAACAGTATTGAAAATAATATAGTTTTTTTTGTGATTATTTTGAGTCTGGGCAGCCGGAAACAAACAAGCAGTCTCTGCCAACACTTTGTTTTCTGGGTGGTCATGCTGATGTGAGTGGCATGTGTAATTGTTAGCCCTTGAGGACCTCTTACTGCCAGGTTCCACCACAGAATACTCTATCAGCTCTAACTGCTAGACCCTGCTCCCACATTACAGAGTAAAAATTCTAATCTCTGGACATGAAATCCCACCAATCTTCCCAACCTGGAAACTTCTACCCTGAAAAGTTTCATCCCCTTCCCAGGAAACTCTATATAAGCCCTGTATCCTGTTCAGTTTTCTACTGTTTCTCTCTGGAGCAGAGGCAGCCACCCTTCTTGATTGTTTGTTTGTTTGTTTTTTTTCCTCTCAATAAATCTCTATGTGAGGTTTCCTGTACAGTGTGATTTACAGGTATTCCTTGGCTCTCACCTGCCAGGATACCTTCCATCCAAGCTGTAATGCTTACAATAACCACCTGAGGCTGTGTTGAGGCTGTGGCCTGTGCAGTCATGGGTGGGTCAGTGGTCCTGATACAGCCAAGATCCATAGTTGATGTCTGTGGCCTGTGTTATCACAGAGGTCAAAGCATACCCATGTGGTCCAGATTGCAGCCTGAAGCTCCCTGAAGGTCCCTGTGCACAGGAGAGTTGGCCCAGCCCTTTGCCAGTCCAAAGTACTTTGGAGCAGGTAGTAGTTCAGGGCACTGGAGGAGAGCTGTTACAGCCAGACATGGCTCTCCTCAGTTGTGAGATTCTCAAATAATCGATAAAAAATAATTGTAAAAAGTGGTGAATTGAGGGTGTCCCAAGAAGACAAGAATGAGCCATTGTCTCTGAAAACTCTGTTTTATAAGTCACCACTCTGTTGGTGCTAACTCCATGGTAGCATCCTCCATGTTCATGGAGTCTCATATAAAGACCTTGATAAAAAGGAAGCATTGTTTTCACCATGTACCAAATTAAAACAAAGCCATTACCATAAGATCAAAAACCAAGTTAAACAATAGTTTTCTAAAATAATCTTTGCTGGTAATCATTATAAACAGTGTCAATTCCTCATGTTATTCCTTTCTGCAGGCTTGATGTGCACTAAAAGCTCTGTTAGACTTTGTTAGGGAACAATGTTCTTTTTCTCAAACTGACAACTTAGCACCTATAAAATACATTCATCCAGATGTTGTTCATAACTATCCTGTCAGCCTGTCAGTCTTGGCTCCTCATTTCAGATTGTATATCTTACCCCAGCCTTGGTGTTTTTGAACTAGGAACTTTGACCGGAGCATGCACCATCTTCCCCAGGCCTCCTGTGCCTGCATGCAAGACACAATCAATACTGGAACAGAATGGAAAGAGTTACCGGACACTCAGTGTCCCATCATGCCGCCCGGCCATATGTATGCAGCTCAGTCCTAACGCAGGTAGCCTCAGGATCTTGGGAACCTGTTAGAGAGCACAAGGTGGGGACTAAAAGGGACTCTGTTCATGCTAGATGACGTCTTCAGTCTGCCTCTCCAGGGGAGGGATTCTCACAGCACTTGGTTATTCAAGCCAGAAACACATGAATATGGCAGTTTATTTCCATCTGTACTCTGCCACAGGGAAGAGGCATGGGGATTAATAGAACTTTTCTTCGTCACTTGGAGTTGCACATATAGATGCCTGTGCCTAGGAAAGCCATGTGGGAAAGCAGAACACAAAGCTGGGTACCAAATTGGACCAGAAAATTTATCAGTCATAAATAGTAAGTCTCAAATAGTGAGAGGACAGATGTGTTCTGAAAGCAGCCTTCCACATTTCCTCAGTAAACTGTCCTCAGTGACTATGCCAGATAAAAATATGTAATGACTTCACGATTTATTGTGATCTACTTTTCAAATATTTTATGCATCTTTAAGGACATTGCTTCTGTCATGGATGAAGTTTGACTGTCTTTGAGCAAGTTGCTGCTCTATGCTCCTCCCTCTCCTGAAGTATCTTTCCCCATTTCCTTTCTTGGATAATTCTCCCTCATCTTATAGTTGTGATGTAGTCATCAACTTTTTTTTCTAAAACATCCCATTAACCATCCCTCCTCAGCCACCACTGGGTGGGTTTCTTCCTGTGTTGGCCTACTACAACACTGCAATATTATTGTCCATTTGTCTCTAAGCAGGGGTTCTATAATGTCGAAACTAGGACACTTTTGAGATTAAAAAGAAGGACAGATAATACCTATAATTTTAGACATTTTGAAAACAAGTATTTGCTGATATATGACTTAGGATGAATAAATGTTTTTAAAACAATACTTTTTCTTACAAAATAACATGGATGTGCTTATTATTACTGAAAAGTTTAGTATAACATAAACCTTTAAAACAACATAAGAAAAATGATTGCCCTTGCAGTATTGATACAGTTTATACAGGTTTGCTAGTGGTGCATGTGTTACTGTATCATTTGTATATACTTGGTGAGAATATGTTTTTGAAGTGCAATTATTTTATTATTTTTTAAACAAAATTTCTTATAATATTCAAAACTGTGATTTTTGTTAAATGGAAAATATTGAAACTTGTTAAGTTTAACTTTTAGTTAATGAAAAAAATAAGTCTTTGTTTGCATAATATTCTTAAGGTTCACCCACACTGAAGCATTTAATAGTATATTCATATGTTGAATAGCACTTTATTATACACATACACCGCAAAAAGCAAGTTTATCAGAAAACATAGATGAGTGATATTCCTGAAAGTGGAAGGTTAGTTGCAATGCACCAGAAAAGGGGGTTGGAAGGGAAGTAGTCCATTGCTCTGGTTTGGGATTTAGCCATGTGTTAATCTGAAAACTGTTCACTGCTTGTGTCTCACACAGTACTGCCTGAAGTTTTTCTAAAAGCCATCCTAATTTATGTTAAGGAAACCATTGATAAAAATATTTCCCTTAAAATATGAAATATCAAGAAGAAGCATTAAATTGTATGGGATTTTTGGACAACAGATGTCAGGCAAATACATAGCAAGAGAATAATTGTCCTCTTTCCCATAGAAATCACACTTCTGCAAGGACAAAAGACTAGCATAATGATCTTTGCACAAACTTTTAAATGACTTCTTGAAGTTATTTTTCAATTATTATGATTTGAGTAGATTAGAGGGAGGAAAGATTCTAAGAGTCAGAGGGAATAGAAGACTCCAAGAAAACATTGGCCACCAAATCAGTTAAGCAGGGATTAAATTAAGAGACTGAAGCATCAAGCACGGGCCTTGCATGGGTCTGCACCAAGTCCTCTGGGTAAATGCTATGGATGTTGGCTTGTTGATTTTGCAGGACTTCTAACAGTGGGCATGGGTGTGTCTCTGACTCTTTCATCTGCTCTAGGGACTCTTTGCCTCCTATTGGTGTGTCTTCACCAGCTTTTGTGCTTATTATGTCTTGTTTTGTCATATTTCATTATCATCTCTAGGAGGTCTGCTTCATCATGAAAGAAAATGGAATAGAGGTAGACCTGGAGAAGAGGGAAAATTGGGGGTACCTTAAAAGAAGTAGAGGGAGCGTCAGCTGTAATTGGGATGTATTGTATGTATGTATTGTATGGTATGTACGTACGTATGTATGTATGTATGTATGTATGTATTGTGTGCATTGTATTGTATGAGAGAAGACTCCATGTCAATAAAAAAAATAAGCAATAAATATTCTAAGGCCCATCTTAACTTCTTCAAATAAAGTCAGTGATCAAGCGTTATCTTAAAACCAATAGCCTAATAAAGATCTTGTTCTCAATAATCGTAATCCATGCCTGAAGCAAGCATTAGCTTAAATTTTATTTTTTTGAATTACAGTTTTAACAATTGATATGATATATACATTAATGTAACAGTGTCCAATTTTTGTCTTTTTTTCTGGAAAAGTTAAGTGGGTTATAATGCATTATTTTATCTTATTCTCATATTATCAATTTTACAGAGATGTGATTAGATCCATCAGAGGCAGATAAGGTCCCCTGGAAAGCTGACTGAGAAATATAGGTCAGTGTCAGCGTATCCAGGAGTGCTGCCGCTGAGACTGGAAAGCTCTTCCTCTCCTCGCCCCTCCTTTTCTCCCCTCTTGTCTCTCCCCCTTCTCTGTATAGTTGTGTGTGTGTGTGTGTATTCTCATGTGTGCGTGTGTATATAAAGACCAGAAGACATTCACTTTTCACCCACCCTTTAAAGCTACCCACCTTTTATTTATAAGATGGGATCATTCAGTGCATCTGGTGCTTGCTGGTACACTGACTAGGCTAGACTGGCTGAATAATGGACCTCAGGAATCCTCCTGTCTTTATCTCCCTGATGTTGGCACTGTAAGTGCCACCTGGCTTTTTGCATGGGTGCTAGGGATCAAACTCAGGTTCCTGTTCCTATACTTTTATGGCATGTGTACTTTACTAACTGAGAAAAATCCCCAGACCCACCCCAGGGGCTACAGAGTTTTAAATTTACCTTCCCCAGTCCCATCCTGAAGTTTCAGAATTTTTAGTTTATGAAGTAAACTGTCTGAGAGAGATGAGAGCAGAGCAGATAAACTTAGATAGAAGCTAAGCACAGAAGCCACACATATACAACAGATGACTCAAAGAGTGGCCAGAGAGCCGGATATTTTTCTGTTTTTAAACAAAGGACTAGCTAGGGCTTGGCCTTCTGCAGGGGAGGTAGATGGTGCAGGCCACAGAAGGGTGAGAGGAGGCTATACTCTGGAAGTTGACAATGTTTTGCTATGCTGTCTTCCAGTAACAGACTCTTGAGGTCACTGCCACCACCCCACCACCCGCGGGTACATGTCCTAAAGAGAAAGCAGCACAACCACAGAGCAGGCTTCTTCTGCATCTGCCATTCACGGATTTAGGAGGGGGACTGATATGGCAGTCACTCCTGTGCCTGCTAAGGTCTGCATTTTCTCCGAATAATCAACTTGAAATATACCAGGAAATGTACTTGGGATGTCATGTTTTGTTCTTCCATGGTATCAACACATAAGAAAGGAGGAAGTAAAACTGGGCAGACATAGAGCTGAGTTTTATGCAATATCTTTGAAAGATACAATCGAGCCTAGGGGGAATTCCAAGAGTGACAAGCCCTTCACAGTAGCCTTAAGTTGTGGGAAGAAGACTTCTCCTTCATCAGACTTTGGATGTGAGGCATGGACACTGGCCAGGACAGTGCTCTCCAGACCAGACAAACACTGTGGCAGAGTGGACAGACAGCTGAAGGCTGTCTGATAACAGCCCTTCCAACAGCTGGAGAAACAAGACCCTTATCCTTACAGGGCCTTGGGGCTATATATTATAGTATCGATGACAGTCATTGGCTACAGCTTCATTAACTTCAGTAAAGCATAAATAATTCTCTTTAAAAGACTTATCATTTTTAAATAATAGGAAGCAAATTTTAACTAAGATTCTGACTCAAATCATATCTTGGTCATGGGCTGAATGTGATGTTTATTTAAAATGTATAAACTGCTGAGACCTTCTTTTTAAATATATAAAGTGACATAGATTACATTTGTCCTTTTTAAATTATAGTATCTATAAATACTAGTGTGTGTGTGTGTGTGTGTGTGTGTGTGTGTATGTGTGTGTATGGTATTCAGCCCTCCACTAAAGAAAAGAAATCACAAGCACATTGCTAAATGATCCCTCTGTCATTTTCCGCTAAGCCAAAGAAGACTGTCAGAGGCGTTGCTGCAGTTTTTCTATTGCTACAGAATAGATCACTATAAACTTAGTGCCACCCATTCCCTTTATCATTTGAGTTCCACAGCCCCAATGTCCACAGGGCTCTGTGGACTTCTCAGTCAGAGTGTCACAAGAACGAAATTGATGTGCTATCTGATCTGGAGGCTCCTATGTATGACCCATGAGGTTTTTCTTTCAACCTCATTAAGCTGTTGATAGAATTTAGCCACTCGTAGTTGTAGGGTTGAGGCTCTTGGGTATACTCTAGATTCTTGATAGATTGCTCTGGTAGGGAGGTCATCTCTTATGTGTCGCTGTAACAAAATGCTTGAGATGATGGACTTGAAAGAAGAAATGCTTCTTTGACCTCAGTATTGGTCGATCAGTTCTGGCCAGGCAACCTCACTGATTGGGGATCTGTGGTGTGGAAGGAGAGCATGACAGGAATGGATGGTAGAAACCACATGGTATCCAGGATATGTAAGAAAGGAAGAGGACACTATCATAGTCCCGCATTCTCTTCAAGGGAAATTTCACATAATCTAAATACTCTTTCTTCCTACCTAGCCCAGTCTCATAAGAGATCTACAGCCTTCCAACAGGAATGCAGGATAGGGCAAAAGTATTTAACAGCATGGATCTTGAAAGAACTGTTATCAAAGCCATGGTAACTCCCATTGGACAAAATGATGAAAAAACATATGAAGAGTGGAATAATGGAAAGGATCTACCTGAAGTCACCTTCTAGAGCCCAGAAGCAGGATAGGAAGCCTATACTGTATGTCGAGCAGGACCGCCAAGTCATCACTCATGAAATTTATTTCTGAAAGTAGAGAAACATGCATGTCAGAAATATTTGAGGCTAATATATCTTCTAATGAGGAAAAAAATTATCTGTCATATTAACAAAGTTGTTCCAGGAAATTATCATTTCATTTTAATATTTGCTACAGCTAATTTTCTAGAGGAAAATTCTAAGTAAGCATGTGACAAGACAGACTCATTTCAAATATATTTAAAATAATGCACACCCCTTAATGAATTTGGGACAGAAAATGTATTTCAGATTTCTAACACTAAATTATTATACAAATCATACTGAATTCAACATCAAAATGATAAAGAATACTTCATTTAAAAAAGGCAAAGCTGGACATAAGCTTAATCACCATCACAAGTACAATTAAATATTTGTGTATACCCTGTGACCTTTTTCTATGGTCAGTGAAAACTGTTTTCTTTTTCTTTTGTATGGGTATGTTTCTGGTCTATTTATATGTGTGTTTACATGTTCATCTATGTAGACTTGTGTGTGTGATGTGTGCAGACACATATGGATGTGTGTGGGTATGCATGTAAAGGTCAAGGATTGATGTCAAGCAATTTCCTTGATCTTAAAACCTTATACATGGAGGCATTGCCTCTCACAGAGCCTAATGCTGACCAGTGTAGCTAATCCAGCTAGCCATCGGGTTCTCAGGCATGTCTATCTGTCTCATAAGTGCTGGAATTGCAGGTGGGCCACCATATCTGCTAGGCATGTATTATGCTTGCAGAGGACCTGAACATGGGCCCTCATACTTGCATGGCATGTGCTTTATCCACTGGGCTTTCTCTCTATCTTTATATTCCCTCTTAATTTTACCAGGAGTCTGATGTGAGATGACTGCCCTGACTAATTGAGGAGAGATGGTGAAAGTTAATTGACAAGCCCTTTCTGAAGCATTTATTTTATACAAAACCCACACTTCTCTTCGTGTGTGTATATTGATGGCTGTTCCTGGTTTTTTGCATATATGAGCAGTATTGTGATTAAATTTTCTATATATTTTAACACCTTTAGCAATCTTCATGATGCTGTCCAAGGCTACTGGAGCTACAAAAGAGTACCTCATCATAAGTAAGTGCTCATTCTCTCTTGCAAAGGATACACTGACCCAAAACCTAAGACTCCAGGATTATAACTGCAAAGTAAGCATGCTCAGAGCTGCTGGGAGCTCTGGAAAAAGCAGAGATCACATCAGTGCTTGTATCATGCTCCAGTTACCAACACTGATGTCTCATTCCCTAGAATTCCTTCCTAACCAAGGCACCTGGTCCAGACCTCCCCCGTCCAGCAGAGATATTTCTGTGTGAAGAAAGACCATACTTGTAATCCTTTCTTCCCAAGTATTTCTCTAGATTTTATGTAAAATTTCACACTCATGCACATGCATGCATGTACATACACACTTGTATGTATATACACACATATACACATAAACACCCAAAACAAGGACAGTTCCTATAGAAAAATGGCAGTCATCTTTTCATTAAAAAGGAATTCTTATTTGAACCTGTTCTGGAGCATCTTATGGCAGAATGGTTTATAATTTCATGAATAAATAGAATCATTCAAGTGATGTAGTGAAAATGAGCCCTGTAGAGATTCACAATGCTCTATTCACATAGAGAAGATATTTATATACCCTTCAACTTGGCCCCCTCAAAAACTACCTTATACAATATAATTAATTATATCTAACATATTTTAAGCCCAGTCTCAATTAAAATCAGATTATAAACATTTATATTAATTTACACAATAGAAAATAGTGAGCATAAGTGGGATCAGAAATGAGAATGACTACATACAGGTAGAACTTAATGACTATGGCGATTTTGAACTCTTATAGTTCACCAAGTTTCTTGATAATAGGAAAAATACATTCCTTTCCCGCCTCAAGAGAGTTATCCTTGATGTTATTGAAAGTAGTTGCCTTGTTGGCACTGCAGGTTTTCTTCTAGAGAATTCAGTTTCATGATCCCAATATTCTTCTGAATCTATAATTAGACTTTCGTCCCCATGGTATTCCAAGGTCTTTAAGCAGACTGAAGTCCCAGAAGACTTCACTGTATACAGTAGAAAATGAAACTGACAAAAAGAAAATCATCATGATCTTTCCAATATACACTTTAGAACTTAGAAAATGGGTCTAGAGGTGTATTTTAAGAACTTGACAAATGGTAGAAGGAATACAAAATTTAAGGCTGTCTTTTTATATGACCTCATTAATTCTGATGTCCTTTAAAAATGTCTGGAAATTTATTTTATTTGTTGACTAAAAAAATATGCAAACAAGGCTTATACCCAATTTGTTTGGAATGTCAGGATTACCTTGACCCTACAAAGGAAAGTGTCTGAATATCAGAGGTGGTAAAATGAGAATGCATTTATTACCATGTCAGTCCTGTTCATCCAATCAGGGCAGTATAGAGAATACAAATAACTTCTATACCAATGGTGAGGACCAAATTTGTGATGCTTACTTTTGAAATATAAAGAACATCCTAGCATTATCAGGTGATATGCATTTATTTTTCTCAGTCAATTTGAAATTATAACAGCAACTAATAATTTTAAAAGGGAAAGTGTGGTCAAGTGGTATTAGGAGCTCATTAAAACCGGCTGTATATAAGTTACTGTAATGAACAACAGAGCCAAACGACTATTGGAATAATCTAATTTCAAGAGACGTATAGCCTTAACAATTAATCATGCTATTCTAGAAGCCATCTATTAAGCTCTTATTGTTGTGCCTAAGTGAAGATATTCCAGGTCTAGTAAACACAAACTTAATTTTGATCTCAAAACATACAAGTATAGCACCTCAGCCAGTGCCCATATAGGGAAATTAAAGTCATAGAGTCTAATTGATAAAGAAGAAGGTTGGCTGGGTTCCTCTGAGAAAGAACCACACTACATCACCAAAAATTCATATAGTTGATCTTTCTTCTAGGCTTCGTCAGAGATACCCACGGCTTTAGCACACCATGATTGAGCTTATGGGGAAGAAAAATAGCCCCACTGTGGGGAATTATTACATCCTGTCTCTAAAACAGCACTAGTTTCAGGACACCCACCATGTCACGAAGGTCTACAAGTGAAAGCAGGGTCATGTGGCAGTTCAATGAGGGATAGAACTTCCATTTAGTCCTGTCTCACAATGTATTGGTGTGTGTCCAAATCTGTCCTGATATTGTTTCTAGAATTCATAATTAGGTATAACATTCAGAATTTAACAAAATGTTTATATTGGTTCTCTGAACTATAGAATAAAGGATGTTATGCAATGAGAGACCAAGCAAAAAACATAATAACCACTTCTTTTGGAGAAAACAAGAAACAAAAGAAATCCTGCAACCCAGAAAAAAATGAGACCTGAGGACACTTACTTTACACCAGAGCCAGTTTAATTTTGGCCTCTGCACAAAATCTGGAACAATGGAAATGAGAATGGATTGCTGTAAACTACTGAGTTCTGACTACAACCTCAGCCACTATTCCAAGTTTAATTTTATTGCTTGAACAAATTAATATTTTCTGTTGTATCTCATATGTGTTATTTACTTGTAAATTATTCTTCTTTTCCTGTGTATATTAATAAAGACATACAGAAACAGTTTTTTTCCAACTGAAAAAGCTAAAAATGTACTTTCACTGTCCTGTGTATTAAGACATATGTTCTTTAGTTTCATATAATAGGCACAGTGACTGTGGATTTCACACTGCTCTGTCACACTGATGATATTAGGTTGATAGAGATTTAATGATGGCTATTGAGTACCAGTCTAATTCACTCTCAGGGTTCAGAGAGAACGTTATGGCAAGTGAGATGCTTGGGATCTGAGGGTAGCAAATGAATCTTTTACTATGTACTTTTTCATGCCCATTTCTTTATTCTTCTCTTTCTGTTCTAATTCTCCTGTCCTACTTCTAACTTTTTCTTGTTTCTTCTCCTAGCTTATTACTCTTCTATTCTAAAAACTCCTTTCCTTCATGAGCCTTGAAGTGATAAATAAATTACAAGAGTTACCTTCTCATTGGTGAAAATTACATTCCTATGGGAAGTGATTAGAGAGCTGAGTGTTGCTATGGCTTTATAAGGTCCCAAGGCCATTGGAGCAAGACTGCAACCAGATAAGGGGGACACAGTGAGATAAGCTTTGAGACATAGGTCTTTGTAAGTAGACTGGAAAGTGAAAAGTTGGCATGCTTTCCTTTAGAAACCTTGGTTGGACATCTGCAGCTCTGACCTTGGACATAGATGTAAGTTTTCAAACTTATGATCTGTTTGCAAAAAGTCTTTCGTCTAGTTTGACTTGTTCTGAATTGAAAGTGAGCTAATTATATGCAGTTAGTCGGAGCAAAAGAACAAGACAGACTCTTATAGTGTCTACAGTCTTTGTAGGACAAATAGACCCAGTCATGAAGCATGTCTCAGTATATATTCTATATATCAAAACTGTATAGCTAAATGAAAGGTCATCTTCTTGACCATCCACAGATATATGTGCTCAGTAGATGGAATATTTGCATGAGATAAACACGCAAGCAGTGGTAAAGTACCCACTTCATTAGGGAAGAAATGAAGTTCCAAGGGAAGAGATGAAGTGACTTATGAGAGAAATTACAGACAGGAGAGATTATTTTCCACAGCCAGTAACTCCATGAACTTTTTAGGTGGGACTGCCTATCAGGGAATCGCTCATCTGGTAGGTTGGCCTGTTGAACACTAGTTATTACTTGTTGTATCTCTCATGGCCTCTAACAGATATTAGAGAAGAAAATAGTGCGCCCTTTCTCTCTCTCTCTCTCTCTTTCTCTCTCTCTCTCTCTCTCTCTCTCTCTAGCTCTCTAGCTCTCTAGCTCTCTCTCTCTTTTCCACCCTCCCCCCACTGTTGTTTCAAAGGTTTGGAAATACATTTCAAGGGAACACAGAAATCTTCCATCTCAGCTGGAACTCTCGGGTTCTAATAATGAGTAGCAGGACTATGGTGGAGAATGAGATTTTGTATCAGGCTTTCCCAGCAGTAAGAAAAAGGACAGTGTAACAAGCTTACAGTTTGGAAGTGGCAAATTGCTGTTTGGAACACTCTACACTGATCCACATACTTAGTGATCTAAAATACCTCCCTCTCTTTCTCCCCTCCCCTCCCCCCCCAGTGTGTGTGTGAAAAACACAAGAAAACAACTTGCTATCATTATAAATGGAAGTTACAGCCATATGACCACTTGCAAAAATCAGGACTGTAATAATTACAAGCATTGCTTCTTTGTCTCATTTAAAAAACCTTAATTATAGTAAATGGATATATTAGTTTCTTTTCTCATTATTGCAACACAATAAGTCCATAAGGATTTACTAAAGGGAAAAGGATTTGTTTTTGTCTCACAGTTTGAGAATGTACATGATGAAAATTTTCTAATGTTACTAGCTTACAGCTAAGACTTTTCATTTCCTTACACTTAAATTAGTAGTCATACTGGAGGTAGAATGAGCCTATAACCATTATAGCCGGCACTGAGTGACCCACTGCCTCCAGTTAGACTCTACTCTACAACCTCCATAAACTATGTTATCAGATGGGAGGCATTTATTTAGATACCTGAGTCTGTAGTGGGCATTTCATCCTCAAACCGGAGCATTTTGTCCATGGCCTCCACAAGCTAATGGTAACTCCTAACAAAACGTAAATCCAATCTCAATTCAAATGTCTCTGTAATCTTAGCAATCCCCATAGTTTCAAATTTCTAACATCCAACGCCTATTCTAAGACGTTAGCTGTGAAACCTATTAAAATTAATTAAATATTCACAATATGAAGCTGGCCAGATTAAACAATCCTACTTGAAAAAGATGGGATATGGGTATTGCAGGGAAGTATGGGACCAAAGAAAGATTAAGATTAATACGCAACAGGACAATCACCAAATCTTACAACTCCAAGTCCAGGACTCAACAATCTTTAGACTCCAACAAGATAAGCTGTCCTACCCACACACCCTACTCTCTGAAGCAGCCTATATCTCTCTCCTGAGCTGGCTCTGTACGCTTATAGCTCATTGGCATCCTGGGTTTCGGCATCTTCAGCAACCTGAGATCTTTGTTGAAATCTTGAATTCAATTTCACTGCTCACCTAGTCACTATTTCAGGGATTCTTAGGGAATCTGACCATACTACACATTACTTATAGTTTTCAATATCTCTGGAACTTTGGAGCAACACCTCATGACTCCATGGCTCCTACATTGTTCATGGCTCTAAACCAGTACTATATAGATGCTGCTATACGGATGCTGCTGCCATGTTCTGCTATAGGCTCATGATGTGTCCTGACCACTCTTTACAAGAGCAACAGTGGCTACAAGAGCCCTATATGAATCGGGATTTCTAAACTTGGGAAACCTCCTCCCTAGAAGTTCATTTTAAACAGATAACTTTTATATCACTTTATTCAGGCATTATAATTTCATTGAGTATTAATCATTTAATGAGTTTTCAGTTTTACACCTGGAAACCTTTCACAGGCACTGACATTCCATTGAGGCACTTTTCTTTCATCCCGGTTTAAAGTATGTGGTCTCTCTTTAATGTCACCATCTACTCAGCAATCAGAGCGGTTTCTCACCTACACCTAGACTGGGCATTTAACACTTCAGCCATGCTCACATGTTTTTTGACATACTGTATATTTTTAAGATCGTTCTGTTCCACTTTTCTTCTCACTAAAAATCTAGTTGAACCCAGTGAGCAATAACCATGCAACAGCCTGAATGGTAGGCAAAGATAGAAGTTTCCTCTGTGAACAACAAAGTAATCCGTCGTTGTTGTTTTAATTCAACCTCATCCTGATTTTCATGGCAAGTAGAATATAGTCACTAGTGTGCTTGAATATAATATTATTGATGCCCTGTCTACTTTCAAATTAACTTCTTGATCCCCTCTAAAGCCTCATGAACATATTTTTCCTGACTTCATATTTATTGGCATTCTAGTTTCCCACAGCCAGAATTGCCTGTGAAACATTGTGCATTTACCCTGCCTGTAGCTCGTTGCTTTAAAATATTACATATTTCCACCAATCAAACCAGCTCTAGTTTCTGTGTACTGTTTGGTTATCTTTATCATAGAAAACCACCCCATTTTTCTGTAACAATTTTATGTATTAGTTACTTTGGCTGCTACTGTAACACACAAGACAGAGGTACCAGTCTGGAAATTTTCACATTGCTATGGACCAGGAAACAGAGAGCTCAGCCCAGAAGTGGGACTGAGCTATGACCTCTAAAGCTGGCTTCCTGTGACCAACTTCTCCCAACTAAACCCTATTACCTAAAGTTCCACCCCTCTCCCCAAATAGTAGCACCAACTGGAAGCAAGTGTTTAAACTTATAACACTGAATACTTTTGGTTGTGCTGTTTAGTCTTAATGTCTTAATTACCTGCACATAAACTATCAAATAAAAGTGAATAGCACATAAGGACTTTGAATCCTCTTCTGCCAAAGCATATTAATATGCTAATAAAATAGTAGTATCATATTAAGGGCAAGTTTATTTTTTTTCCTATTATTTAAAGTTTACATATGAGTTAAGAACATACGTATTGGTGTGAAATTGATGAACAAATGCTGATAGTGACTTCGATGTATCAACTTGGCTAGATTTCAGCTTCTAGCTATTCAAATATTATTCTGTATGTGTCGATAGACATAAGAAAGTTGTCATTTAAGACTGAATCTATACAATGAAGAAAACTAAATATTTAAAATCTTTATTAATGACATACTCATTAAATACTAGATAAATTTACAAATGAATCTATATGTTTCAGGGAATTTCTTTACTAGAAGACTTTTAATCACTGATAAATCCCCAATAGTCAAGGGTCATATATTCCATTTTTTACATGTTCAGTTTTAATAACCTATTTCTAGGATATTAATAGAATAATAACAGGTTATCAATTCATTTCTCTTAGATCCCTCCAATTTTGTTATATTATTGTCCTTAATAATCTATGATCCTTTATCTTTCTCTAGAATCATTTATAATACTTTTTATTTATAATTTTGCATTTATAACTTTTCTTAATCTAGCAAATAATTTATCTGTTGTAAATATCTAGAATTCAAGTTAAAACCTCCTATTTGCTGTGTAGTATGGGTAAAATTAAAAATTATACATACATATGTACACATACTGGACAGGATGTGAAAAGAGGGAACATTAGTGTATGATGGGTAAAAATATAAATTGAGATTGTCACTATGGAAAACAATATGAAATTCCTTCAAAAATTAAAGTATAATAAGCATTATATCAATCAATTGAACTTGGTAATATATTCAAATGAGTCAAAATCAGCCTCTTGAAGAGACAAAAGCACTCCTGTATTCATGTTAGCGTTTTCCTGATGTGAGATTTCCCTCTGTATGCTGTGAATACCATTTGTTAATAAAGAAACTGTCTTAGGCCTGCACAAGGCAGAACTTAGGTAGGCTGGGAAAACTAAACTGGGAGAAAGAAGGTGAAGTCAGAGAGAGGCCATATAACCCAACCAGAGACAGATGCTGCAATAAGCCACAGCCTTGTGGCAATACACAGATTAATGGAGATTGGTTAATTTGGAATATAAGAGTTATCTAGAAATACACTTAAGCTATTGGTCAGACAGTATTGCAAATAATATAGTTTTGGTGTGGTTATTTCAGGGCTGAGCAACCGGGAACAAACAAGGGGCCTCTACAACATATTAGCTTGCAAGCGTGAGACAAGAATTTCCATATAAAGTCTAAGAAAGTTAAAGGGCTTCTAGACCCACAAAAATGAGAGCCAAGCACATTCTTAGTAACATCATTATTTCAGATAGGCTTTCTTTGCAAGAGAAGTGCAGTAAAAACTGCATGGCTTATTTAAAACAAAGTGGTGGCTTTCTGGTTCACTAGCACAAATGGCTATAACTCTTTCAGGAGCTCTGCTATGGAGAATTTAAATGGGTTCTGTGAGCAGAGTGCTACAACTTGCTTAATGGCAACATAGAGCCATCATGTTCCTAAAAATGGGGCAATGTGCATGGCTCTTAGAGGCACCAAACATACTTCCACCATGTTGGAATGGGCAGAGCAAGCAGGCATGGCTGCATTGTCCCTAGCCATGCCTGCTTAGCATTAAAAAAAAAACTTCTGGTCAGAAAATAATTACAAATATGCAATCAAAATAATTCAGATTTTTTAAAAATCCCTCTAAAAAGATCACAGTGTTATAAATGTACGTAGTCTTGGAAGAGAGAAGAAAAAGAATATGGACAGTAATAAAAAGAAGCAAATGTTTTAAAAAAAATAAGGTAAAGTCTTTAAAACGACAAAGTACAGTCATAGATTATAAGGAGTAAAGAAAAATAAGCCACATAAAGGTAGAATATACACAGAGAGTCTAGATTATGTATACTACTGTGTTTTCTTTGAATTTTTTTTTACTGGAGAGAGACATTTGATTCTGGGGACTACTAAGATAAGCCAACATATATACTTTAAAGGTATCTTGATTTCAAAATATGGGTTTAAGGATATGTTGCTTTGGAAAAGAAGTTCTTCTTTTGTTTCCACAGAAGATTAGAACCTGTAGATTAATGACCAAGACCCCTTGAAAGGTTGCTGTGAATACCCCTCAAAATACTTTGCACAACAAAAGGCAGGAAGCAGTTTGGAGAGAACCATATCCATATTCCCAAATATTGTTTAAAAAAGGTTTGCTTATATTTAAAGGGGGGTATGCTATAGAAATTTGCATTGGTATGAATCTTGGTTTATTGATACAAATTTAAAATATATTTCTAGAGATTTCCTGTTAAAAAAGTTCTCACCACCAGTTCAGCCTGCTCAGGCGCTGGGACCGAACCCGAATCGGGAGGGCAAAGGGGAGGGCGGTAGTTCCTTTGCCTCCATAGCCTGCCTGCAGCAAGCAGGGTGGGCCCTTTGTTTGCAAGCTACCCAAGCAGCACGGAGTTTCAATCTGGGCACCGGGAGAGACATCATTGGGGTAAGTGAGTGCAGCGCAACTGAGAACAGGGAACTCAGACGTTCCTCATCCTTCCTACACTTCCTGGTCATCCTGCAGGGGCTATACTGCCCGATACCTCCTCTCTCTTCCTATCCCATCCAGCCTACATCCAGAACCCCCCACCCCTGTCTCCCTCCCTCCATGCCCTCTTTGGTGGCATAGCACCTCCCAGTTCACCCTGCTTGAGCGCTGGGACCAAATTCGAATCGGGAGGGCATAGGGGAGTGCGGTAGTTCCTTTGTCTCCACAGCATGCCTGCAGCAAGCAGGGTGGGCCCTTGGTTTGCGAGCTACCCAAGCAGCACATAGATCCAATCTGGACACCAGGAGAACCATCACTGGGGAGTGACATCACTGGGAGGGTACATCAGTGGGCAAGAAGACCTGATCCTGTAAAAGAAGATCCATAGGTGAGTAATCAGAGGAAGAGATGGGCAGGCGCCAATGCAAGAATTCACCCAACAATCTGAAAAACAACATGAAACTACCAGATCCCAGCGACCTCACAACAGAAGGACATGAACGCCTTAATCAAGAAGAAGTAGAAAAAACTGACTTTATGAAAGTGATAGAGGCCCTTAAACAGCATATAAAAAATGCCCTTATAGAAATGGATGAGAAGTATAACAGAAAGTTTGAGGATTTGAGTAAATCAGTGAATGATACCCTAGAAAACCAAGGAAAAACAATCAAGCAGATAATGGAAACAGTTCAAGACTTGAAAACTGAAATGGAGGCAAAGAAGAAAACACAAACAGAGGGCCGGCTGGACATGGAAAATCTGGGTAAATGAATAGAGACTACAGAAACAAGCATAACCAGCAGAATACAAGAGATAGAAGAAAGAATCTCAGATTATGAAGATAACATAGAGAAAATAAATGCACTGATCAAAGAAGCAGCAAGTCCAACAAACTCTCATCACAAAACATTCAGGAAATATGGGACACAATAAAAAGACCAAACCTAAGAATAATTGGAGTAGAAGAAGGAGAAGAAGTGCAGCTCAACAGTCCAGAAAATATACTTAATAAAATTATAGAAGAAAACTTTCCCAACCTGAAGAAAGATGTACCTATGAAGGTTCAAGAAGCATACAGAACACCGAATATGCTGGATCAAAAAAAAAAGCATCCCCTCACCATATAATAATCAAAACACAGAGCATACAGAATCAAGAAAGAATATTAAGAGCCGCAAAGGAAAAAGGCCAAGTTACTTATAAAGGTAAACCTATCAGACTTACACCTGACTTCTCTATGGAAATCATGAAAGCCAGAAGGTCCTGGATAGATGTACTGCAAAAACTAAGAGACCATGGATGCATGCCCAGACTACTAAACCCAACCAAGCTTTCATTCACTATAAATGGAGAAAACAAAATTTTCCAGGATAAAAACAAATTTTAACAATACGTAGCCACAAATCCAGCCTTACAGAAAATAATGGAAAGAAAATCATTAACCAAGGAGTCCAACAATGACCACAATAACTCAGACATCTAGAGACCCTTCACCAGCATAACTCAAAGAAGGGAAACACACAAACCCTACTACTAAAAAAGTGACCGGAGTTAACAACCACTGGTCATTAATATCACTTAATGTCAATGGACTCAACTCACCTATGAAAAGGCACAGGCTAAGAGATTGGATACGAAAACAGGATCCAACATTCTGCTGTTTACAAGAAACACACCTCAAAAACAAAGACAGGCACCTAATCAGAGTAAAGGGCTGGGAAAAGGCTTATCAAGCAAATGGACCTAAGAAACAAGCAGGTGTGGCCATACTAATTTCTAACAAAGTTGACTTCAAACATAAATCAATCAGAAGAGATGGAGAGGGACATTTTATACTCATAACAGGAACAATACATCAGGACGATGTCTCAAACCTGAATATCTATACCCCTAATAGAAAAGCACCCACGTACGTAAAAAAAAAAAAAAAAAACATTACTAAAACTCAAGGCAGCCATCAAACCACACACACTAATAGTAGGAGACTTCAACACTCCTCTCTCACCAATGGACAGGTCAATCAGACAGAAACCTAACAGAGAAATTAGAGAATTAATGGAGGAAATGAAGCAAATGGACTTAACAGACATCTATAGATTATTCCACCCAAAGAGGAAAGAATATACCTTCTTCTCTGCAGCTCATGGAACCTTCTAGAAAATTGACCACATACTCGGAAACAAAGCTAACTTATACAGTTACAAAAAAAATATTAGTAACCACCTGTATCTTATCAGATCACCATGAATTAAACTTAGAATTCAACAACAATGCTACCCCCAGAAAGCCTACAAACTCATGGAAACTGAACAGTCAACTAATAAACCATACCTGGATTAAGGAAGAAATAAAGAAAGAAATTAAAGTCTTCCTTGAATTCAATGAAAATAAAGAAACAACATACTCAAACGTATGGGACACTATGAAAGCAGTCCTAAGAGGAAAGTTCATAGCACTAAGTGCCCACTTAAATAAAACAGAGAAAGCACATATTGGAGACTGAACAGCCCATCTGAAAGCTCTTGAAAAAAAAAAGAAGCAGACTCACCTAGGAGAAATAGAAGACTGGAAATAATCAAACTGAGGGCTGAAATCAACAAATTGGAAACACAGAAAACAATCCAAAGAATCAATCAACCAAAAACCTGGTTCCTGGAGAAAATCAACAAGATTGATAAACCCCTATCTAAACTCATCAAATGGCAGAAAGAGAATACGCAAATTAATAAGATCAGAAATGAAAAGGGGGACATAACCACAGACACAGAGGAAATTCAGAGAATCATTAGATCTTACTACAAAAGCCTGTATAACACAAAACTGGAAAATGTAAAAGAAATGGACACTTTTTAAGATAAATACCATTTACCAAAGTTAAACCAGGACCAGGTGAACAATCTAAACAGACCTGTTGGTCGCGAAGAATTAGAAGCTGTTATCAAAAACCTCCCTACCAAAAAAAGCCCAGGACCAGATGGTTTCAATGAGGAATTCTACCAGAACTTCCAAGAAGAGCTAATACCTATACTCCTTAATGTATTTCACAATATAGAAACAGAAGGGTCATTGCCAAATTCCTTTTATGAAGCTACAGTTACACTGATACCAAAACCACACAAAGACTAAACCAGGAAAGAGAATTACAAGCCAATCTCACTCATGAGCATCGACGCAAAAATCCTCAACAAAATACTGGCAAACCGAATCCAAGAACACATCAGAAAAATTATCCATTATGATCAAGTAGGCTTCATCCCAGATATGCAGGGCTGGTTCAACATATGAAAATTTATCAATGTAATCCATCATATAAATAAACTGAAAGAAAAAACCATATGATCATTTCATTAGATGCTGAAAAAGCATTTGACAAAATTCAACACCCATTTATGATAAAAGTATTGGAGAGATTGGGGATACAAGGGTCATACCTAAATATAATAAAAGCTACATACAGCAAGCAGACAGCTAACAACAAATTAAACGGAGAGAAACTCAAAGTCATCCCACTAAACTCAGGAACATGAAAAGGCTGTCCACTCTCGCCATACCTCTTCAATATAGTGCTTGAAGTTCTAGCAATAGCAATAAGAAAACATAATGGGATCAAGGGGATTCGAATTGGAAAGGAAGAAGTGAAACTTTCGTTATTTGCAGATGATATGATAGTCCACATAAGCGACCCCCAAAACTCCACCAAAGATCTTTCACAGCTGATAAACACCTTTAGTAATGTGGCAGGATACAAGATCAACTCCAAAAAATCAGTCGCCCTCTTATACACAAAGGATATGAAAGCAGAGAGGGAAATCAGAGAAGCTTCACCATTCATGATAGCCACAAACAGCATAAAATATCTTGGGGTAAATCTAACCAAGGAAGTGAAAGATCTATTTGACAAGAACTTTAAGGCATTGAAGAAAGAAATTGAAGAGGATACCAGAAAATGGATAGACCTCCCTTGCTCTTGGATTGGGAGGATCAACATAGTAAAAATGGCAATTCTACCAAAGGCAATTTATAGATTCAATGCAATCCCCATCAAGATCCCATAAAATTCTTCACAGATCTGGAGAGGACAATAATCAACTTTATATGCAATAACAAAAAACCCAGGATAGCCAAAACAATCCTATACAATAAAGGATTGTCTGGAGGCATTACCATCCCTGACTTCAAACTCTATTACAGAGCTACAGTAATGAAAACAGTGTGGTACTGGCATAAAAACAGAGAAGTCGACCAATGGAATCGTATAGAAGACCCAGATTTTAACCCACAAACCTATGAACACCTTATTTTCGATAAAGGAGCTAAAAGTATACAATGGAAGAAAGAAAGCATCTACAACAAATGGTGCTGGCACAACTGGATGTCAACCTGTAGAAGAATGAAAATAGACCCATATCATCACCATGCATAAAACTCAAGTCCAAATGGATTAAAGACCTCAATATCAGTCCGAACACACTGAACCTGATAGAAGAGAAAGTGGGAAGTACCCTACAACAGATGGGCACAGGAGATCGCTTCCTAGGTATAACCCCAGCAGCAAAGACATTAAGGGCAACATTGAATAAATGGAACCTACTAAAACTGAGAAGCTTCTGTAAAGCAAAGGACACTGTCACTAAGACAAAATGGCCCTACTGATTGGGAGAAGATCTTCACCAACTCCACAACAGACAAAGGTCTGATCTCAAAAAAATATATAGACAACTCAAGAAACTAGACTTTAAAATGCTAATTAACCCAATTAAAAAATGGGGCACTGAACTGAACAGAGAATTCTCAACAGAAGAAGTTCAAATGGCCAAAAGACACTTAAGGTCATGCTCAACTTCCTAAGCAATCAGGGAAATGCAAATCAAAACAACTTTGAGATATCATCTTACACCTGTCAGAATGGCTAACGTCAAAAACATCAAGGATAGCCTTTGCTGGAGAGGCTGTGGAGGAAGGGGTACCCTCATCCATTGCTGGTGGCAATGCAATCTTGTGCAACCACTGTGGAAATCAGTGTTTCTGTTTCTCAGGAAATTTGGGATCAACCTACCCCTGGACTCAGCAATACCACTCTTGGGAATATACCCAAGAGATACCCTATCATATGACAAAAGCATTTGTTCAACTATGTTCATGACAGTATTATTTGTAATAGCCAGAACCTGGAAACAACCTAGATGCCCTTCAATGGAAGAATGGATGAAGAAAGTATGGAATATATACACAGTAGAGTACTACGCGGCGGTAAAAAACAATGACTTCTCGAATTTTGCATGCAAATGGATGGAAATAGAAAACACTATCCTGAGTGAGGTATCCCAGACCCAAAAAGATGAACATGGGATGTACTCACTCATAATTGGTTTCTAGCCATAAATAAGGGTCACGGAGACTACAATTGGTAAACCTAAAGAAGCTAAATAAGAAGGTGAACCCAAGGAAAAACATATAGTTATCCTCTTGGCTATGGGAAGTAGACAAAATTGCCAGGGAGAAAATTGGGATCTTGGGGGTGGGGTGGGATGGGGATAAGGGGAGATGGGGAGAGAAAAGGGAGAAGGGAAGGAGGGGGGTAACTTGGGGAAATGGAGGATTGGGAAAAAGGAAGGTTGGACAGGGGAGCACGGAACCAAAATTCTTAGTTAAGGGAGCCACCTTAGGGTTGGCAAGAGACTTGACCCTAGAGTGGATCCCAGGAGCCCATGGTGATGTCCCCAGTTAGTCCCTTGGGCAGCTGAGGATAGGGAACCTGAAATGACCCTATCCTAGAGCAATACTGACGAATATCTTGCATACCACCATAGAACCTTCATCTGGCGATGGATGGAGATAGAGACAGAGACCCACACTGGAGCACTGGACTGAGCTCCCAAGGTCCCAATGAGGAGTGAAAGGAGGGAGAAGATGAGCAAGGAAGTCAGGACCACGAGGGGCGCACCCACCCACTGAGACAATGGGGCTGATCTATTGGGAGCTCACCAAGGCCAGCTGGACTGTGACTGAAAAAGCATGGGATAAAACTGGACTCTCTGAACATGGCGAACAATGAGGGTTGATGAGAAGCCAAGGACAATGGCACCGGGTTTTGACCCTACTTCATGTTCTGGCTTTGTGGGAGCCTAGCCAGTTTGGTTGTTCACCTTCCTGGACATGGACAGAGGGGGGTGGACCTTGGACTTTCCACAGGACAGGGAACCCTGACTGCTCTATGGACTGGAGAGGGAGGGGGGAGGAGTTTGGGTTAGGGGGAAAAAGGTGGGAGGAAGGGGAGGGAAATGGGTGGCTGAGAGGAGGTGGATAGTTTTTTTTTCCTTTTCTCAATTAAAAAAAAGAAAATATATTTCTACATTTGATTAAAGTATTGTGTTTTGCAGCTCATATAAAATTTAATGTGTAATTAATAAATATGTGTTAATAGATAATCACCTATAAGAGTCAAATTTGTAGTCATGTTAGTCATTTTTTATAGATATATAGAGATATATTTCAGTTGGGTGTTTTTCATATAAGGTATATGACATTTAAAATGTTTTAATAACTTAGAGTTTTCATGACAGGAGACATATCTGCTCCTGGCAGCACCAATTACTTCAAGAGGAAGATGGGCATTGATGAGGCTCCTAATGGAGTTTGTTGGCCATTTGGGCAAGAAACTGCTCTTGCCTGGACTGCTTGATGTTATGTTTTGCTGTATGAACTAGACATACAGGATCCACAGAAAAATGACTGCTAAACTTGCCTAAAGGTGATACCATCATTCAGGGTTCCTGCTTTATAAAAGAGTCTGCAAGACATTCTGCAGGACACAGAAGAAAGTGACTGATAAACTGCCAATATAGGCAGAACTGTCTTTGAAATTTCCTGCTTCATGGAAAAGTCTGCCAGATACTATGGGCCTGTAGGCTGACGATAGGTGCTCCAACAATTCAGAAGAACTTTGGGTGACTGTTCAGGTAGTGAGATGTCTCTGCCATTTCTAGAGTTTTGGAAGTTGCCTACATTGTACTTCCTGTTTACTTAGGTAATATTATATCCTTCTGGAGTCTTTGATGGAGTTAAAGAACAAATGGTCATAGTTTTTGTTAGGTTTGATAAAAGATTAAGTAGATATAAATATTGTAACTGTAATTCTTGCTTGATGACTATTTTTGTTATATATAATTTTACTATGTTAAAGTTAAAACCTTCCTTTTCATTTAAACAGGAAAGAGAGGTGATGTGGGATTCCCCTCTGTATGCTGTGAATACCATTTGTTAATAAAGAAACTGTCTTAGGCCTGTACAAGGCAGAACTAAGATAGGCATGGAAAACTAAACTGAATGCTGGGAGAAAGGAGTTGAAGTCAGACAGAAGCCATATAGTCCCACCAGAGACAAATGCTGGAACTTTACCCAGTGAGCCATAACCTTGTAGTGAAACACAGGTTAATTTAGGATATAAGAGTTATCCTGAGAACATCCCCATTGTCTCAGTGTGTGGTTGCACCCCTCACGGTCCTGAGTTCCTTGCTCGTGCTCTCTCTCCTTCTGCTCCTGATTTGGACCTTGAGATTTCTGTCCGGTGCTCCAATGTTGGTCTCTGTCTCTGACTCTTTTCCTGGCCTGGGTCTGAAAAAGCATGGGATAAAACTGGACTCGCTGAACATAGTGGTCAATGAGGACTACCGACAACTCAAGAACAATGGCAATGGGTTTTTGCCATGTACTGGCTTTTGGGGAGCCTAGGCAGTTTGGATGCTCACCTTACTAGACCTGGATGGAGGTGGGTGGTCCTTGGACTTCCCACAGGGCAGGGAACCCTGATTGCTCTTTGGGCTGATGAGGGAGGGGGACTTGATTGGGGGAGGAGGAGGGAAATGGGAGGCGGTGGCGGGGAGGAGGCAGAAATCTTTAATAAATAAATAAATAAAAATAAAAGAGTTATCCAGACATACACTTAAGCTGTTGGCCAAGGAGTATTGCAATTAATATAGTTTCTGTGTGGTTATTTCAGGGCTGAGAAGCCAGGAACAAACAAGTGGCCTCCTACAACATTTTTTTCAATGGGAAGGATAGGGCAAAAAAAAATGACAAAATATGTATAAACATGAACATGATCCAAGAATGGATTCACATTAGGAGAATTCTGAGTGCTTATGAGAACATGCAAAGAAAACAAGAGTCTTTGAACCTCACGTTCTTCAAAAACTTAGAATTGTTTTGGAATATCTTTTCATGCTCCTCCCAAATGTAGCAGATAGAAGTGACTTTGCTACAGGTTACCCATTATTGTTTGCTTCTATTATTCAATTAAATGTTTAAACTTCCTTCATATGCCTTTGTGAAAAGGCATGTTTTGCCATGTCCAGCTTGTCCTTGAGATTGTATACAGCCTTAACGCATGAGAACGTTACACAGGTAGCCTCTCTTAGCCCTCAGAGTAAAAGTTACTTGGAACTCTAAAAGAAGTTGGCTGTTGCATGAGATTCTAGCCTGCCTTGTTAATAGGCTCCATTCTCCCAGGTCCCACTGCCTCTAGAGCAGTAAAACATGTACTAACAGATAAATGGAATGTTATATGTGTGTGAATACTATTAGGCTTTTAAACAGAAGAAGATGCTGTCATTTAATAAAAGATGTGAGTTCTTCTAGAGTACAGAGGCCATCGTTTCATGTTTATGTGGACTCTTAAAACAATATACTCACAGAAGCATAGAGCAGACTGTGGCCAGGGGCAGTGTGCCTGCCTTAGGCATAGTGAGAGAAGTGGAGATGTAATACTTGAAATTTCAGTTTCAGTTGTGCAATAGAAGCAATTTCTGGAGACCCACTGTAAAATAAAGTGGTCAGCTAGCCAATGGTGCTATAAACTTTAGGCTTACTGAGACACTAGGTATGATGTGCTCCTGTCAGAAAGATCAAAAACACAAGAAGCCTGGTGAAAATAAATAGGGAGAAGGAACTCCGAGAGGTAAAGGATAAGCTTGTGGCTCCGATGTTGACAATGGCTTCATGATAGCATAGCCCCTAGATCACTGACATCTGTGCACTGAATGCATCCACATTCTGCATGCCAATCTTGTCTCAATAAAAAGCTTTAAAATTAAATAAAATCTGTTATTTTTGAGCAGTTTGACCTAATCTTTCCTTTCCCAATATAAAACACCTCTCTCAAAACTTCACCTGTGAGAAATTTAACAAATTCCTACAAAAGACAAGTCCTTATAAATTATGTAATGTATTCATTATTAAATTTTTAAAATTATTTCTTACATAATTTAGACCATCAATGATAACATAGAACTTAGATTCATTTCATACCTGGCAAAGTTCAGAAAGGATTTTATTTGGTCCATTGTAAAAAAGAATCAAAGTCTACTGCTTGGTTTTATTAGGATCTGGTTAAACTTCCTGAGGCTTTCACATTTAGAAACAGTTGTATAAAATCTTGTAGAAATAGCTTCCATTATTCTTGAACCTTCTTTAAAAAAGACATTTTGTGTTGGTAGTTTGGCTATGGTTGCCATTTTTAAAGGTGACCATATGGTACTTTTCTGTGTTTTTTAAAAAATGAATAATAATGAGCAAAATGTGCTATTGTCAACTGTGGGCAGTGTGTTGTAGAGAATAATCTCTAAAATTTATTTATCTGGATTCATTGAAACTTTTATCTATGAACAATCTTCTTGCCTGCCCCTAATATACACCACTGCATTCTCTCATTTGTTACTTTAGGTTCATAGAGATCTCATGCAATTAGATTCAGTATTTATCTCTCTGTACTGAAGATTTCATTTAGTAGAATGCCTACTGAGCCACTCATATAGTCTCAACTTTCAAGGTTTTATTTCTCTTTCTTTATTTTTTTTGAGACAGAGTTCTTCTGGGTAATAGTCCTAGCTGTCCTGGAACTAGCTCTTGTAGATCAGGCTGGCCTAAAACTCACAGAGATCTGCCTCTCTCTGCATCCCAAGTGATAAGATTAAAGATATGCGTCACCACTAAGGTCAAGTAATATTCTACTATATTTATATATGTTACTTATTTTTCTATTTGTCAGTAATTGGTAGGATCATTTTCCTAATTTGCAAATAATCCAGCAATAAAGGTGGGAAATGTAGAATCTCTCCAAGTCCTGATGTCATCATCTTTGGCACCGAAATGACGGACAGGTGCAGAAGTTCTTTATCATTCTGAAGAGGGTCTAACATATTTTAACTATTTTCAGTACCCAACCAAATAAGTCAACAAAATAATAATAATAAAAGAGAGAACAGGAGAACTCTTTGAGAGGTGACAGATATAACTGTGATTATGATTACAGTGACAAATTCATGAATATTTTCAGGTACAGATTCATTAAATTATACATATTTTAGAAGTTGTTCTTTTTTCAGTTAAATTCAATAACTATGTTTTAAGCAAAATATAGTGATGGAGAAAACACATATTGAAGACTTCAATGTGCAATGCATCCTACTAAACCACTGCGAGATTATCTCATTTAAAAGCACCACATAGCTTTTAAAGTAGTTGTTACTCTGTTGTTATTCCAGATTATTGATCAAAAAGAGAGAATTAGTTGGGTGTAAGTCACACGGTTATTAGCTTAGTTCTGTTATAACTGTTGAACTCCCTTTCCCGAGCTTTATTTGTTATTTCATAATGTTTGCCATCCTAATGGTTGATTTTAAAATAATAAATTGCTCTGTTCCAAAGACTATGGCAAGCTATTTTCTTCGTATGACTTTATTCAAGGTATACAACTATCTGATCATTATATACTACCTTCATATCACTGTTACCAAATCCATAAAAGGAATTATTTAAAATGAGGAAGAGTTTGTTTTTCTAATTTTCAGAGGGATTATTCCTTGATTTTCTGTACCTACATGCTTGATTAGAACATCCTAGCCGAGGGAACATGCGAAAGAATTGCCTCCCATGATATGGATTCTTCAGAAGTGCTTTCTCAGTATCCGCTTCCTTCATCAAGGTCCAGCCTCCTAGTTTCTAGTATTCTCAAAATAGTGCCGTTCAATACTGAGCCTGTGTTATCGTGTGCCCACCATAATAATCACCTTAAAGGTTTTTCTTGTTTTGCTTATCTGTAGTCACTTCCATCTTTATCATGGTCCCTAAAAGCTACCATTTCTACAATTTGGCCATTTCATAATGTCATATGAATAGAATGATGTCAGATGGGACCCAGATGTGTCATGTTTTGATAGTGTCCCTGAAAAACAAGCAAGATTGTCACAAGTATAAATAATAATACTCATTTAATGAGTATTCATATTAAATTTTTTTACAGCTCCATAGCTGCTTAGCCATTTTCCCACTACAAGACACTGAGACTGTTCCTGTACTGGAGGTATTCCAGATGAGGGTGGCCTCAAATTTCAGTTCTGCAGATTCTCAGGGAGATAAGTTTTCACTTATTTGGGTTAAATGTTGAAAAATGAGATTGATATACTGGATAAGAAACTGTCAAGTTATTTTCCGTAGACTCTGCACTATTTTTACATTCCAACAAGAAATAAATAAGAGTGTTTTCCCATAACTGCCAACATTTGCTCACAGGATATTCACAGTGACATGTACCAGCATAGCATGAATCAATCTGAATGGTTTTCTGCTTTATCTCCTTATTCCCTTTTGTGATTTATAATATTTAATAATATTTTAGATAGTCCCTCCATGTTCATTGAAAGCTACATCAGACATGGCTTGGTTGCTCAAATTCTTTTTCGAAAACAGAAAGCACACAGATACTTTGACACTGTTAGACTGGGAAGGCTCAGGCTCTCTTGTACTTGTTGCTGCTCCCCATGTGGCCATCCCTAGCTGTATGATATGATGTCAGTGTTACTAGGCTTTAGTGAAAACCTTAACTCTGGATGAGGTTATATTCCATTCTTCTCCAGCAGGGAAATGAATGGTCCCTCTTTGCTGCTTGAGTATAGACAGAAAGCTGGGCTGCCTATGTCTTCTCTAGTGGCAGAGTGGATACAAAGAATGTGGTATAGACTGAAGGATAAGAGCACATAACTCACGTCTGACACAATCCAGCAAAAGACATGCATCACCTTGAAGAGGACTGTGGGAGTCTGCCTCCCTCATTATTGCTCATTATTATAACCAGAGGTTACAGTTGTTCTTTTCTTGCTGTTGCCCCATCCTTTGGTGAGAAGAAAAAGATTTTCTTCTTCTTTTATTCTTATCTGTTTCTATAGTCACTCAGTCCTGTACTCACTCAAAGAGATATGCAGCAAAAACATATCAAGAAAATTCACAAGTGTGCCATACCTCATATATTTGGACATTTACCACTCGGGTTGCTTTTCTCTCACCATCTTTTATAATATTCTGGTTGTTCCACATGTAAACATAGAACAGTTCTGGTTGTTATTTATATTGCATATGTTAAACTAGATTTACTGTGTTTATGAAGAAGTATGTCTACACCCTTTTGTATTTGTTTTATCATTTTTCTCATCTTTCTACATCCTTGTAGCATCTCCTTTGCTAATATGAAAACCAGCAAAAAGCCAAGTTTGGAAGTGGAAGACTGAGAAAAAAAGAACAGCCTTGGCTTTGATAGCTGGAGCAACACAAAAATGGAAACTTCCTGTTTTCCTCATTATTTCCAAAGTCCTTGCAATATTTTTCTTTCCAGTTCACAAACATCACTCATCCAATGGATAAACAGAAGAAGATAGACTAGGACAGAGCATTAGGAAAACCCACTGTTGCTGAGATACAGTGGATTTTACTATGCCACATGATGTGAGTTAGGTACCAAACTTTACTAGGGAGACTTATAAAGCTCAGTGAGAAATTGTAGCTCAGCCTCCCTATTCCCTCTCCCTGCCCCCAGAGAATCATTTGAGCTTAGATACTCGTAGACAAATGTCAAGTCCTTGATTGAATGATTCACATCCTCCGATATTTCTCCCAACTTCAGGTTATTAATCTTTCTGGATAAGCTAAAAATTAAACTACTGTTTATCTGAGATTAGATTCCACAAAAATTGGCTTGTAAAATGATATGACTAACCAGGGAAGACCTTGTAGAGCAGGTGAAGAATAGTCATTTTTTTCTGATGCTGTGGGGAATGAAGTTCAGGTACAAGCTAGGCAAAACTGACTTTCCCACACTTGAATATTTCCCAGGCTAGCACACTCTCCGGGCTTCACAGAGAGTTGTGAATTCACCTCCAGACCCCCTGGATCACTCAATCTCATTTGCTGTAATGTAGATTTCATAATTAGGTCTTTGACGTCCACTCCAGAGGAATTGTTTCTGGATGTAGGAGTGTTTGCGGTGCCACACATTTTGTGCTGTTTCTTCTGCAAGGGAGACAGTTAGGCCTTCTTGTTAGTGTCACAAATATGCCGTTGTCTTTCCATCCACCACTGTTAACCAGCCAAACAGATCCATATACTTCTGTCTGCATGCTTTATCTTCACGCTGAGAGCTAGCCTTAGTGTTCATTGCCACTGCTCCAAATTTAAACTCAGACACCACTTAACCATGACAGAGCAAGTAGACAAGCTAGTATCTTAGAACCATGGAAACAGAGTAATTAACAAACAAAACAAATGTTCATTTTCAGCTGGTTGTCATGAGGATGTGATGACATCCACAGGAAACAATAGTTTATAAAACAAGTCACTGTGAACACTGACTTCCCTAAAAAATCACTACAGACTAAGATCAAATGAAGCACTGTGCTTACTCATTCGCCAGGATATGTTTACCATGTGTCTTATGGTATTAAGAGGGCTTTGAAAATACCCTGAGCAAAGGGCTGCTGATTCACTAGTGACAGGTATAGACTTAAGTTAAGGAATTAAGTGACATGTCCAAGAAAATAACAAAGGGATATTCCGTAGGATATCATTGTCTTCTTGTTTTCTGCAGGAGTGAACCAACAGCTTAGAAATACTGGCAATACGATTGCAATATTCAGATGTATAAATGCAATTCCATTGAGCAATATTTTGCTCCAAATGTTTAATCTTCTTTCAGTATAATATTGAGTTGTCTGGCAAAAGACAAATATTTAATTTCTCAGGAATAATAATGTGTTTTCGTATATTTGTGCAGAGAATAGAAAATATCAAAAGCATTTCTGCCATAAAGGGTTGGAGGGAGGAGATTGATTTTTGGTGAAGAATGCAATAATGCAAATGTGTTAATGCAATTGATTTTTTAAAAATATTCTCTTTGACCAAAACTTTCCTTCAAAGGTTGTTATGTTATGTAAATGTGAAAAAACCAATTCATGATGCCTGCAGAGGTCAGGGGCCAGGCTGCATTTTCTCTCTGCGTGTCACAGCATTTATTGGGAAGAACTGAGAGAGGGAGAAATAAGATGTATTACTTAATACTAGTGCTGAGCAGAAGAGGACACAATGTAGCTAGAAATACAACAAGCAGAGCTCTGTGTGAGAATTTATTCACGATGGACTAGATTCTTTTTAGAGTAGCAATGTTTGGCAATAAAGGGTCATTATCAATAAATGTATACTATCTTCTAAATCTCTATGAGAATTTTTTTAAATTATTTTTTCAATTAATTCCTACACAGACACACACACATTTCTCCTTTTTAGGCACCCCTTACTTTAAGTTATACCAATATCTATGCCCGATCTTATACAGTCTTCACTTAGTCTTAACTGGAAACACAAGATATAAGTGTAACGAGAGAAGGTTAGCACTATAAATACTTAATAATCTACTCAGTCATGACAGCTACAGTTCCCTCTTAATGTACTCTTGATTTAAAACCTCTGCCTCTCTGATATGTCATAGAAGACCTCAGCATCTTTATTTATCTGCATCTGGGCAAAAACCTCTGCCTCTCTGATATGTCATAGAAGACCTCAGCATCTTTATTTATCTGCATCTGGGCATATTTATTTGCCCACATCACATTCTAGGCCTGGCTGTTTGCTTGTCCACAGAGGATGCATTGAAGCTCAGCTCTGTAGTTATTTCACTAAATTTAAGCAGTTGTATTTTCTTAACTAGTGATTATTTAATAATTTCCAAACAAATTTCTTTATTTTACATTGTACATGAGAAGTTTTAAAGTTTTAAGACCAACACTACAAAACGAATTTTAAAAGTCCTGATAGACACTAGAGGCAGCATCAAGCACTGACATCTCTGTATTGCCCACCAGTGAATGACCATGCTCTTTGAAGACCAACATGCAAATGTATTTTAATTATTATCTGATTTTTCCAGCTCAGTTTTATTTAGACTTAAGTACCGACAGTTACAGTTTTAGCAATGTAGTCAGGTTTTGTTTTAGTAGCTAGTTATGTAGCAAAAGTTCAAAGGAAAGCAGGAAGAGAAG
This sequence comes from Microtus pennsylvanicus, assembly GCF_037038515.1. Lineage (NCBI taxonomy): Eukaryota > Metazoa > Chordata > Mammalia > Rodentia > Cricetidae > Microtus > Microtus pennsylvanicus. The sequence continues at coordinate 33,854,151 of NC_134583.1, read as the reverse complement.
ACATATTCTTGCTTCTGTAAATAAAGAACTATAACCAAAATGGAGTAAAGCTAAAATATGACATAATACAGATGGCCTCCATTAAAATCTGTATGTCACAGTACAAAACAAAGAGTCATGAATGGGGGAAAGGACTGGTATAGGACAGGGAATTGGCAAGTATCAGAAGAAGTTAAGGTAATGTGAGTTGACAATTATCACAATTCATTATATGCCTGTATGAAATCATCAATGAACAAATGCAATCAATTTTCAAAGGTTTTCTATCAAACACTATTGCTAGAAGTATGTGTGTTGGGTATTACCTGTGTGTGTATGTTCACAAGTGTATGAGTCTACCTGTGCACATGTGCTAGTGTGAGGGCCAGAGGTTGCTACAGTAGGTTCTTCTCCAACACTCCATTTTACTAGCTGAAGTAGATTCTCCCATTTAATACAGGCCTTGCTTATTCATCTAGTCTATATATAGCCACCCAGGGGGCCCTCTGTCTCTTGTCTCTTAAGTGTTGGGACTAGTGTTGACTAAGACACTTGTCTGTTATAAACTCTGATTTTCCCATTCACTTGGCAAGGATTTTATTTGCTGATTCACCTTAATAGTATAACCGCACCTGTTTTTGAAAAAAATAGTGTTGTTCATTCCTACAGTAGCTGTAGTTGTGCTTCGCTAATTGTAGATAAGAAAATTTCCAATGAAGTTGTGGGGTGTGTGTGTGTGTGTGTGTGTGTGTGTGTGAGAGAGAGAGAGAGAGAGAGAGAGAGAGAGAGAGAGAGAGAGAAAGGGAGAGAGACAGAGAGACAGAGATAGAGAAACAGAGATGGAGGCACAGTTGGAATCCAATTGGAGTAGTAAAAATAGGCATGTTTCATTAAACTAGAACTGCAGAGGTGACAGAGAACTTGCAGGCAGGAAATAATGAAAGTCCCACAGAGGAGGAATTTTCCAAAAGTACTTTCTACAGTTAATACATAAAGTTCTTGTTCTCAAATGTTAAGTTTAAGAAGAAAGTGAGGGATGATATAAGTAACTAAGCTGTTTAGATTTTCCAAACATTAAGACAAAAAAAAAATCATGTCACACCAATAATTATGTCCCAGGAGCTGAAGTTTGAAAACAGAAAGACAGAAGGCAGTGCAATTGATCTGATGAGCACATAAAAGTTGAGCCCAAAGGAGTGGGTGCAACACAGATGGGAAATGAGTTGTTAGATGGAAGGCTATTGTTTTTAATGAATGTTAATGAATGTAGCCTTTAGATCAGAAGAGCATACTGTCCCATAGGGCAGGGCTTTTAATAACTGGGACTTTTACATGACTTTGGGTATATAGGTTTATAAAGTAAGCAGACAAATAAAACCTTTACTGACTATAAATCTTAATGAAATTGGCTTTAAAATAAATTCATTGGTATATACCTAGTTGTAGTCTTTATTAAAATTGAACACAAAATCTTACACCAATGAGCTAAATGTGCCTCTCCATTTTTACACAAAAATGAGATTTTGACTGCATGTTTGATATTGAAGAATAGAATGGATCTTCTATTGACATTCTTACTTTGTATTCATCAAGGCTGAGGACACTGTTTGGCAAACATAGATTTTGGAAAAATGGCAGAGGTCAATTTAGGCCATTTTATTGTCTCAATAGCAAGCCAAATATCATTGGGCATTTCCTTAGGGAACTAAAATCAGTCCTGGCAAGATGGTTCAGCAGATGAAGACACTTTCCACCAAGTGTGACAACTTGAACTAGACCCCTAAAACCCACATGATGGAAGTAAAAACCAGTTCCCACAAGTTGTCCTCTGACTGTCACTCATGCTCCATAGCACGCACATGCAAACGTGAGGGGGGCACACATGCTATAAGTGACTATAATAACATTTTTAAAAAATGGAACTTCAGTGGAAGCACACACTTGCCAAGCATGCACATGGCCTGAGTTTGATCTCAAAAACTATCAGTGGAAAGAGGAAGAAAATAAACTCAAGTCAGCAATAAGTATTATTACCATTATTATTTTTATTGTTATCATCTGTGTGCAAATGTTTTGCCTGAAACACACCCCACACAAGTCTGGTTTTTGTCTGAGGAGCCAAAAGAAGCCATCAGATCCTCTTGAACTGGAATTATTGAAAGCTGTAGGTGATCATGTGGTGCTGGAGACAGAACTTAGGTCTGCACAAGCAACAGGTGCTTATAACTAAAGATAAATCCCTCCAAAAATCAAATATCCTAACAAATATGGTGCAAAGGCTTGCTAATTTATTAATTACATACTGAAGAATGGTTGTAGGAAAATCTTTCTGTCCATAAATAAATCATTACATTTTTATAAGAAAAGAAAACTTTGTAGGCAAGGAAAAGCCACTGTGATTTGTGGCATAGTGGTCTTGAGACTATCTAAACATTTTAGGAAGTACTCATTGGCTGTACACGGCTTGATAGCATGTGTAGTACAACAGTTGCCTGCTGTGTGCTCACAGGTTGCAATGAAGTTGTGGAATGCAGCACAGGCCAGCACCCCTCCTCAGATTTACCATATTTTTAATGTAAATTAATTTTTATTATTTTGATTAGAAATCTTGTACCTGTCACTTTTTCATAATTTCTTCATTTACTTACATAACCTCATATGGACTTGGAACTCACAATTTGGGGCTGGAGAGGTGGTTCAGTTGTTAAAAGCACTGGTTTCTTTTCCAGAGGACCTGGTTTCAATTCCCAACACCCTCAAGGTGTTTCATAACCACAGGTATTATTAATAGACACACACACACACACACGCACACACACACCACACTTGTCACTGTGTCATCCACAAAATGCAAAGGAGCAGCAACAATCATGCAATACCCAGAGAAAAGAGTACAATAGATACATTTATAAACTTTATACATCATATTTCCAAATATGGCCTCAATGATAACTTCCAAATGATTTAGATTTTGTAAAATACATAAAGGTAATCATTGAAATCATTAAAATGTGGCATAAGAGCTAATCTCATCTTCCCATGAAGCTAAACAGTCTGCACTGTTTTACTTCCGGCTTGGGGAAATGGAATATAAAATGAATACTTTTGAACACAATCACTTCTGTGTGTGAAATAAAGGATAGGTGGGAGGACATCTGGAGAGCAGAGTGATATTATCAGCATTGCTAACATATTTTCAAAAAATATATTTAATTGTTGCTGTTAAAAGCTAAAAATCCATTTTTTAAAGAAAGAACTAAATTCTACAATTGATAAAAATATATAAGCAAATTAAAAATTTATTCCTCATCCTAACATTCTGAGCAATAACAAACTCAACTGAATTAAAATTGTTTCTGGAAGAAATGTTAATAATTAAGAGGCAGAAATAACCTAGGGTAGATAGTATACAGGGGCCTAATTTAAGATTTCCTGTAGCGCTTATTTTAGGATGAGTCAACCATTTACAATACGGTTGCTACTTGTATCTTGTTTGTAATCTGCCTGGTGACTGCTTACATTTCAGATAAATGCAGTAGCAGCTCAGATTTCCAATAACTGCTGAAGGACCAAATTCCCTGCCAACCTCCCTCACTGATCTCTTTTCTCCCGACACCTGTGATCATCCAGTCTCCGCCTTTCTATGACCTCACCAGTCTCTACTCCACGTAGCTCCCTGGGCCTCCTTTTCCTCCCCACCGGCTCCTCATCTGTCCTCCATGCAGCCCTCCAGTAGAGCCTTCCTACACACAGCATAACCCTCTGCACTTTAAAACCGAATGGCTCAAAAGCAGGAACTGACTATACTCATCTCTGTCTTGAGTTTGGTAGTGAGCCCAGCTCACACACAAGCCATGCAGTTAGGAGACAGCGGGCTACTGAGGTGGAGTATCACTTCCAGAATTACTGTCATTACATCCTGGGCTTCTGCCTCACATATTATTATAGTTGGTTCTCGACCTATCCAATGCTGCTACACTTTAATACAGTTCCTCATGTTGTGATGACCCCAAACCATAAATTATTTTTGTTACTACTTTATAACTTTAATTCTGCTACTGCTATGAATTGTTATGTAAATAACATTTACATAACATCTGCATTTTGGGGTGATCTTAGGTGACCTCCAAAGGGGTCTAGACCCACAAATTGAGAATGGTTGGTTGTGGATTAAAGTTCTGTGGCTTTGGTGATTTTACTTAGAAATCGTGAGATAGCTCTCCTTTTGTTTTTCCAGTTTCTCTAATGTCTCTACTGCATGTGCCAGGGGAGAAATCTAAGTCTGTGATGGCCATGTGTGGATGCTTGAAAACCTGCTTCTCGAACTGTTACAGAAAGGAAAGGCTCTCAGTGTAGGAAAATACCTTGAAAACAATCTGATTACAATACCGGAAATGATCGTTTTTTTCCAGCAATTCATAATGGAAGTGGATTTGACACGCGAGTCATTGCTTTGGTGGGACGACAGGTGGCAGCAGAGTGGGCAGCAAGGTGATGTCCTTCTGTCTGGAACGGCAGAGTGGGCGGCACTGGTGATGTCCTCCTGTCTGGAACGGCAGAGTGGGCGGCACTGGTGATATCCTCCTGTCTGGAATGGCAGAGTGGGCGGCACTGGTGATGTCCTCCTTCTGTCTGGAATGGCAGGTTGAATTTTTGCATGCCATTGTGAATCCTGCCTTAAAGTTCAGAGTCCTCAAGAAAATCCTCTTGCAGTTTTGCATAGTAATTACATTACAAAGAAATTATTTGTGTTCATGACAAATTGGGGAAATGGAAAACTTTTAAGAGCCTTCTGGGTCATTCACTGAAAAGGAAAAGTTGTATTCATAGAACTGATATGAAGAAAACTATCTCAGCGGAGCAAATGTGCAGCTCACCACCACGTGCTAACAGGTCCTCCCTGCTGCTCTGGCCTCAATTTCTCTTCCTATTATGCAATTTTTCCTACAAAAGAACATTTAAAATTTTCAAATCATCAAATTTACTTAGCTATATGGTTTGAAGTGTGGCTTTTTAAATCTAGGGCTGAAATTTTTGACAGGAAATGTTTCTGAATACGAAGAGTTAATGTAGTATAGAAACATGTGGAAAATTAAAGAAAGGTGGATATTATTATAATAAATCCCAAAATTAAAGTACACCTTAACATGACCCTAAACAAACGACTAAATTTTTCTTTTTAATTATGCATCAGGGATAACATTTCTTACAAAGTGTTTATTTGATTGATTTTTTTTTGAGACTCACATTGTTGTTTAAGCTTGCCTGCCTGAATACATTATGTCACACAAGCTGGCTATGAATTAATGGCAATCCTCCTGTCTCTCAAGTGATGAAATCACAGGCATGGCCATCACACCTTATCCAACTTCTTGCTCACATGCGGTCTTGTCTGTACAAAAGAAACAAGCTCTGGAGGATGGAAAGAGCCTGCAGGTAGCTTTATCCAATCACCTAAATAGCCTCAATGCCTCCAGTATGAAGATTGATAAAACATATGTTGAAGGTTAGACCCATGTTTACTTACCGGTATATTATCAACATTTAAAATGGTTATGCCAGAGAAGTATGCGTTCACAGGCTCATAATCCCAGCACCTGGGAGGCTAAAGCAGAACTGCTCCTAAATTTCAAGCCAGTTTGCCCTACCTATTGAGTTCCAGGCCAGTCAGGCTACGTAGTAAGAGCCTGTCTTTTAAAAAAGAAAAAAAGAAGGGAAGAGAGGTAACTGTTTCTATTTATCAAGGGGTAAAAATTAACTTTTCCCTAATAAAGAAATAATCACTTGAAGAAATAGGTCTTGTTGAATCAGCTTCCAGGCATAACTTCTTTCTTTGCTTTTGTTAACTGCTGCTGTGATAAGGGTAGGGAAGGTGACCTCAGGAGAAGCCATTTCAACAGACATAACTGAGTGCAATGTTAGGGAATGAGACGTAAGTGTCCTCAGATGTCCTTTCCTCGCCTCAGCACTCATTCCTAGTGATGTCACCTCTATATGCCTTGAGTCCTTGTGACTTCTTACTCCTTTTGTCATCTATTCTTTGAAACTTGCTTTAAAAGACTATGTTTACATCAAGTACAAATGGCTTACAAAGGACTAAAGCTATATGCTATAGTTCTAGGCAAAATCCCAGCTCACAATTTTCAAGAGGGGGTGGGCACAGTGGCACAGAGATGAAGCTGATCACTAAAGACTTTGGGCTGAAGTTATTTCATGTAGTTGCCCGTTTTTCCCTGTTTTCATATCCAGTTAGCCAAATGGCTTTACTTACATGCCACCGAGGTCATTCCAGACACGATTGTACTATTTGCTTTCACCAATTCACTGTCATTGTTTTATGAACCTTTAGACAATCAAGTCTTCGATTTTGTAGTTTTCAGTGGCATGAAGGACACAGGATCACAAAAGACAAATATAATTCTCTCTAATTAAGCACTTCTATAAAAGGTCAGTGCCAACTGGTACCTTTGAAGATAATCTCTCAAAAGAAAATACAAAGGCTGGTTTTAGAAGTAGTAGTGTTGTCATCTCAAGTGAAAAGAGCCTGGATATCAAACAAGGAGGAAAGTTAGATATAACAGGATATAACAGGAGGAAGGTACCAAACCAATGAAAATTGTAAAAAGGCAGTGGACACAAATGAAGACACATAATCGCAATGGAATTTTGTTTGTAGGGAAGGAAGAATGACACGGACCAGGACAGTCAATCTCAGTTAAAGTCATGTGGAAAGTATGTGCTCTCATCAGGTCCATCCTGGGAAGGGAACCACAGCTGAAGGTGTCCTGAGCACTAGGACTTATAAACAGGAAGTAGGAAGCATCTGAGTTAGATTGTTCCAAAGAAGGACCACAGTGCAGATGTCCTGGCTGTGTGTTTGTTATCTCTAAAGGAAAATTAACCCAGTGCCACTTGGACCAACACTAGACCGAGGTGATGGATGAGAGAAGAAGACAGTCTTCTTTTACTCCAGTGTGACTCTCTGGGGAAAGAGAAGCTGTAAATGAAAAAGCTTATCATTTTAAAAATAAGCCGAGAGATCCTAGGGATGTACACAATATGTCACAGGTTGGGAAGAGTGTATCAAGTGTGTCCTGTCTGCTTGTGAAGAGGCACAACTTATACCATAGAACCAGAACATTCTTCCATTCAGCCCAGGGCAAACACTCAATCATATTCTTGCACACACCCAATCAATAGCCTGAGAGGTTAAATACTTTAATTACAGACCAATGTCTCTCATGAACACACAGGATGTAAGGCCCTAAGTGTGAATCCCCAGAATCCAAATGTGTCATGCTCTGACCTTCACATATGTGTCATGGAAGGCACACACATACCTACAATCACGCACAGGGATGAAGTGCCTATGAGTGCATATGTGCATGTGCACACACAATGCAACACACACACACACTCACACATGCAGAAATATGTTAAGTTCTGCTACCACTAAGTAAAATTACTTCAAATCCTGCAAATATTTTGCAAAGATTTTTGGTTTTAAAATTATGCACCAAGATTTTTTTTTCAAGATTTTTGATCTAGTTTCCCAACTGCTAATATCAATCAAACCTGAGTGCGGGCTACTTTGTCAATTCTTTTACCAAGTTACATAGGCATTAACTGTAGATCATAATTTATGTACATTTCCTTCTATGTGCTGGCTGCTGGCTCTCTTCTCTTTCCCAGGAAACCACATCACCTTTTTCCACCATCTCTCCTTCAGTTTCTCTTGGATGCAGCATAGTTCCTCACATTTCCCTCTTCTGAAGACTGTATTGGATCATGGGACATGCAATCCACTCACAACCTATTTGTAGGTTGGAAGCTCATTCTCTTCACTGTCCAAGTCTGTTGGCTTTGCCTTGGCCACAGATCTGAAACAATAATCATCATGTTCCTGAACATGTGATGAGCACACGACCCATTCCAGATTGACAATCATTAACACCCATTCTCACATGTAGTGTAGGAGTTGATATTCTATCTCAAGGGAGGTAGTATTTCTGCACTGGGTTTTGTCTATTCTGTCCCATTTACTAAGTTCCAATTAATTGTGGAGTAATGGAAATTTACTTTTATAATTTGGGTTGTAATCTAATATTACTTATTTTGTATTCAAATAATTTCAAATGTGGTCATTGGCATTCTGCCACTTGGCTCATCTCACAGACTCCACCCTACCTCAAAATTAATCATGTCTCTAATGTGCTCTGGCTCTTTTTGTTGACGGATAATATAAAACACGAGGTAGGGCCAAGCGGTGTCTATTGTATCAGAGTTATTTTTCCAGACCCTCAGAGGCCGCAGAATAGTGACTATATGTATACATTTATTAATTCATTTCAATATGTGTGTCTATAGATATTTCCAAGTGTGACTCCAGATGTGAATATGTACATCTTTGTGTTGTAAACTAGCACCCATGTGTTAATGTTAGGAGGTAAAAAATTGGGAGGTGATTATATCGCATGGCCAGAGACCAGTTAGATAGGATTAGTGGCCTCTTTAAAATGCACAGGAGACTATATAACCCCTTCTGCTTTCTGAGAATTCAGTAACAAGACACTGTCTCTAAGCCAGAAAATGGGAATCACCAGAAAGCTAAACTGCAACTACCTTGTACTTGTGCTTCCAATTCTGTAAAATTTTAAGCAACATATTTCTCTACTATACAGTTTATGGATAAGCTAAGACACTAGCAATCTGTGCCTACTTTCCTATAAATGAATTTATACTGTTGTCTGTGGTTATAATCCACTGACTCATGGAACATTCTAACCTTCCTCCTGCTGTCTAGATTATTTTTTGTCCTACAGTGAGACACCCAACTAGCTATCATCCAATTAAATGTGCTAACTTTCAGTGTAAAGAAAGCAGTTTTAGTACTGTCTCTTTATGCTGTCATAGAAAGTAGTCTTTTCCAGTACTTGCTGTGCTTTCTTTCCCGCTTTTCTTTATTCCGTTACTATTCATTACCTAAGTGACTTCAGGTGAAACCTTTTCCTCAATTCAGAGACCACGTGTCATGAGTTCACAGTACAGTGGAAGTCTTTGGTGATGTTTTCCTTTATGTCCCGGGAGCCTCTGATATCTTGAAGGATTTTTCATCTCCATCCACTAATGTTACCTTTTGCTGTAAATCTCTGTGGGATTAAAAAATGTAGAGGGCAATGTAAGTTACATTACAGAATCATAAAAATACGGTCTCATGTGCTGAATTTTTGGGGTCTTCTGGGGGGGTCTATCCTTTTGTCTAGGTCTATAGTTTCATATAAATGAGCCTTACATTGTATAGTCTTATCAGATTAGCTTCTATAAAATTGTGTTTATTTAATGCTAATCTATATTTTACATAGTTTGCAGTTCATTCCTTTTTATAAATGGATGACATTGAATTCTATGTATATGCTATAGTTTAACCATTTTCATAGTATATAGGACACGTCAATAAATCCAATTTGGGATCATTTTAAATAAAGATGCTATAAACACTGTTAAGAATAGTTTTGTGTATATACAAATTTTCAAATCATTTGATAAATACCTGAGAATATAGTCACAGTAAGTAGTCATCACTGAAGAAGCAGTCTACCGAGATGTCTGTGACATCATCTGAACTTTTGTTGTCACAAGGCAAGTTCCTATTTCTTCATTCCCTCACCAGCAATTTGTGGTGTCGTCTACTTTGGGCTTTAGCTTTCCTGGCAGGAATACACTGCATTTCATTGTATTTGCACGCCGTGCTTCTCTAATTGAATATGACATCTTTGCACTGGCTTTTCTAACAACTGATGGGATGTCTGCTAAGTTCTTTGAACCCGTTTTTTAGAATTAGGTTGTTTGTTTTCTTGATGGATTCTGAGTGTTTTTCTGTACTGAAAACATATCAAAAACATGTGTCTCACAAATATTTTATCTCCAGCATATCATTTTTTTTTCATGATTTAACAGTGAGCCTTGATTTCAATTTAGTGAGTCTGTCTTATTTTACTCTTCTTCATCTTCTGTGGTTTTGTTGCATATAAAATCTGATTGCCGGCTGCGGGATGCAGCTAGCGAGCGGGCGGGCAGGCGCCTTGGCGCGCTTGGCGTGGCCTGGAGGCCTGAGCATGCGGTGGACCCCTCCTGCTCTCCGCCTTGGTGGCCGGTCTCCGCGCCCCCCATCCACACTTGCTTCTGCCGGTGTCGCCTGGCGGCTCGCGGAATGGGACGGATCAATGTCAGTCTAGAGGTGGATGTAGGGCTGCTCTCCAGAGGGCGGCCCACAGCAGACGCCACATCCCCCACGTGGACCACGCAAGGGGTTAACCTTGTCCAGGGGGGTCTTTCAGAAGGCAGCAACCGAGCCCGGTGTTTCCAACAGGGTGGAAACTCATTAAGGCCCAGCTGTTTGCGTTGACCGAAGATGGAAGTGTGTCAGGAGCCTCACAAACCATCGCTGAGCCTGGACTGTGACCACTGTGGTTTCAGAGGCACCGATTATGAGAACGTGCAGATCCACATGGGCTCCATCCATCCAGAGTTTTGTGATGATATGGATGCTGGAGGACTCGGCAAGATGATATTTTACCAGAAGAGTGAGAAGCTTTTCCACTGCCATCAGTGCTTCTTTACCAGCAAGATGTACTCCAATGTGTATTATCACATCACAGCCTCAGAGAAGTGGAAGGACAAACCCAAACACCAGCTGAGCAAAGAGACCGAGACTGTGGAAAGCCCTTCCCTTCCCGAACACCAGAGCACAGCCTTGGACCCAGCAGAAGTGAGGCCCACTCCAGCTCTCCCCATGGAAACACAGAAAATTGGTCCGAGTTTGTCTCCAGAGCCACAGAAGTCTGTTCCTCCTGCTCTGGAGCCTGAGGACTCTGGCCCTGTTGTTTCTCCTGAGCAATAGGCCCCTTGTCTTCCTGCTGAAGCCTCAAAAACTGCTTCTGTTTCTTCCCCTGAATGTGTCGACCCAGCCAGCATGGTGTCTGAGCTGCAGAAGCCTGCCCCTGCTTCCCCTGAGTCCCTCAAGTCTGCTCTTGTTAGCTCCAAACCCCAGAAGCATTCTCCTTTTGCCTATACAGGGGCTCCCCCTTCCATCTTGTCTCCAGAGTCACCAGTTCTGGCCACATCGCCTGAGCCTTGGGGGCTATCCCTAACTGCATCTCCAGAGTCTCGGAAGCCTACACGGACTGCCTCCCCTGAGCCAAGGAAGCCATCCGCATCAGAGTCTCCTGAACTTTGGAAGCCATTCCCTGCCGTCACTTCAGAGCCTCGGAGACCAACCCCAGCAGTATCACCAGGTTCCTGGAAGCCAGAGCCACCTGGTTCTCTTCGGCCTTGGAAATCCAGTCCTTCAGCAACCTCAGGACCTTGGAAGTCATCTAAACCTGCTCCATCTTTGTCTCCTGGACCTTGGAAGCCAATACCTTCTGTGTCTCCTGGGCCTTGGAAGCCAGCTCCATCTGTGTCCCCTGCATCCTGGAAGTCTTCAGTCTCATCTGGTTCCTGGAAAACGCCCCCCACATCTCCAGAGTCATGGAAGTCTGGACCCCTTGAGCTCAGAAAGACAGCTCTTGCTTTGTCACCTGAACACTGGAAGGCAGTGCCCCCTGTGTCTCCTGAGCTTCGCAGACCGGGCCCACCCCTCTCTCCTGAGATCCGAAGTCCAGCAGGATCTTCGGAGCTCAGGAAGCCTTCAGGGTCCCCAGACCTTTGGAAACTTTCTCCTGACCAGCGGAAAAGTCCTCCTGCTTCACTGGATTTCCCCTAGTCCCAGAAAAGTTCCCATGGGTCTCCTGACGTCTGGAAGTCCTTCTTCATTACAGAATCTCAGAAGCCTAGCGTCTTCCCTGAGACACGGAAACATCCTTCTGGCTCATCTGAGCCCCCAAAGGTGGCCTCAGACATATGGAAGCCTGTCCTCTCTCTAGATGCTGAGGCTAGGAAGTCCACACTGTTTCCTGAGCCCACCAAAGCAGTCCTTCCTGCTTCTCCAGAGCCACGGAAAGGTGCACTCCCCAAATCTGCTGTGATCTCCAACGCTCAGAAGGCCACTGAGCTTGGTGATGAGCTACAGCTGGAAGCTGTAGATGATGCTGCAAAATGTGATAGTCTGGTCCAGGAAGGGCTTCTGGCTGCACCTAAGAAACTGCTAGAGGATGCTGTATTTCCTCCTTCAAAGAAGCTCAAGAAAGACAGTCAAGAGAACTCGGATGCTGAGCTCAGTAGTAGTGAGTACCTGAGAACAGATTTAGATGCCATTGACATCAAGGGCCAGGAGCCCAGCAGCGACCAAGAGCAGGTGGATGTCGAGTCTATTGACTTTGGCAAAGAGAACAAAATAGAGATGAGTAGTCCAGAACAGTGCAAAAACGTACTTCAGTTCACCGAAGAGAAAGAGGCCTTCATTTCTGAGGAGGAGATCGCAAAGTACATGAAGCGTGGAAAAGGGAAATACTACTGCAAAATTTACTGCTGCCGTGCCATGAAGAAAGGCGCTGTTTTGCATCACCTGATTAATAAACACAATGTGCATAGTCCGTACAAGTGCACAATTTGTGGGAAAGCGTTTCTCTTGGAGTCTTTCCTTAAAAATCACGTCGCAGCCCATGGGCAAAGTTTACTTAAATGTCCACGCTGTAATTTTGAATCAAATTTCCCAAGAGGCTTTAAGAAACATTTAACTCATTGTCAAAGCCGGTTTAATGAAGAGGCAAATAAGAAGCTGATAGAAGCTCTTGAGTCGCCATTGGAAGAGCCACAGATGTGACTTTTCAAACAATAATACTTGCTCTGCGATGTTTGCCAAACTCACAGCTTGTCGAGTGGGCTAGTAGATGCTGTGTGTGTGTGTGTGTAGTGTTCTGTTTGTCTTAATAGTGTTACAAAGAGTAAGCGCTTGGTTATTTTTTCATGTGACCTCATTTATGTGGCTGGCTGTTTTCTAAGTCAATGCATTTCTATTAATGTATTCCAGATGGATATAGCACATTACCCTTAAGCTTATTTGAGTCACAGTACAAGGATTGGGGGAGGTAAACATTTATTAAGCAAGAGAATTTAAACCTATAAAACCTCCCCCCACCCCATGTGTGTAATTGATTTCAGATCATAAAAATTATTAGGTAGAGGGCTCAGTGGGAGAGCACTTACCTAGCATGTTTTGCATACTAACTGTCCCATGGCTCAGTCCCCAGTAACTTAAAAAAAAAAAGGATTGAGAATTGAGCATGAAAAGTAAATCTGAGAAAATCTTTGTTAGCCTTAAGTATACTTTTGAATGACTTTTATATCTTTTTTCATGTAAAATTAGTTTAAGAATCTTTAATATTTTTGATATTCATTAACTTTTATGTTATCGGGAGCTGGAGTCCTTCAGGTCACAGTTTTCTGCTGAAAGGACAGTTGAGTAGGTATTTAAGGCAGTTTTGATAGTTTCTGCAAAGACTGAAAAGGCCAAGTGACTGAGGTCATGCTTATCTGTAGTTTTTTCCAGTGGAGTCTTCCTTGTGGTGTCCCTGCCAGCTCACATTAATAGATGATCCTTAATTGCCAAAAGTGTTAGAGTTTATACCTCCTATTCCTGGCCTGCTGGGGCTCAAGATCTGCGTGATGAGTAGGAGCTGAAAGTCTTCCAGATTCGGTTAAGAATTAAGAGCTAGTGAGGTAGTAGACAAGCTAGCCTCAGTTACATGAGAGGCTGAGGTCGGGATCACTTGAGCCCAGCCTGGGCAGCACAGTAAAACCCTGTCTCAGAAAGCGTTCCTGTAGATCATCTTGATTTTGTCTCGCACAATTTTCTTATTGTAAATACCTTGTTTCTCGTCATAGATTGTTATTCTAACATATTTTGTTAAACGTGTATCAACCAAATTAAAAAAAAGACTTTCATGTTAAAAAAAAAATCTGATTGCCAGTAACCAAGCTATATATTTTCTTCTTTTTTTATTTTTTAAACAATCTTTTTTATTTTACTTACCAATCACAGTTCCCTCTCCCTCACCTCCTCCTGCTTCCACCACTTTCCCCCCACTTAACCCTGTATCCACTCTCACAAAAAGTTAGCAAATTCTGTCACATCACTTTAGGCAGGACCAAGGCCCTCCCCCTTTATCTAGGCTGAGCAAAATTTCCGTCCATAGGGAATGGGAGCAAAGGATAACAAGTCTACAGAAGTCCACAACCCCGGGGAAGCTAGGAAACATGGATGACCCTAAGAGGCACATACATGGATCGCCCTGGGAAGGGGAAATAGACAAAATCCCCATTCCCTATATTCTCTCTTAAATCAGTGGTTCTTATGAAATTCTTAGGCCTGCAGCACGATTCCAATCAATAATCCATCAATTTCTGCATTACCTTGTACTAGAGTACCTGGCAGACCCACATGGGATTGGATGTGTGTTACGTACATGGGAAAAAGCCTATTCCTTATTATATCTTTAACCTGTATGAATAATAAAGTTAATTCTGTATCATCTGGTATAAATTCACTGGTTTCAATATGCAAGGCCACTCTTTATGCATATTACGAATCGGTAACAATATTGAGAGGTTCTTTAAAATCCCTTAGTACCATGAGAATAGCATATAATTCTGTCTTTTGGACAGAATTAGAAGGCCTTTGTTCCACCTTACTTAATTCTTGTGATTTGTAACCTGCCTTTCCTGATTTATTTGTATCAGTATAAAGTGTGTGGGCTCCAGTTATTGGTACATCATGTACAATTTGGAGAAGAATCCAAGTAGTTTTCTTTATAAGGTTAAGCCTATCAATTTTAGGATAATTGCTATTAAGTTCTCCCAAAATATTATCACAGCTCTTTTCATGGTTCATTGTCTTCCCATAATTTTTTAATTTCATCATCAGTAAAAGGCACTATAATCTCTGCTGGGTCTATATCTGCTGGTTGACAAAGTCTCAATTTTCCTTTTATAATTAATTCAGAGACATTTTCTGCATGAGTTTCAATTTTTTATTTGGTTTTTGTGTTTAAAAGATACATTTTAAGATAATATCTTTATTGCATTAAAATTCCTGTAGGAGAAATTCTAGAAGGCAGTATGACTAGAATACAATCAAGATTTGGATCCACATGTGCCTCCTCTAATTTCTCTTCTCTTTTCTGTTTTAGCTGTTAATTCCCTGGGACTATTTATGTCTTTGTCACCATCTAAGGTTTTGTTTAAAGGAATTATTAGATCAGGTGTTATCCCAGTCGTAGATGGAAAATGTAACATGAGGGCCTGCTTGTTGGGGTGTCTGTCCTGCCCGGTTCCCGCAGTTGGTAAGCCCCAAAGAAAATCATGCAAAGATATCCATGAGATTATAAACTGATTGGCCCATTAGCTCAGGCTTCTTATTAGATCTTATCACTTATTATTATTCTGATTTATGTTAGCCACATGGCTCGGTACCTTTTTCAGTGAGGTAAGTCACATCTTGCTTCTTCGGTGGTTTGCACAAAACTCGGGGGAAAGAACTTCCTTCTTCCCAGAATATTCCTGTTCTCATCATAAGCCTATATATATTTTTAACAAACTGTAAACCATTTAGAGTTTTTTTTGTCTTTGAATCTCTCTTTACTGTATCTCTCTCTTTTTTTGACCACATGAGTCTTTAATTTACCAAACAAGATGGATAGAATTAAAGCTGTGGCTTTGACAGCTGGATCCAGCCCATTTCTTAGATTTATGAGATTTCAGCCTCATGGCTGAGGTACCAGCTGGAGCCATGTCCATTGTCACAACTCTATGGCATTTCCAGGTCCTTGCCAGCAAGCAAGATACAACAGTGTGTCCACTAACAACACTCAAACGCACTCTATGTAGCCAGACCACCTGCCTCAAAGAGTTGGAGTTTGCTCTGGCAGGACGGCCCAGAAAGCTGGCATTTTCAAACAGCATAGCATTTTTTCTGCTATCACTGAAAACCAACAAGCATTCTATCAGCTTTTGTCGACACCATTTAAGTGTTTCATGTCAGGACCTCTTAAAGAGCTGCAGGGTTTTACAGCTAAAGCTGAGTCAGAAAGCCTTTCTTAAATGAGAGTGCTTGCTTCTAGCAAGCCAAGCAGACCCAAGAAATTGCTGCTACCAAGAAAACACACTTTATTCTACTTTTTTCAAAGCTTTTTCAGTCTTTCTGTGGATATAATTATCCACATGGGTGACATTCTGTAGCATGAGGGCCTGGCTCGTTGAAGTTTCTGTCCTGCCCAGTTCCCTAGCCATTTAGTCCCAGAGAAAATCACACAGAGATCTTCATAAGTTATACAACTAATTGGCCCATTAGCTCAGACTACTTATTAGCTCTTGTAGTTTATATTAACCCATTATTGGACATTGAACCTATAATTCGTGATCGTAGAGAAGCTAAATAAGAAGGTGAACCCAAAGAAAAACATATAGGCATCCTCCTGAATATTAACCTTCATCAGGCGATGAAAGGAGACAGAGACAGAGACCCACATTGGAGCACCGGACTGAAATCTCAAGGTCCAAATCAGGAGCAGAAGGAGAGAGAGCATGAACAAGGAACTCAGGACCGCGAGGGGTGCACCCACACACTGAGACAATGGGGATGTTCTATCGGGAACCCACCAAGGCCTGCTGGCCTGGGTCTGAAAAAGCATGGGATAAAACTGGACTTGCTGAACATAGTGGTCATTGAGGACTACTGACAACTCAAGAACAATGGCAATGGGTTTTTGATCCTACTGCACGTACTGGCTTTTGGGGAGCCTAGGCAGTTTGGATGCTCACCTTACTAGACCTGGATGGAGGTGGGTGGTCCTTGGACTTCCCACAGGGCAGGGAACCCTGATTGCTCTTTGGGCTGACGAGGGAGGGGGACTTGATTGGGGGAGGGAAATGTGAGGCGGTGGTGGGGAAGAGACAGAAATTTTTAATAAATAAATAAATAATAAAGAAAAGTTGAGAAAGCAGAAAAAAAACCAAAGTCATTAAGAGTCTACAATTGGTATCTCCTAATTTGTGATTTTTGTATTCTAATTTTCTGTAAATCTACTTTGTAACCTAGGTAACTGACAGAATTTCCTCTTTGTATTTTTCCAGGAGAAATTTGTAGTCTCCATTTAGGCAAGACTTTCTTTACTTCCACAAACATCTTTCTAAAGTATCTGCATTTGAGCCAGACAACAAAATGTCATCCATGTAATGGTAAATTATAGACTTATAAAATTGCTTGCATATTATTTCCAGTGGCTGATTTACAAAAGTATTGGCACAGGGTGGGACTATTAGGATTCTTTTGGGGATGATGGTTCACTGGTAACTCATAGTAAGCTGAGAATTATTATAAGTAGGCACTGTGAAAGCAAATTTTTCTGTTTTTTTTTTGGAAAGCTATAACGAAGAAACAATCCTTTAAATCAATAACTATAAGATGTTATCCTTTTGGTAATAGAGAAAGCAGAGGAATTCCAGATTGTAGAGGGCCCATGGGTTGAATAACTTTGTTGACAGTTCTTAGATCTGTCACCATCCTCCATTTTCCAGATTTCTTTTTAACAACAAATACATGAGAATTCCAAGACTGGTTGATTCTTTAATATGGAAAGCATCTAGTTGGTCCTGTACCAGCTGTTATAAACCCTACAATTTGTCTTCCATTAAAGGCCATTGTTTAAACCATATTGGTTTCTCAGTTAATGATTTTAAAAGCAAGGCCATTAGTACCTCTGAAAACTTGCAAGTTGCTTCATGTTCTTGTACAGCATGAATGACTGGTAACCTTTGTTTATAATATTTTATAATATTCTTCCAAGAAACATGAGTATTTGGTACTGCAGAAATGTTAACCTGGGCATTATATTGCTACAATTGGTCATGGACCCACAAATTCACTAAAATATTAGCTATATATGGCCTCAGTTTTCCTTTCTGTCCTTCTAGCCCTTTGAATTTAACCCATTTCGTGCTTTATTTTACTTGAGATAGGGTTCCAGTTCCTAGGAACTGAATATCTGCCTCTTGAAGAGGCCAATGTGGATGTCAAGATTCTGGAGTAATGATAGTCAGATCTGCACCGATGTCTAGTGATCCCTCAATTACAATGTCATTTATAGGCACTCTTAGGTTTGGTCTTTGATAATTTATAGAAGTATGCCAAAATATATGTTTCCTATTTGCTACTGTAGTTTTTGACTCATCCTCCAGGTCTATTCCATCATCCAGAACAGTATTTTTTATAGTAGGCACTGGATTGTTTAATATTCCTGGTGAGACATGTTGTCCACAGTGACTGGGAATGGCTGGACCTTGTTTGACATCAGGACCTGTGAGAGTCCCCCCCCCCACCCAGGTGTTTCCCCATGGTATCAGGTTGCCTTGTATGTCTCTTGTCGACTTACATTCATTAGTCCAATGTCGGCCTTTGTCATACCTCCTACATATACCAGAAGGCTTAGTCCTCCTATTTTTGCCATTTATAGAGGAGACATCATTCCTAAGAATTCCTTGTCTACAGTCCCTTCTTGTATGTTCTATTCTTCCACAATTAAAGCATTTAGCATCTTGGTGTCTCCTCATACCATTGGAACTCACTTCTCCTACCCAAGCTTCAGTACTATCATCATATGTTTCAACATTCATTGTATGCAAGATCCACTCATCTATGGTGCTGATATAACCTTTAAAGACCCAAGGACCTTCTTACATTCTAAGTTGGCAGTATCAAAAACCAATTATTCATTTAGTACATGCCTACTTTCATGGTCTGTTACGCCTAATTATACAACCTTAGTCAATCTTTGTAAGAGGTCACTAAATGGTTCTCTCTGGCCCTGTTTAACCCTGATATATGATTCAATTCTTCTTCCTAGTTCTTGAATTCTGTCCCAATCATCTAAATCTGCTATGCTACATAGGAATAACATGCATTTGTCATAGCAAGCCTGTTCCTGAGGACCAGAGTAATGACTTTCACCAAGAATTTGATCTTGGGAAGTCTCAATTCCTTTTGCTTTCCCATGTTGTTCTAAAATTTTTGCCTCTTCTCTCCAATAACATTTCTGAAGCAGCTGAGGTCCATTTTCTAAGCCTTCTGAGATTAATTGAAGCCAATCATGTGGGGTGTCCTTAATGCTTTGAGCTCATATTTTTATCATTTCCCTGACAAATGGTAAATGTAGTCCATAAGAAACTTTTGCTTGTTTTATTTCTTTTAGATCACTCATATTGATTCCCATGAATATTTTTGACTACTTTTTGGTACTTTGTACCAGATGGTTTTTCCAGGGAAATTACCAGATATGCAGTTGAAACTCTTTGTAAGTCATCTTGAAGTCTGGCACATACTGATGAGGCTAAATACTGTCCTTGTACCTTCTGTCCCTGCTCAGCAATTTTAATAAATTCTTCAATCTTTTCAAATCTTTTTACTACTGCCTTTTATAAAGTCTGAATCTCCTGTCCGGTATGCTGTTCTAATGTCCTCACTGAGGATTCTCAAGTATGAAACATGTCCAGTAAAAATAATACCTTATCCTTAAACATATCTTAACTTTTCAACAGATTCCAATACTTAAATTCAACAGCACAAATTCTTTCAGATAATTTTGTCAAATTGAAACTATCTCTTTCCATAGTATTGAACCATTTTTAATGAGATAATATTGAAAACAAAGCTAATTCCTAGAATCAAATAAAGGGATGTAGAAGGAAAATTGCAAAAGCCTTGCAGAATACCTTTCATAGAATAAGCAAAATAATTATTTAATTCCAGGATGTTATCAGTTTTTATCAGTTATTTTTTATAGTTTTTCAGATCTTACCTGTTGTAAGGCAATTACAATGAATTGGAGTAGGTGTAATAATCATTATTAGCCAGAAGGTGTCACAGCTGCCGCTACATGGCCAAGAGAAGCTAGCAGCACTAAACAGCATGTGTTGCTTACTTAGGTACCGAAAAATATGCTTTGTTTAACAAATTAAGAGCAGTTATTAAGGTGATGAAATGATTCCCAGGGTTGTGGCCTAGAATAAAGAAAAAACATAAAGTGTTCCATCAGTGTGAGTTGCGGACTGTGTGGATCACAGGGATCACAGGCAGTAGTGTGTGGGATAGCATGTAATGCACAGAGAGGCAACATGTGGGCTGCAAGCCAGGGAGCACTGTGCAGCAGCCCGTTGCATTTGAGGGCCAGCTAGAGCCACCAGTGAGAGGGTCAATACCAAGGCACCACACAGGTGGAGGACCAATTCCAAAAATTGTGGACTGGTCCCCACATTTGGGCACCAGAAGATAAAAATATCACACACTAGTTCAGAATTACATATAATAAAGGGTTATTTATTTAGGCAAGACTCACAGATCTAAGACAGTGATCTCACTGTCCTAGATCAAAATCCTTTGCACAAATGGAGAACAGGAATAGAGTCTAGCAGTTGCAAGTGAGAGCTAGAAGCAAGACAGTGAGCTCAGGCTTTGCAGCTGCATTTATAGTATAAAAGACCATGCCAAAGTGGTTTGGTATCTTAAAGGCTATTTGCTGAAGGAGCAGAAAAAGCTCCCACAGCAAATATCTCTCTTAGGGGCTTCATTATTTCTAGGTTTTCTGAGATTGTGAATTGTAGGCTTGTTTTCTGTGGTTTGCGTCTAAAAGCCACATATGAGTGAGTACAAATTATATTTGTCTTTCTGGTCTAGGTTATTCCACTCATATGATGTTTTCTAGATCTATTCTTTTGCCTAAAAATTTCAAGATGTCATTAATATTTTCCTACTTTTCCCTTATACAGTCTTCAGTTGAGGGTCATTTAGGTTGTTTCTAGGTTCTGGCTATGACAAATAATGCTTCTATGAATATGAGCTCATGTCCTTCTGGTGCAATTGAGCATCATTTGAGTATATATGCAAAAGTGATATTACTAAGTCTTGAGGAAAGTTCCTAATTATCTGAGAAATCACCTTACTGATATCCAAAGCAGCTGTACTAGTTTTCACTCCCACCAGAAATGGAGGCGTGTTCCTTCACCCCACATCTTCTCCAGCATAAGTTATCTTCAGTGTTTTTAGTCTTGGCCATTCTTACAGGTGTAAGATGGAATCTCAAAGTTATTTTGATTTGCATTTCTCTGATGGCTAAGGATGTTGATCATTTCTTTAAGTGTCTTTCAGCCATCTTAGATTCCTCTGGTGAGAGTTCTCTGTTTAGGACTGTACTCCATTTTTTATTGGATTATTTGTTCTTTTGATGACCAATATTTTGAGTTCTTTATATATTTTGGAGATCAGTTCTCCATCTGATATGGGGTTGGTAAAAATCTTTTGTCATTCTTTTGGCTGCCACTTTGTCTTGTTGGCCATGTTCTATAATTTACAGAAGCTTTTCAGTTTCAGAGGTCCCATTTATTAATTGTTGCTCTCAGTGTCTGAGCTACTGAGGTGATATTTATGCATTCAGGTGTACTTCCCACTTTATCTACTATGAGGTTCAATGTGGTTGGCTTTACATTGAAGTCTTTGATCCATTTGGACTTGAGTTTTGTGCATGTTGATAGATATGGATCTATTTTTTTATTTTTTTCAACATATTGACATCTAGTTACTACAACACCATTTGTTAAATATGCTGTCTTTTTTCTATTTTATATTTTTTTATTCTTTGTCAAAAATCAGGTGTTTTAGGTGTATGGTTTAATATCTAGGTCTTCAATATAGTTCCTTTGCTTCTCCTTTCTGTTTTTATGCCAATATCAGTCTGTTTTCTATAGTTATGTTTTTAGAGTTTGAATTCAGGGATTGTGATGCCTCCAGAAGTTCCTTTATTATACAGAATTGTTTTGGCTATCCTGGGGGTTTTGCTTTTTCATATAAAGTTGAGTACTGTTCTTTAGAGGTCTGTGAAGAATTTTGCTGAGATTTTGATAGATATAGCATTGAATTTGTAGATTGCTTTTGGTAAGATTGCCATTTCTACCTACCCAAGAGCATAGGAGATCTTTTCATTATCTCGTGTCTTCTTCAATTTCTTTCTTCACAGATTTAAAATTCTTGTCATACAGGTCTTCCACTTGTTTGGTTAGATTTACTCTGAGATATTTTATGCTATTTGTGGCTATTGTGAAGGGTGATACTTCTCTGATTTCTTTCTTTCTCAGCCCATTTATCATCTGTGTAAAGGAGGGTTACTCATCCTTTTGAGTTAATCTTGTATCCTGTTACAATACAGAACATGTTAATGAGTTGTAGAAGTTCCTTGGTAAATTTATGTAAACTATCATAACATCAGAAAATAATGAGAGTTTGAATTCTTTTCTGATTTGTAGCCCCTTTATCTCCTTTTGTTGTCTTAGCTTGGACCTCAAGAACTATATTGAATAGATATGGAGAGAGTGGGCAACCTTGCTTGTTCCTCATTTCAGTGAAATCCCTGTTAGTTTACCTCCATTTTGTTTGATGTTGGCTGTTGGCTTTCTGTGTATTACCTTATTAAACTTAGGTATGTTCCTTATGTCCCTACACTCTCCAAGACCTTTATTATGAAGGGATGTTACATGTTGTCAAACCCTTTTCAGCATCTAATGAGATGATCATGCAGTTTTTATTTTTCATTTTGTTTCTATGGTGGATTACCCTGACAGATTTTCTTATGTGGAATCATCTCTGTGATGAAGCCAACTTGATCATAGTGGATGATTTTTCTGATGTGTTCTTATTTGCCAGTATTTTATTTAGTATTCTTGCATCAATGTTCATAAGTGAGATTGGTCTGTAATTCTCTTTCTTAGTAATGTCTTTATGTGGTTTGGGTATTAGGATAATTGTAGCCTCATAAAAAGTTTTGGGCAATGTTCCTTCTATTTCCATTGTGTGGAATAATTTGAGGAGTATTGGAATTAGTTCTTCTTTACAAATATTGTAGAATTCTGAGCTGAAACCGTCTGGTCCTGGGCTATTGTTGGTTGGGAGAATTTTGATGACTGTTTCTATTTTCTTAGCAGTTATATGTCTATTTAATTTGCTTATCAGGTCTTGATTTAATTTTAGTAAGTGATATGTATCCAGAAAGGTTAAGTTTTCGAATTTTATGGAGTACAGATTTTCAAAATATCACCTGATGATTCTATGGATTTCCTTCATGTCTATTATTATGTCCCATTTTTCATTTCTGATTTTGTTAATTGGGATATTCTCTACCTTTGGTTAGTTTGAATAAAGGTTTGGCTTTTGTTGATTTTCTTGAAGAACCAATTTTTTGTCTCATCAATTCTTTGTATTGTTTTCTTTGTTTCTATTTTGTTGATTTCAGCTCTCAGTTTATTTGCTGCCATCTAGTTCTCCTGGGTGAGTTTATTTCATTTTGTTCTAGAGTTTTCAAATGTTTTGTTAATTCACTATTGTGAGATTTTTCTAGCTTCTTTGTGTAGGCATTTATTACTATGAAATTTCCTCTTAACACCACTTTCATTGTGTCCCCATAATTTGGGTATATTATGTGGTCCTTTTCATTGAATTTTAGGAAGTTTTTAATTTCTCCCTTTATTTCTTTCTTGACCCATTGATGCTTCAGGTGAGCATTGTTTAATTTTCTCATGTTTGTGGGATTTCTGGAATTAGTGTTGCTGTTGAATTCTAGTTTTAAGCCATGGTGATCTGATGAGAAATATGGTGTTATTTCAATTTTCTTTGTATCTATTGAGGTTTGTTTTGTTACCTAGTATGTGATCAATTTTTGAGAAGGTTCCATGAGGTGCTGAGAAGAAGGTATATTCTTTTATGTTTGGATAGAATGTTCTATAGATGTCTGTTAAGTCCATTTGAGTCATAACATCTGTTACTTCCCTTATTTCTCTGTTAATTATTTGTCTAACCGACCTGTCCAAAGGTGAGCGTGGAGTGTTAAAGTCTCCCACTGTTAGTATGTGAGATTTAATGTGTGATTTAAGCATTAGAAATGTTTCTTTTACATATGTGGTTGCCCTTGTATTCAGGGCATTGATGTTCAGTATTGAGATATCCTCTTGATGGATTTTTCTTTTGACTAACATGAAATGTCCTTCTTTGTCTCTTTTGATTGATTTTAGTTTGAAGTCTATTTTGTTAGATATTATGGTAGCTACACCAGATTATTATTAAGGGCCATTTGATCTGAAAAATTTTCTCAACCGTTTACTCTAATGTGATGTCTATCACATCAAAGGCTTAGGTGTGTTTCTTGTATGCAGCAGAAGAATGAATTCTGCTTTTGTATCCAATCTGTTTGCCTGTGTCTCTTTATAGGTGAGTTAAGTTCATTTATATTAAGATATATTAATGACCAGCAATTACTATCTCCTGTTATTTTAGTTTTCATTGTCGATGATGTTAATTTGTGTTTTTTTCCCTTCTTTGGGATTTTCTGCTGAGTCCACCAGTTGTCTGTGTTTTTCTTGATGTAGCCAGCTTCCTTGGGTTGGAGTTTTCCTTATAGTGCTTTGTGTAGGGCTATGGTTGTGGCTAATTATTGCTTAAATTTGGTTCTGTCATGGAATATCTTGTTTTGTCCTTCTATGGTGACTGAAAGTTTTGCTGGGAATAGTAGTCTGGGCTAGCACCCACAGTCTCTTAATGTCTGCATAATGATTGACGAGGATCTTAGGCTTTCATGGTTTCCACTGAAAAATCTGGTGTAATTCTGATAGAACTGCATTTATATGTTACTTGGCCTTCTTCCTTTGCCACTCTTAATATTCCTTTTTTACTCTGTATGCTGAATGTTTTGATTATTATGTGGCAAGGGAAGTTTTTTTTTTTATCTAGTCTATTTGGTGTTCTGTAAACTTCTTGTATCTTCACAGGCATATCTTTTATTAGATTATGAATGTTCTATGATTTTGTTAAATATGTTCTCTGTGCTTTTAAGTGGACATATCCTTCTTCTATACCTATTATTCTTAGGTTTGGTCTTTTCATGGTGTCCAATATTTCCTGGATATTTTGTATTAAGCTTTTGTTAGATTTAATGTTTCATTTGACCAATGAGTCTATTTCTTCTATTGTATCATCAGCACTTGAAATTCTCTTTTCCATCTCTTGTATTCTGCTGTTTGTGCTTGCATTTATGATTCCTCACTGTTTTCTCATGATTTCTGTTTCTATAATTCCCTCATCTTGTGTTTTCTTTATTGTCTCCATTTCAGTTTTCAAGTCTTGAATAGTTTCTTTCATATGTTTGATTGCTTTTTTTTTTTTGGTTTGCTTTAAGGAATTTGTTTATGTCTTTCAATTTTTATCTCTCTTTTCCCCCATTTATTTGAAGGAATTTTTCATTCCCTCTTTAAGGACGTCAAACATTCTCTTAAAGTTACTTTTTAGGTTGTTTTCTTTTGCTTCATCTATATTTGGTTGTTCAAGTCTTACTGTTGTAAGGCCTCTAGTTTTTATTGGTGTTGTGTTGCTCCTTGTGGGGTTGCTTGTGTTCTTCACATGCATACCCATCTTTTTCTCTGATTGGTGTAATTCAGGCTGTCTGTGACTCTGGTTTTCAATCTCCCAGGTGCTAGTGAATCCAAGGCTCAGATGGTTGCTTCCTCATGGTGTAGTCAGGGCCAAGGTTCCAGTTACTTTGTTGGTCACTTTGTGTTCCTGTAGGGCACATGGTACTCCCAGTGTTCACTCTGCAATACGAGGGCTTGTTCAGACCTACTCATATGGAGATTGCTTACTTGGGGCTCTTTCTGCTGAAGTTGCTGTTTTAGGCCTTGTCTGGCAGAAGTTTTGTCCCAGGCCTACTCCCTTGGAAGTTTCAAATTCACACCCAGACCTGCAGAGGTCTCTGGTTTCAGCCTACCCCTCAGGGGTTGCTCCTTTGTACCTGCTTCTCTGGAGCTTGCTGTCTCAGGTCTGCTCAAGCTTAGGTGGCTGGCTCAGACCTGTTTCCATAAATGTCTCTGGTGTGGACCCACTTTCGTGGAGGTCTCTGGCTTGGGCACAGTACCACAAAGGTCTCTGGCTCCAGTCTACTCCCTTGGTGGTCCCAGAGTCACACACGAACCAGCAGAGGTCCTGGCTTGGGCCTACTTCCTCAGAAACCCAATACTCACAGCCAGACCTTCAGAGGTCTCTGGTTCCAGTCCACTCCATCAGAGGTCCCAGACTCATGCCTCTGTTGCTCTTATCTTAAGCAACCCCGGCTAAAGGGTTGTTTGACCCACAAAGGGTTGTGTCTCATAGGTTTAGAAACATTGCTCTAAATGTTTTATAATTTTGCATTTTTAATTAAATCGATAGCCCATTTTGAATTATTTTTTGTAATGTGTAATCTGAAACAAATTTGGCTTCTTTTGTTCCTTTTTCATTTTATTCATTCTTTGAAAATTTCATATGATACATTTTGATCATGTTAACTTCCATTCTACAAGGTTCTATTCACGCTTCCCTATCCATCCATTTTTATCCCCTTCTTTGCTTTAAACTTATCAAGTTTTTAATGCCCGAGAGGAATCAGCTGAGTCTTCCCGACAGACAAAGCTACAACAATCTACAGGCCCAGGCCTTAGCAGCTACCCTAAGGTCACAGGAAGGTGGACAAGGGAAGCCAACCACAGGGCTCTATCAAGTGTGGCCTAAATGGTCACATGGCACAATATTGCACTACACCTGCTCCGAGGTTGTGCCCTATCTGCTAGCAACCTGACATTGGAAATCATAACGCCCCCATGCGGGCTTGTTCTCTATGCCAAGCCACAGCAAGTGAAGCTGTGCCAGCCTTCAAATGTCTCAGCCTTGCAAAGGATTGATGCTGCCCAGACTTGATAGGTATATCCCATAACCCTCTCCTAGCCTAGGGTCATGCTACAAGTGATAAGTAAGTCCATTACTTTTATTCTCACTCGGGCCTTAAGTTTCCCTCACCAATTTCAGCTATGGGGGTAGACAGGACCCGTTTCTCCCCACTTAAAACTTTGCCACTGCCCTACCATCTTGCAGGACATTTTTTCTCTCATTCTTTCTTAGCGATACTGGCTTGCCCAGCACATTTACTGGGTGGAGATATCCTTAGCCACTTCCCTAAACCTTTGTTCCACTTCTTAGAGCCCCTTTTAACCCCACCCATCTCCAAGATTCTATTTTACAGGTTCACTCCTCCTGCCAAATGTATGCCAGGCCAACCCACAAGGAGCTCTCCACATACACCAGCTTCATGAACACCAAGCAGGCAAAGATTGACAGGTTAATTTTACCCATATGCTTACTCATAAAAAAACTTCGTTATCTCTTAATACTTGTGGACACTTTTACAGGATGGATAGAAATGTTTCCAATCTCCAGGGAAACAGCAGATGTTGTAGCTCAGGAACTCCTGGACCACAACATTCCTCGGTTTTGTGTCCCACAAACAATCCAGATGGACAATGGGCCAACCTTCACTTCCAGGGACATGGAGCTCAGGTCAGAGGCTCTCAACATCTTCTGGAAATTCCACACTCCTATCATCCACAATCCTCAGGGAAGGTGGAGAGGGCCAATGGACTCATCAAACAACAACTAACCAATTTCTCCATTGAACTCAGATTATCTTGGCCCTCCCTTCTCCCCATTGCCCTGACTTGTCTCAGGGTCACTCAACATTCCCCTGCAGGCCTGAGCCCATTTATCTTGCTTTATGGCAGGCCCTTTCTCTTTAACTATCCCCTCCCAGTTCAAACTCCTCCACTGAGAGGGTACCTACCCTACCTCTCCCTTTTAAGGTCCCTTCTCAATTCACATGCTGACAGTTGTCTTCCTGTCACCACACCAGTGGACCCTAATGTCCCTAAACCTGCCCCGCTGTCCCCAGGGGACAGAGTACTCCTCAAACAGTTAACTCCTAGGTCTCTTGAACCTCAGTGGACAAAACCTCACATGGTAATTCTCACCATCCCCTCGGCTGTCAAGCTCTTGGGACACCCATGCTGGTACCATCTTTCCAGGCTCAAGCAGGCATCTACTCAAGTCACTTGGTCTGTCCAGCAGACAGGACCTTCCCCCCTCTGGTTTTCCAGGATGCCACAATGAAGGGCCTACCTGCTCCTCATTCTGGTACACTCATCTTTAGCGATAACAATTTTTTTTCTAGACACCTGCCTTCTCATCTTCCCCAAGGAACAGATGCCTGCCTTCTCCAGGATGACAGTTTATGGGATGCCTTTCCAGTCACACCTCTAGCTAAATGTGGAACCTGGCTCTCCCCTTCCCCGTTCCACCCTGTGCCTGCAGGAAGTAGCCAGATTTGAGTCTACGCCCTTTTTTCCCAAAGAGAGCCTAAATGTTTGTCATAATTACTATTCTAATTTTCTGTCACCCCTATATCCAAAGAGTCTGGAATGTCAAGTTGGGAGCATAGGCCCCAGTCCCTCACATCTATCCCAGCCGCCAAGGATGGTCTGCACTACAAATCCCAGCAGGCCAGGTCCTGACCCCTCCCTGGGGATGGGGTCAGGGCCACTTCCCAGAGTATTTAAGTGATCTCCTAAAAGAGGAACATGGTCTCCCTTTCTTCCTGGGGGGGGGGTTGCTTTTCCACAGCTTCCAGGTTTCTCTCTCGGGGCCACCTGAGAGTACAGAACTCCCATTAAACCTGGGTATTTCTTAATTTGGCTTGTTTTGATTTGGCTTGATTGAGAATTTTGCATTGGCAGGGAGGTCATGTTAGGAAATATTCCTAACAGTCTCAACTGCTATAAACTCTAAAATGCAGCTAGCTGGCATGCTGTGTCCTGCAATACTGCTTGCTTGTAGTCATTCATCATCTATGGTTCTTACAATTGTTTTGACCACTAGTCAGTGAAGCAGCTGTGATACAGATGTCCTGTTTAGGGCTGAACCTTTTGCAGTCCCATATTCTTTGTACCTTAATCAGTTATGGGTTTCTATATTAATCCCTATCTACTGAAAGAAAAAAAAACATCTCTGGTGAGTGATGGCTTCCATTTTTGGTACCATGGTAAATTTTAATTTCAAATTCTAGTTTTCATTGTTGGCACATAAGAAACCAATTGACTTTTGGATATTTGCCTTGCATGCTAAAACCTTGTTATATTTTACTTTTGGATTTTTCTCTCTTGTAAATTCATATATGAACAAGAACTACTTTTTCACTACCTTTCTTATGTGGTTGCATGCTAGTTACAAGTGTCTTTCTAGGTAATTTGGCTAACATTTTAGGTGTATCAGTGAAGAGGACTGATGAGAGAAAACATTATTTTGTTATTTCTGATTTTAATTGAATCTAGTCATTTATTGTTAAGTATGGCATAACATAGGTGTGGTCCCTTTCCCTCTGTTCTGTGTGTGTGTGTGTGTGTGTGTGTGTGTGTGTGTTGCTGAAATAATTCATATTTCGGATTCATATTTGCTCTACTATGTCTGCCCCACTAAGATATATCCTTAGACCCTAATAGTTTACTTTTAGTCATTTGTAGTTGTGGACTATACTCTTTGGCTTCCAATCACCTTTTATTACCTTGAATCAATATTGCTTTAAAGTAGTCAGCAAGTTTTTATTTACTGATAGCTTTAATTAGAAAATGTTTTCTTTTAGACTTTTACACATATGGTCATATAGCATACTGATTTGTATTGTTCTTATATAATGTCTTTACTTACATGTAGGATTTTTTTTTCTTTTTCTTTCTTTTTTTTTAATTTTTGAGACCATGATCTCACCGTGTATGCCTGACTGGTCTGGAACTCACTATGAAACCCAGGCTGTGCTGGTTTTGGTTATAAAGTAAACTGGTCTCATAGCTAGGAAACCATATCTCCTTACAATAGGTTTCTAAGGCTTTTCACTAAAGAGAGTATTTGCAGCTCATTCAGTTTTAATCCAGTTACAAATTGTACAAGTCTTGCAATGGTGGTATCATTTCCACAAGTATCAGTTTAGTGTTGTATGCAGCCAGGATATGACCTCCATAAGAGCTTCACATATGCTTCCTTGGTCAGCTTGTTTTTCTACTCTTGACCTAATTCTCAGATGAAAAAAACAAAAGCAAGGAAGAAAGATTCAATGCCATCATTTAATATCAAAAAGAGATGAGACTAGAACACAGGTAATTACAGAAAGTCTCATGTGACTTCAGTGTTCAATTGTTTGTCTAAATCCTGGTGCAGGAGAGGACCCAGAACACAGTCACAGTTAGTCCACTTGATACTATTCACTGAAGAGTAGGCCATCATTCATGGAGTGCTTGCTTGTTTTCAATGATGAGAAAAATACATCATTAAAAGAAACCATATAGAACTGGTTGTAGAACCTGAATGTTACCACAAGATATAAATTTAATAATTAAGCAATGTCTCAACTTCATATGCAAAAACAAACAAAAAACAAAAACTTGGGATAGCTACAAAAATCCTGTCAATAAAGGAACTGCTCAGGGTATCACCAGGAGTTCCCTGACTTAAAGCTGTACCACAGAGCTATAGCAATAAAAACATGCATGGTATTGGTATAAAAACAGACATTTTGACCAATGCAATCAAATTGAAGACCCAGACATTGACCTACATAACTATGAATGCCAGGCATTTTTATAGAGAAGGCAAAAATACAACCTAGAGAAAAGAAATCATATTCAACAAATGGTGCTGGTATTTATGGATGTCAGCATGGAAAGAAATGTAAATAGATCTATATTTATGACCTTGAACAAAACTCAAGTCCAAGTGGATAAAAGACTTCAATGTAAAACCAGACACACTAAACCTGACAGGAAAGAAAATAAGGAATAGCCTTGAACACATTGGCACAGGAAAAGACATTCTGAACAGAACAGCAATAGCAGACATTAAGATCAACAATAAATAAGTGGAATCTCATTAAACTGAAAGCTTCTATGAAACAAATGACATCACCAATCAGATACAGCAGCAGCCTAAAGAATGGGAAAAGAATTTTTACCACCTCCACATTAAACAAAGGGCTAATATCCAAAATATATAAAGAAATAAATAAATTATTTATAAAACCCAAATAATCCAACTAAAATGGGAAACAAATCTAAACAAAGAATTCTCAAAGAGGAATTGCAAATGACTGAAAACAAATAAATACTCAGCATTCTTAGCCATCAGGGAAATGCAAATCATAACTACTTTGGGATTCCATCTTACACCTGTCAGAATGGCTAAGACCAATACTATAAGTGACAGCTCATGCTAGTGTGGATGTTGAACAAGGAGAACAGGCCTCTGCTGCTGGTAGAAGTGTGTCAGGTACCAGCCTCGACAAAAACAGCTCTTACCGGGAAAAGGGCATTGGAATTTAGAAATATAAGTAAAGAATATGGATACACATGAAAAATAACACAACAAAAATCATAGAATAGTACTGGGAGGGCATTCCAGTGAATACTTAGCCATGCTTGTTTTCCCATACATTTTTATACCCAATACAAACGGGGAGGGGGAGAACCTAACAAAAGACTTTATTAACATGATACAGAAGACAACTCAGTCAATTACTTTAACACTTTGAGACATCCAATCTTCAGCATTTTGTTGTTTAGGCAGTGAAGCTGCCCTAGACCATGTATCCTGAAGGAAGTACCGCCCAGGTGACCTCATAGTTACAAAAGAAAAAGCAGAAGTACATTTGCATATCCTGACCATCTGTCAGGATTGAATGGACCTACTTGTATGAGCTATCTTAATGTCAAAAGAACCAAATAATTACATCCTGTGTTGGTACTTGCAACTACACTTGTTAGCCATTTTGAGCAATCTCCAACTCTCTGACCACCAGACAAGAAGAAAATATACTCACATTTTTGGGCCTCAACAAGAAAGTGAAAACTTATAAATCCCCTGTTGAAATAGAAAGATGTACACCAAGACTCAGCTATACCACTCTTGGTATATACCCAAAAGGACTTTCTGTGTTCTACCACAAGGATACTTGCTTAACTATATTCATTGTGGGTTTATTAATAGTTAGAAAGCGGACACAACCTAGATATCTCATAACTGAAGAAAGAATAAAGAAAGTGTGCTATACTTACACAATGGAATATTATTCAGCTGTTTAAAACTGATATTATGGAATTTGCAGTCAAAAGAATACAAGTAGAAATAATTCATTCCCAGTGAAGTAGTCCAAACTCTGAAAGACACATACGGTATGTGTTCACTTATAAGTATATATTAGTTTTATATAAATGATAAACAAGCTACAATCAACATACCCAGAGAGGTAAGGTAAAGAGGAGGGCTCTAGAGGGAATGCCTGGATTGCTCTGAAAAGAGAAAATAAAACATATTTTGCAGGTAGACTGGGGGTGGGTGGGGACAGGAGTAGGGGAGTGAAGGTAGGGGATGAAGGTAGAGACTACGGAGAGAGACAGCTGGAATTGAGGAGGGGAGCTTTGGAGGATGCTTTTGAAACCCAGTGCAGGGCAAACCTACCTGAAATCTATGAAGATGACTGATGCAATAATAGAGAGAAAGACACCATAATACAGAGCTCACACGGAGGGGCTTTTTATTCCTGGATTGGACCAGGAATGTAGAAAGGGGAGGGGGAAACTGGTCTCTGGGGACAGGAGCAGCAGAAAATAAGAGAAAAGGAAAGGGGGAGAAACAGATAAGCAAAGAAGCAGAGAGAGAAAAGAACAGAGAGAGAGGGAGAGAGGGGGATGGGAGGTGAGCAAGACACATTTAAGACAGAACATAGTGAATGTGCACAGGAGATGCTCTTATTGGCTGCAGCTGAGAATGTATTCTGCCGTACACAATGCCAAGGTCAGGCCAATATAGATGCCTGAGTCCAAACTGTGATCCTAGTGAGGACTCCTAGTAATGGAGGAAATGGAGTCTGAATAGGCCATCTTTTGCAGTCAGGCAAGGTTTCCAGTAGTGGGACTCGGCTGCATTCAGTTGAGTTGTTGGCTGAGGGGTTCTATGAAGATCTCTAAACAACTCAGGCTGATGTTAGATCAGTTGGACCCCACTGCCCAGCGCATCATCCGCACTACTCACTGAAATCAGAGAGGGTGAGCTGGTGCCTGCATGAAGCCTTCACTCCTCCCAGCCTTCTAATCCCATTGACATAGGAAGGTACGCTACAGGCATGCTGAAAGAGAAATTTGTACACCCAGACACAGAACCCTTGACCTACAATCTGTCCCACCTACAAGATGAGCTGAAGAAATTGTGGCACAGAACTCATGGGGTTTTCCAACCAATGTGTGATTTAACAGGAGATCTGCTCCACAAGAGGGAGTCTATGTCCTACAGTGCCTGGATGATCAGGAACAAGACATTGGACAACCTAGGGTAGAGAACTAAACACCACTGACAGAACAAAGGCAATGAAATGATTCCTAATGATATTCTGTGATATTCATAAGCCCATATCTGCTCTAGTTGTCATCAGAGAAGCTTTCTCTGGCAACAGACAAGAGCAGGTACGTAGAGTCAGAGCCAGACAATATACAAGTCTAAATTGGAGATCTCCATAGGGTCCATTCCCTTGGAGATCAGGGAAACCATTGGAAGAGGGGGAGGAAAGACTGCAGGAGTCAGAAGTGAGAGAGGAATGTGGAAGCCCAGAACTATGAACCTATTTTACCTTGTCTGAAGGCAGGCAGTTTGCACTTATTCAAAGTTGTTACCAACAAGTGTGCTACACACCCTGCCCTAGGGTGTGGGTGCTTGGTGTTTTGGACATTGAGATGGCCCATAGGGGTGTATCCTCTCAACCCTGATCAAAGGTTATAATTCAAGCATACTTCTGTACTTCTTTTGAATTAGGAGGTTTGACCTAGAGAATGGCTGCCTGCAGGATACTTTGTCTAGGGTGGGTTCACTGCCTAAACAAGAGAATGCTTTTCTTCTGAATTAATGGCTTGATGTCTAAAGTGTTGAAGCAAGTCTTAATCTTTAAGTTATATAGGTATTATGTATTATAGGTCAATAGTCATTCATGCTTGCTATACTGTTAGTCAGACTAAGTCAGTTCTTTAGATACATAGAGATTGTATTAGCATAAATAGGTTCTAGTTGTTCTAGTTGTATCATGTTAAAGCAATTTTTTTCCTTCTCCCCCCTATTGTATTGGGGTATAAAAGTTAATGAAAATTTAAACACAGGCAAACTCAGAACTCAGAATAAGAATTCAGCATTCAGTATTTACTAAGTTGCCCTCCTGATGCTATCCTATGTCTCTGTGATTCTCTTTTACTTCTGTTCCTTCTACCTAACTTTTCTAATCCTCATCCCTTCCTTGGAAAGTATGAGCTCACCTCGGCTGGTAGCCCTGCAGAAGTCACTCCAATAAGTTGTTCCCAACATACGGCAGCACAACAAGGCACAGCTCACGACGTGTGGCGCAGCAACACGATGCTTAAGACTCTTGACAGATAAGGCTCAAACGCTTAGCCAGCGGTACAGGGGGAACATGTGATGTACATGGCCAATAAATGAGACACCGCAGGTGTAAAAGTAAAAGGTGAGCACTTGTATAAATATAGAAAATTAATAAGAAATGACCGTAATTACATTAGGGGTAAAGCTGTAAATATTTGTAAATATGAGAAAAGAAAATGATATTCAACTGTCTGTGAGGCTGCTTGGATGTATTTTGATAACCAGAGGAACTTGGGTGGAGCAGAAACAAATGCGGAGATGTTTAGAGTTTGTAGATAATATTGTAAACAATATACTTCCACCACCCTCACTGTGTACCCAGCACCATCTTCAGGCTGCTCCTGGACTTGGAGGGGCCAAAGCGCGATCCCGATTTGCCCCAGGCAAGCAGTGGGGCTATGGTCTCGCCGAAGTGGTCACTACTGAGCGGGTGGAAGAATGAAGGGAGCTGGGGACACAAGGCACACCTATGCTACCAAGGCCGCGCTACAGTGCCAGTCTGTCTGTGGTCATGGAACTGCAGCCTCGGCCACTGCTGACCTGGTGGGAAGAATGAAGGGAGCCCAGAGCATGTAGCCCAGCAAAGGCTGGGCTGCGACTTAGTTTGGGGCAGCCCACGCGCATGTACACATGCTGGCACAAGATGCATGAGTTTGGTCCACACTGCGCTGCAGAGCCGGGAAAGGCAGATGACAGGAAAGTTTGGAGGGCTACGCCTAACACAGCCAGCGCCCAGAGTAGGTCAGCAGGAAATGACTAGAAGGCAGTGTGGTTTGATACAGGAATTCTCCTAATTTTGTGATTAAAATTTAAACAAATTTAAAATAAAAAAATAGAGGGAATAAAAACGGCATGACAATACCTAAGCTTGTGGAGACTTAGTGGTCTAGGAGACGCTGTAATGGCAGACACCTGGAAGCCTGCAAATTTGTCAGCCACTTCTAACACTGGCCTCTTATGGGACTGTTAAATGTAAAAGGCATGGCCCAGCCCAGGCAAATCAGGCAATGAGAGACAGGCACTTCCTGGTACCAAGTATCCAGGCGGGAACTGCAAGAAGCAGAGAGCCCAGTTGCACCCCACCCTTCTCCCAGCTTCAGCTTCTAGCTGGGCTGAGAAAAAGCTAATTACTGGCCCTACAGTCAAGCTAAGAAAAAGTAGCCCCAGAAAACCCCAATCAAGGCCCAGACACTTGCCCATGTAAATGAGCAAGTGGAGCCTGTCAGCTAAGCAGATTTGCAGCTTAGATTAGAAATATAGTTTACCTCCAGAAGCTTCTTTATTGTAAAGAATTCTTTTGGCTATCCTGGGTTTTTTACCTTTACATATGAAGTTGAGTATAGTTTCAACAAAATAAATAAATAAATATAAATATAAATAACCTGCAGGATGAATTTCACAAATATTCTTTGGCTGTGTTAAAATGTATTTGATATAGATTTTTATGTATGTATATATTGTGTTATATCTGCATCCATGCTTTTGCTCATATATTACTTCCATGGCACCAAATTGCCTGGTAGAGGGGATTAAGCTAAATTGAAACTATTAGATGATACTACATCCTTTTTAGCGCACATAAATTAAATAAATCTTTGGCAAATAAAAAAAAAGAATTGTGCTGGGATTTTAAAGGGCATTGCATTGAATCTGTAGATCGCTTTTGGTAAGATTGCCATTTATACTAGGTTAATTCTACCTACCTAAGAGCATCGGAGATCTTTTCATTTTCTGGTGTCTTCTTCAATTTCTTTCTTCATATATTTAAAGTTCTTGTCATACAGGTCTTCTACTTACTTGATTAGAATTACTCCAAGATATTCTATGCTATTTGTGGATATTGTAAAGGGTGATGTTTCTATTATTTCTTTCTCAGCCCATTTTACATCTATATAAAGGAGGATTACTGATTTATTTTTAGGTAATCTTGTATCTTGCTACATTACTGAATGTGTTTATGAGTTGTAGAAGCTCCTTGGTAGAAATTTGGATAATGAAAACAGCCTGGTATTGGCATAAAAACAGACAGAAGTACCAATGAAATTGAATCAAAGAACTGAATTTCAATCTACAGACTTACAAACAACTAATTTTTGACAAAGAAGCAAAAAATATAAAATGGAAAAAAGAAAGCATATTCAGCAAATGGTGCTGTAGTAACTGGATATCAATATGTAGAAGAATGAAAATAGACTCATATCTATCACTATGCACAAAACTCAAGTCCAAATGGATCAAAGACCCCGACATAAAACCAACCACACTGAAACTCATAGAAGGGAAAGTGAGAAAACACTCAAACACATTGGCACAGGAGACCACTTCCTAAATATAATTCCAGTAGCACAGACACTGAGAGCAACAATTAATAAATGGAACCTCCTGAAACTGAGAAACTTCTGTAAAGCAAAGGACATGGTCAACTAGACAAAATGGCAGCTTACAGATTGACAAAAGATCTTCACCAACCGCACATCAGATGGAGAACTGATCTTCAAAATACATAAAGAAGTCAAGAAACTGATGATCAAAAGAACAAATAATCCAATAAAAAAATGATGTATAGACCTAAACAGAGACCTCTCAACAAATGAATCTAAAATGGCTGAAAGACACTTAAGGAAATGTTTAACATCCTTAGTTATAAGAGGAATGCAAATCAAAACAACTCTGAGATTCCATCTTACACCTGTAAGAATGGCCAAGATCAAAAACATTGATGGCAGCTTATGATGGAGAGGATGTGGGGTAATGGGAACACTTCTCCATTTCTGGTGGGAGTGCAAACTGGTACAGCTGCTTTGAATTACAGTATGTCGATTTCTCAGAAAACAATACCACTTTTGGTATATACCCAAAGAATGTTCAATCAGCTATAAGGACATGTGCTTAACTATGTTCATAACAGCATTATTTGTCATAGCCAGAACCTAGAAACAACCTAGATGCCCCTCGACTAAAGAATGAATAAGGAAAATGTGGTACATTTACACAATGGAGTACTACATAGAGGAAAAAATAATGGCATCTTGAAATTTGAGGGCAACTGGATGGATCTACAAAACATCAATTTTTTTGAGTGAAGTTTCCCAGACCCAGAAAGACAAATATAATATGTAATCACTCATACATAGCTTTTAGACATAAAGCAAAGAAAACCTAGCCTACAAATTCACAACTCCAGAGAACATAGACAACAATGAGGAGCCTAGAGAGACAAACATAAATCTTCATAGGAAGGAGAAAAAGAGAAGATCTCCTGAGTAAATTAGGAACATGGGGATCATGGGGTATAAGGGAAGGGAGCAAGAGGGAGGGGAGGGGAGGAAAATATATAGCTCAATAAAAGCAATCAAAAAATATAGCTTACAAATTTAATAAGATATACAATTGCTATGGTCCTATTTATTATTGGTAGGAAACTAAAGCCCTTAATTATAATTATTAAAGTGGAATAATTATTTTAATTTTTTCAGGAAGTTCATGAAAGCTGCTAAACAAA
The DNA here is from genome assembly GCF_037038515.1 of Microtus pennsylvanicus. Lineage (NCBI taxonomy): Eukaryota > Metazoa > Chordata > Mammalia > Rodentia > Cricetidae > Microtus > Microtus pennsylvanicus. The sequence continues at coordinate 33,816,322 of NC_134583.1, read as the reverse complement.
ATTCTGTCTCTAAAAAAGTATGCAACCAGCCAGGCGGTGGTGGAGCACGCCTTTAATCCCAGCACTCGGGAGGCAGAGGCAGGCGGATCTCTGTGAGTTCGAGGCCAGCCTGGTCTAAAAGAGCTAGTTCCAGAACTGAAACCAAAAGCTACGGAGAAACCCTGTCTTGGAAAAAAAAAAGTATGCAACCAACATGCCCATACTACACAACTTCAAAAAATAAATAAATACTGAGGATTATACCCTTAGTTATAATAATGATGCCTTAATGCCTTAAGTCAGACCCCTTTTACTCTAAACTTGAAAGCAGATACTTGTGAGTACTCTGCCACAGATAGATTTTGGCATATAGCACCAAGGCAACCTTTGCTAAAGCAAGGTGGAAAGACCCTTGCACTGGATGATGGAAAAGACCTGATCCTCTTTAATATTCAGTCATGGGCATATTTGTGGTTTCTTTCATAGGAAAAACAATAAAGCTTGATGAGATGAAGATGTGTGCAGCAGAAGGATCCAGCCCTGAAGACTTCACAACTGCTAATGACTCCATAGGAGAGGCAGAAAGGAGTTCCTGAACCTGTTCCTAACTTACAACATCCTGCTGAAGTCTGAGAATGGAAGGAAAATCGTCACGATGATTGGAAATTCCTAGATTCTTGTTGAGCCTACTGCACAAACTTCCAGACCTTGGTGTGTCTTGTTTGTTTTGGAACCAACATAAGAACACGGACTAAATATTTGACAGTTTATTGTTTATCCATACTGTATCTTGGGACCCAGAACTCAATTTTGACAGTATGATTTTCAATCTGCTGGTGAAATATTATCAATGCAAGTAACTGTTCTAGTTGTCCTTCGTATCATGGTAAAGCAGTATTTTGCCTCCCCCCCCCCTGTTGTATTTGGGTATAAAAGTATATGGAAAATTAAATGCCAGCAAACTCAGAACTCAGAAGAAAAATTTGGCATTCAGTATTCACTGAGTTTTCCTACTAGTACTATCCTATGTCTTTGTGATTCTTTCTTACCTCTGTTTCTCCTACCTAACTTTTCTAATTCTCACCCCCTACCCTGTAACTTATGAACCCACTGTTATAAGGAGTGCTGCAAATGTAATCCCAAAAATGTGGCTTATGACAGAAGACACAGGAGGAAATGGCCCACTGAATCAACTAAGCAGGGCTTATATGGGCTCAAAGATTAAAGTGCCCAGCATGGAGCCTGCACCAGATACTCTGCATATTTTATGACGGTTTGCTCATTTTTATGGGGAGGGATTCCTACAAGTGAGAGCAGATGTATCTCTGATTCATTTGTCTGCCCTTTAGATTCTTTTCCTCCTGTGTTGCTTTGCCTGGCTTTGATATGAGGACTTCTGCATCATCTCAGAATATCCTGGTTTGCCCTATTTGGCAGTAGTCTATTGGTGGCATGCTCTTTTCTGAAAAGGAAACAGAAAGGGAGAGGGTCTGAGGAGATGGGAGGAGTAGGATCTCGGAGTAATAGAGGGTAGGGAAAATGTGGTTGAGATTTATTGTATGAGAGAAGAATCTATTTTCAATACAAATTAATAACTAATTGGTAATAAAATAGTTTACATTTTGTATATTTTTAAAATATTCCAATTTTGTTCTTTGTTTTACAAAATGGTTAGACTATAAATAATAAGACTTAAGTTCTAAGAACTACCTTGACTTGAGGAGATCTGTTTGAACCTGCTATTAAATTTTCTTAACAGAAGATGAAAGATGAATGTGTTATAAGCATTTCACTGGCTGTCAGAATTCATAAGATGAATAAACTTCCAAATTTAAGTGTTAAGCAGTAAAGCACACTGAAAGACTCTAAACACTGCCCAAATCTGAGTAGTACTAGTATAGCCATCAACTAGGCAGTGCACCAGTAAGAATCCATGGGCATGACTGCAGTTGAGCCAGGATCCTGCTTTAGCATACCAGTTTCCCAAGTACAGATTCTTCCTTCCTCAACCTCTCTGAATACGCTTCTGTCACCAATGTGTACTCCATGTATGTCACTTACATTTCCCAAAGTTCCTGTATTGAGTGGAGTAACAGATGCTCCTTGGGTGCTCATTCATGGACTATACTCAAGGAACTTTAGCAATGGTGCAGACTCAGTGGTAAAGTTATATTCCCTAACATATATAAAATATGTCTGTCTCTGGGATAGATGTGCTGTTACATTGACCATGCTTAATGACAAATCACATTATCAACTGAAGCACAATTAAATGAAGCACATTTATAAAAACTCAGGAGAAAAAATGGGGTTCAACCTGAAGATTCGAAAAGCAAAACAGCCAGTCATTGGCTCTTACCTCGAACTCAGACTGAAATGGCAGTCTTGTCTCTAGAAATCTTAGGATGAGACTGTGTCTGAAAGCTGCCTTCCCCTATTTTATATTCCACTCTAGAGCTGGGATTAAAGGCATGCACCATGGTCATTAAAGGTATACACCACCTAAATTCTATGGCAACTAATGTGGCTACTGATATTTAAGGTGCTTGTCATTGTGGCAACTGGGATTAAAGGTGTCTGTTACCATAACCTTGTCTGTAAGCCTGACCAATGATACTGTTTTACTCTCAGACCTTTAGGCAGTCTTTATTTATTAAAATACAATTGAAATGCCACTACATTCAACCACAGAAATTTAAGGTGTAAATGTTTCTCATATCCAAGAACAAAGCAGAAACACCTACTCTTCAGAGCAGTTCCTCAAATACATAAATAGAAATCCAAGACCTTCACAAAAGTGTGGGACATGCACTTGAGCTTCTCCACATTATCCCCATGTGATGCTTACCACAGCATCTTGGTATCTTATTTTCTTTGCAGAGCAAATTTTACTGCAGTAATTTCCAACATTCTCAGCAGAGAGGCACAGAATTATGTTTCTAATAAGAAGCTGCACAAAGCAACAGCAGAAGCCCCTCATTCCAGTAATAAAGTGATGCATAACAATGTATAACAGGAGACCTTCAGTATGCTCAGACCTCTTTTGTGATAGGAAATGGAGCATGCTGCCGGTGGGAGGTAAGGAGGAAAGCTAAAGAGGCTTGTGGACAGCTTGCTGGTTCCCATACTGCAGAACTGAGTTGTAAATAGTTCTGAAGACTTAGCATGTGACAAGCTCTTAGTTGTAATCCAAATGAAAGTAAGTTTCTGGAGCATGTCATGTCTGCAAGCCTGACATTTGCAGAAATGACTGTATGAGAAAAGGCTTTTAGCATATTCTCAGTGGTGGCTAAATATGAAATATGAGACTTCTTTTCTCTGCTGAATGAAGAAGGTTCATGGAGAACAGATGATGATTATATTAATTTTGAGACTGAAGAAGTTAGGATGGTCTTAGTATATTTAATTTCAATGTTCCTTGTGTCTTTTTTTTTTCAGCAAGAAACCAAGTTACCCATTCAAGGAAATACACAATTCTGATCCTGTACACACAACACATCCAGTTCTGGAGAAGTTGTCAGATTAGTGAGTGAGAAAGTAGAAAATAGCACCTAGACAACATATATCTAAACATTACTATCTTAAGTATGTGGGATATATAGACAGTTGTTGGAGGGACGGGCCACTTGTTGTTCCCAGCCGCTTAGCCCTGAAATAATCACACAGAAACTGTATTATTTAAAACACTGCTTAGCCCATTAACTCTAATTTATTATTGAGTAACTCTTACATCTTAATTTAACCCATCTCCATTAATCTGTGTATCACCATGATGTCGTGGCCTACCAAAAAAGTTTCAGCATGTCTCTGGTGGCAGATCCATGGTGTCTCTCTGACTCTGCCTTCTTCCTCCCAGAATTGAGTTCCATCTTCCCCACCTACCTAAGTTATGCCCTATTAACAGGCCAAGGCAGTTTCTTTATTCATAAATAATATTCACAGCACACAGAAGGGCCTCCTACATCAGACAGTATAATTTTTTAAAAGTATTTTGGAGCAATATAAGGGTTCAATCAAGTTCAATCCACATTTTAAAAAAATGTTCAAGTTGGCCTGTCAGAGAACACACCCCACGACCCACACCAGATGTTCCATATTTCCCTGTGTTATCAAGCAAGACAGTGCTCGTCCTGACAGACGCAGTGCCACCTCGGAAGCCCAGCCTTATTCTGCACGGTGGCGATCATAAGAGTGGTGCTTTTGCCAGGCTGGAATCTTGTCACATTGAGCAGCAGAAGGTTGAAAAATTCCCAAGTGGCAGTACATGGCACACACTGAAACTTCTGAAATTAAATACCAAGACCGAGAGAACTGAATAGAGCCCACATTTTTCTCACCACCCTGTTTCGCTGGCAGTTTGGTGAGATTTGAATAGTTCTGATTTCCATTTAAGACTGTTGTAAGCACTATCATGTTTGGTATCCAGAATGTTGGGTAAGTGCCCTTCTTGCTAGCCATGACGATTAAATCAGGAGGGATGCATGGAGCAGGGTAAGTGTGCATTCTCTCCCTCCAGCTGCCTGCTGTGCATGGGAGATGGCATTTCCAATCTATCAGAACTAATGGAGTGCTATTTTCATGTCAGCAGACAGAATTTCGTGGGATTTTTTTGAATAATTGCAAACCCAGTTGCTGTGCATGCTCATGCACCACAGGTGCGACTTGTCTATATGGCTCGTCACCCGAGGAGCAGGCCCAATCTTTATTCATTTTGCATGCCCCCTGTCTCCCTTGGCACTTTGCTTGTACAGTTATTTCCCTTATTAATATTTAAACAATTATCAATCAGTGAAATCAGACATTGAAATTTGGATAGTCTTAGCAATTCCATTTAATTTTTTGAGCTAGATTGACTCACACACTTTACACACAATAAAAGCTAACTTCATTAACTGATTTCATGTGACAGGCACTCTCCTAAGGCCTTTGCATTGCATTCAAACATATTATGTCCTCATAACACCCTGAGGTTCTATTTGTATTTCTATACCACTGAGTAAACTGAGGCACAGGGCATTCTGTGAGTCACCCAAGGTGCATGCAACTAAGCAGCTGAATGAAGACTTGAACCAAAATGTCAACCTGGAGCTGTTTTATATTTCTATTTTTGACAATTTTATAGCTGTATTCTCTGTACTGCCTTAATCACCTTCCACCTTCCACAAAGAAAATCACCGTCATCTTTATTACAATTGTTCTCCTTCTTTTATTCTTTTTTTCTGTTGATGTTACTGTGTTTGTCAGTATGTAGGTGTGTGTGTGTGTGCACGCGAGTGTGTGCTTGCATGTGCAAATCTTGCACATATAACTGTACCTGCTATGTGATCACAATGGCAGTGGCCATGTCATAAGCAGAAAACAGCATCTCACAAGCTCTTCTTTATCTTTGACTCTTACATTCTTTCACAACATTCCCTGGGCCTTGGGCATGGTGATACGGATGGTATTTTTAGGGCTAAGCATTCAACAGTCACTTCTTCTCAGCACTGTGAAGTCCCTGCATTTACTTTTGCCCACTGCATGAAGACGCTCCCTTAACCCAGGCTGAGAGCAGCACTAATCTGTAAAAAAATAAATAAATAAATAAAATTTCAAATTGCAGCTTAAGTATATGTCCACTTAGCAAAATATTAGTACTGTGTTCCTCCTGGTACCTGTAACCTCCCCAGCCATAGACTTTTAAGCAGGCTCATGGTGCCAAGTATATAGTCTCTCCCATGGAAGGGGCCTGAAATACAATTTAAAAACACTTGGCTATCCTCCAGGTCGTCTTGATACTACTGAACCAGTAAGTATCTTGCCTGATAGGGCTGTAATATAGCACCAAGTAAGATGCGGCAATGACGCTGCTCTTCCAGTAGCCTGCATAGAACCTTCTGGTACTATGAATGATAGCCAGAAAAGAGGAAACTTCAGCTTGACTTTTCTGTATCATGCATCCAAAGTAGATGGTGTCTACAGCAGTACGTCTTACCACCTTGTGCTAGTGGGCGCCCAAAAGAAATGAAAGTGGGCTGTGATGCTTCAGGAGCCTCTGGGACCTCCCTGACCAACAACTCCTAAGGTACTATCCAAGGAGCTGTGTTCTTATTCATGCTTCTGCTGCATTAAGAGAATAGCTGGATACTGGAAACAAAACAAAACAAAACTGGTTCCTCTCAAAACATTCAGCAGTTCCAACACTTATGCAGAATTTTCTAGAACTTTACACAGAGAGCAGCAGTTCATGGATAATCAACCTGAATTTTAACAGCACTTTTATACAAATTCAAAACAAATATTTTTATTGTAGCACTCAGCTGTGAGACTTTAAATATCCCTAATAATCAAGATGGGTTCTATTTTTTTACACTTATATAAAATATATAACTTTTTACTCAGTGTTTCTACCTTATGGTCATCCTGTTACAGGACAGAGATAATAGAGTAGAATATTCAAGACAACAGACATAGTGAAAGCTGCTTCCCTGATAAAACCGAGCTCCACACCCTATAGACTCCATTCACTGTTGACTTGATCACTGCTATGAGTATGACCCTATGTGAAATCTCACTCACTGTTCTAGCTTTCGTTTTCTTTTTATGTTTATGAGTGTTTTGTCTTCATGTCTATGCTCCCTTTGTATGTTGTGATGGCAGAGAACTGAAGTTACAGATGGTTGTGGACTACATCGTGGGTGCTAGAAACTGAACCCAGGTCCTCTGGAAAAAATGGCCAGTGTTCTTAATTGTTGAGCTAGCTCTCCAATGCCTAAATTTCAGTTCCTTAGAGGCATTAATTAAATGCATTTGAAATTTCTTGTAGCGCTTACATTTCATTTCACACTACAGAGTTCTTGGCGGTGTTTTTATTTATTATTCTCATGGATGTTTGTTTGTTGTGGGCTTTATGAAGGCTGGTTTCTGTACTCCCAGTTTTAGAACAGCAGTGATTTCCCAGCCCAAATGCATAGAACACTAATTTTTTTTAAAAGGAACTGTGTAAGGTGAGACTTGATTTTATTTCAAGCACTACACATTTAGTGTATTTATATATTTGATTATTATTAATCAAATCACTTCACTACTTCCATGTTTCTTTTCTCCTGTAAAAATTATGATAGCTCATTTTTCATAGAGATATTTGTCATTTGTTAATTCATTCCATGCTGCAACACAGAGTTCTTGTACTTTGCCAGGACTAGACATGCTCACAGGATCCTGGAAGCTATGATGAGCAAATTAAGTCTCTTCTTCAAAAATAAAATTCTTAGCGTAATGTAGAAATTAAATTGGGTGAGTGTATATAAATGCCAAGCACATACAAACACGGAAAAAACTATAGTCTTAAAAGTCCATTAGCTATTTTAGTGACCAACCCAGAGAATTGATTTTTTACCCATAAGAGTATAGCAGGATGAGGAATGTCAGTTATTTCTGGGAAAGTTAAGAAATTATAAACCAAAGGGGGAAAATAAGAATAAAGGAAGTAGATAAGTGTGCAATGTGGGCGCTTAAGTCTGGTCAGTGTTTTTTTTTTTAAAAAAAAGCTGCGCAGAGAAGAACATTCATACTTGATAGGTGAAAAGAAGGTAAGGAATGGGATGTGACAAGGTAAGAAAGGAAATGGCCTTTGGAGTTGAAGGAACAGCGTAGTACGTGATAGAGATATGAAGCTATACAACTTGTTATTGAAAAAAAGAAAAATAAAAACAAAACATTCTGTCCAGAATATGGAGAATAATGGGCAAAATGAATAAGGCAAAGCACAGCCACACTGTATGTAGTCTTAAAATCTACTCTATTTTTGAAGTTATAAATTATTTCTCTACCCTATAGAAGAACATAAAGATTTTAAGTGAAAGTCTGGAGAATGGACGCAAGGATTTAGGATAGGATATGAGTAATAAAAAGGACCTGACATGGTGAGAAAAGAGGATAGGCAAGATATAAATTACTGAAAGAGACAAAGAAAAATTTGTGAAAAGGAGTAGACCAAGAAGAGATGGACTAAAACGCATCTAAGACTAAAGAATGACTGCTTTCTCTTGTTTTTTGGAAGTACTATTGAGTATTGAAAAAGTTAAGAATCTTCAGAGACAGAGAAAGAAAGGGTGTGGATAGAAGAGATTGCAGGGCTAGAGAGGGGAGAGGTAGGTAGGAATGAGAATAGTTTAAATGTTAATATGCTTTAACATACACATGCAGGCAGTAGAGTAATAATAGATAATGTGATAGATCTCTTGAAATATGGGACTTTGCACAGTTAAAAATTAAGAACTTGGGGCTGGGGAAATGGTTCAGTCTGTAAAGTATTTGCAATACAAGCACAGGGACCTGGATTCATGTTCACTCACCCACATAAAATTCTAGTTGTAATGTTACATTGTAACTACAATACTGGGGAAACAGACAGGATGATCTTTGGGGTTTTCTGGCCTGTAAGTCCAGCCGAGTCTTGAGCTCCAGATTCAGTGAAAGACCCTGTCTCAAAAATAAGTAACTGAAAACATGTCAATCTCCACATGCGTGCACACATGAGTACACATACAAACACAGAATCACATAAACATGTACACACCCTACACATTTCACAAGAGGGGAAGAGAACTAAAAGAAATAGATGATGTACACTTGTAGAAACAGGATACAATGAAGTAATGTGGTTCATTAGCAAACATAAATACGTTTATTGTTGAGAAAATTCTCAGAGAAACAGGCCTTCAAAGAGATCTAATGTTCACGTCTCACTTTTTAAGAGAAAATGCTGAATAAGTGAGTACTTACTTGATGTCCTATACCAGTGATTAAATTTCTCTTCTCTAATGCACATACGCTGTGGAATAAGACATAGTTATTAATATAACCATCGAATTCCAACAAAAAACTTGATTTTCTTTAAATTCAGGTAACTTTCCCTCCTCGGCTAGGTGGAAGGTGTTGGCTTATTCTTTCTCCTACACACACGTCTGTCTGGCCCTATCAGAATGAAAAATTGGGGTGCTACAGGGCGGTTATGGGCAGAAAATGTTCTAAAAGTTCAGCGGGCTTTTATTCTGCCCTCTAGCTCTTTCATGAATTTCTAAGCTTTTCTGAAGACTACCCTTTCTTTGGAACTGGAGTGTCTAATCCTGTGAATTTAGAACAGCTCTGCCACCTCCATTTTTCTATACTGAGAAATCCATGCTTAGGTTCGTTGAAGGTTTTTCTATCTCTCTTGACACACGACCCTCTTTACAAAAACCATCTCTGCGCATCTTTACTCCCCATACCGTCAATTCAGTCCATACTGGCTGATAGTAGGCTGGCTCTCCGCAGTCACCAATAAACCAGTCAGTCTAGCAGATGGACACCAATTCCTGCCTGCTTCACATCATGTGGACCGACTTTACAAGAAGCTCTCAACAAGGTTTCCATACACCTCAAGACACCATCCAGACTGTTAGGAATATTTTCCTAATGCGAGCTCTTCACTGACGCAAAATTCCCAATTAAGCCAAATCAAAACAAGCCAAATTAAGGGATATCCAAGTTTAATGGGAGTTCTGCCCTTTTGGGTGGCCCCAAGGGGGGCACAAACACGATCACCGACCACCAGGAGGAAGAAAAAGAGACCACGTGTTCCTCTTTTAGGATTTCACTTAAATACTTTTGGGAGTGGTCCTGACACCCCCCCAGGGAGGGGTCAGGGCCTGGCCTGCTAAGCTATGGAGTCCAGAGTGCTAACACTCAGTCAGGGAACTAGGATAGATGCAAGGGGCTGGGGCCTACGTTCCCAACTTAATCCATCTGCAAATAGAGCTCAGGAATATGACTGACAAGGTCCAAGTGGATTCCCATTAAAATAAATAAATAAAACAGGAGATCTTATACATTTTCTCCTCCCAGGGGCACCCATGCATGTCTCTCTTAGGATCCTCCTTGTTACCTAGCTTCTCAAGGGTTGTGAATTGTAGACTGGTTATCCTTTTCTTTAATATCCACTTATGAGTGAGTACATACCGTGTTTGTCCTTCTGGGTCTAGGTTACCTCACTCATGAAATAAGATCTCCCAAGTAAATTCGGAGAGGCAGTAAGAGTGCAGGGAGGGAGAAGAACATGAGTGAAAGGTATGGTTGAGTTGGTGGAGGGACAGAGAGGGAGAGCAGGGAAAGAGGGAATGAGGGAGTCATAATGGGGCTAGAAATAAACCAGGCACTAGAAAAATTTTCAGGAATCCACAAGGATGACCCAGCTAAGACCCGAAGCAATAGTGGAGAGGGTGCCTGAACTGACCCTGTAATCAGATTGATGATCATTCTAATTGTCAACATAGAAACTCCATCCACTAACTGATGGAAGCAGATGCAGAGACCCACAGCTAAGGCCTGATCTGAGCTCTCAGACTGCAGTTGAATAGAGGGAGGAGCAATAATATGAGTAAGGTGTGTGTGGGGGGGGTTAAGATCATGATGGGAAAACAGAGACAGTTGACCTGAGCTAGTGGAGTTCACTGCCTCTAGACTGACAGCTAGAAGAACCTACATAAGACCAAACTGGGTCCTCTGAATGTGGGTGACAGCTCTGTGACTTGGGAAGTCTGTGGGCACACTGGCAGTGGAACCAGGATGTATCTCTAGTGCTTGGACTGGGTTTTTGGAGTCCATTCCCTATGCAGAGATACGCTCAACCTAGATACAGTGGGGAGGGGCTTGGTCCTGTCTTAACTTGATATGCCAGATTTTGTTGACTCCCCATGGGAGGGAGGCCTTACTCCTTCTGAGGAGTGAAAGAAAGATGGGTTTGGGGGGCAAGTGGGAGAGAGGGAGGAGGAACTGGGGTTGGTATGTAAAATGAAAACCAAACTTTTAAATTAAAAAATAAAATGATAAAACATATTTTTCTGTTCTTTGCCATTTTTTCTCAGGGAAATCTTTTATTTCACAACCACATATATACATATACTTTGGTATAGATTTCCTAAAGTTTGTATTGATTATCCTAAGGCATCTAGTGAGAACCTAAGTCCTCTATCTGATGGACAAAAGATGTCCCTGGAAAAGTAAAATACATGAATTTTGTCTCCTGAATTTTACTCTTTAATAAATTATCACTTCATATACTGTAATTTACAATAGGAAAATCAAAGTAAGTAGTGTTTGTCCAAACCTGTGGTCCTGCAGCCAACTACAACAAGGGCTTGGTCTGTACTTCCCCCACCATTTCCTGTTTTCTTCCTTTCTCTTCCTTCTTCCCTAACTCTTCCTGATCTCCTTTCATCCATTTGCCATTCATGACATTTCCCCCCATTTTTTTTCCAGTTTGCCTTCCTGAAAATGATTACTGCGGAATGTAAGTAGAGGTGTTTCATTGCAGCCTGTGTCATTTTCCCATCACAGAGCAGTAAATTGGTTTCAAAGGTGGTTACTTCACACAAGCAAAACAAAGACTCAGTGAAACACTTGATACTTCTTAAACCATCTAAATCAGCTATCTAGATTAAGAAGCAACACTCAGTCAACATCATCTTCATCCATATTAAAAACTATTATCCAAACAAAAATAGTTTTTAAAGACATAAATATTAAAATATTAGTTTCAAAGTATTAGCTTCCTAGCAATGTGAATTCTCTAGACTGCAGAGATGCCTGGGTTCAGAGCACTTGCTTTTTCACGGAGCACCAGAACTCAGTTCTCATGTCAGGCAGCTCACAGATGCCTGTAATTCCAGTCTCTAGGGATCAGATGCCCTTTGGCCTCCATGAGCAGACACACCACACGCAGACACACAGAAAAATAACAATTAAATATATCATTTTTAAAAGTGATTTTTCTTTGGATCATGCACCACATAACAAATATGTACAAAACTGAGAACCAGGCATATTTTAGAGGGGAGATTAACTATAAGCTATATCATAAAATAGTACATAACATTTTAATATTTCTAGTATGAATGTTGTACATTTTAGCTTATGGAGAGTGTGTACGTTATAAAACTACAATTCATTAAAACTATTTCTGTTTCCTCAGCTCTTGATTGTGATCTGTCTGATTTTTGCAACGAAAACCCGGGCTTATCACCCCTTTACATGCTATGTCCCATTGTTATTCACATAATTTAGTGAATGATTTCATTTTGTCCCTTCTGGCTTTGCAATATAGATATTTATGCTTGTATGGCAACCCATGCAGTCTACCTTCATTCCATAATCTTCTCATCTCTCATATACATGTGACAAGACAATGCAGTTCAAAATTTTCTAAATTTTGTACTCTTGCTGAGGCTATTTCAGTTTTAGCTAGAATTTAGCCACCTTGGTGGAGAATTCAAGGAAAATTATCCAAATCTGTTCTAAGAACCCTAAGGTCAAGCTGACCTAGCTAACTTAGCCTATTTGTGTACATCTCTTTACAGTGACTTGATTACCTTAACTTCTGTTAGGCGGCTTGCTTCTCCAAATCAGCCCATCCTGAAGCTGCTGAGTGAGATGCCAGAATGTGGTTTCTGCCTTCAAAAACCTTGTATTCTGGACACTCAAGGCCACACCTATGTTCCCAAATACCTGGGCATGGTCCCAGCTGGCTGAAATAAAGGATTCCCATTGGCTTTAAACTATGTCTGAGTCATTGTCTCTTGTAGGCTACGCAGAATAAATCTACACTGTCTGTATGCACCACATTCACAATATAACTTCAAAGATTCAATGAAAAAATAGAGAAAAACGTGAGTGGAAGAATCAAAATTAGCTATGCTAATCTTGCTAAATTGTTATGCAATGCAGGTGCAGAATCAGTAACAGGCTCTTGAACTGATATCCCTGACACATGGGGGTCCACCAGGGTCTTGTGGTTGATTTCTGAGAATGATCTGATTCCATCTTCCCCAACAGGATTTTTCCAAACTTTTCTTCATAATCTGATGTTAACACCCTTTAACCATCTTTGTTATATAAACTGCCATATTCAAATGTAATTTTTCAATCAACATTTGCATGTTCTTTTATTCTTAGTCTTTTGTATGTACCCAACAATAAATAGTTTTTTTCTCATTGAAATCAACAGTAGCCTTCCAATGCTAAATGCATCGTTTATTTCACTCCTATATGAATTCTATGTAGCACATAACTTGGTTCACTGTATTTCTATCTGGTAACTTTGCCCTCGCTTCATTAATTGTATTCCATGCTCTATTGTCTACATATCTTGTGGCTATATCAACTCTTTCATATCCTTTCCACGTTCCTAATATGACAGGGCTCTAAATTATAACTGTCTAATCATTTTGGAGCTAACAATCTTGTTCTAAGATGCATATGCACTACTTAAATTACATGCAGAGTTCAATTGTGTTTATATCTTTCCTATTTTTCAGCCATTACGTAAAAAAGATTTTATTGTCCATTAGGAAAATACACCTTATGCCGGACAGTGGTGGTGCACGCCTTTAATCCCAGCACTCGAGAGGCAGAGGCAGGCGGATCTCTGTGAGATCGAGGCCAGCCTGGTCTACAAGAGCTAGTTCCAGGACAGGAACCAAAAAGCTATGGAGAAATCCTGTCTCGAAAATCAAAAAAAAAAAAAAAAAAAAGGAAAATACACCTTACTATTGCATAGTGTCAACTTCAAGGCAGGTATATTTAACCTTTATTGTATCACACATTTCTTTTTCTTAATATTTTTAAGATTTTCTTACTTATATTTTTATTTTTGTATGTATTTTTTAACATATATATGTGTACCATTTGTGTGCCTGGGAACTTCAGAAGCCAGGAGGAGGTATCGGATCCTCTGGAACTAGAGTTTCAGATAGTTGTGAGTTCTGGGAACTAAATTTCAGTCCTCTGCAAGGGCAGTAGGTGCTTTCAGCCTCTGGGTCATGCTTCCATTTCCGCACATATTGCCACAATTCTTGTTGTATGAATAACACTTAAGGAAAGGAGTGTTGAACAAATGAAAACCTTACCTGAAACTCTTTTTAATGATATAACAACGTCAACTCCTCATCCCATTAGACATTACAATTGAGTCTAAGCTAAACAATGTTTCCTTGTTTCACTGTCACTGAGAATCCTCCTTATAATAGTTAGGAAATTTCCACAGTAGGCTGGAAACCATGCTCTCAAAATTCCTGTGAAATGATGCTCTCAAGATAAAGGTGTAGACACTGAGAGATAACTGGGCCAAAAAGAGACCTTCATGGACATATGGTTTGCTATAGTAGGAGGCTGCTTGTTTGTTCTGGCTACTCAGCCCCAAAAATAACTACACAGAAACTGTCTTAATTAAGCCACTGCTTGGCCTATTAGCTCTAGCTTCTTATTGGTTATCACTTACATGTCAATTCAACCCATTTCTATTCATTTGTGTATCGCCACATGGCTATGGCTTACCAGCAAGGTTCTATCCAGTGTCTACGTCTCCAGTGAGGCTAAATGACTTCTCCTGATTCTGCCTTCTTTCTCCCAGCATTCAATTTAGTTTCCCCACCTAGCTCTGTTCTGCCCTGCTATAGATTTAAGGAAGTTTATTTATTGATTAATACTAATCACAGCATACAGTGGGGAATCCCACATCAGTATGCTTTATACTTAGGTTTCCCATGAGTAGATATCAGAGAGCTATCATTCTTCTGTCCCTCCCATGAGCATAAGGCATGCAACGTTCAAAAGGCCTCTACAAGACCCTACCTTTCTGACTCTCCAGTGCCAGGTTCTCAACTGCTAGATGTGTGAGAAACACTTTTCTGATTTTCATAAGCCATAAGTCTATGCCAAGCCCAACATAATACCTACTTTGGGATAACAGACACTAGTTCTCTGATAAAATTATAGCTTCTTTTCATTAAAAAAATACAAACAAAAAAAACAAGTTGTTCCCAGGTCAAAACCTTCTGTTGGTGTAATCACCCCATGCATCCTCCAGGGATCTATAGACAAGAGTTTCCAGACTCAAGATCCAGATTATGTCATTTCTTTCCATTTCTAACACCTGAAATTAAAATGTTCACTCATCTACCAACTTCCCCTACCTTCTGTCTTCGTAGGAATTTGAAAGCTGTTTCTTATGATCCTGGAATGGTTTCACTCTCCTTTAAGAGCCCAGCGCTACAACACTGCTCTAAGCCTTTCTTCGCCCCTTCCTTGGTAAACTCTATTTGCCATCAATGATTCTATAGTTCTCTGTTTGCCTCTTACTGACATTATGCACATGTACTAATGGGGTGCTAACCTGTGTGTCCCCTCCACTACACTACGGGGAATTATTTTGTCATAGAGCCTGACTCCTATTCCCTCAAAGACCAACTACCAAGAAATTATTACTAAGCCCATCTTTAGTCCAGTGGATCCACTTAGCACCTACTGTCTGTTAAATATTGTACTAGGCTTTTCACCAAAATAAATGTTCTCCTGTTTAGATTGAATAAAAGATGCCAAACTACAAAAGTGTATTTTCCTCTTCTTCTCTCAATTATAAAAATAGTTTGGTTAAAGCAAATAAGATTCCTGGAGAGTTGTCTAGGAGTATGAAGAGGAGGTGATAATGAGGACTTTGCTTTGTAGTGAAGAAGCAGAAAACAATGAAACAAGTGCCATGAGGCTGAGATGGTGTTGTCATTCCTATGTAGAGATACTTTTCCTATAAGCTCTTTGTATTCCCTGCTGCAAGGCTGAAGTGATGAAGTCATTCCTAGGTGGAGATACTTTTCCCATAAGTACTTTGTATTCCCTGCTGCAAGACTGAGATGATGACACCATTCCCAGGCGAAGATACTTTTCCCATAAGTACTTTGTATTCCCTGTTTCATGGCCACTTTCTGCTTCCCTTTCCTTTCTCATCAGCTCTCTGTGATGGACAGTCAGCAGGAAAGCCAGGGCAGAAATGGGAAAGAATTTGTATTGGGGATTAGGGAAATACTTTCCAGACTCCAATGAGCAAATGATTTATTCTGGCATATTTTGCATCAGTCAATAAAAATTTTCTGCACCGTAGGGCAAGGTAGCAGCTAAGTTTTGATATTACATATTAACAGCAGACTCATCTTGACAAAAACAGTCCCAAAGTCTCCTGATGCTTTCTTTTCTCCCATGCTGGAAGGATTGTTATTTTTTTCAATAAAAAATGTTGGAGAAAATCCAGACAAAATCAATTATCAGAAGTATTTATCTACAAACATTTGTAGTAAGCAACATGAAACAGTATTTTAGTACAATTGGCTTTAGACTAAGTTCCCAATACTACAAACTATTGACAAGGTATCTTAAGATGTGTATTTTCAGTAGGCAACAAGGGTTTCGCTAACAATGTTGTAGAGATGTTCCCTTTTAGTTAAATCACAGACCAAGACTGAACAAAGTGCACAACTCTCTCAATTGAGAACAATCTAGAACATACTGAAAACACTCAAAATACAACAAAATCCCAGCTCAGTCAAATGATAATTAAGCATGTAATTGCCACATAAAATTCCAGGTTGGACTCTTTTGCTCTACCATTTTTCAAAGATGATTATATAAAAAAATAACTACAACTTTCCAAAATGATAGTACTAGAAGCATGCATGCCAGGGTTCTATGTTCTTTCTGTAGTTATCTCTGCTTTTTGCACATGGAAGTCAAAAAAGCCTGTTCTTCCAGGTAGCAAATAATCTGTATTGAATTCACTATTATTTCCAATAAGCAACTGGGGGAATCATTGCTACAATGTATGCTTAATAATGAGAAACCAGAGAAGAATAGTGTATCAGGTCCTTCCTCCTTTATTCCTCAGGTCCCCAAGTATTACAAAGAGCAGTGCCTGGGTTACAGCTCCCACTACTGCTCTCCAGGTCTTAGTTGTATATCTCCTTGTTGATATCCCCATGTGCAGAGTCGCTGAATCCAAAGCTCAATAAATCTGATCTTTTGTATTTTTAGACTTCATTTCCCTAAATGAAATAAATGGGAGTAATATTAGTTACATCGGTGGCACTAAAGCATCCATTGAGCTTCGATAATAAGAGCAACAATAACAAAATTTTATAGCTTTTTTTCTCAGAGGAAATTAGAACACTTTACCAACATTATTGTCTCATTAATCCACATGTCTTTGAAAAATAGAGCGGCGTGTGGAAGAAGGACTGTTGGCTGGGGGAGGCAGGCAGACCTGCTTGAAAATCAATAGGTGAAAAGTAAACAAGATGATGTGGGTAAAGCAGCGAGTGCCCTCTGCTCGCTGCTTCTGACCTATGTCCAAGCTTCCTCTCTGACTTTCACCCCTTTGCTGAGTCCCCAAACCTTCTTTCTAGAGTAGTAAAGTCTGAGAGATCATTTCATTTGGAAGGGGTATTTTTGTTTTTACCCCAAAGTATTCTTATTTTCTTGAAAAAAAATCATAAAAGATTTCTTCCATTGTTTAGTTGGTTTACAGGAATATGAATATCTCCCTTATTTACCAAAAGCTCAGAGGTAACGACAAGAAACTTGTCTCTCTCAGTATCTTCCTGGAGTTGGAGAAGTTTCAACTTTAGAACACCACAATGTCTGTCTGTGTTGTGAGCTATTGGGTGAAGAAAAAATTCATTGAGTGGTCTAGGGGCAAATCTAATGGGAGTGGTTTACAGCTTAGCTGTAAAGTGGTTGTCTTGCAGGCCTAAGGACTTCCATTCAACACCAGCACGAACATAAGCCTGCTGTTGTGGCCTGAGTTTAAAATACCATAGCTGGGAACAGGTGGATTCCTGGGTCTTACAGGCCAGTCAGTTTAATGTAATTTATATGTTTCCAATGAATGGGAGAGCCTGTCTCAAAGGAGGGAGATGGTACTTTAGAATAGCACCCGCAGCTCCAGCACATGACATGCTCTCACACACACACTCACACAGTAAAACAACAATAACTAAAATTGGATGAGAGTTAGAATTCCAAGAATTCAAACTATGATTTACATGCTAAATTGTGTATGCATGAACCTATGGTTGCCCAAAGGCCTTGCTTACAGTGTTTTCTAAATGCTAAAACTTAACCGTGGTGTATTATGGGAAAGACTCCATGTCAATGCTTAGTGGGGATGTTAAGTGGTGAAGAGTACATCACCAAAGGCCATGTGAAGGTGCTGATTGCAAAAGCCTTTCCATACAACAAGGCAGAGCACATTGAAATGAGTTCCAGTCTCTGAAATCCATCTGCTTTTCCCAGTGGGAAGCCTAAGTGGTTTCCACCTTTAGTTCTGACCCAGAGGAAATGTGTGTTTAACTCCAAACTTTAAGGCTTATAATCTGAAGGTGCTGTAGGGCAAGGTATTTTGAAAAGCCTGTAGATAGAATAACTTACTGTTAAGGGGCAGCTACTTTTCCAGACAGTGCTCAGCCTCTAAACAGGCAGAGTCAGTGTTTCCTCATACAAATAGACACACCAGCAAGCATAGATCTGTGGGACAATGGGGCTGAGGATGTCTTAGTCAATTGTGGCATTAGTAAAATAAATCATGGCTGCAGGAACTATCTACATCATAAAGAAATTGTGATGTCTGGTCAGTAGGTTTAATACCACCTTCATTTTCTATAGAATTGAGTACACATACACACACAAATAAATACATAGGCCCCAAGCTCCCATACAGAATGGATGGGAGTAGAGTGAATAACTCTTTAGGTGGCTTCTGGTTCAGCAATAGGCTCTAATTTGTAAGGGCACTATTTTAAGCATGCATTTGAACAGATGGGCTATAATAGTTAGACAAGGAGACAATAATAATGTCATAGTAATCGCAAGATTGTTGGTTTTAAAGATGGAGGAACCACAAAAGGTATGGCTGCATTTTCAAAGACTGCAGAGATGTAGAACAATGTGAAATTAAATAGAAGAAAAGGTGGCTAGCTCCCTGGGACATGTTCTCCACAGGGAGATGCATTACCTAGGAGCAAGTCTCCCCAGGGCTGCTGTAAATGCTCCAACACTTATGTCATTTCAGATAAAATGCAGAAAGGTGCTGCTGAGGTGGACAAGGTGACCTGGCAGGCCTCCCGCCTCTGATCTCTGTGATTTAAAGGTTCTATGCTATTACCCAGCACGAAGCACTGCTTTTAGCGATTCCATTTGTAAAATGACCCCACAGGTGTTTTTCTCATTGTTTCCACCTTTGCTGAACTCTCGTTTTTCCCAACTTATGCAGTGAGATTAGGGTGATAATATTTGGAATCAGAGCGTGGCAAAGGTTGTGGAAGGAGACTTAAACAGGAGTAAATGTTTGCTTGTTGGGAAAAAAATAATACTAGGAAGCTAGAGAAAAGGTGAAAAGATCGTCTTTGCACACCAGTGAGTTTTTCTGCATCTAAATGGGATTTTGATGTAGACACCACTTTCCTCTAAGAAAAGCTATACTGAGTGCAAAAAACCTGCACATTAATCTTCCTTCTGACAAGCCCGAGGAAAAGCAAACAAAGGTGCTAATTTAACACCAGCCATTGTGATTCTCAGACTGTAAGGGAATTCTTAAGGGAGGCACAGGTTCGTGACACCCCTTGGATGACAGTGAGCATCAGCAATGTTAGAAGCCTTTTAGTAAGGACTCTGGGCTGGAACCCACGCATGTCCTTCTGTGTTTCAAGGAAAGCTTTATCTTCTGGTACAGATGGATACACATGATGAAACCCATCAAGCAGCAACATTTGTTGGGTTTCAATTAGAAATACAAGACGACACTTGACCTGCTCCTCTGCTTTGTGAATGAGGCCGGGGTGGAGAACGTGCATGTCTGAAGAGACAGCGGAGTGCTGCCGGCTGCAATGTACCTCAGTGGGTTTTGTAATTTAGTGCGGCTTGCCAGGCTAAAAGATTTTTACCTTGTTTTAATGCTTTTACTAGGCTGGGACTACATTAATTACGTGCTGTGATAAATAAACCTCAGAAATGTTGTTTCCCAATGCAAATAAAGAGAAATGTGTGACCAGTTCCCTGCTTCAGAGAACATCAAGTAAGAAAGAAGAAAATGATTCAATATAGTTCCCTCTTCATTTTTTCTGTTTTGTTCCTTACCTAATTTTTAAAATGTATAGCCCTCAAACATGACCAAAAACCAGTGTCTGAAGTAGTTGAGCCTATGCCATTACAGACACCTAGATGAGGTGTTGGAAGTGGTCCACATGCCCCTCCATGAAAGCTCCACTTGGCCAGAGTGTCAGTCCAACAAGATGAGAAGGCTGCCCCGTTCCTCCTTCCTGCTGCGCTCACAGGCACCTCCTCGGAATCACACACCAGCTGCAAAATTATAATGCAGTATAGCATCTAGAGTTTACCAAACAATGACAGGAACAGCCCTCATTTTCCTCAGGACCTTCAGCTTGCTGAGACGGCATGTCATTTCCCACAGCAGACTGAGTGCCAAGCCTCTTAACTGCTTCTGTTTACTTCTCTACAATGGGCCTGTCAACCACCAAGATCCTCTGTTACCTTAATTCTTTTCTGTGTATTTCCCTTCCCTTGCCCTGACATTTTACTTACAGCTCCAGGTTGGCATTTATTCTGTTGTCTTGAACCAAACAGATGTATGTATTTATCTTCGTACAAGGAATATGATTGTTCCCAAAATTTTAGTCAACTGTTGGCAATTTGGATTAAAAAGAGAAGTTATTGAAATAAAATATAGATAAATTTATCCTTGTGTTTTAGTAATAGAAATCAAAATATTATCAAACTGTGTGAATACATTCCAAGCCTGAGCTTGAATTATTGAAGAATACTTGACACTTCATACAAATACCCCTAGCAAGGATGTCTCTCATTGTTCTTTGTCAATTTTTTGCAATAGGCATCTTTAGACCTTTCAAAACAGCCCAGTGCTACACATGAAAACAAAGTAATGTGATTAAAAGTTTAGGTGGCTGTTGGGGACAAGTCATGGTAAGACCATTTAAAGCAAGGCAGTGTCCCTCTCTGGAGAGCTCTGAAGGGAATGTGTTACTGTTCTTCACTGTACACCTTCAGATGGAAAGGGACAGACTCAGCGAACACAGAACCAAATGTAGCATCCAACATACCCTAGTCTAGAAGATGCGTTGTTATAAAATTCTCTTCTTCCCCACTCCAGCTTTGCTTTTAAATTCATTTTTGGTACTTGGCTAGTTCATTCTCGAAATGGAAATGATATCCCAAAAAGCCTCTGAGAAGGTATTGCCCCTCTCATGTTGAAACGCCAAACAAACATGTCAGTGATTTATGTGTCTGTAAATTATACACGGTACGCTTAGTCAAATCTGTCTGTGGTGCTAATTGACTGCAAGGAGAGTAAAGCGGAGTTGCTTACACGGCTGCTCCTCAGAGCTGCGCCGCCACCTGGAATCCCGCAGCCTAGTGTTCTGAATCATAAACTCACTTGTAGCACATACTTCTCAAAATTAGGACAAGAAAAAATGCTAGAGGTTTGACTCATTTCACACACGGAATCTAAGTCTTGGCATGGTTGCCTAAGATGCCAAAGGAAGCACCGGCCTCTGAGTTCCTCTTAGTGACTTTTTAAAACTAAGAATCACAAGCGAAAGAGCACATTACTTTGGAAATAAAAATCCAGTCAAGTCACTACCTCCAGCAGGACGCTGGATTCCTCTGAACTACTGAGGGCATGCCAGCAGAAGAGTGTCCTGAGTCAAATTCACACCGAGTCCTCACATGTGCCTCAGCCAGGAGGAGGGCCAGCTTCTTATTTAATTCTAATTCTTGAAACTGAAGTTTCAATCTAGAGCCCACAAGTGAATCTTTTCAGCCTTTCTCTCTTCCTCTGGGTATTCAGTCTCAGCAGGGTTACCTGACCCTTCTGCACTGTACACTGGGATGTGATATACTGATCACAGTGTGTCTTGTTCACTATACACCGCCATGTGATATACTGATAACAGTGTATCTTGTTCACTATACACTGGGATGTGATTTACTGATAACAGTGTATCTTGTTCACTGTACACTGGGATGTGATATACTGATAACAGTGTATCTTGTTCACTATACACCGCCATGTGATATACTGATAACAGTGTATCTTGTTCACTGTACACTGGGATGTGATATACTGATAACAGTGTATCTTGTTCACTGTATGTTGCCATGTGATATACTGATAACAGCGTATTTTGTTCATTTCATAGCAGTTCCATCAACACACTTCAAAACTCTTCTAGTGGCAACCAAGTATCATAATGAGTTTAGTTTCTGTTGTGAAACTCCACGACTCCTAAATATGTGAACAGGGAGCAGACAGAAGTATGTGTAGTCTCTGACTCAGAACTGCTTTGAGAAAGAAATGCTTCCAACGTCTAACAACAGCTTATTTTAAAACCTCAGCTGCCCTAGTACTGGGATTCACCTTGTATAGCTGTAGTCGGAATATTTTTTAAAAGTTAATCCTGTCCTTGGATCTGAGAGGTCTCTAAAGAACAGGAATCCAGAACTCATCAAAATTTTGCTATGAAAAACCAAGAAAAGATTTCATCCCTTTTACTCTTTGCACTTAATTAGATTACATTAATTTCATCATGAGGAAATTTATAGCCAATCCATCTAAACCAAGCAATCATAAAATGGTGGACAGAAATAGGAGATCCTCATTCAACATGTCTTGACAACCTAAATTGAGAATTACCACTGCTTCAAAGCTCAGCTGTTGCCATCAGTTCTGCTACTGCTTCCCTACCAGTTCTTAAACATTTTTTAAATGTAGTCATCTCAATGACTCACTGATTGTGAGAACCTTTTTGGCATCTAAAAAACTTGGAAATATACCATTATATTTAATCATGCCAAAGCATCACACTTTAACATTATTCTAGAACACATTTAAAGTAGAAATATCACTGCCCTTAATCTCCAGCTGGGCTCTATTTATAAGAACGTACTGAGTGTATAGATTGGATTTCAGCGTCATAAAGCTACACATGCACACACACAGACACTCTGGTGTGCATGTGCTTGCTCTGATTTAACTACCCTTACTGGTCTGTGACATGTTTTGGCTGGTGTAATACTAGATGAGAAACAGTCTCATCTCCGAGCTGGATAAAGATTTAATTACTGAGTATGTTATACTTGCCACTATGGAACTTGCCTAAGATTTATGTGGGAGACTGCTCTGTGGAAACTCCCTTGGAAACCACAGCATAGCCTGATCTCAGAAAAGAGCATGCTACTATGACTTTACAGAATCTTAGATAAATAAAATGTAGTTTTGTAGGTTACTAGGTTGAATTTATTCAGGTTCTGAGTAATAAATACATTCTTTTCCAAAGAGGTTTTTTTATGATAACTACCCCAACTGTACTTGTTAGGTTAAAGAGAAAAACTTCTTTTTAATTGGTACTTAAAGAAAGGAATAATTGCGCATTTATTCTCAGAATAACAAAACCATTCCTATTGTTTTGCAGATAGCAAGTCTATTTAAAATTAACTTATTCATTGTCATTTATCAAATATATATAAATTTGATTTTATAAATCATAAAATTTCTCTATTTTGTCGAAATTCATTTTTTCGACAATTGAACCATCTCTAATGAATGGCAAAACTGATGAAGTCTTGGCAAAGCGCTGTTTCTGTTGTCAGTGTCCCAGCCCTAGCTTCTATGCTGACCTACTGCACCTTTTCCAGACACTGGGATACAAGTATAACTTTTACCTGTCTATCCAGGTAGGTATCTGTCTGATTCCACATGTAAATCTTAAATATGCTAGTATTTTATATGCGATTTCCAAATGTAGATTATTTATACTTCAGGTTTTATACAAAGCACAGACAGAACCACGCCTCTGCCTCCCTTCTGGCAGCTGTAGGACCAATGGTTTACTCAAACCACAGCTTCATGTTCAACTTCCAGACATCTAAAATGATGAGAAACTTTCCCTTGATTCCTTAGACTAGAGCGGACTTATGTGGCTACCTTTCCTTCACTATCTTCCTGTTCCTACATGTAATGTGTGGTGTTAAGAGTGTAGGTCCTTCCTGTTCTCATAGTCTTTCTATAATCAAGTCGGCCCCTGGTCTCTCACTATAGTCACTAACCTGGTGGCTTGGCTGTGTTGTCTACTCACACGTTCCCAACTGGTTTTCATTTTACCTCTGCTTACTCACAAGACCGGGCTTTAAGACTGAGATTTAATCTTGGCATTCTCTACCTCAAAATAATGCATGAATTGTCTGTAAGTGTCTAGACTGGACAGATTACAGAATTCTTGGCATTGTATCCTAGGCCCTCTCCATTCTGGCTGCTTTTATTTATCTGTATGGCCTGAGAGTCTAATTCAAACTTCCTCTAATTCTGCTACTTCAGATGGGTCACCGTGGTCTCGAAGTGAACTTTGAGGCCTCAATCCTGTGTTTATGCCATTTTTATATCAGGGATCTATGAAGGTACAGATACACACTTACTAAATAGCGTATGCATACACACGTGCAATAATCAAGACTTGAGTGGATAGGATGTTTATCTTTACTCCCTGTATGTCATCAGCATACAATGTACTTCTGGAAACATTACAGATATTGAACACATTTGATATGTAAACCTCACAATATATTGATAAACATTAAAATTGCATTATGAGTAGTTCATTCAACGACATAAACAAGTAATTCTATAGTGTCCCCTTGCTATTTGACACAGTTTAGTGATTGTGACCACAATAAAATATGTCCCATAAACACACAACGTAAGTGTCAGTTATGTCTCAGAATCTGTGTTCAGGAAACTCAATCAATGTTTTGAGAGTTCAAGTTTTTATGACATTCTTCTTTCTGCTCAAATATTCTTTCTTTGCCAATGGCTGACGGTTTAGAAAACCTGTGATAATAGCTCCTTCATGTGATAAGAGAGATTAGCTATTTTTAGGTAGCCAACACCCAACTACATTCTCTGGTTGTTCAAAGAACACTGGCACTGTTTTGGTGAAAGAAGATTCCAGATCTAATGTGACTGTGTGTTGAATCATTTTCTTTGGAGATGTTTGCACTGTTTGTCTAGGCTGCAAGTCTTTGGAATGCCACTCGCTGGGAAAGACAAACATTGCCCTGTACTTTTAAAATCCCAGCACAACTGCTCAGCAATTTCAGGACTCCTTGGGAATTATGGCATGGGCCTCAATACGCCCTGTATAATTTAGGGTAATATATTAACAGGAACAAGCAAAATGAAAATTGAAAAAAAAATTAACCTCTAAAGCTCAGGTAAATATTTAAGCTGATTCTTCAATCCAAGGTGGATTTCTTTTGAGTTGTACATGTGCAAGGTTTGCCATTCTAAAACCGCACTGGACAGCATGAACCACTCATCTCGGGGCTAGCAAACGGAGGATCAAAAGCCTTCTTCACAGACTCAAACAACCCTCCTTGCATTTTTGCTCATACTGTCGACCTCCCAGCCCAGATTCTATCTCTTACCATTATGTTTCATTTCATTTCTTTATATGGAAGAAAATCTGAATGGACTTTTCTAGAATCACTTGTTCCCTTCATGATTGTGTATATGATGTGTACAGGCCCTACCAAGCTGGTGACTGGTCCAATGTGAGTCAAGAAAAATAACAAAGGCTCAAATTTCACATGTAAGCCAATCTAGGTTTCTGCTTGCTTGTTTGTTTATAATTTTTTCCCCCAAACCAGGTCTTATGTAGTCCAGCTTGACTGGCTTAAAACTTGCTGTGTCACTGAAGATAGCCTTAAACTTCTAGTTGTCCAGCCTTCATCTCCCAATACTGGGATTATAGGTATATTATATTATATCATATTATACTTGGCTTAAGTACCATTTTATTATTCATTTACCAATTTCAAATACCATAAGCCTGAGTATATTTCTTTAATTTCTAAAGTTTTATCTGTAAAATACAAATAATAACCTTATTAGTCTGATAAACTTAAGAAATACTTGTGATGTGGCAGATTTTCAATATATATCAATGTAAATTTTCTTGGCTGGTATTTACTTCCTCATATCTTCTTGGGCACCACAAATCGCAGCCTAGAAAGTACTCCCCAAACTTTATTTTCTCTCTGAATTACATGAATACAAGTAAATCCAAGTGCAAAGGCACACCCCAAGGAAGTTAGTCAACACCATATCTGCAATCGAGTTTGAGAAGAGTGGATCAGAGTGGTGATTTTCTTCAGCCCTCCAGGTTATTTCAAATTGGTGAAATTGAGGATTATAGGAACAATAATCTCCCTAAACTCCTAGATTTAAAAAATCACCTAGAATACTTATTACATAACTAAGTATGTCCCTACCCTCAAATTAGTGAATCTTTATCCAAGAATAAAGCCCATGAATTTAGATGTTCAATGTGTAATTGATAAACCTTACAGTAAGGCAGATTTAGAAACATGCTCGCAGCACTTTAGATGCGCGTGTATTTTAGACACTTCTAATGATTTTCAGGCTCTGCTATATTCGGTTAAGCTCTCCCCCAAAAGCCTGTGTTCAAAGCTGAGTCACTAGGTAGTCCCTCCCCCACTGGAAGGTGGTGGACTCTTCTAAGTGGTGGGACCTAGAAGGAAGAAGCTAGGTCATTGGGGTATTTCTTGTAATCAGAGATGAGGTCTCTTCCCTGTCTTCTCTCTGCCTTCTGGCTGTCATCTCATGAACAGTTTCCTCTCTGACATGTTCCTGTCATGAAGATCTGCTTCACCACAGGCACAAAATGACGAGAACCAACAGACCATGGACTGATAACTCTAAAACCACAGACCAAAATAAACCTTTCTTGTAAGTTGCTCCTCAACTTTGTCTCGGTGAAAGAGAAGTGCCCATACAAGCCCCTGCTAAGCCCAGGTACACAGTTTCTTTCAAGTCTGTGTTTTCTAACATATCGACTGCACACAGTGGACAATCAGTAAGTGTTTGGAATTGAGCTGCATTAAATGTTATAACAATAGATGAAATATTTTAAATCTATATCTTAAACAGTTATATTTCTAACATGTACTAAAAGTTGGGTTGGAATATTAGTATCAAACTTATAAACAAGATGGCCTGTTTTGACATTTAAAAGCTATTCACATCATCTCCAGAAAGCCATTTAGCTTCTTCTGGTTTTGATTTCCTTATAAGTCCAGTGATACACATATACACATTGTTGAGATGAATTCTCTGGAGGTTAATTATGATGAATGCCAACCCATGTAAAGATTTGATTACTTCACAGCCCATTACAGCTGTTTTTCCTGGAAACACTCTCCCCTCTTCTCAGGCATGACTAGTCTCTCAGCTTCATGCTGCTCTTCAGTGTCTATAGCTGGGCTATGCTTGAAGCCATTGACCTCCTCAGTGAGCTCCTTCCCACGCCCTCTGCCCTCCACACATGTGTTCTTGTTTACCTTTATTTAGGAGCTTCATGTTCACTATCTACTTGGTGAATGGTGTGTCTGATTCCCTGTTCCCTGCCAGAATGTTCCCTCTTCATCAGCAGGTCATTTGTTTTTTTATCAGCATTGGACCAATGAATGCAGATCAACAAAAGACAGACAAGGCAAATTGATACCATCAGGAAACTCCTTGAGGGACCTCTTGAAGGCCCCCTAGCCAAAAGTGTCCTAGTCATTCCCAGTCACTGTAAAGGACATGTCTCACCAGGAAAATTTAAAAATTCCAGAGCCTTCTGTAAAAGACCATACTGTTCTAGGTGATGGCATAAACATGAAGGATAAGTCAAAATTTCAAATAGGAAATAGGATATGTATATTCTGGCAGACTTCTATAAATGATCAAAGACCAAAGCTAAGAGTGTGTATAAATGGCATTGTAATTGTTGGTTTGATAGACATGGGTGTGGATGTGAGTATCATTACTTCAGAATCTTGGCATCCAAATTGGCCTCTTCAGGAGGAAGATATTCAATTACTAGGAATTGGAACTATATCTCAAGTTAAACAAAACATGAGATGGGTTGACTGCATTGGGCCAGAAGATTAAAAAGGGAAGTTGAGGCCATATGTTGCTAATATTGCAGTAAATTTGTAGGGTTGTGACATGCTTCAGGAATGAAATACCCAGATTGACAATCCTGTAGTCCCAGGAATTCATAATTCTGGGAAGGATATTATAAGGTACTATACACAAGGATCACCAGCCATTAAGGCTGTACAAGAACATAAAGCAACTATCAAACCTTTAGAAGTACCAACAGCCCTACCTTTGAAATGGTTAACTGAAAAACCAATATGGGTTAAACAGTGGCCTCTAGCTGAAGAAAAGTTGCAGGCTTTAGAACTGTTGGTACAAGAGCAACTAGATGCTCACCATATTGAAGAATCAACCAGCTCTTGGTATTCTCCTGTATTTGTTGTAATATATATATGGTAAATGGAGAATGGTGACAGATCTAAGAACTGTCAATAAGGTAATTCAACCTATGGGTCCTCTATAATCTGGAATTCTTCTGCTGACTCTATTACCAAAAGACAGCCTCTTATAGTTATTGATCTGAATGATTGTTTCTTTACTATACCTTTACAAGAAAAGAATAGAGAAAGAATTGCCTTTATGTTGCCTACTTAAAATAATTCTCAGCCTACTAGAAGATATCAATGGACTATCCTCCCACAAGGAATGCTCAGTAGCCCCACTTTGTGCCAACATTTTGTAAGTCAGCCATTGGAAATAAGCAATTTCCTAAGTCTATAATTTAGATTACATGAATGACATTTTGCTTTAGAAAGAATGTTTGAAGAATTGAAGAATGTTTTGCCAAAATGGGAATTACAAATTGTTCCTGTAAAAGACAAGGAGGAGATTCTATCAATTATATAGGTTATAAAGTAGGTTTACAGAAAATTATAAAACAAAAGGCACAAATTATGAGAGACCAGATGCAGACTCTTAATGACTTTCGAAGATTGTTTGGAGACATTTCCAGTCTATGACCGGCTGTTGGGGTAACACTTGATCTAATAATTCATTTAAACAAAACCTTAGATGCTGATAAAGACTTGAATGGTCCAAGATAATTAACAGCTGAATCAGAAAAGAAATTGGCAGTTGTTAAGGAGAAATTACAGAAGGCACATATGAATAGGGTGAATCCAAATCTTAATTGTATTCTCGTAATATTGTATTGCAGAATTTCTTCTATGGGAATTTTAATGAAGGAGGATGATATTATCTTAGAATGGATCTTTTTACCACATAAACCAAGTAAAAAATTAAAACTTATATGAAAAAAGTCTCTGAATTAATTATAAAAGGTAAATTGATACTTCATTAATTAGCAGGTGTAGATTCAGCAGAGATTATAGTGTCTTTTACTACTGATGAAATAAAAAATTTATGGGAAGACAGTGAACCATGGCAATGAGCTTATGCTATTTTTTTGGAGAAATTAATAGCAATTATCCCAAAAGTGAAAGACTTAACCTTATAAAGAGAACTTCTTGGATTCTTCCCAAATTGTATGTGATGCCCAAATAAATGTAGCCCATACCTTTTATACAGATGCAAAAATGTCAGGGAAGGCAGGATACAAATCAGAAGAATTAAGTAAGGTGGAACAAAGTCCTTATAATTCTGTCCTGAAGGCAGAATTATATGCTATTCTCATGGTGCTAAAAGATTTTAAAGAACATCTTAATACAGTTACTGATTCACAATATGCAGAAAGAGTTATTTTGCATATCAAAACTGGTGAATTTATACCAGATGATTCAGAATTAACTTCATTATTTATCCAGGTGCAAGACATAATTAG
Organism: Microtus pennsylvanicus; assembly: GCF_037038515.1. Lineage (NCBI taxonomy): Eukaryota > Metazoa > Chordata > Mammalia > Rodentia > Cricetidae > Microtus > Microtus pennsylvanicus. Next base: position 33,786,686 of record NC_134583.1, on the reverse strand, counting down.
GAATAGGCTTTGTCCTATATACATAACACACATTCAATCCCATATGGGTCTGCCAGGTCCTATAGCACAGGTAATGCAGAAATTGATCAATTATTGCTTGGAAGCATGTTGCAGGCCTCAGAATTTCATAAAAAAGAAACATCATGTCAATAACAAAGGTTTAAAGAAAGAATTTGGTATTACTTGACAACAAGCGAAGGAGATTATAAAGAGATGTCCTAATTGCTCTTTCTGTAACAAAACAATGCTATCTGCAGGGACTAACCCTAAGGGTTTCATAATAGCTGTATAAGTTTGTACTCCTAACAGCAATGAATGAGTGTTTCCCTTATTCTACATCCTTGACAGCATGAGCTGTCACTTTTCTTATTGATCTTAACCATTCAGATAGACTCTCAAAGTAGTTTTGATTTGCATTTCTTTGGTGGCTAGTAATGTTGAATATCTTTGTGTTTCTCAGCCATTTGGGTTTCCTCTAATTATGAATGTTTCACGTATTAGTCCTCTATCAGGCGTAGAGTTAATAAAAAAATATTTTCTCATTCTATAGGCTGCTACTTTTTATAAATGACAATATCATTTGCCTCACAGAAATCTTCTCAGTTTCATGAGTTTATTAATTGTTTATCTTAGTGCCTCAAATATTACTGCTGTGTTATCAAAGTTCTCTGCTGTACGAACAAGTTCAGGGTTATTCTCACTTTCTCTTCTATCAGGTTCAGTGTACATAGTTTTATATTCAGGTCTTTGATCCATTTGGATTTGACCTTCATGCAAGATGAAACACATGGATCTATTTGCATTCTTATACATGCTGATACCCAGTGTGACCAGCATGATTTTTTAAAGATAATGTCATTTTTTTTTCCATTGTGTATTTCTGGCTTTTTCATCAAAAATCAAGTGTGGATTATAGGTAAGTGGATTCATGTCTGAGTCTTCAATTCAATTGCATTGATGCACATGTCTGTTTTCATTCCAAAATCATGGTAGCATAACTGGAAATCTGGAACAGGGATGCCTCTGGAATTTCTTTTATTGTTCTGGATTGTTTTAGTTATCCTGGGTTTATTTGTTTTTCTATATGTATCTGAGAACTTTCCTTTAAGGTCTAGGAAAAATTGTGTTGAAATTTTGATAAGGATTAAATCTCTAGATTGCTTCTGGCAGGATGGCCACTTTTTACTGTATTAATCCTACCAGTCGTGAGCATGAGGGACCATTCCAGCTTCTGATATCTTTTAAAAAAATTTATTCAAACACTTGAAGTTTTTATCATACAAGTCTTTCGCTTGCTTGTTTAGAGTTACCCCGAGATATTTTATATTATTTGAAGCTATTGTGACAGGAGTCATTCCCCTTATTTCTTTCTCAGTTTCTTTGTCATTTGTATACATACAGAAGGACCACTGTTTTTTTTTTAGTTAATCTTGTACACAGTCATATTGCTGAAAGTGTTTATCAAGTGTAGAACTTCCCTGGTGGAATTTTTAGGGTTGCTTATTTACACTATCATATCTTCTGCAAATATTGATACTTTGACTTCTTTTCCAATCTGTGTCCCCTTGGTCTCCTTCCATTGCCTGATTGCTCTTGCTAGACCTTCAAGTATTTTATTGAATAGATATGGAGAAATGAAAAATATTGTCTTGTTCCTGATTTTAGTGGAATTGCTCTGAGTTTCTCTGAATTTAAATAGATGTTGGCTAGGGGTTTGTTGTAAACTATCTTTATTATATTAAAGTATGTTAAAGTATGTGCCTTCTACCCCTAATCTCTCTAGAATTTTTATAATTCTGTGCTAAAGCCATCTGACTCTAGGATTTTTTTTCTTTTTGGTTGGGAAACATTTAATGACAGATTCTATTCTACTAAGTGTTACAGTTTTGCTTAAATTGCTTATTTTGATTTAACTTAGATAAGTTGTACCTACTAAGAAAATTAGAGGGTTTTTTTTTTAAAATAGGGTTCTTGAACCTTCATCTGGACCACACTTTCTGGTGGTAACCCAAATAGAAGGACATGGATAAAAAGAAGATTTGCTTCTTCCCTGCCTTTACTCTTACTGGCAAGGTCATTTACCCTGTTGTCTCCAACTTCTTCAGGCTTCCCATACTGACTGAAAACCAGCAGTTCTTCAGGAATCATTTTGGGCTCCAGCGTTAGACTGGGACTTCTAGACATCCAGAACCGCATGGACTGAATAGCTACTGGATTCTCAGCCTTTTCCTTCTGAGTCAGCCATTACTGGAGCTTGGGGGTATGTGTTATAAAATACGTGTATGAAATTTTTGAAACTAATATAAATGTAATTTTAAAGTACCTGAAATGTTTGAGATTATATAAGACAACACACTAAAGTATTGGCACATGGAAACAGCTAAACCATGAAAATGAAAGCCACAGAGTCTCTCAGGTATTCTCAAAGATGACAGCATTGATCACTTTATTACCAACTTTATTTTACACAAAGCCATTTCTATGATGCATTAAATTCTATCTGTCCTGTCACATTACTAAAAACAAATGTCTGGTCGCAATTTCTATGAAAAAGAAAACTTATTTTAAAAAAAAACTCCTGGAAAGGGACATGGCAGCATCTTACACTCAACTGCCCATACATTATATCCTCTATATCCGGGGATAGTGAGGCAATATCCATACCAATTATACACCTAGGAATTAGAATAACCAGGAACTGGATCCACAGACACATTAGGTAACTTAACCTTGTACATAAATCTATTTGTTATTTATTATAAACCACTCATTGGTAGTTTGAAACTAGTAATTTTAGTTAATTGTCAAAATTTACAAATTTCTTTTGCTATACTTCATATTGCCCTGTCAAATAGTCTTCCATATTTTTGGCTGAGATAAAGGAAAATTGGTTGTGTTACTGTTTCAGTGTGTCCCTAAATTCCTCTTTCATCAAGAGGTTCTAGGTCCTCAGGCAGGGTGAGATCTAGAACTAGGGAAGGAGAAGTAAGGACATGTATCTGAATATGGGTGACCTCAAAAGTGACTGTGAGAACCCTTTTATGCTCTAGGAGAGCAAGAAAGTACTCTAACCACTGAACAATCTCTCCAGTCCCAGTGATTCTTATTTATGATGATGAGAATCATGGATCAGACTGGCAACTTGGAGATATTAATGTTATATAGATCAAGAAGTGCTTTTCTAAGATGTAAGTTGATTTTAATTTTATGGACATGAGATTAATTTGTCCAAATAAAAATCCTAATGAGTCAAAGCTTCCACCACAATAAGCATGATACAGAATGTTCCCAGTTAGTTTTTGACAAATAAATATTTCATTATCTTCTTGGAAAGACCAATTCAGTGGTGGCTTCCGTTGGCAGCCTGTAGATGGCATGGATATATATATATATATATATATATATATATATATATATATATATGACATAGGTCTGGATATCTCTCTGTACTGATGGCTTTTCTACAACTGTTATAAAATAAGGAAGAGTTTACATAGGTTTACAGTTTCAGAAGCAGTGTCCATATGGCAGCACAGGTGTGGAAGCAAGCCCCTACAGAAGAAAAGATCTGAGAGATCACACCTTCCTCTACAGACTCAAATACAGAGACGAGGAAGTAGAAGCAGTTCCAAGCTCAGGACTCTCACAGATCAGCCCATTCACATAGAACCTTAGTTAGGAGTGCTGAAGAAATAGCTCAGCAGTTAATAGTACTGGTTGCTCTTCCTTAGGATACAGGTGAATTCCTAGCACCCACATGGTGAAACACAACCACTTTAAATACAAGTTTCAGGGGACCTAACGTCCTCTTCTGACCTCTGTAAGCACTAGACATACACATGATATGCAGATATACAGGCAGACCAAGAACTCATATACATAATTTAAAATAATAAAAAATAATTTGAATCCTACACCTCGCAGCATACTTCTTCCACCAGGAAAGACCTCCTAAAATCTCCATAACTTCCACAAGCAAAGCCACCAACTAGAGAACAGGTGCTCCATGTTGGGTTCATTTATACTACCAAAATAGCACATCATATTCAGCATCTCTGGTAGGTTCATCTGCACCATGTATTCTGCCTTAACAATTCATACACATTTAAAAGTTTATTTTGAAATAAAATCCAATTCCTTCCTAGTCACTTCGCATGCGTCTTTCTAGAACATGCTGAAAAATTGAAAATAATTATTGTGTTTGGTGTGATTCTTGCAGAAGGTCATCTTATAAGGTAATTCTACCAGGAAATGTTACTGGTTATTAAATGTTATTAGTTTTCTGTAGGCTGAGTTCCTCAGATGTGGAAAGAAGGACCAACTGCCCTATTACAGAGATGTAAAATGCTTCAAAAGTTCACTAATAATTATCTGTCTTCTCTACTCTGAACACAAGGGTCCCATTCTTCCTAATGCATTTTTCCCCATTCACACAGGATAGGCTGTGCATTCACTTACTGTTTATAGTATAAATAGTATAAATAAGTTTTATTCCTGCTTTGTCAGGAGACATCACCATAGACCTTTAAATATAAGGGTTGATTTAGATTTACTATAGAAATTTTTTATTTCTTCTAATGTTTCTTGAAAGTTTAAGTAAGTTGAATAAGAAGCTGAACAAACTGAAAATCAAAAACTCTACAGAGGTCAGCTAGAGAGAGCTGAAGTCAGGACAGAGAGCCAGTCCACCCACATAGACAGGCTAATAGAGAACCACCGATCACCAGCAGCAGTAAGACCCTAAAATGGTCATTACCATATGTCCTGATGTTAAGGGCGGACTAGCTGTAGAGTTGTAATCTCTTGGATGATCAGTCTAAAAGTGGAAAAGAAGTATACTCTTTTCCATTTTATGTGTAGATATGTTTTTAATTTTACAGGTTTGAAAATTAAAAGGTTGCCTTGAGTCTCACACATGGTCATGAATTTTTTAATATAATTTTTAAATTATATATATATACACATTATATATATATATATATTTCTTAAACTGTATATAATTTTTACTTCAAGTCGAGATGCATACTTGGATATTTACGATCCTAGGTGACAGGTGTAACGTTAGGCTCAAACAGAAGGGACGCTGGTAACTTGATTCAGCTGAAAACTGAACTTGTTCATCAAAGAAGTGCTTCTGTTCCTGGTAGAAATCTGGCTTCTAAACAAAGCCTCAAACAAGAGTAATCTCATTAGGAGAGATGGATTTTTCTCTTAGGTTATCTTATATTTTAAACTATAAAAAGATGGATCCTTAAAAAAAATGACAAGAAAAAAAATCATACAATATAAACCTGACTAAAATAGGTATTCTCTTTAACTTTCTTGTCATGCAGCTATTTAACTATGAGGTGTGCGGCACTGCCAGTGTCGCTGAGTGTGTGCTTGAATCCTAGTGAACAGCTTCTCATCATTTCACTGTACAGCTGAAACACAGCCAAACACCCGTAGCTTGTAATGTCAAAGGTGTTTAAAACCTCAACCCATTATTCTGTTTAAATAATTGAAACAACTGACCAGTTTTGATTGGCATTTTCTCAACTGTTAGAATTTAAATGACATAAAATAGTCTATATTTCTTGAAGCTAAAATATGCCTAGATGTGGGACATAATTCAGAATTGTGAGGAAGAGGGCTGTAAGCTGATGTCACATGTGTTGGCTTAAAGCTGGTGGTAATTTCTAGCAGCCCTGGCAGACCTTATCTCTCCCTCAGTGGAGTACGTTGGTCTGTGTCTGAACAGCTCTAACAGAGTTTACATCCTTCTTTCTCAAACCATGGGTTTGAGAAACTGCAGGTTTCTGAAGCATATATCAGAATCTTCTTTCTTCTATTTTGAGGTGTGCGTGCACACGTGTGTGCATGCATGTGTTTGCACTTGCTTTAAATCACTGTCCTTAATTCAGTGCTAGACGGCTTGACTTTGGTAAGTATGCTTTGTAGTCAGATTGTTTTCTATTGTCTGTAGGTTTGCTGCTCTCCAGTTTCAGATATTAGACTAAGTACAGAAAAGGGGACTTGGTGGGAGGGTTAAGTGTTTAGCAGGGAGACACATAGTCTGCTAGAAGACAGAATGAGGCAAAATTCCTGAGAAAGCTGGTTCATAGTCTGAGCAAGCCTGTTTCAGCTTCAGCAAGGGGTTGGCTGGACACCTGCACAATCTTTTTAATCCTGATATAGCTTACAAGTCCAGTGCTCTCAGCCTGGAGTGTGTGTGTGTGTGTGTGTGTGTGTGTGTGTGTGTGTGTGTGTGTGTGTATTGCTCTCTGTCACTTGGCCTCAGGGAGTGTGTTTAAAAGGAGCCTGGCTGAGCACCCTTTCCCTGTCTGGCACTGTAGACCAGGGACTCTACAGAGGATGCCTTGGGGATGAGCTGTCTTCTACTCACACAGAGTATGGCCATGATGACCTCTTCCCACACACTGGGGAGCTCACATGTCTCTCATTCATTGTCAATGGCTGTGGGAAAAGTGAAGTGGGTCAAGAGAATAGAGACTCCGTGGAGGACAGCTGACAGGGATGGAAGTCAGATGAGGGATGTTGAGAAAAAGATGGGAAAGAAGCAGAGAGTTTTACCCCAAGGCTGGTGTCACGTGTGATGGACTTTAGCCTTGGACTTTCCCATACATGTTACGGCGTAAACGAACGGCGAACAGAATTAATCAGGCAAGCTCAATATAATATATTCAGCTTTAATAAGGGGAGGATTTACAAAGCCAAGGTTCCAGCGAAGAGCAGGAAACAAAAAGGGGACAAACAAGCGCACATCGATGGTTTTATAAGCTATTTGGGGCCGTGGGGCAAACACCCCCGCCCCAAACAAGGTGATTGGTTGAGATTCCCCTTCACATACAGCCCTCATGATTGTAGAAGCTCACTGGAAAGGACAATTCTAAGCTCGCTTTGGGTGTTTTCTTAAGAACTGCAAAGGAGATAGATGTTGAAAGCTATATTGATTCATGCAAAAAGATCATCCGGACCAAACCCATTACTGCCGAGTCTTGTACCCTCTAGTACTGGGATGAGTGTAGCATCTATACCATCTTACTTTTGTGGAATCAATGAATGACTCTGCAGAGGTGGAACCAAAAATCTTCACAATCAATAATTCTTTATTAGTACAATATTTTATTTTTCAAATGAACTTCTGTAATGTTTATTTTCTTATTTACTCTCTAATTTGGTTTTCTGTTCTTTGTATAAGCACACAATAATAAAAACAATCGTAAACCTTAAAAAACCTGTTATCTGTATTGACAATGCTAATTTCTGATATATTCTATACCAAAATCTTTTTCACTCACTATGATTTATCTCTTTGTGCATTTTAGTTTTGATTGTTAACTTAGATCCATAAAACTTTTCTGTGGAATTTTCACCTAAACTACTTCAGGGCAACTCTGGTTTTCTGCTTACATAGTTTATCATGTCATTTTATTATCTTGTTTTCAATTTGCCCTTTCTGTTTCATTTTACTGAAGAATCTTTTGCATGTCATACTTTGTTTGCTGAATCAACACAAGTAGTGTAAATCTGAGCCTAAGCAATGTGGATACACTTTCTTGTTGGAAATGTTTTTATTATCTGTTTGCTCACCGAGTGCACCAGTCAACACACACAAAGTTCCTTGCCTTTTACTTTCATCCACAGGACATGGTTCTGATGTTCTCTGTGAGTTATACCTTAACTTATAGCATTTTTTCATTTTTCATGGTGCTCAGGAGATTCAGTCACACTCTGCTTGTCCTTGCCTGAGCCCCAAACTAGTCTCTTCAGAAAGCTTTCTGTTTTGATTAGTTCTGTAGGGAAGAGTGGATTTCAGTGCTATTTCCCAAACTGTATTCTAGCTTTTTGGTTTCTTACAGTCAGGGAACTCCTTACAGTAAAGCTAGCACATTTTAAGTGATTCATTATATTTTATCCATAGAAAAGGACTTTGGCAGTGGGCACTTGGGAGGAATATTCTGCATTATTGTCAGAAACAGAAGCTCTAAAATTTAACTCCAAAATTATTGTTGACAAGAGTCCCTCAGAGAAAAATTTTAATTTGCAAAGAGCTGTGAATGTTTCTGTAATGTTCTCTTGAAACATTTAAATAATGTTTTAAAATAAGATATGACCTGCACATTTCTCCAGTTGGGAAATTCATTCTTATAGTTTGGGTTGTGAGCTTAACCTTTAACAGCTGACCCATCTCTCTAGCCCTTATGGAAGTTCTTATGTGGCCTGTTGTACACTTGTCTGGTTAGGGTGTCAAGGAATTATATCCTCACCAAGTAAACATATCATAGTTTGTCTTATGTATTCTATATAAATAACATTCCCCACTAATTGAAAGTAGTGGCAATGTATTTAAAGAGTCCCTTGACCTTATTTCTTTCCAACCCTTCCCTACTTGTTTTTCTTTGTCTGTATTAACTCTACTGTGTTTACATGCTGCAGATTGCTTCTGTGCATCGTGACTGTGAGTGGCTGCTTCATCTTTCAATTACTAACTAACTAAGTGTTGAATTATATTTCAACATATATTGATAATTTTAGTTTTTTATATAGCTGCTGTTTTGCTGAGTTTATCTTTCATATTTTGTCTTTCTGTTATTTTGTTTCTGTGTTATGAATATTTAAAACAGTACGATTTTAATATTTGTGTGTTACAGTGGGCTTAAGTTTTTTTAGGTATCAGGATGTAAGTAAAATGTTAAATCATCTACTTAGCATTGTGTTTTGTTCTCTCTTTGTTCTTTAATTTTTTTCTATCTCTGGTTCTCTATATGGGCATTTCCTTTGTTTGGTTTCTGTAGTAATATATAAGCTATATGACATTTTATATCTATATTGGTTACATAAACATTAGCATTCTTTTGTTAATAAATGTTATTCTCTGACAATTTCAGGTACAATGAGTTCTGGTTACTTTTGCAACCCCAACCTCCTTTCCACCCCTATGAGTTCTGTCTCTTCCTTGCAAATTACTCTTCCATATTCATTGCTTTTTGTTTTGTGCTGTGTCCTACAGAGTTTAACTGGATCTCTATGTATGACCCTGGGCTTGGAATGATCCATTGGAACCTTGTGGTCTCACCATTCGATACATAACTGGGTACTTACATCTCTCCTTCTCCCAGAATCTGTCAGTTGCCATTATATCAGCAGTAGGAGAGAAGATCCCCATAAGTCCTTTCCCATCCATATCTGTCTGTTAGGTGGGTCAAACCCAGTGTCAGTAGAGGCAGAAGCTATGTGTTCATGACAAATTTACAGCAGTGCAAACTTCATCTGAAATAGTCACCATCAGTTCACAAATGATATTCGTTGGCTTTCCTTATAAAAACTGAGCAAGAAGAAACATTTATTTCCTTTCTTCTGGCTACCAACCCCACCTCACATCTCAGCACTTGTGGATTGGGAGGGCTGGGGATAAAATGTGTCTTCTGTATTGAAGATACTGGTGAACTCATGAGCTCACAACATCTGCTGTTTTTTGCACAAGACAGAGCCAGTAAACATTCCAGGATGGATGGAGGAGGGGCTGTTGAGCTTCCTCCTCTAAGGAGGAACTACTGTCAGTTGTTGACTGCTGAGAGGGTAGGGAAGTCAGTTTTGTGCTAGTGTAGCAACCCCGGTTCATTGTGTAGATGGTCAATGTTGATTGGACTCTGTGAGTTATATATAAAGTGAATGAGAACATAAAGTTGGAAGGAGAATGTAGAGATTCAGTTATAGGTAAAAAAGAAAAAAAAACATGAATAAGGAGGAAGATTCAGGAGGAACAGGAGGTAGGCAGTAGGATGTGAATAAAATTAAAATGTATACATATATAGAATTCTCATAGACTAACTAAAATATTATATTTAAGAAGACAACATGTTTAGAAAGATGACCATTAGTCTGTGGCTACTCTGGGCTACATAGTGTATTCCAAGCCAACCTGGCTGTACACTGAAACCCTGCTTCATTAAAAAAAATGGATAACTGACTGAACTAATCTGAATTCCTAGTTCTAGTCTAGCCTTAATACATTCTGCATGTTCCCTTTAACAGATTATATTTAATGTTTATGAGAAAAAATCAGCTATTTATTAACTAAAACAAATAGTTCAGATAGTTTCAATCTTACTGTCTCCCCCCTTTTCCCCCATAACTTCCTCATTTTTGCAATGTGTGTTCTAATTTAATTGCTTACTCAATTGGCAAATTGTATCCTTTGGGAGTGTATATAGATAGTGTAGTTTTCTGAATTTTTGTATGTAAGAAAAAGCCTTCCCATGAAGAAATTATCAAAAATTTGGGCTGTACAGAACTTTTCAAAGAGTAACATGTTTTCTCAATACAAGACAAAACTATTTCTTCTCAGATGTTTAGTCATAGAGGAACACTTAGGTGGTCAACATTTAAATAATTATAGTTATTAGAAAAAAGTATTATGTGGCCGTGCATTGTCCCTAAGTAAATGAGAGTAGTAGATAAAAATTTATACACTTTAAACAGGAATTTGTCCTCTTTGCATTTCTCTCACATTATCCTCCACAAAAGAAGCAAGCCCATAAAAGAGTGAATGCAGGCTCCACAGGTGGTGTGTAAATCCTTCTGTATATATGTCGCTTTTATTGGTTAATGAATAAAGAATTTGTCTTGACCTGTGATAAGGTAGAGTAGAGCTACACAGGGGGAAAATAAACTGAATGATGGGAGAGAGAGTAGGCGGCATCAAAGAGATGTCATGGAGTTGCCTGAGGAGAAAGACGCAAGCTGCCAGCCTGAACCTTGCTGTAAGCCATGAACCTCATGGTAAAATATAAAATAATAGAAATGGGTTAAGTTAAGAGATAAAAGTGAGCTAGAAATATGCAAAAACTAATAGGCCAAGCAGTGTTGTAATTAATATAGTTTCTGTGTGATTATATCAGTTCCTGGGCAGCTGGGAACAAACAAGCGAACTCTGACAACAAATTGATGCCCAATGTGGGGCCAACTTATCTACACAAAACCTGAGAGGGCTTGGAAAAAAATTCTAGACACTAAAAAACAAAGTTTAGTCACATTTTTTTTTCCGGATGGGCTCTACTTGCTGGCAGCAAGCTGCAGTTCCTTTAAGAGAGGTTTTCCTGATTCAGCAGGGGGAAAAACTGTGTGGTTTAAAAACAGCAGCTTCCTGGGCTGTGCTGACAGCATAAACTCTGACTCTTTCAGGATGCTGAGTATGTTAATGTGGTTTATGGGCAGTATACTTCAAGTTACTTGGTGGCAGCATGGGTCAACTGGTTACCAGAGTTGAACTGATGAACGTGACTCCCATCTGGCAGTCTCAGAGGTAGTAAACAGAACTCCACCATGCTGGAGTGGAGCCAAAAGGCAAAGCAGCCTTAATACTAGTCAAGCAGTTTAATGTTTTAAGAAGAAGTCCTGGTCAGAAAAAGATACACAATAGGACAGATTCAGACATAAAAGACCTCTAAACAAGACACAGTGTGTTTTAAAAATGTACGTAGCCTTCGAAGAGAGAAGAAAACGTGTAAAGAGACAGTAAATGTAATATAAAAGAGTACAGACAGTCATAGATTAAAGGAATAAAGAAAATAAGATATTAAACTTGTAGAAAAATAAGAGTAATGAGTTTACATAAAGATGGAATATACACAGAGAGTCTGGATTATGTATACTATTGTGCTTTCTTTGAATTTTTTGACTGTGAAGAAGCTAAGTACAGAGAGACATTTCATTGTATGGGCTGCTAAGCCAAACCAGCATAGATATTTTAAAGGTATCATGACTTCCAAATTTGGGCCTAAAGATTTGTTGCTTTGGAAAAGGGGTTCTTCTTTTGTTTCCACAGAAGAAACTGTAGATTAATTCCAGATTAATGTGGTTTGATGTATCAAGACCCCCAAAAGTTTGCCACGAACACCTCCAAAAATATTTCATTCAACAAGAATCAGGAAGCAGTTGGGTGCCATTTGTAACATGAGGGTCCTGCTTTTTTTGTGTTTCTGTCCTGCCCGGTACCCCACAGTCAGTAAACCCCAAAGAAAATCACACAGAGATCTCTATAAATTATAAAACTGACTGGCCCATTAGCTCAGGCTACATATTAGCTCTTATAGCTTATATTAACCCATTGTTCTTATCTATGCTAGCCACATGGTTCAGTACCTTTCTCAGCAGGGCAGGTCACATCTTGCTTCTTTGGAGTCTGGGCAAGAGTAGAAGGAATCAACTTCCTCCTTCCCAGAATTTTCCTGTTCTCATTGTATCATTTTTACTTCCTGTCTGGCTTTCCCACCTATACTTTCTGCCTGGCCAATCAGCATTTATTTAAAAGATGATTGACAGAATACAGACAATTCTCCCATACCAGGAGATAACTAAACCCAAATTCCCAAATACTCTTTATGTTTGTTTACATTTAAAGGTGGTTATGATATAAAGATCAATACTTTGCATTTGCGTGGATCTCGGTTTATTGGTACAAATTTAAGGTCAATTTTGTTATATGTATATTTCTGCTCTTAATTAAGGTATTCTTTTTGTGAAGCTCATTTAAATATGTAATGTATAATAAAGAAATATAGGTTAATAGATAATCATCTTTAATAGTCAAGCTTGTAGTCATGTTAGTTAGGTTTTCTAGATATATAGATATATTTCAGTTAGATAGGTACTCTTTAAATCTTTCAAAGACTACAGAATATGCTATTTAAAATGTTTTAATAACTTAGGACTTTTCATGACATGAGACACTTCTGTTCCTGGCAATACCAATCACTTCAAGAGGATGATGGACACTGAAGAGACTCCTAATGGAGTTTGCTAGCCATTTGGGCAAGAAACTGCTCTTTCCTGGACTGCTTTATGTCATATGGTTTGAACTAGACATGCAGGACCTACAGAAAATGCTAAATTCACCTAATGGTGAGACAGTCCTTCAGGGTTCTTGCTTCATGAAAGAATCTGCCAGACATTCTACAGGACACAGAAGAAAATGACTGACAATCTGTCACTATAGGCAGAATTGTCTTTCAAATTTACTGCTTCGTGGAAAAGTCTGCCAGATACTATGGGCCTATAGGCTGAAAATGGATGCTTAGAAGAATGTTACAGAAGAACTTTGGGTGACTGTCCAGGCAGCGAGATGTCTCTGTCAATTCTAGAGTTGTGAAAGTTGCTTACAATGAACTTTGTTTACTTAGGTAATATTATATCCTTCTGGATTCTTTGATAAGGTTGAAGGACAGTTAGTAATAATTAAAGTTTTCCTTAGTTATGATAAGAGATATAATCATAGATATAAATATTGTACATATTTGTAAATATTGTAGATATAAATAAGTATATATAAATATTGCAACTTAATTCTTGTTTGATACCTGTCTTGTTATATATAATTTTACTATGTTAAATTTAAAACCTTCCTTTTCATTTAAACAGAAAAGGGTAGGTGATATGGGATTCCTCTCTGTATTCTGGGAATATCATTGGTTAATAAAGAAACTGTCTTGGGCCTGTGCAGAGCAGAATAGAAATAGGCAGGGAAAACTAAACTGAATGCTGAAAGAACGAAGGCAGAGTGGTGAGACACTATGGAGCCACTAGAGGAGGAAGACACAAGCCACTAGCTGGAAACTTGCCAGTAGGCCACAAGCCTGTGATAAAATATAAAATAATAGAAATAGGTTAACTAAAGATAAAAGAGCTAGCTAGAATTTTAATTAAGTAATTGGCCTAGCATTGATTTAAATAATCTGGTTTCTCTGTGATTATTTTTGAAGTCTAGGTGGCTAGAAAATGAACAAGTGGTCTCCTACAACACACAGGGTCCTCACATGTCATAGGAGTCAATTCCATCTTGCCCTTCTTTTTATGTCTTAACTAACCAAGTCAGAACTAATTATGAAACTCTAATTTTCCAACAGAGCCCAAAATAGTTTGTTCAACAAGTACACAAAGAATTAAAGTGTGTGTGCTGAGAAAGACAGCAAGTATCCTCACCTTTCATAATGAAATATCGTCTCTAAGTCCTCCATAGGCTTGCAAATGTATCTGTGTTTTTGAATCTCTTCATAGAGGAAGTTATATGGCTCCACTCTTGAGTCTTAATGCCAACAGCCTAAACAAACACCCCTTAGCATAAAAGTTATTCCCATAAACACAGGCTACACAGGACACAAGGCTCTTCTTGGAGTTACTGACTTGCATTGTAGCTTTTGAAGCCATCTGTTTTAATGACGGTATTGAGTAAAGTCTTCCTGAGAAAGCAATAAAATTAAGATACCAGTGATGATAGTATTCCTTACACTGAACCACAAGCCTGTCTCCTGTTTGTTTCATCTTGACAAAGTTTTTAACACCAAGAGCTTCAGGAAGAAAAGGATCATTAGATCTTGTTCTCATGTTGTGTCATAATGCCCCAAGTTAGATTATCTTATTATAGCCTAGTATAATCAGTGGCTAAATTCTGCTCTAGCATGACTACATCTTTCCCTACAGGTAGCACCCTGTTCTCACAAGTTCTCCTAGACTTTTTGATGCTACAACTTAAGGTCCAGGGATGACATGACCTACATCCGATACTGGTGGTCCTGCTTTTCAACCGTGCTTCTTCACCAGAGGCATTCTAGCTTTCTGTTTTCCATGCATACCTTGCTCATTGGCTTCATCCAGCACCAGGGAAGGCCACACACTTCTTCCCAATTTCCTACTCTAGAGTTTTCTCAGATATCTGACAGTCTTCATTGGTCATCTGTGTTCCCCAAAACCAACCTTCCTACGTCCAAACTGTTCCTACTATCCATGAAATTATCTCAGACTTATTTTTATCAAAACTTAAATAATAATCAACTAGAATTATTTATGTCTGGATAAAAGTTTTTGAGACTACAAGAATCTTATTTGTGAAGTTCTTTATTAACATTCTTAAATGTATTTATTTTTGTGGAGTGGAGTCATGTGCTGCATTATATATGTGAAGGTACCAGGACAGTTTGCAGGAGTTGCTTCTTTCCTGCTACCATACAGATCCTGAGGACAGAACTCAGTTCATCAAGCTTGCCTGCAAGCACCTTGACCCACTAAGCCATCTTGGTGACCCAAAGCGGAGACTTTTGAGCTCAATTATCTGATAGAAAATATCCATTGCTTAAAATTAAGATGGCCCACTGTCGGCTGCTTTTTACATGGTCAGGTAATAGCTGACTTGTCTCTTTTGGCACCCACTCTATCTATGTAACCTGGCTGGTCTCAATACAGGCTCCTCATTCCTAGTGCTGTAATGTAGCGCCATGCTCAAACCCTCAGTAATTTACTCACCATTTGTTATGCACTTTCGATTTTTCTGCTACTCATAATCATTTAAAAAAAGGTTATATAGCCAGGCAGAAGTGGCTTGCATCTTTAATCCCAGCCTCAGGAGACAGAGACAGGTGGATTTCTGTGAGTTCAGGGTCAGCCTGGTCTACAGAGTTTCAGGACTGGATCCATAGCTACTGAGAAACCTTGTCTCAAAAAAACAAAACAAAACAAACAAATAAATAAATAATAAAATAAAAAGGTAATATACTTCAGCAATGAGCTACACAGAGAAGCAAGAGAAACTGAAGCATGTGGTTTTTCTTTTATGAATTTTAGTGAGTTTTAGCAGTGTTTTTAAAATAATTTACTAGTTGATATGAATTTATTCTTAAAATGTTGTTCTTTATTCTAACCCATAAAATACCTATAAAATCCAGGAAGGATAAAAGAATTTTTTGGAAACACCCTCTAAATATTTACTTTCAAGGATATGGTTTGAAAGTGTTATGATTCTAATATGGTCAAAACAATTTTGTCCACTTTAAAAAACAATCTGTTTTGCTCCTATAATGCTTTCTTTAGCCTCTTGATTTTAACATTGTTTGTTTGGCATCTATAATGATTTTTTCCACGTGGTTCCAAATCAGTAGACATTTATTTAATGATTAATTATAGCCAAGACCTTTTCTAAACCTTCTGCTTTTCCTACCTCACTCCATTTTATGTTAGACCTTTGAATGGATGAGAAAAAACTCAGATTCAGTTTATTAATGCCTCAGACAAGCAGATTTCTTATATAAGCATTCTAGATTTGTGATGACAAAACTTAATCATGGTTATGGAAATGTTGAATTATCGTGGGAAATTGTGCTACAAAAAAGTGTTTTTGTTTAAATAAATAGGATTGTACACTAGTTTAAATAATACACAGAATAAAAAAATTAGCCCTGGCAATCCCCATTACAAATTATATTTCTTGTTTTAATAAGTAAATTGAGGCATAGAAACTAAGTAGCATGTCTAATATAATTTGTTTAGTAGAGGAGTTAAACTTTAACTTCCAGCAGATAAGTTCCTGGACACATGTTGCTGTCATTGTTCTGAAAATGACAGAGCACAGGCATGCCTCTGCTCAACAGTCACCAGGGGTGATGTCTTTTCACATGCCTTCACAGCCTTGAGAGCTCTGAAATTTTCATGTGGCTCATCTCATTAAGAGGAACTATTCTTTATGCAGTTTTGCTCAGGCTTTAAAAATGTATCACAAAAGATGAAAGCCTCTGCCTCCATGACAAGTCAAAATGAATGTTTGCAGCCCTTCTCCTTTGGGGAGGATGTTTCTAAGAAATGCATTATTTATTTGCAAGATTGTGACAAAGCTGGAGCACCTGAGTGAAACATATTCAGAGAATTATTAAATTTGAAATAAAAAGCATAAAAACATAAATATCAAGAAATTGCTTTCTGCAAAGGACTTTTAATCCCTAGTTTTAATACTGTCTGCCTCCATACATCCTCAGCATTAATTAAGAGTTATTTTTAAATAAGTGAAATAAACCCTATTGATGCAATGTGCTGTTAAAAATGACATGAGAAATCTCTTGTAACATGTTTTTCCTTAGTACTGTTTCTTTAAACACTGTATTAGTCATGGGCTGCCTCCTCCCATCCATTGTAGGCTGAAGAGGCAGCATTCATGAGTCTGCATTAGAGCAGAGTGTGCATTCATTTCCCTAAATGCAGACAACGAGACCTTCTGCTGCTTCTGAAGGTAGTACAGAGGTAAGGGAGGATAAGCCAGTGCTGAAGAGACATCAGACCAACCATGTGCTGCAAGGCCAGACTTGCATGCCCATGAGTATCTGTGATTGCAAAACAGCTGGTCCAGGGAACAGTCCCAGTGAAGTAAGATGCCAACTGACTTTGTTTGTTGCTGACAGCTTATCTTACCTGACAGCTTCCTTGGACTTCTAAGTTGGAAAGTGAATGAGCTCATTTGCCTTCTAAAAGAGCATTCTCAACCGAGTTATTAAACACCTTGTTGGAGAATACCTTTTCTTTGTGCAGCAACATTCAAACCCAGCAAGTTTATATATTGCATATTTTACTTTATTTGAAAATAGTCTTTATTCAATAAAGATCTACATATAACTATCAGGCAATTATACAAATATCAAAGGAATACTTTGTCTAAAATGTTAGTATTCAGGTGGTGATGTCATAGAAGCTTCTTGTGGAAATATTACACATCTGTAAGCCCTTTCTGGAGAATCAGAAGTTAAAGAAAAATGACTCTGTCAATACTGACTAGGGATGAATCTGTTTTACCTCTATTCATTATTCATAATTCATTTTTCTACTGAGACAACATTCTAGTAACTTTAGTGAAATTCCATTGACTTTGACTCAGATGGAGAGTTAAAATAGCTGACTTTTATTAAGTGCAATGGGAAGGAGCCGGCCAGCCTGCAGCTGTGTGGAGCACTGGAAGATCATATGTCAACCCAGCAGTTCAGAGTCCTGGCTCTGAGCCCAGGTTTCACTCATCTGCTCTGTGACCCTGGGTAATTTGCTTAACCTCTGTGCACAACAATTTTTCACAGTCACAAAACAAGACTGATGACATTAATGTGTGAACGAAAAAAAAACAGGGACACTTGACACTGTGATGCACAAACAGTAGACAAAACAAGTTCTACCAAGAACTACCCTTCCCTAAAGTTGTGCTACTGTGGTAAGTGTTCTTATCACAATAGGTAGCAGACGGGAGGAAATGCTTGGAGATAGTGGGTATCTTGACTACCTCAACTGCTGTAGTGACAGCATCATGAAGCATGCATAAGTCTATATAGGAGGGATGGAGAGAGACCGAGGGAGGGAGAGTGAGAGAGAGACCTACATGGACATGGAAACTCAAGTTTACTGACAAGGTATCAGGAATCGAAGGAGGTTAGTTCTGGAGGTCCAGGGCTCTCCCTTATGGGAACTAGCCAGTTCTGCCTAGAGGAAAATGTTAGATAACATCCTTCCTCATCCCATGTGTAAATAATATTGCTGGAAACATTTGAATCACTTGATTCTCCATGGGAGAAAATGAGCTTGCAGATGATGGAAGGAAACGCCTGAGAATATCATGGTCACTCTATTTGTAAAACATGCATTAGGTTAACATTCCCAAATATGAAAAAGACTCATCATTCTAAAATCCCAAGACACTTCTTAAATATTTAATAATAAATATGGGAAGGAATAGATGTTTGGGGTTACAGAAAAAATATATATGGATAAAGATCATCAATTTAAAGACAAAAATACCCCTGAAAAAAGCTAGGACTTAAAAGAAGTATGGAAGGAAAATCATTTTGAAGCAAGATATTGGTGAGTCTCAATCAACTGTATAATTAAAATATCAGAATTACTCAAACTACTGAAAGAATCAAAATCGTGCAAAAATAGAGTAATATATAAAAACTGTTAACCAAAATGATACGGCATATGGAGCAGGAAAAGAGCATGACATCTTCTGTATGAAAACCCTCACGGAGGCCAATGGCATGAAATGAAATGCGTTGGGTTTTTAATTGTCAAGCATAAAATTTATAAAGTTGACACTTCAGTCATATTTCCTTTTCAGAAACCATAGATTTGGAGGCTCCCTCTGGTGGTTGAATAATATACAATTTTATGTTAGACATATACAGTTTTAAGTAAAATAAAAGGCCATTGAAACAAATTCCCCTAGTATGGCCTTTCCTTTCTCAGGAAGTGATGTTCACTATGATATGAGGAGGGCAATGATGGCGACACTGACGTGTGGGAGCATATTCAACTCTGACTCAGACTGATTTGGTAACTGAAAACAACCTGGCAAAATAAACAAAGAATATAATTAGTTAAAATAAATATTTTAAGTAAACAAAATTCTAGAAAACTAAGTTAAATTACTTTCTGAGGCTCACATAGATGAAAGCCATGGCCTCAACATTAATAAAGAGGCATTGAGATTCTTATCAATTTGTTGTATCTGTGTGTTTATTACTTAGATCAGTTTTTTATGTTACCACAGAGAAAAGACAGAATTTATTTTAAAAAAGAAGTCATTCTGTGAGGGTTTCCTTAATGGGAATATTTATATATCAATCATTCTTCCTAAATTAAAAGAATTCTTTCCTATAAAAGAATAGCTCTTGCTTTGGCTCATTCCCACTGAATGGTGATGTTCAGATTTGTTAGACAAGTGAGGCAAGAGTCCTTTGCTCCAAAACATTGAGAGGCTCTGAATGGTTTGCAAACAATGAAATGAAGGAACATCAGAAATTCCTAACACTTCCAGGGCCCTTTTCCAAGTCTGTTTTCTCTATTGTTATTTAAATGTATTAAGCAGTATTAAATGTAGTGTAGACAATATGCTGGCTGGTTTTGATCCCCTTGACAGAAAACTAGACATACCTGGGAAGAAGGAATATCAGTTTAAGGATTACTCCATCCACCAGATGAGTCTGTGGATATGTTGCTAATGATGTAGAATAGCCAAGCCAGCTGTAAATAGCCAGGGGATACTGGCTGTATAAGAAGCATAGCTGAGCAATTCACAGTAGCAAGTCATTCAGTAAGCAGCATTCCTCCATGGTCTCTTATTCAGGTCCTGCTTCAGGCTCCTGCTTTGAGTTCATGTCTGGATTCCCTCAATGGTAGACTGTAACTTGTAAGCAAATTAAACCCTTTCTTTGCCAGTTTGTTTCCGTCAGTGTTTTATCACAGCAACCGAGACCATACTGTAATAGACAGTGTCCCCAGTGCAGAGTTGATGAGACACTGGATCTTATTTTCAGACAATCTTCAAAAGTGTAGAGTCTAGTACTTCTGCCAAATATCCGTCAAATGTCTCATGGTTCTTTTACAATGAACTCAGCGACACCATGAAAAAAATGAGCTACATTCATCCCTTCTTCATTGAAATCAATTCATTTACCATTTAGTAACTATTTTTTTTCAAAGGGGAATTTTCTTCTCTTTAGAAAAATTAAATTTTTGTTGCAGAAGCACAGGTTTTATTAAAATTAATAAGAGGGAGTGGATTGTAGGGCTATATTATACAGGCCCATATTCTACATGGTATGGCGACCAGACTTGCAGGCCACAGTTTGCACCTGGCCACACAGAGGGTGGCCACTTAGCCTTTTGAGACAAAGTAACAAAGGGTCAGGATAAGCAAATGCCACCCTGCTCCTTCTTTGTAATTTGGGAGGTCACCTGGGAAAGAGGTGTTAATTCAGTTTACATGACCGAGCAGGCATAGATAGGAAGACATGACCAAATGGACATAGAAAGGTGTGGATGTTACCTAGGAAATAGAATGCTAATGAATTTCCCCCTCAGTTTATGTTTTGGTAGAAAAGCTGTTTGCAGAATAAACACGGGTGAATTTTCAGGATGAGAACTCTGGATTTCATGAGGGATCACTGAAAACTTTCTCCCGATAAAGTCATGTGAGTTGTGTCTTTATTCCCATGCCTCCTGGCTGGTCAGAGAAATAATTTATGATGGTCTGGGCTGGTCCCAGACCATGACAAATTATTATCTCAGATTTCTAGGATAAACTTTCCGAATTTGAGTATTCTCAGAAATTATCAAACAGTGGTAAAAAGAAAAGAAAATTAAACCAGACTTCTACTGTCATATATATTTATACAAGGTTACTGCCTATATATTCATTCTTACAGAGCCAGGACTATTTTAAAGACAAACATGGGAAAAAAGGAGACTGTCCTAAAAGTCAAATCATATAAATTGGGCTCCTTCTTTGGAATGCTCCCCTAGCTATTAGCTGAACGGTGTGATAAATTCTGCATAAGTAGTCATTGAGCTATTTATTATATAATCAAGGAGTAATGGTATTGAGAAATACTCCAAATACCAAAAGTTGCCAACTTCTACAGAGTCAGCCATCAGATAACACGAATCTACCCTCCGAGAATGTACCTTCATATTTCTGTCCTCCTATACAGAAGAATGCTTCTGTAGGACACCTTTAGAACAATGTTCCCAAGAGAAAGAAGCAGTCTCTAATCAACTACATTTAGGACATGGCTCATGTTAGACCAGCCCAAATAAGAATGAAGAAAGAGGAGGGAAAGGAAGCAAGGAAAAGATAGAAGAATGGTAATGGCAAGGGTGGAAACGAGAACACAGAAGAAATGAGAATGAAAAGAAGCAACCAGAGTAACTGTTTTATGTAGTTCTCAAACACGTCTCACAATAAAATTCATCTTCCTTATCCCACTGCCTATAAGTACTCAGGAACTGACATTTAACATGGCATATTTTGGGTAAAACATCTTAATAGAATTTGTATAAATGGAGCACTTAAAAGAATAATTAAAAGGAGTGCCTTTGTGTGCTTTTCAATATGTGTATTATAAATGTGTATATATTAATATGGGTTATGACATGTATATGTCAGATTCATATATAAATAATTGATTTTACACAATTGACCATTCTTTTGGGTTTGTATAATGGCTTATTGATATATATTCACTAGACTTCATTTCTGTCTGCATATATTAGTCATCCAAGAAGCATGGAAATTTCCCAAGTTGGAGAGATAGTTCAGTAGTTAAGAGCACTTGCACTTCATGCAGAGAAACCCAGTGTGGTATTCCAGTTCCACGGTCTCATGCAGCACACACACACACACACACATACACACGAGAGAGAGAGAGAGAGAGAGAGAGAGAGAGAGAGAGAGAGAGAGAGAGAGAGAGGAGAGAGAACAGAGTAGAGAGATGAAGTGAGTGTGCATGAGAAAGAGAGACAGAGACACAGAAACACAGAGACAGACACATACATGCAGACACTCACACAGACACATAAAACAAATACCCAAGCCTCACACAGAGATTCTGAGGGCAATACTTTAGATTGAGGCCAACTCCAACTCCCAATATTTAAAGAGACCTAAGCAATCAGAAATTGAGAACTCAAGGCAAGTAGTCAGAGGGTGTCTCCCTTGGTGTCATCAGCTTGTTTCCTTCTTCCGTTCCTCCATTTGTTGCCCAACATTGCAGTGGAGGTGACCTTGCCATTCCTCTCATTCACTAGCACCTTGATTAATGGAGTAAAAG
Organism: Microtus pennsylvanicus; assembly: GCF_037038515.1. Classification (NCBI taxonomy): domain Eukaryota; kingdom Metazoa; phylum Chordata; class Mammalia; order Rodentia; family Cricetidae; genus Microtus; species Microtus pennsylvanicus. Next base: position 33,764,277 of record NC_134583.1, on the reverse strand, counting down.
AAATGGTAGCAAAAACAAGCATAAAGAGACAGGCATACGCAATATCAGCCCCAGGCCGAAGGACTCTAAAGATTTCCCTCACTGGTGGTGAGACAATGAGCAGAATGCTTAAAGTCTGCTGTGGAGAAATCCAGTTACTCAAGTGAAACGTCTATATTGTCCAAGCTAAGGTCTTGTCTTCTTCATGATCGTTTCAGGGCTACTATAAGTTAGCATTATATATTCACATAATGATTCCAGGAAGGAATATACTTGACAGCCCAAGCTCTAGATTGACTTCTCTCTACAGGGGACATGATTTTTGTTTAAAAGCTGATTCCTACTCTCCATCCTATCCATTTCTTATACTGAATTGCTAGCTGTCCACTAGGAGTTAAAGGCTTTCTGGACTCTAGTTTCATGTGTCTGACTCTAGAGAAAACATTTGGCTCTTGTCCATCTCTTCCTTCGTATATCTAATTCATATATATACCTATTCCAAGGCTTGTCTATCCAGGGATCGCTGAAGATCTAGGTCTGAACTTTCCAATGACAGTTTGAATCAAACCATCTAGGAGCCATCTGGAAGGTTGTAGGCAGTGTTGTTTGGTATTCATACTTCCAGAACAAGGAATGAGACACAATAGAGCAGTTACTCTTATTGCCCTATGGCGGCCTTCTACTCAGCCAGCCTTGACAGCAAGGTCAGTGTCCCTAGACTTAGTTATGACTCACATTCTATCTTTTGTCACAGGCTCAGCAGGCTCAACTCAAAAGCAATAGCTGAAATGTTTATATCCAAGACTAAAACTCCGAGCTCTTTCCACAGCAGCAAGGAAACTATAAAACAAAACCTTTGAAATCAAACATGAGAAGAATATTCTATATACTATGAGCCCTCATATCTTCTGCAACAAGTCTGTGCCTGGGCCTCTAGACTGTTGATGAATTCCTTTGAGATGTAGGTGCCAGAAGCTATGCCCCACAGCGCTCGTGTCCTGCAAGCTTGCTGAATCAGTGCCACTGGATCCCTTCCAGGTTTTACCATGTGTGTCCTCTAGACCTGTTACCCAAGTTGACCCTAAGGCTTCTTGAGGCCTAGTACCCTAAGCTAGGAACTGCATAAGACTGTAGGTGGGAAAGTCCTGATAGACACTAGACAGCAAGTCCACAGAGAACATTTAGTCCTTTATTCTAGAGCCATTCTGCCCTTCTACATCACTGGGCCTCTGACAGTTTAAAGCAACCTTTAAAATCTCTGGACTATGTGCAGAATGTATTTTCATTATCTTGACAAAGAGCACCTAGCTTTCTTTTATTCATGCTCATTCAGTTATCAAAGGGTAGCTTGACCACATCATCTCCTCTTCTTTGTTTCCTTTTAATTATAAATTTCACATCTAGTTATTTTGGCCTCTCTACTATTATTGTAATCACCTACAAGAAGGCTGCGGATCCTTAAATATTCTGTGTAAAAGTTTCTTCTACTAAATGTCCCAGCTCACTGGTCTTTTTTTTTTTAATTGAGAAAAGGAAAAAAAAAGTTTCCCCCTCTTCCCAGCCTCCCATTTCCCTCCCCCTCCTCCTACCCTTCTCCGCCTACCACCACTCCTCTCCCCCTCGCTCTCCAGTCCAAAGAGCAGTCAGGGTTCCCTGCCCTGTGGTAAGTCCAAGGTCCTCCCCCCTCCGTCCATGTCTAAGAAGGTGAACATCCAAACTGGCTAGGCTCCCACAAAGCCAGATCATGAAGTAGGATCAAAACCCCGTGCCATTGTTCTTGGCTTCTCATCATCCCTCATTGTTCGCCATGTTCAGAGAGTCCGGTTTTATCCCATGCTTTTTCAGTCATAGTCCAGCTGGCCTTGGTGAGCTCCCAATAGATCAGCCCCACTATCTCAGTGGGTAGGTGCACCCCTCGTGGTCCTGAGTTCCTTGCTCATCTTCTCCCTCCTTCTGCTCCTCATTGGGACCTTGGGAGCTCAGTCCAGTGCTCCAGTGTGGGTCTCTGTCTCTATCTCCATCCATCACGAGATGAAGGTTCTATGGTGATATGCAAGATATTTGTCAGTATTGCTATAGGATAGGGTTGTTTCAGGTTCCCTATTCTCATCTGCCCAAGGAACTAACTGGGGACATTGCCTTGGGCTCCTGGGAGTCACTCTAGGTTCAAGTCTCTTGCCAGCCCTAAGGTGATTCCCTTAATTAAGAATTGTGGTTCCGTGCTCCCCTATCCAAACTTCCTTTATCCCGATCATCCTGTTTTCCCAAGTTCCCCCCATCCTCCCCTTCTCACTTTTCTCTCCCCATCTCCCCTTACCCCCAACCCACCCCACCCCCAAGATCCCACTTTCCTCCCTGGCAATTTTGTCTACTTCCCTTATCCAAGAGGATAACTATATGTTTTTCCTTGGGTTCACCTTCTTATTTAGCTTCTTTAGGTTCACCAATTGTAGACTCCATGACCCCTATTTATGGCTAGAAACCAATTATGAGTGAGTACATCCCATGTTCAACTTTTTGGGTCTGGGATACCTCACTCAGGATAGTGTTTTCTATTTCCATCCATTTGCATGCAAAATTCGAGAAGTCATTATTTTTTACCGCAGCGTAGTATTCTACTGTGTATATATTCCACACTTTCTTCATCCATTCTTCCATTGAAGGACATCTAGGTTGTTTCCAGGATCTGGCTATTACAAATAACACTGCTATGAACATAGTTGAACAAATGCTTTTGTCGTATGATAGGGCATGTCTTGGGTATATTCCAAAGAGTGGTATGGCTGGGTCCAGGGGTAGGTTGATCCCGAATTTCCTGAGAAACCGAAACACTGATTTCCAAAGTGGTTGCACAAGATTGCATTCCCACCAGCAATGGATGAGGGTACCCCTTCCTCCACAGCCTCTCCAGCAAAGGCTATCATTCGTGTTTTTGATTTTAGCCATTCTGACAGGTGTAGGATGATATCTCAAAGTTGCTTTGATTTGCATTCCCCTGATCGCTAAGGAGGTTGAACATGACCTTAAGTGTCTTTTAGCCATTTGAACTTCTGTTGAGAATTCTCTGTTCAGTTCAGTGCCCCACTTTTTAATTGGGCTAATTAGCATTTTAAAGTCTAGTTTCTTGAGTTCTCTATATATTTTGGAGATCAGACCTTTGTCTGTTGCGGGGTTGGTAAAGATCTTCTCCCAGTCAGTAGAGTGCCTTTTTGTCTTAGTGACAGTGTCCTTTGCTTTACAGAAGCTTCTCAGTTTTAGTAGGTCCCATTTATTCAATGTTGCCCTTAATGTCTGTGCTGCTGGGGTTAAACCTAGGAAGCGATCTCCTGTGCCCATCTGTTGTAGGGTACTTCCCACTTTCTCTTCTATCAGGTTCAGTGTGTTTGGGTTGATATTGAGGTCTTTAATCCATTTGGACTTGAGTTTTGTGCATGGTGATAGATATGGGTCTATTTTCATTCTTCTACAGGTTGACATCCAGTTATGCCAGCACCATTTGTTAAAGATGCTTTCTTACTTTCATTGTATACTTTTAGCTCCTTTATCAAAAAAGAGGTGTTCACAGGTTTGTGGGTTAAAATCCGGGTCTTCTATACAATTCCATTGGTCGACTTCTCTGTTTTTATGCCAGTACCACACTGTTTTCATTACTATAGCTCTGTAATAGAGTTTGAAGGCAGGGATGGTAATGCCTCCCGAAGATCCTTTATTGTATAGGATTGTTTTGGCTATCCTGGTTTTTTTGTTTTTCCATATAAAGTTGATTATTGTCCTCTCCAGACCTGTGAAGAATTTTGATGGGACCTTTATGGGGATTGCATTGAATCTATAAATTGCCTTTGGTAGAATTGCCATTTATCCTATGTTGATCCTCCCATTCCAAGAGCAGGGGAGGTCCTTCCATTTTCTGGTATCCTCTTCAATTTCTTTCTTCAATGCCTTAAAGTTCTTGTCAAATAGATCTTTTACTTCCTTGGTTAGAGTTACCCCAAGATATTTTATGCTGTTTGTGGCTATCGTGAAAGGTGAAGCTTCTCTGATTTCCCTCTCTGCTTCCATATCCTTTGTGTATAAGAGGGCGACTGATTTTTTGGAGTTGATCTTGTATCCTGCCACATTACTAAAGGTGTTTATCAGATGTAAAAGTTCTTTGGTGGAGGTTTGGGGGTCGCTTATGTACACTATCATATCATCTGCAAATAACGAAAGTTTAACTTCCTCCCTTCCAATTCGAATCCCCTTGATCCCATTATGTTGTCTTATTGCTATTGCGAGAACTTCAAGCACTATGTTGAAGAGGTATGGCGAGAGTGGACAACCTTGTCGTGTTCCTGAGTTTAGTGGGATGGCTTTGAGTTTCTCTCTGTTTAATTTGATGTTAGCTGTCGGCTTGCTGTTATTATATTTAGGTATGACCCTTTTATCCCTAATCTCTCCAAGACTTTTATCATAAAGGGATGTTGGATTTTGTCAAATGCTTTTTCAGCATCTAATGAAATGATCATATGGTTTTTTTCTTTCAGTTTATTTATTTGCTGGATTACATTGATAGATTTTCGTATGTTGAACCAGCCCTGCATCTCTGGGATGAAGCCTACTTGATCATAATGGATAATTTTCCTAATGTGTTCTTGGATACTGTTTGCTAGTATTTTGTTGAGGATATTCATGAGTGAGATTGGCCTGTAATTCTCTTTCTTGGTTGAGTCTTTGTGCGGATTGGTATCATAGTGACTGTAGCTTCATAAAAGGAATTTGGCAATGACTCTTCTGTTTCTATATTGTGAAATACATTAAGGAGTATAGGTATTATGTCTTCTTGGAAGTTCTGGTAGAATTCTGCATTGAAACCATCTGGTCCTGGGCTTTTTTTGGTAGGGAGGTTTTTGATAACAGCTTCTAATTCTTCATGACTAACAGGTCTATTTAGGTCATCACGTGGTCCTGGTTTAACTTTGGTATATGGTATTTATCTAAAAAAGTGTCTATTTCTTTTACATTTTCCAGTTTTGTGGCATACAGGCTTTTGTAGTAAGATCTAACGATTCTCTGAATTTCCTCTGTGTCTGTGGTTATATCCCCCTTTTCATTTCTGATCCTATTAATTTGCATATTCTCTCCTTGCCGTTTGATTAGTTTGGATAGGGGTTTGTCAATCTTGTTGATTTTCTCCAGGAACCAGGTTTTTGTTTCATTGATTCTTCGGATTGTTTTCTGTGTTTCTATTTTGATGATTTCAGCCCTCAGTTTGATTATTTCCAGTCTTCTACTCCTCCTAGGTGAGTCTGCTTCTTTTTTTTCTAGAGCTTTCAGGTGGGCTGTTAAGTTTCCAATGTGAGCTTTTTCTGTTTTCTTTAAGTGGGCACTTAGTGCTATGAACTTTCCTCTCAGGACTGCTTTCATAGTGTCCCATAAGTTTGAGTATGTTGTTTCTTTATTTTTATTGAATTTAAGGAAGACTTTAATTTCTTTCTTTATTTCTTCCTTGATCCTGGTGTGGTTCAGTAGTTGACTGTTCAGTTTCCATGAGTTTGTAGGCTTTCTGGGGGTAGTATTGTTGTTGAATTCTAACTTTAATCCATGGTGATCTGATAAGACACAGGAGGTTATGAATATTTTTTTGTAACTGTGGAAGTTTGCTTTGTTACCGAGTATGTAGTCAATTTTCGAGAAGGTTCCATGAGCTGCAGAGAAGAAGGTATATTCTTTCCTCTTTGGGTAGAATGTTCTATAGATTTCTGTTAAGTCCATTTGATTCATTACCTCCATTAATTCTCTTATTTCTCTGTTAGGTTTCTGTCTGATTGACCTGTCCATTGGTGAGAGAGGAGTGTTGAAGTTTTCTGCTATTAGTGTGTGCGGTTTGATGGCTTCCTGGAGTTTTAGTAATGTTTCTTTTACGTACGTGGGTGCTTTTATATTAGGGGCATAGATATTCAGGATTGAGACTTCATCCTGATAAATTGTTCCTGTTATGAATATAAAATGTCCCTCTCCATCTCTTCTGATTGATTTGAGTTTGAAGTCAACTTTGTTAGAAATTAGTATGTCTACACCTGCTTGTTTCTTAGGTCCATTTGCTTGATAAGCCTTTTCCCAGCCCTTTACTCTGAGTAGGTGCCTGTCTTTGTGGTTAAGGTGTGTTTCTTTTAAACAGCAGAATGTTGGATCCTGTTTTCGTATCCAATCTCTTAGCCTGTGCCTTTTTATAGGTGAGTTGAGCCCACTGACATTAAGTGATATTAATGACCAGTGTTTGTTAACTCCGGTCATTTTTTTAGTAGTAGAGTTTGTGTGTTTCCTTTCTTTGAGTTGTGCTGGTGAAGGGTCTCTAGATGTTTGAGTTATTGTGGTTATTGTTGGACTCCTTGGTTTGTGATTTTCCTCCTATTACTTTCTGTAAGGCTGGATTTGTGGCTACGTATTGTTTAAATTTGTTTTTATTCTGGAAAATTTTGTTTTCTCCATTTATATTTTACGAAAGCTTGGCTGGGTATAGTAGTCTGGGCTTGCATCCATGGTCTTCTGGTTTCTGCAGTACATCTATCCAGGACCTTCTGGCTTTCATGGTTTCCACAGAGAAGTCAGGTGTAAGTCTGATAGGTTTACCTTATAAGTATCTTGACCTTTTTTCCTTTGCAGCTCTTAATATTCTTTCTGTATTCTGTATGTTTTGTGTTTTGGTTATTATATGGCAAGGAGATTTTTTTTTTTTTGGTCGAGAGTGTTTGGTGTTCTGTCTGCTTCTTGAACCTTCAAAGGAATATCCTTCTTTAGGTTGGGAAAGTTTTCTTCTATAATTTTATTAAATATATTTTCTGGACAGTTGAGCTGTACTTCTTCTCCTTCTTCTATCCCAATTATTCTTAGGTTTGGTCTTTTTATTGTGTCCCAGATTTCCTGAATGTTTTGTGATGAGAATTTGTTGGCTTTGCTGTTTTCTTTGATCAGTGTGATTATTTTCTCTATGGTATCTTCAGTGTCTGAAATTCTTTCTTCTATCTCTTGTAATCTGTTGGTAGTACTTGTCTCTGTATTTCCTGTTCGTTTACCCAGATTTTCCATCTCCATCCTTCCCTCGGTTTGTGTTTTCTTCATTACTTCCATTTCATTCGTCATATCTTGAACCACTTCCCTTACCTGTTTGATTGCTTTTTCTTGTTTCTCTTGGTTTTCTTGGGTATCTTTGAGTGCTTTATTCATTTCCTCTACCTTTTTGTCTGTGATCTCTAATTGTTTATGGCAGTTTTTCACCTCTTGTTTAAGGTCTTCTATTATTTTCATATAATTCACTTTTGAGTCGATTTCTTCTAATTCTTCTAGAGTAGCGTGTACAATTCTTATTTCGGGATCTCTGGATTCTGGTGATGTCATGTTGCCTTTCAGGTTGTTGGGGGCCTTCTCATCTCTTCCTTCAAATGGAGCCAGGAGAGGCCTGGTGTCTTGGTCCAGTCTTTGCTGTGACTGACTCTCAGGTTGTAACTCTTCAGTGTAGAAGCAGGAACCGTCCAGTCCAGATGGAACTTCTCAGCACCGAAACATAGACTCCTGGTAGTCCAATGACCCGCGGACAAAAGGGAGCACTTAGGGGGCAGGGCGGGGAGGAGTAGAACACAGGACACCCTGCCGCAAAAGCTGAAGGTGCGTGTGCTCCCTTTGAGGGGGGGGGGGTCCTTGAGGCCTGCCCTGTAGGCAGGCACTCACCTCTCTGGGTGGGTAGCCTTAGTGTAGGAGCAGAAAACTGTTCCTGAGCAAAGGACCTAGCAGATAATGCAGGCTCTTGGGGGGGCGGGGAGTCGGGTGTAAGAAAGACAGCCCTGCAGAAGGAGCTGGGAGAGGGGGAGTTTGTGGTCTCTTCCGGGTCAATCCGCCCCTGGATAGCACACACTCACCCTTCCAGATGGAACTCCTCAGTACCTAAACAGGGCCGCCTGGTAGCCCGATGATCCAGGGACAAAAGGAAGAAACGGGGCAGGCCGGATGAGATCCAGGAGTGCACAGGCACCCCTGGAGCACAAGCTGAAGGTGCCTGGGCTCCCTTTCGGGGAGGGGGGGATCCTTGAGGCCTGCCCGGTAGGCGGTAGGCAGGCACTCACCGCTCTGGGTGGGTCGCCTTAGTGTAGGAGCAGAAAACTGTTTCCAGCTCACTGATCTTAAACTTCTACAAAGCCTTCAAGCACGGGCATAATGAAGCCAAGTTCTTTGCTACTCTATAATAAGGATGGCTTTTATAGAAGTTTCCAATACCTCTTCCCCATTTCTGGCTAGTAGCATCAAAATTAGTATCATTGTTTATATTTCTCCCAGAATTACATAATGCCTAAGAAAATTTAGGCTTTCCTTGTGGCCCTTCTTCTCTTCTAAGACACTGCCAGAATTCCCTTTAATCAGACTTTCTGGCAGTATAGACCTTTATTTATTTATTGGTTTTTTGAGACAGGGTTTCTCTGTAGCTTTTGGAGCCTGTCCTGGAACTAGCTCTTGTAGACTAGGCTGGCCTCTAACTCACAGATATCTGCCTACCTTTGCCTCTCAAGTGCTGGGATTAAAGGTGTGTGCCACCACTGTCCAGTGACCTTTTCTTTTAAAAATAATTTTAATCATTTTTTACATGTCTACTATATTTACATCATTTAACCCCCTCAACTTCTAATTCCTCCAATGTCTGCTTTAACTCCTCAAATTTATGACATCTTTTTGTATAATTATAACTGTTACACACACACAACTTAGCTCAGTTAGAGTCATTCTTATATACTTGTGTTCCTGGCTGATCACTTGAAACTGGATAACTTACCAGGAAGTTCATCCATAGGAAGAACCAATTCTTCCTCTTTAAGCAGTCATTGATTGTTTTTATATACTCATCAGGGTGCAAAGCCTTGTGAAATTCCCCCTAACCTTGATGGCTTTGTGGAATGATACTACCATTATGCAAGTCTTGTTTGGTCGGCCATGATGTTGAGATTTTATGGGTGCAGCTTCCCTGTCCTGTCTATATGACACTATCTAGCAGTAGCCATCCTGGTCATCTGGCTTTTCAATTATTCTGTCCCCTCTTCCAGGATATTCTGTGATAGAAGTAAGTGATCAGGGCAAAAGACTACTTTTAGGTAAGAAAAGAAACTGGGCATATACTATTCTAGGGAACCTACCTATGACGACAAACCTACTCTTGTAATGATTAAATGAATTTCATGAGTACAGAGCCTTCATGGCCTAATTATCTCTCAACATTATTGAATTAGGAGCTAAGATTTGGCTTTCTTTTTTGGTCCACCAACCAACTCCCAAGTCATGATATGGAGACTTCCCATTGCTTATGAATGTTCTGGCTACCATAGGTTCATTTCTGCCTAGCTTTTTTCTTTAACTTAAATCAACCTGTTTCTCTTTATCTATCTTTTGCTTTAGGGCTTTTTACTTTTCTTTCTGTATGTCTTTCTTTCCTCTTTTCTCCAGTGTTTAACTGGATGGCAGATGCCTGGTTTCTGGCCCTATTCTCTCATTCTCTTCTTTCTTCCTTTCTCATTTTTTTCTCTTCTCCTATGTATCTCTCTGCCTGCCAGCCCCATCTATCCTTTCTCATAGTAGCTATTGACCATTCAATTCTTTATTAGACCAGTCAAAAAATGTAGGCAGGCAGGTGTAACAGCAACACATCTTTACACAATTAAACAGATATTCCACAACAACATTAAAAATTTTATGGTTTTCACATAAGAGGACATTTGTCCCATCAGGTCTTGCAGAGGACTTTGATTCAGTCCCAATCATACATACCTAGTGGCTTATAACTTACTTTAACACCACCTCCAGGGAATGTGGCATCTTCTTCTGGCTTCTGCAGGCATATGCATGCTTGTGGTTCATATAAACTCACCAACTTGCACACATAAAAAATAAGTCCTTTAAAAAAAGAATTTCAAATGACCCAGAAATACTTAAGATGATGTTAGACATCAGGTAAATAAAAAATAAAACAACTTTGAGATTCTATTTTATACATGTCAGAATGGCTAAAATAAAAAACACAAGTGACAGCTCATGCTCAAGAAGATATGGAGCCAGGGGAACAGTCCTCCACTGCTGGTGGGAGGGAAAGCTTGCACAGCCACTTTGGAAGTCAGTGTGGCTACTAGGAAACTGGGACTCAATCTACCACAAGTCCCTGCTATACCCCTCTGGGCATAGACCCAAAGGAATCTCAATCATATCACGAGGACACTTGCTCAACTCTGTTTATAGAAGCTTTATTTGTAATAGCCAGAAACTGTAAGTAACTTGAAGTTTCTCAGCTGAGAAATGGAAAAAAAATGTGGTACATTAACTCAACTGTTAAAAATGAGGATGTAGGGACATTTGCAGGCAAATAGATGGAACTAGGAAAAAATTTCTCAATGAGGTAACCCAGACCGATAAAAACACACATGGTATGTACTCACTCATAAGTGGTTATTAGCTGTAACTATGCTACAATCCACAGACCCAGAGAGACTAGGTGACAAGGAAGGTTCATGAGGGAATGCCTGGATCTCCCTGGGAAGGGGAAGAAGAAGAGATTTTGTGAGTGAACTGAAGGTACATTAGGATAGGACAATGAGCACTCGGGTTGGGGGGCAGTTAGAGAAAAATGATGGAAGAGACTACTAGAAATGGGGGGGGCGGCAATTTAGAGCCAGGTAAAAACCTGATGCAAGGGAATCTCACAGGAGATGACCCCAGCTAAGACTCCTAGCAATAGCAGATACGTAGCCTCAATTGACCATCTTCTGTGACCAAATGGGTACTTAGCTCAATTGGCATCAGAGAGGCTTCATCCAGCAACTGAAGAAAACAGAAACACATGCAGATCCACAGCCAAACATTAGTCAGAGCTCAGGTAATCATGAAGAAGAGGGGAAGAAAAAATTGTAGGAGCCAGATGGGTCAAGGACACCACAAGAAAACTCACAGAATTAACTAACCTGTGCTCTTAGTTGGCTCACAGAGACTAATCTGTCAGCCAGGAAGCCTGCATGAGACTGACCTAGGACCTCTGCATGTATGTTATAGTTATGATGCTTGGTCCTCTTCTGGGATACCGATCCTTGGAAGCAGAGGCTGTTTTTCATTCTTTTACTGGCTTTTGAGATTCTACTACACATACATATATTAAGGCCTTGCCAAGCCTTAATATATGGTGAGGTGCTTAGTCTTACTGCGACTTGGCATCCCATGTTTTGTTGAGACTCATTGGAGACATGTCCTTTTCTAAACAGAGCCTGAGGAGGAGTGGACTGGGGGTGTGAACAGAGGAGGGGTGAGTGTGGAGGGACTGGAAGGAGAGAAGGGAGGGGAAACTGCAGCTGGGATGTAAAAATAAAATAAGTCTTTAATATCTAAATAAATAAGCAATTGACTGTAAATTTGGCAAGCTTATAAAATTATAGCATCATACCATGATTCTCAATGGATCTTTATGTTACAAGAGCATTCTTTAAAACTGCTGGTCTAAGGGTTTGCTTGTAGGACAATGAGATTTTTTTAAACAGTGCTTTTAATTCATTCTTTTTTGTTTTGTTTTATAGTTTGTTTTGTTTTATTGTGCTTTGTTTTGAAACAGGGTCTCACTATGTAGCCCTGGCTGACCTGGAACTCACTATGTATACCAGGCTGGACTCAAACTCAGAGAAATCTGTCTGCTTCTGCTTCCCAATTACTGGGATTAAAGAAAGGCTCGTGTCTGCACTCCCAGTCCCTTAATGCATTCATACAGTTATCTCATGGTTTTTGTAAAATACAGGTAAATGTATTTCTTCCCCTCAGTGTTCCTTCTGTACAGAGGGAGGAGGATGAATCAAACAAATCCTTCCATACACCATGCAAGGCATAAGTGTTTGCTAGGAAACAAAGAAAAAAAGAGAAGGAAAAGTGGGAGGGATTGCTTTCATGATTACTTCTGCAAGGCTAATTAATGTGCAAAAGACCTATTCATTCCTTCTAACTGCCTTACCTATAGTTAGGCAAAAGGATGCTGTCAAAACAATATTTTTCAGAGTCTATTCTGATAACTTGTTTTTCACCTGCTTTAGTGCTTCATAGAAAGCACTAAAGTTATTGGATTCAAAATGACCCATGAAATATTACACATTGTGACTGTCTTTTTAAAATGCAATGGTTTTTTTGTACGTTAGTGATGTTGAAAGTCATCCAGTAAATAATCCTGATGTAAATCTGCTCTGGTTGACTTACTTTGAGAAATTCTTCATGAGAGAGAGGTCAACTTGTCATTCAGACAACAAGTGTTCACAGATGTTTCGATCATTAGGGTTCATATGAAAGAAAAAAGCAGTGAATTCTTGTGAAAACACCTATCATGTCTTCTCAGAAACTAAGACAAGGGTCATAGATAAAACCCACAAGAAATGCAATTGAGAAAAAAAAATGTTTGTCAGTTCTGAAGCTAATAAAAACTGCTAACAATATATTGCAAATTTTGGTGTGAATTATTATCAAATATAATAAATAGAAGTAATTGTGAAATATTTTTAAAAAGATGTATAACTTCCTTTCCTAAAAATACTCAGTTACCAAGGAATTGAAATAAGGTCTTCCAGTTCTCAAAACAGGTGGGTCACTGGGGAACAGGGTAGAAAGGCAGCCTTGAGAAAAATGGAATTCTGCCATGAACTGTCTCTGCCCCAGGGTAAGTAAACATAAAAAATGTGGAAAGACTTTCCTTGGAACTCCTTAGTCTTTTGTCAGTGTTCATTCAATGGATCTTCTTTTTAAATATAATTATTAATGCACATTAATATTATATATCAAACTGATATATTTCACTACAGAGCTTGTCCCTTCTTTTCTCTTTTGCCCCTCACCCTTTCTTCTCTCTCTGTCTATGACTCTTTCTCCCTGTTTCTGTCTCTCTGCCTCTCTCTTCTTTCTCCTCTATCTCTGTCTTTTCTGAGACAAGGTGCCATTTTGTTGATAAAATGGGGACACTCTTCATAACCCAATTTGGCCTAGAACTGTGGATCCTCCTACCTCCGTGCTAGGATGACTAGTCTGTATCAACACACATAGATCCATATTTCTTTAAAGCTACAGATTTTCTCTCACATGACAGAGGCAAAGGTATAGTATAGGCTGAGAAAATCTCACAAATGCACACACCTTTGATGCACAAGTTCCAGGAGGAGAGAACCCTGGTCACCAGACCAAGAGACCTAGTCCTTGGACACTAGTTCAGCCTGGCTTTTCAGCTCTTCAGCTGTTGTAGGCAAATAATCCAGGATCAATCCAGGACAAATAAACAATCCTCTCACACCCTGCCAATTTACTCATCTTAGAACTCACACAACACATTAGAACTGACAAATGCTGCATTTTCTTTCTCACATACACATACAGAAGCAGAAAAGCTCGTCATGGCTACAGCTCCTTCCCTACTTTCCTCAGGTACACCATAATTGAATTTATATTTATTTTTGAGGAATTCATTTAAAAGATAGACAAGGAAAACCAAATAGAGACCCATAAATTTATGATACTAGGGGAATATAGACTATTCCACAGTCTCTATTCTAAGAGGAGCAAAAGTTCATTTAAAAACTTTTCATGTCAGAAACCACAATGTACAAAACACATTTAACATATTTTATGAAAAATATCTGTAGGGAAAGGAAGAAAATTTTAAAGAAAAACCACAGTGCTAAAAGAAGTATAAATACAAGCTATAAATTATTACTTACAGGGAATTCCACTCATCTTCAATTCCCAGTAAGGTTATTTTCTTCATACAAGGCATTTTCCCTTTTCATGCTTATATGTTTGAAAATCTAATTAATACGTTTCAAATTGTCACCAAACAAATCAACAATAAAGGAAACTATGGACAAAGCTGCTATTTAACTATACTGTTAGAGGAGAATTCTTTCAGACTTCAAATTGTCTCATTAAGCATGGAGGCCAGGAGCACATATTTGATTAAGTTAGTGTTAAGTCAAAAGCAAAACATAACCAAAACAATGTAAAAAAATTTCGATCCCTAAGCCCACCTGATCATATCTTTTTATTTATTTATTAAAGATTTCTGCCTCGTCCCTGCCACCACCTCCCATTTCCTTCTCCTTCCCCCAATCAACTCCCCCTCCCTCATCAGCCCAAAGAGCAGTCAGGGTTCCCTGCCCTGTGGGGAGTCCAAGGACCTCCCACCTCCTTCCAGGTTTAGTAAGGTGAGCATCCAAACAGCCTAGGCTCCCACAAAACCAGTACATGCAGTAGGATCAAAACCCAGTGCCATTGTTCTTGACTTCTCAGCAGTCCTCATTGTCCGCTATGTTCAGCGAGTCCGGTTTTATCCCATGCTTTTTCAGACCCAGTCCTGCTGGAATATATACATATTAGAGTACTACTCAGCAGTAAAAAACAATGACTTCTTGAATTTTGCATGCAAATGGTCAGAAATAGAAAACACTATCCTGAGTGAGGTAAGCCAGACCCAAAAAGAGGAACATGGGATGTACTCACTCATATTTGGTTTCTAGCCATAAATAAAGGACATTGAGCCTATAATTAGTGATCCTAGAGAAGCTAAATAAGAAGGTGAACCCAAAGAAAAACATATAGTCATCCTCTTGGATATTAACCTTCATCAGGCGATGAAAGGAGACAGAGACAGAGTCCCGCATTGGAGCACCAGACTGAAATCCCAAGGTCTAAATCAGGAGCAGAAGGAGAGAGAAGACGAGCAAGGAACTCAGGACCGCGAGGGGTGCACCCACATACTGAGACAATGGGGATGTTCTACTGATCATATCTTTAATATCAAAAATGAGGAATAAAATGTGAAGATTTGCCATCCATGACTGTACTGAAATTCTGTAACATAACCAACTCTTAGGATGAAACAATGTCTTGATGCTAGAAGGTTAGTTAAGATGCCTTCCAAAAACAATCCATGAGATTTTACGTCAGTGATTATGAAGCCAGAAAAACTTAACTCATCAATAACACTAAATTGCTCTATAAATATTGAAGAAGTCATTGAAAAATGTTTCCGAAGAATAGGAAAGAAGGTGTCATATTAACAGAGCTTGAGAATCTATCAAATACTTATTTATTTGTGGATAAACATTTTCTCCATTGATAAAATAAGACATTGATTCAATATATTTTAAAAACAAAAAACTCAGCAAATTCATAAAGTAAAAAGAGATCTTTCCTATATCATTATAAAACAAATACAGTAAAGCAATTTGTCTAACAACCTCATAAACAGCAAATATTATTAATGAGAAATGAGGCTAAACGTACTGATTTTCACTTTTCTGTTATTATCCTACTTTCAAAGAAGCTACGAAACTGGAGGCTCATTGTTGTTAGCTGTTGGGAAATGAGAATCAACAAATTTTGCCATTAAATTTTAATAGATGACATGGTTTAAATAATGTGTAGAACCATTCACTCTTTAGTACTAAAGGAGTCTATATAAAGACTTGCCATTCTAGCCAGAATTTTCAGATGTGAAGGCTGGTCTCACAAGTGCAAGGATTCGTTTAAGGTTTCCAGTCAATGATAATGTTGGCAGGACCAAGGCTCAGGACTGCTTACTTCTTTTTTACTTTCTATTTTGTTTTAGATTTCTAGTTTTGAACCTACATTTCTTTCATTTCTCTCTAAATTTTCTTATCCATTTTATTCTTCATTATGCTAATAATAACCTTAGCTATTTCTAGGCTTTGTTAGGTTTATCTTAGAGCATTAATAAAGCGTTCCACCTCACTCTAACGCTTTAAACTTAGAGACACATCTGTCAGTGGAGATATCCAGACTCCCTATGCTGTGGCTGGGAAATCCTCATATGTATTGTTCTCAGGCAATGCAGAAAGTCCTGACAAAAATAAATAGTTCTGCTACCTTGATATACCTAGAGTAGAATAATTCCTTCCTCTAGTTTTGGTTTTTCCTTTCTGTCCATATAAAATCAGAAACTAGTAAAAAAAAAAACCATTCATTCTAAAACCTTAAACACACATGTTTTTTATTCATTCATAAAACTGCTCTGAATAAAAGATTTTACCTCCTAAATATTACTGCATTAATGTAAAACTTACACTAAATCATAACCATGTTTCTATAACCCAGTCTACAAATTCAATTCAGAAACAAGTAGATCCTTAAAATAAAATTTAAAAAAACTTAGTTTGTTTATAAATCCATGCTTAGTTCAACATGGTTTCCACCATCAACATTAACTATTAATGCAATGAGGAACTAATTTATGACGTGCAAACAAAGTAGATAGTGCAGACCTCACAAAAGTGCAAACAGTACAGTTTAGCTGGTGAGAGGGGCAATAATTCAACTTGGACTTTTCAAGGGGCAGAGAGGAGGAAAACAAAGACCTCAGAGATATAGTGGGTTCTCTCTAGTCCTAGAGTGCTGAGCAGCCTGGCGTTGACATTGCTAGAAAGACACCTGCACTTACACCCACTCAGCATTCCTTGCGCATGATGAATAATTTGGTCATCCTCCTAGATGGCACTTTTCAGAAATGCCTCTCTCCCTCCTCGTGTCTCTAACCCTCTCCCCATCTTCCTCTGTCTGTTTCTTCTGTGGTTCCTACCTTGTTAAGAAATTTCCCTGCAATCCTATCTGAAGCCAACCATTGTATTAGGTTGCTTTCAACCTATCTAGCTCTGCCTTCCCCCTACAGTTGCACTTTCCCCTCTGTCCTGCACGGTTTTAATTAGTTCATAAATATGATGCTATCTCACTTATATTGTTTCCTTCCTTCCTTCCTCCTTCCTCCCTCCATCCCTCCCTCCCTCTGCACCCCCCTCTCTCCTTCTTTCTTAAAGAGCACACATATTTGACCCATCTCTCTTTTCAAATCTGCCTTTGCCCACCCTGGTCCTTTTCTTCTCCTGACTTTGCTTCTCCTGAGCCATGCTTAGGTCTTAAATAGATGTCTCCAGTGACCTCCATCTTGCCAAGCCCTTTCCTACTGGCTTTTTAACCTCATTTCATCAGTGAGAAGCTTGGCTGATTATTCACTTGGCCTTAAAGTGTACTCCTGATTTCTTCCTATCTTCATTGATTACTCTACTCAGTTACTTCAATTCTAGTTTCTTTTGAAAGTCCATTTTTTTTACCAGCCTTTTGTTTTGTTCTTTTTTTACAAATAATTTGGTTTCTTCACATAAGGTCTTGTTTTGTTGCCAATGTCACTCTTAAATTTGCTATCTTCCTTCCAACTCCTAGGATTACAGGAACTCCATATTCTGCTCTCCAACATCTTTCAGTGCTCAAGTTCTCCATTGCCCAATCCTCCAAAACTCCTTTTACCTTCAATGGAAAGATTATGTTATTGAATGTGACTTTAAATATCACACAGTCTTGGTCTACTTTCAAACCTATGTCTGCTGCTCACTATAGTCATTTGAATTCCAATGCCATATATGTGAAGGCTAGACATGACACATTTTGATTAACATGTCGTGGGTGGGGCTTTCCATCTTTCCAAATGTTATTCTCTTCTCCACACCACTTAAGGATTCAAAGTTCCACTCAGGTGCTCAAAGAACCTTCCACTTTTCCCTGGCATTTGTCTCCATGACCTATACCTGATCTGCTAATATATTTTGATGACTCTGTCTCCTCTGTCTCCCAACTTTATACAGGTTCTAACCTCTCCCTATGACCTGCCTTGTTACCTTCCTAGACTAAGACTAACTTCTTCTACTTGGATGATTACAACATTCTCCAAACTGGTTTCTCTACTTTGAACCTAACCCAACCCAGTCTGCTCTCAGGCACAAAAGGTAGTTTTTTAAGATGCAGAGGCTTGAAACAAAAAGATCCTCATCTTCTATTAACACTAAATTCTCAGGGTTATCTACAAAGCCCTGTGCATCTGGCCTCACAGTTCTGGTAAGCAAGCAAACTCTCTACCTTGGGTCTGCAGTACTTATTCTATATCCTTCATCAATTCTGCAAACAAGTGACAGGACCTCTCACTTGTTCCAAACTTCATTTTTTGTCAAAATATTACTAAAGCTCACACTTAGCTCACAAGTCACTGTATAATGGAACAAACCACAACTGAAGGCTTTAACTGTCAAGGCATTTACCAACCATATATTTTGCTGTTTGTTCACATGGCATTTGTTGTCATCATGCAACTTAATTAGTAGCCTTTTTATTTTTTTATTTATCCTATACCAGAATAAAAGCTTCATAAATATGCAGAGATTTTCTTTTCCCAATGTCTAAAATTATACATAGCATACGATAATTAGGCAATAAATAGCCTTTGGAGATACAGAGATATATAGAAGATTTATAGAAGATATTTGAAAACATTTATAGATATATACAATATAGTTGAAGATTAGAGACATATAGCCAAACTTGACCTTTTGTCTTCAGAAATTTAGATTTGTGACCCTGATGATATCTAGAACACTCATTGTTCAAACAAGAACATTATTTGCACATGTAGAGTTATTCGTACCCTCTTCCAGTTGTTAAAGCACTAGAGAATTCACAAAGCAAGATCCGATACTGTTAACACCAATTATTCTTAATTGTCTCTAATATTAAACAAACAGATAAATTCTGTAGCCCTTTCTAATGTTATTTTATATGATATTGTGGATCTCTTCCAGTTATTTTGAGAAGTGGGTTCTAACAGCTGAAGTCAGCTATAAACCAAGCATCTTCAGCAGTATACATACCCCTCTCTTTCAAATATCTGCAGGCTTCATATCACCTTTGTCTGATTTTGCAAAGGGACTATCAGCATTATCACAGAGTAAACTCTCTCTCTCTCCCTCTCTCTTCTTCCTTCCTCCCTCCCTCCCCTTTCTGTCTTTTATAGTTGCTTCAAACCCCTTTTATTGTCTTTTGCCTTTCTTCTTTCATTTATTCAGTTGATTCAGCATCCTCCGTGAGCAAGTGTAGGTAGTAGTTTAGAGCTCAGCCTAAAAGCAAATTACCTCTGTTCACACACCGAGACAGACCTGTCGTTAATATATTACTTAGTGTCTCCATATCTCTGTTTTTTCTGAAATAAGAATAATAATAACATCCATCAGTGCGAAAAGCTGCGGAAGCAGTATTATTTCTTTACTTCTATTCTGAGTCTATTCTCCACCCACTCAAACTTGAACTTGTGTTGTGAATCACTTTGTCCAGTTAAACACACAAGACATAGCCTGAGCCTGGGTTTCATGAGGCCCTGGGTGCTCCTGCTCATTCTCTTTCAAATCCTGCTATGGGACTGACTTCTCTGTAATATTGAATGCATGCTAGAAAATGGTGGAGAATACCTTTAAAAAAACCTAAGGGAAAATATTATCAATATGAAAGTCTGTAATCACTATACAAATTTCAAATGCGGGGTTATAAAAAGATCTTAAGAAAAACTTCTCAAAATATTAACTAGTATGCCTTCATGTAACACTAGAAATTCAGAAGAAACTTCCAAGTGAGTGGGAAGAATGAAATAAAATTCTTGAAAGTACCACTGAGCTAATAAAGACAGAGTTATCAGAGAAAACAAGAACTCAGACTGGTGAGCCCAACACTAACATAGGCTCTGAAGTTGAGCTGAATGCTTTGTGCTCTCCTGGAGCAATAATGCTGGAGTCAAAGCCTGGGTCCTATGATAAGAGAATATGCCAAACATTCACTGTTTTATACTGAGAGACTAAAAATTGTCTCCTCATCCTAAGTTATAACTAAGCAAATTAATCCTGTTGTGGAATTTCAGTTTAGTCCTCACAATTGGATTATCTGTGCAATGAAAATAATTTTATGGTTGGGGTGGGAGTCACCACAACATGAGGAATTGTATTTGAGGGTCACAGCTTTAAGAAGTTTGAGGACCACTGTTCTAATGGAAAGTATTTATCATAGTATAACTCCAATTATTCTTAAAAACTAGGTTTAAGGTCTCTATCTCCCATTGTTATTATATTTACTACCATCCATAAAGAAACATAAAACCATGAGAAATTAACCAAAAAGCAATACACCCACAAATAATTTACATCTTGCTACAAATAGAGTTTATACTCATATGATGAATGCCTAGTCAATAAAATGTACACATATGAACAAATGCACACTAAAAACAAACAAATTAGTAAACTGACAAGAGGACACTAGTGTGAAGCATGAAAAAAAGACAAATGGAAATCACAGGGAAGAACATCGGAGATTCTGCGAGAACAGTGAGAAAGCATAACATATCAGAAATAGGTGTAGGCTTATAGTAGAGAATGGAACTGAAGAAATAGCTAATTTCTAAACTGTAAAGCACACTGAACTGTAGGCTCAAGAAAATTTATAAATACAAAACAGTAAAAACTAAACTTGTGCCACAGCACACTGATGAAACACTTCGGAAACCAATGGTAATAGGAAGAATCTCAGAAAACAGCCACAGGAACAGAACATATCATTTTCAAAGACTCACTATATTCTGGGACTAAAATAATTCTGCCAGTAAGATTTTACAGTGCATATTCTCAGAATAGGAACTCTAATGTAGACTAAATTCTTTCTGTGTGAAAGGCTATTTCAAAACCTACAGGCTTCTTCCCTTGGCCAGTGTCTCACACCTTCCACACAGGGATGTGCTCATAAGTTATAGGATATTTGTATCATTTTGCTGGTTTGGGGGAGTGGAATTAATCATGCAGTGGCTGGCTTTAAGAAAACAATGTGACATTTTTTAGAACAAAATTTTAAGAACATATGCACACACTCATGTCTTGTTGGGAAGAACAAACTATTACACTGCAATTCATTATTCTTAAGCCTTTTCTTCTCAAGGTTAAATATGTGTAATTCTTCATCCATTCACTCAATTGTTGGTCATCTGTGGAACATCTATTTATTTGACTAAATTTCAGGAGCTTATTCTTATTTCTTATTCTAGAGGATACATCTGTGGAAAATAAAAACAATCTCATACCGTTTGTGCTATAGTGGTAAGAAAATGAAAATACCCATAAATGAGTGATCTGCTGTGGATGGAGGAGATTGTGTGCAGAGCACATGATATTTTCCATTGTGCTCACTCTTTGTGGCAGAGTGTAAATAAATTGGTGAGGGAAATCCTTGAGATAAAGGAATTTCAGTTTATGAAAGGCTGGAGTGGAACTTCCAAGGAGTAAAAAACGCTAAAGAAGGCTATTGCTATAGCCTATAAAACCAAGACTACAGGACCAAGTCCTCAGGAAAATTGAGACAGCATTTAAACACTGGCAAGTTCCAGTAAGCAATGCAAACCATCGCCTAACCTGCAAGACAAGAAAGCCCAGTGATGCCAGTTTGTATCCCAGCCTGCCTCAGCCCAAATCCAAGCCCTGTGACCACAATAGTCCCCAGTAGGCTGGAGCCTCACTTCTGCTCACCTGCCTGACTGCTGTGCTCATTTGAACTGTGAGTCTTCCAAATAGAGATCATCATTTTTGGAGGATTCTTAAAACTTTCTTATTAATTATTTTTTACTATATTCAATAATATGCCCATTATTAAATCACAAGAATCTAAAAAAATAACAACAGATTGACATTCTGAAAACCTACTTTATGAGCTGTTTTCAAATACTTAGTTCTAATTTTATTGTATTTATCTGTTTATTAATCTGTATGTGTGTGAATGCCATGACTAGCACACATGTGTAGGTCAGAGAACAGCTTGGAAGAGTTGATTCTCTCCTTTTACTATGGGGGTCACAGGTTTGGAAATCATGTTGCCAGATTGGACAGTAAGCCCCTTCATTCACAGACCTATCTTACTGAGCATCAAAAAATGTCTTGAGTATTAAATAGGTATACACATCCAGGAGGAAATTTTGGAGAAAATTCATTTTCTTCAAATGCATGTGGTAACATATTTTAGCATTTACATTAATGGCTGAGACACATGGAGACTCACTGTTGTTTGTTCACTGTGTCACAATATCAATGGTCAGTTTTAGAGAAGTTTTTTCCTGCGGTCATTCTATCCTGACAGCATGACTGAAATAGAAGTGGCATGAGATACTTTCAAAGTATTTAAAATGTGGGGGTATTTAAGAAGATTATTAGAACTAAATACAAATGTCTATTAATCAATGAATGTAGCTTGATAGTGATCAACTTACATGCATGTGATTCAAGTTGAGGGAATATTTTAATTTATAATTTCCAACACAAACCCAAAACCACCATCAAAACAACTCTTAAAATGGTTTATAAAGCATGTTTTATAGACACAGTTTTTGCAATACAACCTTCCATCTGCCAAGGCAGTTACAAAATTGTATTTACAGGGCCACCTAGAAACCACTGGCAGTCACCATAAATACTGCTGAAACCAACGAGTTGCCATAAATCAGTGTTCCAAATAAAACCGGGCCAAGCTGAAGTGCTTTCTAGATGTGATTGCCTCCCCAAAGACATGACTTCTCTTTATTCTTCAGAGGGAGTGGGGACATGAAAGGCAAAGCTACCCTTACAGTGAAAATGAAAACATTCTAGCTAATGGGCTAATGGTAATAGTAGTAGTAGTAGTAGTAGTAGTAGTAGTAGTAGTAGTAGTAGTAGTAGTAGTAGTAGTAGTAATGAAAGGCAACATTTGAATGTTATATGTAGGAAGCTTTTTCATGTTTAATTGTCTTTCTATTATTAGGCTTATAGTAGTTCATCTTTTTATTACAGAACACACAAATTATATACACACGTGCACGCAGAAAGAGAGTTGATTTTAGGACTACCTGCACACAATGTTTATAAGAAAGTCTTATCATTATGTACTACAGTTTTTAAATATTTATAGTTATTAAACTCAAAATACCAATTTTCCCTTATCTTAGAGCTATGTTTTGAACATAGTTTTATATGTTAATTAACACTTTGGTATCAGATAAATATGATGTAATAGTGAATTTGTCTTTCAAATATATGACAAATTCAATGTCTTTTAAAGGTAGAGTCAATTCACATTTTAGATTACCAAGAGGTGGGATGGTCTACCTAATCTATACTCTAGTTTCCAGTTGATAATGCCAGAGTGAATGATTGCATCCACATCTCATGTGATATGTGATACTCTTATTGAGCCCTAGGGTGTTCAAGTACTGTGCTAAACATTGAGTGTACAACCACAGACAAGATGGCTGTTTTATTTTGCAAACTGTGAAAATCTAATAATATGGCTTTCACAGGAACCAAAACCATCTATCTAGTCAACAGATATGTTATTAACTACATAATGCAAGACAAACACTCAATATCACAAGCAAACGAGAGGGCTAGTTCTCTGAGTACATTACAATGTGGAAAATTGTTAAAACAATCAGAATATAACTGATAAGCACTTGATAGAAAAAAATGACCTGTTACATATGGATGACTATAAACAGATTGCACCCAAGGGAGCAAAACTTAAGTTTAATTTTAAGGATAAATGGAATAGACCTGTTGACTAAAAGAATTTTATGAAGATTTAGTATCCCAGTGACAGGAGAGGTCATAAGCCATGAAGCATATTGTGTGCCATGCAGTTCCAGCCCAGTGACAGGAGAGGTCATAAGCCATGAAGCATATTGTGTGCCATGCAGTTCCTGGAGAAGCACAAACTAGAAACTGTTGCCCCTGAAAAAGTGACAACAGTGTTTTCTAAAACATTTTAGTTAGAAAGGTTTGTTTGTGTGTGTGTTGCTGTTTTTCTTTTCTTTTCTATTGTTTTTAATGTTACACATATTTCTCTGTTCCCCTCACTTCCTTACTCCTCCCTTCCTACCAGCTCACGTGACCCCCATACTCCCAATTTTCTCGGGAGATTTTGTCTTTTTCTCCTTCCTATTTAGATCCATGTATGTGTCTCATTGTCCTCATTGTTGTCTAGGTTCTCTGGGATTGTGAATTGTAGGCTGGTTTTCCTTTGCTTTATGTCCAAAAGCCAATGATGAGTGAGTATATAGGATATTTGTTTTTCTGGGTCTGGGTTACCTCACTCAACATGATGTTTTCTAGATCCATCCATTTTCCCTCAAATTTCAAGATGGCATTAATTTTTTCTACTGTGTAGATTTACCATTGTGTAAATTTACCACATTTTCTTTATCCATTCTTTGCTTGGGGAGTATCTAGGTGATGTGGTATGTCCTTCTACATATGTGTTGCTTTTATTGGATAATGAATAAAACTGTTTCAGCCAATGGCTTAGTAGCTAAGTGAGGAATCCAAACAAAGATAGATAGAGAAAGTAGGCAGAGTCAAGGATATGCCATGTTGCTGCTAAAGGAGAAAGATGCCAGAAAACCTCAAATTAGGCCACAGCCTCATGGAAATTCATAGATTAATAGAAATGAATTAATTTGAAATATAAGAGTTAGCCAGGAGTATGCCTACACTATTGGCAAAGCAGTGTGTTTGAAGATGAGCCACTTGTTCTTCCTCCGCCCAGAACCAAAGTAACCACACAGAAACTATATAGATTAAAACACTGCTAGGCCCATTAGCTCTAGCTTCTTATTGGCTAACTCTTATAATTTAATTTAACCCATCTCCATTAATCTGTGTATCACCACATGACAGTGGCTTACCAGGTTTCAGCATGTCTGACTCTGGCAGCTCCATGATGTCTCTCTGACTTCATCCTCCTTTTCCTATGCTATAGGCCAAGCCAGTTCTTTATTCATTAACAATAAAAGCAACACATAGACAGAAGGACTTCCCACACTAGCAGCATTGTAATTAATATAATTTCTGTATGATTATTCAGGACTGAGTGGCCAGGAAGGAAAGAGCAGTCTCTGGTTATATGTAGGTTGTTTCCAGATTGTGGCTATTACATATAATGTTGCTATGAACATAGTTGAGCACATGTCCTTGTGGTATGAATGAGCTTCCTTTGTATATGTAACCCAAAGTGGTATTGTTGGTTCTTGAGGTAGCACAGTAGCCTACAGAATGGGAAAATATCTTCACCAACCCCACATAGGGCAGAGGATTGATCTCCAAAATATGCAAAGACATCAAAAGAACAAATAGTCCAATTAAAAAATGAAGTACAGACCTAAACAGAGAGCTCTCAACAGACAAATCTCAAAAGGTTGAAAGACACCTAAGTAAATGCTCAACATCCTTAGCCGTCAGAAAAATGCAAATCAAAACAACTCTGAAATTCCATCTTATACCTGTCAGAATGGCTAAAATCAAAAGCATTGATGACAGATTATGCTGGAGAGAATTGGGGTAAGGGGAACACTCCTGCATTGCTGGTGAGAGTGCAAACTTATCCCTTTGGATATTTGTATGGTGATTTCTCAAAAAAAATATAAGTTTTATATTTAGATAGCTAGACGAAAACCTAGTCCAAGGCAGCAACAGTTAATGAGAAAGGATGGTACCAGCAAATAGTGGCTATCAGAGGCTAGAGGAGTTTCTTTGACTGTTTCCTTGTTTAGAACCAGGGTTTTAACTGGAGCTGAAGTACACACTCGGGGAGGGTATAGAGTGTGGAGAAGGAGATCGGCAGAGTGCATGTTTGTATGTGGTTAGCTTTGGAACTCTCTGGGATGTCTAGGCATAACACACCCTAGCTCATTGGAACCACCCATGGATGACTAACCTGGAAATGCAGAAGGTAGCTTACATGTAAGGCTGTGGTTAAAGACATCAGGGTGGATCATGTGACGTAGAAAGGGCACGCTTCGGCAGCACATATACTAAAATTGGAACGATACAGAGAAGATTAGCATGGCCCCTGCGCAAGGATGACACGCAAATTCGTGAAGCGTTCCATATTTAAAAAAAAAAAAAAAGAAAGGGCATCATTGAAGTACGGTGATAAAAGCAGCCCTGCCAAATGGAAACATCATAGTGGACAGGCAGAGAGAAAAACATAAAGAAAAAAATTAGAAGTATAAAATTGGAATAGTTTAGGAATGTGACATTAATAGAAATGAAGGGTAGGGACTCAAAAAAGAATAACATGCTTCATTCATGTTGAGTAAAATCATGTAAAAAAAAAAACAGCATCAAACACGATTTGCAAGACTGTATCTAAACTAACTGATCTGTAAATAAAGTGTTAGTTTAAAAATTCTTGGTCCTCTACAAGTCATATAGCTAGTCACAAAAAAGATATTTATATTCACATATGGAGAAGTATTTGCAAATTGGGCTTAAAAATGCAAAGCAGGAGGAACTTTTCACACAAAACTTCTGCTGCCTGCGTTTCTGTGTAACTCACATTTTAAATAAGTATGTTTGAAACAAAAGAGCCCAATCATGCAACTGATTAAATAACCATTAAAGGGAATATTGTCATTTAAGTCACTTTAGAATAGAGCATTTTCATATTACATATGTCTTTTGGAGGATGCTACAAGAAATAAATAAAAATGTTAAACATAATTTCAACTTCCCTTAGAAGTTATGGTTTCAAATACTATTTGTATTTATATTCTATAAGAGCTGCATAAGCATCAAGTGTTAAATATAAGTGATTATGTACAACAGAATATAAGTAATTGAGATAAAGCCAATATTTCCAGAGGAAGAAAGTTATGACTTCATGAAAATTAAGTGAAAAAACCAGTATATGACAGAAGAGTCTAGTAATAAACCCTAACAAAAACCGAAGTCCAATGTAATGGGCATACTGAGATCCACTTTTATTATGTGGATTCTTTCAAATAAGACCAGAATTCAACATGAAGCAGCAATCTGGAGACTGATGGCCAAACACAGCAGACTGTGAAACCGTTATATGGAATGTGATCTTCTTTGGGTTAATATATACTTTTATGGGGGTGATGTGCAATATGGTATCAGAATGTTCATTAAATCAAGGTAATAAGGTTTCACATTTTAAATAGTGAAAATTTAAAAAGTGCAACCTGAAAATCTAAATCATAGGGAATTCACAGAAATTTTGTGAGCACTTTGACATTTTTTGCCTTTAATATTACTTAATCTATAAATTAAAGATAAATGGGGCCTACATTGATTCTGTGGTTAAATTTTGTTGCAATATTTAACCCTTAAGTGAATATAATCAAGCAGAATTTATTTTTTTTATTGTACAATGAGTAGTTGCTCACCTGGAGTATTGCATGGCACATAGTGTTATTTGGTTAGCTGTGTTGAATTCAAAGGGCCAGAAAGGACAGGCAAATGATAGTCCATCTTTATTCCCAAACAGAGAAATGAACCTGATAAACGAAACACAAGATAACTGAAGTCTCTTGTATAGTTATGGTATATTTAGAGTTGTCAAGAAATTCACAGGCCAGTGAAAGGTGTAACATCAACAGTGTGTGTCCTTGCTGTGTGGTCTTTATTGCTAAGCACTATCAGCACAAGAAGAGTACAGAGAGCCTGTTTCTGCACCTCAGTGGAAGTAGGGGAGACCAGAGCCTGGAGAAGAGGGTCCCTCAGAAATGCATTATTGTTTAAGTTGCTGTTTTTCCATGGGGAAGCAAAGTTCCAGTTAATTCCATCTGCTGATATGCTGCATTGAATTAGCTGTGCCTCAAGAAGGGAAATAGCTAGAAGACAGACACTAAAAAGATTTGCTCCGTGTGCTCAGGTGGTCTACCCCGAACCCACGGGGAAGATGTTCTCATTCTTGTTGGGTAAAGATTGTCCTGACCCAGGCCAGCTGGTGGTGGCGCACGCCTTTAATCCCAGCACTCGAGAGGCAGAGGCAGGCGGATCTCTGTGAGTTCGAGGCCAGCCTGGTCTACAGAGCTAGTTCCAGGACAGGCTCCAAAGCCACAGAGAAACCTTGTCTCGAAAAACCAAAAAAAAAAAAAAAAAGATTTGCTTTCAAGAACGGGTTTGTCATGGAGTTTATCTCTTTTGGCAAGTTGAAATTCAACAAAGATCTTATTTAAAATAATAATAATAAAGAAATAATTGTACCAAATCTAATCCAGGTCAATAAGACAAAAGATTTTAAAAATGATCCTGGGACTATTAAAGTCATAAAAGAATGCTGTAGCTCCTGCCCAGATTGAAATACCAGCTACAAAACTGAGAATTTAACTAGACTGACGTCAACGGTTTCATAGATACTAAGAACTTTTTTTTTAGTTATTTTTTCTTTTTAAGTTCTTAAGAATTCTCTATTTTGTTGTTTTTTATTTGGTTTCGTTACATTTAGGCTTTATTTTCAGAATCATCGGTTTAAAAAAGGGCTAGCGCTGGCAAATGCCTGTAGTCGTGGGCTTTGGATTATTCTTGCCTGTTCAATAAACCAGTGCACACAATAATGTTTGATTTATTTGCTGTTTAATTGTTTTGGTCTAATTTTAGGACATACAGTTGTGTAAATAAACCAGAAGATAGGTATATAAAAGCTCACATAAAACAAGTAGATGATTATAAAAAAAGCAAAATATTTGTTTTTGGTAAATGGCTTCAAATATTCATAAAATTTGTTTTAGAAATTTAGTAATCTGGTTTAGTTTAAAATTACCATCAAAGAGATGTTTTTAATTTTTCCTCTTTTTTAATAATAATATTAATTTCTTTTCTTTTTTTCAGTCCTGCCCCCAACCTGCATCCGGTGCCCAGTCTGCCCCACCAAGTTGAGACCTCACTTTTGACAAACAAATTATTTAAAATTTATCTTCATGTGTGTGTTTGGGTGTGTGTGTAAGTGTGTGTGTGTGGGGGGGGGTATGCTATGTGACAGAGCTTGTGGAGACTAGAGGCCCTGAGCTGTCAGTGCCTGGCTTCCTCCTTTTCTGAGACACTCTCTTGCTGTCTCCATAAGTACACAGCCGGGCTAGCTGGCTCATAAGCTTCCAAGGGATTCTCCTGTCTCTGTCTCCCTTCTCATCACAGAAGCACTGGCCACAGGCCACCATTGTCTATGAACCCTAGCTCAGGTTCTCAGACTTTCACATCAAGAATTTACCTGATGGCCGTCCCTGCAGCCCTAGATTGCAATAAAGGGTTTAGAGAATGAAAGGTATACAAGTTAACACTTTAAATGAAGCAAATCACACACACACACACACACACACACACACACACACACACCACACACATCACAACATATATAAAGGAAGAGACATGACTAAAAAACTTCTAGTTAAATATCAAGATAATTACTAATTTAATTAAAGACACAGGAAATCAAAGTAAACAACTACCTCTTCACAGGACATAATATTTCAGCATTATGTCATGCCCTACTATCTGTCTATAGAAATCATTTTCTGTCACAAAAGCTTCAATCACTTAGTATTTTTGTCTCTTGAAAATTCAGTTTTTTGGGGTTCTTACATCCATGGCAGTTAGGGTGCCGGATAACTGACACATATCGTGGTGCGACGGCAGTACCTAAGAACTCATGGAGGTACAATGTCTCTCTAGACTGCTTTACTAATGTCGTTATTGCCATCCACATCACATATAAGAGGTCGTGATTATCCTAAGAACTCATGGAGGTACAATATCTCTCTAGACTGCTTTACTAATGTCATTATTGCCATCCACATCGCATATAAGAGGTCGTGATTATCCCAAGAATCTAAAGTAATGATAAATATTTTGGAATAAACCTGGTGTAATAAAGAGAGAAGAAAATCAATCTAACCTCTAATATGACAATAAAAATATTTAAATGAGATAGCCTTCCATAATAGAGAATATTTAAATTTCTGCTAAGTGTGAGGACTGACTTATACCAGAATCTTAGGCATATAATTGCCAGTCAGTAGTTGGGATTCTAACATTCCTGGATATTAGCATAACTTCACTCAGAGTTCTGATCTCTGTGATCACAGCAGGTCAAGACTTGTTCAACTAAATTCTCCATTTACCCACAGACATAAATGGGTATAGCATGTGATTCTGGAAGCAATCTCCTGACTCTAGACTGACTGGGATCGCAGCAGCTATCCGAGAGTGCACAACGGCACGGTATCTTCAAACAGTAGCTGCGCAGTGCAGAAGGAAGTCACTGAGTGTTTTAAGCAACACATTTTCTATAGTCTTCAAACTCCTTCCAAGGAAAAATTGTTTTAGGTACAATTTCATTGACTAGCCTTATAAAAGGCAGAGATTTAAGGCATAATCCCTTCCCAGATCTACAGATATTGTAAAAGCCCCAACTCTCAATCACATATTCATTAGCACACAAACGAACTGAGTAAAACAAACTTCTTACTCTATGGCAACTCTTTCTAAAAGGTAACATGAGCAATAATTGACCAAGCAATACCTGTGCCTACAGTGTCTGAGTGTTCAGGAGATATTTCATGTGCAATACTTGACCAAGCAATACCTATGCCTACAGGGTCTGAGTGTTCAGGGGATATTTCATGTGCAATACTTGACCAAGCAATACCTATGCCTACAGGGTCTGAGTGTTCAGGAGATATTTCATGTGCAATACTTGACCAAGCAATACATATGCCTACAGGGTCTGAGTGTTCAGGGGATATTTCAAAGTGTTGTAAAACTATTGTTACATAGCAGATTCTATTGTTGAAAATTATAAAAGCCTGAAATTAAGCTGGAGGGTAGGAAAAGTATCGGATAAGTTTAGTTTCTCAAGTCCATTCTTCCCACTATTGCAGAACCTAATTTTTCCATTTAATATGCAGATATGCTTCGACACGTCTCAAAACTGAAAACTTCCCCTGCGTCTGTTTGTGAAATCTGGGGCCACTGTTTTCATCATTACCAAACATCTCTGAAAATTTCCCCACTCTATTCCCTCACTTCCATACCCGCTAGGTAGACCTGCACTGCTCCGTTTGTGTGGATGTCTTCAGGACGAAGCAGAACAAGGGGACATGTGCTCCAGTTACCCTCTTTCTCACACTCTGTAGATTGGGAGATACTTATTACTATTTTGAAAATGCATCCTCCTTTGCTTTATGAAGTTCTGACTTTCTTACTTTGCTGCCATTGTGTTGGCTTTGTTGGTGGGCACACATTTTGTTCCCCCATTTACTCGGCAGGGACTGCGGCGCTAGGTCTTTCCCCACATGTGTTATGACTTCAGTGTTTTAGCATCTACACTCATGAACTTCATTTTGTTCCCATGGCTCTAACAATCCCTCAAATGTTGCATTTACTTCTCAACAGAGTTGAGTTCCTCATTTCTAACTGAAACTTCAGAAAAAAAAAACTATTCATTTTTCAGTTTTGTAGTGGCCAAAGCAGAGAGTCTTTGGCCCTATCCTTGGACTTCATTCCATTTAACTAAATATGTTTATTCTCGAACTCCAGTATGGCTTCCGAAAATTGAATAGTTTCATGGGATATTTTTACAGAGTTTTAGCAAACACAGTTTACAGCTCCTTTTGTGCCATTGTTAAAATCTGATAAAACTAGCTGAATCTCACAAGTGATGTAAAGAACAAATATGTTCTGGTTATGACTATGATTAGAAATTCCAAACTGAATATTATCAAATCTAAATGTAGTAGCATTGTCAATTTATGATTTATTCAGGAATGTAACAAGAAAAAGTTTTGACACATAAATAGAGGCACAAATACCATTTTCTAATGTCCAAAATTCATTCTGTGCAAATACATAAAGCTCATATCTGATTTAAAATTATAGGTCAGGAAATTATTGCAGTTTTCCTCTTGAAAGGGTGGATTAGTACTCTTATACACTCATTTCACAATAAAATGGTCTTAGACTCTTTTACTCCCTGGTTAAAATAGTGTCTCACTTTTTTTTTCTCATAACACACTGAGTTTTTAAATGACACATTTGACATCATTTCTTTTTCCATATAAAACCACCTTAAAGACATTCATTGCTATTCATGTGAGCATCGTCAATTCAGTCTCTAAATTCATGAAGCTCAAGAAAAAGTAAAGAGTCTCCTTGTCCAGATACAAGATAATTTAAATTATCTATGGCCATAACAGTAGACCAAAAATGGATCTCTCAGCACATAGGTCCCAGTCAAGCAGTGGTGATTCACGCCTTTTATCCCAGCAATCGGGAAGCAGAAGAGGCATGCGGATCTCACTGAGTTTGAGGCCAGCCTGATCTACAAGAGCTAGTTCCAGGACAGGCACCAAAGCTACACAGAGAAATCCTGTCTCGAAAAAACAAACAAACAAACAAACAAAAACAACAACCAAAAAAAACAAAACATAGGTTCCAGAAGCTATGCATCTGTGTGTGTTTGAAATATTTACTATTTTAATCTTTTTGCCTCAAATATTAAGTCATAGAAACTTCAGCAAATGCCCTTGAACAAC
Source organism: Microtus pennsylvanicus (assembly GCF_037038515.1). Lineage (NCBI taxonomy): Eukaryota > Metazoa > Chordata > Mammalia > Rodentia > Cricetidae > Microtus > Microtus pennsylvanicus. Next base: position 33,732,056 of record NC_134583.1, on the reverse strand, counting down.
ATAAGAGTTTAGATCTCATAGAGCACAGATATGCAGATAGGTAGGTAGATAGATAGATAGATAGATAGATAGATAGATAGATAGATAGATAGATAGATAGGTAGGTAGGTAGGTAGGTAGGTAGATAGATAGATAGATAGATAGATAGATAGATAGATAGATAGATAGATAGATAGATGTCCTACATGGTCAAGAAAATGAGTATAGATAATTAGTCAAAAAAGTAAATTTTCACTGTGAATGTTGGTATATGCATAGAATCTCAATAGTCAGGAGGCTTAAAGAGAGAGTGCCCGTTCAAGGCAGGCCTGGGCAACAGAGAGATTAATAATTGACTATTTGATTAATGATTGTAAAGTGTAAAAGTTAAAAAGACATTTGCTAACCTTAATAATTTTCTCTCTTAAGTCAGCATCCTATCATTTATTTTAGTATTTCCTATTACTCAGTGTTAACCATTTTTTTATAACTGTCTTATTTCTTCTCTTCTTCTCCTCCTTCTTCTTATGATATTGGGGAGGGAGCCTAGGAGTTCATGCAAATTAAACAAACCCTCAATATTGGAGCTATATCCCCAGCCCTATTTTCACTCTGTTATTTTTAAAGACATGGTCTCACTAATTTTACAAAGCAGGAACTGAAAATTTATTTCTCCTGCCTTTGACTCTTTAGTGGCTGAGATTACAGGTCTGCACCACCAGGCCTGGCTTCCTGCTTCACTTATTTCATCATCAATATTCTAAAACTTCATAAAACAGTTATTCTTGCCCATCAGTATGTTCAGTCTACACTATAAAGCAAACAACTGATTTAGGAATCTGTATTGATTCTTTCAAAATGACAATTTTCTTGGAATCCTCCCATAATATGATATGGTTCAATAGTGTTCATTAAAAATAACCTTTAAAATTCCAAATGCTTTCATAATATTTTCTTCAGAAGACACTCTTAACACTTAGGAACAGACAGAATCCTATTAAAAAAAAAAGTGATTTTCCTCTCCTGGCCCTCTGTTTTCACCTCCTTCTCCTCAGGATTTGCCTACAAACCAGTCTTGTTCTGTCCGTCTTTCTGGTGACTGCACCAGGAAGGAAAAGGATTTCCCCTTTGGTTCATTGTTGATAGACATTCTTTGACTCTACCCCCGAAAGCCCAACAGCATAAGAGGGCAGGGGGCGGCTCTCAGAACAAGAGCAGCTTGTTACTGCTTCAACCCCAGGGCCAGGGAGTTGCGTATTTTTATCACAGACCTGGGCATGTTTATGGAATTAATCTTTAACAGTCGCTGCAACCTCTTCTTTTTCTACTTCCGAAGTTTCAGTGACATTTTTGGAAGTGCGTGAGTTTTCCCACTCGGCCTGGTTTCCTGATTTCATTTGCCATCTCTCCCCTGTTTTCCTTGATTTCTCTGCCTGCTTTTGTGGACATCTTTATTGTCCTTCCTTAAAGCATTTTCTCACCGGCATAGTTCTTGTCCCACAGCAATATTGAATTCTAGTCATATCCCAGGTAAACCGCCTCAGTGGAGGGGAGCTGTCTGGGGAGCAGGGAGGAAAGGCTGCAGTGAAGATCAGTCAGGACCCAAAAGAACAGGGCCCAACTCATGAAGGAATGCAGAAACAGGGAACAGTGACAAGGAAGGGCGATCAGGGTGTATTATGTGAAATTTCCAAATAATCAATAAAAATTTTAGGTTAATAAAAATGATACGTGCTCTCAAATTCCCCGATGCTATGAGAGGATGAAACCAGAGACACTGTGGAAACCTCCCTAACCAGCCTCTGCAGCCACCTGGTAACGTTAATTCCGGCAGAGCACTAATAGCGCGGGTCTACAGATTGAATGTGAACAAGAGTACCAGCAGCAGGCACAGCCAAGCGCCCGGTTTGAACCTCTTCATTTCACACTCTAGCACAGAGCGGGTCCCTTCTCACTCCTTCCCCTCTGCGTCTTTTCACTGTTATACCACAAGAGAGTTTGAAGCTCTCTCTGTACCAGCTCCTTTGTTCAGATGTCAGTTTAGGAACCACAAACTCCAGAAACCTTCCCAAGATTCCTTAAAGACTAGGGCTTACCCAGCACTCCAAAATCACCTTCCTTCTAAGTATCCTGGTGTCGACACTGCAGGATTCATGGACTTTTCTTACACAGGGGAGGATGGAAGGAGACTTTGAAGCCAGCCTGCAGGAGGATTTTGTCCTAATTAGGCCAACTGTGTTAACATAGCTCTGTTCAAGGAAGCCTCTGTTCCCACATCTGTCTTTGAACTGCAGATAAGAAAATGGTATGCCTCACAGAAAGCTTCAGATGCCACAGTACACGTAAAATGTTCAGCACAGTACTGGCATAGATCAGATGCTAGACAAATGAAAACCATCAGCAAGATCTCTGATCTTTCCTGCTGTTGGTTTGCTCTACCCACCTTCACCTGAGCAAGGTCTCTGCTGCTTATGAGAAACAGCAGTAAATTAGGAATCACCTTGGTGACTCACACCTACTACAAAAAAATTTTTTTTTGAATAAAGCAATCAAGATTGATAGTTTATTAGTCATGTCAGGTAAAAGCAACTGTGGGGGTTAGTTAGCAATTACTATGAGTAACTTCTACGTCCCCTACCTAACGAGTTTTAATTTTCTAAAATACCACTGACCAACTATACTAGGTGAGCTCACAAGAATTATTTTTCCTTAAAGTCCCACCTGAGCAGGTGCATTGCACAGAAGACAAGAAGGAAAGAAACTAGTTAGAGAGCTTGGAGGGGCAGAGGGCGTGACCCTCTTAATCGTTCTTCACTTCCTTTTTTTTTTTTTTTTTTAAGATGACTTGGCAACGTCCGCCACATCAGCGGCAGAAGCAGCGACGCCTCCTCAGTGGAACTGACTTGCAATAGCGAGCCTTGATACTGCTGCACTTTTGCGGCTTCTGTGGACATATTATCAACCAGTGGTTTTAGCTCCCAGTCTCCCAGGCTTGCCAAAGCGGTTAGAAGTCATTTGGAAAGCCTTTTAGCCGAATCTCTCTGATCCAGAAGGCCAGCTGGCTTCTCCTGAGGTACTTTCGAAATTTGCAGCGACCACTGATCCTGGTCCAGGTGCATGGGGAAGACGCTAGGGGTATAAAACCCAAACATTGAACCTGAAGACCCAGCGCAAAGTAGAAACTGAAAGTACCCTGCCTACTCTGCCGGCAGAGCCTACGGAAGTTATGGCAAAGTCAGAGCGCCTGGCCAGCGGGTGATGCATGCGGCCTCTCCTGGGATGGATGGACTAGGCGCGGCGTGGGTGAGAGGAGCCAGCTGCCGAGACTGTCCTGGCCAGTACCGGCGTGCGGCCACTCGGCGGATGACCGGGGTCCAGGGCGTGATTATGGGTGTTGAGAGCTCGCTCCTGCTGCAGTCCCAGTCATCATGACTACACCCACCTCCCGCAGACCATGTTCTATGGTAAGCGCTGCTCTCCGGTGCGCACGTAGGTGCGCCTAGCGCGCCGGGGACTCTGGGACACTCCGGGACGCGCAACCCGCCCCCGCACGTCCGGGAATAGCCCGGCCTTGCACTTTGGACCGGCTGGGAGCACGGCCTCTCCCATGGTCAACTACTACCCGCGCTGAGCTCGGTGGCCCAGAGACATTGGCACCTGGGCGTACAGCCCGGGGTAGGCGGGGTGGAGCCCTTCCTGACTCCGGCTTTCGATCCCCAGACCGAGACTCAGAGCAGGAGTCGCCCCGCGGTGGCCGCCTGCATCAGGTCTCAGTAGTCAGTGGCTAACAGTCACACTCTGTCCCTAGTCAGCGACATGCCCAAGCAGCCCTTCCCCGTTTCCTGACAGCGCAAAGTTACTCACAGGCTGCCTATGTTCAGGGAGTCCCTGGGCTCTGGTAGCTCACAACTTCATGCAGAATGAAAGAGTCGCTCCCGAGGATGCGCTTTTAAACCCTAAAGGACAGATCACTGGAAAACCCCCTCTTCTCCCCTCAGTAATTCTGGGAGTTTCCGACCCAGGCTGTATGTTGCGTTATTTGCTGGGAACACAAGTCCTGCGGCTGGGAATTGTAAAAAGCCGGATTCCCACCCCCCTCTACATATTTGCTACAAAAGGGAGATAGGACTATAAGTATCTTTGAGTACAAATTCTTAGCACCTTGATCAGTCTAACAGGTTTGCATTTGCTTGAAATAAGTAAGGACCTAAAATGGACAAAAGCAGAATTGACAGTGGCTGGAATCCACTTGTAGCTAGAACTAAAATAAATAAACAAATGCTGAAAAAAGCATAGATGAGAACAGAATGGAATGTGAGGAGAGAGGATCTACTCGAGGAAATGTTTTCCAGTAAATACTTCCTAGAACCTGCTAGGGTGCCGGAGCAGGGAGCCTGCCCAGTGCTCTTCCTTCCGAAGCTCTGTGTCGTTTTTTTTCCAGGCCACTCCTTTGAGTCCTATGATTTTCCATCCTTTAGGTATTAGAGAACAAGGAACTGGGCATAATGGAGTAGTTGTCAGAAACCAAATAAGAGGTGTGGAGACCGGAGAGACTATGCAAGGAAGCATGGAAGTACTCTTGGTGAGGGTGCCGTCCCGTCCAGGAATTTAATTACAACCAGAAAACGTGTCCCTGTTTCCTTTACAATGCCCCTGGTTCTGAAATCGCTTATTTTCACTCCTGACTTTAACCCTTGACTAACGTATGATCTGGGAAGATAAAAGGACAAAAGAAAGCAAAGGTGTATAATTTAAATATGGAGGCTTAATTTCCTGTCCACATTAGTCAAGCATCATAAGGTGTGAGTAAACAGAATATGAAAATGTTTAATTCTTGAGTTAAAGTGAGTGGATTTCTTCATTTTTGTTCCAAAATGCATCCCCTAGGAAGGAGCTTAAGCTCCATTTAGGCTGTGTGCTATGCTGGTCTTTCTTTCTACCCTGCTTTTTTGGGCAGTAAGTAAATGAAGATTCACTGTTTGACCTGCAGTTGTGCTGCCTCACTTAAGAATTTTATTATACATTTTATTTGCTAATAAAGCGAAATCATGAGAAACACAGAATGACTAGGAATGAGTAGGAAGCTTCAAGAGCTCTAAAGGAGAATTAGAAATTTCACATCACTGCGTATACATCTAAAATAAAAATGGAAAGTTCTTTCATAGAACCAGTGTGCATAGCCCACAGGGATGAAGTGTTTTTATCCTGATTCTTGACAAATAACTTTATTCTATGTCCAAATAGTTACTGTTTTCCTTGAAATGGAACCAGATGCTATAGTTTCAGAGATTCATCAGGAAGTACCTTGGTGATGTTCATGCAGAAGAAAATGTTTTTTTTTTTTACTTCTTTTGACTATCTGTACATGCAGTTATAGGAAGTTCATTGAGTAGCTGAAAGCTGGATTCCCAGACAAGTCAACTTGAGCATGTCAGATGTGAATCTTGATTTCTCCTAGGAACACTATCTTGGGGAATTGTTTTCTGGGGTCCAGATTCTCCACTGTAAAATGTGAATGACCTGTGTGCATGAACATCACAAAGTGGCTGTAGAACTGAATTCTTTGTTTAAATAGACTTACAAAAGAACATTCAATGAACACTCCTTAAAGTGGATGGGAAAAGCCCCCAAGGCCTCAGCCCTAGACAAAGGATTGCAAGCATCCAGAAAATGCTGAGTGTGGGAGAAATTGTCTTCCCCAGGGAAAAGCATGCCAACTGCTTATCCCAGTGGTCAGCCTGGAAAACATACATGCAAGTAAGATTATACAGACTGAGCAGGTAGTGTTTATGTTTTAGATAACAACAATGAGGAAAGTCATGAATTTGAAATAGAGTAAGGAATGGCATATAGAAAGGTTTGGGGTATGAAATGGATGGGAGAAATAAAATTATTTTGCAATCTCAAAAAATAAAAGTAACAATTAAGGAAACTGATAAATGACTGGATATGATGAACTGAAGAAGCCAATTTATTTATGTTCACTTTGACCTCATAACTTAAGCAGCTGGAGATCGAATGTATTATTTGGCTTACATTAAAAACCAACAAGAATTTTTCGACAGCTATCATTCTGGTTTAACCATATTCCCTACTGAAAACAAATTCTCCAGTTTCAAACCCTTTGAGAGATTTAAAGACAATCCTACAAGCCAATGCATGTCTTGTATTGTTGCTCCAGTTTGTCTTATCTGTGACCTAATGAGAAGTTCAGGCTTAGAAGTGTGCTATGAAAGAAAAAGAAGCAAGATATGGCAAATATTGAATTCCCATGGAGACAACAGTGTTAGAAACACCCTCACATCAGAAAAATCTTAATTTGTGCATGTATTTGGAAGAAACAACTGGAATTACAGAAGAAAGTACACACGATTGAGGATAGTGCCAGGAACCTATGAGATAGGCATCTTGGGCCCTTTTGTTTGTGGAATTATGCCTGGGGCAATATAAATGTGAAGGGTTTCTCTATTTGGATTATAGTATAGAATCTGAAAAGTTAAAGTGTTTGAGAGATGAGAGAGAAGGGAGATACATTAAGAGATCATTGAGAGTTTGAGATTAGGCATAGGAAGTTTAAATGCAATTCAGCAATTTAGTCAGTCATTTAGTCCATTGTCAGATCGAGATAAAACCCCCAATTATCTATATTTTAAAGACTCCATGGTCTGTGAATAGCTACCTTGCTTAATTGTTAGGATCTACAGGAAATGAATTGTATTTTAAGAATAGTTTTATAATTGAAATTTTCATGTAGCACACATGTGCAAGAAGTATTCCACCAAGCCAACACTGTAGAGCATTGACAAAATGCTGTCCAGTGAACTGTAAGTTCAGATGAAGTACAGTATTATTGAAAACTGGCATCAAGAAGAAAACTGGTAATCTTATAAAGTAAAACAAAGTAACTTACTAAAGCACAGAAAATAGACCTTTGAAATAAGATTTAAGCATAGATGCAAATTAATCTCTTTATTAATAACATCATCACACTCTTCTTTGAGTTCAAATGACATCCCCATCTCTTTCCTCTGTCTATTCCTCCCAAAGCCTAAGTATTGGAAGCTTGTAAGGCCAAGGACGAAATAAACAGCATGTTGCTATAAAAACGTATATAGATATGATAAAATGTGTTAATAATTGATCAGTGTGTATCCTGGCTGGCAAAAGGTAATAGGAGAAGAGTAGATGTTTGATACTGTGGGGAAGTGGCTTTCAATCCGAATACCAGTGTGATAATATGCTATCAAGTGACTGTGGGCATTTTAAAATCAAATCCCAATGAAATAGAAGACTCAGGTTAACATCTAATCTTAGCAACTGTTGTTTGTGTGCTACAAAGAGTAGGCTAACTTGAAGGTCTCTTGTTATATATAATAAAATATGTAGCATATACTTATATCTATACATATATAAATAGATTATCATTTGTGTTAGATACATAAGAAGGTAAATGATAGATAGATAGATAGATAGATAGATAGATAGATAGATAGATAGATAGATAGATAATAGATTTACCTAACATCCCCTGGCTCAGTAGTCCAATTAAAAGCACCTAGGATCATAATCTTTGATCTGAAATGAATTATTTAGTGGAGAATTTTGAATAGATTTCATGTCCATTTCTGGATTATTTTTTGAGAGTATAAAGTATTAGTTTTATATAAATATGGGAAGCTATGAGTTATGGGGTTTTGAAATTAAAATATGATTACATCATTTCCCTTTTTCCCTTTTCCCCCCTCAATCTCTCCAATTTACCCCAATTACACTCCTTCGAATTCATGGCCTTATTTTCTTTGTTATTTCATTCACATACACACATATAGGGGAAGGAGGAGAGAGAGGGAGATGGAGGAGAAAGATATTTATGAATATGTAAATACAACCTGCTCATTCTGTATAATGTCACTTGTATATATAAGCTTTCAGGGCTAATGACTTTGTAATGGATAACCAATTCAGGGGTGTGGGCTTCTTACTGTACTTAGCATGCCTTAGTTGCCTGTAGTTCTTTGTCTATGGTTGAGGTTCTATGAGTTACCAGAACTTCTACCAAGCCCATTTTCTCTACTTGTAAAAAAAAAATGAGTCACTTAGATTGTAATTTATGGTAAACACTTCTGACTTTTAAATATCATCGGACAATAGTATAATATATGACATATTTCTGGTGTACTTTACAGTCTTTAGGCTGATGTCAATGTCAGTTCCTTGGGTTTAGAGAAACATTGTTTAGACAAATAGAGAAGCTTCACATATAATGCTGAGCACTACATGTTATAATGCTAATTTGATTTTGCATGGTAAGTCTGTCATTAACCCAACCAAGTTTATGGAACTATGAAAGCAAGATGTGCAGACACATGAATAAATAGATTGCCTTTAATGTTTCTAGGTGCCACTTGGTTTGCATCTTAATTATTTACCCCAGGTGATTTGAAATTTCATTCCTTTTGATCGGACAGTTGACTCTAATTGTCAAGTCTTACAAAAAGCAATCATAAACCATCAGCTGAGAAGGCGTGAGTCTATTGCTTGAGATATTCTTACCATGAAAAGAATTAAGAGAGAGCATTCTTGAACAGAATCTAAGTCTTTGTAAAAATATATGTGTAAAATAATAAAATATGGAGAAGATCAGAGTTTGGGGAAGGTAAAGCTCTCTAAGATTCATCATTACAAATAATGAACCACCATAGTGCAGAAGCAAAGAGGTACCCCCCACATCACTTCCTCCAGAGAAGAACTGGATTTGCCTTCATGAGGGCTATGTTCTGTATAAATAAGCATTCATATGACATCTTTCATGTATTTTAAATAATGTGTGACTTTTCAGCATATTTGCTACAAATCCAACTGACGAAACTGTCACACTCTCCCCTACTGAATATCTTTCAGAAGTCTTTGATTTCCCTTGTCAGAAAATGTTATTATATATATATATATATATATATATATATATATATATATAGAGAGAGAGAGAGAGAGAGAGAGAGGGATGTTTATGTAAATTTTTTTCATTTCACATACCAATCCCATTTCCCCATCCCTTTGCTTCTTCTGCCCCCTTCTTCCTCCCCATCCCACCCTACATCCACTCCTCAAAGGGGGTATGGCTTCCTTTGGGGACCCAACAAAGACTGTCATACCAAGTTGGAGCAGACCCAAGTTCCTCCCTCCTGCATCAAGGCTCAGCAAGGTATCTCACCATAGGGAATAGGCTCCAAAAAGGCAATTCATAAACCCTGGGTAAGTCCTGGTCCCACCACCAGAGTCCCCCCCCTTGCCCGCCCCACAACAATCCAAGCCATATAACTGTAACCCACATTCATAGGGCCTAGTTTGGTCCCATGCATGATCCCCGGCTGTTGGTCCAGGGTCCATGAGCTTCTGCTAGCTCAGGTTAGCTGTCTCTGTTTCATTTTTATAGATCTTTTTGTACTATGCGAGAATTGAGATGTATGTTTAAAATTATTAGATATAGGTGTTCATTACAACTGTAAAACACAACCTCGTATAACATGTTGTGGCATCTACCTTGGGCTCATTAACTGTTGGGTGCAGTTTCTTTTAGATATATCTTTGGAATTCCTCCCCTGATCCTTGTTCTGTTGCCTGTCACATCATCTGACTGCCACATTCAAGATAAAGAAGGTAAAGCATATGAGAGTGTGCTGATGGTCAGCATCGATGAATTGGTACGTGCTTGTTTTGTTTCCTTGCATTCTCACCTTCTGGGAAATGTGAATATGCTTTTGTTATTTAGTCCTATAATCAGAGACACACTGTGATTCTTGATCAGGAAGGAGGTGAGTAGCTGCAATCATGCCCATATTTCAGCCTTTCAAACTTGATTATTTTTCTTAGAAGTGTGAGTCAAATTCTTCCTTGTAATGTATAAGATGCCCAGTGTCATCTACATATTTTATTTGGTGAGGCCTATGAATTCCCGTCTTTAGGAGAGAGTCTTTTATACATTAGCATAAGTTGTCACACCATCCGATTGTGTATTTCTTTGGTTTCTTTCATCAGAGTTTGTACCTTTCTCCATACAAATCATATCCATAATCAGTAGACTTCTATGGAAATATTCCATATATAGCAGGATTCTAAATAATGCTGGCTTTCATTTCAAATTGCATGTATTTATTGCTGGTATATATACAGACTTTTGTTTTTTGTAAGTTAACCTTGTGTCTTGCAATCTTTTTAGAATCACTACTTTGTTGCAGGACTTTGTTGCTGATGGCATTTCTTTGTGGTCTTCACATAGACAATACAGTAAAAGTTATCATCTAAGGTTGATTTAATCAGTAGACTTACCTTTTTAGTCAGACTGAAGTCTTATGTGGCAAACAAAACCGTTCCCTAGTGTTCAAAACATAGAAGACATTGTTGAAGGTCTTCTTTAATATCCCTGCTACATACAGTGAAGTGGACTAGTACCTTGGAAAACTGTTTTGCCTCTGGAAGAGGTAGAGAAAATGCAAAGTGGTTAATGAATACTGGGACATAAAGTTCTATGTTGTTTGCCAACTGACAGGAAGTAAAAGCATACCCACCACTCAGTACTTTCTAAGTTTTCTATTTCATAGTATTGGGAAATTGAATACTTTAAATGTTGCTTCTAAATTGATCTTTTTCACCAAGATGATATACATGTGATTCAATTGTATTACCTGTGCACAGAAATAAATAGTATTATTTCAATAGCAGTCAACAAGTAAAGGTATATATGCAAAAAATGTAAAGAAAGGGGACTGAGGGAAGAAATTGTTGTAAATTTAACAGAGGAGGTTTATTTAACCAAGTCATGGCACATCTTTTCCTGAAAATATAGAGTAGGTTATCTCAACACATTCAACCAGAAACCAGAGCAAGAGCAATGATGTTACTCCTGGTGGCAAGGCATGGCTACTCTTATGAAGATGGACTGAGAAGGCATGGGAGAAATCTCTGTAGGTCCAACTAAGTAATGGGATGGCAGTGTGATCCTAAAGATGTTTTTGTTAATCTGAGGAAAAGAGAAGAGAAAGTCATCACGAATTGCTACTGCAGAGACTGCAGAGCAGATTTAGTCACTGAGAGCATGCTAAAGGCTTGACAGACCTCAGCAGATTTTGTTCTGAAGAAGACCTCATCAGTGCTAGAGTATATAAAATGCTTGCTGTGATCTGTTCTTCTTCTTCCTCAGCAAAATCACTTAATGTTTAGAATTCTCAAAAAAGAAAGATGTTCTTATCACATTTCTTTTTGGTAATATTTATCTGCCTGTGTCTGTATGAGAGTGAAGTAAGTGCCTCTGAGTGCTTAGAGAGATCAGATGGGGTATTGTGTCCCCTGATGCTGGAGTTAGAGGTGACTGTAAGCCACACAAATTCCAGTCCTCTAAAGATCAGGCAGTCTTCTTCACTGTTAAGCTGTCTATTTATTTTACTTCGCATTTCTTCAATTGCTAGTTACAAAAAAGTTTTGCATGTTTAAATTATTATTGGCGAGGGAGTGTAGAGAGATGACTTAAGGGTTCAGAACACTGGCTGCTCTTCCAGAAGGCCTCTGGTTTGATTCCCAGCACTCACATGACTAGCAACCATCTGTAACTCTTGTTCCCCAGGATTGTAGCATTCAGGAGGCAGAGGCAGGTGAATCTGAGTTTGAGCCTACCCTGGTCCACAGAGTGTATTCCAGGATAGCCAGAGCTACACAGAAACCTTTCTTAAAGATAGATAGATAGATAGATAGATAGATAGATAGATAGATAGATAGATAGATAGATAGATAGATAGATAGATGATAGATAGATGATAGATAGATAGATGATAGATAGATAGATGATAGATAGATAGATGATTGATAGATAGATGATAGATAGAGATAGATAGATGATAGATAGATAGAAAGATAGATAGATGATAGATAAATAGATAGATGATAGATAGATAGATGATAGATAGATAGATAGATAGATAGTTGATAGATAGATGATAGATAGATAGATAGATAGATGATAGATAGATAGATAGATAGATAGATAGATAGATAGATAGATAGATAGATAGATAGATGATAGATTGCTCCCTTTCTGAACATTTCTTTAGCTGTGCAAGTTATTTGTAACAGTTGTTCACAGTATATTCTTCACAGTTCTGTGCATCAGTTAGGGTCTCCTTTTATGTTTCTGGTTTTACTGGTTTAGTTCTCCCTTTGTCTCTAACTAAACATTTGCCAATTTTGTTTATATTTTCAAAATATTAATGCATTTACTTGATCTATTTTGGTTTATAATTTAATTTATTTTTCTTTTAAGTTTATTTTCTATGAACTTTATCTTTATTTTGTAGTTTAGAAACTTTGAAGTGTATTGTTAGCGTGTTTATTTGGAAATTTTCTATTTACTTTTAATGTATTCATTTATCATTATAAACAATAACTAAATAATAACTAAAGATGTGTCTTATAGATTGTGATACGTATTGTTCTTCCTTTAATTGATTTCTAGTTTAATTCATTGTGCTCTGCAAAGACACATGACATAATTCCTTTTCTAAAAGTTTTATTGATATTTAATTTGTAACCTAACATATGATCTATGTTAGTCGTAAGAGGGAAAACCATTTCCATGACTGCTTCATTAATCAAACTTCATGCAGAGGCACACAAGAGCCTGGCCTGACAGCTGCTTCACCTTACACTGGGATCTTCAGGAGCCACCCTTCACTGACTTTTGAGGTTCCTTTTATGAGGAAGGGGAAGGGTTGATAGGAAAAAGCTGTGGAGTTAATTGACTGTTGGAAAGGAGGTAACAAAAATAAGGGCAAGAATGCATCCTGTGGAGGGAGGGTCATCAAGGTGTCTGGGAAGACACGTTTTCACAAGGCAAAAGGGCAGTCATCTATCACTGGAGTTTATCAGGAAAAGTGGTGGCTGGACATCATGGGGTCACAATTTCAGCATAGGGTGAAAAGTGTGGTTTACAAGATACATCACGTTCAGGAAGCTGAAAGTTATTCTTGTAAGATATGGAAACTTAATAGTGATAAAAGATAATATGGATCCTTAATAACAATGTGTTTCCTGTTGTGATTTCTCACTTTTCATTGATTATACTGTGCCTGGAAAAGCACATGATACGATGACTTTTAAAAAAAACTACTGGTATTTATTTGTAACCTAACATATGATCTATTCTGGAGAATATTCTGCGTCTCAAGAAAGAAAATGTATATTCTAGTGTTGTTGGTTGGAATGTTTTCTAAATACCTATTAGGTCCTTTTATTCTATAATATGATTCAACCCTAATTCTTACTTGCTGATTTTCTGTTTGAACTATTTTCTTACTGTGAAAATCAGATGCTAAAGTCTCCAACTAACTAGCATTGTAGTGAATCTCTACTCTTACGTCTATGAGTGTCTGCTTTATGTATTGGATAGTCTAGCATTGGGTGTATATGTGTTTATAATTATTATATATTCTGTTCATTGATTGCTTTATTAGCATATTATAACCCATATCACTTTATTTTTCTTTGCATTGTCTATCTTCAACACTTTCAACTTCTGCTTGCCTTTGCCAGTAGAATGAGTTTCGATATATAGTTGTATAATTAGGCCTCACTTTTTTTGTTGTTATTCATTCATTAAATCTGTGTATTTTGATTGATGACCTACATGCATCTATACTCAAGGTTATTATCTATAAATTTAGGCTTCCTTTAGTCATTTTGCTGTTTTCTTTTTCTGTTTTATAAGATATCTCCATTTCTTCAAGACTTAATTCTTTTCTTTTCTGACTTTTTTGTCTATGAATTTGTTCAGTAGTATATTCAGAATAGTAGTTAGCATCCTTATTTCCACTGAAGGACTCTGGTCTTGTGGTGGTGAATTCTGTCAGTTTTTGCTTTTCTAGAAAACACTTATTTCTTGATTGGCAGGTTTTTTCACATCAGAGTTTTAATGTATCATTCCATTCCTTTCTGGCATATGTGAATTTTGTGGATAAATCTGCTGTCATTCTAATGAAGTTTCATTTATAGGTGATATTTTTCTTGCACTGGTTTTAGAGTTCTACGTGTCTTGTACTTTCATATTTTGAATATGAAACTATTCTGGAGAAGGTCTTGTTTGAATGAGTGCAGTCAGGATCCTTGAAGTTCCTTGGATCTGGTTATCTGTGCCCAAATTCAAAGTTGTGGGGACTCTTTAACTTTCATTCTGTTAAATTTCTCAGTGCTTTCTGTATGTGTGTTCTTCTAAAATTTCTGTAATACAAGTAATTGTTCTCTTAATGGTGTTTTAAATATTTTAATATTTCTATGTACTATTTTAACATTTTAATATTTCTATACATTAATTGTTCTATTCCTTCATTTTCCTGTTGTTTTCTTTAGTTATTTTATCTTCCAAGTTTAGAAATTTGTCCTTATGTTTCTTCTATTTCTTTAAATTTAAGACTGAAATATACATCTCTAAGATTCCTGATGACTTGATATAATTTCTATGTTGACTCTCCTGCTCATGATTTTTTTTTTGCTTGTTTGCTTTTGGTTTTGTTTTTCTCATTTCATTGTGTCACCTATCCACATCCTTTTGTGTTTCTTTAGCTTCCTTATTTTGATTCTTTTTTTCATGCATTTTATGGATTTCCTTCCAATTGTGATCTATTCCTGAAGAATCAATCTGTACCTCACTGGAGGTATCACAGTTCCTTGGTTTTTCATGCATCTTAGTTTCTCTGAAATAACTTATGCGCATATAATGAAGCACTTCTCTTATTTTATTGAGTATCTTTTCTTTGAGGACAATTTTTCATTTAAATAAGATGTAAGGTATCAGTCAATGCTTTGTCTGATTCTGGATAACTTAAAAAGTTTAATATTCATGTGATTTCTTTAGGTGTAACCAATGACAAAGAGCCTATAAATGCCTTGATGGTCTAGATTGAAGTGACTCATAAATGCAGTAGTCCATTGTTTAAGATGATGTGGACTTCTAAATGTGTATGCCCTCAGGCCCTACAGACCAAGCACTTGTGGCACTTGGAGATGTGATGGCAGCAGTTATGGTTATGCTGATACACAATCTGTAAAACTGTCTCCGAGTACCACAAGACAGGAATGGGTAGTGACAGTTGCTAAATACCCATCATTCTGAAGCTATTTTGAAGAAAACAGAGAATTATCTTCTCCAGTTCCTGTGATACAGAAAAGTGCAGTCTCTGGGTTATAAACCAAGAAGAGATCCTTTTATAAAACATGTGAGACAAGCACAATGATACCAGTGAATTTTTCACCATTGGCTTTCGACAAGATCCATGGCCTGTGGAAGAGATCATCTTTAGTTTTCATGGGGACAAATGTAAATGTTACTACAAGGTATGATCCTGGTGGCTAGAGTTCTGGAGCTTCCAGACATTTATTTGATATTCTTTAGGTCTAGCATAGCAAGTGTCAGTGATGCTAGAACATTTGAGATGTTCTTGAAGTACAGCATCCACACCCACACCCTTGCCCATTCCCAACTGAATAAACATGGGTGATATTAGCTTCTAACCTAGGCCATGGATTGAAGAAAAGAACTTCGATACATTTACAGGTTGTGTAAAAATGCGACAGGGTTTGTAGAATGGGTTGTCATCATTCTTGAACTGCAAGATATGGATGAGATTGTCCCTGTTTCCTTCAAATCAAGTATAAGAGATGTATGGGCCATGTAGGAGTCTGGAACTATAAAAGGCTAAGGGATCTGGTATTTGTCTTGTGACAAGCAACAGAACTACAGTTCCTGATAGAGTCATAGGCTCTCATAGCATCCACTAGGTTTTCAAGCTCTATATTAAGTAACAGAGGGAGAGTAGGCATCCTCACCTCATTCTTGATTTTAGAGGAAATGCTCTGTTTGTCTCTATTTAATACAAAAATAACTTTAAGTTTGTTGAATATAATCTTTTCATCAAGTACCAGGAACTTTCTGAAATGAGTAAGTTTGAATGCTTATATAAGTGTTTCATAAACCACGTTGTTTAACCCTCACTGGTATGGCTGCACTGTTGAATTCTTAGTCATGAGAACAGATTTCTGCCTATATTTCAAATCAACATCATTGCTAGAAATGCACAGTGTCTGAAAATGGCCCAGTCTAATTATTGTCAATTAAAAGTTGCCATAGTGTTATAAATGAAACTCTAATGAATAACAGGTTTGTAACTTCTTATATCTTTGCCTCTATTTCTTTTCTGGGGTTCTTCACAGATTGAATATCTTTGCACTTATAGCTTTCAAATAGTTTTTGATCCATACTTTTCCTATGAACTTTAGAAAGCATTTAATTCAAATATCAATAAAAATATCTAGCCACCTATACTATATATACTAGTGAACTGATTATGTATCACTTTTAGCCTGTTCTGCTTCTGTTTACTTAGCTAATTCATTAGCATTTGGCTTATCATTGAATCCTGACCTCCTGAACCACTCTTAACAGTCCCCTCTTCTTCACCTCACTCATCACTAAATTCCTTACCATTTAATACATTTCCGTACCATTTGTATGGTCCTATTCATGCTGTTAACTTCCCATATGGTCAAGACAGGCCATCTCCTGATCTCCGTGAGACTGATTCCACAGCATGGCCCTGCCTCATTTCCCAGTCTCTGGGTGTGCATTTTTCCTGTTTCTGACACTGGAGTTATTTTCCTTAAATTTCTACCATAAGAATGATACTCTGTTGTACTTAACAACTCTTTCAAGTTGTGGGCTTCAATGTTGCATTTGATTGGTTTGCTAGCAGAAGTGATGAATGAAAGATCAAATTATCATAAATTGTTACTTTAAAATATGTCTAAATAGGGATGGCAAGGCACTCAGAGGAATGAGTAAAATTATTCAACAATTTAAAAAGTAGCCTGAAGACTTCAGTTCAGTTTCTGAGATTCACATAAAGGCTGAAGAAAGCCAATTATAAAAAAGATGTCCTCTGGCCTTAATCCATTATATACCTACACACATAAAAAAATATAAATTTGAAAAAAGTACAATTATGAACATACTGTTTAAATGTTTGCAAATAACAAAAAATTAAATTGACCAAAATGGAAATTAAATTATATCCAAGTAGGCTGGACTGTAAAACATTTCCTATATGTGAACAGAAGAACATGAATGAGAGGCTGGGGAGATGGCTCAGTGGTTAAGAGCACTGGGTTTTCTTCCACAGGACCTAGGTTCAATTCGCATGGAAGCCCACAGCTGTTTGTAACTCCAGTTCCATGGTACCCAACACCCTCATGGAGGCAAAACACCAATGCCCATAAATAAAAAATTTTAAAAGAATGTGAATGAATGCAGTATAATTTAAGGAAGCAAGTAGTCTTTTAAGAGCTAAATATTTTTGCCTTACAATAAATTATTTTAAAAAGACAAAAATAAAAATTAAAATACAAAGTCACGTTGAAAAGATGACTGATAGTTAAAAGCACATACTGCTCTTGCAGAGGACCCAAGCTTGGTTTTCAACAGCAATGTCATGTGTCTTACAAATACCTTTAATTTCAGCTCCATGGAAGCTGATGCTCTCTTCCAGCACCTGTACCTGGAGTTACAATTGGTTTTGCACCATCTGACATGGGTGATGGGAACCGAACTTGGATCATCTGCAGAAGCAGTAAGCACTCAATTGCTGAGTCTCACCTCCATTCCCTGTAGTTGGAGTTAAAGTTTATAAAATACCAAAAGGTTTTTATTTTCTTTTGTTAATTGATTTTATTGAGCTATACATTTTTCTCTGCTCCCCTCCCTTAACCAACATAATACTGAATCAAAACAAACTCAATAAATTGACACTATACAAATTCACTGTAAGGCTAAAGGAATGAAAACAGTATGTTCTGAAAACTTAATATTCCCTGAAACAAGGAAATAAAATTAAATAGATCATACATTCCCCTTAAAGTTAGCAAGACAGACTGCACAAGAAATGCCATAAGCTTTAACACCATGAAAGCCACAGAAAATAATCAAGGAGAAAACTTGTGGGCTTTATTAGATTTGATAAGTTTTTGGATACAATTTTAAATAGTATGCGATGTTCACAAAAGGATGATAAATAGGTCTTCATTAAATTTTGCTTTTTACACACATTGGAAAACTTGCAGAAGTTTACAGCCCAAAGGATGAAGGAAGTGGATATAGATGACTCAGCGTTGGCTTATGAGTTATAGTGATGATGCTTCACTAATATAAGACATTCACAATTGGGAAAATTAGGCTGAGAAAGGGAAGGAGTATATGTGAATCTTAGTTTTCCTAGAAAGTTGAAATGTTTTCTTAATGTCTAAAATCATAAAATAAATATAGTTTCATACAATGAATAAAAACTGGCAGTATTTACCTGAGTTCTCTAAGTCTCAGCTCTTTGGGAACATAGTAATTTCCACTCCATGAATAGGGTTTTAAGAACATTCTCACTTGGGAGTGAGCTTAAAGCCCACCAACTGCACACCTCATCACGGGAGTTCATTCACCACACCTCATGACTCGCTATAACAGAAGACCCATTCGACAGGAGCACAGGCTTGATGATGCGGATAGCTGTTCTGGGACACTTTCCATTTTTCTGTAAGATAACTGAGAGAGGAAAATGAGAAAAAGTGAGAAGGTGAGAAACAGCACAAGACAGTGCTCACAAAATCCAATAAAACAAGAGAAAATGAAGTGCATTACAGTGCAGGGCAGCTGGTTGCCATGGCAGTCACTTGACTCAGTCTTTTTTCCTTTCCTTTTCTTTTCTTTTTTTCCTTTTTCTTCCTTTTTTTCTTTTTTCCTTCCTTTCTTCCTTATTTCCTTCCTTTTTTTCTTTCTTTATTTTTTTGGAGACAGGATTTCTCTGTATAACATTCCTGGTTGTTCTGGAACTCATTTTGTAGACCAGGCTAGCCTCCAACTCACAAGTGCCAATATTAAAGGGGTGTGCCTGCACACCCAGTCTGATTCACTTATTTCTACCAGAAATTTCCCTCTCTGCTTTGCTGTCAACTAATTTACTTTTCTCATGACTCTAACTTACAGTCCAGAAGACTTTATTCTGACTGCAGATTCTGCCATGTCAGTTGCTACCGTTTCGCCATTGACTATGTAAATAAGCTAATCACTGAATATACCTTATTACAGTACACTAAAGTATATAAAATCTTAAAAATTACATGTCAAAGATATTGGCATGCTTTAGTGGCAAGTGGCTGTCTTTTCTCATGACCATATCAAAGTAACAAAGTAACAAAACAATAGGAAGGGTAAGAGCCTTTCTTGGTTGCCCACTGTGTACTTTGCATAGCCTCACACTGTAGAAGGAGCACAAAAGAGCTTTCTGTGGTCTCTTTCATAAGAGCACGAACTCTTTTCATGAAAGCTCTATCCTTATGACATAATTGCTTCCAGAGGCCCTACCTCATCACACTGAGAATTAAGATTTCAACAACTGAGTCTGGGTTTATGCAAACCTTTAGACCATAACAGCAACAGTGTCAAATAAACCAAAATAATACTAATAATTATACAACTAACAGTCTTCACATGTTCTTTATATGAATTGAATATAATAATTAACATAACTGTGTACTTGTGCCCTTGTGGTCTGACTGGTTGACTGCTTACGGTAGCTGGACTGAGATTTAAAATTAAGCACTCCCTTCTCCTTCTGAGTGACAGCTTAGTCTGCAGAAGTTCATTGTGTTGCTCCACTTGGCAACCCTTTTTAGAAATATTTGTTCTACTGGTGAGCACCTCACTTCTGCTTTCCAGAATCTTTGAATATACTGAACCTGGTACTGGTACACTTTGTGTCCCTAAAATAAACCCAGGAAGACACGAGGAAAAAAGCCCACGGGAAGAGCATAGTGCTAAGAAATGAAAGATTTTAAGCTTATCACTTTGCAACACACACACAAGCACACACCACACAGACACAGACACACACGCAATGGGCTAGAGCTGAAATCAATATAAAAGCCCATGTAGGTTATAAACAGTCATAAAGTAAAGCATATAAGCAGTAATGATTTCAGATTTACAGTTTGCATACTCTGTGTTTTTGATTTGGCTGCCACTTTAATATAGTATGCAACTATTACAGCATGTTAACCTTAAGGCTGACCAGTGATTATCATCTCCTAAATTGCAAAAAACAGGATCTCAATCAGTTTTTCCAGACCTCTTGAAAATCTTATGTTCCTTAATGGTTCATTTAATTAAATATTTCTTAAAACAGCATTTACTAATTGTAATCTGCCGATGAAAAGATGCATGGTGCATTCTACTTTTAATGGTCTTCAGTAACTAAAGGAGGGTATTTCAATTTTAAGAAGACACCGGAGAATGAGTAGATAGTAACGAGGCAGTTGTCTCATATCAGATAGGACTGCTCCAGTCAAGGCTGAAATCCTGGACCTGAAATGATTTTTTTTTATGTTTTTATGCAATACTTCTTAAGGATTGTACATAAACTGATAAATAATGTATGCAACTATACAAAAGAACTGTCTGTCATCCTCAGTCGGAGACCTGTGAAGTTAACAGTTTTGAAGGAGAGATAAGACTCTGACTCTCGAAGAAATAATTACAAAACAATGGGATGATTATGGCTTAAAATGTTGAAGGAACCACCTAATTTGACCTGGCTGCTTAGTACTTATACCTAAACGTGAATGGCTCCAAAAGAACTCAGATGGAAATCTGAGTAAGTTTAGAAAATGTAGACTTGGAAACATTCAAACTGGAAAGTTTGAAGAAGTGAACTGAATTTTGTAAGACCAAGTGATACAGAGTAGTAGTTTTAACTGCAGAGTGGGAGAGTTAGATGTGCACTTAAGAGGACACGCCCAGGGAGAAAGGATGTGCCAGCATTGACATTTGAACCTCCGAAAGGACATCCCAGTATTGACCAAGTCTAGCTCCAACGTCTTTGCCTCAGTCTCCTTTATTGGCAAGACTCGTTTGCTTTATACTTGGTCAGCAGGTGTCCTACTGCTAGTCCTTTGATGAGTCTGGCATAGATAATATACTTGTGCTTTAAGAGCTACTTTATCAAGTTTATATTAATTTTACTAGTTTTAAACCCACTTCTAAACATTGTTCGCTGTTTCAGTCTTTTTTTCTATGTGATTAGAAAGTTGAATCTCAGCCAGATAACTGGTTATTACATAACATTTTAACCACATAGTGATAATATCTGTGCCCTAGTTGTTTTTCTATCAATACACGTTATTTGTACAAGTTACTAATTTAGTGGTCATCACTGGTATTAAGGGCTGTGATGGAGAAACAAAATTTACAGAGAAGAAAATTTTCTGTACACCATGGTGATTACAGAGAGCAATGCCATGTATAACATATATCATGGTACAATGGATACTGAATCAACATACAGAACACTTGCTAGTTATGTCATAATGAATAAGTTAATCTTTCCTGACAAATTTCTTTATTGCTAAAGCGAAGATAAAATCATCATCTATACTTTATTGAATTGGTATAAGTATTAAATGATTTAATAGACAAAGACGGATGGAACAATGCCCTTGAATTTGGTAAGAGCTTATCAGTCATAGCATACAACTCGGTATAGAAAGAAAACACATGCAACAATGCTTTCCACATTTGTTGTCCTACGTCCATCCCTAAGAAGAGATGAGAATAAAACCCTGTCACATTCAAAATGGCTCTAAGTTGCTTGGCCCAAGCAAGTAAATTTCTATTAAGAAACATATAAAATGATTTTGCATTTTATAGATGCAAATCTACAAACTTGTCTTTATTAACTTCTTTTTATTTATTTATTTATTAAAGATTTCTGTCTCTTCCCCACCACCGCCTCCCATTTCCCCCCCCCTCCCCCAATCAAGTCCCCCTCCCTCGTCAGCCCAAACAGCAATCAGGGTTCCCTGCCCTGTGGGAAGTCCAAGGACCACCCACCTCCACTCAGGTCTAGTAAGGTGAGCATCCAAACTGCCTAGGCTCCCACAAAGCCAGTACATGCAGTAGGTTCTGTCTTCAAATATTTGTTTCTTATAATACAATACTACCCAGAACTCCAGTGAGGCCCTAAGCTATAGCTGGCCTTCATTGTGGAATGTCCACTTCTAGGTGAGCCTTGAGTTTACATGTGAAACCCCAAACTTCATGGACTAGTGTGTGTGGGAAAGCCATTGTTCTAAGGAAGCACAAGATTTTCAAACATAGGTTCCCTCCTATCACCCCAACCTTAGTAGAGGAACACTGGACTGGAGGTAAAAACATTTGAATCAGAGGCCCTGCTTTGTCATTGTCCATTCGACTTTGAACAACCCATTTAATTCTTCCAGAGACTCATTTTATTTCATTCATAATTAGAATTTTGAATTGCATAAAGTCTGGTGTCTATTCTTATTATAACATTATCCAATTTCAATACCATGATTAACTTCAGGTCTACAGATTTTTCTGCTTCATTGATGTAGAATGACAGTCTACTCTGAAGTTCTCAAGAGAGCTATCCAAGCAGAAAAACCTTCCAATTCCAATCTACATACTCAGAGCAGTGTATACAAACTTTACCGTCTGTGGCACGGCATCGAGTGCAGGTGGCTGTGTTGCCAGGTTTCCAATAACTATGCAGTGTGTCTGCATTTGACATGAACACTGTTATCCAAGGAAACCTGCCAAATGTTGACTCATATCATTCCTGCAACAGCCTTTCTTATCATCAGTCTTACATAACTACAACTTAACTAGCACAAAGTAATAAAACAACACATTGTATACTGAAGTTGACTCTGTAGTAGGGCTGGGAAGGCACCCCCCCTCCCAGTATAAAATACACATTCACCTTCTGCAAAAGGGATCCAGTGTAGATATAATTTAGTAAAATTGTTTAATAACCAGTACTTATTAGTTGCTTTTTTTGAGATCTTCCTTTATTTTGCATTTAATGTTAATATTTCTAGTCAGTTTTACCAACTGACTTTTTATGCTCTTCCATAAAACAAGTTGTATACAGGTATTTTCATAAGCAAAAATTTAGCTATATTAATGTTTGTTATCTAAGTATTTGGTGGGGCAGCTTCAAGATGATATTCTAAAATAATACTTTGAGAAATAACATTGTAGAGGTTCTTTTTGGAGGAGAGGTCTTTGTATTTTCCCCCTTGGGATTCTCTATAATAAATGTCCATAGACACTAATTGTAAAAACATTTATTTCTCTATTTCTGCTACTGTTTTAACTATAATCATCACACAGAGAATAAAACGTGTTGACTTAGGAGCATAAGCTAAATGAGCAGAATAGCAACTACAGGTGTTTTGAGCTTCCCTTGACCTACTTACTCTTGGCCACAAGAGTGGGACATTAACAATATTACACTTTGGTTTAATTAAATGTTTTGTTATTTACTACAATGTAATACACATTAAAATTTCTACATAATTTTTAGTAGAATGCATTTTCTGGATATTTAATCAGTGTATTAAGTGTATTTCATTTCTTAAATGTCAGGAAAATACTATTCATATTCATAATAATGATATAATAAACAAACAAGAAGATTGCAGTTTTTGTTCTCAGATAGCTGTCTTTGTTACCTTAGAAGCATAGGGTAACTAAAGAAGAGACTTGGGGTATAGAATTTTATAGGGATTGTCTGAGCTTTTACAAATGCCTGTTATTTGTTACCTTAGTAAAAGTTGTTTATTGATGAGAACTTGTAAAGTGTTAGCCAAAATATTAATATATTAAGCGTGGTTCAGCCCACAAATTTTCCCCATATCCTTTTGGCAGAAAACAAAACAATTTGGGAGTTGATTGTCATATAATTTATTTTACACTGAACCGTGCCTCTCTATTTAGTAAGACATTGCCAGGTTGCAGCCAGAGCCTTCAGCCAACCATCCCAGCTGCAAGCTTCCAGCAAAGCAGAATTATTGCAAGCAAGCTTTCTCATCATTCTGCATTTGTCCTGCCTCTTCCTCTTTCTCACGATTCATGCTACCCATCACGGAACCTGCTTCTCAGGCAAAATGAGTCTTTCTGAGTATTTCCTAAACAAGTACTTATCATTACAAAGCAGGGCTGAGACCATGTCATAGCCTGGTGCAGTAACTTCCCACTAGTTGTTCCAAAACACAAGACTAATTCCTTATCTGGAAACTATTCTTTGCAGTTTGCTTACCCAAATTTTCACCCTATATCAACTGTTACCTTTCTAACAGTATAAATGAATAGGATTGCTTACTATTTCCCAAACAAGCTATGCATTTTTGGAGCACAGTGCCTTCCCTCCGTTTTCTCATTCTGGAGTTCCTTCTGCACTGTTCTCTTTCCCCATTAGTCATATCTTCAAATATAGGAAACATCTAGACTTAAGCTCTTTCAAAAAATTTGTCAAAATTTAATCTTTTTAAAAAACCATTTACTTTGATTACATGTATGAAGACATGTCTTACTGCAAAATATTAATTAATATTACATAAAATATTTTAAAGTAAATGTATGCATTAGTATATAAATAAAAAGCATTATCAATATATGGAAGAGGGTTAAGATTTATATGCATTTTTGATAAAATTTATTTTTTCAACTCTATTAATTTAGCTAAAACTTTTTTTTTTTTTGGTTTTTTAAGACGGGGTTTCTCTGCGGTTTTGGAGTCTGTCCTGGAACTAGCTCTTGTATACCAGGCTGGTCTCGAACTCACAGAGATCCGCCTGCCTCTGCCTCCCAATTGCTGGGATTAAAGGCGTGCGCCACCACCTCCCGGCTTAGCTAAAAACTTTTGAATCAAATTCATGTATACAAAGACAGTATAGTGAATTAAGCACTGTAAGCTACCTTTTGTGTGGATAGTAGCTATTAAGTCATAGTTATGTGCTGGGTGGTAGTCACACACACCTTTATTCCCAGCACTTGGGCAGCAGAGGCAGGTGGATCTCTTTGAGTTTAGGGCCAGCCTGGTCTACAAGAGCTAGTTCCAGGACAGACTCCAAAGCAAGACAGAAACCCTGTTTAGAAAAACAAAGAAACAAAAAAAGGCATAGCTATGCATGCTACAATAGCAATAACCACTGAGGTCAGGTACTTAGTAAGAGGTTAGGGGGTAGGAGTGAATCTCTTAAGAAAGTAGAAATAGAATATATTGTTACAGAGAGAAAGGCTGAAACTAAACCAGGATTAAATAGGGAGGGGTGGAAGAAAATGATAAAGGAGCAATAATGGGTAGGGACAACTAACACTAAAGGCCACTTGTAGGAACCTCTTGTGGAAGCTTTCTAAAATGTATGCATATATGAAAGAAATCTAAGTGGAATCACCAAATAATAGAGAGACAGTGTCCCAATTAGTTGTCTTACACCACCAAGTAAAATTCCCAGTGTCAAGAATGGGTAATATCTTGTTAAGTCATTGGACAAAGGGGACCATGAAAACTCCAAACATCACAGGTTATTACCAAAGTTATTTATTGTGTGCTCACCACAAACTAATAGGTAAGGCCCAATTGTTGAAGACAACACACATTATTATAGTGATGTATTTGCTACAATCTAGGATTCTCCACAGCTTATTATCCTAACCCTAACCCTAATTCTTTCTAACCCTTGCCCTAACCATGGATATTTTACTGTATCTACAATTTTTTTAAAATATTTCTTTCATTAGCAAAATGGATGTAAAATTTCTCTCAGGTCTTCTTATAGTTTGACACTGTTTTTTTTTTTTTCAGTAAAAAATATCTCATTGTCTGGAAGTGCCACAGGTTATTCATTTACCTGCCGAGAGATGTTTTCATTGCTTCACAACTGAGAAAATAACAAAGCCACTTTAAATCTCTGTTTGCAGTATTTGTATGAGCATGCTTTCAAATCCTTTGGGTAAATATTGGGGATCAAGATTGCTGAGTTAAAGAAAAGTTTGCTTAATTTTATAAGACAAACAACGAAACTGCCTTCCAAATGGAAGTGCCATTTTGAATTCCCACAGGCAATAATTGAGAATTCTTATTGCTCCATACCCTGTCCAGTGTTTGGTGTGGTCTGTTTTAGATTTTAGATATTGCAAAAGTCATGAGAGGGATGTGGTATTCCATTGTTTTCTTTTCCTTTCTTTGGTGACATGTGATGCTGAACATCTCTTCATATACGTTGCCATCCGCATATCTTCCTTAGTGAGATGTGTGCTCAGGACTCACAAGTTTCTTACCTTTTTGAATGGGTTCTTCTTTATCTTACTGTTGTTTTAAGACTTCTATTTAAAAATATACTTTATGTGTTGATTCTTGTCAAACTTTTCCCTAGTCTGCAGTATATATCTTCACATTCTCATGACACTTTGTTTTTTGCAACACAAAATTATAAAGTTGAGTGGGTTTTCACTTTCAATTATTTCTTTCATACACTTAAAGGATCATATTTTTAAATTATTGCATTTTAAAATATCAGCATGGAAATGGTCATCTAGGTTTCCCCTATGTCATAGTCTAGGAGGACTTTAGTGTTTTCTATCACATCATGGTTTACTTGATTTTATAAAAGGTATAATATTTGTGTCTCCCTTCTTTTGGTGTGAGAATGTCACCCCAAACCACTTGTTGAAATGTGATGCTGTGTTTATTACCTTTCTTTCTGCCACAGATCAGCTCACTAGTTTCAAATAGGTGTACCTAAAAGGTGTTGAGTGTCCCATTGGCCTTTTGTTCCTCTTTTCTCTGTGTCACAGGATCATGATGATTGTCTTTCTAATGTGTCTCCAGATGAGGCAATGTCTGCTCTTGAGCTTTTATCTTCAATATTGTTTGCTATGAAGAGTCCTTCTTCTCAACATAAACATTAGAATCAGTTTTCTTTTTTAATTCTCAAAAGGATTCCGTGGCATTTAACTTAGATTATATTGGTTTTGTAAAGTAGTTTGAACTTTGAGCAGTCTTTCCATGTATGAACATAAGATGTCTCTCTCTTCACTATTCTTTTCATATCTTCTAAGTTTTAAAAACAGTTTTCTAGATATAAATTTTCTTTTCAAGATATAGGCCATAATATCTCATTTTAGGGATGTTACAATAAAATGATAAATATGTTTATGTCATATTTGACTGTTTTTTGCTAGTATAGTCATTCATCACATAGGGTGTTGGTGTTAGGATAGTTTCAGATGCAAAAAGTGATTAAAACCCTGAGAGTTCCTATTATAAATAAACTAGCGAGGCACCCTGAGAGTAAATACTCAAGTTTTAATCAAAACCTGATGATTACAGGTAAGGCCAACATCTTAACTGTCTCAAGGCAGATGTAGATCCAGAAGGCTCTCCTAAATTCTAACCTTCAGAAATCACAAAACTTTTATTATTTATGCTACCTATACTAAAATTTATTATGAAGTGATAGATCATGAACCAGCTGCTTCCTGTTGCTTGTCCCCATACATAAAAATTGGAAGAGGCCATTTTCAAGAATGAAGTGTTCTCTGGTCTAATCTGCTTATGTCTACAACTGAAGATTCAGTCTTTAGAACAAATCCAATATTTATGAGCAAAATAAATTATTTCTCTGTAATAAATTATGTCACTCAAACATACCAAATTCTAGTCCCTGGAAATTTATGGTAAAGGAGTCCTTGAAAATGTGATTAAATCAAAGATTTGACAAGGAGAAATTATACTGGACAAATCAGAGGAACTCAGCTATGTTCTTATAATACATGTCCTTATAATACAGAAACCTGAGACACCAGAGACAGACACAAATATAAAATAGGAATTCTAGGGATGCTGGATAGTAGATAGAAGAACCAGAGTATGGATCCTCCCTTCGAACCTTCAGCCAATACTTTGATTTTAAATTTCTTATTTCTAGGAATGTGACAGCACTTCTTTCTTTCTTTCTTTCTTTCTTTCTTTCTTTCTTTCTTTCTTTCTTTCTTTCTAACCACATGCTTCTGGTAATTTGCTAGAGCAGCCACGGGAAGTGGGCCCATTCCCCCATGAAGTGGAAGGCACTTCTAAGTATTAGTTGAAAAATGATCTAACCAACTTAGCCTCCACATAGAAAGTCAGAACTATTATGTATTGATTCTTCCAAAAATGAAGAACAAACACAATACATAAGCTAAGTAAACTGTAAGAATTTAAGTAAAATGATTAGGGCCAATGAGATGGCTTAGTGTGTAAAGTTACTTCTGTGTAGGCCTACAGACATGAGTTTAGTCTCTGGTCTCATGGCTGACAGGAAAGAACTCCCAAGAGTGCTCCTTTATCTTCCAGACGTATGCTGTTTTAAGCACACAGATGTACTCTCTTACATGCAAACACTGAACAAACAGATTACCCATAAAAGCAGTAGAAAAATGCTAAAGTTGTTCTTCTTAACATTCTTTAAGAAACTAACATAAAACGAGCCCAGATTAATACAATATTAGAGAAGCAAAAATTGGAAAAATGTTGAGCTCCTTAGATTTTCAGGGGAAAATAAAGACTAAAATATAAATTGGAAATTAGAGCCTCATTAAATAATCATATGTAATATTTTGTAGAAAAGCATACATAAAGCAAAGTAATCAAAGAATAAATATACTCAAAATTATATAGAGGGTATAGTCTATGATCAGTGTTTGTAAATAAAGGTATACCAGGCCTGACCATGCTGTTGTTTGGAAGGTTGATAACAGTGACAATTTGGACAAGAAAAGTCAGTTAAATGTTTAAGTGGGGTTTAATAGGCCATTGTAGTAAAAAACATGGAAGACAGTAGAACTGAGGACAATTTGAACTATGTGGGCATTGCTCAAGGAATTTCAGAGAACACCAGTTGCACTAAAGACCCTTCTTGTGATATTTTGGCAAAGAGTGTAGATGCTTTCTGCCCTTGTCAAAAAAATTCACCTGAGGCTAAACTGAAGAATTTTGAATTAATAGCACTGGCAGAGGAGATTTCAAGATGGCGTAGCACCGACAGTGCCAAGTGATCACTCAGGCATATCTACAACGATGAGAAGAAAACACTGCAAAGAGAAATACAAAATGCACAGTTTGAGGAGGAAAAAGGAACCAAGAAATTTAGTATTGGGGCTCAAGCAGATGAGAAGCTTAAAGGCCTGATGCCGAACAGAATAAAGAGAGTGGTAACCTCCAGGCAAGGCCCCTCCCAGCTAATCCTGCAAAGGCATGAAAGGAAAAGTCTGAAGAATTTCCTTGGCTGAACAATAAGGGAAGGTTTATGCAAATGTAATTCAAGGAGGAGCCAGGTTCCAATGCCAGCAAGTAGGAGAACTTCTGGCTTTACAGTCAGATTCCAACCCCAGCAAACAGTAGTTCTTCTGGCTTTAGAGTCAAGAAAAATACAGGAAAGGGGTTATGGAATCTGCCTCCGTGGTTTAGAAAAGCCGTTCAGGTGAGGCATGTGGCAAGGGCGTCCTTGCACAGAGGCCTAGGGAAGTCATTGCATAAAGCCGTGAAGTTGAAGCTTGGGTTGTGATGGAGATGCTAAAATGCTGGAGAAGCTATGGCCTCGGGTACTTGCCCTGAGGAGAAGCAACACAGGCTGTGGAACCAGCCCAGGAAAGATAAGGGTGTTTTCAGTCAGCAAAGCTGGAAGGTGTGGGAGATAGGAAGAGCTATCTATTCAGCCCTTTGACATTGGGCAGAGAGATACAGAATTTGGAGTTTGCCTCGTGGGTTTCAGACCTTTGGTCCAGTGGTTCATTAATATGTTCCTGTTTCTCCCTTGTGCTCTGGTAATGTATATTTTGTGCTGCTGTGTGTTGGAAGTATGTGATCAGTATTTTGATTTTTGCCTTTACAGGGTTTTACAATTAAGAATTTGCCTTAAGTCTTAAAGAGACTCAGGACTTTGAATGTTAAAAGTCCTGAGGCTCATAGATGATGGAGACTTTTGAAGTTGGACTGGATGCACTTAACATTATGTGGTGGCTCCAAGCCTATGGGAACTGGGGAGTGGAATATGGTGGTTTAAATGAGACCTGCCCATAGGCTCATATATTTGAATATTTAGTTCCCAGTTGGTGGAATAATTTGGGAAAAATTAGAAGCTGTGGCTTTGTTGGAGAGGTGAGGGAGGGCTTTGAGGTTTCAAGTACCTCGCCAGGCCTAGTCTCTGCCTGCTGCCTGTGGATGAGTATGTGAGGCTTCCAGTCACTACTCCAGTGCCCTGTCTGTCTGCTTCCTGTCATGACAATCATAGACTAAATCTCTCAAACTGTACCAAGCCCCTCACTTAAATACTGTCTTTTAAATGAGCTGTGTTGATCCTGGTGTCTCTTCACAACAACAAAGAGTAATTAAGACAAGAGGGTTAAACAAGTAATAAAAATAAAACTGAAAGGTACAACCTAATGAAATCAAAGACCTTTTCTAGGAACAAATTCAAACGATAGCTCACAATGTTTTGGCACTTCTGTTACGGGTTTTCCAAATTTAAAATAAACTTGGAATAATGTTGAAATGAACCAAAATGCCTATAAGAATCTGTTGTGTTGGTACTTGCTAAATCACGAGAAAAGAACTGTTTTCTTTTGCTATGGATTCATACGCAAAACTGCTCTTTGTTGTTTATTTTAAAACGCGGTGGGAAAGAGAAAGATGCCACGTGTCAGAGCTCACGTGGAGGGATTTTTTTAATGGGGGAAAGTGAATGGGAAAAGGGAAGAGGGGAGACTGACCTCTGTGGATACGAGATCAGAAGGGAAGAGGCGGGGGGGGGGGGGGGGGGGGGGTTGGACAGAAAGAGAGAAGAGAGTTGGGCAAGGTCCCCCCCCCCATTTTTTATTTATTTATTTTTTTGGTTTTTCCAGACAGGATTAAGGTCTACCTTTTAAAAGGGAACATAATGAGCCAGGCAGTGGTGGCCCGCCTTTAAACCCAGAACTTGGGAGGCAGAGGCAGGTGGGTCTCTGTGAGTTCGAGGCCTGGTCTATAAGAGCTAGTTCCAGGACAGCAAAGGAGACAAAAGAAAAAGAAAAAAAAGAAACCAAAAAAATCAAAACAAAACAACAACAAAAGAAACATAACGAATGTACACAGGAGGTACTCTTAGTGGCTACAGCTGAGGATGTGTCCTGCAGGACCCCAAGGGCAGGCCAGTACAGATGCCTGAATACTAAAACTCTTGATGGCCTTGAATAACAACAGCTTTAGAAGGCAGCTCTGACATCTTATATGCCCTTGTTAAAAGTATAGTGCCATAGTTCTTGGTCAAACTTGTGGCAAGCAAGTCAGTCAGTACAGCATCCTCTTTTGCAGGCATACAAAGCTGAATTGTATTAGTTTTCCAGAGCATTGTTCCAACCAAAAAGGATTCTAAAATATTGTTATGAAATTTGCTAGAATGCTTCAAGAATTTAACTGGGTGACGTATTTCATATGAGATTTTCTATGTGTAACCAAAGAAAACTGTATATACAAATTGATGCTATTCTTGTGATTGAATAAAAGGTGATAGAAAAATGACTTAATAGACAAATAATTTCTTACTATGTTTATCTATTATTCGAGGATAGTTTTAGGAATTACATGTCTTGCAACTGTCATATTTAGAGCATGAACTACATACTGCATGGCTGGCACAGACACATCTCCAAAGCATGCTTTTCCAAAGGTGAGACGTTTCCATGCTCGAAGAAGGAGTGACCCTTGCACCAAATACCACAGGAAACAAGGTCACTATTCCCTAATGAGCTTCAATTCAGGGTGTGCAGAAAACTTTGAACAAGGGCCATCACTAAGTGCGGAATCTTTAAACAATTATGTGTTCAGGCACAACTGTTTATGGGTAAAAGACTAAAACGTATTTTGAAGCCAGCAAAGCTTTCATCCTTTGTGCGAGCAATAAGAACAACCTACACTTTCCTGAGTGGCAGACGAACATCACAAGCCCTTTACTAATCTTGCCCTTGCTCGGTTTACTGTTTCCACAATATCAACCCTACTAAAGCCGTCTGGAGTCTTGGAAATACAAGAGCCTGGTATTGCTAGTTTGTTGGACAGAGCTAGTTCAACTTGTTCTTAAAAGTTTCTGAATCTTATTTGAGGTGATCCTGTACATGTTTCCTTATTTTTCATGTAAAGAACACTATTCTTGATGCCTTGTTAGTAGAATCAGGCAAATTTACCTTCCATAAAGTGCTCATATTAATACCAGATATTAAAATGTCATTTTGCAACTATGCTAGGGACATCCTCAGTGTTAACTATATTGTTTTATATTATTTATTACAGGACAAAATGACAGGAAATGGTAACAATTGCCCAAATAAAGAACCAAACTTTTTTAAAAAACATCCATGTGATGATGCAAAGGTAATGATAATTTGGAATTTATCATATGAGCTTGATTTTGTACAGACTTGTTAGATAATGAAATAAATGCCACAATCTTTTTATCTTAATGACAGGATTATTATTCATCTATTATATTATACTTTGGTCTATTGTATTTTAATTTTACCAATATCCTCTCTATGATAGATTAAAAAGTAGATAATTTGTTCTTCTACTTTCCTGTTTTTTACATTGAAAATACTAAAAACTGAATATTAAGGCACAAACGTCTCCTCCACCAAAAAATGTATGGTCTTGTTAAAGTGATTGCAATGCACACACTCACACACACACACACACACACAAACACACACACACCAAGTCACTAGTTTTAGACAACTTGAAATTTTTTTTTAGTATTTGCTGAAGTTTATGCACAAATCAACTCTAGTTGGTCAATTATAATGGAAAAAAACTTTTAAGTTTGTAATTTTCCCCAAAGAAAAAGAGATGCTCTTTAATATTCTTCCTACAAAACATAGCTATTAACACCACAGTATCACAAAAACATCAATTCTTTTCATTTATTAACTAATTTATCAGAAAAGCCTATGGTTTAGGTTACACGGCTTTTCTTTTTTTTCTTTTTTTTATATTACTATCAGCTATTCTTCCAGAACTCTAATTTTCAAAAATGGTAGCAAGACAACCCGTACATACCTTTCCTAGCTCGTGTCTCCGGCAGCCTTCTTCTTTGGTTATCCTGTTAAAAGTATATAGTCTTGCAATGTGCTCACCCACAAACAATAAAGCCACATGTACGTAGTGGAGAAACGACTATTTAAAAGCCAGATAATCATTAAACCAAAGTGTAGGCACTTCATGTTCTGATTCCTCAGAGCCAAGCAGTTTCATTCCTGTTACTTGTCAGTCACGTGATTAACCAGAATAGAAAGCTGGGGTGGAGGTGGGGCTTTACTAAGGGATAGGGCTCTAGCTTTATGTTAATTGACAAACTAAAAATTCTTACCCAGCCCTTTTGATTTCTTTTCCAATAGGAAGCTGCTTTTCTAAATCGTGCTGCTCGCAAGTTAAATCAATTTCTTAAAATGAATATCAGTGAAGAATTCAATATCCACTTACTAACAGTTTCCCAAGGCACACAGACACTAGTGAACTGCACAAGCAAGGTAAGCGTGGGTTGTTTACTGTGAACCAAATATCCATCATCTCTGTTAGGATGATGTCATTTCCTTTCAAAGGGAAGCTCTCTTGCCCTGGCTACAAAGTCAGAAAGTCCATTTGAATCTGCTTGAAAATCCTAACCAGTCTGGGACATTGAACAATGAGCATGCTGGCTTGTGGGTGATGGATTCTTTCTTATTATTGTTGTTTTGATCAACACACACAGAGCATAGGCAGTAGGTGAGTTTGCATACACTGGGCATTAGAAAGTCCTAGGCATTCCAACTTGAATTATAAAATTCAAAGTACACAAATATGTGAGACAGGAGCAAGATGCAAAGAGCCTGGGACTAAGAATTTGAAAAGTTTAGAATATTTTAATCTGCAGAATCTCAGAGATAAAAGCATGTTTTTTTTCCCCCACCAACTTTTCCCATGTTATGTATTGTACACACCATTCATGGTGAATGGTGGGGAAATCTCCTCACACACAAAATACAGCCAGTGCTTAATATTCCTTACAGAAAGTGATGGAGTTTCTGTATATAACCTACACATATCCTCCTATATGTTCTAAATTGCATGTGGACTTCTTAACATGCCGACAGGAAAGTAAATAATAAATATTTAGTTGTTATGATGTGCAGTTTGAAGAACAATCACAAGAAAGAGTGTACACATGTTCAGTGCCGTCCCCTCATAGTCTTCAAGCATACTTCAAATGCAGTGTTTTCAAGGATGGAAAACCTATGGCTGTGTACTATACCAACACTAATACCATGAAGTACCAACTTAATTTCTCCTATCCAAGTATAGCAAATTAGTTAAGTGTACTTCCACGGTACTTTAAGAATGTTCTGTTGTCCCCACTGAAAAAAAGTTTCCCCCTATCTATCTTCAAAATCTGTTATCGACTCTTTGAAGTTATTTAAAAGCTACATGCTGGTATTACTTAAGCATATGATTAGTAGAGATATGAATTTGTGACTAAATTAAAGAGAGATGAGTTCAAGATGTAGCCATTACTACTGCGTCACCACTGGCTCTTCCCTCTTTGTGACTTAGTATCCTCATTTCTGGGCAGAGGTGAAATCATCAAGGTCGTAGGGTTATCAAGTAAAGAGAATAAAGTAAAATATGTGGAGTGCTGAGAGTAATATCTGTCCTAGAAAATATTCAATAACTGGTTCTTCACTAAGTGAGGAATCATTCATTATACCATGCCACATGGCTCAGAGGAAGTATGGCCACCACCCTCCAGAATCTGCTGTATGCAGGCACCTCTTCTCTACACTGTACCAATAGCATTTAAAAGTTCTTAATGAGGTGAGAAAACCAACTTATGAGGCAGATAGCAGTCCTACTTTAGTAAGCACTACGTTTTGTAGCAGACAATAAGGTACCAGTTGAATCAGACAAATTATTATTAATCTAATTATTTTTGGTGTTGAATACTTTCACTAAACTATATCTTTTATGAATGTTTCAACTCTTGTGTACACTGACGCAGGGTGAAAGCGACAAATGAAATGCTGAGCACAAGTAGACTGGCCTTTCCTGTTCGTCAGAAATCATAATCATCATAGGTCATAGTTTTAAGATGGCATGCAAGAGTTGCCATCCTAATATACGCAATGTTAGGAATACTCTAATATGATGAAAAATGAAAAGCAAATATTTTGAGATGCATTTTATTAAAATAGTAAATTAAATTTTATGGATTTATTTCTTTAGGAAGAAAAGAATCCAAAGGACCAGAAAAAGAATGACCCATGTTTCCTGAAGAGACTGCTGAGAGAGATAAAGACCTGCTGGAATAAAATCTTGAAAGGCAGCATATAAACGTAGGACATGTAGATGAAGTTGCAACCTCAAGTTTCTACAATGGAAGAGTTGGAATCCTCCTGGAAGTTGCTGGATGTCTCCTGGCCTAATGATCAGAGCACCTGGGAAATGCACAGTAAGGTACCAGAAGACAGACACAAACAATACAGTCAGAATATACATATGGAGAGAGATCAGCTGGACTGATGTTGTAAAGCAATCGTGCCATCGCCAATACTTTTTTAAAGTTTCCCAAATATTTTAGAAGATAATGTATCTACAAAAATAAAGCCTACAAGGATTCAAAGTCACCACTGTTTTCTCATCAAAATGATGTGATGGCCCACCATGCATTATGACCCATCTGAAGAGTGAAACTGTTGCCTTGTAAGTTGGAAAATGCTTTAGGGCTTACAGTGATGAAAACTGCTCATGGAAACAAGACAGTCACAGCATAAAACAGCAGCGGCAAAAAAAAAAAGCTTAAGACACTTAAGACAGATATCAAAAATTGTAGTTAAACATGAACGTATAACACATGCCTTCAGTAAAGAACATAGCACATCTTTTTAAATAAAAGTACTTTTAAAGATGGAAATGCACTTATTCCAAAGATACTGAACCTTAGTATCCAGTCACTTTTGTCATTGATGTATACTAAAGCTTGGATACTGAACCTTAGTATTCAGTCACTTCTGTCATTGATGTATACTAAAGCTTGTATACTGAACCTTAGTATCCAGTCACTTTTGTCATTGATGTATACTAAAGCTTGGATACTGAACCTTAGTATTCAGTCACTTCTGTCATTGATGTATACTAAAGCTTGGATACTCAATTTTCAACTTGGGAAGTATATTTTCAAGATAATAATATATGTTAGATGTTTAATTAATGTATATATTTAATTTTGACATCTCTATATAAAATATTTTCGTACAATACTACCAATTGCCTACTTTGAATAGTTTCTCCTTTTAAAATAAGTAACTCATGTTAACACTGTCAGGCTCACTTAATCCCAAAGGTTTATTCGCTGCCGAATTGCCACTTGATGCTACTTTCATTTAACACTTATCTTTTAACACACCAGTACCAAGAATACCCTGAAACTAAGACCCTACAATTATGTTAACAGAAGAAATACCAATTTCTTGTTTTGTAATAGTGTCTCATTTGTATCTCAGGCTGGCTTTGAATTTATGATACTCCTGCCTCAGTTTCCAAAGTGCTGGGATTGCAGACATGAGCCAATATGCTCAGTTAGGAACACTACTTTTGTTACGTAAATTTCTGTCTTTTACAGGACATCCGTGTATATCCTATGTATATACCTGTTTCCATCTTTCGATGGCCTGCAGTCTCTCTTCCGCTGTAAGGGTGAGGAGCACCACACTGCAGAGGTCTTATCTCTAAAAGAGACTGAGGTCTGCTTGTGCTGAACTCAATTTGTTTTGCTCTGTCCAGCAACTGCAGCATGTAACCATGTGCTGGATGTTTGTATGTGATTTACACATGTTCCACTGATGTTCCATGTGGTGGCCATGCCTTCTTGCTCTTCCTCTTCCCCCAACCCACATGGAGTTCATCCTCCATGGTACAGATAGCTGGCATTAACAGTTTTGAGAGAACTGATTGTTTAAAGTTTGTTTCATAATCACTGTTTGCCCAAAAAACAGTTCTTACAGTTGTCAGAACAAATGATACTTTAAGAAATTTAATTTCTTTATTGGACTTGGCTAAGTGGGTTGTTTCCATGATAAAATATGATCTACTAAGTGGTTGTCCCCTACCTTGAAGAAGTGGTAGAATGGGCAAGCCATTAGCTAGGGAACTGAGGACATTTGCATCTAAAGGTAAATTCTAAACCTGCAAGATGTCTGTAATGTTCCCTATCAGTACCAAAAATATTCTGATTATGGCAAAATAAAGACAATGTTTTAAATGCTTATGAAAAGTTCTTCAAATTTCTTCCTTGGTTTTTACTATTTATTCATAAAAGACTTGAACTGTGGGCAAAACTTTTGCCCCAACAGTTCATTCAATGTGTGTGCTAAGTGTTTTAGAAGGAATCCACACTTTTATGTCCTGTTTCCCTCAGTGTTTCCCAGCTACTAGCGAAGTAGAGAGTGACAAAGGAGTCTGGTCACTGAGCATTGTGAGTATGTTTTTATTCTAAGTCTACAATTATAGGATTGTCTCTATGAATGTTTTAATCAAATATGAATGTAAATGTTTTAAATGAGCATTTTCTGCTACAGGGGGGAAAAGGCAAAATAACATCAATGAAAATTTTATTTTAAATAAATAAAGTAAATAAAACAAATAAGAGTCTATGTGCTGGATAAACTTTTTCTGTGATAAACTGGAGGTTCACAATTTATAAAAATGTATTTAAATACTCTCTTTGATACAACTTTAAACTTTTACATTAATTCACCATTTTCAAAGAGCTATTTGATTATCGAATGCCATTTTTTAAATAAAAGCCAGTAGTACAATGTAAGGTCAACACGACTGATAAAAGATCAAAATAATAGCACTATTTTATAAAATTTTACAAGTAAATACTTTAAAAAGTCTTCAAGGAATATACAAATGACATATTCCTTAGAATTAAGGCAATTGCTTTCTTTTTTAAATGATTTTTTTTTTGCTCAAATGTGAGTACAGGTGTGTATGCACATGATGTGTATGTCAGAGGCCAACTTTAAGGGATGAATCCTGTCCTACTTTGTTTCTGAGGGAGGCTCTCTCTTGTCTGTGTACTTACTCCCAGGATAGCTGGTCGGTGAGATTTTTAACTGTTCCTGTTTCTGCCTCCCATCTCTCCATAAGAGACCAGCAGTTTACAGATGTGTACATCTGGGTTTTCAGGTGGGCTCCTCAGGTCATGCTTATGTGCCAAGTACAATCACTGGACAAGCCATCTCTCTGGCACGGGATAATTATTTTTTAAGAGGACACAAAAGATTGTACAATACCACAGTCAGAATACCACATGCTGTTTTAATGTGTATATACATTGTGCAATGTTCAAATCAAGGGAGGCATGCCTAGTTCCTCAAATAATTATTCCTATTTTTTTTTTTTTTTTTGGTGAAAAACATTCAAAATTTCTGCTGGTTTTTTTTTTTTTTTTTTTTTTTTTTTTAATGTAAAGTACTGGCTAGTCACCATGCTGAGTAACAAACACCAAGACTTGTTTGTCCTTCCTAACTCTGCCTTAGTCCTGACTGGTGACTGACCTTTCTTCATCCGATAATCCCTGTAAAGCTGAGTCATGGTAACCCTGAACTGGAAATCTTTCTCCTAGGCCCTGCTTTCGCTTACAGGTAGTTCTGACTCTAAGGATTTCCCGTAAACACGCCTCTCTTTAAATCCAATTGGCTTTATCATGCTTTGTACTAGTGGAGCCTTTATCTGTTTAAGTTCTTACTTAGAAATTTTCTACGCAGACCCTTCTGAAATTGTAAGCAGCACTGACTTCCTTTATCCTTAACTGCTACTGGATCTGTTAGTTCTTAGGACTTTATTTTAAGGAATACACATCATGACTTGACAAAATCAATCTTAGTACTTTATTTTAAAAACAATTATCACATAATTGCTTAAAATGTTTTATAACCTCTGAAAGAATGTATCATCTTTGCTGTCAATTAAGCACCTTACGGGCAAAGATGAGGCTAATAGTTGGGCAGTGGTGTGCAGGCCTTTAATCCCAGCACTCGGGAGGCAGAGGTGGGCACATCTCTGTGAGTTCTAGTCCAGCCTGGTCTACAGAGCTAGTTCCAGGACAGGCTCCAAAGCTACAGAGAAACCCTGTCTCGAAAAAAAACAAAAACAAAAAAAGATGAGGCTAAGAGATAAACAGTTGAAATGCATTCTGCCAATATCTTACTAAAACTCTTTTAAGTAATTATGTAAAACATTCTATAATGAAATGCAATTTGCTAAAGATGGACATGATATAATTCTGTAACAAAAGTAAGATAACATGACTAGAAACAGTTTTCTGCTCGTAAAAATCTCCACAGTATTTTGAGGCCTATTACTTCTGTGACATTTTTCAGCCTGGATTTTCAGGCAATAATAGAACCTATGAAGCTCCTGGTACACAAGACAACAAAACAGGTAGGTGCACTGATCACTGACAACTGCCATCCAGTACCCATATATAAAAACAGCCAGGAATAGTGATGTACATTTGTAGAAGGTTGAGGCAGGAGGATTACTTGAGTCCTGGATTTTGAAGTTATTATGAACAATACGGTAAGATCTAGTTATTTGTAGTTTATGCTATTGTGTAGAGAGCATACTGATTGACCTGCTGTGTGCCAATCTGAGTCCTGCTCCAATAGGAACTTGCACTAATGAATATGAAATAGTTATAAAGTTACCCTGGGCATTGGGAAGCAAAAATATTGCTGAAGGACAGACACCGGAACTAAGAGGATTACAGTATTTCTAACCCACATGTAATCTGTTGCAAACTCTTCTCAAGATAACAGATTGGAGGACTCTCTGTCTCTTCCATGTGAAAGTCCCTTTAAAACTGTCTTACAGAGTTAATGAGACAAGAAAGGAATGCTCATTTGTGGATGTTTAGAACATCGAAGCATAATCAATGACTAAACTTTGCCTCCACAATAAGAGAAAATATTTGAACCAAGAGTAAATAGTGCTTTATTTTAATGATAGTGCTTAGAGGATGAGAGATTAGTGGGCCGAGGGAGGCACTGTGTGGTGAGGAAATGCACCCTCACTTTACATCTGTAAGCTGTACTTGTCTAAAATCGAGCACTACACAGAGTGGCACAGCCAGCTGTCAGCGAAGATGACGATTTCTGCTTCTAATCACCTAGACACCCAAGAACACGCCTCATTCAAATCATGCCATCTTATTCCCAGCTTACCTGACGTCAGTCAGTCTGGCTTTCCATTCTGTTTATTTCGTCTTTAGACAGGCTTAAATAGAACCTTGGCTTCCTGATCCTATTGACTTTCCCTCCCAAGCGCCAGGAATGCAGGAATGTGCCACTGGTGCTCATTTCATGCTGTTAGGAGGAAAGGACCCAAGGCTTTCTGTGGACTAGGTGAGCACTCTATAAACTAAGCTACACTGCTACGACCAACTATCTCTTTTGTGCCAATGTTCATCTCATTCAGGAAGTACCGGTTTTCACAGGCTTCAAGCATATTGAATAATCATCAATAGAAGCAATTAGAAGTTAAGGTAAATAAACAGGTACATAAGGCTTGTATTCAAATATTACTTTCTCAATGAAATCATTAAATGTCCTACCAAAATGCAACTCACCTTCACTTCCCTTTCTGTCTTCTGTCTTAATCACTCCATACCTGGGTTTTTCTCCACAGCAGCTTCAAAACCTATTATAAACTATATATTCATCTGTATTTTCAATCTTCCTCCATTAGAATTTCCAAAGTTCACAATTTACTTCCTTGTTCATTGCACCTAAGGTATTTAAATAGGTCCTATATAATGTACATATATAATCAATTGTATAATGTACCAAGAGTGTTGAGAGGAGGGGGACCCTTTGTTCCCTCCTGCCCAGCTAGCTTACACCCGAAATAATCACACAGAAACTGTATTCATTATCTCTTCTGTTTGGCTAACTCTTATATCTTGATTTAATCCATTTTTATTAATCTGTGTTTCACCACGAGGTCATGGCTTATTGGGAAAGATTCAGCATGTCTGACCTGTCAGCTCCATAGTGGCTCTCCATCTGCCCTGCTTCCCAGCATTCAGTCGTCTACTCCGCCCACCTAAGTGCTGCCCTATAAAAGGTCAAGGCAGTTTCTTTATTCAACCAATGAAAGCAACACATAGACAAAAGAACCTCCTACACCAAAAAGCTTGTTTAGCATCATCCATCTTGGCAACATTTTTATATGTAATACTAATAATCATCTATAAATTATTCCTATGCTATCAATAGAAGTATAGTCAAGGTGCAGTTTTTAAGATTCAATTTGTGATTATCAAACACCAGACTTAAGTTGGAGAAGGTGTCTAAATTCAGTGCATTTTAGAGTTCCTACTAAACAATATGGACTTAAGTACTAGTTTCAGAACCACACACATTGCAGAAGGTAACTGTGAACTAAGACCACATTGGCTGAAGTTTTTACATACAAAAGAGCAGACACCAGTCTAGTTAAAGACAATCATTTATTAAAAGATATTGATAAATTAAAAGAATCTTTAGGAAAACCAGACAGATATGCTTGAAAGTTGTCCGTTCATGAACATAGCAAATTTAGGTATCACAGTATTTTTCATGCTGACTAGGCTAGTTGGATTAGGTGGTCCCATGGAGCCTGTCCTAAAACTAGCTCTTGTAGACCAGGCTGACCTCGAACTCATAGTGATCCACTTGCCTCTGCCTCCCAAGTGCTGAGATTAAAAGCATGTGCCACCACCGCCTGGCTCAAACTTTTTCACTTTTACATATTACTTAGGCAGTGCTTAATTTCTTATATTGCTTCTTGTCCTCTACTGAACACTGGTGAAGTGAGTCTAAGTTTTTATCCATGGTAAAGAGCTCCCTGGTGACGGTATCAGGGACAGTCCGTTATTCTACAGATACGGGGAACTATGGCAGGGCTTACAGAACGCACAGAATATCAGAATGGCAGAAGTGTCATGCTCACTTAAGAGGCATCTTTGTTTTACCTTACAGTACAATGTATCCTAAAATTGCTTTATTATTTTGAAAAACTAATTTAGATGGCATCTTTACTAAGACTTGAGAAATTAGTGTTTAAAATGAAATTTAAATATCCTTTCTTGTGAGGTCTACATGACATTTCCCCAAAGGTAATGTAAATTTGGAGACTACTAAACAAAATAACTTCCTACTTTCTAAAGTACATTTCTTGACCCAAATAATTGGGAGACAAAACATAGTACAAAAACTTTTGAATTATTTCAATGCTGCACAGCACTCCAGTCAAGAGAAGCAAGAGCAACACCTACTACCTGCTGGAGCAAAGTTTAACTCTTTTTCAAGTAATGTAAAAGTCACTGGAAAAAAAGGGTGTACCAAAAATGAAACAAACCGCTTAGAAATCTGAGTCAAATTCAGGAAAATTTCTTCATTCCATTAAAATCTGACTTAGGTTTAATTGCATTTTTTCACAGTAAGTCATTGCAAAAATTAAGTAGCTTAATCAGATCACAAAGATATCACTTATACCTACCGAAGCTTGAATTCAATGGAAGGAGTTTTAGATAAGATATTGTCATACCTGAGTGGCTAATTCTGAAAACTGCAGTTTTCCTCTTATTTCCTCTTTATTTGCTTCATAGAGTATACACATACTACATTCATTTAGAAAGTCCACAATTTAAATGAAATTTAAATAAAATTCACCAAATAGTCTTGTAGTAGAAGCAGGCAAAATATAGAAAAAAAAAGTTTCACACCTTTTATTTGTACTTTTAACAAAATCGGACTATTTTGTGCACAATTTAAAAGAATTTTTCTTAGCAACTGAATATAAATTTGTTACCTTTAGCCATCATGTTCATATAACTAAGGTGAAACGTTAAAGCAATAGTCAGCAAACGATATTCTAGAATGGTATTTTGCTAAAAATCATTGAAAGGCAATAGATATTAATTATTGCTTTAACTTACTCCCATGGTGGTGCTCCAAATAGTAAGCCTAGGTTTTTAAGGTGTCAATATAGGGATCTCTAAAACTAACAGAAACACCAAAAAATAGCTCATAAATCTCTGAAATTTCACCTTTCAAAATCAAAACTGAGAAACCTTGATAACTGGGGCTAGGAAGAGTAAATTATACAAAAGCACCCTCTAGTGGTATCAAGAGCAATTCACATGTAAGAGAGTATTTCAATAAGGAGCATTTCAATATTTAATCAAAATGTTCCTAAGTAAAAATGAGGGTACTACTTCTAATTTTAATGTTTTTTCAGATGGATTTGTCTCAATAAGACAATCCATTTCAAAAATCAGCTGACTTCAGTCCTGAAAATATACTTACCATATAAAATACATGTACGTTCAATCTAAGTAAATACCCAAGCATGATGAAGTCTGCATTTTTTTTTCTATTAGAATTTTACTGTTAGTTTAAAAAAAGCATTCTTCTTTAGCTCAGGAGAAAAACTGAATACAAACGAGATGTATTTAATAGCTGTATTTTCATTAGATGAGGCACTTTTCCTAAAATTTAGAATGTGAACGAAGTATTAATTATAAATATTTTCCCTTAAACTATATAATTACTGCATTCAGTTTTAAAGTTTTGTTGGATATGTTTTTCTACACCTTAAAATCGTCTAAGAAAAATGCTCTCCCTCCCGTCGTGCCCTGCCACCTGCGGCAAGTCAGAGAGCTGGCCCTAGAGCCACAAGAGTGGAAATGTCCCTGCCCCTCGCCAGCTACAGCACAGGACAGCGGCAGCATGTTGTGGGATATTTGTGCACTGTGTGAAGGTGTACTGCTATCTTGGTGTTTTAAAAAG
Source organism: Microtus pennsylvanicus (assembly GCF_037038515.1). Classification (NCBI taxonomy): domain Eukaryota; kingdom Metazoa; phylum Chordata; class Mammalia; order Rodentia; family Cricetidae; genus Microtus; species Microtus pennsylvanicus. Next base: position 33,688,252 of record NC_134583.1, on the reverse strand, counting down.
CTGAACCGTCAATAGCCAGGCGGGAGGTATAGGCAGGACTTGCAAGGATGGAAAGGAAGAGGAGGAATCTGGTTATACAGGAGATGCCAGGAGACACCAGGATGAAACAGGAGGCCCTGGACAGGAGAGAGGTAACACCACACGATCGGACGCAGATTAATATAAATAGGTTAATTTAAGTTATAAGAGCTGGTGAGGAACGTGTCTAAGCTACATGCTGAGCTTTCATAATTAATAAGTCTTCCTGTCATTATGTCTGAGCTGGCAGACCAAAGAAAAGCCCTGCTACACTAGGACACCTTGCCTGGGCAGCAACCAGAGCTGACATGTTGACAGGCTACGTGAGCAGGGCCTGCTGGCCTAAGAGCAGTAGAGCGCCCCTCCCTTGTCCTGTCTGCCTGGAGCAGGAGGGAGAACCCAGAGAGTGGGCCTTGAAACCTGAGGGTGTGACGAGCAGGACTGGCCTGCTCCTCTCTGTCTGCTACAGTCCTTCAGCGAGCAGCAGTGCTGGAAAGCTCACCTGGGTGGTGACAATGAGGGAGAGCTGGCACACCGACCATTCCAGCTACCACTCAGGCCCGACCAGGACAAGGCAGCCCACTCCAACACCCACCTCTTCTAATAACTGCTGGAGCATGTGAAGGTGTAGATCCTAAGCTACAGGACCTCTGGGACACACGACAGCAATGAGACATCCCAGAGGAGTACCACTGAGGCCCCAGGATTGAGGGTGTAGGGGAAGCCAGAGGCCTCAAACCAGACCAATGACTCACTGCAATGAACACAAGTACAGACGCACGGACTAAAGCGTATACTGTGACTCACTCGGCCATACTACAGCTTCCATACTGAGATTTTGTTTTGTGTTTGGTTTTTACTTTCATTTTTTGTTTGTGGGGAAGTTGCAAGGGAAGAGGGTGGAAGCGAGGGGACAGGTAGACGAAGGGGATTGGAATGCATGATGTGAAATCCAGAGAATCAATAAAAAGATAGGGAAAAAAACTTGCAACAAATGTTCTTTAAAGCCATAAAAATGACAAATTAAAAACTATGATATAAAAAACAAAAGGAATTTTCAACATTTTGCTTATAGTCTAGTTTGTTCCTATCATTCTAAAAGATATCAATAAATATAACAACCAATAATTTGTCTGTGTCTTTATTGATTCGAAATGAATATATCACTTATAATTTAAAAAACTGTGAATAAGAGACAACAGCAGTCACAAAGGTCTTGTTCTTTGAAGTGAATAACTTTTAGAATAATCTATAAGCAGTATTCCATTTTAATTTAACCTTACAATTACTTTTCATTCTATCATACTCGCAAATAATTGTGCAAATAAATAAAAATGAATGGTGCACAGGAAGACTGTAGAAACTATTGCACAACACATCAACATGAGAGTAAGAATGGACCACAGGAAGCTGTTAAAAAGTGTACCGTGTTTCAAATGCATATTTCAGCAACATACTGTCTGCAGTGATCTCTGGGCTTTGGAACTGATTTCCAGGTTGCATGCTTTTAACACTTGCTACTGTAGCAGTCAATGACAAACAAATTTGTCTGCTTATTTAAAAATGATTCCTGGGAGGTGATTATTCATCCGGAGGCAGAGCAGGTGGATCTCAGTGAGTTCGAGGCCAGCCTGGCCTAGAATTCCTGGACAGCCAGGACTGTTAGACAGAGAAACCCTGTCTCGAAAAACAAAAACAAAGAAACAAACAAACAAAAAGATTTATCCATCCATTCTTTAAGTAGAATAAAAGAATACATGAATTAAAAACATACCTAAAAGAAATAGTGCTCATTGCTAGATAAAGATGAATTAATGAATTAAAAGTTCTTCATATATTTGCAACCGATTTTACAAAAAGGAATTACTAAGATGAAAATCCAGATTGTCTTAGTCTTCTAAATTCATTACTATTAATTCAAGCTACTTAGTTTTGAATTATCAATATGACCAAAAGGAACAAACAAGAGCGAAAATCTAATAACATGAAGGAATAAGGAGAATGAAATGAGAACTCATTACAAGTTTAAAATCCCTTTAGAAATTAAAATAAAATAGAAAACAAGAAGTAAATAAATTTTAGAAATGAAATTCAAAGCAATGAATTTCTACATCCATCCTTATCAAAAACAACAAACAAGAAAGTAGGAAGCCCATCAATGTAAAATGTTACAGGTCCCTTTGGAGGGCAAAGTTCAGACTGCACAGCCATTCTGCAGGACTCTGGAAACACAATGCCAAAGCGGCCTGCCAGTCAGTACTGCTATCGTCTACACTGAGCTGTGCTTGTGGAAGTCAGCTATTTAAAACATTTCAGTGCATTTTCTCTGTAATATATATGGTATTTCAAAAGTAAGCACTAAAGAACATGTGAACAGGAAAAACTAGGTTTTCTTTCAATACTTAGAACTATATGAACCGTGAGGGACTAAAAACTAAAAACAACTTTGCCTGCATGCTCAGAATTAATGAGAACCACAATTATTATTTGTTGGGCAGGGTGCTCTGTTTTAAAATGTATTAATTTCCTACAAACACACATACACAGAAATAAAATTTTCAAACAAAATTTTACAGAAAAACTGTATCTTAAATAATTATATTTAATATAATTATGTGTAATACTGCAAAGACTGTAGTAGTAAACTAAAACTACTTTTCAAAGGATTTATGCCAAAAGAAGGGAAAATAAAATCTCAGAACACAATTGGAAGCGGAGAGAAAATGTGTCCAAATCATATGAAGGTAAATTAATCATTCAGTTCTAAGCAGATAAATTACATTTATAAGGTCAGCCATTTCTGAAAAGGAGATTGCATTATTACATGTTCACAGAAGGAGGAGTATATGTTTAATAATTTAATTGGGTTATGTAACCAATAATCCATGAACTTACCAGCAACATGGACCTCAGATTTTCCTTTCCATCATTTTTCTTTTAAGGAATTGAACACTAGTTGCTGAAGAGTCCAGCTGGGCAAATGACCTCCCAACATTCTCTTTAGTAACAGAATCTCCAGTATCCCATCCCCTGTGATGCTACTGGAGATGGGCACCAACAACGGCATCTATTCTGGCTTCTTGTTCTCCGAAAGCATGCAAGGCTCATCATGGGAGTGGAGTTGCCTGTGCAAGTATACTAATGATTTAAACACCTGGAGAGCAATACCGAAGACACTGGTCTCTTATCAGCTTACTTTCTGACATGTACTTAAGTGTTTCTTTGAATGGCACAGGCTGGAGAAATCAGATTTATTATATACAGAATATATATACATACATATATAATTATAAATACATACAGACACATTATACAGCCAAAGAGAAGGGGAAAGGGCACTGTAAATAGCTTTAGCGCAATGTAACTCTAAGTGCCCTGGGTGTCAAAGCAGCAATAATCATCCAATTCTTAGCCTGGCCACTTAGCTTCTGAGATTCTGTTCACAGAATCATTCTTCGAATGCCACATTCACAGCAGAACTTTGCACACTCAACAGGGTATTTTGTCCCACACTCATGGCAGAATTTTGGTAAATGTCCAGATGAATTTCCCTCAACGCCTTTAATGTTTCCACCATTAACTGAAGATGTACAGTCTCCATCTGGCCTACAGAAGTAGAGAAAAGTGCAGGAATCAATTTCACTCACATTACTAGTTATTAACATGACCCAGTGAAGAATAGCGAATAATTAACACACAGGAACTAAAATCTTAATGTGAATATTACTCTAGCTAAAATTACAAAAAAAAAAAAATCTCTAAGTCATGCTAACATCCCTGTAATTCCAGATGTGGAACGGTGAAGGCAGAAGGATACAAACTGTTCTGGACTTAAAACTCCGAGATGAAAATGAAGCAAGTATCAGCATCTCGTGGGTTTTAATACTCCGTAATCTCACCTGAATGTAGTTCCAGAAGGAATAGTTCATACAATCATTGAAGTTCTCTGAACGGGACACACACACACACACACACACACACACACACACACACACAGAAATTAAGGGAGAGTACCAAAGGAAAAATAAACCAGCTTTCTGCCAGTGAACTATATTAAGAATTAATTCAAGCTGTAAAAAAAAAATCATGTAAACATTCAACACGAACACCCATTAGTAAATATCTCATAGAAGCCAGGTGTTGGGGGTGCACTCCTTTAATCCCAGCACTCGGGAGGCAGAGGCAGGCAGATCTTTGTGAGTTCGAGACCAGCCTGGTCTACAAGAGCTAGTTCCAGGACAGGCTCCAAAGCTACAGAGAAACCCTGTCTCGAAAAACAAACAACAAAAACAAAACAAAACAAAAAATCATCTCAATATAATATTAAACTTTCAACTTCACTAGGCGTTACTAAATTGTGTCCACAATTGCTGACCAAGGTATGCTCCAGCTGGGAACACATAAGGGTCTTCATCCTCACATTCTGTAATAATGTGTTTGTGCCGAGGTTTTCATGTGTTCACCTTTAGTAAGTATAACATGGTTACCTATATAGCTTTAACATATACACATTCCGGTTTGTGAGGCTAAATATCCTTTACATTTCTCTGGCATTGGTATTTCCAGTACCGGTCATATGCTAGTTCCTGTCCTCTACTCCAAGCCCAGAGTTGTTCGTTCTATGGCTTCACCCTTACTATTATATTTGTAGAAAATCCTCACACACCACAGTCAGGCAAGTCCTACTCAGTGTCCATGGGTCTCATGTGGACAAAGACAGTTAATGGGACTCAACACAAAATCACAAGCTTATTAAAATATTGTAAGATTTCATTTTTTGCATTTTTTTGATAACTCAACTGTACTGATCTCAAAAATGAACTTTGTAGATGACAACACAGTGTCACAATGTCAAAGGCCTGACCCATTTGGCTGGATATAGTAGCCTCCTCTTACACATTATGTTGTGTGATTTCAATTTACCTTGGGCTTTTGCACTACTATATATTTTTTTTTCATTTTAGTATGATCAAATGCATCCTTTGCTGTAAAACAGTATTTACTAAATTACTCAAGAAATCCCTTCCCTTATCAGATAATGACTTCCTGTTTTTGTAAAATCTTAATGGCTGGGCTGGAGAGATGGCTCAGTGATTAAAAGCAATGCCTGCTCTTCCAAAGGTCCTGAGTTCAATTCCCCGCAACCACATGGTGGCTCACAACCATTTGTAATGAGGTCTGGTGTCCTCTTCTGGCTTTCAGGCAGAATACTGGATACATAGTAAATAAATAAATAAATACATACATACATAAGTAAATAAATAAATCTTAATCTCTTCACTTTCCATATTTAGGCATTTACTTTACTAGCAATTAACTTACTGATGTGTGTGTGTGTGTGTGTGTGTGTGTGTGAGAGAGAGAGAGAGAGAGAGAGAGAGAGAGAGAGAGAGAAAGAGAGAGAGAAAGAGAGAATGTATGCATACTAAAGCACACATATGTTCAACAAGGCTCTAATCACGGGTCTACATGCTTAGCATCATAACCGATTTTTTTCACCATGTGGGCAAGTTCAATAGCTGCAGAATACTCTGCCCTAGACATCTGCATTGCTTCCTCTAAAGTGGGACAGATTTCCAGTCATTCATGTCACTTACGTCTTTCCCTTTAATTGTTTCACTCTCTCTGTTTATCTGGAAGTTAACATTAAACCGTCTGATCCACTGTAACCTTAAACATCATTCATGATACTGTTTTTTTTTTTGCCTTGTCCTGGTTAATTTTAGGCTTTTGTTTTTCACGCATATTTTCAAAATGATTAATCAAGATTCATGAATTATGTGAAAATGATATTAAAATGTATGTTAAATTAGTCATGGGTACAGAAGCTTTTCAATATAGATTTCTGGTACAAAATTCTATTTTGTAGAAAGATATCTTCTTACATATTCTTCAATATCATTGAAAGTATTAAATTTTCTATGTCAAAAATTTTCATGATCTTCAAACTGATTCCCATGCAATTTACACTCATGTGTTCAAGTGGAATTTTTATGAAAACTATATTTCCTTTTTATTGCAGAAAAGGCTGCAATAACAATATACCAACCCCTATTCAGAAAATATAATAAGCAGTAATTGTTATTTACTTAATAATTGGTATTTTATGTATTTATATATATTTATATGTATATGTATATACTGAAATCTGATATATTAGATTTTCATTTTCATCCCCTATTTCTGGGTGTTTCACCAACAATTTTTAGACTGTGCAATTTGTTATTTTTCTAAGGAAAGAAATATCTCAGAAATCTAGGTCTGTTAAAACCAAAATTGTTATATGAGACATAAAAGTGTTAAAAAGTCGAGGAGAAAGGTTCAGGCTTCTTCTCAGGTATCAATCATTTAGGAAAAACATCTCACATTTCTTACTGTAAAGTTTCTGTTCCTGCTTGTTAGTAATTTTTTTCTTTTGATCGTTTCTCTGTATATGACATATAATATTAAAGTCTGTAGTGCAGATATACACTTTTTTTAAATTTATTAAGTATAAGAGAATGATAATCCTACTTCAACCTTGATCCAAAATACATGGAGATATACATCTGCAAATATATGTATCATAGTAAAGGTACACTTCAGAATTTCAGATCTCCGAGAAACAGAGGCTCATGTCTTTGATATCTGATATGCATCAAAACCCCAGCAGAGACAAACAGCATTTATTCAAGAATCTAGCTGGGAAATGTTGTTCATTTGTTTCACTGTTATTCGCACCTGTTATGCAAAGCATCAGTCTTAAAGTTCTTTCCATAGCAGATGCACAAATGCCCACTTTCTAAACCAAAGACCTCAAAAACCTCACTACACTTCAGCTTCAGGAATCATCCCAAGATCAAAGATTTGAACCTATCCCTGTGTAAAATCAGAATTCTGGAGAACTGGCATGTTACACACTTGAGATAAAGCAGGTAACACACACTTTACAACATACACATCCCAATTTTGAAGTACATCACAGGATATCATGTCCTTGGCCTTCAGTGAATCACACTTTAAACTCATCCCACGTTTACAGTAAGAATATTACTCAAATTATTCATGATGTCACCTAGTCCCTTTCTCATGAAGCACTTAGGAAATGTATTAATACCTTTGGACTAAGTACTCTTTTTCAGAGACCATGTAGTTTTTACTTTATAGACACCATGAGCTTCATTTCTATAGCTATTGGCCCCTCAATATTACAAATTTCAAAACACAGTGTGTAGCTCATAACTGCTCGCACATCCCCTATGGACAAACCTCTTGCTAACTTTCAACTTATCTTTAAATTCTTATTTTTCCATTCTCTATCTTTTCATTCAAAAATGTTAATCTCTCTGTCTCTCTATGTGTGCGTGTGTGCATGCGTGTGTGTGTGTGTGTGTGTGTGTGTGTGTGTGTGTAAAGTCTTTTCAGGATAGGACTAAATATGAAAATATGGGAAATTACAATAGCAATATTTACAAGGTCTATCTACAGTTCATACTGAACTTGATTTAAACATGCAAGAAAAAAAAAACCCAAAAAGGCTAAATAAACCCAGTAAATCTGAACAAGAAGTATTTGAGAATTTACAATGAAAAAGTGTAAGAAAACAGTGTTTCTGCTTCAATTGTTTCTTGTCCATTTGAAAGCTATACTGAGCTCTGCAACAAAGCAAAATCTAGAGCACACACAGCATATTACCTATTTTGTGTATAGAATTTGACGGCATACATTAATCTGCACTCTAATTATGAGATGAACAAGCTAAACGTACCTGCCTACAAAACTGTCAGTATAAGTCTTTCTTTTGTTGGTAAGCACACCTGCCACGGAATTTCTTGCCAGGCTAGGAGGTGTAGTATTTCGAGATTTGATGTTAGCTCTGGAAGAGAGAAAGTGAAGATATGCTGAAAAAGTATTAAAATTAATGCTTCTTGATTTTTTTTCTATCAGTAGAAAAGCAGGCTGCAGAGAAGTACGAAAGAATAAATCCAAGTATATCTTTAAGCTGAGAACAAGTAGTATTAGACAATATTAACGATACGATACACTGGGTAACATTAACTTCATAAAATACAACACAGATAACATACTACTTATGCCCCATAGAAAATTTCACTTTAAAACTATAGTTTAAAAGCCTCATTTATAATTGCTCACAACATGGACACTGTTTACAGACAACTCCTAAGCAAACATTAAACAAGTATTATTGCTAGCCTAGAAATATAGGATATAGTTAAGATAAAAAAAAGTTGCTAGCTACTTTAAATGATAATATTCATTTTTATGAATGTTCTTAGAGTGATTAAAAATAAAGATTTAATTTCACGAACTGCACAGATGGAAACATCTATACAAGATGTTTCCATTTTCAAACTTTTGACATCTGAATTATTATATACTATTAACAGGAGAGGCTATGTGGAGTTTACATAATTTTAGGTTAAAACTCCACTGTTACCAAACAACTTTTTTAATGATAGTAATGATAATGATAACTTGACCTTCCTTATTGGTAAATTTATCATTTAACATTACAGAAAAGTTTTAATATATAAATTCATATAAAAATCCAGCATGTTGAATTTATTACTACTATTGATACTGCCACTGTGTGTTCACTTTTGAAAAAAATTTTTAAGATTTATTTTTATTTTGTGCACATGGTGTTTTGCCTGCATGTATGTCTGTATAAGGATGTCAGACTCTGGAACTGGGGCTATAGACGGTTGTAAACTGCTATGTGGGTACTGGGAATGGAACCCAGGTCCTCTGGAAGAATACTCAGTGCACTTTAACCTGCTAAGCCATCTCTCCAGCCCCACATGTTCCCTTTTAATAGTAAATATTACATACTAAATACATTCTGTTTCGCATAAGTAACTTTATTTAATTCTAATAAATAACTTCATGTTATAAATGGGTTAATAGAGGCAAAGGCCCTTGAATAACTTAACCAAAGGGACTCTAGTAGTATACTGCAAAGTCAATATTCAGAGAGTCAATAAGGAATCAGTCCCATCCTCCTCTCTAAGGACTAAGTTTATTTTGCAAACAAGCAATCTTGTAATATAAATGGGAAAAAAACTTGAAAAATTCTTTAGCAGTTCTTAATTTTTGGCTGATATTCTCCCTACTCTACTTATGTATATGGTAAGATGGAAATTTCACTAATAGATTGAACAACTACTTCCAGAATACATGCATGTATTAACTATTAACTAGTCTCCAAATACTTAGTATACTAAGAATGAAGGTATCATTCCATTCCATGTTGACATTTTGGTTTAGACACTGTACGACATGCCCGGCTTGGAGATGCTGTGTTTAGAGACTGTATAAGCTGAAATGTTACTATGTGGGCAGATTAGTACTTAAATTTGGTGAATAATACTGCAGATCGTATATTCCATACACAGTGCTTCAGTTCAGAGGGCTGTTCTGAGTAGCCACTTCTCCAAGAAGCAAAGAAAGGCTTTGTTGTACTGACGAGATAACCGAACGGTTCCCCTAAGTCTATCTATGAGGCTTATTCTATTCCACTTTCATAAAGTAGAGCTGGAATCGTGCCTTTCTATGCTGATCTCTACATTAAAAAAAATGCCAGTGTCATTCAAATGGGAAGTATAGTTTCTTTTTTGCATATCATTACCCTCACATAATGCATCTAAGATACACAGCTAAAAATACCTTGAATACCATGTGCAAATAGACCAAACTTTAAAAGATTAAATTAAAGGAAAATATAAGATTATCAACTTAAATCGTTATGATATTATACGCCTATTGTTTTTCTAATATCTTCTAAGAGAGGAAATCTGATTCTCAAGAGCCGTCCTGAAATGACTGAAAAGAACTATCTATGCTGATCAATTCTTAACATGTTGCTCACATACTCAAAACATTTTCTTCCTGGGCACAATCTGGTAAGTATTTACCCTAAGTCTATATGTGAACTTAATGTTCTATATATAGTTCAAACATATAAAAGTAGACTAATTATAAAATTACACTTCATTTTTTCCTAGACAATTTCCCCTGATCTCTATATCAACTCAAAGATCAGAACACAATGTCTTCTACAAATGATCACTAACTACTTAAAAGCAACCATGCTATGTTAGGATGTTCTCCTGTAACTGTCTCATTGCATGCCTAGCTGGAATCTATCGCTGTATTCATGGTGTAGTAAGTGGGATCCACTGTTAACTTCATTAATATTTTAAAATTTTAAACAGATATCCATTTGTTAACACTAATTTCTCATTTAAGAATGAGGACTAAAATGAATAGAAATTGAAGCCCAGATGTGTGAATCCTGACATCTCATGCCCTGGCGTTTCCAGAGTGACTGTGACTGTCAGCCTGCATGGCGAGCAGGCCAGAGAGACAGGTGTGTATCCAGCACTGTCATGCCTCCTCATGCGCCATTTGTAAACAACTAAGAGAGGCCTGGGAATCACTTGATTGTTGGCCTAGAATCTTTGTTCCTCTGGCTATAGCTCATCATCTGCTCGACTATGTAACTTGCCCTATATATTTCTTTATAAGGCTACTACTCCTAAAATATTTAACATTCACAGAAATAATTGTTGAAGGTAACTGCTACAACATCTTCTAAAATTAACATTAAGTAGAATAAAAGGCATGATGGTGTTAATTTGAATAGAAAATCAAAAACATTTTATGACTTGTAAAGAAATTTAGCACTAAAATGGCTTAAAATGATTAAGATTACTTTCACACAGGTTAAAAATTACAATAGTCTATAATATAGAGCCTGTAAGAAGTATCTGATAAAGACCAGGCAACTGCATTATACTTACTTGTAAACGGGTAATGACTCATGTCTTTTGAAGGCACTGTCTGACTTTGTATCACTGTCATACAACCTTTGCACACGTCTTCCAGTTCGAAGAGGAGGGCCTAACTTGTCCATCTTACTATTAAAATATATAAAGGTGTACCCATAAGGAGATTGCTACTGGTTGCTTACCTCTAAAGAATTATGTAGACATAGGATTATTTTTCTTCAGATAAAGACACTCTTGTTCACTAGACATCCACACACTTTTCTTAAACAACTAACTGCCAGGACAAAGCACATGTCCTACACTTCGGATTCATAAAGTGCCCATCATTACACCGCTGTGCCTTGACCGTTTAGGCCACCTTGCCAGTTTCCATGTGGTGTTAGTTCCACATTTATCAAGAAAAAAGGAATAAATTAGGAAGCAACAGAATATGTGAAGCTAGAAGTGAACCTTTCTTCTCTATTATTTTACTTTATGATTGCCCTTGTATTTGAAAGATATAATTGTATATGGAATCCTTATATATTTATCTTATCTCACTTTCCAATAAGGAATAAGTTATTTCTGGAATATATGTAGTGAAAAGGCAAAACAAGATCTATATTTTAAAAGACATGGTCAATCTAAATATCACTGGTAAAACGTGCAATCACACCATTGTGAACCTTTTTAAACCTAATGTGTACAATATCTCCATCTAGCGGATGCTAATGCTAACTGCAGGTTTGTACGATACTGCATTGTCTATGTGGTCAAATCGTATACTATCACCACTAAACAACCATTCATGGGAGAGAACAGGAAAATTTGCAAATTAGAAAAATTACCTTAAATTGGTAGTAAGAAACATGCCATATTTAATATTAAAGATATTCTTGAACTAGGTGTAGAAGTGCAAGCCTTTAATTCCAGTACTTCAGAAGCAGAGGCAGGAGGATAACTGTGAGTTCCGGCCCAGGCTAGTCTTCACTGTAAATTCTAAGCCAGTCAAAATAACAGTGAGATTCTGCCTCACATATATTCCTTAAAGAGATACCTGCTCTCTCACTAATGTTTTTAACTCATTTCATGCAGTAAGCCCTAAAGACACATGATATTGTCAGACACTGCTAATCTGAGAGAACAGAGTAGAAAACCAAAGAGCTGATATGTGTTCTTAAAGAGATTAGTATCCAGGAAGGATATATTCATCTTTCTAGAACCTAATGGTCTCTCAGGAGCAACATTAAAGTCATTTGATGGTCTCTGTCTATGCAGCAAAGTTGACGGTAAATGCACGTAGTGGTACATACATTTCAAACAACTTTCAGCAGACGTCTTAAACATAATTTCTGCAAATCTTTAAGATTAAAATTTATCCTTAATTTATAGGATTATGAAATAATCCAATTTGAAGTCCAATGACTTCAAATTCTAATTGGTCATGTTTGTGCTTTGAATTGGTAAATGTTAAGAATTATCAAAGCAATACTGTCACAGACACTGCCTTTAAGAAGGCGTCTGACTTGTGAATAAGGACTGAAATCTGTCACAGAGAAAGAGTTACTAAACTTAGATTTGTAGAAAACTTTAGCTTAGCACACTGAAGGTCCTGGATTTAACCCTGTGTTCTACAAACAAAACACACAAACTTAGGTATATTTTAAATAAAAACAGATTCTTTAATTATGGTAACAAGTATTTAAATCTTGCATATGAATCAACAGAGAAAAAAGAGATACATAGAATTGAATAAAAGCCTAAGGCAGTGATCTAAGGTAACTGTTTCCTGTTGGTTATGCATAGGAGTGCTGAGAATGTTTCCAATGTGAAAACCTAACTGAAGGAAGGGCCCCAGAGATGATTTCTCCATGTCAGCTACAAATTCAACCCACTACATAAAAATTTATATGGTGGCCATAAAAATGATTGTTTTAGATAGACACAAAATTCAAATACTTCTTAGACTAAATATTAGTAAATGTGGTTGGGGCTAAAGTCAAGCCTATGTTCTGCTACAATCTCCTACTGACAAACTAAAATATATAAATGTCAATAGTTTATCAGGATCTCATACAGGGTTTTTTGAATTTTTAAAGGATTAATAACTGAATGGTTACTTGAGGAAATATTTGGCAATGATCTCAACCTATTCCTGAAGAAGCAAATTTCAACTTCAAAAAAGTTCCTTGCTTCCTGCGGATATAAAAACAAGTCCACTGAGAAATAAACCTCCCTGCTTCTGATGAGTCCTTAGCTGCAGAAAATGGTACCGATTATTGCATAATCAGGGGGTGGTCTCAGGAATCATACTGGAAAAATTTACCAAGTCGCATCTGTTATTTTGTGGATCTCTGCAGTTGGGATATTCTGTGACATTCAATGCTCTAGAATGATGCATGTATGTATGTATGTATATATGTATGTATATGTATATACACATTGATATGAATTCTAATCCATCACAGATAATTTCATATACCAATTCCACAATACAGAAATCACCCTAATACAATAGCTGCAATCATTAATCATTTCTAATTCACATAACAAGCTAGGTTTATTCATACACCAGAAGAAAGAGGTTTCTAGGTTGGCAAAAAGGCTCAGCAAATAAAGCTATTTCTTGATAAGCCTGATGACCTGAGTTCAATCCCCAGGATGTACATGGTGGACAAAAAGTAACACCTATTTCCCACTAACACGCATGCCTTTGTGTGCACATACAAAGTGAGTAAGTGCAAAAAATTTTTTTATAGGAACACACTATGATCATAAAACTAGAGGCATTTATTTCTTACTAATTTAACAAAGTATTAAAATCAAATTCAATTTTTTTATTAAATGGTGTTCTCTAGAGCTAGGGAGATGGCTCAGTCAATAAACTGCTTGCTGCACAAGCAAGAGAACATGGGTTCGAATTCCCAGACACCCTATAAAATGCTGAGCATCATTGTGCGCACCTGTACTGGGTGATGACGGGAGAATCCCTCTGGCTCAGGCTAGCATGCTGGCAGAATTCAATGACAGACCCTTGTAGTGGGAAACTGCTTGTTTCCAAGCTTCCTAGACTCCCAAAATAACCATGCAGAAATTTTATTAATTAAATCACTGCTTGGCTCATTAGCTTTAGCTCTTATTGGCTAACTTGTACATCTGAATCTGTGTATCACCATGAGGCAGTGGCTTACTGGCGAAATTTTAGCATGTCTGTCTCTGTTGGCAGCTCCATGGCTTCTGACTCCACCTTCTTTCTCCCAGCAGTCAGTTTAGTTTTCCCTGCCTAGCTCTACTCTACCATATCACAAGCATAAGACAGTTTTTTTTATTAACCAACAGTAATCGCAGCATACAGAGGGAAATCCCACATCAATCCCTGTTTCAAAAAATGAGATAATAGCAATCAATACTGACCTCAGGCCTACACACAATCATGTACACACATCTGTGTACACACGCCCACCTGCACTCACAATATTCCTTACATGTACTCTGTAGCTACACTTTACACCATCTACTATGGTCAATCTCTAAACACTTCTTAGTAACTGACAGAAATTATTGAAAAAGTAATTTAGCTATTGAAAATGATATGTATGCTGGGCAGTGGTGGCACACGCCTTTAATACCAGTACTCAGGAGGCAGAGGCAGGTAGATCTCTGAGTTCATGGCCAGCCTGGCCTACAGAGTGAGTATGAAGACAACTAGGGCTGTTACACAGAGAAAGCTTGTGTCAAGAAACCAAGAGAAATGGGAGGCGGTGGCGGGGAGGAGGCAGAAATCTTTAATAAATAAATAAATTAAAAAAAAAGAAAATATGGGAAAGAAAAAAAATTTAAAAAAAGAAAAGAAACCAAGATGGGGCGGGGGGAGAGAAAACACAGCTTAAGACATGTCAGTTTTGTGATCTTACTCAAAGATGACAATATTACGTCAAATTTCTGAACTTTCCTGAGGTTACATAAAATTACCAGAATTCAGGTGAAAAAAATATATTTGAGAGTTTTAAAAAAATGTAGATATTCACTACAGGTTATCTAGAATGAAGAAACATAAGGATTTTTCCAACTACAAATACTAAAATGTCATGATTCCAATATATGACAGACTATGATAGACTAGCATACATTAATAAAGTTAACTATACTAAAGATTATAAACAGCATGCTTGAAACAGCTGTAGGATCATCAAGTATTTATCAGTCTCATGTAATGTTTAATACCTTCAATGTTACAACTGACTAGTCTTAATCCCATTGTCACTCAATCCTGAATTAATGGATAATTGGAGAAGATCATTGCCATGAAAACTTTACAGTATTCTTCATCAGGACCACTACTCTAGAATAAGCCAACAAGTTCATAGTTGATTAATATATCAATCCATTATTTTTATCAGTTAACCCCTAAAAATATCAGGAATTTAGTTAGGATGGGTTTTTTCATGTTGATTCTGCCCTTATGGTGTTTACAATTTAGAAAAGGAAACAAAAGCATCACTGCTTCAAAGATTCTAAAACAGAAATGGTGGCTGGTGCTAAATAGACAGCTGTTGAGTGGTTCTGATACATAACAGGAATATGCTCAATAAAAATAATACTCAAACTATTACAGTAAATTTATTGACCCAAAGTAAAAAGTAATTTCTCTTCAAGTAGAAGGAACTTCTATATAGATAATTAGAATCTGAACACACATGACTGCCAATTTAATAAGATATGGGACAACCAAGGTGTTCAATTTTCATGGCACAATAAGCAATACAATACATATAAAAGTATTTGTTCAAAATCTCTGCCTGTTGGTAAAACCATTTTTTTCTTAGGTTCGTATAAACGTTGGTCAGGTTTTTTTACAACAGGAATCAAAGTCTATTCACAGTCACAAAGCAATGTCAGAGAGATATTGCTACATACCGACCTAGGGGCACGGTAGAATGCAAGAGCTTGGTTTTCTGACTCCACGAGCAGTGTGCTCACTTACCCACTCTTGTGCGCTTTCTGTTGCTGACTCTTCTTTCTCTCTTTTGTGTGTGGTGTTTGCTATGTATGTTCAAGCTTTTGTCTGATTATTTTTCAACGTGTGTGGGTACAGAATGTAGGATTCCCCTCTGTATGCTGTGAATACCACTGGTTAAAAAAGAAGCTGTTTTGTGCCTGTGATAGGGTAGAACAGAGCTAGGCGGGGAAATCTAAATTGAATGCTGGGAGAAAAGAGGCGGAGGCAGAGAGAAGCCATGGAGCCACCAGAGACAGACATTTGCCTGTAAGCCACAGCCTCCTGTCGATACATAGATTAATAGAAGTGAGTTAAATTCAGATTTAAAAGTTAGCCAATAAGATTCTACAGCTAATGGGTTAAGCAGTGATTTAATTAATACAGCATCTTGTGGTTACTTTGGGTCTGAGCTGATGGCGGTAGGGAAATTAACTAGCAGCCTCCTACAATACGTGTCTGTCTGTGGGTGTATATGATGTATGCATGTGTGTGCACAGCATGTGTGGGTGTGTATGTGTGTGTCTGTGGGTGTATATGATGTATGCATGTGTGTGTACAGCATGTGTGGGTGTGTATGTGTGTGTCTGTGGGTGTATATGATGTATGCATGTGTGTGCACAGCATGTGTGGGTGTGTGTGTGTGTCTGTGGGTGTATATGATGTATGCATGTGTGTGCACAGCATGTGTGGGTGTGTGTGTGTGTCTGTGGGTGTATATGATGTATGCATGTGTGTGCACAGCATGTGTGGGTGTGTATGTGTGTGTCTGTGGGTGTATATGATGTATGCATGTGTGTGTACAGCATGTGTGGGTGTGTATGTGTGTGTCTGTGGGTGTATATGATGTATGCATGTGTGTGCACAGCATGTGTGGGTGTGTATGTGTGTGTCTGTGGGTGTATATGATGTATGCATGTGTGTGCACAGCATGTGTGGGTGTGTATGTGTGTCTGTGGGTGTATATGATGTATGCATGTATGTGCACAGCATGTGTGGGTGTGTGGGTGTGTCTGTGGGTGTATATGATGTATGCATGTGTGTGTACAGCATGTGTGGGTGTGTATGTGTGTGTCTGTGGGTGTATATGATGTATGCATGTGTGTGCACAGCATGTGTGGGTGTGTGTGTGTGTGTCTGTGGGTGTATATGATGTATGCATGTGTGTGCACAGCATGTGTGGGTGTGTGTGTGTGTGTCTGTGGGTGTATATGATGTATGCATGTGTGTGCACAGTATGTGTGGGTGTGTATGTGTGTGTCTGTGGGTGTATATGATGTATGCATGTGTGTGTACAGCATGTGTGGGTGTGTATGTGTGTGTCTGTGGGTGTATATGATGTATGCATGTGTGTGCACAGCATGTGTGGGTGTGTGTGTGTGTCTGTGGGTGTATATGATGTATGCATGTGTGTGTACAGCATGTGTGTGTGTGTGTGTGTCTGTGGGTGTATATGATGTATGCATGTGTGTGCACAGCATGTGTGGGTGTGTATGTGTGTGTCTGTGGGTGTATATGATGTATGCATGTGTGTGCACAGCATGTGTGGGTGTGTGTGTGTCTGTGGATGTGTATGGTGTCCATGCATGTGTGTACAGGATGTATGGGTGCATGTGTGTCTGTGGGTGTGTATGGTGTGAACAAGCACATGGAGGATAGAAGTTGGTAACAGGAATCATCCTTAACTGTCCTTCCACTGTATTCACTGATGCAGGGACTCAAAATCAAACCCAGAGCTATTGGTAAGGTTAGTCCTGTCAGCTTAATCTGGGCACTGAACTGAGAAGTCACCTCCAGGGCTGGCATCACAGCAGACTGCTATGCCCACTTAGTGCTGTATGGCTTCTGGGGATCAGAACTCAAGACCTCATATTTGTATAGCATGTTTTTTAACCACTGAACCAATTTTCCAGTCCCAAAATTCTTTTTGAAAAATTCTACCAGCCAGCTTCATGTCCATAGCCTGTTTAAAACATTTATAATATAACTTAATATGACCAAAGAGAAAAACAACAATATAATAGAAGTATTGAAAAATATTGCTTTCTAAGCTTTAAGCAAAACACTAAAAAGACTACAGCCCAAGTAAAAACAATTCTCTTTGCTATGGTAAATGTCTATATATTACTTACTATTTAATGAGTTCACCAATTGAGAAGACAAAAAAATTAGAATTGTTTTGTTTTTTTAACCACCAGAAGATGAAATAAGAAGACAATTTATTGTACTTTGTTAGTATTTTGTTAGCTGGTTTTTGTTTTGTTTTTCTATTATGTAGTCTTCATTATTTGTATTCTTCTTGATCATGTTGGGAATTCAACTCAATGCTTTGCACATGCTAGGCAACTGTCCACCAATGAACTATACGTATGTGAGTATGTGATCTTTGTGTGTATGTACACATACTGGTGTGTCTAAGTGTAAGCACACATCTGCCATGCTGCACGTGTAAGGGTAAGAGGACAACATCAGGAACTGGTCCTCACCTCTGCCTTTCTGCCCCAAGTCTCTTGTTTGCTGCTATATATATCAGGCTAGCTTGTCCATGAGCGTCTAGGGATTCTCTGTCTCTGCCCCCCATATCCCTGGCAGAATGATTGTTACAGTATTGGGCATCACAATGTCTGTGTCATACATGGGTTCTGGGATTGGAATTCAAATACTCATACTAACATGGCAAATGTTTTACCCACTGACTCATCTCCCCAAACTCGAAGTCTTTGTATATGTTGGATTTCCTATGCTGTCTGAATTGAGTGAGGAAAAAATAGTTAATGACAATTGACAATTATTTCTCTGTAAATTTTCTTCATGATAATACGTGACTTTGAGTCAGAGGTAAAGTATATTTGAAAATAAAGTGAGTTATGTTTCTGTAAGCAACCGCACATGGAAAGAAAGACAAGAACTGTATTTTGTGGTAATCCCTTAGCCGTGTGATTCATTAACAGAGGAAAAGAAAGCCATGAAAGTAAGTGTTTCGATAATAAACTAATGTTATCGACAAAGTTTCCAACATTACAATGAAGGTAAAAGCTATTTTACTAAAAGCCATATGTATAAAATAATAGACATATATGAAGAATAAAATTATTAGTGAATAGTCTCACCTAAGAGTGATAATTCAGTGTGTTCTGCCACTTTGTCTAAACATATTTTAGTTCCATTATATTACACTTCATACAATATAAGTATACTACAGAAAATTCCATTTTGAATGCTGTATCCTATATTTTCTCATAGCAAAACCCTGAAAATGCACATATATATATATATATATATATATTTGCCAAATATATTTCTATACATATTATTCTATCAAAACTATACATTTCATTGATTTTCATACATTATAATAAAAACACTCAACTGTTTTCTAGTTAAGAAGATTTCAGTCAGATCCTGGCTTTTCCTAAATAGTTTTAAACAAGTCTGATTCTCTGAGTTGTTCCATGACAAAGGAGACTTAACTAAATCCTATGCACACTGTGCAGCACAATGGCTGATAAATAGTGATCGACATATTACAGCTGCTACTAAACCTTTATACTTTACATTGCTTCTTGGATGCCCCAAAATAAAGCTGTTCACTCAAACACACACACGGACACACACATACACACACGCACACACATGAACACAAATACAAACACACATACACACATGCACACACACACGAACACATGAATACACATGAGACACACACATACACACACACGGACACACACACACGAACACACAGACACACACACGAACACACACGAGACACACACATATACACACAAACACACACAGACATACACGAACACACACACATGCACACACACACACGGACACACACATGAACACACACAAACACACACACGAATAAACAGACACAGACACACACACGCACGCACTTTAAGCGTCTTGATGAGAACATACTATATTCTCTGAAACAATAAACTGAGATTGCTCCATAGCATCACTGATTATCTCCTTTCCAGCAATGCGCTGAAGGAAACACACACACTTAGAAAAAATAAGGACAAACAGAACAGTGATGTAATTGAAATATATACACCAATAACACACTCAGCATGGACTTACCCTGCCTGAGGGGCTGCTATTGCTTTATGAGAAGGAGATAAGGTCTGGAGTTTGTTTCCCAAAGAACTGTTAACTGAAGATGCTTTACCCGAAGGCACACCTTATAATAAAAAAGGCAATAGTTTTAACAAGTCTCAAAGCAAAGTCATACAAAACAGAGCCTCTAACAAGGACAGCAGTTCTTTATCAACACTCTGTGCCTAGTTCTACATAATTTACAACTACTAATGAGGAGTATGTTATCTCGTCATGGGCACACAAAGAACATCCCACTTCAGGGTTATCTTCTTCATGCAGTTAGGACTTGTTTTCTCAGAACAGCTGCCAAGTTCAGGTATAAGAAATGCGCAAAAACATTTCAAGTAATCAAGAGAAGAACTGGGCTGGAGAAGTTAGTCAGCACCATTCAGTTTTACTCAGAAAGAGCTACTGACATTTCCTCATCAGCAAACATGCCTTCCTTCTGTTTGTTTAGTTCCCGTGCGAAGCTCATTACCTACAACAGCTTTGCTAGCAGTACTTGGCTGTGGGAGTCGGGAAGATGCTGCAGTTCCAGGAGAATTTGATTTTTTAAGTGGAGATGGTTTATACTAAAATAATGAAAATTAAAAAAAATATCAACATCATTTTGTTATCAGGGAATGCAAACTTAGCAAGTAATTCAACATCACAGAAGACCTAATGACTGACTTTTTGCTTTATAAGAAAAAGCTAAAGAGATAGATGGTGATGACATTTATGCAGCATTTTGCATCAATTTAGTAATACTGAATCACATGTTCACATTTATAAAATAAAGTATTCTAATACAGAAATCAAAACAAGATTACTTTTACAAAAATGTTTGAGCAAAGTAACTCTTTTATAAAAACTGTAAATGTCTCAGGAAACTACAAAAAATTCACAATTATTTGAAAAATATTTTAAAAGCTATAAATTTTAGGTTAGGTGAGAAAAAAACCATCATTTCAACCCATTTGAGGTTGCAGCAAATACTTGCCAGCACCAATCAGATGAATAAAGGAAAGTTATTCAGCCGGACTGACACCACTTAATCTAATTCAAAATGTTTCCAGACAGACAGTGTCAAAGACTTAGAAAAGCAACAAAAACAAAGCCTGGCTTTTCACTTAGTAAAAAGAATAAAGCACAGGAATAATGTACATGTGTTTGTATATACAAAGAAAACTGAAGGCAGAAGCATGAAAGACCTCAAACAATGTATAAGAATAATTACATTTCGTTTCAAGTATATGTCCAAACAAACGACCCAGGGTGCTTGCCAGACAAATTAAAACAAACAAACAAACAAACAAATAACTATTTGTAGTTTAGTAAAAAGACTACAAAAAAATATTTAAGATAGAGAAAAGAAAGAAAACATGTGAGCAAAACCAAGAATAGTAAGTAGAAATAACTAATTTTATGAGATAAAATATACTTCAAAAAATCACCAGAAAAAATATATTTTAAAGGACCAATAAGTAGGGCACTAGATATCATGGATTACAACTGCAGACATTACCACAATCTAAAAAATTTCCATATATGTGATATACAAGTGGCAAAATTAACATGAAAAATAGAAAATACTATAATCAAAGCTAAATATTTTAGCAAATCTCCTATCATCGGTGTGAGACTCAAAAGAAATGCCAATAGGAATCAGCCAGTTGGCCTGGCATTTATAAATCCCAACACACAATATAGAACAAACATTTCACTCCAGATGCCATGCAGCAAATACCATAAGACCACATACAAGACAACAGAACACATTTTAATAGCCTAAAAACTTTGGCAAATACATTTTTGAACCAAAACAGAATTAAAATAAACAAAATATATCTAGAATACTATAATTATCTGCCAATAAATGATTCACTTAAAATGAACTATGATTAAATACTAGAATATATTTTAAATTGAATAAAAAGGCCAATAAAATGCAATTACAGCAATAGTAAAGAAAGGAATGAAACCCCTACTAAATGAAATATCTTAATAAATTAATCTGTGCTAATTTTTCTCTCAAGTAATTCAAATTATATATCAAAGCCCTCAGCAACATCCATTTTAGCTGATGGGAAAACTGTAGTTTAGTGTTATACATTATAAACATAAAACTATGAATCTCAAAGAGGCAAATTCTCACTAGTTTTTAGAAATAATTGAACTCATGCATTCACCTGTGGCCGAGACGCTGGCTTTCCTTTGGCTTCAGCAGAAAATTTGCCCTTATTACTAATGCGCGCCGCCTGTTCTTTACAAAAGTTGATATGTCTGTCCGCTGCATTTTCATTGAACCTCCTCTGGCAATATGGACACTGAATGTAATCTAAA
The DNA here is from genome assembly GCF_037038515.1 of Microtus pennsylvanicus. Classification (NCBI taxonomy): domain Eukaryota; kingdom Metazoa; phylum Chordata; class Mammalia; order Rodentia; family Cricetidae; genus Microtus; species Microtus pennsylvanicus. The sequence goes on along the minus strand of NC_134583.1, from coordinate 33,666,037 downwards.
GCACATCAAAGGAGAAAGATGTAGTGGACAGTAAAAGCTTTTATGAATAAACAATATAAATAATGCCATCTGATAAGCACAATTCCCATTCTCATACAACAGCCAATGTGGCTGACCCTAAACTTAGTAAAGATAGTTAAGAAAATGTTTAAAAGCCTTTTCTATCTCCTGCATTTGGATCAATTTAAGTTAAACTGAAGGAAGAAATAAAATAAAGTGTCAGTAGAAAAAAACAGTAAGAAAAAAGCATTGTTTTCTTTGACCATAGACATGAACTTTATACGGCACCTAAATAAAAACACATTGGAATATAAATTCATGTACAGATTAAACTGTCTTTTTCAAAAAATCAAAAGTAGGTAAGATACTGCCAAAAAAAATGTATTTTCTAAAACGAGGTCCCAAGAAATAGAAGAAATAATTTAAAAATCAGGGTTTCACTGGCATAATTCAAATTTTAGAAATTTTTCCCAGTTATTAGTGGAACAGTCTAAAATATTAGCAACAATCCGAATGTCCTGCTCAAACACTGGGAGAATTCCTCCAGGCAGACTACCCTGAACAACGCCACTGCTGCATTACTTACATGGACTGGAAAAGACTCAGAAGCTAAGATGTAGTATGGAAATGTCTCTAAAGCAGGGAGCTCAACGCTACAGAAAATAATGTCAACTAGGAAGGTTCCAGGTAGCCGAGCTGGGTCAGTACAGAAATGATGGAAATGTCTCTAAAGCAGGGAGCTCAACACTACAGAAAATAATGTCAACTAGGAAGGGTTCCAAGTAGCCCAGCTGGGTCAGCCCAGAAACGCACACCATTAATACTTCTGGAGTTGGCCGGTTAGAGCAGGGAAGCGTAATCTGGCTGGCCTATTGCCTGCTTTTGAAAAAAAAAGTTTGATCTTTTGTAAATATAATTCTACTGATTCATTTTAGATATTATCCATGGCTTATAACAAGAAAAGCTAAGTAGTTCTCAGTAGCCTTAGCGACATTCAATACCTAACTACTGAGCCTTTCACTGAAATAGCTGGCAAATGTCTCCTCTAGAATAAAACCCAGGTTTGCTGACGAACATCCTCTTTGCTAGGAAGTAAACTCCAGTCCATTTTAATATGGCTGTTTACGTTAAAATCGCATCCTGTTGCTATAATATCCAGCAATAAAATGTAAATTCTACTACCTTAAGTCTATCTCAATAACTCACAGTTTTCTTTCAATCTTTACCTTGATAATAATTAACAGTACAACTGATAGTTTCCCAGTAGAAACTGTATCAATATATTATTTTTTAAAACATAATTTAGGTAATTGATCTATACCACAGGTTCTGGATTAATTATGTATTTTAAAAATATAACTTTCTTTTCAGGCAAGATACCAAAGTTTTCAGACATAAAGCTATGTTTAAACACAAGCATTGTGATAAAAAGTAATGTTTGTATTTATTGCACTGTAAGGAAATATCTTTATATCTAGATGCTTGGATTATCACCATTATCTGACACCATACATAGTATTTCAAGATTCTGTCATTTGGTTTCAACATAAAAATTATTTTATATCAACTGGAAATACAAATTCTATCATTCAGTGCCCACATGAACATCCCTGAGAGCAACACTCCACATACCAGGGTCATAGGAAGGCGGAGGAGGAGGAGGAAGTTTGCCACCCTCTTTAAGTGCCTGATCAAGGCCTTTTGCTGCTCTTATGGTGGCAATGAATTCCTCATGCTTTCTTCTCCAATTAGATGGCTTCTTTGGTGGTTCTGGCTAAAAATAAAAAAATAAAATCAAAAATATATTTTCTAATATACTAAAATAAAATTTCAGATAAAGCCATATTATTTTAAGTGATCTCTTAGCAAGAATTCATCAGTGATCTTTCCCAAATTAAAAATCTGCAATCACACTGTGCTGCTTTTAAACACAATTCTTAAGGCAGACAGTGTTACAGTGTCCTCCACAGACATAATAGTCGTATTTGTGCTCCTGCTTTGACCTCTCCTTTCTCAGCCTCTCTACAGTAAAATTTCCAAAAATCAAGGGGTTTAAACTGACATTAGGGGTAGGTAGAAAACAGTCCCATGTGGATTTTACTAGATCTCCTTTTGAGAGAGACTGAAGATGCTCTCATCAGATCACTGAGTCATCTGTATTTATTCTTGGGTGGGTCATATTCCTAGGCAACCTCTTTCCTTGGCTTTTAGGCTTTTTGAAATAACTTTTCCTATGTATAGAAGAAATTACTTGTTTTCTCTCCAATTCCTGAGGAACTGTAGATGATTTGATATGCAGAATTATTACAATACTGTTAGTTAATTCACTACTTACTGTTGAAGGGGTTTTTTTTTGCTTTGTTTAATTTCATTTTTATTTTATTCATTGTATATTTTATTCATTCTGGCATATAATGTGACATAAAGAGTTCAACTGTTTATTTAAAGATAATCATGCAGTAATTTCTGTATCCTTCAACTCCTTACTCCACACTACCCCAAAACTGGGATAAAACATTCACCACAAACTAAATACATGACTGTAGATACATACCTGATAATCTAACTATTCTTAATGTCTTTATTTTTAAAATCAAAAATGAATATGCATTCAATCAAAGTAAAAAAAAGTTATTTAAAAATACAAATGCAAAAGTAAACAGTGAAAATTAAAGCCCTGACTCGTAGGCCTAGCTCTGGTCATGCACATATGTACAGGACTACAGTGACAGTGTAGTTCTCACACACATCCAAGAGGAGACAGTACAGAAACCACAACTGCAGAGACTAGGTGACCGTGGTAGCCAACCCCAACAGATACTGCCATGAAGGAAGCCACTGTCATCTGAGGCTCAAAATAAAAAAAGGGGGGGGGGGCAGAAAGATTCTAAGAGTCAGAAGACAGGACACCTGCTGCAAGATAGTGCCCACCAGTCACACCAAGAAATCTGCATCCATAGAAAACTAAACCATACGCTTGCCTGAAGACGACTAGCATTATGACAACACCAGCTGACATGTAAATGAAGAGCTACAGATAGTTTGTGGCTACTGGGAGAGGAATAATATATGTACTTCCAGGATGAGCATCTATATAGGTTGTCTAATCCCAAGATGTCAACCCTGGACACATTCACATCTGAGCAATGCCAATAGACTCAGTAGGTTAGACATAAACATGGGTGTGTGCATGCAGTGTGCATACAATAATTAAATAAGATATGCATTTGGAGAGCAGTACATGGGAGGAATTAAAGGTGAGCAGTAGTACTGTATATATAGTGCCAATGTATGAAGTTTCCAAATTCACCTACAAATTAAAAATAGCATATGATGCACAGTTCTTAGACAAAAAAGATACCAAAAAGAAAAGTTTGTCAAGAAATCTCATAAAATAAAATGGAAAATAATTTTACAAAAAAACAGGAACAAGCAAAAAGTCACAAACTTATATTTGTTTTTTAAAAGTAAAATATTATTTTAAAACTCCCACCAAAATTTCCCAGGCCCACATGCTATCTAACGTCTTTTAAAGCACAACAAAACAATATTCCCCAAAATCATATGAGAGTATCAAAAACTTTGTTAAGTTAGAAAACCTACTTTCACTCATGGATAAATATGCAAAAATGTAAAATTAAAAGTTTACTTTCCAGTTAAATGGTGATATTTATCTGCTCCGCAGAATTAGGCATCTAATGGCAAGGTGTACTGGTCTTTTCTACTTGTTTTCCTCACAGACCAATCTTTCTACCACGGCAAGCTAAAAGCCTTCCTGTTTGTTTGTTTGTTTGTTTGTTTGGTTTTGGATTTTCTTATTGTTTATATTGAGCTATATATTTTTCTCCGTTCCCCTCCTTCCTTCCTCTTTCCCTTCTGCCCTCTCCCATAAACTCCACCTTCCAATGTACTCAAATATCTTGTCTTTTTCTCCTTCCTATGTAGATTCATGTACGTCTCTTTTAGGGTCCTCTTTGTTGTCTATGCTCTCTGGGATTGTGAACTGTAGGCTGGATTTTCTTTGCTTTATGTCTAAAAGCCACTTATGAGTGAGTACATGTGATAATTGTCTTTCTGGGCTTGGGTTACCTCACTCAGTATGTTTTCTAGATCTATTTGTCTGCAAATTTTAAGATGTCATTACTTTTTTCCACTGTGTAGTACTTCACTGTGTAAATGTACCACATTTTCCTTATCCAATCTTTAGTCTAGGGACATTTAAGCTGTTTCCGGGTTTTACCTATTACAAATTAATGCTGCTGTGATCATAGATGAGCACATGTCCATGTGATATGATTGAGCATCCTCTAGGTATACCCAAAAGTCGTATTGTTGGTTCTTGAGGTAGGTTGTTTAAAAATTACCTAATAAATTGCAATACTGATTTCCAAAGAGGCTATATGATTTTGCATTGTTACCAGCAATAGAGGAGGGTTCCCTTTACCCCACATCCTCTCCAGCGTAAATTGTCATCAGTGTTTTTGATCTTGGCCCTTCTTACAGGTGTAAGATGGAAGCTCCCAAGTTCTTTTACTTTGCATTTCTCTGATGGCTAAGGATGTTGAGCAATTCCTTTAAATGTCTTTCAGTCATTTTAGATTCATCTGTTGAGAGTTCTGTTTAGGTCTGAACCCCATTATTTTTATTGGATTACTTATTATTTTGATGACCAATTTCTTGAGTTTTTTGTATATTTTGGAGATCAACCCCTCTGCCCAATGTGGGGTTGGCGAAGATCTTTTTCTATTCTGTAGAGTGCTGCTATGTTTTATTGATCATGTCCTTTGTTTTACAGAAGATTTTCAGTTTCAGGAGGTCCCATTTATTGTTTCTTTCTTGTGCCAATGTGACTAACAGCCTTCTTATTATTCATCCCTGAATGTATTTGGTTTTTGAGGTTTGGTAACCACGTCCACAAATACAGCTTCACAGGTCCATGAGAGCCTCTGAGAAAATTCCAAGTAAACAAGACAAGAGTCTTGTAGACCTTTGTTCCTCAAGAACATGGGCTGTTCTTGTAAAGTTCTCATGCTCCTCCCAGGTTATTATAATAATAGCAGTGGGCTTTACTTTGGATTACCTATCATCTTACCCATTATTCTTTAGATGATGTTTGCAAGCACAGATTGCCTTCCTGACTATATTCAGTCTAAACTCCTGGACCTTATCCTTCCTTCTGTCTGTATATAATTTGAACTCAAGTGAACTTTGCTCACATGACCTGACCTTGCTTAACCCTCAAAATATAAACCATGTGAAGCCCTAAATAAACTTGAGACTTTAGCCTCATTTTTAGGCTCTGTTCTCTAGGTTCACACTGCCAACTAGAGCAGCAATGCTGGTGCAGCTACAAGGAAGAGATTTGGAAGAAGAAAAACAAAAGGCAACTGCTAGGTTACAGGGAAAGGCAATTCTCTTTGGGAAAGAACATACTACTTCTAAATAAGGCTCATGACTGCAGGTCCTTGCCTTTTACATGTCTATGGAAAATAGAAGACTATCGCTGAGACCTTCTCTCCCTTCCTGTTCAAGCAACCACTTTTAGAAAGAGACCCATCTTATAACTGGGCCTCTTACCTTCAGGAAGGGTCCTGAAAACATCTAGCACAGGGCCTGCTCAACTCTGTATTCCCCACCTCCCCAATTTCTCCTTTCTGGCTTTAGCAATACAAGTCTGTATACTTTATCTTCTGTCTAACGTGCTGTAGTTGTTAAAAAGTTATACATTCTTAAAGAACTCAGCTTAGAGAAACTACCTTTAAGATAAAAAGACCCTCTCATGTATATGGTATCATATTCTTAGTCACAGAATCCCATAAACTTTCTACATATGCTTTTTGGGGTAATTTAGGCTGGACTGCAATTGCTGTAGGCCATTCCTATTCAGTCTATGCATGATGTCTTATTCTTAATTTTACCCAAACTAGAGTGCGTTCTATCATTTAGGTGTTTGTGATTTTGTAGGATTTCCTCGACAAATACAGTAAGAATATACTACAATGATAACATCTAATTGCTTTCAAACCTTAATATGTATGTGACTCACCCAAGAGTCTTGCGAGAGCAGATTTTAATTCAGTGTGTATGTGAGAGCCAAGACTGCTCTCAGATAGCGCTGCTAACATACTATGGGTCATATTCACGGAGGAGCCAGGCAGCAAACTACTCAGTAAAGCTTTTACTTTGCTTTTATTCTAAAAGCAGTTCAATGATGCTTTTTAAAGAACAGAGTACAATCTGAATATTACGATCTTGTGTAATCTCCAACTAGTCCCTAAGACACTACCTCTATCAACATTATACAACTGTACAGGGAAAAAGAAGCATGCATAAGCCTAATAAGCATAGTGTGGCACATAACCAGATCAATGTCCAGGATTTGTGGACACAGAACTGCTCAGAGTGCAGGCTCCTCCTGGGACAGATGAGATGAAGTTGGGAAACGGTTGCTTGGCAAACCAAGCATAGATGAAAGCAAACTTTCTCTGCCCATTTTTCAACGTTCTGTCAGAAACTGTACCCTGGATAGAGAAGTGGCCTTACAGCTCAATTCTTCACACTCCACCAGATATAGATTAAGGAAGTGCCTTGCTTCTGTAAAATTTTTGCTTTGTTTCTATGTACTTCTTTTCATTTTTATTACTGTTATTTATTGAGATATTGTTTCTTACATCATCTCTCATGATCATGTACGTGGGTAAAGGGGGATTTCCAGAGTTGAGATTAATGCTTCTTAGTCTGTATAAAAAGCCATACAAAATAAAGCTTGTTATGCAGTTGTTCATACTCTGAATCCTGTGACCTGATTTATACGAGACCTTTTACCCAGGGACCCCAACACACCAGACACTGATAGAGTCTCACTCTTTTCCCCAGCCTCTGTATCTATGAGATACGCTGTCTCAAATATATGGCTAATTCACGTATGGTAGCTAACCATGTAAACAGCACCTGTATGAAAAACTTCAAATATTGGTTTATGCTTCTATAGCAAGTCTCACATCTTCCCTGCAAATATTCAGAGACAGCAAAGCAAAGATAAATGTTTCATTAGCTTAGCTTCAAGTAACATTTTCTAAAAGAATGTGCAACTGGACACAGCAGCTGGGAACTGACCATGATTCCTCAGGGAGAGTACCAAGTACTCTTAACTGCTAAGTTATTTTTTTAATCATAATGTAACTTTAAGAAAATCACTTTATTAAGTTTGTTTTGTGTTATTCAAATCAACGCACAATAAAAAGCATCACATAGCCAGTTTGAGGAAGTCACTCAAATACTTGTCCATTTTCAAACTAGCTCACAGTGAAGTTCTACACAACTAGAATGGCCATCTGAAACGACAGTTTCCCATATAGTTTATCCATTATCAGTGACATTTTTATTCTCTCGTTAACTAAAATAAGATTTAGGTTTCTGATATTTATTCTGAATACATAGCACTGAATTTTGTTTATTCTACCTAGAATAACACTCATTATGATTTTTTCAAGAAGTATAATAAGATCTATACTGTTCCAAAGTTTATAGTTACCCTGGGTTTAAGAGGTTTGACTGTGGGAATATCAGTGCCTTCAGCTCTTTGCCTGCTTGAATCAAAAGTCTTCCTCTTTTTAGTGGCAGTTTTCTGGCAAATGGGTCCATGTTTTTTCTGTTAAAATAAAGATATGGGGCATAATATTTTATTTTCTACAGAAGAGAAGACCACCAAACTAAACATTCAGTTTATCTTACACACTATATTAAAAAACCAAGGGACAAAGTTATATCTTCCCTTAATTAAGCTTTAACACACACACACACACACACACACACACACACACACACACACTTACCTTTAAGGAAATTATATAGAAATGCTACCCTAAAATTTTATCAGAAGTCATTTAATATTCTAGTTCTCACTGGGGCAAAGAATAAGCAATAGTGAAACAATTCAAAACTACTTCAGTTTAAAATCTTTAATACAAAACACTGATATGAGAAACATCATGCAAGGGAAGAATGACTCAGTCTCGGGGTTACAAAAGTTACCCCATTGGTAGTTGGATTGCATATGGTAACATAAAAATGGATTAATACAACACTAACCCAAAATAACAAACCGAGTGGTCTAATTTGTGTCCTCTTTTCTCCTAGAATTCAAAACCTTCTCCTCCATCTAGAACCCAAGCTTGCTTTCTTCACAGACCTTCTTATGGTGTGTAATTGTCTACATCTAAGTTGTTTTGTTAATAAATGCTAACACATTTGTTCCTTTTAAGCACACTGAGTTAAAATTATCTTAGCTAATCTCCAAATAACCAGTTCTCTAGAAACAAGAATTCTCCCTCCACTATAAACAGCTTGTTGACCAATGATAGTGTACTAAAAGCATCTTTGTTCCTTTTATATTTGAGAATATGCTCATGAAACTGGCACTGTGAAGTCTGTCTGAAAAAAAAAGAACTGACTTATTGAGTCCTGATGCTATCCCACACCCACTGACTATTTGTATTTTTTAGCTTTATTTCGAAGAACATTGGACATTTATTTCAATGCTCTGAAATAAAAGGTTTGAAGGTGTACTTTTATGTGTATGAGCATGTACTTGTAAGTATGTATATGTACTACAGCATGCATGGTTACCTACAGAGGCCAGAAGAGTTTGTAGGATCCCCGGGAATTAGAGCTATGGAGGGTTGTACAATATCATGGGTCCTGGAAACAGAACCTGGGTCCTCTTCAAGGGCAACAAGTGCTCTTAACTGCTTAATCATCTCTCCATTCCCTAGAATAAACTTTTTAAATGTCTCTCGTGACATAGGGTCTTACACTAAGGGTCAGGCTGGCCTCCAAAACTTGCAGCTGTCTTCCTTTCTTGGACTTCCATGTGTTAGTATTATAGGTATTAACCAGTAATGAATGGCTCTATTTCTTAATAAAAATAGTGGCAGCAGGCAACTTTCTAGAATTCTCACATATGTCTGTCCTTGGAAAGTTTGCAGTATATGTCAAGGATATGTGGAGCCTACACAAAAATTTTATTATATAAAGTATAGTTGTTTTAAACTTTGACATCATTTAATTAAATATTTAAATAGGGAGGAATATTTTTTTTTGTTTTCTATAGAAGCTAAGCAGTATATTTGAAAATAGTTAAGAGAAGAAATTGCTGAAGATATATGATGGTATTTCTAAATGACAAAAAAGTCATCATTATTTAGAAGGAATTTGCAATCGGAAGATTTTCAAGCATTAATTCCTTACTTTCCTTAACAGAAATAGCCTGAAGGATGCACAGTGGAATGTGCCAGAACTTCAGTTAGCAGACTGATACTTAAAAAAATTAACATCAACTTACTAATAACTTCACATTTATATCTGAGATTTAAAAAGATACAAAGGCATAATTATTATTTTATATATACCTGGGTAACTTTATCAGAATTAATTAAACATGCTTCTATTCAATTTCTGTTTGATAAGAAGATGAAACTAAGACATTTTTAGCTGTACTTTCATACTGTAAAACAACAAAATCTTTGCTTTGGAGGATTTCAAACACAGAAAGAAAACAGAAAAAGTGACCCTATTTATTCATCATATTGCTCAGCAATTATATTTTAGCAAATAATCCTATTCCTGCAAAAATTTTAAAGCAAATTCTTGAGATTATAACATTTTGTTAATACATTCTCATTTACATTTATATGGTGCTATGCCTCTTAAATTTGTGTTTTGTGTTTCTATCTCGTAATAGTCCTACTACTTCTACAAAGCTGGAATATTTAACATATGAAAGTAGAGTTCAGAAGTTCAGTCGTTTACAGATGAAACTAATCTTTAAAGATTATCCTCTGTGAACTCCCCCATAACTTTCAGCCATAACAACTATTCTCAAGTATGAAACAATGCCAGATCTACCAGGTTCCAACACAAGCAGGTTAGAGTCCGCCTACTCACCAGGGCTAATGGAAAGAACGTCCTTCCACAAATCTTGCAGGGCAACAATTCTCCAACCTGGACAACACTTCCATTTTCTAAAACACAAAATAATCCAATTAAAATGTTTTCACAACGAAAATTTCAAAACTTTAAGCTTTTAATGTTTCCTGTTAGATCTTATAGGTGAGTTGGGAGCTCTTAGGTAAAAGTTGCAATTCAAAATGAGCAAATTGTCAATATAAATGGCTTGAGCCTTAGAGTTATCAGTGACATAAAAAACAATAGTACACATAAAACAGTGACAATCCAAGGAAAACCAAATTGATATTGTTGGAAATATGTAGTTTTAATTATTTATAAGTTCTGTAAATACCAAAAAATCAGAATCAGATCTATCTTAATAGGTCTAAGGCATGAAAAGCTATTACTCATGATAGTTAACCACCCTAAGTTTATATGGGTATCTAGAATGAAAGGAATATTGTTTTATTATCAACAGATAATAGAAGATTTAAGTATCCAAAGTGAAGATCATCTAGTTATACTGTGATCAGGCTAGAAAAAAAAATTAATAAATCAACCAATTAAAAAATGATCCTCTATTTATATAAGTTTGTACATCACATATCCTCTAAATTACTCATTTTATTTATTACACATATAATGCTTAACATTAAAGTCATTCAATATACTTTTGCACTAAAGTATTCTAAACTCACAGGCACAATTACTTAAGTCAGAAATAGCTAGCTACAATCTGTATGCCATTAAAGAAGCCTACCATGATACAACAAACTTTATAACTGAAATGATTCAAAAGAAAAACAAAACTATGTTCTTTGAGACACTATACAACTGATTTAATCAAACATTTTATATCAAAGTATTAAACTTATTCTCATACCTATAATTTTCTAAAAGTGAATTACAAACCTGTAAAATTACCCACCTATCATCTACTGAAATCAAACTGACTATGGAATTCTCTTTTTATATAAAAAGAAATTAGAAAAATATTTTCTGCTCAAAATATCAAACTCCTGAAAAAAATGCATAATTTGACTCCATAAAATATGCGCTTTGTTCACTAGGTGAGAGTCCACAGTGATGGAGGAAGGTCACTGGTTAAAATAAAAGAAGCTGCTTGGCTCTCATTGGTTAGGAGATAGGTGGGAGGAGTAAACAGGACAGAATGCCGGGAGGAAGAGGAAGTGAGGTCAGACTCGACAGCTCTCCTCTCGGGAGCAGACACCTCAGAGAGAGACGCCATGCTACCTGCTCCAGGGAAGACGCACGCTATGAAGCTCCGACCCAGGATGGACTTAGGCTACAATCTTCCCGGTAAGACCGGTTCTATACAGATGATAAGAAATGGGCTAGTCCAGGTGGGACAGTTAGCCTAGAAGATGCTAGGTAGAAATGAGCCAAAGCAGTGTTTAAAAGAATACAGTGTCCGTGTAATTATTTCGGGTAAAGCTAGCCGGGCAGGCGGCTTGGGGTGTTGGGGACGCAGCCCCGCCGCCACCCTTATTACTACACCACAGAAAAACAATACAGCAATCCCAGACAGACCAGGAAGAAGGCACTCAAATGCTGCCATATAAGGAGGATTGTTCTCCCACTCTCCTAGTACCCCACTGCACTATTTCACTGGTGAACAAGGACTATTTGAGACTCAGATGGAGGTGAGCTGTCTGGATAGCAGTCCTTAAGCTGAACATTAGAAAAGCAAATCAAGATTCACCTGATGTTTTCCTCCTCTGATGCTGGCATAAGAATGGAGAAACCTCCCTGACGTGGACTATGAAAGCTGAAGTACCTTCCATACAGAACCTCATTAGGTTCATTAAGATAAGAAGGTCTTTAAGTCAAACAGAACATGCTTAATAATCTATTAAGTTTCCTAAGTTTACATAAACTCTTTTAAATAAAAATCAATTTAAAAATTAAACAGTATAAATAATAAAAAAATTTACACAGTTCACGTGCTTAAAAAAGTATTTCTTTAGATACCTACTGGTTGGGCCCATTACAAAGCAAAACCTAATGATAATTGATTTTTAATTAGTGGTAGGTGCTTAGCATGCCTAAAGCCATAGGTTTAATTTTACACACACACACACACACACAATTTTCCCAGTTAACTATTCAGAAAAAAAAGAATTCCATTCACTGATAAGCTCTGAATGGCAACCTGAGTACCTACTTGCTAGCAGACACATACTGGAGCACATGGTGAGCAACGCAGCCATTGCTCTCTAAAGCCAGTACAACATACTGATTTACTTATCTAGTCAAGTCAGCAAGAATGAAATTGTCTCTCACGTTTTCACTAAAAACTTTAAAACTTAATATCTGTCATAGGTTTACCATGTGATAAAATCTAATTTTTGGAATTAATTCTCACAAGTCATCAAACATGTTCAAATGTCTTTAAAGCAAAAAAAAAAAAATCAGTGCCACTAAATAAAGTGTGTGAGAGTGTATGAGTGTGTGTGTGTGTGTGTGTGTGTGTGTGTGTGTGTGTGTGTGTGTGTAGGTATCTTAGTTAGGGTTTTATTCTTGTGAAGAGACACTATGACCATGGCTACTCTTACAAAGCCAACCATTTAACTGGGGCTGGGTTGCAGGTTCAGAAGTTTAGTCCATTACCATCACTGTGAAAACCATGGTGGCACACAGGCAGACATGGTGCTGAAGAGAAGAAAGAGCTGAGAGTTCTGCATCTGGGTCAGCAAGCAGAAGGAAAAGGCAGTGCCAATGGTCCTGGCTTGAGCTTCTGAAACCTCAAAGCCCACCCCAGTGACACATTCCCTTCAACAAGTCCATACCACCTAAAGTGCCTATCCTTATGAGTCTATGGTGGCCAATTTCATTCAAACAGGAGGCCACCGGGGGACAAAAAAAAATAAATGCATAGTCTTATCCAGTGCTGGACTTAGATGTTGTATTAACAACTGCCTGGCAATAGCTGTATGAAGGACATATAGAAACCAACTACTTTTTAACTGGTTTGAGGCTTCATCCACAGGATGGAATTTATGACTGGTACTGCAACTCTGGTCTAAAGTCCCTGGCTCTTAAGATATTTTGGAGATCAGACCTCTGTCTGATGTGGGGTTAGTGAAGATCTTTTCCCATTCTGTAGGCTGCTGTTTTTTTCTTGTTGACCGTGTCCTTTGCTTTACAGAAGCTTTTCAGTTTCACTAGGTCCCATTTATTAATTGTTTCTCTCAGTGTCTGTGCTGCTGGGTTCTATTTAGGAAGTGGTTCCCTGTGCCAATGCATTCAAGTGTACTTCCCACTTCTCTTCTATAACGTTCAGTGTGGCTGGCTTTATGTTGAGGTCTTTGATCCATTTGGACTTGAGTTTTGTGCATGGTTTAGAGATATGGATCTATTTTCATTCTTCTACATATATGGACCTAGAAAACATTATTTTGAGAGAGGTAACCCAGACACAGAAAGACAATTATCACATGTACTCACTCATAGGTGGTTTTTAAACATAAGCAAAGAAAACCAACCTACAAACCACAATCCCAGAGAACTTAGACAACAATGAAGACACTAAGAGAGACTTACATAGATCGAATCTATATGGGAAGTAGAAAGTAGAAAAAGACAAGATCTCCTGAGTAAATTGGGAGCACAGGGACCTTGGGGGAGGATTGAAGGAGGGAGGGGAGAGTTGGGGAGGGGAACAGAGAAAAATGTAGAGCTCAATAAAAATATCAATAAAAAAAAAGTCCCTGGCTCAAGGGGCCATGGTTTTCAAGGGGCCATGAGCTCTAGGAGGAGCCTATAACTGTTGTTTACTAAACACACATATTGTCAAACAGTGTTCTAAATATTTACATTTTGACCCATAGAATTAGTGCTGCCTAGCTTGGCTAGAGAAGCTTCTTCTGATGTGGGCAGCAGTTAATGTAGAGACTCAAAACCAAAGTGCTGAGGTTAAGTGACTGCTGAGGGCTCAGCCAGGACTCAGAAAACATCTCAGAGGAGGGCCCTCAAAGAATGTGACAAGGGAAATGCTTCTGTCTGGACAGGACAGGCCACTGCACTGAGAACTCCCTGAAGTCATGTTACAGGCATGAGACTGAGCCTGGACTCAATGGTTATAAAAATAGTAAGAAAAAATATGAGGACATGGGGATGTATTGGCAAATGTCTCTCTGGGAAGTAGGAAAAATGAGTTGGGGTGGATATGATCATGATACACGTGTGTGTGTGTGTGTGTGTGTGTGTGTGTGTGTGTGTGTGTGTGTGTATCAAAAATAAAAGAAAAATATTTTGTTTAAAATACTTTAGTATTATAAAACTCAGAAAACAAATCTTATCCCTGTAAAACTTACCTAATACAAACTTGATTCTCTTAAGAGTTCTAATATTCATTGGTTTCAAAACTTCTATAAGGTTTGAAATTATACTTTTATGTAACACTAGTATACAATATTGGTGAGGTGAAATAATATACTATTACCTAAAATAGTTATAAATACTTTAAGATGTATACAATTAATAGTAGAAAACATTTTCAAAAGAAATTTTGGATAATAGAACAATTCCAGCATTTATTACTATATGTGAATGTGCTTACAGGTAGTCTTATACATTATAAAGAACCACAGCTCGTCTGAATTCAGCTTTTCACATGCAATATAACTCTTGAATTTGTTTTGCCACTTTCTTCCCAAGGTTTTATACAGATGGTTCTTCTTTCAGACCTACCATCTCCAAAATCTCCTAAAATTCCCCTGTTCAAATCATTTTAGACTTCCACATATACACTTACTACATTCTATACATAACTCTCCACCTCACTTGAATTATCTGACTTTGGATTAACAAATAGAACTTAAATGATTTAAATTTTCTTAAAACATTCAAGCTTTCTCTAGATTTCCAACTTTATCACAATATCTTATCTCGGAAGAATTTTTAATCCAGGATTTCTTTTACTGCAGTTTCAATGACCTAGTCAACTACAATCTAAGAAACTAACGTTTATCTTGATGTGCTCTCTCAGGCCATATTTTCATAGTTAATGTCATACTGCAATTATTCAATGTATTATCAGCTATTGCCAATCTCTTAGTATTTCTAATATTAAAGCTAAATTTTTCCATTAAGTGCATACATGGAAAACCATGGCACCTATAGGCCGGCCAGCTGGTTCCAGGCATCCACCTGGGAGCTGAAAAGGGATGCACACACAGAGACACTGCTCTAAGTTCCTCCCTAGTTGTTTGCCCTTTCATAAATCATTGTCAAATGCTTTGTTACGTGGGCAAATGCTTATGAAATGTTATCTTAAACAAAGTTAAATGAATTTTCTTATCAATTAAGAAAAAAAGACAGAGTGCTGTTATTTTCTACTAGTCATTTTATCAGAAATTCTTTTTCACTCAGGGAATACTTCAGATCGATTTCCTAGGTAGCATATTTTTAAATACTGACACAGTCTAGTTAGCCCCCCTCTACTCCCTACGTGATTAGACACACTTTCTAAGCCTATCCATATACTAAAACAGGCCTCTTACTTAATTCAACAAATACTAATTGATTTTTTGGCGTTAGATAAAATGTTCTAAGACATATGGAGCTAAAGGCAAAAGAAAAATGAAATAAAAACAAAAACCCTGATCATATAGAGACCTTTATCTCTAAATAGTAGAATATAAAATTTTCTCTAAATAGGAGAAAAGTTAAGTAGAAACAAATATTCAAAATGTCAAGGAATTAATCACATGAAGAAGAAGAAAAACTATGGGAAAGAAGATAGTCAAGGCTATCTTGGGAAGCAGACAAGATCAGGGAATGCTAATAAGGGTGACTAAGATCTACCAACTGTCACTTTAATTGCCTTTTCTGCACTCTCACTGACTAGGCTTTTCCATAGCACGAGGCAGTATTCATAAATCTTTTGACATTTACTGTTCTTCCTCTTTAGGCTTCTGTATTTCTTCCCAGTCCTGAATTTCCAAGGTTTCTCCACCTAAGCAAGATTTGGCAGGTTAGTACTAGATTTCCTACCTACACCCAGATAATATAAGCTTCTTCAAGCTCACTTCTTTCTTCATAAGTAATAGTTTCTTCTCCACATTCCTTTTTGTGTGTGAGTGTGGCAAGTTTTAATACTTCTCTAAGGACTCTGTCTACCCAATTTCCTGTTCTTCCTAACCTACTATTTTTTCTGTGTACATTTAATACCTAATATAGTCAACACGGTTTAATGTTTAATAGCTTTGTTTTATGTAGCTGAGATAACGGGGATTCTGATTTGAATAATATGCCCAAATTCTGGATCAGAGAGATGGCCAAATGGGTAAGAGTAGTTACTGCTCTTGCAAAGGACCTGGACTTCAGGTCCCAATTCCCATATGGTGACACAAATGTCCCAGGAGATCAGACACTTCCTTTTGACCTCCATCAGCACTAGGCATAGACACAGTGCACGTATATACATGTAAGCCAAACACCAATACATAAAAGTAAATTTTCAAAAACATACATTTCCAAATCACAGAGAAGAAATTAAAAAAAAAACACAAGAAAAATAAAACAAAAGTTTAAATAAAAGCTTCCTTAAACCCTGCAGGCCATCAAAATACCTGCATTCTGGGTGGTGGTGGCGCACGCCTTTAATCCCAGCACTTGGGAGGCAGAAGTAGGCGGATCTCTGTGAGTTCGAGACCAGCCTGGTCTACAAGAGCTAGTTCCAGGACAGGCTCCAAAACCACAGAGAAACCCTGTCTCGGAAAAAAAAAAAAAAACCCAACTCAGCCTCAATCAAAAGCCACACAAAGATGAGGAGTATTCATTAAACCGGGATACAACATACGCAAAACGTGATTATGCACTGGTTTCCTGGCGGCCCAGACTCAAATAATCACATAGAAACTACATTAATTACAACAATGCTTGGTCTACGGCTTAGGCGTATTCCTACCTAGTATTTATATCTTAAATTATCCCATTTCTATTAATCTATGTATCACCATGAGGCTGTGGCCTATCAGTAAGATTCCAGCATCTTTCTCCTTCAGCAGCTACATGGTGTCTGACTCCACCTACTCTCTCTTTCTCTCTCTACCTCTTCCAGCCTGGCTATATTCTGTCCTGCCATAGGCTGAAGTAGACTCTTTATTAACCAATGGTAATAAAGCATATGCACAAGATTCAGAGGGGAATTCCATATCATCTCCCCCTTTATGTCTAAATAAAAAAGGTTTTCACTTAAACAGAGTAAAATTACATATAACAAAACAGGTATCAAGCAATAATTACAGCTACGATATTTTTTGTGAGTCTAAAGTTTCACATAATTTATCTTTTATCATATCTAAGGAAAACTATAACTATTTAACCTTCAACTCCATCAAAGATCCCAGGATATAATATTACCTAAGTAAACAGGAAGTGCATTGTAAGCAACTTCCAAAACCCCTAAATTGACAGAAACATCTTGCTAAGATACAATAAAAGAGAAGAATTAACAAAGCATAGTGGAAGATGTTACAGTAGGTGTTGGAGTAGCGAAGAGCAATGGGACTTATAATTACGTTTCAAAGGCAACACTAAGGTAATACATGCAGAATCAGAGAAGGAATGGCCTGCTAATGTCTGCCATAACTGCTACAACGATGTCTGAGGATATTAGGGAGGCAATGACCATACTGCATTAAGAAGGCCAAACCTGAGATTTTATCAACTCCCTCTTACAGTTGATAAAGAGATTAGAATTCCCCAACTCTAAAATTACTTCTGTGCTCTGTAGATACACCCAGGGTACAGCTTTCACATGAAAAGGGATCAAAGGTTTTGCTCTAATTACTCAAGCCATGCAAAAGCTCTGCTATGGATTATACGAAATTATAACAACATTGGTTTCCAATACAGTGTGCAATTTAATAATTTAGTTTGTGACAATTCCAGAGACATAACAGTTCCAGAAAATCAAAAACAACATACATGGTATGATTTATATGTAAGCAGCTAAAATTTACTTTAAAAGAGTAAGAATGCCTTGGGAAGAATTTTCTCAGACCAGTAACTACTTTCAACTAAAAATGTAAGCAAATGTCAAAGATTATTTTTTGCTTAATAACAAAAATAGAGCGAGCAAACGTGAAGATTTTATAATAATACTGTCCTGTAAGTTCCACTCTAGAGAAAAGTTATCAAATAAGTGAAAGCATGGGTGAATAAATTAATGAGTCAAAAATTCAGAACTCTGCAAAAGGTAATGTAAAAGAAACTGACTTTTTTTGTTTTAAGGAAGGTGAGGGTGGGGGATTGGTTTGAAGCCAAAAAAAAAAAAAGCCCAGTTTTCCACTCAACAGAACACTGAGCTTTTATTACGTTGAACTACTTGAAGTGACCAATATTCAGCTGCTCTGCCAAAAAACTATTTTCTCATATTTCATCCTAATTTATCATAATTAAACATATTTAATGACAGTATCTTATTTTTTTTAGAAAAAAAATCAAAGAGTTAAAGGGGTGGTACTGTTTTACAAAAACCAGACTCATAAATCAATGCCCATTCCATATTACACCCAGATCCGTATATTTTACACACACACACACTGGCTGAATATTATGATAGTTTTCAGTTATATCCCCAAATTTCTGACTTATATTGTGACAGCAACATGAGCACAGCTTAAAATGTAAAGATTCTTTGAATGGATAGAGCTCTGACAACTCTTATTCTTTGTATGCCCAGGATGAAGAAGGGAAACACTGGGTGACTATTCCTATCCACTGTAAATGGTGATCAGTAAAGACCTGGGAAGTGATCTAAAGCACTCTTCATGCACTACGATAGCATAAAAACACTGGAACCCACACCTCAACCCTGCTGTTTCAATAATTAAAATAAGCTGCCTGCAGGAGTCTCCCTAATTAAGAGATTAAGAAGGCATGCTGTCAGTACAATTTCTCATTCCGTGTGAAGTTGAACGGTAGGCACACCAAGACTCACAGGTAATAGTAAACTGTAGCTGCCCAGATATGGTCAACTAGAATTCTTAATAGCCTACAAGATGTTTGGTGAGGGTTTCACTGTAAAATAAAACTATGAAATAAAATTCATAATCATATTATTGCATTTTCTTTCTGGTAAACTTAAAGCACTGAAAAAAAGTTATCAATTACTACTTTTTCACTTCATAACTCACCCTGAAATATTTAACTACCCATAATACATAAAATGAAGGGTTCAGTGCCCCTGCTCATTCCAAGTACGTTAAGTGGTGTAATTTTTTTTAATAAGGAAAAGAAAAAACCTGAAAGCCTGTTTATCGAACGGTTTACTGTCTTATTTAAATTTTAAAGCTGTTGTTACCAATGTTAGGGTTTTTGTTGTTGATGATTCTGGTTTTCCCTCCCTTTGTTTTTCAACGAACGTTGTCCTTACATGGGATTTGAATGAACGAAAAGGGAGAAAAAGTGAAAGAAGTGGGAACAAAGCAAAATCTGAAGCCATGGTTACAGCAGCACCAGGAAAAAGCGAAGATAGGAACCAACGCTGGCTCTTCCCTAGTCAGTCCTCGTGAATAAACCATCAAGCTGGAGCTATTGTTCCTGGAGTAGAGCTGGCCAGGGACACTTCCTTGGAGATGCTTTGGCTTCTGTCCAACCCAGATGAGGTAGGAATGGAAGGAAGGCTACCAGGGAGTGCCCAAGGTGTGTGCCCCGGGCTTGCGGGAGGCGGGGCGAGTCCTGAGGGGCCAGCAAGGGATGTCGCGGACCACAACCGAGAATACAGTTTGCAAAGAAAATAAAACCTGACCAGAGACGCTCACGACCCAAAGGAAACTCCTGGGTCAAGAAGGACCAGAAAATTGTGGGAAGGCCTTGCAGGAGAGAGGACGAGGTGCTCCGAGCCCGCGAGAAAGCCCAGGACCGTGCGCGGCTGGCAGCCCGCGGTCACGCTCCGGTGCGGGGCCGACCAGCTCCGGGCCTGGCGGGGACCTAGCCGCGGGCCGGCCGGCCGCACTTGCCCCGGGAGCACCGGCCGCAGCCCCGGCCGCTCGAGCCCCGCAGCCACACACCCGCGTCTCACCTTCCAGCCCGTCCATGGCGAACCGCTTGAGGCTCCTCCGGCAGCGCCCGCCGCCGCCCAGCTCCGGCTGTAGCAACCCAGCCGCACCTCCCACACGCTAACATCCGGCTCTCCCATTGGTCTGCATTGGCTGGGGCGGGGCTACGGAGGGCGGGGCCGCGCCTCCTGCGGTCTCCAGGGTGAAGGCTCCCTACGCCAGGGATTTTTCCAGCACCCCTCCCAGGGAGGTGCAGCCACTTCAGAAGGCTTCCTGAGATCCTTTGTTCCACTCCAGCGGCTTTTAGCCTCCCACCTTGTTTTCCTGAGCACCTCAGGAGCTCCTCATCTCGAGTCAGTATAAGAATGTCTTTTGCGGGTCCCTAGAAGTGGAGTGACTGTTGTGGCAATGTAAAGGCGCCTTAGGTCCCACATCCTGCGGGGGTCGCCTTTTTAGTCAAACGTCCTGCAGACATGCTCTGCAGACACAAGTCTCTCCCCCTGTTTTTTCCAGACATAGAACAATGTTTCCTACATGGATTATATTTTCTGTCTGAGACTGTGGAACTGAGATTGCGCTAAACGTTTGGAAACAATTTTCTCAGCCTAAAAAGTTGAGCTCAAAATTAGAAGTGAAACTTTTGCACTTATGCAATCTTCCCCTGCCCCGGCACTATGATTGCACTCGGTCTGCTCTCTTTAGAACCAACAGAGTTCCACTTCTGATCAAAACTACGCTTTACTGAGGACTTGAAACTGGGAAGTCAGCCTACCAGAAAGGCACACGGAGGCCTGTTTCTGTTAGAATCAAAACGTGGGAGTGAAGAAGCCTCAAAAGGAACTCCAATCATTTTAATGGTTTTGCTTCACAGTATAGCAGCTTAAAGCTCTTTAAAATTTGACTTAGCATCTAGGTTGTTTCCACACTGAGACAATGGGGATGTTTTATCGGGAACTCACCAAGGCCAGCTGGCCTGGGTCTGAAAAAGCATGGGATAAAACCTGACTCGCTGAACTTAGTGGAAATGAGGACTACGGAGAACTCAAGAACAATTGCAGTGGGGTTTTTGATCCACTAGGCTTTGTGGAAGCCTAGGCAGTTTGGATGCTCACCTTACTAGACCTGGATGGAGGTGGGTGGTCCTTGGACTTCCCACTGGGCAGGGAACCCTGATAGCTCTATGGGCTGACAAGGGAGGGGAACTTGATTGGGGGAGGGGGAGGGAAATGGGAGGAGGTGGCGGGGAAGAGACAGAAATCTTTAATAAATAAATAAACGGAAAAAATTTTGACTTAGCAGTAATAAGCCCTATTGTTAGCTGATTCCAAGGTATGTGTTGTTAAGTTACCAGTATTATTTTATCCATTACAAATTTATTATCTTATTGATCTGTCTAATTCAAAAGTTATTTTATCCTAATTCTGTATGCATTCAACAAACCAAGAATTCTCAAGTTTTGTTTAAAGAACTGAACCTCAAGGAGTCTTTGAGAAGGTGCTGTAGGTGCACCTGAATGTGGTAGAGTCGTCTCTTGCATAGTATTGTGCAGGAAACCACCCATATGGGAATTGTCTCCTGAGTCACAGGAAACTCAGCTAGCCTGTACTGGCTATAGAGTGGCTTTTTCCCTCTAAAACATAAACGGGGTTGGGATAGCTTTAACAAGAATGCCAAAGGGAAAAACTATGCATAAAGAAAATGTAAAAATAAAGAAGTCATTTACTTTACAAATTGCAAGTTTAGTTAAGACAGATATTTAGGTGATGGATAAAAACCTTACTGGCCACAAAATCTATAGTAACATCAGTAACAATAATGAAAATAGCAACAACAACAAAAGAAGTGCATGCATTATGAGGCAGGCCAGTCGACTTTGATAAAAGCACTTAGTGTGCAAACCTGGTCATGGAGAGTCTGCTCTCCGGAACCCACAGTGGAAAGAGAGAATCAACTCCTAGATTGTCTGCGGAACTCCACACTTGAACCCATGGCACATGCACACCTGTATTTACACACATCATCACACACCATATTAATAATAAAAAAGAAAAAGCATATCATGTGAAATATGTTTTATGCCTCATATGTCATATCCTATATTCAATCTGCAAAAGAGTTTCTACAGAGTAGATCCTTCAATCTCCAATTTTCAAAATTAAAGTCTTCATCTAGGTGTCTCAGTGATTAACGTCTTATCAGTAGTTGTGTCAGAATGAGTGATAGAGCATGGATTTACACTCTGCTGTGTGTAACAATGAAGAATAACACTGAAGTCTACCATGACATCCTTATGTTTCTCTCTCTCTCTCCTGCCTTATCTCCTTCCTGCAACAAATAGGAACTCAAGCATTCAGACATATTGCTTAATATGAATTTGGGTAGACATTTCTATAGTGGATCTTAACTCTAAAACCATGCTTGCTAGTCTTCTCCGAGGTTCTGGAATCCCAGAACTTTTATGTTACAACCATCTTGCCTTCCTGAGCTAGGCCCTGGTATCAGCTCCAACATAAAGAAAACCCATTCCTCTTTGATTGTCTATATTCCTATGCCTGCCCACTAAAAGCCTGTATTATGAGTATGTTTCATCTTGGCACATATCTCTGATGTAACATCTGTATAGTCCATTGCTTTTTCCTCGTGCATGCATTTAGGAAGATTTATTGATTACTCTTAGGCTCCCGGGCCACTTTACTACTAGTCAGACACAAAAGCGATTGCTTCGGTTTTTCTCTTATGTCCGAAGCTGCTCTTAGTGTGCATTTTAACTACTGTTGTAATAGAAGCGACGGGCTACGTTCAGGCACCTGGCCGCCCGCACGGCTAGCTTTACCCGAAATAATTACACAGAAACTGTATTCTTTTAAACACCGCTTGGCCCATTATATCTAGCCTTTTCTCGGCTAACTCTCGCACCTGGACTAGCCCATTTCTTATAATCTGTGTAGCCCACGAGCTGGCTTACCAGGAATGATCTTAACCTGCGTCTGTCTGGAGTGGGAGAATCATGGCTTCTCCTGACTCAGCTTCTTTCTCCCAGCATTCTGTTCTGTTTACTCCTCCCACCTATGTTTTAACCTATGAGGGCCAAGCAATTTCTTTATTGCTTAACCAATGAAATCAACAGATTGATATATGCCACTCCCACATCACTTCCCCTTTTTCTGTTTAAACAAAAAAAAGGAAGGCTTTAACTTTAACATAGCAAAATTACATATAACAAAACAGTTATCAAGCAAGAATTACATTTACAATATTTATATCTATTTGATCTTTTATCATAACAATGGAAAACTATAACTACCTATCCATTCTTCAACTCCATCAAAGACTCCAGAAGGATATAATATTACATAAGCAAACAAGAAATCCAAAGCTCTAGAAATGACAGAGACATCTCGCTGCCTGTACAGTCACCCAAAGTTCCTCTGTACCATTGGGGCATCCATCTTCAGCCTTCAGTCCCATAGTATCAAGAAGACATTTCCATGAAGCAGGAAATTTCAAAGACAGTTCAGTCACTATCTGCTGTGTCCTGCAAAATGTCTCGCAGACTCTTTCATGAGTCAGGAACCCCGAAAGACCGTCTCACCTTTAGGCAAGTTCAGCAGTCCTCTCTCTGTGGGTTCTCTGTGTCCATTTTATGCAACAGTCCAGGCAAGAGCAGTTTCTTGCCCAAATGGCTATCAAACTCCATAAGGATCCTCTCCGATGCCCATCTTCCTCTCGAAGTAGATTGGTGTCGCCAGGAGCAGATATGTCTCATTGTCATGAAAAGTCCTAAGTTATTAAAATATTTTAAATGCCATATTCTGCAGCCTTTGAGAGATATGAAGAATGCCTATCTGAAATATATCTCTATATATCTAGAAAATCTAAGTGACATGACTACAAACTTGACTATTATTTATGATTATCCATCAACAACCTATATTTCCTAATTATACATTACATTTTAAAAATGAACTACACAATCACAACACCTTATTCGAGATCAGAAATACATATATATATAACAAAATTGACCTTAAAATCCTCACCAATGCAAATTATTTATACCTATATCATTTCCCCCTTTAAATGTAGAAGAACATAAAGTGACGTTAGTAAGTAGTTGATAATGAGATTTTTCTCATTTTCTTACCATACAAAAGGGAAAACTAAGTTAGAAAAATGTTTGTCTAGACTGGTCCAGACCCCCAACGTCAGAAGTAGATGAAATAGATATTCCACCTCTAATTTGTCCACTTTGTATTCTGTTCTCTTTGGCCACCATTCACTGGAGCTCTTCCACCGCCCTTCTTCAGCTTCCATGGGACTAAATCAGCTACACAAAGCTTTGTGTTTGGAAGCTCCAGGTTTCTCTTGGATCTCACACAAAGTTCAAGTTCACTTTCAAAATCCAGCCTTTGGTTCTCATTCAGATCACTTGCATAGGGCAGATGAGTGAGATTCTAAACATAGCTCAATTTCATCAACTTTACTATGGAAAGCATCTCTTCCATCCATGGCAACATGGTGAATGACCTGCATTTGGTATATATATATATATGACAATCACAAGCAAGTGATACATTTTAGTGCAAATCAAAAAACACTTGGTACTTTTAAGTGAGGGGAAGGAACTGTTGTAGACTAAAGATGCAAATTTTGAACTAGGTAAGTTTTCTTTTTTTCTTTTTAAATTGAAGTAAAAGGGAAAATCCATTAAATGTTCAGGGGGAAAGTAGGAATGGTTAATATTTCAGAAATAAAATGTATGTTGTAAGAGTTGGAGATTTATTGAGGAAAAGGGTGTCCTAGGCAAGAAAACACCAAAGATGAAAGAAGTTTTGATAAAGAGCAATCTAAAGCCAACTTCCTTTCTTTCTGCTGATATGCTCTACACCATCTTCAGTAGTCTAGAGATCCATGCCTTTCTTTAGCAGTTAGGATGGGGTCGTCCATTTTCATCTATTCTCCTAATTTATTTCTACACACAAAACCTCCTGTTAGGATCCCAACTATCCATCTCTTGCCATCAGAAACTTCAAATAGATTTTAAATTTGGTACTGCAAATCTATTAGGTGTTCATTGAGATCTCCCTATGTGCACATTAGTAGTCTTGGCATGGCAGGAAGTTTCAAATATGTGTCTCTGATCTTTAGGAAGTTCATACCAAGTAGAGGGAGTCCTGAATAAGACATGATGCAGAGCCAAGTCTTAGGTGAAACTAGACTCTCAAAAAGCTAAGAAATGTGGTAGAGCCAGCCACCAAAGCCACAGCTTTAATTTTATCCATATTACTTAACAGATTAAAAACTCTCCTTGTCATAAAATGACTACAGATATGCAATAAAGAGAGATCCAGATAGGAAAAAAAAACTATAAACAGTTTACAGTGTGTTTAAAAATATGCGTAAGCTTGAGAAAGAAAAGGAAGATGCTAGAGAAAATTCCTTTGAAAAAGAAATATAATCAGGTGTGGTTGCACACTTCTTTAATCTCAGCATTTAGGAGGCAGAAGCAGGTGGATCTCTGTGAGTTAGAGGCCAGCCTAGTCTACAGAGTGAGTTCCAAGATAGCCAAAGATATACAGAGAAACCCTGTCTCAAAAAAAATTAAAAATAAAAGAAATAGAATTTTTAAAAAGCCAAATAAAGATGGAAAATATACAGAAAGTCTGGATACTGTATGTTACTGTGGTGTCTCTGAATTGTTTGACTGCTGAGGAAGGAACAACAGTTGCTAAAATACATTTGATTATAGGTGTCACTGGATTAATTAATTCAACCTATATATTTTGAAAATGCCTTAACTTCAAAATTTAAGCCAAAAAAATATGTTACTTTAGAGAAGAGGTATTGCTTTAGTTTCCACAGGAAATGAGAGGCTATGGATTCATTCTGGTTTGTTCAATTAAGACCTCCTGACAAATCTCCAATAGGAGCAGAGGGCCCAGATGATCCAACATCTCACCAATGTCTGAGAGTTGCCTCTGTTGGAGTTTCCTCTGAGTTCTACATCCAGGAACAAGCTCAAGACTGCTGCCTGAGATGATCTAGGCTCACAGAATACTTTAACCATGACTTGACCATAATCCTAAATTTTCATTAGATACCCATAAGATTATCAGCACCCTGATCAGCAGAAAGTAGCCTAGAAAACTATGCCCACATTCCCAAAAACTGTATTATGGATATTTCTTTTTGTTTAGAGTCTTTGCTACAAGTTGTTTTGGATAATGGTCAGGAAAAAATTAAACAAAGGAGATTAGAATCAGAGTTCTTATTTTGAAAAGAAAAAGAAAAAAAAGAGGGAAGTGCTGTGGGACAATGGTCTTATACTCTGTAAAGATTTGTCACTTGTATTGTTTTAATAAAACACCGATTGGCCAGTAACCAGGCAGGAAGTATAGACAGGACAATCAGACTAGGAGAATTTTGGGAAGAGGAAAGGCTCAGTCTGAAGTAGCCACCCAGACGCAGAGGAAGCAAGATGAGAATGCCTCACTGAGTAAGGTACCAGGCCACATGGCTAACATAGACAAGAATTATGGGTTAATTTAAGTTGTCAAACTAGTCAATAAAAAGCCAGAGCTAATAGTCCAAACAGTTTATAATTGTTATAAGCCTCTGTGTATTTCTTTGTGATCAAATGGCTATGTGACTAGGTGGGACATAAACTTCTGTCTGCGTGGCAGGGAGTTTCAAATATGTGTATCTGATCTCTAGGAAGTTCATACCAAGTAGAGGGAGTTCTGCATAAGACATGATGCAGAGCTAAGTCTTAGGTGTCATGAAACAACTGCTAAAAGCAATTTGTTTTAGATGTTTTTATGAATGGAAATATTTGGAAGATTTAAAAGAGGCAGAAGTTAAATTGTACTTTGAAAAGTATCATTGGAGAGATAGGGAGCATTAAAATACAATGATATAAGCCTTGTTAAAAAAAAAACAATGTCAGCCTGGCATATTCTGAGAAATAAAGTAAAGAAACAAAGATTTATGTTCATGTTTACTATTGTGTAGTATTTTTCCTATAGTTTAGGTAATAGAATTTATATGTTTTAATGTCAGATACAAGGAATTGAATTGATTCTACATTCTAATATATCTTTCTAAAACTTTTATAATTTTGTCATTCATTCTCTTTTTAACTCAGTGTAAAGCCCTACCCCACTATGGACACAATTATACTGCTTTAATGCTCTAAAGCAGTGGTTCTCAACCAGTGGCTTGTGACCCCCCCCCAATACCATCAGAAAACATAAATATTTGCATTTCAGTTCATAACAGTAGCAAAATTACAGTTGTGAAGTAGCAATGGAAATAATTTTATGTCTGAGGGCCACCACTGCTCTCAAGTCATAGAAACCTGTGGGTATGAGTGATCTCTTCAATCAAAAATGGTGCTGTTTCATGTGTTTAAGATTTTGATGTATGTGAGATTTACTATAGATTCCTGTTCACTTATAATTTTTTATTTTTAAATTTCCTTTTGAGACAGTGTCTTGTTGAAGCCCTGTCTAGCCTGCAATTACAATGGCTGATGCTATCCTTGAGCATCCAGTTCTCTTGACGTGGTCTTCTGTGTGCTAGGATTGAAAGTATTCATCATGACTCCTAGGTTTGATTTTCATTTTTGAATTAGAAATTTTAATGGATGCCCAGAGATTCACAAGTATGAAATACTGCTCCTTCTGAGTTGTGGACAGTAAGTTACCTATGTGTGTATCACACTTTTCCTTCCCATCCCAGCAGTAAAGAAGAGTCATTTGCTTCTAACTTGCTACTACAATGAACATCTTTGTGTGTGTCCCCTTATGAACCTGGACTCGAGCTCCTCTTGGATGCATTGCTGGGATAGATTACTAGCTCATATTTGTTTCCACTCGTATGGCCAGATTGTTCTCTACAGTGCTGCTCCTGTTAGTGTACACTATTTTCAGTGGCACATGAAGGGTCCATATCCCTACGGCACATTAATAGCTGCTTTAACTCTAATTGGTGTCCAGTTGTTGAAAGTTATGGGTTTATTACTTCCTTATATATACGACAATTCTGATTTGACTTTCAACACTGTCCAGTTTGACTTATGCAGTTTAAGTATTTAAGCTTAGCTACTTTATATTATTTAAAATATTTTTTTCCAATTTATTCATCCTGCCTTTGATGATTCATTGAAAAGAATTCTTTTAATGGTGGCTCAGTCAGATCCATTAACCTAGCGGTCTCCTATATGCACAGGAGATAGATTTCAAGATCTCACTGGATGTCTGAAAGCACAAGTAATACAAAATCCAGGATTCTATGCTTTTGTCTTATATATCTATGCCTATGATCACTTTATTTTATAATTAATATCTATAAGAGAGTAACAATAGGTCAGATATCGCAATATACTATAATGAAATTGCATAGTCTCTACTATTATTCTATTATTAAGTAAGATGAAAATTGCTGAAACATAAAGTCATGACACTGTATCTCATAATGATGATGGCTACTGAATGACTAATTAGTGCATGTGATCTTCAGTGTGGTGTGCTCAACAGAGGGATGATTGACACCTGGGTCAGGACAGAGAAGAGCAGTGTTAGATTTCATTATTTGTAGTTGGTTGTTCTTTTACTCTTAACTCTTTGCTCTTTTGGGGACCTGACACCCAACTCCCAAATAAAGCACACAGAGGCTTATTATTTCTTATGAATGTCCAGCCTTAGCTTGGATTGTTCCTAGACAGCTTTTTAAAAATTATTCCATCCACCTTTTGTCTCTTGGCTTTTACCTTTCTCTAATTCTGTATATCTTTTCTTTCCTTCTTTTGGCTGGCTGGCTGGCTGGCTGGCCCCTTCTTTTCTCATTTCTCTTCTTTTTTTGCCTGAGACCCAGCAAAAATCACTTCTCCCGAACTCATCCCAAACCAAAAAGAAAGCGTGAAACTCCAGGTCTGGCGCATTGCCTGCCTGTAATCACATGAATCGGTTGTTTGTTGTTTCTAAGAGACTTGAGATTTCTTGAGCCTATGTACATTTGTGTTTCTTAGCAGCCAATGGATAAACAAAGCAGAAACAAGAATCTTACGACCTAAGTGCTTACAACACATAACGTGTATATCAGCATAAGAATTCTAGATAATAAATACTGGCACTCAAAGC
Source organism: Microtus pennsylvanicus (assembly GCF_037038515.1). Taxonomy (NCBI): domain Eukaryota; kingdom Metazoa; phylum Chordata; class Mammalia; order Rodentia; family Cricetidae; genus Microtus; species Microtus pennsylvanicus. The sequence continues at coordinate 33,636,918 of NC_134583.1, read as the reverse complement.
AATTTAATTTACCTATAACTAATTAAACAACAATTTTTGAAAAATAAGAATATTTTGAAAACTATAGTGGCTATTATTTTATTGAATTTTTGAAAAATACTTGAAATTTCTTTGCTAGTTAGAAAGTTCTTAACCCTTTTTACCTCTGTTATTATGAGCAACAATTACCTTTATTAGCCAGTGTTATTCTGTACCTCTACTGTCCCTTACTCAAAGGTGTTCCCTCAATGTTGACTAATGATCAATAGTTGCATTCTCCTCTAAAGAACTGTCTTCCTTCTAAGGCCAAGCTGAGAAGGTATTGCACACCCATCAAAGTGGAAACCATTGAACAGTGGCTGACTAGCTCACTAGACTCAAGTATATTAAACCACAATCCTCAAGAAAGACTACATCCCCATATATTTTTCTTTTGCCTTACAGATTGAACTTACCCTGATCATGTAGAAGGAACCATTTATTAATAATAGCTTCTACAAGAATTCTGCCTATTTCTAGTGTGTTGTAATTTATTTAAAAACACTGCAACATGATGTGGGATTCCCCTCTGTATGCTGTGAATACGATTGGTTAATTAATAAAGAAACTGCCTTGGCCTGTTGATAGGGCAGAATTTAGGTAGGCAGGGAAAACTAAACTGAATGCTGGGAGAAAGGAGGCAGAATCAGAGAGAAGCCCATGGAGCCATGCAGGAAGCAGGGCCGCAGGAACTTTACCCAGTAAGCCACACCCACATAACGATACACAGATTACTAGAAATGGGTTAAATTAAGATATAAGTGTTAGTTAATAAGAAGCTAGAACTAATGGTCCAAGCAGTTTTTTAAATAATAGTTTCTGTGTGATTATTTTGGGTCTGAGCTGCCAGGCGGCTGGGAAACAAACAAGCAACCTCCCTACAACAGCAACAGGGCTCACATAGGAGGTTTGTTGGAAGGAGAGAGAGAAGGGACAGAGAAGGGGGCAGAAACCAACCCTGGGGACAAGAGTAGGACAAAAGAGAGAGAGAGAGAGAGAGAGAGAGAGAGAGAGAGAGAGAGAGAGAGAGAGAGGCACAGGAGGTGCTATTAGTGGCTGTAGCTAAGGATGTTAAGGATGTATCCTGTCAGGACTCCAAGAGCTGGACATTACAAATGCCTGACTACTAACATAGTGTGACAACAACTGAACACACACACACACACACACACACACACACACACAGTAATTAGGGTGGTACAATGACCACCATTGTTTTTTCCCTGTTCCTTTGACATCTTGCTATCTTAAAATTGCTGAAACTCTTCTTTACTCACTGTTCTACTGCCTCAGCTTTCCAAGTACTAGGATTGGAGATGTATTGCCTAGCGATGGAAACACGTGTTACTAAGAGCAGTTGTAATTCTGGCATTGTACTTTAAAATTTGCTCTAATGTGTGATGATACCTTACATTAAAACTGTTGACTGCTAGATCATTCAAGGGGTTGACTGTGAGTACATAGCCAATCCGCTATCCACTCTTCACAGTTGATGTAATTCTCCACATTCTCTTAGGCCTCTTGGACTTACGATGAATAGTTTAATATTTCAGTTACTGACAGTAAATATTTGCTAAAATGCTAAGTAAATACAAATAAATAGCATGGATTTCTAAACATTTTTAAGTAAATAGATTTTATTTAACACACAATGAGTAGGTATATATAATGTCATGTATGCCATACCCCCATATAATTTGAAACAGTTCTTATAAACTATTATCAGGTACTATGACCCATTCTATGTTAAACACGTTAAGGTTTGTTAAGACTAAGGGATGGTTTTAAAGATAAAGAAAAGGTTAAGTTTTTATTACATAAAACTTTTCTAACTTGAAATCCCACACTTTTTGCCTTTTATTGAAATTAGATTTTTTTCACATAATATATCCTGTTTACAGTTTTCTCTTTTTCTGTTTCTCCCACTTCCTCTTCACATCACCTCCTGTTCAGATCCATTCTTTTTCTATATTCCATTAGAAAAAAACAGACTTCTATGGGATATTAATAAAATATAATAAGACAAAATAAAAACTTTTACATTGGAGTTGAACAAGCCAACCCAACAGAAGGAAAATAATCCAAGAGAAGGCACAGGAATCAGAGATCTACTTATTTTCACACACAGGAATTCTATCAAAACAGTGAACTGAAGGCCATAATATATTTGCAGGGGACCTGGTGCAGAACCGTGCAGGCCCTGTGCTTGCTGCGTCGGTGTCTGCGAGTTCAAATGATCTTTAATTGTGTGAATTTAGAGGGCCTGGTTTCTTGGTGTCATCCATTACCTCTGCATCTTACACTCTTTCCTGCCTCCTCTTCCTTGGAGTTTCTTGAGGCCTGAGGAAAGAGCTTGCTAGGGACATTTCATTTAGAGCAGAATGTTCCAAGGTCTCTCACTGTCTGCATAAATTCTAGCTATGGGTTTCTTTATTCATTCCCATCTGCTATAGGAGGAACCCTCTCTGTTGCTGTCTGAGCAAGGACACTGATCTACAATTATAGCAGAATGTCATTTTATTGATGATTTTTTTTAGAACAGCATTATCTAGCTTTATTCTAGGTCCGTGGGTTATCTAATTTCTGGTTCTTGGTCACCCAAGCAGTATTAGGTATGGGTTCTCTCTCCTAGAGTGGAACTTAAACCAAATCAGATATTGGTTGGTTACTTCCCAAACTTTGGGCCACCTAGCTTATCTTGCAGGGAAGACACCACTGAAGATAAAGATTTAGTGGTTGGGTTTGTAGTTACATTTAATTTTTAGTAGCATGTAGAGTACCTTCCCTTACCAAAGACATTAGCATGTTGGTGTGAAGGGCTCTATGCATGATCAATGAGTTGTGTATGTGTTGTCTTTATAAATAAGAGCTTACCAACCGTTTGTGAATAACAACTTCCACGATTTATGTTGCCAACCAGTTTTGGCAACAGCCTGGGTTGTTTAAGAATTCCTATGGGGGCCGGGCGGTGGTGGTGCACGCCTTTAATCCCAGCACTCGGGAGGCAGAGGCAGGCAGATCTCTATGAGTTCGAGGCCAGCCTGGTCTACAAGAGCTAGTTCCAGGACAGCAACCAAAAGCTACGGAGAAACCCTGTCTCGAAAATTCAAAAAAAGAATTCCTACGGGACCCCTTTGGCCAATAACTCGATTAGATGTAACTTGATCTCAGTACTGAAAACTTCATTTGGTAGCAAAAGGTGGCAAGTTGGGAATCAGTCTCCCCATTTTTTGTGATTTCATTTAGTTTGCCCTCATATATGTATATATTTTAGTAACATTCTATTGTATGTAGTTTTCCAGTCCTCAAGTGGATGTAATTTTAGCTGTCTCTTCCTGCTAGGGTGGTATAGCTGGATCTCATGGTAAGTCGATTTCCATTTTCCTGAGAAACTGCCCTACTGATTTGAATACTTGCTGTACAAGTTTTTACCACCAACAATGGAGGAGTGTTGAATGTTTTCCTTGTTCCACATCCTCACCAGCATGAGCTACCACTTGTTTTATTGATCTTCACCATTCTGACTGGTAGAAGATGAAAACACCAAGTAGTTTTAATTTGCATCCCTATTGACTAGAGATGTTGATCATCTATTAAGTCTTTCTCAACCATTTTGGTTTTCTCTCTTGTTAATTCTCTGTTTAGATATGTATTCCATTTTTAATTGGTTATTTGTTTACTTGATGTCTGGTTTTTAGAGTTTTTTATATATTTTCAATATTAGCCCTTAGATGTGTAGTTGCTAAAAAATCTTTTTACATTCTATAAGTTGTCACTTTTTCTGAGTGACAGGGTCTTTTGTCATACAAAAGATTCTCAGTTTGATGAGGTCCAGCTTGTTGATCTTAGTGGCTGTGTTAATGGTGTTCTGTTCAGAAAGTCTTCTCCTGTCTCAATGAATTCAAGGCTATTCCCCATTTTCTCTTTTGTCATGTTGAGTGTATCTGGTTTTATGTTGAGGTCTTTGATCCATTTGAGGTTGAGTTTTGTGCAGGGTTATAAGTATGGGTCTGTTTGGGTTCTTTTACATGTAGTCATCCAATGTGACCAGAAGCATTTGTTGAAGATGATGAATTTTACCCAATATGTATTTCTGGCCTTTATTTCTTGGTTTTCGATTCCACTGATACTTTTTTTGTTTTGTTTTGTTTTGTTTTGTTTCTGCCAATACCATGTTGTTTTTATTGCTATAGCTCTGTTACCTCCAGCAGTTCTTTAATGATTCAGGATTGTTTTAACTATTCTGCATTCTTTGAGTTTTCATATGAAGCTCAGAATTGAATTCTCTTTTCAAGATCTATGAAGTATTGTGCAGTAATTTTGATAGTGAGTACAATGATCTGTAGTAATCTGTAGATAGCTTTTTGGTAGGAGAGCCATTTTACTCTTTAATTCTACTGGTCCATGAGCACGGGAGATCTTTCCATCTTCTGATAACTTCTTCAAATTCTTTATTCAAAGACTTGAAGGTTTTTTTTTAATCATACAAGTCTTTCACTTGCTTAGTTCAAGTTACCCCAATAATATTCGTGGCTATCATGAAAGGTGGTGTTTCCTTGATTTCTTTGTCTATTTGTCATTTGTATATAGGAGGAATACTGATTTATCTATCTATCTATCTATCTATCTATCTATCTATCTATCTATCTATCTATCTATCTATCTATCTATCTATCTATCTATTTATTAAAGATTTCTGCCTCCTCCCCGCCACCGCCTTTCATTTCCCTCCCCTCCCCCAATCAACTCCGCCTCTCTCATTAGCCCAAAGAAGAGCAGTCAGGGTTCCCTGCCCTGTGGGAAGTCCAAGGACCTCCCACCTCCTTCCAGGTTTAGTAAGGTGAGCATCCAAACAGCCTAGGCTCCCACAAAGCCAGTACATGCAGTAGGATCAAAACCCAGTGCCATTGTTCTTGACTTCTCAGCAGTCCTCATTGTCCGCTATGTTCAGCGAGTCCGGTTTTATCCCATGGTTTTCAGATCCAGTCCAGCTGGCCTTCATGAGTTCCCAATAACCCCTATAATTCGTGATCCTAGAGAAGCTAAATAAGAAGGAGAACCCAAAGAAAAACATATAGTCATCCTCCCGGATATTAACCTTCATCAGGCGATGAAAGGAGACAGAGACAGAGTCCCACATTGGTGCACCAGACTGAAATCCCAAGGTCCAAATCAGGAGCAGAAGGAGAGAGAGCACGAGCAAGGAACTCAGGAATACTGATTTTTTGTGAGTTAATTTTGTATCAGATACTTTGCTGAAAATGTTTATCAGGTGTACGAGTTCCCGAGTGAAATTTTATGGGTATGTATACTTATGTACACTATTATAACATCTGCAACAAACATACTTTTACTTCTTCCTTTCCAAATTGTATTCCCTTGATCTCCATCAGTTGTCTTATTACTCTAGCTAAAACTTCAAGTATTATCTTGAATAGGTATGCAGAGAATGAACAATCTTGTTTTATTCCTGATTTTAGTAAAAATGCTTTGAGTTTCTTTCCACTTAAATTGATGTTGGCTGTGGTCTTGCTATAAACTGCCTTTATTTTGTAGAGGTGTGGCCCATTGTTGTGGAATATTAGTTTGAGATGTTACATTTGTTAATGTTGTGGAATATTTAATGATGCAAAGATGTGTTGTATTCTTATGCTGCATTTGTTTAACTCTGTAAAGCTGTGTTACTTTTCCTGCCTAAAACACGTGATTGGCTTAATAAAGATCTGAATGGTCAACATCTCAGTAGGAGAGAAAAATAGGCAGAGCTGGCATGCAAAGAGAATCAATAGGAGGTGAAAACTCGAAAAGTGGGAGAAGCAAGTAAAAGAGGAGAGGGGGATACCAGGGATCAGTTACCAAGTCACACAGCCAGCCATAAAGTAAGGGGAAAAGGATATATAGAATAAACAGAGGTAAAAATCCTATAGGCAAAATGTAGTTAATAAAGAGAAATGGGACAATTTAAGTTAGAAAACTGGGCTAGAAACAAGCCAAGCTAAGGCTGGGCATTCATAAGTAAGAATAAGTCTCCATGTATTTATTTGGGAGCTGGGTGACTGGTCCCCAAAGAGAGAAAAAACAAAAAAACCAACTACATCCGTTGCATTGCTAATCTCTATAGGACTTTATCATGAAAAAGTGTTGGACTTTGTTAAAGCTTTTTCCGCATCTAATGAAATGATCTTTGTTTTTTCAGTTTGTTTATCTCAAAAGTAAAATAAAGTCATTAAAAATAAGTAGATTTTAAATCTCATTGAGATTTAAAGGTATTTCTCTAGTAGGACTAGATGAACTGAATTTCTTGATGTTAGCTAAAACCTTAAATATCAGAAATTACATAATAAAGATAATGGTACCACATTAGACATTATGAGATTAGTAGGTAATCTTAATTACATTCCACAACATAGAATTTAAAGTAGGATTTTTCAAAACAAAAATCATTTCCTAAAATAAATTCTAGTTTCCTAATTTAAAACTAGTTATAACTCTAAGCCTGTAGCTTTGTTTGTTTGATTTTTGAATTATTTCATTTTCTTAATAAAGAGTAAATGATAATCACTAGACCTGTGGTGTTAAAGGTTTTAGCAGGGATAGGGCAAGTATGACAAAGAAAAGTCGTAATTTAGAGAGTTGTAATTTAGTTGTAACTAAGGATGGATTTTTGAAAAAAAATCCCTATAGATCAAACCAATAAAGTTACTTACTATCCCAGAAGGAAGCAATGATTAGACTCAATGTGTCAAAATTAAATCAAAACAAAACAAAACAGAGGAAAGGCCTGCAGGTGGGGAGGTAATGTTTGGTGGGAGGTTGTCCTGGGATAATTTACCAAAAACAAATAATTGAGAAATCCTGATTAAAAGGTACAGATTAGAACTATGGCAATCTAAGTCTTTCCTTTCAGTATTTATTTAATAAACTTTACTGGTTCGGCAAGATATAATTGTTAGTTCAAGGCTCTATCCCTCTCACTCCCCCCACTCAAAAAAAACATTGACATAAATAGCCTCTCATTCTTTCCAGATTAGTCATTAAATTCTTAGCTAGGTTTGTTGATTCTGGCTGCAGAAGTACTTTTAACTAAAGTTTGAATAACATAGCATTAACATTTTCTGTTTTCAGATTGCAAAAAAAAAAAAAAACAATCATGCTTGGATCTGGACTTGGGTATGGAGTCTTAGTATTAGGAACTTCAAGTACTTTTATTTATATATATTTATTTATATAATATTTTATTTCTAAAATATCCTACTCCTTCTACTATAGCAAGAAATTTCAATTAAATTAAATTTTGCTTTCAAATTAAAAAGATTGATCATATACAAGGGGACATAAGAAAAGCCAAATCGGAAAGCAACATGTTATACTTGGGCTAGAGCTTGTGCTTGTTCCTTTTACAAAGAGTGAAGTTGTTCAGAACCACAGCATGGTTCTTTAGAAACAACAGCAGAAAGACATAGCTAAATTACTTTCACTTTCTAGCTGAGTAATCACCTCTATGCCAAATAATTCTATGAAGGCTGCTGGGAAATTGCCATATCTTTTATATAATGCAGATCTGAGTTTTCTGGAGTCAGTCTGTCTCTAGGACGTTTAATTAAAATGACTGCTGGGGGCTTGTGTAAACTTTCTCACTCTGTAGACTTTGTAGTCCATGGACTATATCAGACTCCTAAGACACAGTTCTTGCAAAGCATCCTCTGTACACATGACCCTTTGTCTCCTCCCCATGTTCCACAAGGTCCTCTGTGTGGCTCCTCAAATCTTCCCTACATGCCACTCACATCAATATTGCATATGTCAGAGATTTAGAACACTATTCCTAAGACATTCCTCTGTAATAGGGAGTCACGTGTTCAGTCACACTACTGTTCATTGCATGTTTTTATAATCATAGTTCTCCCCGATTTGCTCCAGAAATGAAATATAACTCTATTCCTCCATTCCTCAGTCTGCTTTCATCACTTCTTTCTTCTTCCCCTTTTTTATACCTCCCTGTTCCTGCCGACTCTCTTCTCTCTCCTCTTCCTTTCTTTACCTTTTCTCCCTTATTCAAACTCACCCAGTTGCCACTTTTGAGGGCAGTAGCTATGTCTTTATGCTTGAACCTAATCCCTCATTGGATCCAGCACAGTGTCAGATCCTCAACATTGGTTTACATTCATTCCAATATTATTTATGATTGCATAAACATTTGTTGAACTGTCTTGAAAGGAGATAATTGAAGCAACATATAAGGCGTAGTTTAAAAGCCAGGAGCCCACAGTATGCAGAAGCAACCGACCTACCTGTGACAAAACATTAAGAGTACGTTGAAGGTGATCCACACTTTTCAACTTGTTCCATCAAAATGGCATTACTGTGGGCTGGAAAGGGGCCTCAGTGGTTAGACGTAATTGCTTACAAAGTGCTTGTACAAAAGATTGAGATTTGGTTCCCAGCACCAACACTTGGTGGCTTTCTTGTACACTGTAAAGATTTGCCAATTATACTGGTTTAATAGAATGCTGATTGGCCAGTAGTGAGGCAGGTAGTATAGGCAGGATAACCAGACTAGGAGAATTCTGGGAAGAGGAAAGGCAAAGAGATAGTCACTAGCGAGACACAGAAGAATCAAGATGAGTATGCCTTACTGAGAAAAAGTACCAAGCCACGTGGATAAACATAAATAAGTTTTATGGATGAATTTAAGCCATAAGAGCTAGTTAGTAATAATCCTGGGCTAGTTAGTTTGTGATCGGCCAAAGACTGAGAAAATTAACAGTTTATGATTAATATATTCCTCTGTGTATTTATTTGGAACTGAATGTCTATGAGATTGGGCGGGACAGAAACTTCCTTCTACAATGGCTCACAATTGCCTGTATATTCAGTTCCAGAGAACACAACACTGTTTTTCTTCTGGTCTCCACAGGCATCTGTATGCATCATTTTCACACACACACACACACACACACACACACACACACACACACACGTGCGCGCACACACACATACAAATGATATTGTGCTTTTTTGGTAATAACAACTGTACATTTTGTTAAGTAGGAGCTTTCTGCCAGGTATGTTGCATGACAAGTGGTACACAGTATCACAGCTAATCTCTAATCTACTTGAGAGGGTTCGCTGAGGCAAGTTTTCATAGGGTCACACAATTTTCATTTGATAAAGCAAAGATTCCAAATCCAGCATATTTACTAGATATGCATTATGTCTGAAATATAAATTGTTTAGATGTAAAAATCTGTGTGATCGGCCAAAGACTGAGAAAATTAACAAGCTGGTAAGTGTTTTTGTTTATTTGTTTGTTTAAACTGCTTTTTCTCTTGTCGTTGACTTAAATAATTTATTCATTTTAGTAAATAGAGTACAGTTTTACGTAGATGTCTGCTGTTTTTGGAAATGCCAATTTTCAATTTAAGTTTTATTTTACAAAATTCCATACTAAAATTCAGACTTCTGAAAGTTTAAAGTATTTGCTTATAATTATACTATAAAATTGGGCTACTTTTAATGTGAGACTATTTATTTATGTTATTAAGATTTTATGAAATAAACTCTATGGCAGTATAACTCTGTAAATAAGATTCCTACCAACCTGTGTGAGCATAATAATTATCATCATCATCATTACTTAAGTTCAAAAGGGCAGAATAGATCAGCAATAACAAAAAAGAAGCAAGAATCAACCTTTCTTCCCCTACTGTCTGATGGTTGGCAGGAGACATCTAGGTTTTCTTGCTCTCTCTGTTCCCAAGTGATCAGGCTTTTGTTCTTTATCAGATTAATATCAGCAGTGCTGTTTGAGAGAGATCCAGCCTACAGAAGGCAGGTTATAAAAAGTTCAGCTTCCATATTACAGAGATAATTCTGTATAATAAGTTTTATCCAAAAATGTATGTCTTATTGGTTCTGTTTTTTTCTTTGAGAAAATAACTCATTTTTACATTTGAACTTTACTCAGATTTTTAAAGTACTAAAAAACGCTGCATAAAATATGAAGCAAAATAAAAGATTTGGGAATATTTCTGAAATTTTTGTATTTAATTCAATTTTATAAAAATGGAAATATTCAAGAACTCAGATGGTTATCACACATTATGCATACACTACAAAAGAGGAAAGGGAAATGATGCTTAGCTGCCCCCTAGCAGTTTTCATTAGGAATCAATTAGGAGAAATTTCAGTTACATGAAAGAAAATCTACATGGAAACCTTCTTTTCTTTTATTAAAATAGTTGAAGTTATTGGGGATATATGATTAAATTTAACAATATTCCAGGGACTAAGTAAATCATTGCATAAGTAGAAAATAAAAGAATTTTATTTTATTTTGTTTAAAGTTAATTTACTTTAAAAGTTAATAAACTTTAAAAGAAAATTTTGTTAAAAGTTAATTTACTTTTTCTTTTGATAAAGAAAATGGGATGCTATAGTAAAGTGTATAGCAGTCTGAATCTGGCTTTATGACCATAAAAAGTTGATCATTAAATTTTTCCTATTTGAAAATATTACATGTAGTAATAGTCTCCTTTCATTCTGATACTGTAATCAATATAGATAATGTATTTATGAATCTGTGTCTTGTGATTCTTTTAATGAACCAACCACTCTATCATTTTTTTCCATGTACACTTACATTTCTCTTTCTTTTGTCGTTTTTTTTTAAACTTTCTAGTCACCCTTGTGGGTCACGCACCCAAATCCCCCTCATCCCCCCTCCCTTTGTAACTGCCCTTTGCCCTTGCAATTACCCCTTCATAATAAAATGAAATTTCAAAATTTTCCTTTTAAATATTGCCATGGAAGGAGTAGTGTGCACCCTCTAGTCCTTATATTTTTACTTGCAAATGTTCATTTCAGCAAGCCCTCGGTCTGGGTTAAGGCCTGTGGCTTCTGCTACGCTATCAATATTGATCATCACTGGAACTCCTTTGTCCTGGAGATCCTGCAGCTTTGGCTCTGCAGGACGAGCACCTTCATGTTCTCTGGCAGCTCACAGATGTGGTCGATATTGCAGAGGGCTAGCTCCTAGAACTGTTCTGGACCTGGGTGGTATCTGAGTTGGCCAGTCTGCCAACTCTCCCACATCCTCACCACCACACCCTCTCCAACATGGTCTCAGCTAGCTCAATCAATGTTTCAGGCAGCAAGAGACAGGGCCAGTCCTCACACTCTTGCCCTCTGGACTGACTCACCTATACCCACACCAGAAGGTTGCTGCATTTGGTAAGGAACAGGACCAGCTCTCCAGCTCTCATGTCTCTGAGACAACCAGCAAGTTAATATTTTCTTCAACTTTAACCATCATTGCACAAACCAACCTATACTCAGTAGCTTGTACATATTATCTACTACAGAAGTACATAAGATGTTTCAACAAATATATGATCTCCTATCAGTAGCTTTGACACACTGAAACAAAACCAGTTAGAAAATTTAGTGGAAGAAGATTCTATTTAGTGAGATAAAACAAAACTAACCAAATAATGATAGATAAATCTCAAAATTTGACATAAATTTAAAAGAATTGTCTTCAATATATTTGACCAATAGCATTAACTGCTTATGTAAGCTACAAAAGCAAAAATTAGAAAAAATGGAAAATAAACTGTGCTTTTGAAAAGAAAAAATATCATCAGAATGATGTCATCTCCTTCTCAGGTTTTCCACTTAACACAAGTGTAGTTAAGGTCCCTCCAGAAATTTTCTGGAGCTCTTCTCATTTCTTACAATGGTCACGTGAGAGGACAAACAAACCAGCCAGGAAAATCACTAAGTGAGGCTTGCAGCGGCGCGGGGCAGGGGTAGACTGCAGGCCTAGGCAAATGGCAAAGCATATTAGAAGAAAGCAGTAATTGAAGAGTGCTTTGCCTTTGCTTGACTAAACATGCTAAATATAGAACAAAAAACAATCTCCAGAAGTATCCCACTGCATATGGAGTTTAATAGACAGTTGTGACGTGTCAAAGTGTGAGGTCACACAAGTATTTAAATAAGTGATACTGAGACACTCAAATCTATGTCAAGATAAAAGTTCTTGTGATAAATTCTAAATGTGTCAGAGTTACAAAGTATTAAAAAGGTCAAGAGGATCAGAGAATGAATTAACAAATTACTTTACAAATTGGGAATGAACAAAAACTTAATGTTAGTTAGAAGAAGCAAATCTAAAAGGGCTATACATACTGTGTGCTCTTATCCATGTGCCATTCTCTAAAAGGGCTGTACATACTGTGTGATCTTATCTGTATGCCATTCTCTAAAAGGCAAACCAGGGATACAATAGAGAACAGCAGTGACTGGTTAGAGTTTTTTGATGATATATATACATATACTTATGTGTGTGTATTATATACACACACATAAGTATATCATTTATATATATATAATACACACATATATAATTTACGAAGCTGGAGGATCTGAGGGAAAGAAGGTAGACCATCAAAAAAAAACTTAATCAAAATTGTAGCTGCAACTACATCCTCATGGTGTTGGTGGAGAAAAAGGTGTTAATCTAAGTAACCCTGAAAATAAATGTTTTAAATAGAAAGGAACAATGCACATATGTGCTGGGCCCTAGTAGGTAGATGTATGTTGTATGTACATACAGAATTAGTGTTCTAATACAGCTCTATATGAACACTTAAATAGTAGAATTAAATAAATGAGGGTGATGTGTATGCCAGTTTCTCATTGCTGGAATGGGGATTTATATGTATGTTATGAAGGAGGGTAGACTATTGTCTGTAATGACGGTTTGAGTCAGAGAACAATATTAACATAGGTATATAGAGTATAGATGTGTTAGTTAGCAATATAGAAATACTGATAGATGTTCATTATACTAAAATAAAGTATCAGTGAGATCATGAAGGATCCACATCTTGTTTTTTGTTGCCATTCTTCATTAAAGAACCAGAATTTCTTAATTCTTTAATGGCTGAGTCCGAGGCTGGCCAGAAAATGTATGTGAATCCTCTGTTTCGTGGTAGTGTCAGGAGGTAAGAAAGCAAGGAAAGCATATTGTTTTGTCACGTGTCAGAGGGCTCAGAAACCAACTGAAGAAGGTTTCTATTAATTGATCTGTCACATTTATTAATAGTTTCAAACAGCATTTGATGGAGGAGGTCATTGGTTAAAATAAAAGAAGCTGCTTGGCTCTCATTGGTTAGGAGATAGGTGGGAGGAGTAAACAGAACAGAATGCCGGGAGGAAGAGGCAGTGAGGTCAGACTCGACAGCTCTCCTCTCCCGGAGCAGACACCTCAGAGAGAGACGCCATGCTACCTGCTCCAGGGAAGACGCACGCTATGAAGCTCCAACCCAGGATGGACTTAGGCTAGAATCTTCCCGGTAAGCGCACCTAGGGGCGCTACACAGATGATTAGAAATGGGCTAAATTAATATGTGAGAATTAGCCTAGAAGAGGCTAGATAGGAATGGGCCAAAGCAGTGTTTAAATGAATACAGTTTGTGTGTAATTATTTCGGGGCATAAGCTAGCCGGGCAGGCGGCTGGGGTATTGGGGACGCAGCCCCGCCGCCCCCATATTACTACAAATGGCGCCCAACGTGGGGCTCGAACCCACGACCCTGAGATTAAGAGTCTCATGCTCTACCGACTGAGCTAGCCGGGCAGGCGGCTGGGGTATTGGGGACGCAGCCCCGCCGCCCCATATTACTACAAGCATTGATTCAGATATGATGTATAAAATAAGTATCTTTCAGTCAACAAGTGAATAAATAAACTAGGTGAGAAGACACTTCCCCTTGATAAAGAACGGCAAATTAATTTTGTAGAAACTCTCCCCCTAGTGAAGGGTTGGAAGACTCGCCGCAGCTCAGCATGGAAGAGATACTGTATTTTCTTTCTAAATGACATTATATAGAAAGAGAAAAGAAAATAACTTTCAGAGGAGACCTTGACAAAATGACCTCTTCCTGATGATTAAGGTGATTAAGTCATTACCACCAGTGATGATCATTTTGATAGACTATGTCCCGGTGTGATTCAGTTAACAATGGTAGTTTGCAATTGTATATTTATACTGAAAACCTAGAATCCCAATATAATCATAAAAAATTGGAAAAGTATCAACCAGACATCCTACAAAGTATGCCATTAGTATCCATAAAAACTATGAAATCTTCACCAACAAGGGAGTTTAAAAAGTTTTTAGAGGCAAAGTTAACCTAAGGAGATCCAGCACTATATATAAAATTTTGTATACCAAGATTTGAAACAAACAAACAAATGCAGACCGTACGAAAAAAAAGGACAAGGAGCCTGGTATAACCCCACTACTCAGAGGCAGAGACAGGTAGATCTCTGAGTTTGTGGCCAAGCTGGTCTACAGAGTGAGTTCTATGACATCCAGGTCTTCAGAGAGAAACCCTGTCTTACACAAACAAACAAACAAAACAACAAAAAAACAAACAAACGTATGAAGAAATCTGATTATGAGTGGATTGTACTTAGTCGTCCAAGATTATCACTGCTGCATCACTTCCAATTTAGCCGCCATATTTTTGGTAGATGTCATCAACAAAGGAAGCTGTAAGATCTCTCTATGATCTGTTTAATAAATTTCCCATTACTTTTCAAAATGAACAATTTTACAAAAGCAAATTGCTTCCCTGGGTTTTAAGAGATAGAGGTATTTTTTTTTGGCTTTTGAAAATGTTATATAACTAAACTAACGTGGTGGCAGATGGGCACCCATAGAACTTCCAGGTACCACTGAGAGACCACAGGGGATCACCGTGCACCTTCGATTTCCTGTGCTGTAGGCAATCAATCACACATTCCCATCCTCGTTTTTTTTTTCTTTTAGATTTTCAACTTCACAGATGCTTGATAGGACCATGGAAATGGAAAACTTAGATGAGACTCCAAAACAGGATTATTATGGCTATACAGCCATAATAGAATCAACGAATTTCCTGTATTAGACTAAATGTAGTGATCTACTAAACTATAGTTATATCATCTCATGAAAGTATTCTAAGAATACTCTAAGTGCTAAAACTATCTTGGGTTGAACTGAGCTCTGAATCAGCCCTAAATTTCTAAGCAATGTGACCCTGACCTAAATGTTTACTGCCAGACCACTTAACTGTTCTCTCTTTTTGTAAACAACACTTGCTTGTTGCAGATATCCCGAGCTGCCTTTCTGTGTACTGACACTTGTGTTGTTTTGCCCTTAAAAACTCAAAGCAGCTAGAGGTCAGAGACTGTTTTCTACTAATCTGCTTGGTACAGCCCTACTGGCAGTTAAAAAAAGCTCCATTTGGCTTATTTAGGCATCTCAGGAGTTTTCCTCTTTAGTTATCCCATCACATAAGGAGAATCTCTCTAAATTAAAATGACTGGGTGTTTTCTAAAGTGGGAAAGATTAAAACAAATCTTGAAAACCTAGGTGAGTCACAAAGACCTGAATAAGTTATGAAGAAACCATCTACGAGGGACCTACCCCGTGACTCTAGCCACTCCAACAGCAATCAAAATGCCTAAAGACAGATACTGGTTCATTACTCTTAAGCTCATCCTTGAAGACTGTAAGGTAAAATGAAGTAAAATTCCCTAGACAGAGCCCAAAAGACAGATGTTATTACACTCATTGTTGTCATCAGCTGCAGAGTCACGAGGAGATTGAGAAAGTTCCCTTAGATAGTAACTACTAAAACCGACTGGTACCTACTTGAAAAGGATACTGATGGGCTTTCAGACTCCCTGACCACCATCTATAAAAAGAGGTTCAACTGTTGACAAAAGACCTTCAACAATATTTCTGAGATGCAGGGACATTGTCTACAAGGTACTTTAGAAAAAGTAGGATGCATCTTATCCTGACACTGTGGAACAATGGAGAACAAACCACCAGGCAGTTGATCAACCATGTCTTCTGAGAATATTAGTCTGTAACAAGAGGGAAAGTTGTCAGAATTAAAACAGTCCCATGCTTAGCATGTTGCCTTTGACTACAGACCCAGCCCTTGAGAAGCTAATAAAGTTTGAGGTCATCTTAGGCTTCATGATGAAATTGTCTCTTAAACCAATAAGTTGGAGCAGGTTGTGCCATCCCTCCCAAAAGCAATTAAAAAACAAATATGGTTTTGGTTGTGAGCCTAGCCTTTAATGGCTGAACCATCCCTCCAGGCCTGGTCTACAAGAGCTAGTTCCAGGACAGGCTCCAAAGCTACAGAGAAACCTTGTCTCAAAAAAAAAAAGCCACAAACAAACAAACAAAAATAACCTACACACAAATATTATGAAAAAATGTTTCTTATTCATAGCTACCTGACACTAACTATATTCTAAATTTAGTCCTCACTTGTATTCTGTTAATTGTATGTGTTTCAGACATAGAAATATTTCACCTCAAGATAGAAGTGTTATAACAGAGTATGTAACTGGCCTGTAAGAGATAAAGGTATTTTAGAGATACATATGTCCCTCGGTCTATCAGATTGTTCAAACAATGGACCCTAAAAAAAATGACAGTTTCCCTCAGGAATCTCATGTTGGAGAAGGAAAAAATCTGACACTAGACAGAGGAGAAACTCATCTTTTGATAAAGAGGCCTCACATAGCTCTTAGACCACAAAGTCCGAGACTGAAGTCCAGACAATGCAGGGTCATCTGTGAATGGGATCATACCTTGGCCTGGATTACTTAGATGGGTAATCCCTGCCCGTCTGTCTACACTTTAACTTCACTTTAGGGAAATGGATTGGAGGAAGGGGCTCACAGGCACTTCATCCACCTTCCTAGTGTATTTACATTTAATAAATTCTGTTTTTTTTTCTTTTCACTATTTAAAAAACAAAACAAAACAAATCAAAACAGAAACTTTCCTATGGCACCAGAAGGCAGATATTTATTAACATCTGCAAATCTAAAAAAAATATTATGACAGTATTAATAGAAAGTACTTTCAATGGCTTATTAATAACCATGGTTGATAGATCTGTAAGATAATTAAAATCTTGGCCAGTGACTTTTTCATAGCCAGAAACTACTTTTTTTTTAAACTGTGATAAAGCTGTTACCATTAGACATAAAATAGTTCTTACATTTCAGAGACACTAATGTCATTACTTAGTGTGAATCTGTCTTTCCTCAAAATCACCCAGTCTCTGGGATTCATGGGTCTGTAGATGAAAAATTTCATCTAAGGATGCTGGACATGAATGACATTGGAGCTATGACAAAGGCTAGGTGGAAGTTCATTTTACCTTTTACTTGGGTAATGTTTACATTTTAATGACATTTTAATATTTAAATTTGTATTAGACCAGCACCATAAATAAATGAATGTTTGTTTTTGCAGTCAAATGCATTCATATCCCAGTGACTTGAATTTTCAATTGCTAAGACAAGCATTCTTCTATAAAAGCACAACTGTATATCGTCTCAAATCAATAGTAAAACAGGAAAGAAAACCTTTCCAATTGTGTCGATAGAAATAGTGTGTAGTTTTAATGGGTTTGTTCAATGATTTGGATTCAGATAAGTTATTTGTTGTTTATCACATATACCAAGTACACCGAGTCACTTCTCCTCCATCAACAAACACTTATGAAAACACTGTTAGTGCTTAAACACAATGTAAACACTATCTGTGTCTCTCACTGAAATTCTCATATTTTAGTCAAACTGATTTAAGAGCTTAAAATTTAATCTTGAGCTAATTCATTTGAAAGTTGAAAACTTGAAAATTAATTTTAGCCTTTTGTATATTAAAATGTGTCTTTACTATGCCATATGCTAATATGTAGTTAAGATAAATGTTTATTACTTTCTCAAAGCATAAGGGTATTTTGTTATTTTTCTTATACAATGACACTTAAAATTACATCAATTTACAGTTTCAAATAATCACCTTAGTAAACACTATTGTTTTGGAAAAACCTTCACATTTCTTTCTCTCTCTCTCTCTCTCTCTCTCTCTCTCTCTCTCTCTCTCTCTCTCTCTCTCTCTATTAAACCAATAAGTTGGAGTAGGTTGTGCCATCCCTCCCAAAAGCAATTAAAAAACAAATATGGTTTTGGTTGTGAGCCTAGCCTCTTTTTTTTTGGTTTTTCGAGACAGGGTTTCTCTGTAGCTTTGGTGCCTGTTCCGGAACTAGCTCTTGTAGACCAGGCTGGCCTCGAACTCACAGAGATCCACCTGCCTCTGCCTCCCGAGTGCTGGGATTAAAGGCGTGTGCCACCACCACCCGGCCACAGTTCTTTCTTTTAAAATTACTATTTATTTATTTTCCTTTTGATTTATTATTGTATCTCATACAATGCATCCCAACCGCAGCCTCCCCTCCCTCTATTCCCCCCAGTAGCCCTCCCCACTATGGCCACCTCTCCTCTTGCCAAGATCCATTGCTCTTCTGTTTCCCTTCAGAAGAAAAGAGCAGGATTCCCAGGGATGCCAACTACAGCAGGGCAAGATGCAATAAGAGGAAGCACAGAAGCTCTCATAATAAGGCTGGATGAGACAGCCCAGTAGGAGGAAAAGGATCCCAAGAGGAGGGAAGAGAGTCAGAGATACCCCCACACCCACTGTTAGAAGTTCCACAAAATCCCATGTATTCAGAGGACCTAGCAGAGATTCATGCAAGCTGTGAGCCTTCAGCATTTCTAACTTATAGATCTGTAAGGAATGTGTGTTCATGTGAAATCATGTTGGGTACCTGTCAAGGGTAATTCTATTGAAAAGCAGACACTTACTTGGTCAGGTCTGATTGACAAAGATGACTTTATATAAGGAGAAAATACAAGACTTATGATCTACTTAGCTAAAGGAAGTCAAGGCATGTTGTACAACTGGCCTAAGACTGGGGGTTTTAGGGGAAAATATTTTTAATAAAAGTCAAAGTTTTAGCCCATTTCTGGTTTTCTTGAGAACCTTTTGCCATTTTGTGTGTTATATTTATGGATTATACATCGAATGAATCACAAAGAATTTGTTATGAGCTATGTTGTCCTTCAAACACAATCCTGTTGGCTTACAATATTGACTTTTCCATTTATTGGAACAAAGCAAGCATTGTGCCACCCTTCAAAAAGAATTGTTTTCTAAAATAAAATTCCTGCAATGTGTTTTAAGAGACAAATATATTAATTTTTCTTAAAATATGACATGTGACCACCAGGAGGCAGATATTCCTTACTTATCATTTATCAAATGTTTATACAAACAGATTTGAAAATAAAAAGGTGGAAATAAGTAAACATAAAATATGAGTATATTGCTTATTTTGCCTTGAGATGTATGAATACTGGCTTAATTATTGTTAAACAACTTTTGGTTCTTATCTTTCACATAAATATTTACTCCAGGGCAATTATAACTGATATTTGACAGACCAGAATGTCTACATTTGTTTACACCTAAAGTAAAAATGCTTTTTATTTTACTAATGCTATAATTAAATGAAAAAAAATCAAATTTTCTAGTTGAGTAAACAGTTTGATAAACATCATGTCTTAGTTTAAACATTTTGTTTACATATATCCATTGAGTGAAGCCAAGTCAGGAAATCCAGCAGGGCAGGGACTAGAGTCAGTAGCTGATGCAGAGGCCATGGAGGGGTGCTGCTTACTTGTTTGCTCCCCAATGCCTGCTCAGACTGCCACCAGTTCAGGGAAGGCACCACCCATAATGGTCTGGGTCCCCTTCCACCAATCACTAATTACAAAAATGCACTGTAGGCTCGCCCACCATGGTCTAACCTGATTGAGGCATTTTTTCAATTGAGACTTGCTCCTTTCTGATTACTCTAGCTTGTGTCAAGTTGACATAAAACTAGCCAGGATACATCACGATCTGTGCATATGCTAGATGAGAAATAGACTTTAGGATTATCTTTTTTATAGAAAGAAAACATTTCCCCAGTGTACTTGATTGCTGAGTGTTATGTGAGTTACATAAATAATGCTATGTTTTAAAGTAGGCATGGGTTTAAAGATAACTTTTATAATGTGTCTCATTTGGCAAAAAAAGTGTCAATCTAGAATTGGAGGGGAGTCCACAGAAACAGAGGAAAAGTTTTTTTCTTTTTATCTAGAGAAAATAATAAGCAAGTGGAGATTCTGGAGAACTATTGAAGTGAACCAGCACAACAAAAAACTTCACTAGGTGCCCAGACATTTACACTTTCTCATTTTTGTCCCAGTTCTTACAAACTGGGCCTGATCTCAGTTTTACTCAGGGAACCAAAAGAATGGGTTTCTGTCTGCAACTGAGTCAGAACACTAAGAAGAAAGTGTTTGAGGTTTGAGAGGAAAGGAAATGTTAACAAATGACTGAACTGCCCCTTGTTTTCTCTCTTCCTTCCCATGTCAGTGGAGATAGCCTTATTCCCCACAGTGATAGGAGAGTGTAGGTATCCTCTACTAACTACTAACCTTGTGGGCTAGGAAAGAGTTGCTAAGGAAAGATCAGGGTGAAGTTGCATTGGTTCCTAGATAGTCTTGAAGTATTAGGCACCCCTCCCATCCCCAACTTCAAATAGACAAAAATCTTTACTGATCCCCCTTCAGCTTTCTGATGACATTTTCTAACTTAAGACCCTGTTTTCCTGAATTCCATCTAAATCAATATCATGACTGTGACTTAATTGTTGGATAGCCAACAGGATGAAAAAAAGAAAAATTCAACCTTTAGTATTCTTAGAGACTATAGTAAACATTGTCATGAGATGCTCTTGGTTTGTAAACAAGATTCAGAATAGTTAATTGCCAGTTAATAGTCAGGGTTCTGAGTACATGCTTGAGAAGCTACCGTGTAGTTCCTAAATTTAATGTCTGGATGAAATAAAAGTGCGACACTAATCACTTTAATTTTTATTTATTTACTTTTTATTTTCCTCCACTCTTTTTTCATACAGTGCATCTTAATTACAGTTATTCCTCTCCTCTAGTTTTGCCTGTTCCACCCTCTCCACTCCCATCCAGAACCACTCCCTTTCTGTCTCTCATTACAAAAGAACAGGCTTATGAAAGATAACAAAACATAACAAAAAACTTAATAAAACAAAACCCATCACATCAAAGTCTGATAAGTCAAAACAAAAGAAGAGTCCCAAGAGAAAGCACAAAAATCAGAAGCCCACTCACCCAAACACTCAGGAGTCCCACAACATAATGAAATTCAACTTGGTGTGAACCTGTGTCCACCCTGTGCACGCTGCCTCAGTCTCAGTGAGTTCATATGATTGCTCAGTTGATTTAGAGGCCTTGTTCTCCTGGTGTCCTTATCCCCTCTGGCTCTTACATTCTGCTTCATCTTTCCCTGGGTTTTCTGAACTCTGAGGTGAGGAATTTGATGGAGAAATCCCATTTAGAGCTATGAGGTCTCTCTTTGTATAATGTCTAGTTGTGGGTTTTGTATTTGATCCCATCTGCTGTAGGAAGAAGCTTTTCTGATGATGGCTGAGCAACATATTAATCTATGAGTATAGCAGAATATCATCAGGAGTCATTTTGTTGTTACTTTTTTTTTTTTTAGACCAGTAGTATTTGGTTTCACTTAGGTCTCTAGTTTCTGATTCTTGGGCTCCCAAGCAGTATCAGGTATGGGTTCCATCTCATGGAGTGAGCCTTAAGTCAAATCAAATCAGACATTGGTAAGTTACTTCTACAAGGTACCCATTGCTCTAACATATTTTGCAGGCAGGACAAACTTAGATCAAAGATTTAGTAGTTGGATTTGTGTTTATGTTTTGATCTTTTGGTACTTTCCTGTTTCAAAGACAGTACTAGAACACAGGGGTGAAGAGTCTAGGTAGGCACCAACTTAAACTCTTCATGTTCAATGAGTTGTATGGTTGTTGTCTTAAGTTATAGGATCATACTATCAGCTTGTGAAGAGCAATCTATTGTCTTGGTCTGCATTGTTTTCGGGTTTCTATGGGACCTCTTTGGACAACAACTCAATTGGATGTAACCCAGTTAAGGTACTGAAAAGTTTTGTTTGGCTACAAGAGATGTCCAGCTGGTACTCTCTCTCTTCCTCATTATTTGGAGACTTCACTTGTAACACCTGATTCTATGTTACCCTCTTGATACAGTTCGTGCCCGCCACTGTACCCTACATGAGCCAAGCAAGGACCTGGAGATTGAAAGAACACACAAGAGACCTGGGTCATTTGAAAGGAGATCAGCAGAATGATGTTTATTCAACCTTGGGGAAATCCTTAAATACCTAGCTGCTGCATGAGAAATTCCTCCTAGGAAGGTGGGAAATTGCCACGTTCAAGATGGAGTAAACAATGCCCTACAGCTAATGACTAGACAGGGCAGAGGGAGCATAGAAACAAACAGAATGTTTTAGCTGGCTGACCAGAAACTGTCCTCAATATAAACCCTAGAAACAGGGGTAGGCCTGGGCCCTACATTCACTAGGATCATCTTCAAACATTTTAGGGAGTTTCCACTGTATTAGATTTCCATACCATCCCTCAAATGCCCCACAATTCTACCTGTGTCTCTCTGCATGCCCTTGCTCAACCCCATGTTCCCTTCCCCTCCCCACCAGGTTCTCTATTCCTGTACCCCTGCACCTTAGTTCTTCTATAAAATCTGTTATATTTGTCTTCCCAGGAAGAACAATGTGTCCTCTCAACCCCTTCCTTTATATCTAATATCTCTGGATATACAACGTGTAGCTTGGTTGTCATTTAAGACTAGATCAAAGGTTTTGTAGTTGTATTTGTGTGAATACATACAATATTTATCCTTCTGGGTCTGTATTACCTCACCCAGGATGATTTTCTTGTAGTTCTATCGATTTGCTTGCAAACTTCAAGATGTCATTCCTTTAACTCTTGAGTAATACTCCATTTTCTTCATTCATTCTTCTGTTGAGAAGCATCTAGATTGTTTCCAGTTTCTGGCTATCATGGATAGAGAAACAATGAATATGGTTGAGCGAGTGTGTGATATTAATCTTTGGGGAACTTAGATCAGTTTGGAGTTGTGGCAGCAGTTGGTGATGATTACACCTGACCATTCTGTCATACCTGATGGAAGACTCTGGGGGAATTATTTAATGGTTGAAGTGAGGGACGCCTGAACAGCATTGTTACTTCTTTAAGCTCTGCATTAAACAGAGCCTTAGCTGTTTCCTTACTTGGACCAGACTTGATATAGAGTCACATATAAGTAAATTAAGATTGGTATTCCCTTTCTGGTTTTCTTTTTTTCTGTTACATATGTTGAGTAGTAGTTGGGAAGAGAATAATCACTTAACACAACACTGTAAGCAAAATGACAGGGAGGAAACTAGGCTTGGAGGATGGAGTCCAGCAAGCAACTGTGTACTGTTGACTTTAAGAACAATGAAGAGATCAAATGAGGGCACATGGAGATATGTGAGTAGGAGGGAAAGAATGTGGAAACACGTGTATGTGAGAAAGGCGGAGTGAGAAACTGGTGGTAAGAGGCAGGTGGGCTGGGTGGGAGGAAGGCAAATCAAGTGGGAAGACAGCTGCCACAGGCCACTGTCAGACTGAGCCAAGTAGAGGGAACAGATGGCCACGTTTTGCCTTTCTCAATTGTAAGTGCTGCCTTTGCAAAGTCAGATCCATTCAAAATATTCTTTTACGGGCAAGAAGCACAACAGAGCACTGTTCTGATTGAAAAGAAATGAAGCTCGATTGTAAAGCAATTCCAACAAATGACAGGCCAGATGTTTGTGTGAATTCAGTATGTCTAGAATGTGCTTGTTCAGTATTTACTATAGGAAGGGGACCAGGAATTCAAGATGTTTTTTTGTCTCTTTCCTCATACTGAGTGGAGCTGCGATACATCTTAATAGATGATTATGCCCTAAATTTGTTACCGGGGAGACGTCCATTGAAGACACTAAGCCTGATTTTTTTTCAACTTTTTTAATGTGAACAAGAGAACTAGTCAAGATAAGCAAATGGTATTTCTTCAGATCAAAGTAGATGGGCCCAGTAAATTGGTAATGAGATAGAAAGTTGAGAATTATAACAAGGAAAATAGAACAGGCTTGGGAATTCTGTTTAGTTTTATACAGTAAAAATTTCAAGTCTGAGTGGGGCCCCATTGCCAAGAACAAAGGGGTCCTGACCCACAGGTTGAGAACTACTGTTATAGTCTCTTTGGCACAGGAAGGTACTCTGCAGGCTACTGAAAGAGAATCATGGCCATCAATCCAGCTACAAACCTTAGCCCTATAATCCATCTTGCTTGCCAGATGTGCTGGGAAAATGTGGTCCAGGACTTGTGGGAGTTGCCAACCAGTGTCTGGTTAAACTTTGAGGCCCATGCCACTAGAGGGAGTCCATGCCCGACAAAGCGTGGATGACCAGGAACTAAAGGCTGGATGGTCCAGAGACCAAGGGTAAAAACAAACAGTTCTGGCAAAAAGCAAAATAAAAATAAATAGATAGGTAGATACATAGGTAGATAGACAGCCAGGCAGGCAGATAGATAGAGATAAATGATTTCTAATGATAGTCTTCTGTACTCATAGATTGTACAGTCATTATCAGAGAGGCTTCTTCTGGCAGATGGGACCAGGTGCAGAGACCCACAGTCACACATTATGCAGAGAGAGAAAGAAAGGGAGCCTAAATCGGAGGTCTCCAATGTTTCATCTCCTCAGAGATGGGGATGTCCCTCTCAAAGAGGGAAAGGAAAAGTTGTAGGAGTCAGAGGGTATGAAGGACACCAGGAAAACATGGTCTATTGAATCAATAAAGTAGGGGTCACAGAGAGTCATAAAGCAGGCACCATGCCTGCACGGGTCTGTACTAGGTCCTCTGTGTAGGTTCTGTGGCTGTTAGCTTGGCGTTTTTGTAGGACTCCTAACTGGGCGCAAAAGAGTCTCTGACCCTTGCCTGCTCTTGGAACTCTTTTCCTTCTGCTGGTTGCCTTGATGTGAGGGTTTTTACCTTGTCTTAAGTATCTTGTTTCGCCCTGTTCAGCTGTTGTCTCTTGGAGGCCTCCTAAGGAAAATGAAGTGGGGTGTTGAAGAGGAGAGGTGTGGGGGAGGGAGAGTTGGGAGGAGTGGGAGGGGGACTGTGGTCTGCGTGTGTTGTATGAGAAAAGAATCTATTTTCAATACTGGTTTCACAGCATTCTCGTCTACGTGATCTATGGCTAACTAAGTAGGATACAGGGCACGGAATACTGGGCATCAGCAAGACTGGAACAGAAGAGAAGGAATATGATAGCCTGGGATAGAGTGAAAATGAAATGGATGGACCTGGAGATGGAATCCTTTGAAAGGCCTATGCTCTCAGGCATTTATGTATAGGGGGTGGGATGTGATAGAGACAGCCAGGTTGATATCAACCATTTGGCAGGATTCTACAGCGGGGCCGTCTGAAATGAACACTGATGGGCTAGCTGATGGGTTAGACTGGATTTAGCTTTGAAAGGATAGATGGATATGAATCAGTTTACCAGTTACAGGGGATTTAGCTTTTTCCAGAGGTGGTGACTACAAAGAAATATGAGGAGGATTCTAAGTGTTGATATATTTGAATTCTCAATCTGGATGATGTTTACCTGAATATTTATTCTAGAAAAATACACAGACTTATTTTATTTTTATTTTAAAATGCATGCTCATTTTAAATATTCATCATACTTCAATACAAAGTTTAAAAATACTGATACCTAGGAGTTCACATTACAATTAAATTAAAAATTGTATAGAATAAATCCAGTTCCTTATATGTTTAAAAGTTTTCCAGGTGATTGTGACATGAAGTCAAACTTTAGAAGCACTGAGAACTATGTGAACATGTCTACAGCATAGGTCCTCTCCTTCAAAGTCAGCACTTCCCATTTTGAATCATATGCAGCAGAGTCTGACCCTTGGTCATGTACTGTGAAATGTAACACCAAGAGCACATTTGGGTTAAGCTACACTGTCTGTAAAATACATACCAGAGTTGGAGGAACTGGTATTGAGAAACATAAACTTTAATAAAAGAATTTAAAATATATCGGGTTATTTTAATGCTTTCTTTATATTTTTAATTTAAACTCTAGAGAATTTAAGGTTACATGTTCGGCTTATATTATTGCTTTGTTGCAAAGTTCTTGTTTAGTTGAAAGCAGAGGTATTGTCAACTGAGAACATCAACTTAAATTTTAGCCCCGGTTTTCAATCCCCAAACTACATTTTTCTGAGTGTGACTTGTATGCATCCCACATTGTTCATTTATGAGATAAGTATTTTTCTCAGATTAAATGTGTGTGTGTGTGTGTGTGTGTGTGTGTAGGGATACCATGTCGTGCATTTGGTGGTCAGAAGACAATTTGCAGGTGGATACTTTCCTTCCATCATGTGAGTTCCTGTGGTCTAAGGCAGGTGTTCAGTCTTGGCACCAAGTGTCCTTACTTGTTGGGCCTCTTGCTGGTCCTAGACACATTTATTCTCTTCTTTTAGAGTAATTTGAGAACTATAGTTAATATACTTGAACCTCTGATCCATGATCAGACTATATTACTATTACCCAAAGGAGAAGTAAAAGACCTCCACTTCAATCCTATGGTGAGAGTCATTCTCGTGAAAATTGTGTTGTTGGCAGTGAAACATGGTTACTTTAAAAATGGAAGTGTGGATCAGGGCATGACAAGAAATTAAGGGAGCTCAGCTGTTGCTCATTTTCCTTCTAAAATTTCTTTGGCCTTTTCAGCTGCTGAATTCCTAACCTTGAAATAAGTCCTAGGACAACTTTCATGTCTAGCACTTAGCATTCCTTCAAAATCCCACACCCACAGGCAGAATTCTTTCCCCACTGCTGCAGGCTGGACATGGGCTCCTTGTACCCTGACTTCCTGCTCTTTGACTCATCTCTTGGAGCTGATCTGGCAGTCAGTGCTGGGCCACATGAGACACATTCAACTGCTTTAAGGTTTTCCAGGTTTTCCTGCAAGGGTCTCAGGTTCCTACTTCTCCACGTGGCCCATTTGCTTTCCCCATACTTCACAATTATATGATGTGCTTTACTTAGCTTCATTAATTAAATAAATATAGGAGTCTCAATCTGCTACCTGTGAAACTAGTGCAGAACAACTAATTTTCTTTCAATGAATTGTTCTCAAGAAATATGCACATTGATCTTGTTTTGTTTTCTTTTGAGTAATATTTCTCCTTGGGAATCTACTTGGCATGTTCCATATTCTTCTATTGTTGTTTACAATAGTCAAACATTTATTAATTAATGTAATGAACTTTAGTCCTCATATGTTGTAAGTGAATTCATTTTAATAGGCATTAGAGTTCCATGCTATGTCGACTGTATATATACTAATTGAAGAACTCCATCTAAAACCCAGGGCTCACTGAAAAGTATTGCTGATATTTATTGATGTAAATTTAGTAGTATTAAAATGTCTAGCTCAGAGCATATAAAATGGTCCTTTTCCTTCTTTTCTAGTCTTTAAAAAAATCTATGTACTAGAGCCTTTTGTTAATCTCATTTAGAAACCCCTTCAGTCCTTGTGCAATCTCCTTTAGTCATAAGCTCTCAAGTGTACATGTGGACTTAATTAGCTTAGTGAAGACATACTGTTGTCAGCTCCAGGAACTACCTTTGCACCCAATTGAGAACAAATCTCGCATTGATCCTTCAAACACAAGGCTTGCTTTTTTTCCCATTACTCTTCTCTACATAGTAATTCTCTAAAATTTTGAATTTAAAATGGGAATAAGATACACACAAAAGTTTCAAAAATAAAACAAAACAAAACGACACAATTGTAGTGAAAAATACCTTTCTAAATAAGGATAGAGAAGTGATGCAGGAAGTTTGGTAACTCTAGTGGGAAAAATGATAATCTTCATGTCTTCTGGTTTGTATAATTTCAATATCCATAATTATGTGTTTCTATTGTATAGTTTCAAATTCTGTTGTCAATTCAATTCTGAGGATTTTGTTTTCTAATTTTCCTACTAGGGAGACTTACATCTCAATAACTGCTGAGCTCTTTCGCCTTATCTAGTTTAAGTTACATTAGACCTTATTTAGGATCTTCTGAGAATGCAGATTTTGCTGCCTTGTCACCTTCTAGCTATAGTCATTTTTTTACATTGCTTTTAACCCTTAGAACTCTGTAGGTCTGTGGGCTAGGAGAAATAAAATGCAATAGGGCAGTCACAGTAGTCCTATCACCTGCTTTTGCCGCTGCCAAAGCCATTTTGCACATGTATGTTAGTTAGGAACTTCCCTCTTCACAGCAAGCTTTGTTTCCATCCCTCTTTTGAGTAAAATAGAACATGAGGGTTTCATTTTTTCTCTCTTCCTCGCTTTCCTCCCTTCTTCCTTCTTTGCTTCTTACCTCCTGTTTGCTTTTTTCCTTTAAAAAGTTGTCTTCTTACATGTCAAAGCTGTGATCAGCCTAATTATTCAGTATGATATAGCCAAAGCCACCATCAAACATGTGAGAATCCTCACATACAAAATACTTCTTTTGTTCTACTAGACTTAAAGTGCAAATTTAATTATCAGTATTTTACGAACGATCCAATCTTTAGGAAGAGAGACCTCAATGTTATATAATGTGCATTTTAGTACACATCGTTATTTTTTTCCTTGAGCGTATGAACATTTGAACCTTAGTCCTTTTAATTCTTTTCTTTTCATTTCCCTACCATCAAAATCCTATTAGTCTCATCAGAAATACCATCTCTTTAGCCTATCAGGGTATTTTCAGTAAACCATATTCTTAGAAAGCCCAGAACATCCTTGTCTACGGTTCTCAGCATCCTTCATGGAGCCCTTTCTGAGGTGCTTAGGTCAAGGAAGGAAGATATATCTCTCTTTGGATAGATTAAGTTCAGCAAATTTGGGAGAATGCAGGTTATAGGACTCCCGCAAGGAGTTTTAATGGGATCATTATATATCACGGTGCCTTTATTCTAAATTTTTCCTTTGTTTCACACTGGTCTTTGACATCTCACTTCTGCAAAGCATATCAAATATGTAGATACACATGTAGCATAGAATTTCAAAAGTATTTATTTTATTGTAAAAAAGAAAAAATGGTTTGAATTTTGGGCAGTAAGGAATGTTACTGATGTCAGCAGTTTCAACTATCAGCTTTATGCCTGAATTGCATTTATTCGTAGTTGATCTGTAAATAAAGACTGTCTCCCCTAATGATACTGTGAGCTCACACATTATTTACAAATACTTACTAAGTGCCTAACAGATAATGAAGATGCAAAGATAAGTAAAGAAACAATACAGTTGCTACAATCTTTTATTCATATTTGACTCAAAGAATAGAACCATTAGAAGATAAAATGTTAGAGAATTAAGAACAGGGGGCAGCTAATCCATTACAAGTGGGGTATTGAAAAGGGGAACGAAGTCAAGGAGATTTTAAACTTTAAAGATTTTGAGAAAAGATGTAAAGATATAACATCTGAAAAAATTAATAAACATGTGTCAATAAGAATTCCCAGATAAAGGAGGTATATAGAATGTGATAATTAACTTTTCAGATCAAGGAGGTATATAGAATGTGATATTTAATAAATAAATGGTTTGTCTTTGTTCTCATGTTTTGAGAAATCCATGCCCAATTGTCCAATAGGTCAGGTGAGTGGGAGTGACTTGTGTACTGGAGAAGAGAATATGAGACTTACCATGGTGAGTGTGATCTTGATGGTGTTGGAGTGCAAATTATCAAAGAAAAGACAGGAGCTGGTAGAAAGGTAGCCACCTGGCTTTAGTCCCAACACTTCACCTTGCCATACACACACACTCACAATAGAGAGACTACCATGAAAAACAATATTTAGTAGGGAAGTAAAGAATGAAGAAGTAGCTAGAATGAGTTATTAGAAAGAAAGGAACTCAATAAGTAAACACACTTTCAAAAAACAATAAACTAAAACCAAACCAAACCCAACCTATGAAGGCAAATGAAGCCTATTTGTTAGGCCTAACTCAAAGTACAAGGAGGCTGCGGTTTTACCAAAACATGAGGGCGCTTGAGAAAAACTGATGGTATCATCATGAGTCATCCAAGAATCAAACTCCTAGCAGCACTTACAGGACAACCTGGGACATCTCTGGATGGCTAAGTTTGAGGCTGGCATTCTTTGTTGCAAACACCCTATCTGAAGAAATGGGTAGTGTGGGGCCTAAGGATGCAGTCAACAATCATAATGGGAGGTCATGATCATAGAGTAGTGACCTGTCTACATCTCAGAAGGTTTCTGGGGAGGAAATGCATTTGGTGGACAATGTATATTCTACTTTGAAGAAGAGACAAAGTTCTCCTATATTCTGTCATGTAGGCATCAATTAAATTTATAAATACACTTTTTATGTTAGTCCTTGGATTTAATATTACTTCCTTAATTTCTACATTTCAGAAATTTCTGACTTCATGACAACTGATTATCTGGGAGTTATTGGTGGTGAGAAATGCTGCAGATAGCAGATGGATAAGGGATGAGAAGGAGATGCAAGAAAGCATGGAAGAGAGGTCATAGCTTTGAGAAATATAAAGAATGAATCTAAAGGGGGGGCATGAAAACTTGAGCACATTTATGGAAAGATAAAGTTAGTAAAAAACAAAAAGACAATTAGGTTGTCTTCAATAAAGGCTGTGAGAAAATTAATGGTCTCAAATGAAGGGATAAATCTTAGACAGGAAGCAGAAAACTTTTCCATTCCTTCCGGTATCAGAGAGCTATACTGTACTCGAGTCAAGATGGCCATTGCTAATGAGTACACATTACTAGACATTTTTTAGCATAATCTAAAAGGTGAACAAAAACAAGGGTGGGATAGTTTTGGTTGCTATTAAATTGAGCAGATTTGCAAGAAAGACAACAAATAATTTGCGGGTACTGAAGAGGAAAAGTAATGATGCAATCCTGCCTAGAATAAGTTGTTGAAGAAATGTTCATCTTCTTGCGGAAAGAGACAAAATAGGGTGCAAACAGAGTTAGTGAGTTACTGTGAGGTCACTGTGGTAATTTTATTTTATACCAGGAAGTAGCCAGGATACCCACTCCTAATATCATAAATTAGACAGTCATAAGAAGTACAAGGGGCATGTTTCATGTGTGTTCTGTTTTAGTAGCTTGAGGAAGACAAATTTGAATATTTACAAGTCCCTTTGTGCTGGAGACCAGATCCTGCCTGATGGGTGGCTAATTTTATTTGAGTCTCATGTTTTCTTCTTGGTCTTTTCTACCTGCCTGTGATGAAAGTATTGTAACTAAATGGAAATAGTATACAGATAAAGGAAGGTCTATTCAAATAGCTTCTAACACCAAATGCCATCAACAACACAGTGACAAGAGGTGTCTGTAACAATGTTTGTCATTGCTGACTCATCGGAAATCCTTATTGTAGAAGGGCAATGTGGATGATGTCTCAGGCCTTGAACTTCTACTTCTCACATGATCAGAGTGTGGGTGGGAGAGAAGAAAGTTACCAAAAATCATGTAAAATTTAATTTAGGGAAAGGGAGTGTAACTAACGGGTTCTCTCTGTCTCTCTCTCTGTCTCTCTCTGTGTGTGTGTGTGTGTGTGTGTGTGAGAGAGAGAGAGAGAGAGAGAGAGAGAGAGAGAGAGAGAGAGAGAGAGTACTTACTGGAGAATGTTTTAACATCTTTCAGCATGTTCAAAATCCTTCTGATAACCAAGTAAGAAGCAGAGGTATGACGGCATTTTGGATCTGAGAGAGGGATGGTTATGGTAGAGGGAACACTGAAGGTGCTGAGCTTCTACAGTAGAGTGGAATAGAATTTTCTACAGTAAAGGACAGGGAATCGAAACTAAGAGGCTGGGGCCATGCACCACAGATGCCTTAGGCTTGAGTTTCTCTTTTACAACCTTTCTCTAGCAAAATGTGTATAGTAGATAATAAATAAACACTCTTGATAGACTACATTTCAGAAAACAAGTGCTGATTTTAATATCAATTGTGTGAGCATGCAACATTGCTAAATACAAAAGTCATAGAAGCTCACAAATGACTTCCAAGGCTGTCATTCTTCAAAGAACAATGCCGGGTTCCTAAGACATCGTCAATTATGTATCCTTTATTCTTTTTCATTTAAAACATTTTCTCCTTACTACTGCAGGTTTAACTCAGAAGCCTGCTGCCCATCAGTTACATCTTTTTTCCTGTGTTATTTCTCTGTGAAGAAATAGAAATGCCATTCATTTTCTAAAATGGTGCCTTGCTGCCACGTCCAAGGAAGGCTCAGTGGTAGGGCAACAGTGGAGTACTGTGTTAGGATTTCCAGAAAAATGAATGTCATGATTCTTTTTACAGCACAGAGAGCACTTCTGTGAACTCGGGATGAGCAAGCATTGACATAGGATGCTCTCAGTTGAGAACAGGTAAATTAAACAACTTCTCACTCATCGTTAATGTATCAAAAACCAAAATCTTTATGTTTCTTGGTAATTCAATAAAAACCATAGAATGTTGATACACATTCATAACATAAACCTATGCAAATTTTTGACTCATATGCCAGAAGTAAACTCTCAAAATAAGCTTTAATTGAATATTTAAAGAAAACCTAAAACAAAAGAAAAGGTGGGCTTAGCCACATGTGACATTGACCCATCTGCCATTCACAAGAGAGACAAGTCCCTTCTGGAACTCACTGTGCTTTTCCATAAAACACAGCTGAATGAGGGCATCACTGACCCTTTCCACACAGAGAAATATGCTGTGTAATTAGCTTTAATTTTGTGACATGTGGAATCAAAGTTCTGTTGATAGATAAACATGGGATCAAAATAGCTTTCCTATCTTGCAAAAATTAGTCCTTATTCATGTTCACTTCCCAGTGTGTGAAAAGGGAGAAAGATTGAACTCTAAATGGTGCATTCGAATTGTTGAAAGAAAGGGTTTCGAAGTGACTCAGTTGGGGTAGTTAACAATCACTTGTTTGGGTTGCCCACTCTTCTATTTGTCGTTACAGACTCATTCCCTATGTATTATTACTTACTTGCAAGTAACAGATATTAAATAAAAATTTGAAGATTTTATGCACTTTTGCCAAAAAAATTGATACAGTTTGGGAGCTTGAGAATGTTTTTTTTTTTCCTTCCCAGAGTGAGAATACCTCTGGGTTTAAATACAGTATTACAAAGTAGTAGTAAGAGGCCAAACCAAATCAAAGGCTCCATATGACTTTTCCATTTAGCACTTCTTATATATTTGAAGACAAGCATGGCACCACATGCATTAATAGTAATATGTCACACAGGTATATAAACCTTCCACATAGACTCAGCACTGCTTTTAAATTTTACAAAATGCACGTGAAATCAGTTTGGAATTCCACAACGTTAAGAATGAACTTCATATTCACAAGAAAGCTATAAGGATAATTAAACAAGGACGTTGAAAACTGTTGAATGTTTTAGATAATCAAAGATTGTCTAAACAGGCCCGGAAGCTTCTGCTCACGTGTTTGAGTCTATCGCTAAGTAGGTTTATTTCACTCCTAACTAGCCTCCAATGAGTTAGACCAAAACAAGGACTCCCACACTTAATCTATTTGCTGTTCTATATCCAGAAAGACATACTTGACATTTCTTGTTTTTCTGGAAAATATTCAGTTGGGAACTAAAGATACTCATGTACTTCCAGTCTGTAAAAATGCACTGTACAGGAAGATGTGAGCAGGCTATGACCTTCCATTTTGTGAGTGACTACAGACAGGCTGAGCTCCTGTCAGCTCCACAGACTGCCTGTTGAAGCACTGCTCTCTACTTAATCCGGAACTGTGGCTATGCCCTCCAGCGCACTTAGGGGATTGTTTGCTGCAAAGGCCTCCTGTCATCTGTTATTTATCCCACAATTCATGAGCCTTGGGCATCTTACTGGATCCTTATTTATTATCATAGACAGTTGGCTTCATAATACTGACCAGAAGGGTTACACAGGTCAAAGAAATTTTCCGTACAAGAGTCACGATGTCAAAACACACCATAGGCCACCAACAGCATCAGTAAAAGTGTGGTTAGGTGATAATTACTGTATCAGAATGCAATTCACACTAATTATTAGTAAAAGTTTACAAACATTAAAAAGTGCATAATAACATCTGGATATGAAAGGGCTGAAAAAGGACATGGTGGGACACAGCACAAGGGCTCCACGTCTAGGCCTGATCCTCAAGGGTTGGGTGGAGAGAACGTTCCTCATAAGCCAGCCTCCGGATTTAAACAGTGGCACACATCAGCATAAGAAAACTGACCCACAGAGCACGGTCTTTCCAGTTCTTAGTATTATCTGGCTTTCTTTTTCTACTTCCTCAATTTCTAAAATTCTTATGAAAACTCAAAATATTAGCTGAAAGAACATCTTATTTAGAAATAAAATCAATATTGATAAAATTCTTGTCTGTGCAGAGACCGAGAAGACTGAACTCGGGCAATATTCACATTAATGGATATTTCCAAATGCCTGTATAATTAGCAAAGGGGTCTTGGTGAGTCTGGTGGACTTAGGCGTCAGCACACAGTTATCATGGGAGAGTAGTGTTTACAAAAGTATGTTCTTCCCCGTGCATGCCACAACACTATGGGAAATGAAAAAGGCAGCCCTTTAAAAAATGAGTGGTATAAAAATTCACAGTAATGTACATCATTTGTTTCACACAAGCAGTCAAAGGGCAGTGCTGAGCAGGTATACTGTACGATACAAAACGGTGTGAATAACACAGCACTAACACACAGGGACACAATGCTAACAGTGCTCTCTGGATGGTTCTTTTACTGGGTGAATACTCCAACCAGAGATAGTTAAACTCTGGGGTTCAGCCAACCCTTTTCAATTAGACACAATTAAATCCTCTGACATCATGAGGGGCCAGATGCTACAGGAATCATCAGCGAGGTCGGTGCTACTCTCTACAAGCATTTCATTATACGGTCAAGTGAAAAGACCCATACAGAAAACGAGATCCAAGCACAGGCCAGGTGATTTCAACCATTGCTAATGACAGAGGTAGGGAAACGGCTGTCTGCAGACACAGGCTCCGCCCCCACTTTTAACATGGCAGCGAACTGCTTCTGGCCACACAGCGCAGCCATTTTCTTCCCCTCTCTTTCACTCATGACAGCAAATACATCCGAGCAATGCCAGGAGATTCGCCACATTGTCACGTGTTGTTGAAGGTCAGAACGGAGTGTTGTTAGCTTTCAGATTTGGCGGCTTCTCCTTGGGCTTCCCCACTTTGTTCTGTGGAGCTTCTCTGTCCATTGTCTTCACCTTCTGTAAAAGATAAAGAAAGCGGGGAAGCTTGTGTTTACTGACTCTTACCGTCTCATGTTGCAGAGGTCAGACCTATCCACGAAGTCTGAACAGGTTTTAGAGACAAGTGTGTTTTCTTGGTAGTGCACGATCAAGAAAATAGTGTGAGTGTTCAGAGCCTGGTACTTTCTGTGACACTGGCACAATAGTCAGAAAAAAATAACTTGTGAAATATTCAATTGTCAATGATTGGCTGTGCTTTTGATAAAGGAAATCTCATGGCCAAGCTGATCACTATTAAATGTGCTTTTACAGTCTATAGAAAGCAGACCAGGGATTGTGTCCTGATCCTCTAATTTGAAGAAATATTTAAAATTTATCTTTGCTATTATTTATGAAGCTTTAGGATTACTCACCTAATTTCTCAAAAGTTTTATTAACTGAAAATTTATAGTAACAATAGAAGATAGAAGGTTTTTTTTTTTTTTTTTTTTTTTGGTTTGTCTTTTGTCCAAGAGTTTACTGGTCTCTGATCTGTCCTAATCAAAGGAAGGGAGTCAGATCCAGACAGATGACAGAGAGGAGAATGTTGAAAGATGAAAGTGACTGCATTATTACAATGAGGACCCATACTCCTATGAGGGTGGGTGGGGATTCTATGTTTGAAGAAATTGGTCGGGATTTAACATTACACTGCAAACAGACATTGTGAAATGGTTCTTGTTATCAGGAGCAATGATATTGCTAAATATATATTATAAGAAAACAGAGACAAAACTGATGAAGGATGTCCCTCCAAATCCTCAGAGGTATTAAAGTTACTGTTATGAATGGCATGTTCTGTAGCTTCGAATTTCATGTTGATAATTCACATTTCTTTTTTGCATGGAGAATGGTAAAGTCAGAGCTGTTAACAGCTTGCCTCTTTTGAGACTTAATGATTTGAAGAGAAACTAAAATATTTGCAAGGACTTAAATAATTAGAAATAGAGTGCAGAGTTGTTTAGAAAAGAAGATATGCTATGACCAGCAATATATTTGAATATTTTTCAAATTATATAATTATAATGCATTTAGTGTAGACTTACATATTACTTTTTGTATTTATGAACATAAATCTCACTACTATTAAAATTACTTATATTAATTTAATATGTTCTCCTGCATAAAAAAAGTCTTGAAGCTAGTAATTCTCAATGACAAGCAAAACATAAGAAAATACTCCTTGGGTCAAAAGTCCCAATATTAAGGCTTCTTGAAATTCATGCAGTCATTTAAAATCGAATGTTTATGTAAAAACTAAAATATAAATCTATGAAAATAAATTGGCAAAATTCTAAACCACAAAAAATATATTTACTCATTTTATAACAGTAAAATGAAATAATGCCCTATAGTCTAATTCCAAATTGCTTTGAGAGTTAAGTACATACAATAATGCCAAAGAAGCAATGAGCCCTAGAATATGCATGTTCTCGCAGCCAAAGTCATGATGTCAACGTTTGTCATTAATCAAAAATTGAAGGGATGTCTATGATATACTGACCTTTAGTAATCACATGACATTCTTCCTTTTACAAATCACACCATAACCTCACACATTTTCCAACAATCTGAAAGTTTTCACACATATATTCTTAGAGTGAAGGCTTACTGAATGTTATAGAATCAGAAATTGCAGGTTATTTTTATGTATAGAACACTGTGGTTCTTTGATTTTGAATTACTTTCATATTTAATGATTATTTTGTGCAAGTCTTTTTTATGAATTTAAAGAACTTATGGATGGAGGAGATATTAAAGAACTTACTTTAACACTTAGAATTAAGGCTATCAAATATTTCATTGCACTAAAATATTTTTTCATTTTCACCAATAAAAGCAAGTGACTTGGATAAATACTAAAACACAGTTTTTCTCAAAACCATTCAATCATGAAAATTTAAAAATTGTTTTTATCCAAGAAACAATAACATAACAAACATTTTATTTTCATTCTCAATAAAAATGGTTCTAGGGCACCTCTTTTGGAATGGTTCTTTGAGTTAAGGTCTGTCTGACTCAATTGAGAATCTTTTTTGGGGGGGGGATTCTGGATTCATCATTTATTGATCTTAGTGCTTTGGGCAGCAATGGTAGGGAGTACATGGTGGGAGAAATCTGCTCATAGCATGAATCAAGGAGGAGAGAGGCAGGGGGGATTGGAGTCAGGTCCTATACTCCCTTTGGAGTGCATCCCTTCAATGACCCAAGGGCCTTCCAGAAAATTATACCCTTAAAAGTCTTCATAGTCACAGGAGCCAATTCCTTATAATACATCTTTGTCAATTGATACACACCCACAATGAGAATCTTTTTAAGTATGTTTGAAATGTAGGAGATCACCAGTGTTATCCATGGCAGGAGTCATAGCCATTTAAGTTTCGCCATGAGGAATTTCAAAGCTTTTGTAGATAGTGACTTTTTTCAATGAAGTGTTTTAATTTTTGAATGTGTGTAGCGAATCCTTCCAAGAGAAGTCACTGAAGAAAGGAAGGATTAAGGAGCTGTCAGGCACTTCATCTTGTCTGAACTGTGCCATCTGATTTCAAAAGAAGATTTTTTTTTTGCTTTTACTTATGGTTTTATTTTATTATTACTATCACCACCACCATCATCACCATCATCACCATCACCATCATCACCATCATCATCACCACCACCATCATCACCATCATCATCATCATCATCACCATCATCATCACCATCATCACTACCACCATCATCACCATCACCACCACCACCACCATCATCATCATCATAACCATCATCATCATCACCATCATCACCATCATCACCACCATCATCATCATCACTACCACCATCATCATCATCACTACCACCACCATCATCATCATTATTTCATCATCATCATCATCGTCGTCGTCGTCATCATCATTATCACTATTGTGTGTGTGTTCTTTTTTTTTAATATTTATTTATTTATTTATTTATTTATTTATTTATTTATTATGTATACAATATTCTGTCTGTGTATATGTCTGCAGGCCAGAAGAGGGCACCAGACCTCATTCCAGATGGTTGTGAGCCACCATGTGGTTGCCGGGAATTGAACTCAGGACCTTTGGAAGAGCAGGCAATGCTCTTAACCACTGAGCCATCTCTCCAGCCCCCTTGTGTGTGTGTTCTTATCTCATGTAGGGAAATGCCAGATCATTCCATGTTCCTAAAGAGGTATACACTGAGTGACTCACCTGTCTTGTTGATATCAAGACCTGCTAATTTCAAGGCTAATTCATTGCTGTTGCCACTTGCAGAGGAAACCAGGATATCATGTATTGCATTTCTTCTACCTGTTCTTCCTGAAGCAATAAAATCTGCATATGTAGTTTCCACATCAGTCATTGCTAACAAATATCCACATATCAGGGACTACAAAGGAAAAAGGAAAAATTAATAGGTGAATGTAATGATAATCAGTGGTGAGCATTTTTTAATATTTATTTATTATATATACAATATTCTTTCTGTATGTATGCCTGCAGGCCAGAAGAGGGTACCAGACCCCCATTACAGATGGTTGTGAGCCACCATGTGGTTGCTGGGAATTGAACTCAGGACCTTTGGAAGAGCAGGCAATGCTCTTAACCTCTCAGCCATCTCTCCAGCTCAATCAGTGGTGAACATTTAACAGAAAAACATTACTATTAAATGAATGGCTTATAAAATGAATGAGAAACAATTGTTTAGGTTTTGATTCTTTTTTGAAACATTTACATAAAACTACAGGAAAGACCAGCATGACAGAAACACCTTAAGGGTGCAATAATGGCATATGCCTTGGCAGTAAACTCACATCTCTCTGACTGCCACATTATTAAACCAGAATAATCCTTAACTACATTATAAATGTTTACACTTATACTCACAGATGTATAAATGTAGTTCTCCCATCACATCAGGGAAACTTCCTTTTGCAAGGAATACAATTACAGAAAACCAAAGCCAATGAAAAAGCAAAGCCCCTGAATTTCTAATACCAATTGGTCATCCCTAAAAACATACACATGCAACATATTTAATTATAATTAGCTGTTTGCTGTCTTCCTTTCTCCATATCAAAGAGGTAGGAGACCAGCCTGTTCTATGATAGGGAGTTCTAGACACTTTGTGTCTGGGAAAATGGAGCTATTCTCATTCCCAGAAAGCTGTTTCAGCAAGCTTAAGTAGCTCATAACAGTTAACCAATATACATATCTCTTACAGACACTTAAGTCACTGGCCATGTTACTATTGGAGGTGGTGGAACCTCTCGAATGTGAGGTCTAATAAAATACAGTAAGATCATAGAAAGCATAGCCTTGAAGGAAGTCTTAGGGCCCTGGGTCCTCCTTTTCCTCTTTTTTTACTTTTCCAGCTACAAGATGTATGCCTTCTTACGTAATATGGAATGACTTTGATGCTTTGCTACATCTTCAAAGCATCAGAACCTATAATTGGAAAACAATGAAAGCATGGGCCAACTTTATCAGTTGTCTATGCCACACATTTTCTCCCAGCAAAGTAACTAGGCTGTGGCTGTTGTTCTACTGTTCAATCATGGAATGAATCACAGAGAAGCCTTTAACCATATTGCTCTTAATTATTAATTAGTAAAGAAGTGCAGTAGATAATGTGATAATTAATGTGCTTCATGTAAGAGGATGGTTACAATGGTACTCAACACTTCCTCATTTCTGAAATCCTGGATTTGGAAATTCCCTTCTTTGACTAGTACCACATTTCCCTGGCCTTTCCTCTCAATTCTTCCCATGTAGCCATTTAATTCCTTCAATACCTTTAACTTCAGTCTCACTAGGTGCAGTGCCTTGTGAATCAGTTACCCACAGTTCATGTCTCTTCATCTAAGCATTAGGAAGTTCCTTTGGTCTGTTGTGATCGTTGCCTTCATACCTATGTTTCATGCTGAGAAAACAGCCCGGCACACTTTCTTTGAACTCACTACCAGATGGCTGTTACCAGGAAAAGTACAAAATTGTGCCAATTGGCTCAACTAGACATTTCTGACTATTATTAGTCTGTAGGCAGAGCTGCACAGATCCTCTTATTCACCTCTAGGTGACTTTTCCTTGTGGTCTGATCCAAGGGAATTATTCCCAGCCCTTTCCAGTCTAAATATCAGACACAGTCTGTTTTCAGTGATGGCTCCATCAGGATGCAGGGCTTTGGGTGTAGGTTTTATCAAAGTTTGTCTCCTAAACAGTGTCTTTCTGTATTGTCTTTACTGGTGAATTGTTTTCTTTCTTTCTTTCTTTCTTTCTTTCTTTCTTTCTTTCTTTCTTTCTTCCTTCCTTCCTTCCTTCCTTCCTTTCTTCCTTTCCTCCCTTCTTTTCCCACTCCTTCCCTCCGTCTCTTCCTCCCTTCCTTCCTTTTTGATACATGCTATGGGTTTTATTTTATTCCATTTCCAATACCATCATTCACTTGGTGTAACATCATATACCATATAGCACGTTTTTGTTTATCTCTCACCTTTGAAATCAATATCTAATCATTTCTCAATAAATATTGATTTTTATGTCATTTACATTTTCACTCTATTTAAAATGCTGCTTCCAGAGTAATCTCCAGCCATCCTCAAAACCTTCTAAAGCCTCACCCACAGTCTCCAAATTCTGAAGGTTAGAATTCCATTTAAGACTTTCCATTATCTGAATGGCTCCTCCTTTAGCAGATTTTACTTCACCACTCACGTACATGCTTCATATATCACAAAATACAGCACACTGTTTTTCAGAGATCAGTGATAGCGCATTTGTTCAAATCTGTTGCTCCACCTGGAAGGCGGTTCCCAATTAAATTTGCCTGGTGAAACAGACTGAGTCCTCAAAATTCAAGGCCAAATTCATCTTCTTTTTTGCCACCCTCCCTGTCTTCAGAGAGCACTTCATGAGCCTGGATTTTGTCTATTCAGACAGTGACAGCTTTATGGTCACCTCTCTTTCTAGACATATGAAAAGCTATAACAAGTCAATAACTTATTAATGGAGTGGAAGAAACATTGCATATACTCTCTCAGCTGTGGAATGAAAATTAGAGATAACAGAAGTAGAATCCTTTGGAGAGAAAAGGGGCAGAAAGAAAGGGGTTCGGGGGAATGGGAAGGGTAGTGAATGTGAGAAAAAAAAAGCTGTATGCATAAAAATGCCAGTATGAATCCCATTATTTTATTTGCCAGTTAACAAAACTACTAATTTAAAAGGATACACATTTTGTTATTACTTTTAAATATGCA
The DNA here is from genome assembly GCF_037038515.1 of Microtus pennsylvanicus. NCBI lineage: Eukaryota > Metazoa > Chordata > Mammalia > Rodentia > Cricetidae > Microtus > Microtus pennsylvanicus. The sequence continues at coordinate 33,595,362 of NC_134583.1, read as the reverse complement.
ATTTCTATCATAATGACTTGCATATAGTTAGTTTTAAATAAAGATATGACTAAAAATGATGTCTTTTATTTCTGTGGCTTTTATTGCAGCCACAGAAAATACCCCTGCTTCCTGATGTTGGCAAATTAACAAATCCTAAATGCCTACCCACTCCAACCTGTACGATCCTATACACAGAGTCCGAGGACCATATAAGTCAACCTTCTGCCCATCTTTACGTTGTTACCTAAGTTTTTGGAACATAGGCTCCTAAGTCCCAGCACATCCCCTTTATTTTATGAGGCAGCTTCTGAGTCAGTAATAATGTTTTGACCTTGCAGTAATTCAATCCTATTAGCTACAAATACATTGTGATTAACAGAGTAACATTAGCAACATGATGTAAAATTTCTACATTAACCTCAGATTATAGAGCTGAACAAACATATCAACCCAGTGAACATACCTGTAAGTATTAAAGAAGAAATAAAATTAGAGAAATAAGCATCTGCCACAGTTATTTCTATTCTTAATGATTGCCTTTTAAAAGAGATTTCAAATCATGGACTTAAAAGAAAGAACACAACGGCTTTATCATCTGGTAAAAGAAAATAAGAGGTAAAAACAATAGCTTATTTTTAGTTAAAAATACCTCATATTTTAAGTGACCCCTAAATCATATACAGAACCATGGCTTGAAAGTCAGTATTAAACATGTCCAAGGCTTTTTCACATAACTGGTTTTCTCTGCATAATGACACATGTGGGGTTGGTTTATCTCACTCTCCTGCTGATTTAATAGAGATCTGAAGTATCAAAGATGAAGCAGAGAATAGAGGTTACGTTTTCCACGGGAGGGTATAATTTAAAAGAAGCTGAACTAGCCTACTATGTGAACAGAACTGACAACTGTGACCCTTTCATTTAGTGCACTCTTAGCATATTCTGAGACAAATGGGTATGGGCATTATAAAGGGGTATTGTGCTTGTCTTCAAATGGTCGCATACAGATTGCATTTGGATTGAATCACCAAAGTGAGAACACTCAAGGTAAACAAAATTCCAGTACAAGCCCCTCCTCTTAAACATTTCTGATATTATTTATATGCACACACTCTACACATCTAAAGTTGTAAACTAAATATTAAGTATTTAATTACTGTTGCCTCCTTAATTATTATATTAACTATTAATAGGAAATTAATGCTTTTAAAATACTTTATTTAGATCAACAATAGATTTATGATAAGATAAATACATGCAATGTAAAATGAATGCAATAATATTTTTGAACAAAATTCATTGTTGCCTTGAATTCTATGTATGTCTTTCCATTAATATAACTTTTAGTACTACTCTTAGGTTCTTAAATGTGTTTGATTTCACATATACAATGGCTTTTCCTCTAAAGCAAGTATCTAGGCATAGGTCTCTTTATTTATTCAGCTACCAAATATTCAGAGAAACAACAAGCATATTATATCAAGGAAAACAAACTTTTCTTGTGAAATTCCAGAGAATTGTCATCAAAAAATTGTAAATAACAGATACCCAGAAAAAAAAAGTAAGAAGGAAGGGAGGGAAGGAGAGAGAGGAAGGGAGAGGGAGGGAGGGAGGGAGGGAGGAAGGAAGGCGTGAAAACATCATCAATAAACACCAGCAGCTGACAGAGGTTTAGCAGAGGAGTAATTTGAATATGTTCTGACTGCATAAAATAAAGAAAAACTGTTGAAAATATAGTTATAATAGGCTTTAGTCCCTATTTGTGTTGCTATATTTAGAATTTTCTAAAATTAACTAATGATAATTTATTAGACATAGACAAGGGATATGGTGGGTTTTTGTACCCAGTTATACAAACATAAATTAATAATTAAGTCTTTAGTTGGGGAAAGATACCTTATTTATTAAATCTTGAGCTATCCAATGTTAGATTAAATTTTAAAGTTTAAACTTCAAGAAAATGACACTTAAGGCGATTCAATCAAAATTTACAATAATGAATAAACATGCTCCCCACAGCTTGAGCAAGCCCCTCCCTCACTACAAAGCAAATGATCAGGAAATGCTAAATAGTAAGACAAAGTTCTGAACTAACATACCTGATAGGTTTGGGCCCTTTCCTATGATATGCCCATTATTCTTCTAATATATTATTTATGGAAATAAGCCAGACTTTACTCCAGCAGCACTTACAGACTTAGGCAAAGCTCAAGCGTCCCATAATGACATGTACTTACGCCTCCTCTCTTCAAGTGGAGAAGAACCAGAGCCTATGAAGCTGCTAAGATGATTTTTATAGTGACATTGAGTCATGAGCCAAATGGTGACTGGAGAGCATGCTAATTTTACTTCTCTAAATGGGACACATGAAATGAGACTCACAGACTTGGAGGAAGAATGGAGAGACTGCCTCCAGCATACACTGAAGACTTCTCTCTAACGTGAACAATAGGATTTATTATTTTTTTTTTTACAAAAGTTAAAATGTAAGAAACAAGAAAATTCTTCTTGCTCCACTCTTTAAATGCAATGGCAAAATATTTGTGTTAAAATAATGAAATCATGTGCAGTTGCAAAAACCCTGAGCAATTTCCAGTGTGTTCAGAGCTTGATACACATCAGTGTTTGTTGTCTAAGATTTCCATGCATTATGAAAAGAGACCAAGAATGCCGATGACCTAACATTTATGTGGAACAAATCTACCAACATTTGCCATGTGCAAAATGAAAGGAGTGGCCAAATTTAAGTATTTTCTAGTTCACTGAGAGATATCAATATCCTTATTACATATTTACATAAACATTTGTATTGGAAAGGAATTACGTTTTTGAAAGCAAAAGAAATTGATGACAGGAATTCTTTATAGTTTTACATTTGTAACTCTGACTTTTCTAAATGTCTGGCTTAATAGGAGACAGCTGATTCTGCATTACATCTGCTGCAATATGTTGGATTACTTGAAGAAAATCTGGCCCTCATTGAGACTTTTATGTAGGCTGGAAAGTGAAGAGAGTTTTAATAGCCTTTTCAGATAATTGTAGAATTTTTTTATACTGTAGACTATAAAACCATCAAAATGCTTTCCACCTTGTCTGACTAATGTGTGTTCTCTGACCTGCGGCATGAATGGCTCTTCTGTCCTTGCAAGCACATGTGTGCATGCACACACACAATGCCAAGAATCACTCACTTGACATATATTGTTTCACTGGGTATTGAGTCAGGCAAATTTTCCAAATGATTTTCAATTATGCAATATGAAATTGTTATTGATGCCACCTGTATCATCATAAAGATTTCAGAAATGAAAACTTAGAGCTTCATGGGACCAGAGACTACATTTTCCAAAAATTATCATTTTCATTTGAAAGCTTAGATATTGCAGTCACAAGTCCCATTATGCAGTATGGAGCTGCGGGCTGCTTCCCACTGCCCAGCTCCTGCATAACTAGCTTTACCGAAATAACTATACGGAAACTGTATTCTTTTAAACACTGCTTGGCCCATTAATTCTAGCCTCTTATTGGCTAATTCTCACATCTTGATTAACCTATTTCTAATAATCTGTGTTGCACCAGATTATTAGAAGATTCTTAACCTGTGTCTGCCTTGGAGAGGAGAATCATGGCAACTAACTTCACTGCCTTCTTCCCAGCATTCAGTTCTGTCTACTCCGCCTATCTAAGCTGCTGTCCTATCAAAAGGGCCAAGGCAGTTTCTTTATTAACCAATAGACATCTGACCCTCTTCCATCACCATTATTCATTTTCAAGGAAACCTTTGTAAAATATTGAAACTCAAATAACCAGAGCTGGCTTCATATAGATGCTCCCAGGAATGGTGACCAATTACACAATGGGCCGGTTTAGGTTTTTTACTAAATAGTCACAAATTTACAGGAGATAAACAAGCATTTTGGTACAGGATAAAAGTGCTTCATGAGACTCCCAGCTTTAGCATATGAAATACTGAAAAGTAGTGAATGCTAAAACAGAGACTCAATAAAATTAATACTTTATTATTTGTCAAATACATTTAAAAAATATTAACTGAAGTGTGGTAATACATGGGTCCCAGGCAAGTTCATGTCACTCGTTTGATTAATTCAAAGCCACAAGTACTTTTCCCATTTTACCTTGTCAACATGAGTATAACCATCAGCTTAGGTTTTGCTTCTGTGACTATATCTTATGCTGTTTTTTTTATAGATTCTTAAGCTGGTTGATTTTATTTCTATTTAATCACTTCTTAATTATTTTTTTATCAAGACTAACTTCATAATGTTTTGCCAATCAAAAGTTTAAATAAGAGTATTGCCTACAACTCTTAATAAAACCAGGGCCCTATCTATTTTGGGAACTACTTTCCCTCTATTTAGGGATCCAGTGGCTTCAATACTACTCATAAATACTCCCCCTACTTAGTTAATACTCCCCCTTTGCCATTACTACTAATGACAATTTCTGTTGTTTAAATGTTTCTTAAGTCAGAAAGCTTTAAGAGGTCCTCCCATATTAGTTTCTTCAATTCCATTTTCTCTAGAACACATGAACAGCTATCAATGAGTAGCTCTCTTTGTATGGTCCCCTTACAACAGAGAATTTAAACAATAATCTCGGCACCAGAAAGCACTGACCAATCCCTAGCAAACTGAATTTAGTTCATTGTATTCATGGTTATGTTTTTAAGATTTTTATTTTTTATCAAATATTTTTTTCAACTAATGTTGTAAGGGAAAATATATGATTACAGGTTCACACATCTGAAGGTACCTGGTAGGTAAAGGGAGAAATGCAAAGCAAGACCACACTACAAATGTGCATCTTCCAGCATGACAAACAGTAATTGTCCCAGTTGCACCATGGGAGAGAAGTCATCTTGCAAATGGCTAGTCTTTTGTAAAATAGAGCTGGCGACTTCCAATGATTTATTTTGTCCTTATTTTGGGAATTTCTACATAATCCACTGAGTATTGTAAAGACTATCATATACTCTCTGTGATATCACTGCTGAAATGGTAGAGTCTGAAATAGTGCTGGCTTTTATATAAGTAATATTCAATGTACATTATGAATGAAGAAACTAAATCAGACAGATTAATTGATTTCTCTAATATCTTACAAGTGCAGAGGAAATACAGGCATAAGAATGAAGACCAGGATTTACCCACTTCAAAATCCTAACAGCTTTCAGAGCCATGGGCTAGTAATGCTACTCCTTATGCAAATCTCTCTTAAGGCCTTGTACTTCCTTCACCGGCTCTGTATTATTTTGAGGAGTAAAGATACTTTTAAAATAGATACTTTTCTCATAAAACTAAGGTATTTCCCCCTATGTATTTCAGATAAATGTTTAGCTCTTGAAAAAAACAGGGGCCATCAAGATGGCTCAATGTATCTTGCCACCAAGCCTAAGTTTTACCTGAACTCTACTCCTGGATCCATGTGGTGGAAGGAGAGAAACTAGTCCACAAGCTGTCCTCTGACACTCACATGTACACACACACACACACACACAATAAATAATCCACAAAATATATAAAGAACTCAAGAGACTAGACATTAAAATTCCGAATAACCCAATTAAAAAATGGGGTATTGAACTGAACAGAGAATTCTCCTCAGAAGAAGTTCAAATGGCCAAAAGATACTTAAAGTCATGTTCAACTTTTTTAGCAATCAGGGAAAAGCAAGTCAAAACAACTTTGAGATACCATCTTACACCTGTCAGAATGGTTAAAATCAAAAACACCAATGATAACCTATGCTGGAGAGGATGTGGAGTAAGGGGAACACTCATCCATTGTTGGTGAGAATGCAAACTTGTGCAACCACTTTGGAAATCAGTATGGCGGTTTCTTGGAAAACTGGGAGTCAACCTACTTCAGGATCCAGCAATTCCACTCTTGGGAATATACCCAATCATACTACAAAAGCATTTGTTCAACTATGTTCATAGCAGCACTATTTGTAATAGCCAGAACCTGGAAACAACCTAGGTACCTCTCAATGGAAGAATGGATAAAGAAGATGTGGCACATATACACTTTAGAGTTCTACTCAGCGGTAAAAAACAATGACATCTTGAATTTTGCATGCAAATGGATAGAAATAGAAAACACTTTACTGAGTGAGATAACCCAGACCCAAAAAGATGAATATGAACCTCCATCCAGCGAAGGATGGAGATACAGACAGAGACCCACATTGGAGCACTGGACTGAGCTTCTAAGGTCCAAATAAGGATCAGAAGAAGGGAGAACATGAGCAAGGAAGTCAGGACTGCCAGGGGTGCGTCCACCAACAGAGACGGTGTGCCTGATCTGATGGGAGCTCACCAAAGCCAGTTGGACTGGGACTGAACGAGCATGTGATCAAACCGGACTCTCTGAATGTGGCGAACAATGGGGGCTGACTGAAAAGCCAATGATAATGGCACTGGGATTTGATTCTACTGCATGTACTGACTTTTTGGGAGCCTAGTCTGTTTGGATGCACACCTTCCTAGACCTGGATAGAGCAGGACTTCCCACAGGGCAGGGTACCCCGACTTCTCTTAGGACTGGAGAGGGAGGGGGAGGGGGGAAAGAATTTGAGGAGGTGGAAATTTTTAATAAATAAATAAAGAAGAAAAAATGAAAAATAGATTATAACACTGACACATTTTTAAAAATGAATTATTTACTTTTTCAGTTTTAAGCTCACAAGAGGAGTCAAATGTTTATTTATCTGGTCCAATTTATAATAATGAACACAAGAATAACAAAATAGTTATCCAGATGGTGGTGGCACATACCTTTAATCCCAGTAGTCAGGAGTCAGAGGCAGGTGGATCTCTGTGAGTTCAAGGCCAACCTTATCTATAAGAGCTAGTTCCAGGACAGCTAGGGCTGTTGCACCGAGACACCCTGTCTCAAAAAAACAAACAAAGAACAACAAAATAGCTGTGAAGTTTATGAAAGTGAGTACTGAGGAATACAGAAAACTCAAAAGGAATAGCAGGTACGCTGGAAAGTGCACAATGGTAATCCACACTCCTTAACAATGCTATCAACATGGTATTCTTATGCTGAAATAACAGATTGGAATTCTTAAGCCACACAGTCAGTAGTGATCATTTTTCAATAATGCTTTTGGGACATATGAAGCTAGGCTTATTCAATTTTATATTTAGCATCTGCTTTAGTATTTCTTTATAAATATGTAGCTATTTCCATACTTTACTGGGACAGACATTATTTCACAAATGATTGTCTTTTAAATTGGCTATAGAGAGCAGAGAGATGGCTCAGTGGTTAAGAGCACTGCCTGCAAGGGTTTGATTCCCAGTGGAGACAGGGTGGCTCTCGGCTGTCTGTCCTGAGGTCCTGCACCCTCTTGTGGTATGGAAAAAATGTGCTTAAATTAAAATGGCTTTTTCGGGGCTGGAGAAATGGCTCAATGGTTAAGAGCATTGCCTGCTCTTCCAAAGGTCCTGAGTTCAATTCCCAGCAACCATATCGTGGCTCACAACCATCTGTAATAATGTCTGGTGCCCTCTTCTGGCCTGCGGGCATACACACAGATAGACTATTGTATACATAACAAATAAGTAAAATAAAATGGCTATAGAAAATGACTTTTCAATCATATCATTTGATTACACATGCTAATTGGAGCCACTATGTTCTTCTTGATTTCTATGTTTGGTCTACAAAATCTTCTTATCCCAGTCCCACATATCTAATCATTTGAGGATGCTCTTTATATTCAAGATGCCTCACTGTGAAGGTTGTTTAGCTTTAAGGGAATTAAAACACAACTAACAATGACTATACTATGATTTTGAGTAGGATCTATAAAAAGTCCTGAGTAATTTATAATTCCAAAATTATAAACTTGCAAAAGTGAGAAAATATTTACAGTTTCAAAACTGATATTAATGCAGTTCATCAAATGGGATGCCAGTTGCTTCCCATGCCATGTTGGTTACTCCCTTAGATTACTATTGCTGTGATAAAATACCATAACTGAAAATCAAGTCGGAGAGGAAAAGATTGATTTGGCTTATATTTCTATAAGATAGTCCACCTTTGAGAACTCCACAGGGCAGGAACCTGGAAGTAGGAGCTGATGCAGAATCATGGATAAGGGCTACTTATATCCTCTTCCTTATAGAACCAGGGACCTCCAACCCAGGGGTGGCTTCACCCACAATAAGCTGAGCCCTCTTTCATTAGGTACAAATTAAGAAAATGCCCTAGAGGCTTGACTACAGTACAATACTGTAGAGGCATTTTCCCTACTGATGAAATACTAGTTTGTATCAAGTTGACATAAAAGTAGGCAGCACAGTTACTTACAAATAATATTAACTTTTAATTTGGTAAATGTTAATAACATATGTTATATAGTTTACAAAAGTAAAATTGTCTGTGACTAAGAAAGGCTTAAAAAAAGAAAAACAGAAAAAGAGAAAATGAAGGGTGATTGGAGTCAGATAATAAAGATGTGTTTGTAGGTAATATAACCGAAAGAGAACTAAAGACAGAAAGGACCTGGTTATGTTGATCAATTTATTCTAATATGAAGCTGGTGATATTTACCTGTTTTGGATTATCATAGCAACTAAATATGTATTGTTTGTGTTCATAATAACGATGATGATTATAATGAGCTTTAGTCCATTTTTGGGGAAAATGCGTCAGCAGATCCCAGCTTCCCACTAGAGCAGTTTCCTTCAATCTGCATGAGGCAGAGCCGCTAGGCACTGAGGATGAGGGAGCAGAGGCACTGACAAGGCATCTGCACTGAAGGAATGATTAGTGTCTGCCAGAGTGGGATGGTTGAAATTCGAGGGATCTGGGATGAAAATCTTGGAGTGTGTCTAGAGCTCTAACTGGGATAAATAAGCAGATGGCATTATTTGGTAAATGGAAAAGAAACAGCAGTCTGAAAAGTCTAAGAATGGCTCTTCATGATGTCACAATGCTACATCTTTCTGAATGAGTGGAAATGCATTAACTAAACCACACACATTTCACACACACCAATATGAGCTCCTTCTGCAGGCAAGTTCTTTTTGGATGATATCTGAAAATTCCAATTGAAATTGTGTTTATACAACCCAATGAACCTCTTTTCAGCTCAAAATAACACTGGCTGTGACTGTACTTAGCATATTTTAAATATGTGTATAATCCCTGCCAATTATCTGCCTCGCAGATGCTACTTTCTGTACAGTGTTATGATCTCCATTCGTTACTCAAGAGTATGATGAACTGGTTCACTTCACCGATTACTGCTATATTTCTAAAGTCCTTTTAATGACATATACACACAATATCGATACGCATTTGCTATGTGTTATTTCAAGGCTTTTTTTTATATACTAGACTTTCTGAATGCTAATACATTGTCTAAGTTAGTGGGAAAGGAATGGAGGGAAGAGGGTTTGCTGAAGAACAGCAGAATTAACTAAACTACTTTTAAATTAAGAAAATATTAAAGTAAATAAAAAATTTAAAAATATTAATGTGGCCTTGGGAAATGTGTCCATTAGATCAGATACTGATATGTAAATCAGCAGATTCTCTGTCTTTCTATGTGTCTATCTTGGTATCTCTCTTTCTCCTTTCCTTATCACTACAAGATCATCAGTAGTCCAGCCCAGCTTTACTGTGACACACAGCATAGCAGAAAGCAACAAAGAACCAGTGTTCCTACCTCTACCTCCCAAGTACTGGGATTATGGACGTGTGCCCAGTTCAAATGATACTTTCAAATGAGCTATTTCACTAAACAAAATATAAAACATAAGCATAAAACCATTATATCAGTAATATAAAGATTTATATTGAGAAGACAAATTATAATATAAACTTTGCTAAACTGATGATAGATACAAAATAAATACCAAAATCTAAAAGTTCTCTAGTCTTTTATATTGTAGTATAAACTTCTTTGACACATATTCTAAGTGATGATTTTTTACTTCCCCATCATAATTTGAGATTGTCCATAACACGGACTCTACAGGCACATGGAACAAACACCTGAAGAATAACTCACAGCAAAACATGTTTCAAGTTAAAATTAGAATCCTGCATGCTTTGCTGTGCTTCCGTCTAAGTGTGTAAGGGAAAGTGTTCATATGGACGGCACAGAAATCACCCAGGACGCTTATCCATTTACCAATGGCAGAAGTCACTATCAAATCTGGTGTCTCTGACAGAATTAGGATAATTTTTAAATGAGAGCTGTATTTCACTGACTGCAAAGGCAGAATAACATTTTCCACAATTTTATGACAAGGGCAGATACACAAACACCTACACACAAACACGCATGTATGCATGAACATAATCTTCAGTGTTTTCAAATGTTGTGGAGAAGTATGACCATGACTTTTAGTTTATCTTCTTATTTATCCATTTATTAATGTACAGACAAATGGAAACAGTTAAAAATGGACCTTTTTTATGAAAAGTGGGCCTTGTAGAAAGTTTTAGAATAGTAACATGAAATAGAAATGCACATAAGTCTCGAATGTGTTTCCTCTCTAGTCTGTGTCAATACCAACAGGAGAAATCTCTCTGCAATTTAACTTAAGATAGGTTATATTGTACTGATGAACATCTAATTGGATTTTTTTTTAGCACATTAAGTTTCTGTTTTCTTCCCTCTCTCTGCTCTCCCAAGGCAGGCATCAATGCTGCCCAACTTACTATCCTCCACTCTTGGTTCCTTCACTGTAATGTGTTCCTGTGCTTGTGCTGCACAGGAGTTCCAACAGTCAAACTCCAGACAGAATCATTTAGAGAAAGGAAAAGCTCTCATATATTTTAAAAATGTATCTAGAATTTCAGAAGTGAATTGTACAAGGAAGAACCATTTAGAAAACTGGTTATGGAGAAGGTTGTCAGATGAAATCATTCCTCTGAATGTGGCAAGAAGAACAAGCAAAGATGTGGGACCCTTCTTGCTGGTGAATACTGGAAATGAGTTGTCTTTGCTGTCTATGTTATGCCGAGTTCCATGGATTACAAAACATGGGCTTAGGTGTCATTATTGCTTATGTATCATTTGATACTGAGTAACAAAAATTAATTTAATCTGTCTTTAGTTTTTATGCCTCCAAAATACGGGTTCCCAGACTAAGCAAATATTTCAAATATTTTCTAGGTCTCACAGACTCTGACCTTTGCCTCCATATGCCCTTTATAAAGGCCGTGTTTTCACAAAAGATAGCATTCTTTTCTAAGCCTTTGGAGGAAGGGTAGTTATATTTAGAAGGCCCATTTGGCATGCCAGGGTTTCTCAGGTCTCACCGCTATTTATAACCAGCTGTAGGCTAGTAGGACAGCAGATTTGTTTTAACTAATAGTTGTCCAGGTTTCAGAGAATTGAAAAGTTTTTGCCACTTATTTTATGCCTTGATTTAAGAATGAATTAAAAGCTAGACACACCCGTGTGTGTAGTATATGTATTTATGTGTGTATGTATGTATCCACGCACACAAAGATTAAATATTTGCTGATTTCTCAATATTATACATACATATGCATATATTGTGTAATATATGTGTATCATGCATACATGTACATAGACATCAAATAGTTTCTTATTTTTCAACAGTATACATACATATATATGTGCATGTTTATAGTTTATGCATATATGTGTATATATATACATGCATGATCTCTCTCACACACACATTGAATACTTGCTGATTTCTCAGTAGTTTCATGACCTGGTGCCAAACACAATTCAAAAACTCATATTTCTGTTGGGACATTGGATACTTTATCATTTGACAGACATGTTCGATTATTCTGGGTTACTGAGGGAATTCCTTATGATTTGTTTTCCTTCTTAATTTTATCTCCATTAACTCTTTTACTCCTCTTTTTTTTTTTTGCTTTTTTTTGAGACAGGGTTTCTCTGTTGTTTTGGAGCCTGTCCTGGAACTAGCTCTTGTAGACCAGGCTGGTCTCGAACTCACAGAGATCCGCCTGCTTCTGCCTCCCAAGTGTTGGGATTAAAGGTGTGCGACACCACTGCCCAGCCTCTCCACTAATTCTTATCCAAATGTCAATAAATATTTACAAATTCTACAGATATTTTGATGGAGGAAGGTCATTGGTTAAATAAAAAGAAACTGCTTGGCCCTCATTGGTTAGAAGATAGGTGGGAGGAGTAAACAGAACAGAACGCTGGGAGGAAAAGGAAGTGAGCTCAGACTCCACAGGTCTCCTCTTGGAAGCAGACGCCTCAGGGAGACGCCATGCTCCCAGCTCCCAGGCAGACTCAAGCGATGAAGCTCTGACCCAGGATGGACATAGGGTAAAATCTTCCCGGTAAGCGCACCTAGGGGCGCTACAAAGATGATTAGAAATGGGCTAAATTAATATGTGAGAATTAGCCTAGAAGAGGCTAGACAGAAATGGGCCAAACAGTGATTAAATGAATACAGTTTGTGTGTTGTTATTTCGGGCATAAGCTAGCCAGGCAGCCAGGGTTCTGAGGACGCAGCCCCGCCGCCCTTATTACTACAATATTTACTTTTCTTCTTATGAATCGAGTTGTTTTCTTGCAGTAGAGACAACTACATCATTTTGTAGATAATCAACAAAACAAAAGCAAAGCAAAATAAAATACCATTAGAAGAAAATTCATGTAAATGCTGAGATGAAACAATGCCAGGATGATCGAGTGTCAACAGGACACACGCAGGGCTACACCAGAACCTGAAGTCACTGTCAATAGTGTTTAGCATTCCTAGGGTCCAGAGGAACTTTAGCCAAACTTGGGGATTTATTGTTGCTGAGAGTTTTTCAAAAACCATCAAATAAATAAAAAAATTAATTAAAAGTAAAAAGTAACTTGTTTCCCAAACAGTTAACAGTAAATTAGCAATATTAATCCCTGTCTATTCTAAATACTTTAGTGTTTCCTATGAATATACAACAAAATAAAATCATGGAATTCAGAATGCTCACAGGACTCATTGGTAGTATCATGATGTGATCCAAGCATCCTTCGTTAAGGGTTATCATTTAATCCAATGGCACCATGCCCATCAAAAGGATCATCTCAAGATGCAGATGTAGCATTTAACATCTTTTTGCAAATTCTCTTTAATATGGAAACCTTTTTTGGCTTCTTTTGGGTAGCTTGATCCTGAAACCTTTCAAGATCACAGGTAAGTTATGTTTGTAAATCACAGTTTGAATTTATCAATGCGTGGATACAGAAAATGTCGCAGTGTGAAACTGCATTTATACCATGAAATCTTTAGCATATGATATTGGCAAACCTTTGAGTTTACCTTATTTGCATATTAACATTAGTAAATTCACCTGCCTTTCTCACTTTTGTTTGAAGAAACAAAATTATTGTTTCTTCATCATTAATAATTTTTTAAGAGCAACGAGTGTTTTTATTTATTTATTTATTATTTATTTATTTATTTATTAAAGATTTCTGTCTCCTCCCCGCCACCGCCTCCCACTTCCGTCCCCCACTCAACTCCTCCTCCCTCATCAGGGCAAAGAGCAGTCAGGGTTCCCTGCCCTGTGGGGAGTCCAAGGACCTCCCACCTCCTTCCAGATCTAGTAAGGTGAACATCCAAACAGCCTAGGCTCCCACAAAGCCAATACATGCAGTAGGATCAAAACCCATTGCCATTGTTCTTGACTTCTCAGCAGTCCTCATTGTCTGCTATGTTCAGGGAGTCCGGTTTTATCTCATGCTTTTTCAGACCCAGTACAGCTGGCCTTGGTGAGTTGCTGATAGAACATCCCCATGTTTTTATATAAATATCAATACTACAATTAACTCCATTACTTATCTCAGTGTAGACTTTCAATAGAAGTTGATTAGAATTTTCCATTACTTATTTTGAGGACTGTCTTGATCATGTCTTATTTGGTGAACATAGTTCAGTGTGGTCAATATGTTTTATAGGCTTTGATATTTCCAAGTTACTTTAACATAGCCTATGGGTCTTTAGGATCATTTTATATTTTCCCTTATCTGCCTTGAATCAGCCATTTCCTTAAAGCTCCCTGCTTCTCCTAAATGGAGGGTTGTATTTAGAAACCAAGATTGGGGTATTACATGTGGTCATAGCTGTGGGGAAGAAGCTTTGAGACTCTCTCAACAGACAGATCTTTGAGATTAGGTACATACATGCTATGAAAACACATATGCTTGGTCTCATATATTTTATGTCTGTTTGTTTGTTATCAATTTACATTGAAAAATATAAACCATTTACCTGATAAAATGCAAAGATCCGATTTTTTTGTTGTTGTTCATAATTGGTTTTCATTTTTTTATTTTTTTTATTGAGAAAAGGAAAAAAAAAGTTTCCGCCTCCTCCCAGTCACCCATTTCCCTCCCTCTCCTCCCACCATTCTCCCCGTCCCCCCCACTCCTCTCCCCCTCCCTCTCCAGTCCAAAGAGCAGTCAGGGTTCCCTGCCCTGTGGAAAGTCCAAGGTCCTCCCCCCTACATCCTGGTCTAGGAAGGTGAACATCCAAACTGCCTAGGCTCCCACAAAGCCAGAACATGAAGTAGGATCAAAACCCTGTGCCATTGTCCTTGGCTTCTCATCAGCCCTCGTTGTCTGCCATATTCAGAGAGTCCTGTTTTATCCCATGCTTTTTCAGTCACAGTCCAGCTGGCCTTGGTGAGCTCCCAATAGATCAGCTCCACTGTCTCAGTGGGTGGGTGCACCCCTCGCGGACCTGACTTCCTTGCTCATGTTCTCCCTCCTTCTGCTCCTCATTGGGACCTTGGGAGCTCAGTCTACTGCTCCAGTGGGGGTCTCTGTCTCTACCTGCATCCATCACCAGATGAAGGTTCTATGATGATATGCATGATATTCGTCAGTATTGCTATACAATAGGGTCATTTCAGGTTCCCTATCCTCAGCTGCCCAAAGGACTAACTGGGGACATCACCTTGGGCTCCAGGGAGCCACTCTAGATTCAAGTCTCTTGCCAACCTTAAGAGGCTTGACTAAGAATTGTGCTTCCCTGCTCCCCTATCCAACCTTCCTTTATCCCAATAATCCTGTTTCCCCAAGTTCCCCACATCTTCCCCTTCTCCCTTTTCTCTCCCCATCTCCCCTTACCCCAATTCCACCCCACTTCCAAAATCCCGATTTTCTCCCCGGCAATTTTGTCTACTTCCCATAGCCAAGAGGATAACTATATGTTTTTCCTTGGGCTTACATTCTTATTTAACTTCTTTAGGTTCACCAATTATAGATTCCGTGACCTTTATTTATGGCTAGAAACCAATTATGAGTGAGTACATCCCATGTTCATCTTTTTGCGTCTGGGTTACCTCAATCAGGATAGTGTTTTCTATTTCCATCCATTTGCATGCAAAATTCAAGATGTCGTTGTTTTTTACCGCTGAGTAGTACTCTAATATGTATATATTCCATACTTTCTTCATCCATTCTTCCATTGAAGGGCATCTAGATTGTTTCCAGGTTCTGGCTTTTATAAATAATACTGCTATGAACATAGTTGAACAAATGCTTTTGTCATATGATAGGGCATCTCTTGGGTATATTCCCAGGAGTGGTATTGCTGGGTCCAGGGGTAGGTTGATCCGGAATTTCCTGAGAAACCGAAACACTGATTTCCAAAGTGGTTGCACAAGATTGCATTCCCACCAGCAATGGATGAGGGTACCCCTTCCTCCACAGCCTCTCCAGCAAAGGCTATCATTGGAGTTTTTGATTTTAGCCATTCTGCCAGGTGTAAGATGATATCTCAACGTTGTTTTGATTTGCATTTCCCTGATCGCTAAGGAGGTTGAGCATGACCTTAAGTGTCTTTTGGCCATTTGAACTTCTTCTGTTGAGAATTCTCTGTTCAGTTCAGTGCCCCATTTTTTAATTGGGTTAATTAGCATTTTAAAGTCTAGTTTCTTGAGTTCTCTATATATTTTTGGAAATCAGACCTTTCTCTGTCGTGGTGTTGGTGAAGATCTTCTCCCAGTCAGTAATGTGCTTTTTTTTCTTAGTGACAGTGTCCTTTGCTTTACAGAAGCTTCTCTGTTTTAGTAGGTCCCATTTATTCAATGATGCCCTTAATGTCTGTGCTGCTGGGGTTATACATAGGAAGCGATCTCCTGTGCCCATCTATTGTAGGGTACTTTCCACTTTCTCTTCTATCAGGTTCAGTGTGTTTGGACTGATATTGAGGTCTTTAATTCATTTGGACTTGAGTTTTGTGCATGGTGATAGATATGGGTCTATTTCCATTCTTCTACAGGTTGACATTCAGTTGTGCCAGCACCATTTGTTGAAGATGCATTCTTTCTTCCATTGTATACTTTTAGCTCCTTTATCGAAAAGGAGGTGTTCACAGGTTTGTGGGTTAAAATCCGGGTCTTCTATACGATTCCATTGGTCGACTTCTCTGTTTTTATGCCAGTACCACACTGTTTTCATTACTGTAGCTCTGTAATAGAGTTTGAAGTCAGGGATGGTAATGCCTCCAGAAGATCCTTTATTGTATAGGATTGTTTTGGCTATCCTGGGTTTTTTTTTTTTCCATATAAAGTTGATTGTTGTCCTCTAAAGATCTGTGAAGAATTTTGATGGGACCTTGATGGGGATTGCATTGAATCTATAAATGGCCATTGGTAGAATTGCCATTTTTACTATGTTGATCCTCCCAACCCAAGAGCAAGGGAGGTCCTTCCATTTTCTGGTATCCTCTTCAATTTTTTTTCTTCAATGCCTTAAAGTTCTTGTCAAATAGATCTTTCACTTCCTTGGTTAGAGTTAACCCAAGATAATTTATGCTGTTTGTGGCTATCGTGAAAGGTGAAGCTTCTCTGATCTCCCTCTCTACTTCCATATCCTTTGTGTATAAGAGGGCGACTGATTTTTTGGAGTTGATCTTGTATCCTGCCACATTATTAAAGCTGTTTATCAGCTGTAAAAGTTCTTTCGTGAGTTTTGGGGGTCGCTTATGTACACTATGATATCATCTGCAAATAACGAAAGTTTTACTTCTTTCTTTCCAATTCGAATCCCCTTGATCCCCTTATGTTGTCTTATTACTATTGCTAGAACTTCCAGCACTATATTGAAGAAGTATGGCGAGAGTGGACAGCCTTGCCGTGTTCCTGAGTTTAATGTAATGGCTTTGAGTTTCTCTCCGTTTAATTTGATGTTAGCTGTTGGATTGCTGTATATAGCTTTTTTTATATTTAGGTATGACCCTTGTATCCCTAATCTCTCCAAGACTTTTATCATAAAGGGATGTTGAATTTTGTCAAATGTTTTTTCAGCATCTAATGAAATGATCATATGGTTTTTTTCTTTCAGTTTATTTATTTGCTGGATTACATTGATAGATTTTCGTATGTTGAACCAGCCCTGCATCTCTGGGATGATGCCTAGTTGATCATAATGGATAATTTTTCTAATGTGTTCTTGGATTCAGTTTGCCAGTATTTTGTTGAGGATTTTTGCGGCGATGTTCTTGAGTGAGATTGGCCTGTAATTCTCTTTCCTGGTCTTTGTGTGGTTTTGTAGCTTCATAAAAGGAATTTGGTAATGAGTCTTCTGTTTCTATATTGTGAAATACATTAAGGAGTATAGGTATTAGGTCTTCTTGGAAGTTCTGGTAGAATTCCGCACTGAAACCATCTGGTCCTTGGCTTTTTTTGGTAGGGAGGTTTTTGATAACAGCTTCTAATTCTTCGCGACTAACAGGTCTATTTAGGTCGTTCACCTGGTCCTGGTTTAACTTTGGTATATGGTATTTATCTAAAAAAGTGTCCATTTCTTTTACATTTTCCAGTTTTGTAGTATACAGGCTTTTGTAGTAAGATCTAATGATTCTCTGAATTTCCTTTGTGTCTGTGGTTATGTCCTCCTTTTCATTTCTGATCTTATTAATTTACATATTCTCTCTCCGCCATTTGATTAGTTAGGATAGGGGTTTATCAATCTTGTTGATTTTCTCCAGGAACCAGGTTTTTGTTTCATTGATTCTTCGGACTGTTCTCTGTATTTCTATTTTGATGATTTCAGCCCTCAGTTTGAGTATTTCCAGTCTTCTACTCCTCCTAGGTGAGTCTGCTTCTTTTTTTTCTAGAGCTTTCAGGTGGGCTGTTAAGTCTCCAATATGTGCTTTCTCTGTTTTCTTTAAGTGGGCACTTAGTGCTATGAACTTTCCTGTTAGGACTGCTTTCATAGTATCCCATAAGTTTGAGTATGTTGTTTCTTTATTTTCATTGAATTCAAGGAAGACTTTAATTTCTTTCTTTATTTCTTTCTTAATCCAGTTATGGTTCAGTAGTTGACTGTTCAGTTTCCATGAGTTTGTAGGCTTTATGGGTGTTGCATTGTTGTTGAATTCTAACTTTAATCCATGGTGATCTGATAAGACACAGTGGTTACTAATATTTTTTTTGTAACTCTGGAAGTTTGCTTTGTTACCGAGTATGTGGTCAATTTTCTAGAAGGTTCCATGAGCTGCAGAGAAGAAGGTATATTCTTTCCTATTTGGGTGGAATATTCTATAGATGTCTGTTAAGTCCAATTGATTCACTGCCTCCATTAATTCTCTAATTTCTCTGTTACGTTTGTGTGATTGACCTGTCCATTGGTGAGAGAGGAGTGTTGAAGTCTTCTACTATTAGTGTGTGCATTTTGATGGCTGCCTGAAGTTTTAGTAATGTTTCTTTTACGTACGTGGGTGGTTTTATATTAGGGGCATAGATATTCAGGATTGAGACTTCATCCTGATGAATTGTTCCTGTTATGAATATAAAATGTCCCTTATTTTATATTAAGTTTGAATTAAGTTTGAAGTCAACTTTGTTAGAAATTAGTATGGCCACACCTGCTTGTTTCTTAGGTCCATTTGCTTGATAAGCCTTTTCCTAGCCCTTTACTCTGAGTAGGTGCCTGTCTTTGTGGTTGAGGTGTGTTTCTTGCAAACAGCAGAATGTTGGATCCTGTTTTCGTATCCAATCTCTTAGCCTGTGCCTTTTTATAGGTGAGTTGAGTCCTTTGACATTAAGTGATATTAATGACCAGTGGTTGTTAACTCCGGTCACTTTTTTAGTAGTAGAGTTTGTGTGTTTCCCTTCTTTGAGTTGCGCTGGTGAAGGGTCTCTAGATGTCTGAGTTATTGTGGTCATTGTTGGACTCCTTGGGTAGTGATTTTCCTTCTATTACTTTTTGTAAGGCTCGATTTGTGGCTACGTATTGTTTAAATTTGTTTTTATCCTGGAAAATTTTGTTTTCTCCATTTATAGTGAACGAAAGCTTGGCTGGGTATAGTAGTCTGGGCTTGCATCAATGGTCTCTTAGTTTTTGTGGTATGTCTATCCAGGCTTTCATGGTTTCCATAGAGAAGTCAGGTGTAAGTCTGATAAGTTTACCTTTATAAGTAACTTGGCCTTTTTCCTTTGCGGCTCTTAATATTCTTTCTTTATTTTGTATGCTTTGTGTTTTGATTATTATATGGCAAGGGGATTTTTTTTGATCCAGCCTATTCGGTGTTCTCTATGCTTCTTGAACCTTCATAGGTACATCTTTCTTTAGGTTGGGAAAGTTTTCTTCTATAATTTTATTAAATACATTTTTTGGACCGTTGAGCTGCCCTTCTCCTTCTTCTACTCCAATTATTCTTAGGTTTGGTCTTTTTATTGTGTCCCATATTTTTTGAATGTTTTGTGATGAGAGTTTTGGACTTGCTGTTTTCTTTGATCAGTGCGTTTATTTTCTCTATGTTATCTTCAGAATCTGAGATTCTTTCTTCTATCTCTTGTATTCTGCTGGTTATGTTTGTTTCTGTAGTCTCTATTTGTTTACCTAGATTTTCCATGTCCAGCCGGCCCTTTGTTTGTGTTTTCTTCTTTGCCTCCATTTCAGTTTTCAAGTCTTGAACTGTTTCCATTATCTGTTTGATTGCTTTTCCTTGGTTTCCTAGGGTATCATTCACTGATTTTTTCAATTCTTCAAACTTTCTGTTATACTTCTCATCCATTTCTATAAGAGCATTTTTTACATGCAGTTTAAGGGCATCAATCACTTTCATAAAGTCATTTTTTTTCTACTTCTTCTTGATTAAGGTGTTCCTGTCCTCCGGTTGTGAGGTCGCTGGGTCCTGGTGGTTTTATGTTGTTCTTCAGATTGTTGGGTGAATTCCTGCATTGACACCTGCCCATCTCTTCCTCTGAATGCTTCCCTATGTATCTTCTTTTACAGGATCAGGTCTCCTTGCCTACTGATGTACCTTCCCAGTGATGGCCCTCCCCAGTGATGGTTCTCTTGGTGCTCGAGTGATGTCTCTCCTGGTGCCGAGATCAGATCTCTGTGCCCAATGATGGCTCTCCTGGTGCCGAGGTCAGATCTCTGTGCTGGTTGGGTAGCTTGTAAACAAAGCGCCTACCTTGCTTGCTGCAGGCAGGCTATTGAAACAAAGGAGCTCCCGCCCGCTAGGTTGCCCTCGGGATTCGGCCCCAGAGCCCCAATAGGGAAAGATCCTATTTTTTAATATTACCAGTTGTGCTATCTGTTGGGATAATTCAGTGTTTCTGGCCATGCTATTTTTCATGTAGGAGAGTTTAACTTTCAAATGAAGGAACAACAAATCACTCGGTCCAGCTGTTTGTCATTTCAGGTATCTCACTCTTTCATGTTTGGGTCCATTGGAACAGGACCCCAGGTCTCAAACTCTTGTCTCCCATCAGGGATTGTCCCTGTAAAGAACATTATTCTTTAGTTTAGAGGTAAACTTCTCTAATGCCTTCTCATGGACCACAGTTCTCTATCTACACTCAATGTGAGTTTTATTTTGCTGTAATGTAAGCACATTAAAATGAAGATGATTATGGATCTGGAATTCATCCTTCCTGATTGGTCTGCTCATCCTTAACTCAGACTCCTAACTACAGTTTCCCACTGAAGCTGCTCTGTGAATCTCTTATATCAATGTGAACAAATACACCATAAAAGCACTTTATTTTTTCTTTTTTTGCTTCTAATGCAGCAGTTCTCAACTTGTGGGTCATGACCCCTTTGTGCAATCAGATGACCTTTTCAAAAGGGTCATCAAAGACCACTAGAAAACACAGATATTTGCATTACAATTCATAACAGTAGCAAAATTACAGTTAGGAAGTATTAATGAAAATAATTTTATGGTTGAGGTTCACAACATAAGTAACATACGGTTGCGTCATCAGGAAGTTTGAGAACCACTGATTTAATGTGATGAAGTAGGTCCTACTTGGTTATCTAAGTTGTTCTCTTCCTATACCACCACAACTGCCTATCGCTTTTACTCTCGTTTTTCCCATCTCTGCCACTAATCCAAATGAGGTGAAAAACCTTGATTTTTATCCTTAACATATTACTATTCCAAAGTTCATACCTCTGATTCATCAGCAGTTTGTAAAGACTCTAAATTCAACATCTAGCCTGAAGCCATCTGCTTCTCCCTAACTTCACTGAACTCCATGCCATTATTGCTCACCTAGAGCAATCAGCAGTATCAGTCACTATCTCCCACCTTCCTCACTTGCCTCCATATTTATCTTGAACTCTGTAACCAATATAAGATCCACAACAATCTAAAGAAACATGGAGACAGGCGATATCATAGTTCAAACATCTGTCTCTTATTAGAGTTAAAATACAAATTTTACAGCTTTTTTTTCAATGTACATGTCCTCATTCAATGTTATATCTCAGTTTCCAAATGCACTTGCCATTGCTTCCTTAAACCTAATATTTTTCTTCTCAGAAAGTTTTATTTTAACATTATGATCTTTTCACTTGTTTTGGTTGAAGCTTAAAAGATCTATAAGTTCCAAGAAACTAGATTTCAAAGCATTTGCATTTCATTTTGTGCAGACATTTGGGATAAGACATTTTGCCTTTTATTTTGTGAAGACATTTGGGATAAGAAATTTTGGGAAACTAAAGATATTATTCGCACTTCTAGCAATTTGTCTCTTGGATAAATAAGAAATGTGAAGATAGGTCTCAAGCAAGAGCTGCAAATGGTAAAATCCATGTGTTTTAAACAATGAACTTTGTGTATATATATATATATACCTGGCTGCTACCACTGACCAGTGAGATTCATTGAAGACCAACAGATGGTTCATAGTGTGGCTAAAAGGTAAGAGGATAAAGCAAAGATGGGTCCAGGTACCACTCCAAGCATTTTGACTAGTAATTATGCAGATATTCATGGATAACAGTCAGATGACCATATGCATTTTTTAATTTATTGGGTATTAAATATTTAGGTGAATATCAAGGGGAAATGGTAAGAACATTTTAGAGATATAAAAGCATCTGGTGGAAAAGTCTCTACAATAAGTAGCACTTGATAGATAGTCATAGCTTTTGACTGAAAGAGGAAAAGTTTGTAAAGAAGGGAGGGTGGCAGCGGAAAGAATTCGATAAAATATTTACCTATTCATTAAAGAAGGATATCTAGGCTTGTGGTAATCAGTGTTTCTCACTGCCTGAGGAGTAAAATACGAAAAGGAAAAATAACCTACAATGAACCATATGGTGGGTGTTGAATGGAAATGGATCAATTGAAATAAATTGTATTTTTTCTTTTTCTTTTTTTTTTTAAGACAGGGTTTCTCTGTGTATCCCTAGCTGTCCTTGAACTAGCTCTTGTAGACCAGGCTGACCTCAAGCTCACAGAGATCTGCCTGTCTGTCTCCAAAGTGCTGGGATTAAAGGTTTTTGCTACCACTATTTATCTGAATGTAAATGGTTTATATAAATTATAACCCCAGTGGTAATCTATTAAACATTGCATCTTATGTACTTACTTGCTGTTTTAACTTTCCATCTTTCTGTTTACAGTCAGTCCATTGTCAGACAGTGCTATGGTAACCTAATCCCACCTATGTGGGCTCCCTAGCTTGCCCCTTTCCTAATTATACTTATTTGTTGCACAAATTAAATCATATATCTATACCCTTTTAAGGTCTTTTACATAGGCCTACTAGAGAATTGTAGCAACCACCATATCCAATGACCCCACTCAGCAGGAATAAGCCAAATTAGTCCTCATCCAAATTCCCTAAGGACATTTAAGGTTGCATCTTCAGAAGATGATTGATGATGACAACAGATAAAAAACCAGAAGGCAGCTTGTGATCTGAGTTCTTGATCAGTGTCCTTGGCCACAAGTAGGAAATGTACTTGTAGTTGTCCTAACTAGATATTAGAATTACCGTAAGTATTTGAGGGTTTGGTCCCTCCTATTGTTCCTCAATGAGTTTATGGTCTCAACTCTTAAAAGGATGATGTTGCTTATATTAGAAGCCTAGACAATTGAGGATGGATCCCTACCTTCCATTTCCCAGATAACACTAAAAAAATGTTCCTCCTTCAGATTTAAGTTTCTATGTGATAAATTGGTGATATCTGTGCTTTGTTGAGGCCCATTGGTCAAAGCTAAAATTCCTCCTGGTCAAAAGAAGAGGATCTAAATTTTATCTCTGGCCCTAGGTGAAGAGTTTACAATCTAAATTTCTAAAAATAGAACATATCATTTTCTTTTCCTTTTAAGAGTTAATCCTGTGGAGCCTGTTAAATTGGCCAGGAGTTAACCCCAAGAAATACTCACCAGAAGACAAGCTAAGAACTAATTAGCTCCTTAATGAAAAATGTATCCATCCTTTGAAAAGCTCCTCCCTCAGGGTGGAGGCTTCCAGACCTTTCTCACAAAGCACTGTGGGCCCTGTCTACTTTCTTCCATTATTCAGGAAAGTGTAAGACTTCCTTCCTCCCTCCCTCCTTCCATCCCTCCCTCCCTCCCTCCCTTCCTTTCTTCCTTCTTTTCTTCCGCCTCTTCTTTCTCTCTCTTTCAGATGATTGTGAAGCATAGATATGCACTCTGGGCTTTCACCCCATTCTCTGAAGGTCTTTTCACCTATAGTGTGGCTGCTTGTCTATGATGTGATGGCCTTCAGGTCTCAACCAATGAGTGCTTTCTTTTTTGGCTTCCCCACTCACAGTTGTAGCTGTCCCTCTTCTTCCTCTTTTGGTCAAGTGCTGAGTTTACATCTGCTCTGATGCTCTTCTTTCAAACTCTATAAACTGAGCTCAAGTCGCCTTCTGAGTCTGCTTGAAAATTATTTTTATTAAGTAGGCTAAGAACCCAAGAACGGAAACTGTGGTTTCTAGCAGCAATTGGGGGACTCACCAAAGGAAAACAGGAAGTACTCTTCCATGAGAAAGGCAGCAATCAGTAGAGTGCAATGTTTTGAAAGTCAGTGAAACAATTGCATTGATGCTGGCATCACAGAAGTCTATTTTCTTAACCTTCATTCTAAGATGTTTAGTGACCAAGATAAAGGGAACTGACTGCAGAGGCATGGGATTTGTACACATTGCAAAAAGAGAGTTAGCAATTAGGACAGAAACAAAATTCTATTTTTATTCTGTTTTTTAAAATTTTCTTTGAAAGCAATAAATAATTATATCATTTTACCCCTTCCCTTCCCTCCCTTCATTGCCTACCTCGGACTCTTCTACCTCTTCAACTCATGGCTTCTTACTTTAATTGATATTGTTACACACACACAGACAGAGAGAGAGAGAGAGAGAGAGAGAGAGAGAGAGAGAGAGAGAGAGTAAAGGAAGGAGAGAGAGAATTACAACTATATTTAAACCAACTGATTAGTACATATTACTTGTATGTATATGATTTCAGGACTGACTATTTGGCATTGGATAACCAATTAAGTGGTGCAACTCTGCAGAAAACTGTTTCTCCCTCTCTCAGTATTCTTCGGTTGCCTGCAGCTTTTTGCAGGCTTTTTGCTTATGAATGGGGTCTTACAAGAATTTACCCTTCAATGTTAGCATGCCAATTGGTGAAAAACACCATTTTGAGTACAATGTCCATTTAAGACATTGCCGGGCGGTGGTGGCGCACGCCTTTAATCCCAGCACTCGGGAGGCAGAGGCAGGTGGATCTCTGTGAGTTCGAGACCAGCCTGGTCTACAGAGCTAGTTCCAGGACAGGCTCCAAAGCCACAGAGAAACCCTGTCTCGAAAAAACCAAAAAAAAAAAAAAAGAAATAGATACCTCATGCTTAGACATAATATTCTGTGTGTTTATTGCAGCTGCAGCATGCTTGTGGCAGTTGAAGATAAAAGCAGATGTTTCAATATTAACATAAAAGAAAAGAGAAAATACCTGTTTTTTAAACAGATTTTTCATAGATCTCAAATATTCATGGGCTTAAAACATAACATTTCAATCAGAATTTCTAAGTCATCGTACCCATTTTAGAATCATTTAAGTTAAATTGAATTCATATGGCTAATGAATTCATGTTGCTAACTTGAATTCGTATATCTCACATTTCATGACAAAAGAACACAACTTGAATGTTCTGATACATATCATTTCCTTCTTACCCACTCAAATGCTTTATTGAGCACTTGTTCTTGTTTCGATTTTCAGTTATATGTCATTATAAATCTTATGTTCTAAATCTCGGATATAGCTGTATCAATGATCTTACAGTGTTGAAAATTATACCTTTCTGGCTGCAGACTCGAAAGCTATTAGGTGGTGAATTAGCTAAGTATCCTATGTTTCTTATTCTCTCAAAATGGGGACAACACAAGACTCGCCAAAGACTGTAGAGTATTGACAGAGCAGCCTTATTACAAAGATTGGTGTTTTAAGTCATTCAGTAGAAATGCAGACATTGTTAAAGAAAATCATTAATGACAAAATATATTTTGGATTATTTATAAAACTTAAGAATGAATTGTGAATTTCTATTAAATAAAAAGATAACATTTTTACTAATATTTTTTAGTTATTTACTT
Organism: Microtus pennsylvanicus; assembly: GCF_037038515.1. Lineage (NCBI taxonomy): Eukaryota > Metazoa > Chordata > Mammalia > Rodentia > Cricetidae > Microtus > Microtus pennsylvanicus. The sequence continues at coordinate 33,569,520 of NC_134583.1, read as the reverse complement.
TTTTAATACAGTGACTTCTTCTTAACTTTTTTAAAGATTCATTTATTATGTATACAGTGTTCAGCCTGCATGCATGCCCGAATGCCAGAATAAGAGTGCCAGGCTTTATTACAGATGGTTGTTAGCCATTATGTGGTCGCTGGGAATTGAACTCAGGACCTCATATAGAGCAGCCAGTATCTTAGCCATCTCTCCAGCCCCAAATTATTTACTTTTTAAATTTCATTTTACATTCCAACCAAGGTTCTCCCTCCACCCCTCCTTCCATTACCCCTTGCTGATGTAGGATTTCCCTCTATATGCTATGAATATGCTTTTATTGACATTGGATAAAAAGAAGCTGCTTTGGCCTATAGCAGGGCAATATTTAGCCAGGCTGAAAGAGATACAGAGTGAGAGTGGGTAGAGTCAGAGAGATGCCCTGTAGCTGCTGAAAGAGAAAGACACCAGAATGCCAGAACCTTACTGGTAGGCCACAACCTCACAGTGATACACAGATTAATAGAAATTGGTTAATTCAAGATATAAGAGTTAGCCAGTAATATGCCAAAGCCATTGGTCAAGCTGTGTTGTAATTAATATAGTTTCTGTGTGATTATTTGGTTCTGGGCAGCCGGGAAATGAAAGAGCAGTCTTTGAGTACACCTTGTCTCCTTTCAGCCCACCCCCAACCACTCCTCCCAAAGGCTAAGGTCTCCCATGGGAAGTCAACTAAGCCTGGCACCATAAATTGAGTCAGGACCACGCTCCGCCTCCTGCATTAAGGTTGAACATGTCATCTCACCATAGGGGATGGGGTCCAGAAAGCTAGCTCATGCATCAGGGATAGAACCTGCTCTCATTGGCAGGGGCCCCTCAGATAGATCAAGTTGCATAAATGTCTTCTATATGCAGAGGGCCTAATTTAGTCCTGTGGAGGCTCCATGACTGTCAGTCTAAAGTTGATGCATTCCCACAAGCTTGGTTCGGCTGTCTCTGTAGATTTCCCCATCAAGATCTTGACCTCCCTGCTCAGATATTCCCGATTCCCTCTCTTCAGTTGGATTCCTGGGGCTTGACCTAGAGCTTGGTTGTGGGTCTCTGCATCTGGTTCCATCAGTTACTGGATGAAGGATCTATGATGACAGCTGGAGTATTCACCAATCTGATTACAAAGGAAGGCCAGTTCAGGCACTCTCTCCACTATTGCTAGGAATCTTTGTTAAGGTCATCCTAAAAGGATAACTTTTACCAAAAAGATATCACTATGTCAAGTAAAAAATCCTGCAATTCCATGGCTCAGTAGCTTAACAATGCATGACACTAAACTAAATATTTTAAATGTGGTTAGGTTTACTAAGAGATTGAATTTTGCTGAATTTATATTCAAATTAACATATACTTATAATATCTATACATTAGCAATGTAGCCCATATATACATATGCACATATTTATTATGTACTCTCTCTCTCTCACACACACAAACACACAGCGAGGCTACAATTTCAGACATTATGGAGGACATTTCCATTACAGAAACTCTGAGCAGAACTCACCTTCACCTTTAAACAACTTTTTTCATATTTATTCCTGTACTATGAGAAAGTCTATTGTTATTAGGGAAGTCAAACTGTTATTATAAAAGAAGAATTGATATTATCAAAAGGGCTGAAAATAAAATCAAGATATAAAGTGTTATCATGCTTTTACAAAGAAATTATAAGGAAAGAGACTGAAAATCATTTCCAATTGTTGGAAAGCAAACTTATTTTGGAATAAGGTTGCACAAAGATGTGCAAGACATTATTCAGAAAAAAAAACCTGATTGAAAATTATGTGTAAAGATAGATCCAGTTTCTGATGGAAATGTTATCTGTAATAGAGGAGGGTTTATCAACCTTTATCATATTTAGTACAATTTAAATACAAATAATTGACAGATCTTTTGTGGAGCTGCTAATTATGAGATTTACAAGAAAGATTAAGTGGCCAAGAATAGCCTAGATCTTCCTAAAGGGCTTTAATGTGGCAGGATTTTAGCTTACTACATACACACGTATAGCTCTATATTAAGCATTATGTGATGTGGCACTTGAGGGCAGTGAAATAAACACATTGAACAGAGTAGAGAGTCCAGAAACTGACTGTAACTTATATGGAATCAGCTAAGTCACAGAGAATTCTTTACAGCTTTGAGGCTGTAGAGAGAAGCATGATAAAGAGCCTGTGCTGTTCTTGCAGATGGCCAGATTTGAGTCCCAATTCCTGTCAGCAGACTCAGAACCACCTACGACTTCAGATTCAGGATATCCAACACCTTCTACTGGCCTCAACAGGCATGACATTCATAAACCCACTTGCACACATACAAACACAATTAAAACAAACTTAAACGTTACTAGAATGTGAATGAATTGGTCTTGAAATGTTTGATGATTCATAAAAATGCATCGAACGTGAATTACATGGCCAGGAGCCATCCCTGATGGTTGGCAGGTCCCAACAGAAAATGTAAGTAGTTGATGAGGGAGTCAGCTAAGCCATGATGGTTGGGAGAGTCTTGCAGCCTGACTGACTGGCAGCCAGAGTGCTTCTTTATTTATAAAGAATTTAGTAAGCAGGGATACATTCATGTTGTTCCAAGCGTAGATTATATCATTTTTGTTTTTGGACCTGTGTTTCACTTCCTTTGGCTCATCTTTTAGTCATTATTAATAAACTATGACAGAACAGAGTTATCATTTCCAATCATTTTCCCTCAAGTTTTGACATCATTGATACAAAGTTATCTTTCATGATCATTTTTACTCATCAACCCCATAACCCAATTTTAAGAATCAAGAGGTGTATGACAAGCTCCTCTCAGGCTAAGTGCTTTTGTGGCTATAATAATATTGGACCAAAATAAACTTCATGCTGTGCCGGGCATACAGCCATGTCCCAAGCAGCGCATTATTAACTCTTAATGGTCAGAGTGCCCAAGAAATATTCTCAGATCAAAGTTGTTGCAGTTATTATTCAAATTCTGGCATAATACAATATTTATATTTTATACCGTTATAAAATAAGTTTCATCCTTCTAGATCATTCTTTGCCCATCAGTATAAGTCTCTATGTAGCACAGAGGTAATTTTAGCTAATCTAACTTCGTTGCTGTATGTGCCATGGATTGCCTGGGTGTATAGTTGAAAGAGACTTGTAATCTGAACCGTGGTCGACTCCTCAAGCCCACCAAATCTTGTTGACCTTTTAAAGTTTACTTTATTTTGATTATCTTGCTCTTGAGTAAGTACAAGGGCAGATGTTTCAAAAATGTCTCAAAGGAGTGTGTCACAACCTCCAAGGCATAAGGAAGACCATCAAGTAGATAAGGATATCTCTCTAAAGCAGGGGGAATAGTATACTCAGGACTATCCTGGGGAAACTTAGAAATAGCATTCCGGAAAGAAGGCATAAATGATTCATAAGAAATTTTCCATCAATCTAGAATTTCCAAATTGTATAAATTTTAAAGTCTCCCAAGTATGCAACAGATGGGGATGAAAACCAAAGGGGGCATGGTGGCCATCATGTGGCTCAGCTTTGCTGGATCTTTGTCAAATGCCTGTGCTGGCTTTATGATTTCTGCCATTCCCATCAGATATGGTTGTGCAATCATATTACATAGATTACTGTCTTGAAAAAAAATCTATATATCATAATATCAGAAAAGAGCATTTTAATGTAAAAAGTTACAATCTGAAAAGAACAATTTGGCTTCATTAACCTTAAGAGTGGCTATTTATCTCCACACACCATTTTCCTACTCAAGACTGGCCTGGGTAAAGCTATTGTATCATAGGTTATTAATTTACCTATATTTGAAAACAATAAGAGGTAAATGAATAAAATAAAAATCTAAATATCAGTAGAAGATATTCCTGCTGCTCCAATATGGTAACATGAGAGCTCTGTCTTTGAAGAGGTACCTTAGGTTAGATAAGGTTGTAATGGCAAGGCATAATCTACCCTGAGTAGCTTTCAAGGGAGGATATTCCCATAAAAGAGTCAAAGCCACAGACATCTACGGGACACAGAAACAGCTCTCAGATTGCTTTGTTTCTAGAACTATACTATGAAAAAAAATCCTTTTATTTAAGTTAAAACGTTTGTAAAGTTGGTTGAAGCAATACTAGTCAAGTATTGCAATTTGAAAGTATCACCTAGTTAGAGAAACCCTGAATGAAACTACAGAGGAGAAGACTACACACACATACACACACACACACACCCACACCCACACACACACACACCACATGCTTACAAGGGGATATTGACATAAATAATCATTAAGTCTTTTAAAAATAATTATCAACATGATGATAAACATGTGCTCATCTCTACACAAGAAAATACTATAATAGTAGTAGAAAAACAAAAATGTATGACTTTGAAATATAATATTGACTTAATAAGTAAAGAATATTATTTAAATATAATGGTAATTCTATAAAACTAAAAATATCACCCATAAAGTAAAAATAATTCATGGATGTTTATATAAAACAAGAACAGCATTATTTCCATGGTGTTGGAAGAAGCTTAAAGCAATGTCATACATTTAAGGTAAATCTTGTGGTCTTAGTCCTAGTTTTTCACTTTGGAGAAGTTTATATTCTTCTTACATTTCAAAAATTACATTTCCAAAATTAAATATTATACAAGACTGTTACAAAAAAATCTCTTTACGCCTTAATTCCTGGAGATAACCATTTCTGCTCCAAAGACCACACACATCCACTTACAAATCTAAGTTTATAGAACTTTCTACACTGAAATTCTTCCATAGGAGGGTCTTAGTTTCATGATGAAACATTATACTTTTCAACATGTATCAACTTAAAGTGGCATGATTCATTTGGCTATTCAGGAAATTTTAAAACATCAGAGAAGTACAACTTCTGTTACCAAGAGAATATAAGAAAGAAAACTGTGGAAATGTGTGGGAGGTATACTTGAGATTGCTTACAAATGCATACTGAGCACAACCCCAGCAGTTAATGCCCGAGCTAGCGAATCAGACATACTATTAGTATACATTTGAGCACCACCCAGCTGTCAAGGAATAAACTCCAGGGGAATATATTTCCACACATTTTGGAATGAGTTTTAGTATGCTCTTTTAGACCATTCATGTTTTAGTTTTTTTGTTAGCTGTAACCTATGAAATTTACATTTCTTTCATTGATTAAGCAGGGTTTTTTTTCCCACTCTCTCCTGGGACCACAGAAGATAACAACAGCCTACATAAACATCATGGCTGCTGAACTATGGCTGTTCTAGCCACCGAAAAGAATGTAAAGCAGAATTTAGCTGATGGTTATTTTAAAATTATCCTTAAGAGGACCATTATAAAACGCTTTAAAAAGTAAGTTTCTTAAAGTAACATGGCTTAGGAGGTTATTACAGGAATATTCTGCTCATATTTCAGTCATCTGGTGTAAGTCTATGTGGATGCTATGTTTACATGAACAGGATGTTATGTGACATTATTATAAACTTAATCTGAAACTGAGATAAACTATCAATTACATCAGTTATGTAGATTAAAGCTTTTATATCACAGCTAATTCTACAACAGACCTTGGCAAACATGGAGTCTGGGCTTCTTGTACAATTTGACTTAGTATCATGAGGATTAATCTATTTATTCAGTAGATTTGCTCTGCATATTCCATGTTTCAGTTACAGTGATGGGTCCTAAGACTTCAGAAGCCAACCCACAATGCACCAACAGGGCGGACACCTTTTATTCCTTCTAAGTTGTTTCGTTCACTCGTTAAGCTATCTCATTCATCATGTGTCTTTGTTTGGAACGCAGACTAGAGGTTATGTATGAAGCTAAATTCTGAGTACTTAATTGCACATGAGAAAACTAGCCCTTGATTTTGGAAGTCACTGTTTCTTTTTTTTTTTTTTGTCTCATAAAATATGAAGGCTCTCTACCTTAAATTTCCATGTCAAATTGTAAGTGAAAAAGAAAATTGTGAATAAGATTCTGACAAATGTAACTACACAAAACCACAGTCTTTCTTTGACATGTCCAATTCTCCCCTCTTCCAACTCCACTTCGCAACAAAACTAAGCGTGGATGGGCCCAGGGAAGAACCAACTCAATTTGCTTATGCGGCCAACTGAAATTATTCCTCACTTGATGTTCTCGGGGCCCCTAATTTTGATAAACAACTGAAGTGTCATGGAAACAACACATGAAAAAGATTTGTCTTCAGAGACAAGATGCAGTGGGCTAATCTACTAGGCTGCACTTGCAGCCTCCTGAGACTGAAGTCCTGAGATTACTAAGTGCACATAGTAACAATGGGCTAAAAATAGAAAAAGTACCATGCTGTTATTGCATTTGCTTCCCTCCAAGGAACTCTCTGGTAAACACTGCCACCTCCAAGGGAATTAATTTAAAGCAAACTCCTCTTAGCTAGACTCTCATCTTTTTCAACGTGCTATTGAGAAACCTGTATACTCAGGATGATTGAATCTGTGATTTTCCTTTGCCGTCCCTACCTGATTGGAAACCTTCTTGTCTTTAATTCATTTACTGCTTTTCCTTAAAGATAATCTTCAGATTTCTACCAGAAATTGCTTCTTGGGACCATCAGACTTTGATATTCAGGAAGCTGAAAGGAAGATGTTAGGTGAAATATTAATAATCTGTACCTATAGTAGATTCCACTGTCTCACCATTTTAACTAAATACCCCCCATATCTTCTAATTTATAAAAAAGGTTATAATTTCAAGTAAATACACTATAATAAGAACATAGGTTACAGTTTGAGACTTCAAGCCAAACAAACAAAATGAGGACAAAGATTCTAGTTTTCTAATTATTTTTTAAGTTTTATTTTATTTATTTCCATCTTCCTCTAGATTTTCTCTCAACAATCTTCATTTAGATTTTTATAAATTACTTTTACTAAATTTAATTTTTTACAAAATAAACATAAGAACCCATTGGAAGGGAATTTCACAGACACCTCTAATACTTTTCCAAGGTTTTTCACACATAAAAGTATGTGTGTGCAGGTCTAGAGAAATTTGAAATAGGATGGTAGAGACAAAATAAATCCATCAATTAGTAATCAAGGCCAGTGGATATTAGGGTGAGTAGAAACAAGTGGAACGTTAAGGTCTTGAGGTCAACATTGTAAAGTAATAATAGCAATTTCCTGATGAGTAATGGAGTGGGTTTCTTAAATTAGAGCCACACCTGTTAGCTACCATCTGCCCAGAAATTTCAAACCTCCATGAGTAGAAAACAAGTGATATTATTCTACTTTGTTCTACCCACATGTCATTCTCATGACAATTGTTATTTTGTAAATTCATGTTGGTTACAAAGAATGACGTATCTTATGCCATCCTTTGCAATACTATAATTTATGGACCTATAAGAGGCACTGGACTACTAGGCCAAAAAGAGTCTGGGATTTCTTAGTGTGAGCCCATCCAGGAGCTGAATCTGAGATGAGACATCAGATACAAACTGTCTAATGGAGGAGATTATCCAGCCAACGTAAAGAGCAGAGTAGGGAACTAGAGATAGGGCCTGGAAGAAAGCAAAGAGAGCCATGTTTCTGAATGAGTTCTGGATGAGTTATTCCTGAAGATACCTGTTAGTCCTTCAAAGGTGTTCTGAGACTCTGTAGAATACAGCTCATTGTTATCCCCATAAAAGGGTGAGAAAGCTGATATGCATATATTCCAAATCGCCTCTCTAATTGGTTTAAAACCCCATTAGGAAACATTAACTGCTAAGGTTTCTGGACTTATCTCAAAAGGCAATTACGTGTAGCATTATGATGCAATGGGTATATATCGAAAGGGCACATACTAGGAGATGTGGGAGCGACATTAATGGCATCAAAATGCCTTGGGATGGACTCTTGTGCAGAATGGATAACTTTACATCCCAAATCAATGCTTTTCTTCTGAGGTATTCCAATACTGATATCAGTAAAAATTTTCTCTTTTGAATCAAGTGTAGAATCCCAATACCCTAATGTTTTAAAAAGTTATTAGTGACAGAATCATTGTGAGGAAATTGAAATACAATTTTAATTTGATCATTCATGTTCAGTTTGCATTTGCTAACCCTCTCCCTGATATATCTGCCAGATCTTTAGTTTCAAGGTGTTTTCATAGTCAGTATTTTAATTTCTTCTATTGAGGACACAATGTAAATCCATAATTATGGCACAAATTATCGTGAAGTGCATTGAACAGCTCGAATTTTAATTCATGAATTTGCTATAAATCTGTAGAATATAAGGAAAGTTAACAGATCTTCTCGTACAATGCAGTCTTGTATAACGGGTAAATTAGGAAGGAAGAACGGGTTTCTGAAGCCAAGGAAAGCGAAATGTATGATGACAGGAGAAATAAAAATACCTGGTCCAGGGCAGAAAGGAATGCTATACATAAGGTATAATGAGTGTCCAGAAGGGTGTGAAAAGGAGCACAATGCAAAGATACCACAGGATACTGAATGACTTATTCCTATGGCACAAGAATGTTGAGATTGAATTCTCAAGACTGTACTCATCCATTGATAAAGTTTTAACTAGAACTATAAAGTTACACTAGATAAATGTTGATTTTTATATGGACTACTGTGCATCAAAGATCTGTGTGCAATTTAGAAAAACTACTGTTATTTTGAAAATTAATTTTATAGTGGAATTGTTTTAAAAATGTGGTTGCAATCTTGTACCTAGGAAAAGAACCTAATAGCACATTACTAAAAGTCAAACAAGGTCAAATTAGAAATAAAGTTATAATTGAAAATTCCCTTCATTCATCTTTCTCCCTTCCCTTCCTCCTCTTTCTTTCTTGCTTCTTTTCTCTCCCTCCAACTCTCTCTTCCTTCCCTCTTTCCTTTCTTTCTCCATTTGCTTCTGTAGCAGGGCAAACCCAAGATGGTTACAAATATTTTAGGTACCCAGGGATGACCGTATCTGCTTCTACCTTCAAAGTGCTGGGATTAGGGGCATGAGCCACAACTTCTGCTTTTATGTGATTTGTGATTCGCTGTTATTTGAATTGATAAAATGTGTGATTTCTGTCTGTTTTCTACATTTTACCATTGTCTTTTCTACCTAGAAATTTTAACAGTTATGTCTGATAGCAGTTATTGTACTTGGGCTATTTGGGGTTCACTCAGGTTCCTGAGTCTCTAGATTTATTTCTTCTGGCAATCTGCACACTTTGTTGACTATTTCTTCAAGCTTTTTGCATCTCGCTTGCTCCCTTTTCAAACTAAGAATTTGATGACACAAATAATAGCACTTTCACACTGTTCCAATGGCCTCTGAGATTATGAGACCCTGGCCTATTTTTCCTCCTTGGTTTCAGTTGTGGTCAATTATATTTTTTCCTCAAGTACGACATATTGATAATGTGTAATTAAAAAATGCATATTTAAATGTCTACCAGATAATTTATTTAGCCTACATATTATAAGTCCAACCTCACTTTACTTGGCAATCATTGTACATCCAGATTTTCATGATTTCCTGGTTGGAGGTATGATGAGTGATTTTTAATTGTATTTTGAAGAAATTCTGAGTACTGCACAATCCTGCATTCTGCTTTATCTTCTTCCCACTTTTTTGCTTTGTTTTGTTTTGTTTTTTTTTTATTCAGACATTACTCTATATTGGGTAATCGTGTCCTGGCTGACTGGGAAAGAATATAGAGATTTTTAAAGGGTTCCATTGACACCAACCCAAAGAAAGTTGAGCAATTAATCACATTAACTGTCTATATAGAAGAGAAGTTCAGCTTGCTCTTTGGTTTTGATGCCATCTCTTTAAATGTGGTGGAGCCACATGCAAACTTGTTTTGTATTCAAGTGGAAGTAAAAGTTAAAATTCTTAATAGGACTCCCAATAAAGAAGAGAGACATGAAGTATTAGCTATGCTTTTCCACAACAGTTTGTTACATTGGAGTCTACCTGTGTGGGGAGGTTCAGTCTCACATAGGATCCCACTCACAACATGTATGGGGTAATAATGTTGTGTAATTTTTAACTCGGAATATCATGCCTTGGACACAAAGCAGACAAGATGCTAAGCTTCTTGTTCGACTGTATGACTATGTGTGGTGTGTCCAGAGTTAAATGGCCACATCTGGCTCCACTTCTTTAATGCCTTTCCATCCTGCTGAATGCTGGAGAGCAGAAGGTTCGCTAGGCAGTGGACTGTACTGAAATAACCCTGATTTGGACTGTGTTGGCTGTTTAGGTAGGAGAGAGGTATCCTGGAATTCAGAATCATCTACTTAGTTGATGTCACTGAAGTAGAAGCACAGAAAATGGGGGACAGTTTTGCCTTAGTATTTTATTGGAATGGTAACAGCATTGTCAAACAGTTACAGGTGTTAACAACCCCAGCTTATATACTTTAGCTATCAGGAAGACATTTGTCTTAAGCCTTTCTTTTGTTTGTGATCAACAGATCAGAAAAACCAATATAACCCTTTCTGGGATATAGAGAAAACAATAAGAAAATATGAACAATTTAATGCCATATCACTCTGTAAGTCTCAAGGTCCTGAGTAATCTACACCTTGCAGTGTCTCTTTACTTATTTAATAAGTTTGGGATTTAGTGAGAAATACCTGGAAAATGTGGTTTCTTTGTTTGGTTCAAACCACAAATCTAGAGTTCTACTTATGTAAAGAAGTTCTGCTTTCTAGTCATAAGTTGAAGTTCAGTAATATACAATGTATTCTCTAGGAATTACTGTGCTAGATATGATTAAATGTTCTGTTGAAGCTCAAATGTAAAGATACACTAGAACAGTCTGTGTGGTTATCTTTCTGCTTAGTCAATGGATCTTTAGAAGCATCAACACTTCAATGGCAATGAGTACAATGTAATTAGTGCAGATATCTTGGTGCATCTAATTCTCTTTGCAAGGAGGAACTTGAGATTCTTGAAGAAATGGTCAATTCTACAATAGACAGACTATGACAAGAAATATAAGAGATGATGTTGGCATTTTGCAATGTAAAAAATTTAAAAAGTGATTTAAAAAATGTAACTAACTGGGTGATTGCTCAGAGGTAAAGCATTTGCCATACAAACATGAAGACCCAATTGTCAATCTCTAGAACGCATGTAAACCCAACTCAGTACATGTGTATTTTGTCTTTTAACTTTTGTCCTGAGATGCCAGGCAGAGACAGAATTTCCAGAAGCTCACTGGCCACTGAACCCATGGAACCCAGAAGTAACAAAAGATTATCTTAGACAGTGTGGAAGATAAGTTCGATTCTCAGTTTTCCTCTGACCTTTCTACATGCTCTGTGGTGTGCATATATCTAAACTCACACATGAACAAACACACACTGATGCATTTATAGCATGAGTCAATTGAATTGAAAGAGGTTACTACTGCCAAGCCTGATCAAATTAGCAAAAGAAATACAATAATTTTAGATTATAGCCAAAACTACAAAAAAACCTACCACCAGGTCTCATCTGTGTGAACAGGTGATTAAATTGATTAAATAAAAATAGTAAGTGGGAAAACACACAAATCTATAATGCTGAAGAAGTCCAAAGCTACTTAACTCTCCATATAGGAAACATAACTCCCCACTGCTTACTGTTCCATTACTCAAAGAGTGAGCACAGTGACTTACTTCCTAATGTGTTTCATAGAAAAAAAAAACAATATAACCACTATGGAGAAACTTGGCAATAACTGCTTCAGCTCAGCGATCAAAGTCATGCACCCCCAGCAGTTACACTGTGATGGCAGTATGTATCCTTGGCTTTCTGTGACAATCTTCCTTTATCTCAGCAGTCTTTCCCCTTAAAACTATAGTTTATTAGTTACTCTTCTATCATTTTAATAAAACACCATGGCCAAGGCAATTCACAGGATGAGAAATTTATTTGGGGCTAATTGTTCCAAAGGGACAAGAGCTAATCACCATCAGGGTGGGGAGCATGGCACCAGGCATTCAGGCTTGTCATGGACTAGCAGCTGAGATCTAATATCTCTGTCACAAACAGGAAGCAAAGACAGCCAACTGGAAATTGCTAGAGTCTTTTCAAACTCCAGTTTGCCCCAGGGAAAACACTTCCTCCAGCAAGGTCACACCTTTTAATCTTCTCCAAACAGACACCAAATAGGAACCAAGCAGCAAATGTCCAAGTCTTATGGAGCACATCTCAAACTGTCACGTAGAATCCCATCTTATCATAAGGAAACTACCCAACAATTTTAGGAGTGAGGTAGGATGTATAGTCTTCTACTAACTTCTGTCCTGAAATATCCAATCATCACTCTCCAAAGTTTTCAGTCTTTAAACAAGGTAAGTCTAAGAAAATGCAACAACTAAATATATATATATATAAAAAGAAAATGCAACAACTAATAGGAGACTGGGGAGCCATGAGGATGAGTGCCGCACAATGCTCTAATGGATGAAGCAACACCCACAGATGATAGCATTGACATGTGGCTGCAAACTTGTCATCTTGTTATTCTAGCAACAGCTATGTAATTTCCTACTAAGTAGATAAAAATTTACTAAATCACTTTCTTGTTGATGAAAAACATGTTTAAAATTTTGTTATGAAAATGGATTAAAGACCTCAATATCAGCCCGAAAACACTGAATCTGATAGAAGAGAAAGTGGGAAATACCCTACAACAGATGGGCACAGGTGATCGCTTCTTAGGTATAACCCCAGAAGCACAGACATTAAGGGCAACATTGAATAAATGGGACCTACTAAAACTGAGAAGCTTCTGTAAAGCAAAGGACACTGTCACTAAGACACAAAGGCAACCTACTGACTGGGAGAAGATCTTCACCAACCCCGCAACAGACAAAGGTCTGATCTCCAAAATATATAGAGAACTCAAGAAACTAGACTTTAAAATGCTAATTAACCCAATTAAAAAGTGGGGCACTGAACTGAACAGAGAATTCTCAACAGAAGAAGTTCAAATGGCCAAAACACACTTAAGGTCGTGCTCAATTTCCTTAGCAATCAGGGAAATACAAATCAAAACAACTTTGAGATATCATCTTACACCTGTCAGAATGGCTAAAGTCAAAAACACCAAGGATAGCCTTTGCTGGAGAGGCTGTGGAGGAAAGGGTACCCTCATCCATTGCTGGTGGGAATGCAATCTTGTGCAACCACTGTGGAAGTCAGTGTTTCGGTTTCTCAGGAAATTCGGAATCAACCTACCCCTGGACCCAGCAATACCACTCTTGGGAATTTACCCAAGAGATGCTCTATCACATGTCAAAAGCATTTGTTCAACTATGTTCATAGCAGTATTATTTGTAATAGTCAGAACCTGGAAACAACCTAGATGCCCTTCAATGGAAGAATGGATGAAGAAAGTATGGAATATATACACACTAGAGTACTACGCTGCGGTAAAAAACAATGACTTCTCGAATTTTGCATGCAAATGGATGGAAATAGAAAACACTATCCTGAGTGAGGTATCCCAGACCCAAAAAGATGAACATGGGATGTACTCACTCATAATTGGTTTCTAGCCATAAATAGGGGTCACGGAGTCTACAATAGGCGAATCTAAAGAAGCTAAGTAAGAAGGTGAACCCAAGGAAAAACATATAGTTATCCTCTTGGATAAGGGAAGTAGACAAAATTGCCGGGGAGAAAAGTGGGATGTTGGGGGTGGGGTGGGATGGGGGTAAGGGGAGATGGGGAGAGAAAAGGTAGAAGGGAAGGAGGGGGGACTTGGGGAAACAGGAGGATCGGGATAAAGGAAGGTTGGATAGGGGAGCACCGAACCACAATTCTTAGTTAAGGGACCCACTTTAGGGTGGACAGGAGACTTGACCCTAGAGGGGCTCCCAGGTGCCCAAGCTGAGGTCCCCAGTTAGTTCCTTGGGCAGCTGAGGATAGGGAACCTGAAATGACCCTATCCTAGAGCAATACTGACGAATATCTTGCATATCATCCTAGAACTTTCATCTGGCGATGGATGGAGATAGAGACAGAGACCCATACTGGAGCACTGGACTGAGCTCCCAAGGTCCCAATGAGGAGCAGAAGGAGGGAGAACATGAGCAAAGATGTCGGGACCACAAGGGGTGCACCCACCCACTGAGACAGTGGAGCTGATCTACTGGGAGCTCACCAAGGCCAGCTGGACTGTTACCAAAAAAGCATGGGATAAAACTGGACTCTCTGAACATGGCGAACAATGAGGGCTGATGAGACGCCAAGGACAATGGCACGCGGTTTTGATCCTATGCAATGTGCTGGCTTGGTGGGACCCTAGCCAGTCTGGATGTTCACCTTCCTAGATATGGACGGAGGGGGGAGGACCTAGGACTTACCACAGGGCAGGGAACCCTGACTGCTCTTTGGACTGGAGAGGAAGGGGGAGAGGAGTGGGGGGAAGGGGAGAGGGGTGGGAGGAGGGGGAGAAGAGTGGGAGGAGGGGGAGAAGAGTGGGAGGAGGGGGAGGGAAATGGGAGGCTGGGAGGAGGTGGAAATTTGTTTTTTTTTTCTTTTCTTTATTCTCCTTTTATCAATAAAAAAATAAAAATAAATAAAAAAATCTGGTATGAGTCATATGACAATGGATGCCTTTAATGATTTAATATTTTTTCAACTTAATCTATTCATTAGACTAGATTTCCAGAATTGGGATTACTTTGTGAAATGTTGTGTAAATTTTCATTGTTTTAGACATTACCAAACTGCTTTTGAAGTACTCATCTCAAACTGGCTTACAAAGATGAGATACTATGATTTTTGATTTCGATAAATTCATAAACTAGAACTTCATATTCTATTTATTTTGAATTTTTAATAACTATAGAGTTTAAACATCATATAAACACTTATTCAAAATACTAACTGTATTTCCATTTGGAAAATTGTCTTTTCTCACTTTTTACCCCATCTCTTTGTGAGGTCTTCCCTGGTATCTGGAGAGAAACTAATGGCGAATTGATCATTCAATGAATAAATAATTTTCTGCCTCAGATAGGCTTTCAAGCCAGCAACTTCCGTTCTGACTCACTGCTTAGCTTTCTTTTATTGCTTTCAAAGTTTGTAAAAAAATAAAGCTTTCACACTGTCTTCACATTTCCTTTGTCCTTGTTACTTTTCCTCTCTCAGATAATGAGCGACCTCAGCTCTCATCCAGGAAAGCAAAGGAGAAAGAGAAAACAGAACCCAGTAAATGAACCACTGTTAAAACTTCTCAACACCTGCCCTGGCCTTTGGACTCTCCTCCACTGTCAGAGCTGACATTAAAGGTTCTCTCCAATGAGCACAATGTGCTTTCCATTTCTTTCACCTTCCTGAGCATGACACAGTTCTTTCTGCACCTTACCTTGCCTTGTGAATTAGTCTCAGCAAAACTCATTTCTTCTAAATGAATAACTCCTCTCTATGTATTAAAAATGACTCAAGCAACATGAAGCTTTCTCCTCCTCTGCCTGGAGCAGCCTTTGCTTTTCACAGCTGTGCCTCTCGAGACACTCTGCATGCATTGCCTCCCAGTCCTCACATCCATTTACTCCTCAGTGCGCTTCCATCTGCTTCCCCACCCCAGGCATCTCTACAGTGCTCTGAAATTCCATTTGCGAAGGTCAATGGGATCTTGTGTGACCCCAGTCAGTAAAAACGTTTATGCTCACATACTGGGCTTATTTCTTTAAAAAAGAAAGCAATAAAAATTCAAAAATGTTATTATGTTTTTATACCTTCTCTATTATCTACCTCAGCATTTTTTTTGCTTAATTTCCCTTAATCTGAGTTCTACACATTCCCCTAGCTTAATTTACTTTCAATGGAATGTATGACTCTGTGAAAGATTATTCTTTTGTTGTTGTTATTGTTTGTTTTGCTTTTTTGAGACAGGGTTTCTCTGTGTAACATCCAGGCTGTCCTGCAACTCACTTTGTAGAGCTGGCCTCAGATGCACTGAGATCTACCTGTCTCTGCCTCCTGAACGCTGAGAAAGAGTATTCTTAATATTTAATTCCCACCACAGTAATGCTAGAGGCAGTAAGTTTGTAATATTTGTCAAGCACCAGACACTTATATAAGAGCTTCATGTTCCATAAGGTGTTTATTCTTCTCATAATTCCGTCTTGTGATTTTCACATCACAGATGAGGAAACTAAGGCTTTAAAAACTTAAGTATAATTTATCAAAAGTCACATGACTAGCAATTGCTCTTCTCTCTCGACAGCATTAATGCTGGATCTTTGAAATGATAAGAAAAAGTATGTTTTAAGGGAGTAAAATTAGTCAGTGCAGTAAATATTTTATAAAAAAGTACTATGTGTTTGCCAGAGCTGAGAACAGGGCACAGAGAAAACAATGATAAGGACAACTCTTCTCGGAAGAGCCAGGAATGGTGATAAAGGGAATCATTTATTATCTTATTTTACATTAACTATTCAGTAACCTATGAGAAATAAATTCTTGTTATCCCATTTTACAGATAAAGACACTTTAAAAGGGTTTAAGTGATTTCCCTTTGGCCAGACAAGAAATCAGGACTGTAGGAAGTATTCTGACTCACAAGTTCAACTAAAAGAGACAGGCCTTTTTTAAATTATATTTTTATTTATTTATTTATTAATTAAAAATTTCCACCTCCTCTCATTTCCCTCCCATTACCCCACCCCCTCCCTCTCCAGTCCTAAGAGCAGTCAGGGTTCCCTGCCCTGTGGGAAGTCCAAGGTCCTTCCCCCTCCATCCAGGTCTAGGAAGGTGAGCATCCAAACAGACTAGGCTCCCACAAGGCCAGTCCATGCAGCAGAATCAAAACCCAGTGCCATTATCCTTGGCTTCTCAGTCAGCCATCATTGTCAGCCACATTCAGAGAGTCCAGTTTGATCATATGCTCCATCTGGTTATGTCTTATGATCTCAAGAAGCCTACTTGTGGAGTTGAAAATTGTATGTAAATAGGTTCAAGGGACAAGGTCACCTAGCCCATGCAGAGTGCATGGTGAGGGCTGAGTTCATGTGAAATACTCTCGGTCTCCAATGGAAAGAGCCACATCTTTTGATATGTGAGGGTAATGTTACCCATGGGATGGTGGTCCTAGATGTAAAAAGAAAGCAGGAGCAAACCTAGCAATCTAGTAGGTGGCACTCCTCCATCAGCTCATTGGTTCCTTCCTCCAGTTCCTGTCCTGAGCTGACTAGACCACAAACTGCAAGTTGTAAGATGACATGCACCCTGTTCTCCCCAAAGATGATGTTGCTCATGGTGTTTCAGCACAGCAAAGGGAACTCAGACAGAAACCAGTTGGTACTGGATTACTCTTATATAGAGAATTAAACCTTAGCAAATACTAGGTCCTGACTTAGAGCACACACAATGTCTTTCAAAGTTTGTGATACTTTTGACTAATTTTTCTTATTAGTCCCGAGAATTCTATTTACTTCATATAAACATGAGGTACAGGGCAGCAAAAGTATGTTTGGGACCTTATGAGAAATTGTTGGAAATTCTAACTTAATCCCAAGACAAAGTTCACTTAAAGATTTGTTTTTTGAGCATCTAGACAGTAATTCACACAATTCACAAAACTGAGCATTTTAACACAATATAATTCGAGATATTTCTATTCTACATGGTGCGTCCCTGTAGAAAAATGACTGTAGAAAAATAAGCGCTGTGTTTTGGAATCAGACCATTATGTTTCTAAGAGATCAGAAAAGTTCCTCTGTACAGTAAAGACCACGTATACGGTAGTCTTGAATCTAAGGTGCTCAGGCAGTGCTTCTTGATATTGTGCAGTGTGACATCATTCATGGTGCATGCCTTTTGCACATGAGTGTTCAGAGCCAAGCCTGCAGTGGTTCCCTAAGGTGAAACACAGGAAAGTACTGCCAAAAACATTTGGGATTCATTGAAGCTTTGATTTTGAATTCAATTTTAAGTGTTGTTCATTTTTAAAGCTCCTAAATTTGTTACGTGTTCCCTCCATTGGGTAAGCCCACAGTTAAAGGGGCTTAAATCTTGTGGCCAAGGGCTGTGGGATAGGCAAATAAAACAGTATGAGGCTGTAAAGTAGTATTCAGTGTTTCTTTTCCTCGTTTTTTTTTTTTTGCCATGTGATTATTAAACTTTCTACTTCAACTCCTAAAAAATGCTCTTGTTATAATGGAGAGAGTATGGCATGTCTTAACTTGCCTTGACCTATGTAGAATATATACGATCACACTGGCACTAAGATATCATATTTTTATTTATTTTGGTCTTAAACAAAAATAGTTTTGATATATACAACTTAGAAACACCAACAGAGAAAATAATTTAAAGCCCAGCCTCTAAGAGGAAAGCAGTTTTTCAGAAGATTCTCCAGCCGATGCAAGTCCAACAACTGCCACATCTCGAGAGATTTGTAGTGAGACTATACTTCTAACGGACTTCGTGCATTTTCTGGCTCAGATAACCTACCAGTTCTCAATGAGATAAAGACACACTCATAAGGCAGAAAACAGCTTTCTTAGGAATCAAGTTGCTTACGTCTTGCTACTTATTGTAACTAGGTAACATTCATCCTTTTACCAAGGCAGTTTGCTACCCAAAATAGGGGCAATCCTATGCCCAAAAGATGTGATCAAACAACACATACAAAACCCTAGATGTACTTCCAGATTAATAAAACACAATTTATAAACATTACATCATCTCCAAGTTCTCTGCTTCCTTGATAAGGATGAAGCTTGTTTTTCCCTTCTTCATGTTTTTCCTTAGAGGTTGTTCTAGATATCAAGTTCATAATTACTTAAAAATTACTCTTGTTCTTTCATTGTTGACCTGGTTTTCAGGGTCTTGTCTTTGATGAACTGAGTTCCATGTTAATAAATAATCCATCACTTCAGCTATCACAGTTCACACATTTAAAATCTTTTATTGTTAGCTTAATCACTACTCAAATGAACAGCTGAGGTGGCTTTGTCAAAGATTCAAGGAGACAAAAACATATCTCGATTATATTTCAAGGAGAATAAAAATAGTGATTCAACATCACTGAATCTTTCATTTTGTACTCAATGTTATTGTTACTAGTTGTATTAACAGGAGAGTTTATATTTGCAAAATTTATATTTAACAATTGTTTTGAAAGGAAGTATCACATACATATATGATAATAAGTTGGCTTTTCTTAAAGAGTACTGTAGATCAGCATTTATTTTTATAAATGTGATAGTAGAAAGGTTGTTCATCAGGCACCTGATTTCTGTTTAAGGGCTAGTAATCCTGAACTGTAAAGACAGCCCATGTTCCAGAAGCAGCAACCGGAAAATATTTCATGTGCCAGTCATGTTAGTGAAAGGTTTGCACACACAGCCAGGGATGGTGCAGCTAAGAGTGAAATCATGGTGGGTGAGAATCAGTTATGTAGATTACATGAAGTAAAGGGAATCAATGAACTTTTGATTCTTTATAGTGGGAGGCAGTCCAAGGAATGCAGTTAGGGGATCCGATCCTGACACTGACTTTGGTGCAAGTGCTTCTCTCCCATCATTACTTAGAGCTCCATAGCTCTCACTTTCCTTGCTGCTGACTGAAGACAACTGTAGGAATTTCGAAAAGTTAAAACAATATTGGGTAGAAAAATATGCATTTATTTCCTGAGTCAGTGTAAAATACTTCAAAACTGATCTTGCTCTGAGTACCTGACAGAACTCTTTAATCTCTCACTTGACCACAAACTGTACATAGTGCTTACCTGTAATTTTTGGTCTCTTTGCTGATATAAAATCAGCCAAAACCTATAATTGGTATAAATAACTCAAAAAAATTTATGGACAAAAAATGAAATTCCTCCCAAAATTTGAACTACTATTCTGTAAAAAATATATGTGACTATTTAATGTCATCAAAATATGTGTTTGAAAAGACATAAATGTGGGCAAGGTATGTGAAGGTGTGGAGGGCAGCAGTGAGAGTGGGAGAGATGGGGGAGCTGGATGACTGTGCTTGGGATGCATCTTATTCATGCATGATATGGGCAAAAACAAAATACAGTGAATAAAACTCTTATTTACCTCAACAGTGAAGACTTTATCAGTTTCACTCCCACTAAAATTGAAATTCCTGATGTCAAGCTCTCTGGATCTGGCAGAGAAACCAGCATTTGCAGGGACTGAATTCTCTACAAGATGGGAATGTTAATATCCTGACATGACACTGTAAAGTTAATTACCCTACCTCACCTTATAACTAAGCCCGTTTCTCTTCCTTAACTCCTTTATTTCCTCCCATCCTGAGTTCTCATTTATTTAATATCAATTTACTAGCAATGTTTTCTTTCTAAACATAGACAATCACGTAACTGCTAGCATAGCGAATGAAGAAAAGAACAGCCTATAAACAGATATTTTTATATGGACAACTTGACTTGTGCCGAAGTGTAACTGAATCCTCTCTGTTATTAGCTACTTACTTAATTAGCTGCTATCAATGTTCACATGCTGGGTGTGTATCATATGTTAAATTAAATACCTGGAAAGTCAGGTGTGGGGTCCTCTCAGGTTGATTAATGTGCAGCATTCTGATGCCAAAACGTCATCATTCCTGCCCTCTGTCTGGCTTATTATCCCAGAGCGTGGCTTCTACTTAGCTACAACACTACTATTCACTATCAGTCTCTCCTTCTCCACTCTCTCCTTATTATAATGAAAGCAGTATCTGACTTAAAGTAAGAGATAAGGGTGTGATTGGTAGGAGATAAATTGGAATGGAAAAATATATAAAAGTAGTCAAATTGGCAGTAACAGAACCAGTGAGCTGGAGTCAGCCAGTAGTTGGGAAAATTTTGTAATGTATTGTAATGGACCAACCAGAGTCAGATTCTCACAACTAACAGAAAGCCACTGGTGGGAAATCCTTTGTTCCTGCCAGGGTCTTTTCATTAGAGTGACTGTCTTCTAACTTATAAAACAATTAAAATTCATTGCTTGTGATTAAATGTTATCAGCATAAGATATAGAAATAGATGAGTCCTATTATAGTAACTCCATACACTCTTACAGAATAATCAATTTCACCTTTAAGTTGTTTGGAAGGAATTTAAAATTTGTGTCAAGTAAATTTGAAGTTTGAATGATTATAAAGAGTTGAAAGATGTGTCTCATTGTTTTGCTTTCCTTGCAGAATTTCTAGCGACATCCTGTTGGTGGTTAGGAGAGACTTCTATAAGAAGGTTGTACTCATATTCATGACCAGCAGGAGAGGCAAGGAGCTGGCATGTACCAGGAAGCGCTGTTTTCCCTTCAAATAAATTACACAATACCCAATGAGGTGACAAAAACCCAATCAATTTTTTAAATATCTTCTTATAAGAGAGTAAACATTGAAAACTAACTTTTATTTTTATTGTAAAATGACCAAAAACTATGAAATTAGTGTTCATGTAACTAACAGAAAATAATTCATTATGTGGTTGTACTGATGGAAAAGCCATCTGCACTCAGATTCCATTTTCATATTACTATTTGTATTATGAATGAGTATCAATCTGTTTGTTTAAATTTATAAAGCAAATATTGAAACTGAATTTTTTCATATTAACTTTTTATTTTTTGTTCAAGCATTGCCAATGTTCTGGACAGGTATTATTACCTACAGGTTGTTTGAAGCACGAAATTCCTTCCACACCAGTGCCATAAAATGAAATGTTTAGACCTAGACAATAGATTAATGGAGTAATTTCTATTGAATCAAATATCACCCATTTGGCAAATGAATCTCATGGGAGTTACTGGTTCTTCTCAATGTATTAATAATATCAGTAAACTTATAAGCCCTGCTGGGTGGATATAAGTGAATTCTGTACAAATATGAACTTACACATGCTATCCTGGTATTTATGTTAATTTTGAAACCTATTTTAGTCTTCCTTTCTAGTACAATGGAGGCTACTTTCTCCAATTTCTTTTCCCTGCCCATGTTTTGAAAAAGGAGCAGCTACATTGTTCTCTTTAGTAAACATAGTTTCTAATTATGACCTTAAAATGATTTCATCTTGTTTTTTTTTTATAGAGTTAATTTTCTCTTTTCAGCTGCATGATTTCATAAGACTAGAGTTATAACTGGTAAGCAGAGATGTTCCGGTATCTAAACATGTCTTCTACCCTATTTAGTTAATGGATGCTTTGTAGACACTCCTTAACATTTTTTTTGTTCATGTATTAAAAATAGAATTTAAAAACTGGGTATGGTGGCACATGCCCTTAATCCTAGAACACACAAGGCAAAGGCAGGTGGATCTCTATGAGTTCTAAATCTGCCTGGTCTACACAGAAAGATGCAGAGAAAGAGAGAGAACACAGAGACAGACTTATTAAACCATGGCTGGTCTATAATCTCAGGCCTACCTATAATCTCAGTTCCTTGAGAGGCTGAAGCAGAAAGCTCACAAATTTAAGACTGGCCTGGACTGCAGAATAAGCTAAGGTCAAACCTGGATAACTTGTTAAGTCCTTGTCGCAAAGCATATCAAAGGCTTAAAAATAGATTGGAAATCTATCTAAGTCACAGAACACGTGTGTAGCATCTCAAGTACTGTAGGATAAATAAATAATTGAATACATAAAGTGTAGACTAGAATGTGAGGGTGGGTGGCCTATAGGTTTGCTTCTATAACTCATGATCTTTGATTCCAGCATCTTTTGCTAGATGTTTAATTTCGAAAAAGTTCATGAAATAGTTCAATGTTCTGAGGTCTCCTAATGCTATTCCTTTTCAATGTCTGAAAAGCATTTTCCTTTCTTTCTTGTCTTGGATTCTGATGCCAAACTAAATATTTATAAACAGTTTTTGGATTTATTTGGCTACTGCATTGGCCAGTATCCAAGATCCTGCTGTTATCTTGTCTGCATGTTTAAGGATGACCTTTTGCTGACTTCATAGAACTTCTTCAGAAAGAAAGACAGACGAGCTTATCTAAGCCTCCTTTTTAGACTATGCAAGAAGATTCCAGTTGTGTTGAAACGAAATGACTTTGTATGAAGAACTGTGGCATATTAATGTTCTCATTCATGTTTCCAGCTTTCAGAGGCTAAAATTCAGCTCTGAATCATATAAACAGACACACAGTTAGCATCAAGAAACCAGCAATAATGTATTTCCCCCACCCTGTGGCAGATACTTAAATACCATTGGTGAACATGCCTAGCCCGCTTAATATTACATAAAGCCAGAAACCAGTAACCAATTCAATGGAACCAATAGTACTTTAGGGCAGACTGATACCACCATGAGCTAATGGATATTGACTTAGAGGAACTAGATTTGCAAAGAATCTCTGTGCTCTATCCAGGATCCTAACCTTATTCCTTCCTGAACTCTTAAATGTTTAATATAACATCAAGACAGTCCCAACATGGGATTTCTTTTTGTTTATAGTGGTAGATAAAGGTATAAAATATATTTCATGGAAAGTGTAAAACTGATTGTGAACATCATAGCTATTATATGAATGCCGATTTTGTATCAAGGTTAATTAATTTGTCTGGCTAATTTTGGTGTTTGATGTTTTTACTTATTTTCAAGTTTTCTTTTTTTATTTAATGAAAAAACAGAAATGAAAAAAAGCCATCCACATGCTTGAGTCTTGATGCATGTTTGAGAAAAGGGACATTCTGTTAAGAGAATACGAATACAAAGTTAGCTCATTCTGTTAAAATAATAAAAATACATACATCTAATGCTCTCAAATAGAAAACATGCTTAGATTTTGTTCCCTATGCTTTTTTCACATTTTGAAATGATTTCAAGAGATGTGTGCTTATGTATCTATATTTGTGTATGGATATTAACATGATATTTTAATTAAAAACAAAAGAATCCAATGTAAGAGATTTCTGATAGTCTAAATTATATAATGTGAAAACAGACATCTGACAGCTAATCAAAACTTTTGTATTATCAACTGTTTTTTATATTTCCTTTATTTTTGAGATTATAATATAATTACATCATTTCTCCCTTTCCTTTCTTCCCTCCAAAACTACCTTGTTCTCTTTCAAATTCATGGTCTTTTTTCATTAACCATTGTTACATGCATCTATACACATGTATATATATATATATACACACACTATTTACATACATATTCTTAAATGAAACCTACTCTGTCTGTATAATGTAACCTTATGATTTAAAGGCTAACCAGCTGATTTTTGATAATCAATTGATGTGCTCTTCCATAGGGAAAACTAGTTCCCCATTCCTAATTATTTTTTTAAAACATTGTTTCTATATGTATCTCAATTTCTTTCAAGATTATGATTGGGGTACAGTGAAGATATTATGCACCTTTTAACCAAACCTTGCTAAATACTCTTTCTTGCAAGTTCTAAATCATGAAAGACTGAAAGTATCAGGTTATTTATGTTTGGCTTGCAACAATGCTCAGAGAACAATTCTTAACTCAAAACACACCATTCCTTCAGGACATACTACCTTCTTTTCTCTAAGATTTAGTGAAAGAATTTTCCTTTTAGGATTTTAGAGATTTTCCATCACTGGTCCCAAGCATGTTCCTGTTTTGGGTGCCTGATTCTGTTGCTAGGCAACAGTATGGTCTTTTCAAGCACAACATGAATTAATAATTATTTTAATTAGCCTGATCAGATATTGTTCCTGTTAGAATGTCCTGAAACTTTTGTCTGAAGTCAGTACAGACATTTTTGTGTCAACTCCAGTTGTGTATGAACATGACTGACTCACTGGTGTTCAGAGCAGCGAGAAGAATGCTAAGAGCCACGTCATTTATCCTGCTGGTAGTTCTTTGTTCATAAATTTGTTTCTGGAAAAAGGTCGAAGTAGTCATATGGAAAGTCTAGAATTTGAAGGAAGTATGAGACAAACAGGTATTTCTTATTGAACTTTCCTTCTCCTAGCCAAACTCTTGAAGAAAAAAAAATTAATCCATATTACTTTTTAAAAAAAGTCACTGAAGGCATAAATTGGTGTACAACACTTACGAGCTATCAGATCACAAAACTAAAATGTTTGCAGAATTCTGTCTGCTTGCTTATTTCCTGGTTGTCCCTCCTTAGTTCATGAATAGCATCCTTTAAATATGTGTTTACCTGAATAGGACTATTAATATTCCTTAACATTCCCTGTTCTGATATACACAAATCATCTCTACCACTACAGGAGTCAACAGACTTCTCAATATATATCAGAAAAAAACATAATCTTAGCCATTGAGTGGTGTAGGAGTGCCTTCTGTTTGTGTGTTGCTTTCATTGGTTAATGAATAAAGAAACTGCCTTGACTTAGTTGATAGGGCAGAACTTAGGTGGAGAAAACAGAACTGAATGCTGGGAAAAAGAAAGGCAGAGTAGGAGAGGAACACTATGGAGCAACCAGAGAGAGACATGCTGAATCTTTCTCAGTAAGCACTGCCATGTGGCGATATACAGATTACTAGAAATGGGTTAAATCAAAATGTGAGAGTTAGCCAATAAGGGGCTAGAGCTAAAGTATCAAACAGTGCTTTAATTAATACAATTTCTGTGTGATTATTTCAGGGCTCAGCTAGCCGGGCGGCTGGGACGAACAAGCAGGTCCTCTCTATGCAACAATTGAGAACAAATTGAAAATCTCAGATACATTTTGTTGCTGAGCAATAACAGAGAATGTAGTGAGTATAAGAGCATCCCCCAATTTCTTTTCAATGTCTGTCCAGCCAGATTCACTGTAATAATGATCTGTTCAGACACAGAGTCTCATAATTTTGGCATCACTTTGAAAACTTTAGAACAACTCTCTCTTCTCTGCCTTCCCCAGCCTTTAGAGGTATGTGTAGAGACTTCCTGATTCTACTCATACTTGAGGGTGGCTCTTCCTTTAGAGCATCAATTAATATTTAAAGCTAAAATTCTGATTGTTTTCTCCCCATTTTCTAAAAATTTTGTTGCAATTTAAGTTTAAGATAGCTATATTAGATAGATTTATTCATTGACCTCATAAAAGTGAAAGAGTGTTTTGCCCTGTGGCTTCTCCAAATGTCTCCAAACATAAGAAGATATAATTTCCCGTGCTTTCCTCACAAATCAAGGATTAAATCATATATGCTAACATAGCTTTTATCTCATGGCATAAATTAAACACAAATCTTCTATTTTTAAGTGTGGTCTACCTTTAGTTTTCTAAGAAAATTCGTCTTTCAAGAATATATAGCCTCTGGTCATATTCCTTAAAGGATCTATTGTTCTAAATAGTTTTAAGTTATTTTCTAATTTCCATGTCGCTATTGCTATACTAACAGTCAGTGCCTACCATATTCTCTGATTTCTTACAGTTCTATTTAGTTCAGCACTAGTTAATTTACTAAATGGTAGGGGTCATTACTCTCAACCATGAGGTTACAAATTTGAACTGGATTGCTAATCTAATTGTAGCGGCGTAAATGAATTCAGACAGATTGTAATAATATATACAGCTTTAATGGGGAAATAAACTTACAGAACCACTGGTTCCGAGGAGAACAGGGAAGCAGAGAGAGCAAGCAGGCTTCCCTTGCCCGATTTATAAGTAAACATTTGCCCGAGGCGAACACGCCCCCTAAGGGGCTGGGCTTATCCCTACAATCTAATGAAATTCATAGTTCAATGGCCTGAATAAAGAACCATCCAGGTGTGGTGGTTCACACCAGTAGGAATTCTGAGACACGAGATGCTGAATTTTAGCAAAGCTTGAGCTCTATAGTAAAGCTTATTTTAACAAGTAAGTAAATATTTAAAAATAGGTGATTCATCATGGTAAATCTCATGGTAGTTGTCTTTTTTCTTCTTTTTTTTTTTTATTTTTGAGGCGGTTTCTCCATAGCTTTTGGTTCCTGTCCTGGCACTAGCTCTTGTAGACCAGGCTGGCCTCGAACTCACAGAGATCCACCTGTCTCTGCCTCCTGAGTGCTGGGATTAAAGGCGTGCGCCACCACCGCCCGGCATGGTAGTTGTCTTAGTTAGGGTTTCTATTGCTGTGGTGAAGGCGAAACACCATGAACAAAAAGCAGGTGGCGGGTTATGGGGGATGGTTTATTTGTCATACACTTCCACATTATGTCATTGATGTAACCTAGGAGAGGAACTCAAATAGAGCAAGAAAACTGAAAGCAAGAGCTGATGCGGAGGCCATGAAGAAGTACTGCTTACTGACTTGATCTCCTTGTTTGCTCAATCTGTTTTCTTAAAGAAGCCAGAAGCAGCAGCCCAGGGACGGCACCACCCACAATGACCTGGTCTCTCCTCCATCATTAGCCAATTAAGAAAATGCCTTACAGGCTTACCTAAGGCTGGATCTTATGAAGGGATTTTCTTAATTAAGGCTCCCTTGCTTGAAATGACTTATGTTGTGTCAAGTTGATAAAAATTATCCAGCACAGTAGCTGTATCTGTGCCACCATGGTGAACAATAAGTCAAATATATACAAATCAAAATGCAAAACATACTGCTTGGGATGAGAAGGGGGGCTCTTCATCTTCTCAAGCTTCTCTGGGTACTTAGCAATTATTTGTGGTTGAGATTTGATTGACCAAAAGTGACTTGAAGATTAACTAGTCAAATGTCTTCCTTCCCAGACTGTTCGCTCTGATTTCCCAGTTTCTGTAGCACTTAGAAAAAAATTTAAATTATGATTTCTTTCGAGGGCCCTAAATGTATATAACCTGAGTTGATCCTAAGAACTTCAAAGAAATGTTATCCAGGAGGGTCTATATTAGCTAACTTATAAAAGATTGACATGGTGTCCAATTTCCATATCTCTATGGGACAGAAGAAACCTAATTTAGATTGTGCCAATTAGCAAAGGTGCTTGGTTACATAGAGTCTCTCTCTCTCCAGCTGGTGTCTTCCAGCACTTGACTGTCAGGTCGCCTGTCAAAACTGTTCGGTCAGTTCCATAGTTTGAGTCTGAACAGTCTCCCTATGGGAACAATCTCTATGAACTCATCTGTCTTCTATATTTGCCTTAGACCCACATCCAGGTTTACTTCAGAAAAAAAAAACTGGTTTTTACCAAATAGTCCACTCTCATGCTAAGGACTGTCTTTGTCAAACTTTGTAACTGCTAGTTAACATCAACCTTTGCTAGTGAGGACTGAGAGTAAAGACTTTACAATGACCCCAAATACCCCTTTATTTAGAAACAGGATATTATAAATGCCAGGTCAGCCTTCATTACATAGATGTATCACTATGCCCTGTTTTATGTACTGCTGGAGATCCAAAGTAGGACTTCTTTTATACTAGGCAAGCCCTCTACCAACAGAGCTATTTCTGCAGCTGATCAACTACTCTTTTAATATAAATAAGTGAACCCTCAAAGTCCATAATATTCTCTTTTATGCAGAATTATTTTGAAAATTGTATTCTTCACTCTTCCTTTTTATGCCTGTCTTCAAGATGACTGTGAAGAAGCCACAGGGAATGCTCACTCTAGTTGTTTTGACTTTTCTCCTGTATTTCAGTGATTTTAATTATTCATAATTATGAAGAAAGTTGGGAGTAATGCACCATGTTAATCTTGTATGTGTTACTTAATATGGTCCCTCATGGCTGAAATCGCTGAGAGATTTTAGGATCAGTTCAAACACCAGAATTCATAATAGTCTAAACAGAGAGGATGTTTTATAGTTGATGTATTCATACAAAAATTTAAGTTGCAAAATGATAACAATTATTAAGTCAGTACCTAAAATTAAACCACCATCAAGAAAGACAGCATTGTGAAACCTTTTTATGAAGTTAAGCTAAAGAATAAAATTGATTCTTAAATTAAAAAAAAGTTTTTCTGCAAACATTTTTCATTATGAAGTTTGTGGCCAGATTTTGGCTTTTACTGTACACAGTTGCTATTGGCTTTTTCTCACCAGAAAAAAAAATTTCCAATTCATGTCAGATGTGTCATATCATAAAATAATAAAAAAAAATAACACTTTAAAGTTAGGGAAACACAAGAGAGTTGTTATTTCCACAATCCTGATAAGAGTATACAACTCCTTATTTTAAGGTACTAGGATTTTGCTGTTTCATTCCTTTGCTTTCCTCACTACATTGAAAGTTTGTGAAGAACATCAGGAAATACTCTATCTTAGATATATTGCTACTTATGAAAAATCCACATCTATAAAAGTTGACCTCAAGGTAAAAACAATGTCAGGTAGAATTTTCCCCTTAAATGTAATTAGTGACAATCTATTCTTCGACTATACGACATGATTTCTAGGATACTAATTTGTACACCATAACAAAGTGTCCCCCTTTGAATGTGTTGGCAAAGAAGCACATTTTCTGAGACAATGCAGCTTTTGAAAGTGGTTTCCAAGGAAACCAATTGTGGTTTTAGCATAATCTTAAAATTAGCAGTTTTAGTTTATTGGTTACTAAAGTAGATGACAAAGTAAGTTTCCACTATTGAAGAAACTGTATTACATGAGCTGTATAAGAACCATCCTGGGGCTAGTTACTGGTACTAATTTTATAAAACATACCAAATCTGGGCTCTTGAAATAATCTGCGTTCTTGTCCTTCACGCTAACAAAGCAGGACTGAACACAGCAGTCCTTGTGGGAAGTTTGGACATGAAGACAATTGCCACATCGGATGACAATCCAGCTGAACAAACAAAAGTAAGGGAGCTGACTCAATTAAAAGGCTTATCAACTTGTGAACTAGCATTTCTCAAACTATATATCAGCTTACACTGTGGAAGAGCTATTTCAACTGGGATCTTGTTAATCATCTCCAATAAAAAAGAAAAAAAAGACAAAAGAGTAAGCCATTCCTTCTCATAAAGTCTTTGGTGGTTGTTAAGACAATAATATTTCTATCATAGGCCACAACTGACATTCTACACTAATTCACCAGAGCAACACAGTTTTGCTCATTAGGTATTGTCTTATAAGGGTTTCAGAAAGTTTTCCAAAATTTCTACAGTGATGGCGAAAACAATAGGATTTCTCACTGCTGAGTAAGAACAAAAATCATACTAGAGGGCCCATCTATTTTCATTTCATAGGCACATGAAGGTACCTTTTCTCCCCATCCCTCTCTCCCTTTGCTGCTTCTGTCATTGCCTTCCTCATTCCTGTCTTTCTTTCTCTTTCCCCATGGTGCATGTTTTCATGTAACGGCAGCTGTGGAGAGTCCTACTGTTTCTTTACTGTGTACAATTGGGAAAACATTTTCCACACGTTATGATTTTAGAGTTTAACATTAAACTGATGTACAGTGGATACAATTTAACTTAATCAGATCCCTATTATTAACAACTTAATTTAAATTTATTTTTCCTTATTGTAGATAAATTCACAAGTCATCCTTAAATGAAAATCTCCTTTCTTATTCTTAATAGTTTAGTGACAATGTTTAATAAGATTAATCATAGGTTGTTTCATGTAGTCAGGGTTAATGAGAAAAAATATATGAGAATGAAGGTCATAGTGTGTACTACTTGATGTCATCCCTATTCCCACAATACATATTCATTTGCTTGTGCAATCCCTGAGTTCATTGGAAGGTTTGATTTCTGAGTTAGTATGTTAAAAATATAAATATTCTAATAAATTTCCAATAACCATCCCCATGAAACTTTTCAAGGCCAATTTTCTTTTAAATGTCAGTGACATTCATCCATTTGAGTAGTCTGTTCATGTTGGATGCTAGGCAATAATCAGGCACATACAAATCAGTGTTCTGTTCTATCAATCATGGCAAAACCATGTAAGGCATAAATTATTAATTTTCCAATGTAGGAATTACTTGGGGTAGGGGTAGAGACAATATGAAGAGTAGGAAAATATAATTCAAAATTAAAGTATCACTTGTATGCAACAACCTTGAAAATTCAGAGCTAATTTCATTCAAGAAATCTTAAATATCATGAAGACACCGAGTTTACTCTATGAGAGAAGAATGTAGTATCCATGTCCCTTCTTTTTAATCCACATATTTGATTAGGATCATTTAATATTTATTTATTAGCTGCAAAGGCATATTATAATAAAATGGGTTTCATGTGCATTCTGCTTGGGGTAATCAAATGCTTGGTAGAGTAGATGACCTGAAAGGTATCATAGAATTCAGAACACTTACCAGCTCTTGAGGTTTGTGCCTTGATTAGCATAGGACAATGAGTGTGTGTGTGTGTGTGTGTGTGTGAGAGAGAGAGAGAGAGAGAGAGAGAGAGAGAGAGAGAGAGAGAGAGAGGTGTTGGAACTGTGTCAAGTTTGGTACAGTAAAAATGCCTGGACTGCCAGGACTTGGAGTTTGTTCCATGTTAATTTAATAGACAATAAAATAACACTAATTTTTGTAGGAAAAAAAGACACAATGAAACACAAAACCAATTTTCTTAATTAAGACACAATAATTCATATCAATTTTCACAGCAGAAAACTACTTCTTGGTTGATGGTAAAGGAATGTCATGGTAAAGAAGTTCTCTGGTTTTAAATTTTGCTGTCACTACATGCCAACTTCTACACATCCAGAAGAGGAGGTAGAAATACTTTAAAAGCCAGAGGTTCAGGACTTGTCTGTAAAATTGTAACTTCTATGTTGAGCAGGAAAGCTACACCCTCAAAATCTTAACAGTATTGTAACCAAAGCAAGACAAAAATGATGGCAATACCAGTTGACAAGACAACTTGAATAGAAGAATCTCACAGAACTCTAATCATAAGTGAAAAGAAATAGGCAATTAATAGCTACTAAAGGGGGGAATAATCAATCATCTCTAAAGGCAAGCCTTCCCCAAAACATAACCATATGAGCTGAACAACAAACAATAAATAAACTCAGCAGGTTGTATTTATATATTTATATGTATGTATACAGGTAACAATATAATTAAGGAAAAGCAGAAAACAGAGAAGATGGAGTGCTGGAGTTGATACAGGAGTGGTAGCAAAGAGAAGCTGAAATGCTGGAGTTGATACAGGAGTGGTAGCAAAGAGAAGTTGAAATGCTGGAGTTGATACAGGAGTGGTAGCAAAGAGAAGTTGAAATGCTGGAGTTGATACAGGAGTGGTAGCAAAGAGAAGTTGAAATGCTGGAGTTGATACAGGAGTGGTGGCAGAGGGTAAATGTGATGGAGATGCCATATACTTGAATAGTAGAGCATTGAGCTATAAGACAGGTACTGGCCTGGAAGACTGTACTGGCTACTTTGCAGAGTGCTGGAAATTGCTATGCATGCTTTTCGAGGAGAAGGTAATCATTATCAGTCTTACCTTGTAGAACCTGCAAGCTACGATGAGCACTGGTCTGGCAAGACATGCCCACTGGTGCAACAGTGGCATAAATATCATGGGAATAACGAACCACTTTCTGAATGGATTTAAGCCCTGCCCTGTATGCGGCACAATAACCAGGCTAGCTTAATACGAAAGAGCAAATTTTAATGAAGGGATAGCTTACAACACCAGGGATCCAGCAATGGGCAGGAAATACATAAAGGACTGGTGGGGCTCATGCCAGCCAGATTTATATGTAAACATTAGCCCGAGGCAAACATGCCCCCCCCCATTGGGCTGGGCTTACCCTACACTGCCTCAGAATAAAACCCATATTTGGCATCATTGCCTTGATGGCCATGACTGACCATGATCCCGTGGCTAGAAAAGTCATATGGCCTAGGGGAAAACCTACTGCCATTATTCTGCTAAACATTACTAAATCAACTCCTAATGTTTTGTTGTTACACCCATAGATTTATGCATCTCTAGCCATAATTCCAGAAGCTCCTATTTGTAGTAGATGGTGACTAACACAGAGACACACAAGTGGTCATGGTAGAGAGAATAAGAGACTGAGAATTCTCATTCCTAAATGGGACATTTATATTAATATCTTGTTTCCTAGGCTCAAGGATCACTTGGGAAGGGAAAGTGCAGTCAGTATAATAGCCAGAGACAATGGAAGACTCGGGGAAAACAGTGTCCTCTGGACATGGCAGTGCAGCTGCGTGACAGTTGTAACAGCATGCACAAGCCTGTGAAGGGCTGAGCCAGACTGCAGTAATATTTTGGCTAGCAAGGTCCCCTTGCTTTTGACCTTCAAGAACATTCATTTTTCACATATCTCCTAGTATTGTAGATTTTAAAGAAATTCAGAATTGATGTGGGAGTGATTTCTTTCTGATCTGTTGCTTTCATTGGTTAATTAATAAAGAAACTGCCTAGGCCCATTTGATAGGCCAACCCTTAGGTGGGTGGAGTAAACAGAGCAGAACTTGGGAGAAAGAAAGCTGAGTCAGTGAGTTGCCATGATTCTCCCACTCCAGACAGATGCAGGTTAAGATCTTTCCTGGTAAGCCACCTCGTGGGCTACACAGATTATTAGAAATGGGTTAGATCAATATGTAAGAGCTAGCCAATAAGAGGCTGGAACTAATGGGCCAGGCAGTGTTTAAAAGAATAAAGTTTCTGTGTAATTATTTCGGGTATAAAGCTAGCCGTGCAGGCCGCCAGGTGGTGGGGAAGCAGCCCCGCCACTCTTATTTCTACACAGAATACTTTGTTGTAGCATGAATTCTAATTGTTCTGAATAATAAAATCCCAGAGTCAGCTACAGCTGAGGAAAGATCAACCACTAGAAAGTTCTTAACCTCTACCAATGCTCAAACCAAAAGAGCGATCCTGTCTCCATGAATCCTCCAGACTGACTGCTGTCTCTATGAAACTTTAGACTGGATCCTCAAACTGCATTGTAATGCATCTGAACTCCTGCCTCCTCTCCTCCCACCGTATATTCCTCTTTCTGCCCAGCCATATCCCTCCTGTCTCTACCTCCACAGTGTTGGTATTAAAGGCGTGTTTTCCCAAGTGGTGGGATCACGTTTGTGTGAGCTATGTTTCTCTTTTAGACAAGATTCAGTCTTGTGTAGCCCAGGCTGCCCTTGAACTCACAGAGATCCATCTGCCTCTGTCTCCCAAGTGATGGGATTAGCCGGGCGGTGGTGGCGCACGCCTTTAATCCCAGCACTTGGGAGGCAGAGGCAGGCGGATCTTTGTGAGTTCGAGACCAACCTGGTCTACAAGAGCTAGTTCCAGGACAGGCTCCAAAGCCACAGAGAAACCTTGTCTCGAAAAACCAAACAAACAAACAAACAAAAAAAAAAACAAAACAAAACAAAAAAAAAACCAAGTGATGGGATTAAAGTTGTTTGCCACTACTGCCTGGCATCTATGGCAAACTAGTTACTTAGCTATATAGTCTGATCTTCAGGCAAGTTTTATTTGTTAGATTACAAACAAAATATCACTACACCTTATCTGAGAAGGGAGTAGATAGTTGTTCATTGATTCAATATTTGTGAATAGCTGTAACATGGAAATCATTTGATGCTAGAAGTAGAAAATAGTCTTTGACTTTGAGGGCTCCATAGTAAAGCTTTGGTTACAAGTTATGTATGAACTTGAAACAAAAATATACAGTGTGGGTTCCTTGGCAACATGACAATGAGGGCGGGAAAGGTACACAGAGAAAGAACAATTTTATCCCGAAATTCTTTAGAACAGGGTTTCTGATTTATGTTTTAAGGAAAGCATAAGAGGATAAAAGACAATACATTATTTTAGAAGAGAAACTCCCAAGGTAGAGACTTCAGCAAAAAAGCACTAAGAGCAACAGTGGTTGGAAGATATGGTAATGGGAAGTATGGACACAGCCTAATACATGTCCATGAGGGGAACACAGAAGACACATGTTGGGTGGCAACTAAACTTTATAATATAATAAGAATATTTCACCATTTCTCCCCATACTTCTCTCCTGTCTTCTCTTCCTCATTTCCTTTATCCTCCTTTTTCTCCTTCTCCTTGTTCTTCTTCACTCTTGATTTTCCACATCCTCTCAAAGTGTTTTTTTTTTTCAGTGTCAATAGTTTCTATAGACCAACAATTGGGAACAGGTACTGCATTTAAAAACTAGTAATGAAAAATGGATACTTTGCCTGCATGGAATTTGCATGCCATTTGTGAAGAAGAGAAAAACCCAGTTCAAAATATATCATTTGTTTAGTGAGGTCAATTATATAAAGAAAAGTATATCAGAGATAAAACACAGCATGATAAGATAAGATACATCATGTTCCCTAACACAAGCAAAAATTAATATGCTTCCCTGCATGTGCATGTACTGAGATTTTGTTGTATAAGGTCATCGAAGCCTTTTTATATGGTACTATTTGACCAGAAGAATATTGAGATCAGTCTAGTCTTCTTATCATACTCACTATCACAATATTCTCTTTATTTGTGCACTTAGATTACTAGGACATTTGCAGCAGCGAAACAGTGAGTGCAAGGAAGGGAGATTACTGCTCATTTGGAAAAGAGCAGGTGCCTGGGGTTTGGGAGAACGTAAGCAGAGTTGGGGTAAGATTAGACAGGCATCAGCACCGGAGGGGATGGATGTGCTAGGAGGCTGGACATTTCCGTCCCTTTGTGGGACTCTTCAACTACTTCAAGAGTAGTCCCTTTGTGGGACTCGTCAAGGATCTATTGAACTTCCTGTATGAGACATCAGATATTTGATGATTTTGTTCAAAGACTAATCTTTAAGCCTAAAATCTTCATGAAGAGAAATTTCACTGAAGTTCTGTAGCTATTTTTTCTTAACTCCATCAAAGTAACAAGGGGGTGAATGCAGAGGATTTTACACTTAGGGAACCACCACCAGGGAATGACATAGAAGATGAGGCTGGCTAAGGAGAGTAAAGGAAACTGAGCTCATATTCTGGGTGATTTGAAGAAGAAAGGAGCTAGCACTGTGCTCATGAGACATGATGGGGTCCCAAGGATTGCAAGAACAGTCTTCCCAATGATGAGCACCGTTGAGTTCTGTGCAGTAAGTCCCTTTCACCATGTACTTGGGCACTGGTGTACAGAAGAAGAGGCAATTGTAGAACCCTGAAGTATTGTCAGAAAGAACTGATTTGTGGGGCTTGATGGGATCTCAAGGTTGGGCTTGACTGAATGTGTGTGTGTGTGTGTGTGTGTGTGCAAGTGTGTTTATATGTGAGTTTGTGTGTGTTTATATGTTTGTGTGTGTATGCATGTGTGTTTTTTAGATACTCAAATGTGACAGGTCAAATAATGAGGTGATTTTGTTCTACTTTAGAGTTGCACTATGTTTTGTAATCATCTACCAGTACACTATATAAATATTTCTGGGTGTGTAAAAATACTGTTTGAGTCAATAGAAACCACTTAGAATTTTTCTTCTAAAGTTCAAAACAATTAAATATAGATTTTTGAGGATAATTGAGTGAGTAATAGTTTGCATTCAGCTTCTTCTATTATGTTCTTTGGACTTTTCCATTTCAGAATCGTAAGCATGTGTAGCTCTTTCAAAGCAACTCATTTCATCATCTCCAGTGTCCTCAATCAGACAGCAAGACTTTTCCATATCATTTTAATGGCCTATAATGCTCCTGATGGAAAATGAACTTCCTTCACAAATTATCTTTATCACATACTGGGTGCAGTGGTTCCTTTAAATTCCTTTTTCATTTTAACTAAAACACACATGCTTACCAGCATGAGGATGCCATTTGTCAGTTATACTTATTACATATCAATATATAGGAAAGGAAATACTCCCAATTTTATGTATACTATATGAAAAGTCATGTAAGTTAATATTTGCTGTGGGTATTTTTACAAAGGACTTAACCAAAATTTAAAGCATAGAGTGACCATAAAGTCTCTTTAGCAGAAAGCAGTCTGATGTCTTGGTAGTTCTTGCAGTTTCTGCAGTTGGTGGATCATGCCTCCTAAGAACAACTAATAACACAAAGTGTTCATCATTTCAAAAAGCCTTTTTTCCCTAAAGTATCAAATTCTTGCGAAGCAATCTCAATGAAGCTCATTCTCTCTTTCTCCCTCTAACACTAAATAGCACATGGTCATAATCACTAATGTATGATGATGATCTTTTGACAGAAATTTGCTTGCCTTGGCTATGGTTATAGAAAATCAATGGCTGGAGAGAAATCATCATTCCTTTAGCAATATGTGTGATGAGCTATTCTCTGATGTCTACTATTAACATTCAAGGCTAGATAAACGATGTTCAATAAGACAAATCCCAAAGAATGCTTTCTTGGGCCTGATCATGTTTAGTTATGTTTCTGTAATATGGATGAATTCCTTATCATTTCTGCTTATACAAGATTTATTCCACTTGAAAAGAAATAAAAAAGTCACACACTGGAAACCCACTGGAGGCTCAAAGTTCTAATTTTCTGAATCTAAGTACCCATACCCTTCAAAGAAAATATGATTAGTAACCACTTCTTTTTATTTTATTTTTAATTAGAAAAAAATCATACAATATATTCTGATCATGGTTTCTCCCACATGCTTCTCTTTGTGAATGTTTGGTGCATAAGGAAACCAAGACACATGTCAGGTAGGATGCAATTTATTATGGAGCAGGAGAATAGATAGTTTGAAAAACAAGAAATTCTTATACTGCTGACAGCAACTTGACCATGTAATTGCAGATAGCACACCACTAATGTTTCAGGACCACTGAGAGAAACAGGACCTATGTTTGTTCCCTAGCACTGCACAGTGGCTTAGACCATCTGTAATCCCAGTTCCAAGTCCTCAGATGTCCTCTGCTGACTTCACAGGCACCAAGCATGCATGTGGTACACATACACACATGTAGAAAAACTACTCGAATATACACATAAAATAACAAAAAATTAAAACCCTAACATACACATTCAACTGAGATTTCATTTGTACATATGTCTCTTCCTTTTTCCTGTTTGATTCTTGATTCAAGAATACTTCCCTAAAAATCTTGCTTGGAAACTGAAGTACAGCATGTTTACTCTATTAATACTTTATTGTGAGCTCCTGGAACCCTGAGTTCCTGATACCTAACTTAACAGAAGTCTTAAGCTTTCTTCCCAGTTTTAGGCTGCAGTACAGGGAAACAGAAACACGCACAAACTGCAAATAACATTTGACTAATCCAGAGTAAATGTTAACATAACTGCAATTACTTCCTATCAAAGACATAGATAACTCTGATTTAGAGAGATTGTAAGTGGCTTATTATAGACATGTTATCATTTTCTGAGTATGTGTATAAAGTTAGATGTTGAGTTGAAAGCCTGTGAGGTTTGCTGTGCTTCAAATGGAGCTTGACTCATTTCCATGGAATCAGCAGCTAAAAGATAAACAAGTATTGGTCTATTCTATGAAGCTGACCCTGCTACATGGAGTGGACACAGAACAGACAAATGTCTGCTATCTATGATCATTTGCTACACTTGCTCTAGAACCTAAGAAAGAACATGGGTATCGTTGCTGGGGACCTTCACACACACAGCAACCCTATGTAATAGTGAATGTGCTAATTTCAGCCTATTGCATCCTTTAATGGAGTTGCAGCTATGAGATGAGTCAGACAGAAGTAGGTTTTTGCACTGGACAAAACTGACTCCCTCCTGATAAAAATTGTACATTTTCTTTAATCTTCCCAATGATGTAAACCTAATTTAAAACCTTATTTGGTAACTGACCATGGCAACCTAAATCTATAATCCTAATACTTGAAAAGATGAGATGGGAAGACAGGTTAACATCATCTTAGATTTCACAGAAAGTTCAAGACCAGTCTTGGGCTATGTGTTGGCCAGTTTTATGCTAACAGGACACAAGCTAACGTTATCTGAGAGGAGGTAATGCCAATTGAGAAAATGGCTGCATAAGATTGGACTATAAGCAAACCTGTAGGACATTTTCTCTCCCCCTTCTTCCCTCTCTCCCTCCTTTCTTCTTTCCTTCCTCCCTTCCTTCCTTTTTTCTTTTCTTTTTTTTTTTTGAGACAGTGTTTCTTTATGTAGCCCCAGCTGTCCTTGAAAACACTCTGTAGACTAGACTGGCCCTGAAATTAGAGATCCACCTGCTTCTGCCTCCCCAGTACTGGGATTAAAAATTTGGGCACCACTGTTCCACATGACATTTTCTTAATTAGTGATTGATGTGGGAGGGTACAGACCACTGTGGGTGGAACTACTCCTTGACTGATGGGTTCAATAGAAATGGGGCTGAGCAAGCCCTGAGGAGAAAGCCAGCAAGTCGCACCCCTCCATGGCCTCTGATCAACTCCTGCCTCCATGTTCTCACTTAGTTTGCCTCCTGCCTTGGTTTCTCCTAATGGATTGTGATTCTGGTTGTGTAAGCCAAATAAACCTTTTCCTTTCTATTGTGGCCTTTATGGCGTTTCATCACAGCAATCTAAACTTTAAGGCAGGTTATGATATCAAGACACACCTTAAAAACAATAAAGAAAAAGCTTACTAAAATATATGCTTTTTTTCTTACAAAAAGTATGTACAACAAGAACTAAATTGAGAGCTAAAGGTGGAACTATATCTGATAATAATTTTAAGAAAGGTAGAATTATTGCTGCAAAAATTACTGTAATTATTCATATTACAATATGAGTCTACAAAGGGTTTTACTTGTGATAATTCAAAATTCATGTGTTGTCTCCATCTGTTAATAGAGACATAATGATAATAAAGGCAGAAGTATTTATTCTATTGAAATCTCTGTAAGCCCTTCAACTGAACTTCACCCTAGGATAGAGCATAAATAAGCAAGCAGGTTTTTGGTATCCCTCCTTCTTCATTCCAGTTTGGTAAATGTTGATAGAACAAAGGGAAGAGGTGGAAACGTTGGTGTTCATGATCGGGCTTGACAATGTGGACTCTCACAACAGATCATCTGGTATTAATCCTTGAATTTCTGTGCAGTCATGGGTAATGTGCTCAATTACTCCATGCCTCGCTGGCCCTTCTGTGAAGAGGAATAATAACGTGTGCCACTAGGGTTGCTGTGAGCGGAAATTCACTTGGCTTTAAACCAGCCTCAGCAGAGTTCACACTGTTACTTCTCACTTTGCTTGTCTAGCGCATTATACATGGAAACAAGGCCCTCAACAGGAGCAGCTGATTGGCTAAATGCAATTATTGCAATTATCCCTTTAGTTTCTTCTTTAAAGATTTATTTTAGGTGTGTGTGTGTGTGTGTGTGTGTGTGTGTGTGTGTGTGTGTGCAGGTGCCCACATAGGCTAAAAGAGTGTTGGATCTTTCATGGAGTAATAGGCATTTGAAAGCAGCTCCAAAGGGCTGCTGAGACCAGGACTCAGATCTTCCTTAAAAGTAGCACATATTCTTAATGGCTGAGCCATTTCTCCTGCTCCAATCTTCAGGCGTATTGCTTTTCACAACTGAAAGAACTAAATTGCTAATCTCTGAAATTTTAGCAACCAATGTGCACACTGAAAATGTAAGTCTTTGAAAAGGGTTCTCACTATCAAACATTAAAGACAATAAGAAATAACAGAGACGAAGCCACATACAATAACGCTTCAGAAAATTCACACAGAAAAGAAACTTCAAGTACTAAGAACACATTTGGTGTTTCAATAACAGCAAGTGACTAATTCTTAAATGAAAACCTCTTGACTAAAGTTAAAGATACAAATTTATTCCTCTTCTTGCTTTCTTGCAGGAGCTGAAAGAATGCCCTACAGAGGTCAGACTATTTGAAAAAGCAGGCTATAGTGGTGACAATTCAGAAGCACTAAATAATACAAATCTCATAAATGAGTTATTTAACTGTTGCATATTTGAACAATGCTTGAAATGAATTAAATTTGTATAATGCAGTTATAGGAGAGAATTTTCTGTGCACTTTGGATATCTTTTTAAATGGGAGATTATAAAGTTATATGTTGCAGTTGGGTTCAATTTACAAAAATAATGATATAATATGGAAAATTAATCTTAAATTGGACCTAGTGAATATGTATATACTTAAATCAAGTAATAAGCTCTCAGTAATGGTCGAATTATACAAGTACAAACTAGATTGGAATTTGTTTAAGTCAAGTTCACCGCTAGCACTGCCTGTGTTTGCTTACGCACACTGCAAACTTTAAGTAGTATGTGTGGTATATTCAGAAGTAATTGATAATAAAAGGTACACAAATTAGGATATGGTTGGGGGTGGTGCAGAAGAGCGAACCACACTTGCAAATCACCTGCCAGAGGTCTTCCTGGTGGGATTTACAGTGAGGACTGCCTAGGAGTTGGTACTCAGTAGCAGATGGAAGCCCAGTTCTCACTTCTGTGATCAGATCTTACTACAGCAGAGAGAAAGGTACTGAATGGGCCATGCCTCAAAATGAGCTTGAATTTGGCTCTGCTCTTTATTGTGGATGGATTCTCCTAAACTGGCTTATTACCTCCATGAACTTCAAGTTCTCTGTCTGAAGCATGAGCGCGCTTCTTGTTCTTTCTGTTTCAGAGTTGGTATGGTCCCAGAAAGCATGGACACTGAAGTGTTCTGAGGATTATGTAATGCTTCTAAAACATGACTGATTGTATTTATTCAGGGATGAAGAATATATTATCTTCCCCTGCTATATTCATAGTTTCAACATGGTGATTCAAGAAACGTATGAAAACATTTACCTTTTTAGGATCTTTGCCTCGCTTTTAACAATATTCAGCCATTAATGCATCTGCAGGAGTAAATCCCCCAAGTGCTGGAAGCAGTGTATAGATGTTAAGTGTACTTAGTACAGCAGATGAGAGCGCACTGACTCTCTGTTTCTTAACAGAGACTTAAGCACTGACAACTGATTTTTCCATTTTCAATCTTTTTGGACCTTTTTCTTCAATTATATGGCATTCAAAACATTTTGTGAATAAAGACTGTTAGTTGCATAGCATTGTAATATTTTTGCTTGGCACTTTATCAAAATGAAATTTTGGTTATTCATATGTATGCTATTTTCTATACCAAGCATCTTATAATTAAAGAAGTATCTATGAGCTATTATTTTAATAAATAAAATAATTTAGTGCAAATAACCCAAAGAAATACATTGGAAATCCAAACGTCTTAAAGAATATCACATTCCTGCACATATAATATTACCAGATGTTTCAAGGATGACGCCAATATTTGTATTTAAATAAAGACCCTATACAGATTTTGAAATATATTTTAATATGATGTTAAAGTGACTGACTCATTGGAAAGCTTATATAAAACTCAAGATTTTTTCCTTTTAATGAATTTATATATTAGATTTAAAAGCAACAGAACTAGAGATTTTAAAATTCTAAATGGACTTTATAGAATGGTTACTTAACATATATTCTGCTAACAATTAGTGAGAGTCATAATCTAAGACAGAATATGCACTGAAATTATTAAGGTCACAATTATATACTATGATAATTTGAAAACATTTAGTATCAAAAACATTTTATCAACAATAGTTACCTATCAGTTTATAAAAGCATTGTATAAGCTATATTCCCCAACCTTACATAATTTTACTATTATCTATATATCACTATTATGATCATCATTATTATTTATTTTTGAGACAGGATTTTTGTAAATTTGTCTGCCCTGGAATTCTCTTTGTATACCAGGCTGGTCTGGAACTCAGAGATCCACCTGCCTCTGATTCCCAAGTACTGTGATTAAAGGTGTGTGCTACCACTGCCTGCCCAAGGGAACATAAACTCAAATGAGAGATTTTTTTTTCATTTTAAAAATTTTTATTCCAGTTCATTCTCTCTTTAAAATTTTTTAAAAACAATCTTATTTTACATACTCCCAGTTTCTCTTCCTCTTTTCTTCCAGCTTCCCCCAAATTCTCCCCACCCCACCCCCATCCACTCCTCAGAGAGAGTGACGCCTCCTATCTTGAGTCAAGAAAGTCTGTCAAGTCACTTGAGGCAGGACGAAGGCCCTCATCCCTGTATCTAGGATGAGCAAGAATTGATTCCAAAGAGCTAGTACATCCACTAGGGATAAATAAATTAATACTGGTTCCACTGCTAGTGACCCACAAACTGCCCATGCCACGCAATTGTCACCAACATTCAGAGGACCTAGTTAGGTCTTATATAGGTTCCCCTGCTATCATCCCAGGGTCAGTGAGCTTCCATTAGCTCAGGTCAGCTGTTTCGGTGGGTTTCCCCATCATGGTCTTGGCCGCTTTGCTCATAATGTTGCTCCTCCCTCTCTATGACTGCGCTCCAGGAGTTCAGACCAGTGCTTAGCTGTGGATCGCTACATCTGCTTCCATCAGTTACTGGACAAACATTCTAAGAATTTTTTAATGATATGAAATTTAAAATAGCAATTCTGAGAAATCATAACAGTAACATCAGTAACCTTCAAAGTTGTTTGACCCTGAAGATGAAGCACTTTGACTTTTTGTTATTAATTTTATAGCTGTACTAAAATTCATAAACTATCGTTGCTATTAATAAAGAGTTTATAAGGACAAGAAGTACAAACCACACATACAGAGTCATGATGTAATAAACCTGCCATGAATAGACAACATCCAAAGCTAACCCGGGAATCACCATAACCCACTGCCACCTGTATACATATACTGAGAATATATACACTAGCCGACAGTGGTTGAAAACAAACCTATTTTATGGTAAACTGCTTAATTACAGTGTGATTATGAGGAACTGTATTTAAAGATAGAAAAAGCATGATTCTAGGGATTTTTGCTGTTAATGTAAACTTCAGTTGCTTTTTAAGTCCTGTAGTGTTGAAAAATCTAAGTTGAACAATCCTAAATTGGGCAATATATATAAAAAATACTTCACAGATTAATAAAGTGTAAACATTGAATAATATCAAAAATATTTGTGCTC
This sequence comes from Microtus pennsylvanicus, assembly GCF_037038515.1. NCBI lineage: Eukaryota > Metazoa > Chordata > Mammalia > Rodentia > Cricetidae > Microtus > Microtus pennsylvanicus. Next base: position 33,525,735 of record NC_134583.1, on the reverse strand, counting down.
TAAAAGTAATTTCTGTTTATACAATTTAGTACTTGATTAAATACACTATAACCATGCCATTTCATTATAGTGCACGCTGAAAAGTGTGTCATAGCGTAGTTCTGTCACTGTGGGACAACCACCAAGGGTATTGTATGAGGATGTCTTCATCAGTAGCTGACATAGTCCTACATGACTAGGAGTGAATTCAGTCAGCTACTGGGCAAAAGATTATGATACATGACTACTTACTTTATAGATTATCAAGTATACATACAGCTATTAGTTCATACATCGTTAATACTAAGAGAAATGTATTATGGAGAAGAGTTTTCAGACAGAGTTTTTTGTCCCTTTCTATTTGTTAGGTCTGGCCCTCAAGCATTTTCTTGTTAGTATCATCTTACTTCGAGGTAATGCAGAAGAACATCAGTGTAACTTTGTAACTCATGGTATTTGTTAAATTAAGTCTTTACACGGAAATGTTATGATTAAGCTGGACATAAATACATATATACATATATGTGTGTGTGTATATATATATATATATATATATATATATATTTGAAACCAGCAATTAGCTACTTTTAAAAATCTGGCTAATATTATCATTGAGTTATGACTGTGAAGACAGATGAATAAATGCCAGTCCAGATTTGGTTTTCTGACTTTAAAAAAAAAATCACAGCTCATTTGGTCCATGTCCTAGTTTGAGCTCAGCAATTTCCATTCTTAGATTCTAGTTTTAGGATGAGGGCACTCTGTCTAGACCAGAAAAGAGTGAACATCGCAGGACACAGCTGACCTCTCCCCTTTCTCTCCAAATTCTCTAGCATATAAAGTAAGGGATCCATAACAAATTCACCCGATGACATGTAGCTGTTGTGACCATGTCTGCTCAAATGTTAGGACTCGAGGGACACTGTGACACATGGCCTGAAACACAGACATAGGAGAAAAACTCCTTTGCATTGGAAAACATATTACGCAAAGGAGAAAATAAATAATGGCTAAAGAACATAGGGATGAAAAGCCAGTCAAATTTAGTATGCTGTTCAAGCTAAAAGACCACGGTGTTCATGCTTCTATTCTCCCATATTTGAGTAGTAGTAATAAGCCAGTAATACACATTCATTAAACATTTAAATAAATATCTATAATTAAAATTTGACATAGTATATGTGCAGATATTAAGATGAAAGTAAGTTTTCTTTGTAAAAATTTGTTCTGAAAAAATGTATTATTCAAATTTTAAGTGAAATTTCACTTCGTAGTGATCAAATATTTGAAATAGAAAGGTCTTGAATACATACATATCCATAATCTATAAATAATTATTCACTTATAACTAGCTAAGGAAAAAGAGTTTAGAGCACACATAAAACACTTCTATTCACCTGTAATAAATGGACAAATGCAGAAATACGTATCATTCATAGAGGTATTTTCCTTGTTCTCAATACAATATTTTAGAATGAGAGTAGGCCCCACATCAAGCCTTTGATGAACACCTAATTAATCTACTGTGCCCATGTGTTGGCTTTGGATTGAACAGATTATTCAGTAATGACTTACGCTTTTTACCTGAGGTAATGATGATACTCTATGCCCAGATAAATATGAGGAGATCACCCAAAACAGTGAACTTGTGCAAAAGTAGCTAGAGCTGCCAATCACCACAGACATCTCAATGATTTTTAACAGAATATATGTATGTGGGTCTGTTTGTGGGTATGTGTATGTGAGTAGAGGGGCCAGAGGGGAGCACTGAATACCCCGAAGTTGGAGTTACAGGTAGTTGTAAGTCTCTGGATGTGAGTGCTGGGAAACAAATGTGGATCCTCTGGAAGAGCAACATGCACACTTAACGGCTGAGCCTTCTCTCCAGCTATGATATATTAATTTTGAACTATGATTTGCATGCTGTATAATACATAGGGCCTTTGCTGTATTTGTAGTAGTTTCATTGAGCACAAATAAATGATCCATGTAATTAAGAGAAAACTCATCCAATGACAGCAAAATTGAAATCTGCTTTTTAATAATTCCCTTAATTGTCATTATAGCAGAGAATGTGTGTTTCAGGCATTGCAGTTCTAAATAACAGTTTAAAGTAGTTGTTAATTAAATGTAATTAGTTGTACCTAGTAACAAAGCATTCTGTGAATATTAAATTTTGTGAGCTTCAAACATAAAAATATGTAACAAGCCAAAACCAGCACCATATCGTTACAGATTAATTTTCCTGTTTGATAAGTTAACTATTTTGATTAGCTATATATAATTTCACCCATTTTTACACATTAAAAGGGAATGTTCAAAATGTGTTGTAGTAAATTCTCAAAAAATTAAATAAAAATTTGTTATAAAAAGTTATGTCCTTTCCCCAGATGGTGAGCAGCAGGCACCTAGGCTCTTCTTCGAGGAGGAGGTGGGCATTAGGAGTGTTTATGGATTAAAGCTGGCCTTCCCTCAGGGAGTCAATACTGTCACTGGGGAAAGAAACAGCAACTGTGTTTCTCCAGGGAAGAGGCAGCTCAGTTTCTTCGTGGCACTTGGCTCCTGAAACAAACACCCTCACATAACATCCACACTGCCATTTCTGACAGACAGTGAGAAGTGCGAGCAGACACGCCACATAATTCAGGGAGGAAAGAGGATGCCAGCCACTTGCGTCAGATTATTCAATCAGCTGCTTGAATGGCAAAAAATAGAAGCTAAGTCTAATTCCCACAGGATTTCAGGATCAGAGCCCATTGCTTTGAAATAGCATCCAGGGAGGCTCAGGCATGTTCAATGCTCGGCTTGGCTGACGTCGGGGGCTGCTGGGCAAAGACCTGGTAATGAGGTCTCATTATGAACTTTTCACAAGAAAAAAAAATACTAAAAATGGGAAGGCTACTCACTCTTACTACTGCAGCTATCAGAATACAGTGAGTTGTGTTTTGCATTGTTTCTGCCTTGGAAACAAGACTTAGCAGCAGTTGCATCCAGGCAACCGTAGTCCTCTTGCCCCAGTCTCCTGAGTGTGTGGATTACAGGCATATACTACCTTACCTGGCTTATTATGATATTTTCTTTAATTATCATGACTACCCTGTTGTCCCTGTTTTTAATTTTAGGAAAAGAAGTTCAGAGCTAAAAGCAACTTACCATAACTCACCTTGGTCGCAAATGAATTACAAATCAGTTTTATTTGATACACTGAGAACCTAAGTGGTAGCCCAAGCTACTCAAACAAATAAACTAACAAAAAGAAACAGAAAGGGAACTAGAGAGCCGAGTGGACCGTGTACATGTTTTAACTAATCTCAGATACAATCAAAGAGATGCATTACGATGCTGTGTAAAATTACTGTCAGTGTTCTGGAAGAAAAGAATAATAAAACAAAGAAATTCACACTACTCTTATACTCAAACATTCTGAAAATCAACTCAGTTTTTTTTTCTTTTTTTCATGATATCATATTGCCTTCTCATCTCGTTTCCCGTGCTGCCCACTAGGAGGGAGAATTTAAACACTGCAAACATTTTGTGTGACAGGTTATTGCCTTTGATGTCTAAGATAACCAAGACATCAAGTCCCATCTCTCTGTTCAATGAGCTTGTCTTCTGTCAGATCATTTTGAATAAGGATTCATTGGGGGTGAATGGTGACTTCACAATGCTGCATGGTGGTATTTGAGTTACTGGCTCAAACCATCATGTAAATGAAATTGAATTCAAATGACTAGGTTTTTGTTTCTCAGAGAGAGGGGGGAAGGAAGGAAGGGGGGGACAGAAAGGGAGGGTATTGACTGTCAGATCCCCTAAGACCAAAGAAGAAGATACAGACAATTGTGAGCCATGTGTGAGTGCTGGGAATTTAACCCAGATTCTCTGGAAAAGCAGCCAGTGCTCTTCTTAATGGCCTAGCCATCTTTCTAGCCTTAGTTTTTAACTCTATTGAGAGCCAAGACATTTGGTGTCAAGGATCTGTCAAAATTCACTTTTGAGGAGACTAGCATAGTCTCTTCAGAATAAATCTTCTCAAAAATCAGCAAGTGTACTTTATAATTAGAAATATAATCAGAAAAAATAACAACATCTTGAATTTTGTAGGCAAATGAATGGAGCTAAAAAACATCATTTTGAGTGAGGTAACCTAGACACAGAAAGACAATTATCACATGTACTCATAAAGTGGTTTTTAAACATAAAGCAAAGAAAACCAGCCCACAAATCACAATTCCAGAAAACCTAGACAACAATGAGGACCCTAAGAGAGACATACATAGATGTAATCTACATAGGAAGTAGAAAAAGACAAGATCTCATGAGAAAATTGGGAGCATAAGGACCTTGGGGGAGGAAGGAGGCAGGGAGGGGAGCAGAGAAAAACGCAGAGCTCAATAAAAATCAATTTAAAAAAGAAATATAAATGTGTATTTTTTTCTGAAAAAGTTGGTATTTTACTGACATACTACGAGTTAGTAGTTAAAATCTGCTAGTCTTTAAATCTAAGCTCAGGCTTGAGGACTAGGGAAGATTATTACCAGTGTTTCTTTCTGACACCCACCAACTCTTAGGGGCACTTCAGTGATGTCTAGCAGGATGAGTTTGCAATTGCAAAGAAGTTTTGAGATCTGGCTGTTCCCTTCCTGTATTACAGTTATCAAGAGAAGCTGAGCACAAAAGGACAGGGATGAAAATATAAGAAGAGGCAATAAAATATTTGCTGACTTTTCTGTTTATTCAGTTGAATTCAAGGTTATACAGAAAAAGGAATTCAGGAGATTGTGTGCACTGTACTATGATCACAATGAAAAGCTTAATGCTTGTACCTTTATTCTCATAGCTACTGCCATGTATTGTTTAAGAAGTGCCTATGCTGTTCATATAGGAAAAGGTCAGAATGGGTATTCTAAGTTTGCTTTTCTGAGAAATAAGGACAGTGGCAAGTAAGAGGAGAACTGTTCAGCAATAACAAAAACATCCATAAAAAAATACCATCACTACCTGTCTAGGGCCTACTTTGTGGAATGATTTTGTTCATTAAACACAAATTCTTACAACCAATTAGTTTTAAATGCCCCTTAAATATACATCACAACATCTATTCTTTCAACTTTATATTAGAGTATTTCCCCTCCCCTGCACAAGACAGCTAAGATACACTTTGGACAGTGAGTAGGCACATCCCTGTTCCAGCTAAGATACACTTGGACAGTGAGTAGGCACATCCCCAGTTCCAGCTAAGATACACTTGGACAGTGAGTAGGCACATCCCCAGTTCCAGCTAAGATACACTTGGACAGTGAGTAGGCATATCCCCAGTTCCAGCTAAGATACACTTGGACAGTGAGTAGGCATATCCCCAGTTCCAGCTATGCTTACCATGTTCAAACACTGGCAGATTTCTTTAAAATTGTGTTTCAAGAAGAGAAATTGGGGAAGAACTTTAATCACATTGGCATAGGGGATAATTCCCTGAACAGAACACCATTAATGCAGGCACTAAGATCAACTATTAATAAAGAGGACCACATAAAATTGAAAGCCTTCTGTATGGCAAAGGACACTATCAACTAGACAAAATGACAATATAGAGTGGGAAAAGATCTTTACCAACTTCACACCTGATAAAGGGCTAATATCCAAAATAAGTAAAACAACAACAAGAACAAAAACTCAACAAACTTGCCCAGGAGAACCAGCGTTGGGGTGAGTTTCTGGCCCGCGGCGCCAGCCAGGGACAGGGATCTCGGGGGTCCCTTGGCCTCCTGTCTTTCTTGGGCTCTCTGCAGGACCTATATTCCCTGGGTACTGCCTCTTTCTTCCTGGCCCACCCAGCTTCCGTCCAGAGCCCTCCCCACTTGCCCCCCCCCCCCCCCCCCCCCCCCGCCCTCTTTTGGCGCGTGGCATTGGGAGCTGGGTCCCAGTCCTCGGGGCGGCCGGGCGGGCTGCACTTCCTTTGTTTTTGTGGCCTGCCTGCACCAAGGAGGGTAGGCGCTTTGTATGCGAGCTGCCCAACCAGCACGGAGGCCTGATCTCTCGGCCCCAGGAGAACCAGCGTTGGGGTGAGTTTTTGGCCCGCGGCGCCAGCCAGGGACAGGGATCTCGGGGGTCCCTTGGCCTCCTGTCTTTCTTGGGCTCTCTGCAGGACCTCTATTCCCTGGGTACTGCCTCTTTCTTCCTGGCCCACCCAGCTTCTGTCCAGAGCCCTCCCCACTTGCCCCCCCCTGCCCTCTTTTGGCGCGTGGCATTGGGAGCTGGGTCCCAGTCCTCGGGGCGGCCGGGCGGGCTGCACTTCCTTTGTTTCTGTGGCCTGCCTGCACCAAGAAGGGTAGGCGCTTTGTTTGCCAGCTGCCCAACCAGCACGGAGGCCTGATCTCTCGGCCCCAGGAGAACCAGCAGTGGGGAGAATCAGCATTGGGACGAGCCAGGGTTGGGCACGGAGACCTGATCCCTTGGTGCCAGGAGAGCCAACATTGGGGAGGCCGCGTTGGGTAGGCAAGGAGACCTGATCTGGTAAAAGAAGATCCATAAGGGAGTATTTGGAAGAAGAGATGGGCAGACGCCAAGGCAAGAATTCGCCCAACAAACTGAAAAGCAACATGAAGCCACCAGAAACCAGCGACCTCACAACGGAAGGACATGAACACCTTAATCAAGAAGGAGAAAAGATTGACTTCATGAAAGTTATTGACGCCCTTAAACAGCATGTAAAAAACGCCCTTATAGAAATGGATGAGAAATGTAACAGAAAGTTTGAAGAATTGAATAAATCAGTGAATGATACCCTAGAAAACCAAGGAAAAACAATCAAACAGATAATGGAAACAGTTCAAGACTTGAAAACTGAAATAGAGGCAAAGAAGAAAACACATACAGAGGGCCGGCTGGACATGGAAAATCTAGGTAAACGAATAGAGACTACAGAAACAAGCATAACCAGCAGAATACAAGAGATAGAAGAAAGACTCTCAGATTCTGAAGATACCATAGAGAAAATAAACACTATGATCAAAGAAAACAGCAAGTCCAACAAACTCTCATCACAAAACATTCAAAAAATATGGGACACAATAAAAAGACCAAACCTAAGAATAATAGGAGTAGAAGAAGGAGAAGAAGTGCAGCTCAATGGTCCAGAAAATATATTTAATAAAATTATAGAAGAAAACTTTCCCAACCTAAAGAAAGATATACCTATGAAGGTGCAAGAAGCATACAGAACACCAAATAGGCTGGATCAAAAAAAAACATCCCCTCGCCATATAATTATCAAAACACAAAGCATTCAGAATAAGGAAAAAATATTAAGAGCGGCAAAGGAAAAAGGCCAAATTACTTACAAAGGTAAACCTATCAGACTTACACCTGACTTTTCCATGGAAACCATGAAAGCCAGAAGGTCCTGGATAGATGTACTGCAGAAACTGAGAGACCATGGATGCAAGCCCAGATTACTATACCCAGCCAAGCTTTCGTTCACTATAAATGGAGAAAATAAAATTTTCCAGGATAAAAACAAATTCAAACAATATGCAGCCACAAATCCAGCCTTACAGAAAGTAATAGAAGGAAAATCACTAACCAAGGATTCCAACAATGACCACAATAACTCAGGCATCTAGAGACCCTTCATCAACACAAACCAAAGAAGGGATACACACAAACTCTACGACTAAAAAAAAATGACCGGAGTTAACAACCACTGGTCATTAATATCACTTAATGTCAATGATCTCAACTCACCTATAAAAAGGCACAGGCTAAGAGATTGGATAAGAAAACAGGATCCAACATTCTGCTGTTTACAAGAAACACACCTCAACCACAAAGACAGGCACCTACTCAGAGTAAAGGGTTGGGAAAAGTCCTATCGAGCAAATGGACCTAAGAAACAAGCAGGTGTGGCCATACTAATCTCTAACAAAGTTGACTTCAAACTTAAATCAATCAGAAGAGATGGAGAGGGGCATTTTATATTCATAACAGGAACAGTTCATCAGGATGAGTCTCAATCCTGAACATCTATGCCCCTAATATAAAAGCACCCACGTACATAAAAGAAACATTGCTAAAATTCAAGGCAGCCATCAAACCGCACACACTAATAGTAGGAGACTTCAACACTCCTCTCTCACCAATGGACAGGTCAAACAGACAGAAACCTAGCAGAGAAATAAGACAATTAATGGAGGTAATGAAACAAATGGACTTAACAGACATCTATAGAACATTCCACCCAAATAGGAAAGAATACACCTTCTTCTCTGCAGCTCATGGAACCTTCTCAAAAATCGACCACATAGTCGGTAACAAAGCAAACATCCACAGTTACAAAAAAGTATTACTAACCACCTGTGTCTTATCAGATCACCATGGATTAAAGTTAGAATTCAACAACAAGGCTACCCCCGGAAAGCCCACAAAGTCATGGAAACTGAACAGCCAACTACTGAACCATACCTGGATTAAGGAAGAAATAAAGAAAGAAATTAAAGTCTTCCTGGAATTCAATGAAAATAAAGAAACAACATACTCAAATTTATGGGACACTATGAAATCAGTCCTAAGAGGAAAGTTCATAGCACTTAGTGCCCACTTAAAGAAAACAGAGAAAGCTCACATTGGAGACTTAACAGCCCACCTGAAAGCTCTAGAAAAAAAAGAAGCAGACTCACCTAGGAGGAGTAGGAGACTGGAAATAATCAAACTGAGGGCTGAAATCAATAAAATAGAAACACAGAGAACAATCCAAAGAATCAATGAAACAAAAAGCTGGTTCCTGGAGAAAATCAATAAGATTGACAAACCCCTATCCAAACTAATCAAACGGCAGAGAGAGAATTTGCAAATTAATAAGATCAGAAATGAAAAGGGGGACATAACCACAGACATAGAGGAAATTCAGAGAATCATTAGATCTTACTACAAAAGCCTATATGCCACAAAACTGGAAAATGTAAAGGAAATGGATACTTTCTCAGATAAATATCATTTACCAAAGTTAAATCAGGACCAGGTGAACAATCTAAATAGACCTGTTAGTTGCGAAGAATTAGAAGAGGTTATCAAAAACCTCCCTACCAAAAAAAGCCCAGGACCAGATGGTTTCAACGCGGAATTCTACCAGAACTTCCAAGAAGACCTAATACCTATATTCCTTAATGTATTTCACAATATAGAAACAGAAGGGTCATTACCAAATTCCTTTTATGAAGCTACAGTTACTCTGATACCAAAACCACACAAAGACTCAACCAGGAAAGAGAATTACAGGCCGATCTCACTCATGAATATCGATGCAAAAATCCTCAACAAAATACTGGCAAACCGAATCCAAGAACACATCCGAAAAATTATCCACTATGATCAAGTAGGCTTCATTCCTGAGATGCAGGGCTGGTTCAACATACGAAAATCTATCAATGTAATCCAGCATATAAATAAACTGAAAGAAAAAAACCATATGATCATTTCATTAGATGCTGAAAAAGCATTCGACAAAATTCAACATCCATTTATGTTAAAAGTCTTGGAGAGATTAGGGATACAAGGGTCATACCTAAATATAATAAAAGCTATATACAGCAAGCCGACAGCTAACATCAAATTAAACGGAGAGAAACTCAAAGCCATCCCGCTTAACTCAGGAACACGACAAGGCTGTCCACTTTCGCCATACCTCTTCAATATAGTGCTGGAAGTTCTAGCAATAGCAATAAGACAACATAATGGGATCAAGGGGATTCGAATTGGAAAGGAAGAAGTTAAACTTTCGTTATTTGCAGATGATATGATAGTGTACATAAGCGACCCCCAAAACTCCACCAAAGAACTTTTACAGCTGATAAACAGCTTTAGTAATGTGGCAGGATACAAGATCAACTCCAAAAAATCAGTCGCCCTCTTATACACAAAGGATATGGAAGCAGAGAGGGAAATCAGAGAAGCTTCTCCATTCACGATAGCCACAAACAGCATAAAATATCTTGGGGTAAACCTAACCAAGGAAGTGAAAGATGTATTTGACAAGAACTTTAAGGCATTGAAGAAAGAAATTGATGAGGATACCAAAAAATGGATGGACATCCCTTGCTCTTGGATTGGGAGGATCAACATAGTAAAAATGGCAATTCTACCTAAGGCAATTTATAGATTCAATGCAATCCCCATCAAGATCCCATCAAAATTCTTTACAGATCTGGAGAGGACAATAATCAACTTTATATGGAAAAACAAAAAACCCAGGATAGCCAAAACAATCCTATACAATAAAGGATCTTCTGGAGGCATTACCATCCCTGACTTCAAACTCTATTACAGAGCTACAGTAATGAAAACAGGGTGGTACTGGCATAAAAACAGAGAAGTCGACCAATGGAATCGTATAGAAGACCCGGATTTTACCCCACAAACCTATGAACACCTCATTTTCGATAAAGGAGCTAAAAGTATACAATGGAAGAAAGAAAGCATCTTCAACAAATGGTGCTGGCACAACTGGATGTCAACCTGTAGAAGAATGAAAATAGACCCATATCTATCACCGTGCACAAAACTCAAGTCCAAATGGATTAAAGACCTCATTATCAGCCCGAAAACACTGAACCTGATAGAAGAGAAAGTGGGAAATACCCTACAACAGATGGGCACAGGTGATCGCTTCTTAGGTATAACCCCAGAAGCACAGGCATTAAGGGCAACATTGAATAAATGGGACCTACTAAAACTGAGAAGCTTCTGTAAAGCAAAGGACACTGTCACTAAGACACAAAGGCAACCTACTGACTGGGAGAAGATCTTCACCAACCCCGCAACAGACAAAGGTCTGATCTCCAAAATATATAGAGAACTCAAGAAACTAGACTTTAAAATGCTAATTAACCCAATTAAAAAATGGGGCACTGAACTGAACAGAGAATTCTCAACAGAAGAACTTCAAATGGCCAAAAGATACTTAAGGTCGTGCTCAATTTCCTTAGCAATCAGGGAAATGCAAATCAAAACAACTTTGAGATACCATCTTACACCTGTCAGAATGGCTAAAGTCAAAAACAACAAGGATAGCCTTTGCTGGAGAGGCTGTGGAGGAAGGGGTACCCTCATCCATTGCTGGTGGGAATGCAATCTTGTGCAACCACTGTGGAAGTCAGTGTTTCGGTTTCTCAGGAAATTCGGGATCAACCTACCCCTGGACCCAGCAATACCACTCTTGGGAATTTACCCAAGAGATGCTCTATCACATGTCAAAAGCATTTGTTCAACTATGTTCATAGCAGTATTATTTGTAATAGCCAGAACCTGGAAACAACCTAGATGCCCTTCAATGGAAGAATGGATGAAGAAAGTATGGAATATATACACACTAGAGTACTACGCTGCGGTAAAAAACAATGACTTCTCGAATTTTGCATGCAAATGGATGGAAATAGAAAACACTATCCTGAGTGAGGTATCCCAGACCCAAAATAAGAACATGGGATGTACTCACTCATAATTGGTTTCTAGCCATAAATAGGGGTCACAGAATCTACAATTGGCGAACCTAAAGAAGCTAAGTAAGAAGGTGAACACAAGGAAAAACATATCGTTATCCTCTTGGATAAGGGAAGTAGACAAAATTGCCGGGGAGAAAAGTGGGATCTTGGGGGTGGGGTGGGAAGGGGGTAAGGGGAGATGGGGAGAGAAAAGGTAGAAGGGAAGGAGGGGGGACTTGGGGAAATAGGAGGATCGGGATAAAGGAAAGTTGGATAGGGTAGGGGAGCACGGAACCACAATCCTTAGTTAAGGGACCCACTTTAGTGTGGGCAGGAGAATTGACCCTAGAGGGGCTCCCAGGAGCCCAAGCTGAGGTCCCCAGTTAGTTCCTTGGGCAGCTGAGGATAGGGAACCTGAAATGACCCCATCCTAGCGCAATACTGACGAATATCTTGCATATCATCTTAGAACTTTCATCTGGCGAGGGATGGAGATAGAGACAGAGACCCACACTGGAGCACTGGACTGAGCTCCCAAGGTCCCAATGAGGAGCAGAAGGAGGGAGAACATGAGCAAAGAAGTCGGGACCACGAGGGGTGCACCCACCCACTGAGACAGTGGAGCTGATCTACTGGGAGCTCACCAAGGCCAGCTGGACTATTACCAAAAAAAGCATGGGATAAAACTGAACTCTCTGATCATGATGAACAATGAGGGCTGATGAGACGCCAAGGACAATGGCATGCAGTTTTGATCCTACGCAATCTGCTGGCTTGGTGGGAGCCTAGCCAGTCTGGATGTTCACCTTCCTAGATATGGACGGAGGGGGGAGGACCTAGGACTTACCACAGGGCAGGGAACCCTGACTGCTCTTTGGACTGGAGAGAGAGGGGGAGAGGAGTGGGGGGAAGTGGAGAGGGGTGGGAGGAGGGGGAGAAGAGTGGGAGGAGAGGGAGAAGAGTGGGAGGAAGGGGAGGGAAAGGGGAGGCTGGGAGGAGGTGGAAATTTGTTTTTTTTTCTTTATTCTTCTTTTATCAATAAAAAAATGTTAAAAAAAACTCAACAAACTTGACATCATAAAATTAAATAATGCAAACCAAAAAAAATGTGGTACAAATATAAACCGATAACTTTCCATAGAAGAATCTCAAATGGCTGAGAAACACTTAATGCAATGTTCAACATCCTTGGCCATCAGGGAAATGCAAATCAAAACAACGTTGCGATTCCATTTTATGCCTGTCAGAATGGCCAAGATCAAAAACGCAAGTCACAGTTCATGCTAAAGAGGATGTGGACCCAGGGGACCACTCCTCTACTGCTGGTGGGAACGCAAATTGTACAGCCACTTTGGAAATTAATACAGAGATTCCTGAGAATTTGGAATCAATCCACCTCAAGACTCAGCTATAGCACTCCTGGACAGAAACCCAAAGGATGCTCCATCGCAGTCTGATGACAATTGCTCAACTATCCTCATAGCAGCTTTACCTGTAACAGCCAGAAGCTAAAAGCAACCTCGCTGTCACTCAGTTGAAGAATGGGTGAGAAAATGTGGTGCATTGTCACAATGGAACATCACTCAGCTGTTTAAAAACAAAACAAAAATGAAAATAAGCAAAACATACACATGCCAAAACAAACAAACAAAAAACAACAGCCAGTCTTTGGTGGCTCAGGCCTTTAATGCCAGCACTCAGGAGGCAGAGGCAGGCGGATCTCTGAGTTTAAGGCCAGCCTGGACTGTAGAGCGACACAGAAAAACCCTGGCTGTCTTGGAACTCACTTTGTAGAACAAGCTCAGAGCGAGTTCCAGGACAGCCAGGGTTAGACCAAAAAACCCCGTCTCAAAAAACAACCAAAAAAAAAAAAAAACCAAAAGTAATATCATGAAATTTTCAGGCAAATGGATGGAAGTAGAAAAAAATATTGAGTGAGGTAACCCAGACCCAGAAAGACAAAGATTGTGGGTACTCACTTAGTAGTGTAAAGCAAAGGATAACCGTGGGACAGCTCACAAACCCAGAGAGGCTAAGTAACCAGGAGGACTTAAGCAGGGTGAGGGGTTTGGGGGGGGGGTTGCAAGGATCCCTGGAAAGAGGAAATAGAAGAGTGTATGGGGATGAGTGGGGTTGGTAATAGGAGGAATCCAGTTTGGACAGGGAGGGAAAAATTACTAGAACCCCTGGAATTGGGCTGCATTTCGGGGGCAAGGTGGAAACCTAGCACAATGGAAACTCCACAGAATCTAGGAGAGTAACCCTAGCAAATGGGGGATACAGAGCTTGAACAGGCCATCTCTGTAACCAGGCTAGGCTTCTTCAAGGGGAGGAATTGGGACAACAACCAACCACATAACATCTCACCTACAGTTTGTGTTGTTATTGGAGGGTTCTGGAACTGGAGCCTAGCAGAATCAGCATGAACAAGATCAGAGAGACTTCATCCAGCAACTGATGGGAGCAGGTGCAGAGAGCCACAGCCACACATCAGGCAGAGCTTGGGAATCCCCAGGAACAGCAGGAGGAAGCATCTGAGGAACCAGAGGGGTTAGGGACACTCCAAGAACATAGCCCACAGAATCAATTGACTGGGACTCATGAGGGCTACAGAGGTCAGAGAGCCTGTAGGGGTCTGACCCAGGTCCTCTATGTATCTGTTATGGCTGAATAGTTTGGTGGTCCTGTGGTATTCCTAACAGTGGGAGCCATTTCTGCCTTGTTTGCCTGCTTGTGGAACGCTTTTTCTCCTGTTAGTTTGCTGTATCCAGGCTTGATGTGATGGTATACACCAGGTCTTATTGTAGCTTGGTATGCCTTATTAGATCTGCTCTTTTCTGAGGGGAGGTGGATTTGGGGGGGAGGGAAGGGGAGAGAGACGGGGAAGGGGCAAGAAGAGGAACTGTGGCCAAGATGTAATATATGGAGGAAGAATAAAACAAACAAACAAACAGAAAGATAGATTAAAAGGCTACACCAGTACGACAAGGTAGAAGATTTACCATAAAGCTGGTCCATAAATTTAAACCTAAAAACAGAACATGTTTTAGATTAGGCTAGATACAAGTATTCATTTCTGGAACTTAAGACAAAGAAAAATTGCTTCAGATCATTTTACATTAATTCATCGTTCTTACAAGACTTGACATCTGTGATGCACTGGCACCATTCTGAAATGACAAAATATGTGAGCCTTGAAATCTTCCAATATTTATGCAGAGTGTTTTCCTTCACAAACTACAAATGACAAAATGTGAGACTGTCTCCTTACTCAGATCATGCGAGATGGATTCCCTTTTATTACTGGGTTCATTTACAAGATTGCTGGAACTGGTTCAGCAGTAAACATAAATACTATCTGCTGAACAAGATCACAATTTTTTTAATTAGCTTACATATTCAAATGTAAATGTTTAGGCAGTATCCCACCAAATGTAAAAGGCATTAACTTTTATGTTATATGTAAACAGTATGTATAACTTCATGTTATATACATATAAACTGCTTATCTATAATAATTTAAGCATGACTTGAAATCACCACAAAATTTTGAACTTAATACATAATTATCCACTGATTTTGGCTGGATAAATTAGGACATACACATAGAAAACCGGTAAATATCACTTGCTTTCTAAAAAGCAGTATAAAATATAAAGTACTGAAAGTGTTCTGCTACCAAAAATTACAAAATCTAGTATAAGCCTAGAATAAAATAGCTTTAAATTGAAATAAAATCCTGGCACATAGTGGAATGGATAAAATCTGAAGGCATTGTGTTAAGTGGAAAAAGCCAAATAAAATCAGACAACGGATATAATATTTCCACTTTTTGTGACACAAAATAGGAAATTCTATGGTCACAAATAGAGAGTGGCCTGCGGCCTGAGGGGCACAGAGAACGATGGAGAGTCTGTTAGGGTAATGAAAAAGTCCCGAAAATGGATGGTGCTTGTAGACCATTGCAAATATAGGTAACTAAATGAGTTAAAATGGTAAATTGATGTGTTACATGACTTCAAATTTTATATAGTTAAATTACTACATTAATTTTAAGATACATACAATCTATACACTCTTGTGGTCTATTTTCCTAATGTGTGTACACTCGTCACGCTTTAAAAATTATAAAACATACTATAAAATGTTAATTTATTTCACAAATCACCAGCAGCTATGTCAGATAGCTCCAGCCTCCTTACATTCCAGCTTAGACTTTTAATGCATTTTTATTTATTCAAGGCGCTGTGTATCTCCTTAGCCTGTCTGGCAGATGAACATAATTTATCATTGTTCCTTCATTTGACTATGACAAATAAATTACCTCATATAGCAGTATTAAGAATAAATTACAAGTGAAGGCGATATCCATTTTTCCGATGATGAATGGGTGTGTCTAAAAGTGGACTACTGCAGTCAACTTCTGGCCATGCTTGTCTAGATGCTTGTCGCACAGTCCTTTTGTCCCGACTAATTCGTGACTATGTCCCTGGACACACACCTGGGCACTGTGAAAAAAGCCACAGGTAATATGCTAATTGACTCCCAGACTTTGTTTTAGATGTCTGTGTTTGATAAGGACACAGTGCAAGTTCACACAAAAGGGTGCAAGACATAAAATCTATAGAAATTTAAACATGAGGAAGAAAGTTTATCTCATCAGAGGAAGCTTCATGGAAGAGTCAGAGGCAGTGGTGAACACATTTCAAGACATGGCAGGACGGCTAACCAGGCCTGCAAGAGGAGACAAGCATAGGTATGAATTTATGTTTGGCTGTGTGTAGGGGCAGCCCCAGCCAATCACCTTGCTTGTAGGGCGGGGTCACCTGAGGATATTTTTTACTAATAAATATTGATGGTGTGCTGTCCCCCGCCCCTTCTGCTTTCCTGTTCTCCGCTGGAACCTCTGGTTCTGTAAGTCTCTTTCCCAATTAAAGCTGTATATATTATTACAATTTCTGTCTGCCTTCATTTAACTGCTACAGCTGTTGTGTGGGATACTTTGAGATGGTTACTGAACTGGATGACGAGCTATCACTCTGCATAGTGTATATCAGTTATTATAAATACTGAAAAGAGTATTGTGGAACTCTATCCATTAAAGCACCACTGGTAATATTCAAAGTAGCTTCTGTGTTTGAGCCAGGGTCTCATATCTAGCCCAGACCTCCAATATAATACCATTTTCCCTACTGATTCTCACTGGAGGAACTGGATAAACAAAATCGACATTTCTTCCTTCATCTTTCCACTTTTCAATATTTCAACTTAAGGCTATTTTGGATGTAGTTAAGAGCAGCAAGACAAGACTGCAGCTCTTCTTTTGTCATGAGAAGTCAACTCCGACCTCTTTGTTTGCCCCTGTGTAGGCTCTGCTATCACTGCTTGCTAGACAGTGTTCAAGAGGTTGGAGAGCAATTGATTGACTTCAATTCTATCTTGTCAAACATACAGAAACACTCCAGTAACACTGATTCTGTGAAGGAGTCTATTCTCCACCTCATTTCTGAACATCAGCAAATTAACGCCTTTTTTCTTCTGAGAAACTTGCAAAGTAAAGAGAATACAGTGATAAATTAATCCTAGTCACAGCACCATTTATGTGTGTGTGTGTGTGTGTGTGTGCCATGCATGTGTGTGAGTACATGTGAGTGTGCTGTGCGTGTTGAGTGTGTGCGTATGTGAATGGGTGTGTGCATTTCTGTGTGTGTGCATGTACGAGTGTGTAAGTTTGTGTATGTGTGTGTTTCTACTGAGAGTTCTAAATTTATAACTATTTCTCAAAATTGTTTAAACGTAACAAGGTCCAAATCTGGAGTTCCGCATGTGTCCTGTCCTCCTCATTCATACCAGAATGAAAATTATATCTTTAAGTTACTTTCTTCCCTACAAGGTGCCCTTAACTCCAGTCCTTAGTGAATCAGTTTCCTGTGCAAACATTGGCAGGCATCCTACCAGTTCACCATGCACCCGCCCCTTGATACTGAACCAATTTCTTGCCAGACAATTCCTTTTCCTCAGAAACCAAATAACGGAGCCTTAGAATTTTAATCACCATTGGAATGTTCTTGGGCATCTCTCTCTTAACCAAAACATATAGCTCTCAACAGTATAGAGATTGTTTTTGTTCCTGTAGAGTCAAATGATCATTATATAATTGAACTTCAATTTAGAATATATCGAGCTAAGTTTTAAAGAGAGAATTATTTATATTTATCAGTTATTTTTCAGAAAAAAAATGATTGAGTCATTAAGTATTTTTAAATCAGTAAAGGTCATGGAAGTGAGGACTCCCACCCCCATCTTAGTCTTTGTTTCTTTTACTAGAAGATGCTATTGAGTCAAAATTCTAGCATCTCAAGTGTTTAATACCTGAAATACAAACCATATTCAAAACACAACAACCTCAGTAAACAAACAGAAATGGCCCTTAGTTCCTGAAAATCCCCAAGACGGTGTGTGGAGTGGGCCATTTTGTGGTGGGCATCCCTCCCTCTGACCTCAGAGACTGAAGGTGCAGACAAAGGAACGGACTCAATCTTCAAAGAGAGGATTTCTCAAAAGCGAATTTGTAATTAGAAAAGTGGTACCAATGCACCCTAGAATTAGCCTGGCTTCAGAGAATCGGCAACACTGGAAAGGGGAAACAAGCAAAGGTGCCATTGTAGGTTAAATTATGTCTTCTTTTTCATTGCTTTACCTATTATACTGAATAAAATGGCAAGGCTGTTGAGTCAAACTGTCTTTCCAATTTCAAGTGTCGGATGGCAGATCATTTAAATGAAACAGAATATCAGCTCACAGACTCCCCACAATCTGCCTTTCTGCAACTGCTATCTGATGGTGAAGTACACATTTGCAGGATCCACACCAGCCATCTTAACTGCTCCCATCTTATTCAGAGGTATGTCACTAGGTGACAACAAGAATAAGAATTGAGCTGGGGCAGGGGTGGGGAGAGGGTGCCTATGTGAGGAGACAAACCTGGGATGAACAAATAATCCAAGCCTAGGATTGGGCAGACCCCTGTCTGTCTGTCTGCCAATGGGAATGCCCCAGTTGGAGGTTACTGAGGAATCCTGGGGCAAGAACACTACTTGTTGTTTGGAATGGTTGCCCTAAACTCAGCTAATTTTCTTACACCCCAGTGAACTAGAAATTTTAAAGAGAACTGGAAAGACTGCTGTTCCCAGCTTTCCTTTGCCTATGCCTGCACAGAGAGAACTGTCTGCACAGCCCAACAGTCTATTTTCCCATTCAAGCCTTTGTGACTAGCTAAACAGAGTGACTGCAAGAAAGGTATGAAAGGCAGTTAGAGAAAACCACGTTGGTCCTGAGTTGAAAGCAGGGCATTTTATTCTATGTCTGGGGAATGGAGAAAGTACACCGGTGACGGTGTGTTAATGATATTTCCAATAAGGAACCCTGTGAGAGCAATGCCCTTTTTGGGTCCTTGATGAAGTCAGTCACGGAACTGAAGGAGGATAAGAGACGATGAGTTGACCTGTGAGTAGATAGAGCATCTCTGAAGATCAATGAACTGACTGACAGAGAAGATGGAAATGAAAGAAGCTGCTAAGTGCAGCTCACACCAAGCAGAACTCAGGAGGGCAGCGAAGTTTTCCTTCCACCCAGAGGGACTCCCAGAGCAAAGCATCTAAGCAAGCAGGTGGTATGACATTGAGATGAGTGAAGGAACACCCTGATACCAGGGATGACAGAGAACCAAAGAGGACAACAGAAAGGCGAGATTATTGATGACCTCCCCAACTGCTTCCAAGGAAATGGTGCCCCAAGCCAGGGAGCAATGGCATGAAGGTTGAAGACACAAAGGTGAAACAGGAGCTCAGACTGTTTTACGTTTCGGAATACTCCTCAGTGTCTACCAACAGGCTACGGAAATGGTTGATCACCTTTAAGAGCTGGAGGCTGAAAGCCCCTTTGTTTGTTCTGGAACACCTCTCTCCTCCCGTGCTTGTCCAATGCAAGGCTGACCAAGCTTTCACTCACTTACTCCTTTTCCCAATGCAGAATGCAGCAGGGCTATCCCTTCTTTCCCGGCTCCTACAAAGCCAGTCATCAATCTGGCGGAAAGCCCGGCTCAGGGCGGCTAGCGCGGGCCCGCGGTTTACCTTCGGGATGAAGAGGCGCGTCTCGCTGCCCTAGGCTGCAGTCCGGCCGACCGTCCGCGTGTGCTGGGATCTACGGGCTCCTGCGGCCCCCGCCCCACCTGCAGCTGCTGCTGCCGCTGGCTACTCCTGGCGGGCCGAATGAAGTCATCCCCCGCCGGAGCAGCGCACTCCGTGCGAGCCGCGGGGGGAGACGCTCCGCTCTGGGTCGCAGGCCACAGCATCTGCCGGCTTCAACCGACACACGGTGCCCCCCCGTGAGAAGGCTGATCGTCTGTGGACGATTTTACACTCAGGCGGCCTTGCCGGATTGAGCAACAAAAGAGAAGAGACAGTTAGACTTGGTCTGCAGGGAGTCCTTGCTCTCTGCGCTCCCCTGTCACCGAGGCTGTTTGGACAGCTCCATCTGACTGTGTGGGTTTCCCACCCTCTCCATCTTCCTTATCAGTACTGTTCATTTCGCTGAATTTGAGGGCTGATTGTCTACTGAGATAAGCAGTCAAATACTTAGGAAAAAAATTTAAGTGGGCAATCGGTCTTCTTAAATCCCGCACAGGACGATTCATTTGTTTTTCACACACACACACACACACACACACACACACACACACACACACACACACACACACACACACACTCAAAACAGTTATGAAAGCTGAAAGCTTTGGACCTTTGAATTTCTTCCTATTGTGATAGAATGAGGATCTCCCAACTCAGTGAAGAGGGGCAGAACAGAGAAATTACTCAAGGACACAGAGAAGGGTCATCCCAGGATGTTAGTGCTGTTCCCTTGTGGACAGCTGTTCCTCCCAACACCCTGCTCTCCCCTGCTCTTCTTATCCTCCAGTCCCTGCATTTTTGGGAAACTGCCTGGGTGAAAGCCATAATATTTGAAAACCAAGAGTCAGAATTCATATATAGAGATGAGTGTAACTCCCACCGGGTTTCTCAGAATTTCCGTTGGAGAAAAAATAAACGCCGGGTGCACACAAGCCTCTTTCTTGTTTTTGCCTCTTTAAATGTTCTCGCTTTTGTTTCCTCCAGTTAGTGCCCGAACCACCATTGAGGGACTTGGTAGTCTTAAGGGGGAAAGGCAGCTGAGATTTTCAATCTTTGTTGTTTGGCCAGGGTTTCTTTCTCAATCAAGTCATTTCTAAGGAGGGATTTTCCTTACATCAGCATTCTGCCGGGTGGCGGTTCCTCATTTGACTTATCTTGGCTTCCTCTGTAAGATTCATTATGTCTTGTTGGTATTACCCTGAAAATCTGCCCAGCATCTTACACTGAAGTTGTATAAGGTCACAGAAGACACTAAATGAAAAATTCCTACTCCTCTATCAGTTCCAGAGCAAAGGAGGTAGTGTAGCCAGCAGAGATACAAAACAAATAAAATGAAAATAATAACTCAGAACTTGGTGTAGGGTGTGTGCATTTGAAATTTGGGACAGCTTAGTCCGTCCCTATGACTCATTTTCCATAGATAAAGCCCTCCATCCTATGGTAGAATGCGGAATTCTCAACTGCCATCATAGGCCTATGTGCATAAATCTCATAATTATCGAATAAGGTTGAGAAATAACATCTTAATTTCACTATTATCAAGCTTAAATTAGCCTTAAATATGTACTTTAGAGGTAAATGTGGGTAGAACCCTCAACAGTAGTGAGCATGTTGCAAGGTCATCACTAGTAGAAATGGTAGATGATCCCTCAAAGCACTGTTTGGAGCTAGATCACCATATTAGGTTTTTCTCAGAGTTTAGTAGGTGTCATTTTAGCATGAGGTTGATGTATAGGTTAACCGGAGATTTAGTACAGTTTCCCACAAGTCACACTCCCTCTCTTCTACCATGAAACACACAGAAATACAGCAGCTTCCTTACCTTAATAACTGGCACTCATGCATTAACTAAAGGCTAATACCCATTTCTCTAGATTCTCCAGTGCCTTCAGCTCTTTTCTATACTTCTGTCCAAGATACCTCACTATATTTAATTGTTAGATCCCTTAAGATTCACGCAGGCTGTGACAGCTTCGCAGGTTCCTTGTTTTGATGACCTTGACAGCTGACCGGCAGTAGTCAGTCATTTTGTGGAACGTCACAGTAATACAAGGTAGCTGCCGTGTTTCTTGTGATAAGACTAGGGATCTAGGCTACGGAAATGAGGACCACAGAGGTGAATGGCCCTTTCAGCGCAGCATCTAAGATTACAGACCACCACAGTGACATTGTTGATGCTGGCCTTGGTCAGCTGAGAGGCAGCTGGGGCTTTCTGCTGTAAAGCTGTGGAGACATCACTACTGGGCTGTTGGAAAACAGCCACCTTGTAACATCAGCACCTATGGGGAGCTATGTTCAGCAGTGTGAAGATTGTGTGCAGGATGTGAAATAAGTGGGATTCTTCCACATAGTAGCTTTGTCTGTACTCCCCATGTGTAACTCCTGATATGCCAGTGGGTCCTCCAACTGTAAGGCCTGCGCCTGTTACTCTCGGTACAGTTCACACACCGCTGTATCCTATGCGAGCAAGGAAACGGCCTGGAGACTGAAAGAACACACAAGAGACCTGGGTCATTCGAAAGGAGTTCAGCCCAATGCCTTTTATTCAAGCTTAGGAAAATCCTTATATACCTAGCTGCTGCACAAGGAATTTGCCCCAGGCAGGTGGGAAATTGCTACACCCAAGATGGACTAAACAATGCCCTACAGCTAATCACCAGGTAGGGCAGAGGGAGTACAGGAACAAATGCTGGCTGGCCAGAAACTGTCCTCAAAATGAACCCCAGGAGCACGGGTAGACCCATGGGCCCTATACCCATTTAAAATTTAGTTCAATTGGTTAATATAGATAGGGGTTCTATACATTTGGTAATGATCCGATGTTCCCTTATTTATTTGTTCAAATATTTCAGTTATCGAGAGCTCTGTTGGTTTGTAACTGCTTAGTAATTTTTTGCTCTTAATCATCTTAAATATGTATAACAATTCCATGAGTTTTCAAGATATCTTGGGTTCTGAACTGCCTAGAACTTCAAAGAGACCTTTCTTCAAAGAGGCCCATTTCCTCTTATTGAGGAATAATAACAAAAACTAAGGTATGGACTCCAAGTTTGTTTCTAGGTAATGCAATGTTGATTAGGCCTTCAATACAAGAGAGCCGAGTTCTGTGTATGTGTACTAACTATGTGTATATACACACCAATAAGTGTTTCTGTATGTACCATGTGTGCCTCTAAACATCTGTAAACCAACTGAAAGCTATAGGGGCCTCAGCTTACTCTTTTATCACAAAGATCCCTCTAGCACATCTCCCTCACTAATCTGTGAATGCTAACTCCAACAGCAAGAGATGAGACTCTACCACCTACTCTTATTTACTCAATTGCTGAATTCCAGTGTCTTATACAGGCACATCAGCCTTATTATTATTAATCCATCTTTCTAATAATCATATTTTAGGTATGTAAATAAATAAAGTTACGACTATATATGACATTTGTTTGTTTTTAGGCAGGGTCTCTCTACGTCGCTTTGACTATCCAGGAACCCTTTATGTAGACCATGCTAATCTTGACTCTCAGTGATCTGCAAGCCTCTGCCTCCCTACTGCTGGGATTGAAGTACCATATCTGGTTCTACTAAAAGTTGCTTAAAGAGTTTCATTGTCTGTTCATCTCTGTATCATGATACTGTTTCTTGAATACTTTGATTACTGCACTTAGAATTAGTAGCTTTCCCTGTAATTCTATAATGCCGTGTTTTTGGTACCACCTGCATTATCGTTACTCTTTGCCTTTCCTTGACTGTTTGCATAAACTTCCCACTCGAAAGTTGTAGATGCTTCAGAACCTGGGCAGCCATAACAATTTATAACTGAGAAGATAACTTTGTTAGACATAAAGTGCCACATAAAGTTGAAGGGAAGTGGGGGTGGGTAAAGGTATCGAGAAAACTTAACTATGAAGCAAGGCTTCATAATTGGCTTGTCACTCAGCCTGACTGTTCCCGCACCCACATGTGTTTATATATGTGAGTGTAGGTATCTATGTGTACCTGTTGAAGTTCAGAGAAGAGAGCAATTTCTGGTGTTAGTCTTCGCCCTACACCTTTTTCTGAGGTGGGGAATACTAGGTTAGCTAGACGGTAATGGAGCTTCAGGGCTCCTCCCATCTCCACTTCCCATCTTCGGGGAGCCGGGGTCAGATCTACTATCAAGCACCTCTTTACTTGACTTCTGGGAATCTGTTCTCTGATACTTACCTTTTAAAGACAAGGGCAAACTATCTCCAGAGCCCTGGGTGTTGCTATTTATTTATTTGTTTGTTTCAAGGAATAGAATCAGGGTGTGAATGCTGCCAGGGAGATGGCAAATGTAGGCATTGAATGGTAGGATTTAATCCTTCATGATAACAGCATGATGAGAGGCAAAGGGAAATGGATAAAAAAAAAAGGAAAAATGAAAGGGAATGTTTTGTTTCAATACACAGTGTTAATGTCTGTGTTCTTAGAAGCAGGCACTTGCTAGAGACCATGTGAACAAACAGACAAACAATAAAGAGCCTTCACCTCAAAAGAACAAGAGACATTTACTTTTGGGCCAAATATGAATGACTGGGAACTCAGATTTAGGTTACTCAAAACTCCATTCAAACATGGTAATGATCTGATAAAGTTATTCTAGTAACAAAGCAAAGAGTCATAATGTACTTTTTCAATACATTAGTAGAAACATAAAGTAGATGGGTATGATGGCCTGCTTTGTCAGCTTGACATGGTGTTCCTGGGAAGCAGGGATGTCCTTTGAAGTATTGTCTCCATCAGAATGCTCTGTGGAACTTTTCTGGATAACTGATTGATGGTGGAGGGCCTCTCTCAACTGTAGATGGGTACCATCCCTGGACAGGTAGGCCTTAGGCTGTATAAGAAAGCAAACTGAGCCAAGTGGTGGTGACACACACACACACACCTTTAACCCCAATACTCAGGTGGCAGAGGGGGGGTGTGTGGAATCTCTGAGTTTGAGGCCAGCCTGGTCTATGGGACCAGTTCCAGGCCAGCCAGGGCTACAAAGAGAAAACCTATCTCCAAAAAACCAAAGGGGGGTGGTAGGAGAAAGAAAGAAAAGCATACTGAGCAACTTAGTAAGCAGTGTCTTCCATGGTCTTCCCGGCTCCTGCTAGTGGAGCTCCTCCTGCAAGGACTGCTAACTGGCAGCGTAAACAGACATAATCCTTTCCTCCCCAGGCTGATTTTGGTCACGGTGTTTGTTACTGAAACAGCAAAGCAATTCGGACCCACTGCTTTAGGCACTGTAGGGAAACCTCAGCTGTGGGCCTCAGAGGCTGTCTGAAGGTGTTCTTTTGATTGGGGAAGGTAGGTGTTGCCTATACAGTCAAGGGATTTGCCTCATGGTCACACATGGGGGAGGGGCGACCCATCGCTATTAGGAGGAAACATGGGTGAGGGGCGACCTATGGCTTATTAGGAGGCGAAAGATGGCCAGGATCGTCTGGTTCTGGACGTGCAGCATTGGCATCCCTGAAGTGCGGATCAACTAATCAGCCATGCAGAAGTTTAGCTCAGGCACGGTGGGACCTTCCGCTCACTCCAGCTAGGTGGTTTCATCTCATGAGCCAGGTGGAAGAGTTATTTTCATTTGTTTTTGTTCTCCGAGTTTTCAGTGAACGCCGTGTATTAGAAACGGAATCTAGTGGTCAAGGGCCTTTGCTGCCTTTCTGATGTCCTCAATTAGAGATCAAGCGGTCCATTGATACCAGCAAGGGACAGTGCAGGCAGAGAGCTAGAGCCCAGCCAGCAGGAGAACATCTTCTTCGTTAAAGGAGCCCTTCCAGAGCATTCATTTATATGTAAATGTTTTATCAAAAGGGTAACTGAGGATTTCATTAGCAGACATTAACAATTTAGCAGAGATTAGCGTTTCAGATTTATAATTGAGAGGGACTTCCTCCCAGCATCTGTCACCCCATTGACAGCCAGGTCTCCAACCCTCCACACTCCATAGGGGGCTTTGGAGAGCTGGGACTCCACCTACTGGGAAAGACTTCAGTGCTTGGTGCAGAGCAGTCCCAATACTGTTGTCCTTAACCAAGAGTGGCGGAAGGGGGTTGGGCTCACAGGAGCGCTTCTCTTTATCCTCTCTTTGTCTTTGCGAGTGTGGCTACGATTGAACTCTGATTCATTCTACAGACATCTGATTTTATGTTAAGAATCTTGCTTCTTAAAATATGTTAAAAACCATATTATATAAGGTGTAGGCAGGATAATTTGAGCATACTAAAGCTAAGGGACATACTCTGTTATAGTTATACTAAAGAAATAATGTAATCTAAGCTACTTTAACATTTACGGTATAGTTATACCCAATAATATATAGCCAGAGAGATAAAAATTCCCTATGATACAAGTTATAAGAACACTAACTTATGTGAAGGTTGATATTAGGTACTAGAGCGTCAACGGATTTGAGCAGATGCAACAGAAATAATTCATTGAGAGGATAGTGATGGAAAGGAGCACAAAGAAAGCTGCATCCTTAGCTCCCACTCCCACCTCCTGACTTCTTATTGGTTCCTTTATCCTGGTTAGGAGTTGCCATGTAACCCCTACACAGTACGGTATAAGGTGGAAATTGGAATCTCTGTTCCAAAGTGAGATGAATATTTCCTTAAGTGAAGTGCTTACTGCCCAAATATCCAGGAATGAGCTCAATCTGGACTATGGGAGAATTATTTCTAGTGGTTCAATAAACAGCAGGATTCCTCAGGAACTTGTGAAATGGTTCCCATCTGCCAAAAATAATATTTCCCTTACCTCTATCTGAATTTTATTTTTAATATATTTTATTTTATATCTGTTCATAATGCATTCTGATTACTCTACCAAGCCCCTGACCTCCCTCCTCCCCTAACACCTTTCCTTCACACAAGTCCTTTTCTCAGAATCATATTTTCGTTTTGCTTTGTGACCCGTTGAGTCTGCCCAGGGCTGCCTGGGTGAACATGGGTTTGGAACTGTCCATTGGCTGCTGTAGGCTCACCCATTGGTGTGGAGCAGAAGACAATGATTGCTCCCCCAGAATCTGTGAGAAGGATGAGGCCCTGTGAGTCCCTCCCCATTCGTGGATCTTTCTAACATGTTGCAGGAGGTGATCTCGGATGCTGTGGATAAGGGTCGCAGTGGCTGTGTCAAGTTCGGAAGGTAGCATCTATAGCTCTCTTGATCTACGTGCTCTTTCGTTCCTTCTGCTCTCCCATCCATGATGTTGCCTGAGCCTTAGATGGGGAGGTATAAATGATGGGCTGAGCACTGCACCATCCTTCTCACCACCTAGAGCAGCCGTAGGTCTCTGTGTCTACTAGCACTCATTCCAAGGGGAGCTTCTCAGATTACAGCTGAGTGCAGCATGTGTCTGGATTGGAGGCCCATATGTGTAACTCTTCAGTGACTTTGGCTGCTTCAGTGACATCAAATGTCTCACAAAATTTTACCCAGAACTTTAGTAACTCTCCCCTAACTTCACTGCAAGAAGGACCAGAGCAATGGAGTCATAATTAAATTAGATGTAGGAACAGGAAAAGGCTTTTGCTTGTTTGTTTGGAGATGGACATTTTTATGTTTTTGTTTATGTTTTTAGAGAACATCTATGGCAGAGGGAAACACTGACATGACAGGGAAGAGGACACACTCTATGAATAAGCTGTGTGTGTGTGTGTGTGTGTGTGTGTGTGTGTGTGTGTGTGTGTGTCCAGCGAAGACAGGAGGGTTTGGTTTTGGATCAGAGACAAACATTTATTTTAGTAAAGAAGGAAGGACATGGAGTACACAGCATCCGTTGGACCCAGACACAACAGTGGACCTGTTGTTTGTAAAACTTGGAAACTGAGCTGGTGATCTGAGCTGGTGATATGTATGCTCCCAGTGATAAAAAGATAACAAGAAGCGGCTGAAACTTTAGAGGGAGAAAATGTTGGGATTTGTGAGAAAAGTGAAGTTCTGTCATGTTCCTCCATGGCGGGGAGAAGGAATCGGTTTGCATTCAGATCCTCCTGAGCTCTGAGTTTGCTCAGAGTTGATGAGTAAGAATTTAAACATGATCAATGGCAAAGGTGCTAGGGTTTCTCCAGCCCTGCTTGTCTGTTTGGTGCAGGTGCTGAGTTGCCTTAGGGGGTCTTAGGCTTTTGCTTGGCCAGTCCAGCTGAGGTTGGTGGCCATTGTATTAGTGTCAGAATTACAAATTTGTTCCAAAGTATCCACAAATTCTCATCCAGGAGTTAAGTCATTTCAAAGTCTTTCACTGGTTTTTCTTTTCTTTGATTTTGACTTTATGTAGGATCACAGAAGTCGAAGTTTTGGCTTCCAATGACATAGCAAGAACAAAGAGCTCACCCTGTGTTCTAGCTGACCTTAACTGTCCACTTGACACAGCCTTGAGTCAGGATGGCCTATGGGTGTTTCTGTGGCAGACAGACCTTGTTGATTGCTACTTGTTGCAGGGTCCCTGCTCTCAGTGGGTGGGGCCATTCTCTGGGCAGGTGCTTCTGGATACATAAGCAAGTTGAACATGCACACTCAAGTGAGTAGGTTTTGCTTCAGGTTTTTTGCAACATTTCTGCCCCAATTTCCCCAATGATTGAATGTAACCTGCCTTTGCCCTCTTTAGGGCCTTTTCCTCCATAAGTTACTTTTTTTCTTAGTGTAATCTATCACAACAACCAAGAGGAAACCAGAGACCCCTGCACCCAAGGATTCCCCACAGTGATTTCTTGAATCTTAAGCCAATGATGTTTATTAGGTGAAGGATGAGGTTTTAGTAAAATCTTTTTGAGATGTGTTTTATGAAATAACTTTTAGTGACAGATATTCCAATATCCCAACTTGATGATGATTGAACATATGCATCAAAATATCAGACTATTTCAGTATACCCATAACTGTGCACAATTAAAACCAATTTCAAATTGAAGTTGCCCACATAGAGATAAGGATTGCAGAACTTGCAGTGTTTTCTAACTTGTTGCTCTTCTGTAATTCTATCCATGACTTTTTTGTGCTTGATGACAAATATATGTGATTTTTCTCTGGCTCTGGGAATAAAGACATATAATAAAGTTAAAGAAACGCTACTCTCTAAAACAGATTCAATGTTGTTACTGACTCCATTTTTGCTCTTTCACATGAATCTGGTTTTATTATTTCGGGGCCTCTCCATTCTATGCATGATACAATTCTGCCCTCTGGTGGCGCATTGTGGAACTGTTGACATGATTTTTTTTGTTCCTCTCCCCCCCCCACTCCCCACCCCAGATGTTTTTCTTTTTTGTTGTTTTTGTTATGTAGTCAAAGAACAAAGCTCCAGAAGTGCAAACGTGCTCAGTCCTAATGTGAAAGATGACATTCAGAGCCATTCATTTTATTTAGTTTTTATTTTTCTATTTTGATCTGCCATGTTCTTTGTTGTCCCAACTCGTCACTTCCAGGCCCATCTTGTTCTGTCCTATCCTATTTTAATCTGGTATATCCTATTCTCATTGTGTGTAACTTGAAACTTCATACACACTAAACAAATGCTTCGTCGCTGACATTAATTCACATATGAGAAGGCAGCATTTCAGAAGACAGTTTGTCTCGTCATTACTTAAACATTAAAGTAAAGGGAAGCTTTACTTGTTAAGGATGCATGTAGATTATGGAAAGTCCATTGTGAAGACATCAACACCTGGCCTGGCATTAATAAATTTCTATACCAGTTTAGGGAAAAAAGCCTTCTTGTGCTTACCTAAGCCTTCATGATTTTGTTTCTAGACATCATATATTAAAAACACCACAACCATCTTTCCTTCTGTATCCACTAACTCATTTATTTCAAAAAAGCTCTTGAGCATCTCCCATGTGTTTGACACTATTTTAGGTGTGGGGGTGACATTCATTTTCTTTGATAAAAGACTTGTGCTCTGAGCTGCAAGTTTGCTCTGGTGTGGAGGCAGTCACTGCAGTAGAGCTGCAGGTTTGCTCTTGTGTGGAGGCAGTCATTGCGATAGAGCTGCAGGTTTGCTCTGGTGTGGAGGCAGGCATTGCAATAGAGCTGCAGGTTTGCTCTGAGGTGGAGGCAGTCATTGCGGTAGAGCTGCAGGTTTGCTCACGGTATGGGTTCAGGGTGTGCACTTTAAGCTCTCTCATAGAAGGAAACACCTGGACTGTCTTTATGTTTACAGAGAAGAGGTGTGGGAGCTGCTGTGTGTGTGCGGGGGCAGCAAAGGTATTTCGGCACAGAATGCTAAAAATTCAGAGGAGCAATCCTGTGACAAGTTCACATATTGTTATTAGGGGCAATTGTTAGAATTTGTGCATCAGTGATACTTATTGTTATGTGAGCAAAAAACTTTTAATACACTTATCTACATTTTTTCCACCATCAATTTTATAAATTCAGTATTGGAATTGCTCTCACTTTACCTGTAAGGAAACAAAATCTTAAAACAGGTTGTTGCTTGTCTGGGAATTTCAGTGTCATGGTCATGGTCGCTTCAATTTCCTGGCAAGAGCTAAATATTGATTTAGTATAATAATCCCTTTAAAAGTCACCAATAATGTAGTTTGTAGGTTGGCGAATGTGCCTAAGTAATCAGAGGTGAAGAAACATAGAAACGTGTAGCTAACAAAGCCTAATAAATAGTTTCTTAAGATGATCTAACATTCAGCTATTAAAAGACTATATTATATTAAACAGTTTCCTTTGTTCATAGTAGACTACTAAACACCATGGATAGCACCAATAGAGAATTCTGTCAAGTGAGAGGATAATGCTAAGGATGCATCAAAGGGAGCTGCAGCTGGGTGGTGAGATATGCTGGATGAATATCAGGTGATGGAAATACTGCTTACATTTTCGACATACAAAACAGCAAACTGTGCTTTCTAGGTTTTACAAGAGACATTTGATTAATGACCTGTGATGAAGAGATAAACCAAATATGTATGTGTTTATAATTTAAAATGCCAGGAAATAAATGAAGGAAGTAGGAATAGATGAGATGAGCCAAGGTGAGACTAGAGAAAACCAGGGTAAACAGACCATAGTAAAGGATTTATTCCGCGATAATGAATGAAGTTGCTTCAGATGGGAGTATAGAGATCAGATAAAGTAATCAACATTTAGACAATGAGACATTTCAAAAGTAAGATAGACTAGATCTTTACATAGTGATTTCCCTATGTCCCCATGCTTTATGTAGGAACTGTCTATGCACTTGCGAAGGTGCACTCTTAGGGGTTTCCGGTGAGGACCGTCCATGATACTATTGCTTCCTAGCTTCACAGTTTGTATCCTGCTTTTAAAAATTTTATGTTGCTATTAGTGGCAAGACTTTATTGTTTATAGATCCACATGTTATGAGTGTGAGACGCGATCATGCCTAAATTTTATCCTCCAGATTGAACTCCCAATATTCCTAAGCAAAGTGCTTTCCCTTCGTGAGGAAGTGAAAAAGGCTCTGAAATTTCCAGACTGTTTCACTCTGACTACCAACATGACCTAACATTTTAGACAATGACACACAAGACTCAGGCAGTCTCTTTCCCTGCATGTCAACACTTTACCTTGTAAATAATCGAAGTCAAAATGTGGCAATGCAATGGTGCGAAAAATGTCTCCTGTCTTCTGAGAGACTGGAACTTTGGGTCTCACAGCTGGTTAAGCATACAACTCGAGGTCACGTGAGACATAGGACTGCTACTCTTCTGTGTACTCTATCTGTTTAATCTGACTTTAAGAGAACAAGGTAGCAACCAACCTTATTTGCCTTGGATTTGCCATTTAACCAACTTTTACAACTGAAGCTAACTGATACATAGCTGTAACCTTACGTTATGTATTCTTCCATTCAAGAAGTAATGAGGGCACATAATTTGTTGAAAACAACAAACACAGAAGTTGAAAGTGATCTTAAGAAATGAGTGTTCACCATAAACCCTGTACACAACATTTGTGTACTGCTTGATAAACAATGATGTTTGTAATAGTGTTTGTTATCTGGGCCAGTTGTGGTCAGTTGGAGTCAGGGACTTAATCCCCTGTGAAATTCTGTTAAATATTTCTAAAAACTATCACTCAATCCCACCCGCTTACAATCCTTTCTGTGCCGTTTGATAAATACAGAGAAAAGCCCTTCGTTAGAGACAGACACACAGACACATACAGAGGGACAGATTCTCTAGTATATACTTTTTTTTTTTGATTTTTTTCGAGACAGGGTTTCTCTGTGGCTTTGGAGCCTGTCCTGGAACTAGCTCTGTAGACCAGGCTGGTCTTGAACTTACAGAGATCCGCCTGCCTCTGCCTCCCGAGTGCTGGGATTAAAGGCGTGCGCCACCACCGCCCGGCTCTAGTATATACTTACATACAGGGAAAGATTCACAGTACAGCCTCTAGGAAGGCATGGATTCGTGCAACAGAGGACAAAGGACAGAGAAATACACAAAACTATTTGACATTGCTCTCGGTTAAATGATGACAAGGGGAAATGATTTGGTTTATTTTTTAATGGGACACCCATGTGCTGTCGGGAACTCTAAGTTTGTCATCAGTGCGTTCAAGCTGAGTACATTTCGGTACTTTATGTGAGAAGCATGAGGAATGTGTGAAACTGAAGACTCTTTAATGTGTTTAATGCATGCAGCAAAGGATTCACATCGGCATAGCATTGGTGACTATTTATGATCATGCTCATACCCTGTGAATTGTCTCCTGACTCACATCCAGGTCACTTACTCTAGTGAACTTTATTGTCACTTTATGCTTCCTTGTGTAGGATCCCTTATCAACTTTTATGACATTGAACTTGTGGGTGTGTAGCGAACCCTTCAGGTTCGGGCTTTTGAATTCTCGCTGTGAGCTGACATCATTCATTAGTTAAACAGCACTGTGGTCTCTTATTCTTCATTGTGCACTTTGTGAGGGAGTGGAGAGATTTGTCCTTCTATTTAGTAATGTAAACTCTGATAGCTCAAAATAACTATTCATCTTCACACGCAGTAAGAATTTTAGGACTTTGTAATTTCAGATTGCTCAAGTAATCCATTTCTGATTTTACTTTCTCCACACCAATTTTAGCTCTGTCAGTAATGTCTACCTCAAGGAGCTGCTGTGACTCATCCCAGCTCTCCATTATTATCCCTGCCACGCCTCCCACAGCTGCTCATTATCCTCATCACTATTATTTAATTATTTTATTCTCTCTGTGTGAAGGTTGGATAATTATTTAATTTTTGGGTTCTGTTTAGTCTATTGATCACTTTCTTGTGGATGCTGCTCAAAGTCATTCATCAGTTTCTTCCAACCTCTTCCAGTGTAATCCTAAGATTTTATTTATTTATTTATTTTATTGAGAAAAGGAAGAAAAAAAACAAGTTTCCACCTCCTCCCAGCCTCCCATTTCCCTCCCCCTCCTCCCACCCTTCTCCCCCTCCTCCCACTCCTCTCCCCCTCCCTCTCCAGTCCAAAGAGCAATCAGGGTTCCCTGCCCTGTGGTAAGTCCTAGGTCCTCCCCCCCTGTCCATATCTAGGAAGGTGAACATCCAAACTGGCTAGGCTCCCACCAAGCCAGCACATTGCGTAGGATCAAAACCCCGTGCCACTGTCCTTGGCTTCTCATCAGCCCTCATTGTTCGCCATGCTCAGAGAGTCCAGTTTTAACCCATGCTTTTTCAGTCACAGTCCAGCTGGCCTTGGTGAGCTCCCAGTAGATCAGCTCCACTGTCTCAGTGGGTGGGTGCACCCCTCGTGGTCCCGACTTCTTTGCTCATGTTCTCCCTCCTTCTGCTCCTCATTGGGACCTTGGGAGCTCAGTCCAGTGCTCCAGTGTGGGTCTCTGTCTCTATCTCCATCCATCACCAAATGAAGGTTCTATGATGATATGCAAGATATTCATCAGTATTGCTATAGGCTAGGGTCATTTCAGGTTCCCTATCCTCAGCTGCCCAAGGAGATAGCTTCCTATGTGTAACCCCAACAGCACAGACATTAAGGGCAACATTAAATAAATGGGACCTACTAAAACTGAGAAGCTTCTGTAAAGCAAACGACACTGTCACCAAGACAAAAAGGCAACCTACTGACTGGGAGAAGATCTTCACCAACCCCGCAACAGACAAAGGTCTGATCTCCAAAATATATAGAGAACTCAGGAAACTAGACTTTAAAATGCTAACTAACCCAATTAAAAAATGGGGCACTGAACTGAACAGAGAATTCTCATCAGAGGAAGTTCAAATGGCCAAAAGACACTTAAGGTCATGCTCAACTTCCTTAGCGATCAGGGAAATGCAAATCAAAACAACTTTGAGATATCATCTTACACCTGTCAGAATGGCTAAAATAAAAAACTCCAATGATAGCCTCTGCTGGAGAGGTTGTGGAGGAAGGGGTACCCTCATCCATTACTGGTGGGAATGCAATCTTGTGCAACCACTGTGGAAGTCAGCGTTTCGGTTTCTCAGGAAATTCGGGATCAACCTACCCCTGGACCCAGCAATACCACTCCTGGGAATATACCCAAGAGATGCCCTATCATATGACAAGAGCATTTGTTCAATCCTAAGATTTTTTTTGCAGCAAAGGTGAGCTCATTGGCTAAAGTTTGCAATACATTTTGTATATGTTAGAATCCTGTTCTATTTCTTTAGTCTGTTATGTAAGAATAATTTTGTATTTGTTAGAATCCTGTTCTGTTTTCCCTTTTTAGTTTGTTATGTACACATCATTTTTTGTTTACTCATTTCCATCTCTTTCTGCAGCAAATTATTCTCACAACTCTTTGGTTTATCCTTTCTGCATGTCCTCTGTACAAACGATCAGACACATATGCATTTTGCTATATCCTTTTCTTTATTATGCAACAGAGAAGGTGCACACTCCTTCACATGTTACCTTTAGCACACTGTAGAAATTATCCTATTTCAGAGGCTAGATATTTTCTTTAATTTATTAATACACTTAATCTCTATTCACCACAGGGTGACAAAGCACGGACTCTGATTATATCACTTCTGTCACTGCTCCTTTGATTCCTTCTGGTGCTGGTATCTAACACAAAGCTTTGCCGACACTGGACAAAAGTGTTGCCTTCGAACTATATCATAGGTATAGACGAGTGACTTTGCACTTCAGATTGATGTGTCCACCAGCTGTTGATCCAGATGCTTGCTCACCACATAGAACTGCTCCTGCCGGTCCTTACTAAATAGTCAAGACCGATCAGACTCTCCATGTTATAGCACTGTTGTGTGCCATGGCTCATGCATGTAACTGCAACACTTGGGAGGCTGAGACAGGAGGACCAGCAGTTGGAGGATTACCAAAGCAAACAGTCATCTCTGTGATTCTCATCGCTCAGAAACCACTTTGGAATTTACTCTCCACCAGGTTATGACATCAGAGATCTTTAGGCATCTGCCTCTGTGGAAAAGTGTCCAGGAATGCCTTTCTTTCCATCAGAGCCTATAGCATTAATAGGCTGAAGAATTCACGTTACTGGTTCCTTACTTCAGACGTAGTTCTTCGGTATTCTATTGAAATAAGATGAAAGTCCATTTTATATTTTAGATGCATTGTTTTCTTATCTAACAATAAGTTATAATATTTCTGAATATTATATAGAAATATAGTATTTCTGAATGAGGTTTAACTTGAAGTTTTGAAAAGCATTCCAAGATTCTTATTCATCATTATGAACTAAAAGTTTCAGTAAGGATGGCAGCAGCAGGAGAAAGTGTTTACTTGTTGCCGTTTATTGAAACATAACCATTGAAATCTAAGTCCTGGGAAACTTTCTGATGTAGTGTGGCATTGGCATTTTATACCACAGTATGGTTGCTCTATTTTTCATTGTTAAAATTAATTTTAATGGCTTACTTCCTAAAGTGCAAAGTCAGAGTCCCTAAAGTGAGACACACTATCCCTTGAATTCAAAACAGACAAAGAAGCTCCATGTTGATGAGAGG
The DNA here is from genome assembly GCF_037038515.1 of Microtus pennsylvanicus. Taxonomy (NCBI): domain Eukaryota; kingdom Metazoa; phylum Chordata; class Mammalia; order Rodentia; family Cricetidae; genus Microtus; species Microtus pennsylvanicus. The sequence goes on along the minus strand of NC_134583.1, from coordinate 33,490,139 downwards.
AGGATGAGAAAATAGAGAAAGCAGGATTGGCTCCTCTTCCAAAGGGTGCATGACGCAGAGAATCCCACAGGGATACTGAAGATGCTTAGATTCCTGGAGACAGAAAGTAGTCACGCCGTACAATTAAATATCTAGGGTATACCTTCCATTTACAAATAAAGATTATTTGCCACCTGGAAAAAATGGAGAGGGAAAAAGAATCTGTGAACAAACACTTTTTGTGAATTAAGTGAAGCCAATTATAATGACTGCTTCATATCTAATGAATTAAAACCCCTTGGAAAAACTAGTCTGTGTATCGTATAAGAAGAAACATGGATCACATGGATTATTTGCAGCTCTTTGAGCTGTTTAGGACACACTCATTCAAGGTCATGTTCAGTGTTCAGTTTTATGTCTGTGATTTCATAAAAGTAATACATGGTTATATATATATACATATATATATGGTTTCAGCAGGTGGTCCTGTCCACAATTGTTTGATCAGGAGCCTAGAAGCTGCAAATTTCTCTCTTCTTTTTTAGGACTGAAGTATTATAATAACTTTAATACAATTTTATTCTTTTATTTAATATTTTAAGTTCTTGAAAATTTTACACATTAGTACTATATTGGTATGCAAATATTTTCTCCTTTTCTACAAGGTTATTCCTTCATCCTCTTAGTAATATCCTCAGCTGAACAAAAGTTTCTAATTTGATGAACTTTAGGTTGATTCTTAGCTTTTTCTTTTCTTGCTTTTGTGTTTGATGGTCTAAGAATCTGTTGCTCTAGCAACATTCAGAGCAACTGCCTCTGTTTATGCTTCAAAAGTTTTGGCACTTATATTAGGTTGCTGATCAATTAGGGGTTGATTTTCATGGGGTATAGTGTTGGTAGTTTAACTGGAATGTCCAGAGTATGTTGAAGAGCAACAGTGAATGTGAGCATTTTTGTTGATGTTTTGATCTCAGGGTGGATGCTCTCAGTCTTTTGCCATGAAGTAACTCTGTATTTTATGTAAATGTAGTTTATCATGTTGAACTTGATTCTCTATCTTTTGTATAGTGTTGAGCTATCTTTATATCTATCTTTATATTTTTAAACATGAGAGACTGTCAAACTTTGCCAATGCCTTTGATTGTTTTTTATCTTTTGAGATAACCACGTATTTGTTCTTTCTAATAATGTGGTATGCACAGTTATTTTATTTTATTTTTTAACTCTTTTGCTTTTTGGCTCTAGGGGTGGGGGCTGACACCCAGCTCCAAAATAAATACACAAGATATTTATTATTACTTATAAATACCTGGCCATAGCTTGGCTTATTTCTAGCAGCTTTCTTTAACTTAAATTATCCTATCTACCTTTCCCTCTGGCTTTTTTCCTTTTCTTGCCTCTGTAATCGTCCTTTCCCTCTTATACCACAACCAGATCTGTGACTGGGTGACTTGCCCCTTCCTTTCAATTGCTCCTTGATTACTCCTGGTTCCAGATTTCTTCTCTTCTTTTATTCCTCTGCCTACCAGCCCCACCTATCCTATCTTCTACCTTGCTATTTTTGGTCGTTCAGCTCCTTATTATGCCAATCAGGTGTTTCAGAAAGGCAAAGTGTTATAGCTTCACAGAGTTAAACAAATACAAAATAAAAGAATGCAAAACATTGTTGCATCATTAAAATTAATGTTACTCAGCATAAATTAATGTACTATAAATTAAAATAATATTCCACAATAGATATGTTTCACTGATTGGTAAATTTTTGCTGGGCTACTCTCACTTTCCTGTGGTATACAGTAGACAGTCTCTATAGTATTCTGATCATAATAATTTATTATAGGCAACAGTTTACAGTGTCCATCATTATTTTGGCTTCAGCTTTGTGAAATAATATGAACATCTTTCATCAATTCTATGCTTCACCTCCAGTCAGAAGTCTTGTGTAATTGCAAAATATAAAGTCTCTCTAGTCCTTCTGAAACCAGGATCTTACCTGGGATTGTCTCATCTTCTTGTCTCTGTCATACTGGGGAGGGGATTTATACAAGACATAGGGGTACATATATTTTCTATGGATATTTAATTTTGAACATTGAGTACCAATTGTGGAGAGAAGACCCTCAGTAACATCAAATTTAGAAGCAAGAATGGTTGGAGGCACATCAGAATAACTAAAATGATTCTCAAACTATTTTAGGGAAATTATTTAGAAGGAATTTAAAAAGAAAATTCCATAAAGATATCCAAAGATGACTTTCTTGTCAATTTATAAAAAAGGACCTTTAAGTACAAATAAATATAATAATAAAAGTGGGATCCAAAGGTAGAAAGTATGCTGCATGGGAACTGGTTGCTAGTCTGGAGTCTAATTCTAATACTACAATTGCTGTCCATTTGGATCCTTACATCACTTAACTTTTTGGCACCTCTTCAGTTACTTGTGACATGGAAAGGCTGAATTCAGTGATGTTTAAAGTGGTTGAAGTTTTCAATTCTATGAATCTATTTGATTCACTACTCTTGGCATTCACTATGTGGGAAGTAGAAGGATCCTGGCCTGATATACTGCAATAAAAGTCATATTTACTGGGTTCAGGCCCAGGTGCTCCTTGAAACTCTTCCATGCAGGGCCTTTCTTTGGGAGTAGGAAGGCTGCAGAATATCTAGGAAGATTTACTCCAGGACACTGCACTGGTTAGTTGTTTTACAATTTGGAAAGCCTCCTAAAGAGATGATTATCCACTCAAATTAGAATGAACTAAAAGCAGTTGAAAAGAGAGATTAATATGAACATAGAATTATAATGAATAAGACTTCATGTAAGCATGACAAGCTTGATTTAAATAAGCTTTTTAAAATCTTGGTTTTATAAAAAAAATTGAAACAAAATATAGGTATAAAGACATTTACTACACAATAGTGAAAATTTCCAGAATGTTGTTTATGAGTATAAACATAAATACTTAGTAAATGGCTTGACACTAGGTCAATTTAGCTAAATGAAAGTACTCAGTAGTTTCCTTCTACCAGGGCCAAGGTCCTCAATGCCATATATTTTAGAAATTCCTTTATTTCCTCCTATGGAGCAAATCTCAAATTCAATCAGAGAGTGGTTGTTTTCTTGCCTGCCATTAGTACATCTAATGCACAAGTGGATGCATTATGCCTTGCAGGTTGATACAGTTGCATAAGACAACATCTTCTCCAAACCTACAAAGCACCTTCCATGACTACAACACTCGTCATCAGGAAAGAAGATTGTAGCTTAGTCACTGTTACACTTTTCCACACTTTGTTTCCACACGCAAACAAAGTGCGTGGTATCATTTAGCTCTGGAGGCGAGGGGCAACCCAAAGGAATGCATGGGTTTTAAAACAAATCACTGAAATCCAAAAGGATACAGAAAGGACTGCCACAGAAGATGGTGTTTGGAGTTTCAGAGGAAATGTGTTTAGAATTATGGAATAATAATAATAATCTCAGCATATATGAGATTATCTAGTTGCTTTTGAAAAAGGAACAGCAATAACACCTTTATGAACATGTATTTACATGGCCCACTCTCCTTTCTGAGACAGTCTTGCCATGTAGATCAATCTGGTCTCAACATTGCCATCTTTTTGCCTTCACCACCATGCTTTACTCTGCTTATTTTGATTGAATGAGTACATTCCAATGATGTGCTTGAGTTACTTCTCTATGTCATAGGGGAATATAGAAATCTTGAATGCCTTCCTTTCCTCTAATGAATATGTTTGTAGAGAGTAATATCAGGAAGAACAAGATCTCTAAAAGTCATTGAATGAAGGTATATCCCAGAGTTAGTAATGTTAGGTTAAAAGATGGTGTAAGAGGTAAGAGTTGAGCTGAGTCCTGGAAGAGAGAAACTGAAGTAACAATGGAACACAGTGAAATGGTTTCCCAGGCTAAAAGTCAATCTGGAGAGTGGTGTGTACCTTAATAACAAAGGAATGGTGTTTTGGTTAGAGTTCTTTGAGAAATTGTTTTAAGTGAATTAGATGCCTTCTAATATCTCCTTTAGAGAAATGAGTCAGAAGAAATGACTCCAAATCTCAACTGGAGTGGAGGTGACTTGTGTTTAACAGGCAGTGCCTGGCCAGAGGGGACCTGCATCTGAAACCGTTCCAGGATTATATTTTCATTAAAGAGAGCCTAGCAAATGGAGCTATTGAGCTAGTTAATGGCGGCCACATAGAGGGACTGTTTGATATAAATGAAAGGAGAAACTTCCAGAAAAAGGCCATATTTGGATCTGGCCCAGTGTTAGAAGTATGTGTAAGAGCTAAACCTAATCATGTTCATGTTGCTTTTCCATGTACTTTAAACTTACTAATAAACCAGACCTTCTTACAAATGCACCTGTGCCAGTCATTTTAATTTAGTTTATCTTGTAAACCTGTGATATAGGTCTATGAGGAGGATTAAGTGTTTTCTTTCAAAGAGGTGATTGGAGAATGATTTTTTTCTGTTCCCAGAGATCTCACCCTGTGAACAGATAAAATAAAAGTCCATCAAGGGACTATGCCCATCACTCTGGGTGAGCATTTTCTGCAGCCTAAATACACTGGAACCTTTGAAATAGCTCATTTCTCCAACCTGGCGATCCTACACATCAATGTGAAGGTCTCTGTCTTTTTGCTAGTTGTCTCCAATAATCTCTCTTATCTGATGTCTGTTGATAGCATTACTTAAAGCATTCTGAGATGCTGCTATTGTTTATGTGCATTTCCTCTCCCATTACATATTCAGGAACTGGATTTTAATGGGCAAAGAGATTTTTCTTGAAAACAGTACGTGAGTTTTTGTTTTAAACAGGCTGGGTCCTCTGTTCCTTATGTGGGATTGAGAACTAAGGATCTATTAAGTACACAGTGGCTCTGTTAATTTTATTAATAGCTGTTTATAACTGCACAGCTTGGAAACACAGCTGCTGCATTCAGTCTTCTTCTGATTCGCTCCATTTTATTTTCAACAATTGTGCGAAAATATGTCTCCGTGTTTATCTTGTTAACAATTGGCTTTGGAAGCTCAATGCCTTGTCTCATTCTCTGACAATGTGTGTATTGTAAGACAGGACATTCATTGTTACAACACACATTGTAATCACCCTGGATGTTGGCATATTACCATGTGTCAGCATCTCTATTTCAATGCTAATTCACAGAGAAAACTGAACAACAATTTTTCCAGTATAATTCCAGCATACAGATGAATATACAAGTATGGCATAAAATTTAAAACATTATACTGTGAAGTGTGACTGTGTTTAGCAATAGGGCTTTGCCATCAGGTTGTTGGAATCAGTAGCCTTGGCAATAGCTGGCGTCTGCAGGAGTCCTGTGAACCCCTTTGGGAAGTGACTCAGCAAGATGAAACCGATTCTTGGCATAAGAGTTGGCCTAAGATTCTCAGTACAGGCACTGCCTCCTTCATTTTATGGTGACTCCATTTAAATTACTTATATATTTTATAAATCTTCTACAGTATTAGGTTTCCATATGAATTCCCCGCATTTCTTTCTTTACCCAGCGCTCCTATCCTCTTTGCATGCAGTTTTTCTCTTCCGGTTTCCCTTGTCCCTTTATAACACTATATTCTATTTCCCTTTCTCTGGAAGATTCCCTTACTAGGTCCCTAACATCTGTGATTATTAAGATTGAAACACACATATCAAAAGCCTAGAAACTAACATCTACATATAAGAAAAAAATGTGTAATATTTACCTTTTAGAGTTTAGGTTACCTTACTTAGGATGATTGTTCCCAATTCCATTCATTTACCTGAAAAGCTTATAATTTCATTCTTTAAATATCTGAAAAAATATTTTATTATATAAATATACAATATTTAATTATCCATTCAAAAGCTGATAAATATCTAAATATTTTCCTAGTTTTGCCTGTTGTGAATAGAACATTGATGAACATGGATGAGCAAGAACAAGTATTTCTTCAGTAGGATATGGAGTTCTTTGGGTCCACACATAAGAGTAGCATAGATGAATTTTGAGCTGTATCAATTTTCAGTATTTTGAGGATTTCTACATTTCTATTGTGAGTGCACCAGTTTATACCTCAACCAACAAAGAATAAGTATTTCCCTTTGCCAAAATTCTTGCCAGCTTGTGCTAATGTCATTAAACATGAGGAAATTAAGCTAGTGCTCAACTTGAAGCTTTACCCCTACTGAGTAGTGTATTCTGCAAGCTGTTGTTGGTGGCCACTTGACCACTTCACCCCTACTGAGTAGTATTTACCACGCTAGAAGGTACTCTGCCATGCTTTTGCTGGACGCCACTTGTTTATTTCTTAGCCACCCAAACTTCCAAAATAATCACACAGAAACTATATTATTTGCAATACTGTTTGGCCAATAGCTTAAGCATATTGATAGCTAGCTCTTACATCTAGAATCTACCCATTTCCATTATTTTATATTTTACCATGAGGTTCATGGCCTACCGGCAAGGTTCCAGCTGGCAACTCATGTCTTTCCCCTCTGTTAGCTCCCTGACTCTGCTGTCTTTCTCCCAGAATCCAGTTTAGTTTTCCCCAGCCACCTCTATTCTGCCCTGCCAGATCCAAGACAGATTCTTTGTTAACCAATGCTATTCACAGTATACAGAGGGGATCCCACATCAGCATGCTGCCAGAAGAGAAAAATAATCACCAGTATCACCCAGCTACAAACTGTGAGTAACAACAGTGACCTGCCTACAAAATATGTCCACTGATGCAATTGTGGCACAAATGTAATGGAAGTAACAAAACACGTTTTGGTTAGACACAAGGCCCACTCTCTGATATTGCAGCCAAAACCAACATTACTGAAGTGGCTAATACTCTGAGACTAGATATGCAAGGACCTTTGGGAAAACCAAATACCACTGTTCTCCCAAAGGAACACAGCATCAAAATGATTCCTCATGACATTCTGCTATACTCACAGATCAGTGTCTTGTTCAGCCATTATTAGAGAAGCTTCTTCCTGCAGTATATGAGAAAAAAATACAAACAACTGGACAACATGCAGAGAGTGAAAAACTTTGGAGCACTCAGTTCTAAATGTAATGTCCTCATCAAACCTTTTCCTTGGGGCTCAAGGAACTATGCGAAAGTGGAAGCAGAAAAAATTTAAGAGTCACAGGTGATTCATGACACCAAAGAAATGGTGTCTTCCAGACACAACAGGACTTATTAACACATGAGCTCACAGAGACTGTGATAATGTGAGGTAATATTCTTTTTAAGGTGGAAGTTCATGGTCTTGGGGCCAATAGACCTGTAGCTGTGCAATTCAATCATGTAAACTTTCTCAACTTCAAGTTCATAGCCTATAAAAGTGGAAGCTCAAATATTTTAATGTTTTTTAATACTCTATTATCTGTGTTTTATAGTAACTGTTCTGGTATATTTTGTTGCACATTTACCTAACGGCAAATAAAAATTATCCGAGTCTTATACTTCAGGACCAAAAGGATGATTTAGAAAAACGTCTCTTTCTTGCTATATTCTAAAAGTTGATTATACTCCAATTTCTTGCTCTATAATTCATACACAAATGATATCCATTACTTGAAATTTTATGTTGCGAAGACCATCTGGTCTTTATAAGTGTTTTACCAAATATTGATAAATTGTGTGGTTTTGTGCTGCCAAGTACTTAGGCCTCTTTGTCATGGCTTCATACCAACTTCAAAATGAATATTGAGTACAATTACTCAGGAATGAAAGAATAATTGTAAATAAAACCATATGTTCACCAGAAAAACATTTTATTTATATAACTCTAAGTAATTTCTTAAAAAAATTTGTCCACTTATAATATAGGAAAATTCCTGCATTCATTATGATCTTACATCCATAGCTTGGACAGTGATTCTATTTGAATTAACAATTCAAGTCAACTTGGGTTTGACTAGTATTTGAGTTGGTTCTGTCCAGATACCAGATGGACCAAACTTGTATTTGTTTTTCATTTACAAAGCCCAAATGTGGGAAAAAGCAGATACAGAATGGTAAATACCATCAATCAGGCTCACAAACAGCCATGGGATACTAATGCTAGCTAGCATAGTATAGAGATGATTGACCTTTAATTGTGACTATATTAATCAGTTTTGCACACTATAACTAAACACCCAAGAAAATTCACTTATAAAGAGAAAGTATTTATCCAGTTTAATGTATTTGGAGGTTCTAGTCGACATGAGCTGTCTGTCTTGTTGTGGGATCTGGGGAGACTGACACAGAACAATGGGAGTGGGTGGCAGAGTGCATACATCAGGAGCCAGGAAATGGAAAGAACAGATCTATCTCTACAGTCATTCTCAGCAACACAGCCCAAAGATGGCTCCTGAAGTCTGTCTTTTAAAAGTGCACAGTCCCTTGTAGCAGGGCTACCCTGGAGATGGAGGGGAGGAGGATAATGGCACAACGGCACCCAAACCAAAGTGAGCACATATTATTTACTTTTGTGCTTTGAATATATTAACAACCCAGGACTGAAAGAAACCTGGGTGTCAACTCGTTTATTGACTAAGGTGCAGAATTTGTAGTGAGAGAGATGTTATGAGTTAATGTGAATTTCAAAAAATTGAAGCTAAAATATCTGGATGGTTTTAAAGCATAGGAAGTGGCATTTCTTCAAATGTGCACCTAGAAAGTGGGAGAGAAGAGCGGGGTGTGGGGATGATTACCTGGGAACTCCCAGTGGAGAGTCATTTCAAGGCAGGGAATTTCTGCTTGACTGGTTCAACGGAAAGAGAAGAAATGAAGGAAAATTCATGATCCATGACACAAACAATAGAGACTCTGCTGCCATCTTGGTTCCTCAGTATTTCATGCTTTTTAGTAAAAATATATAAAGATTAAAGTGGATTTGCTGTCCTCTTTCCACAGTCTCTGCAAGCGTTTGAACGCACACATTAAAAAGAAGTTTCAGCAGGAGAAGCTGAGACTTAAGAAGCAATGACTTTTCTTATGGTTCTGGATGAAATACGCAAGTGGGAGCTGAGTCCTCTCACACTCCCTGACGCCTGGCCTGTGGGAATCAGCAGGAGATTGATTCTGGTCCGGTGTTTTAAGCACAGAGAGGTTAGTGTTTATTGTGACTGAAAGGCACCCTATTGTGTGATTTGGCAATATTCTAAAATCCTTCAAATGTAAAATAAAGTATTCAAATGAGGAAGATGAACACATTGTGAAAAGTGGAGTAATGTACAGGCCATCAGCTCTGCTTACCTACAGGCTACCTGATCAGATAAGGTATGTAGGAAGGGCAGGAAGTATAGGTTAACTTTGGCTGGTGAGGAAATGGAAGCTGATTTCTTTAAGCTTGAAACTTGCAGAATGACACAGCTTTCTGGGAATGCTGTGTTTATGTGTAGTTCCTTTCTATCTTGGTTTCCCTCATGTTTATTGTCCTAAGGCAATAAAATATAAATAGGTTTATGTCACTTTAGCTATGCTAAGATAACTCAAATGCTCTGAAAAGCATCCCTATCTGGTCTCACCCTCAGACATTCTGAGTTAGTGTGTGGGGGGTATAATTTAACATGTTCAAGGCAGTGCAGCGGCTAATGCTAAACACACCCAAACCTGAAGGCTGCAGAGTAGAGTGTCAGCAAGTAGACATCCTGAGATTCAGTTTCCAAGTTACTCACCTAATGCAGCATTAGAAGCAGCAGCCAGCCAGCCAGCCATAGAGACAGATAGAAAGTAAGATATACAGAAAGAGCAGGTCAAAAGCCCCTTGGCAAAAGGTAGATAAGGAGAAATAGGTTAGTTTAAGTTAAAAGAGCTAGCCAGAAATGAGCCAGAAAGACCGAGCTTTCAAAACTAATAATAAGTGTCCGTGTCATGATTTGGGAGCTGGTAGGTGGACCAAAGGAAAAAGCCTGGTTCACATAACATTTTATCCTATTCTTCATTAATCACTACTCTTACACACACACACACACACACACACACAAACACACATCCAACCTGCCAACGTTGGTCAGTATTGTTTATATGCATATGTGTATATGTATATGTAAGATATTTATGACTGACCACTTGGGGTTATCTAGGGCCTTGTCCTTTGAGAAGACTGTTTTTGTTTTCTTTGCAGCCATTAGTTACTTTTAACTATTCATCTAGAGGTGGGGCCTCGTGAGATTTTTCCCTATTCACATATGAATGCCAGTTGGCATTCACTTTGCTCAGGTCTTGTTTAGGCAGCCATATTGTTAAGACTTCATGGTAGCGGTCTGTTCTATATAGAACTCTGTACCTTACATCAGCCATCCTGATTTTCTGGCTCTTACAACCTTTCACTCCCCTCTTCTACATGTTCCTGAGCCTTATATGTAGGGGTTATGCTTGTAGATGTTTCAACTGGAGTCAGGTAGCCCAACTGCAGCTTTCTTTAATGGTATCTGTCTGCTGAAAAAAAAAAAGAAGCATTTTTGGTGATGGTAAGAGCTTTACTTTTCTGTGGGTATAAGGATAGATATCTAGAATGCTTAAGTTAGAGTACCATGTTGACTTTTAGGGTTCATGATCTTACAAGCCCTGGTAATTGCTTAGGTTTATAGTACTATGCATGAATTCCTTCCTGTTGAATAGGTTATAGGTTCAATTAGACAGCTGTTGGTTACCTCCCAAATATAAGTGCCACTATGGCATCCTTGGGTATATTTGGCCACACTGGGTATTGTGGTTCACAGATAAACAAGTAGGTAGGACTATGGATTGCTTTTTACTCTTGAGCTTGAATAATGTCTTACGATACTGAAAAATCTAGTTCTCAGGAAAGAGGCTTCCAGGTCAGTACTGGTTCTATTTCTCTGAATCCTGTGTCTGAAGTGTATAGTATCTATGGCAATAGGTGCTTACCTCAGGGTTCTGGAAGGCCACCAAGGTTTATCTATTGCTAATAGTGACAGTTTAATAGTATACTACAATGGCAACTATTGACTGCAATATATGGGAATTATATGTGTGAGACCAGTTGATGAACAGGTGAGTGACCCACCTGCCAGCTGGACTGCTTTGTCATACTAGATTAAGGTCCCCTGGACCCACTCTACTCCCCATCCACCTCCATACCATCATCTTTCTAGTGGCCAGTCCTTCCCCACAACTCCAGTAGACTCCATTGGTCCGAGGATAGTGAACACCAGACAGAAGATCAATTGAGTGACTTGCCTCTCAGCCAAGTTGCCCCACTCTTTATATCCTGATGTCCATGGCACGTTTCATGGCTCTTCCCCTCCCATTTTAGCACCAGTACCACTCCTGGGCCTTGCCCCCAACTCCCAACTCAGGTGAAATTCAATTGCTCTGGTGCACTGCTCACCAACAGATAGAAAGAAATTATCAAACCAAATGCTGAAATCAATAAAACAGAAACAGAGAGAACAAAACAATCAATGAAACAAAGAGTTAGTTCTTTAAGAAATCAACAAGATGGACAAACTCCAAACTACTAAAAGATAGGAAGAGAACATCCAAATTAACAAAATTAGAAATGAAAGGGGTACATAACAACAGACTCTGAGGAAATACTGAGAATCATTAGGTCATATTTCAAAACTTGTATCCACAAAACTCAAAGATATTAAAGAAATGAAAAAATTTCTTGAGATGCTACTTATAAAAATTAAATGAAGATCAGATAAACAACTTAATTAGACCTACAACCCCCAAGGAAACAGAAGGAGTTCTGAAAAGTCTACCAAAAAGAAGTTCAGGGTCAGATGGTTTTAGGCAGAATTCTACCAGACTTTCAGAAAAGAGCTAACACTGATACTTCTCAAAGCACTCCGTAAAAGTGAAACAAAAAGAAAATTTGCAAATTCTTTTTATGAGGTCACAGTCACCCTGATATCCAAACCACAAAAAGACTCAACAAAGAAAGAGAACTACTTGTAGATGGATTTTTCTTTGAGCTACTGGCTTACAAAAAAAGGATATGGAAAATTATTATTAATTATTAAAGCTCAGCATTAACTTAAGCTTGTTTTTAGGTAATTACTATAATTTAAATTAAATCATATCTTTTAATCTACATTCTTTTACATGGCTTGGTTGATTTTACTCTGTATTCCCCACTGGGCTGGAGAATCCTTCTTCCTTCTTCTCAGTGTAGAAGTCCATTCTACATTTTCTGCCTAGCTATTGGTCATTTAGCTTTTTATTAAACCAACCACAGTGACACATCTTCACACAATGTAAAGGAATATTCTAGAACAGCTACCAAACAATTTTCCTTATGAACATTGATGCACAATTACTCAATAAAATACTGGCAAAATGAATACAAAAAAAATAAAAAAGAACACTTCAAAAAGATTATTATCTACCATGATCAAGTAGGTTTCATTGGGGAGATCCAGCCAAAGTTCAACATATAAAAATCTGTCAATGTGATCCACCATATAAACAAATTGAAAATAAAAACATAATATCATCTCATTATATGTTGAAAAGATCTTTGACAAAAACCAGCACCTTTTCATGATAAAAGTCTCGAACAGATCAAGGATTCAAGGAACAACCTAAACATAATAAAAGCAATATACCTCAAGCCAAGAGTCAACATCAAATTTAACAGAGAGAAATTCAAAGAAATTCCACTAAAATCAGGCACAAGACAAGACTGTCCACTCTTTCCTTATCTATTCAAGACAGTTCTTGAGATTCTAGCTAGAACAATAAGAAGACTAAACGATATTAAAGGGGATACAAATTAGAAAGGAAGAAGTTAAAATATCATTATTTGCAGATGATATGATAGTATACTTAAGTGACCCCAAGAATTCTACCAATGAAGTCCTACAGATAATTAACACCTTTAGTGAAGTGACTAAGTACATGATTAACTTAAAAAAATCAGTAGCCCTTGAGAACTCAAGATCAATGGCAATTGGTTTTTGATCCTACTGCACGTACTGGCTTTGTGGGAGCCTAGGCAGTTTGGATGCTCACCTTACTAGACCTGGATGGAGGTGGGTGGTCCTTGGACTTCCCACAGGGCAGGGAACCCTGAACTCTCTTTGGGCTGACGAGGGAGGGGGACTTGATTCGGGGAGGGGGAGGGAAATGGGAGGCGGTGGTGGGGAAGAGATAGAAATCTTTAATAAATAAATAAATTAAAAAAAATCAGTAGCCCTGATATGTGCACATGATAAATAGCTGAGAAAGAAATTAGTGAAACAACATCCTATAAAACAGTCAAAAATGATATAAAATATCTTGGGGTAACTCTTACCAAGCAAGTAAAAGATCTGTATAACAGAAACTTCAAGTCTTTGAAGAAAGAAACCGAAGAAGATATCAGAAATTGGAAAGCTCTCCCATGCTCATGGATCTGTAGGATTAACATAGTCAAAATGGCTATTTTACCAAAAGCAAGTTACAGATTCAATACAATCTCCATTAAAATCCCAACACAGTTCTTCACAAACCTTCAAAGAACAATCCCCAACTTCATATGGAAAAACAAATAAACAAAACAATCTTGTATAATAAAAGAACCTCAAGATATATTATCATTCCTTAATTCAAGCTCAACTACAGAACTATAGTAGTAAAAGACCACATGATATTGGCATAAAAACAGACAGGCAGATTGGATTAGAATCGAAGACACAGATATTAATCCATATACCCAGGGACACCTGACATTTGAAAAAGACGCCAAAATTATATAATGGTAAAAAGAAAGCATCTTCAACAAATGTTGCTGGTCTAACTGGAGGGTGGCATGTAGAAGAATGCAAATAGATCCCTGTTTACAAACCTGTACAAAACTCAAGTGCAAGTGGGTAAAAACCTCAACATAAATCAGTTACACTGATCCCGATAGAAAAGAAAGTGGGAAGCAGCCTTGAATGTACTGGCACAGGGGACCACTTCCTGAATAGAACACCATTAGCACAGACACTAAGATCGACAATTAACAAATGGGACCTCATGAAACTGAAAAGCTTCTGTAAGGCAAAGGACACTGTCAAAAGGACAAAGTGCCAATTTCTTCTTTGCTAGAAATAGAGGGAGAAAAAGCTGCAGTTTGGATGTAAAATAAATAAATTTATAATAATAAATAAAAACAAAAAACCCCTAAAGTTAATTTTTTAGCAAGGTTAAAAAGCAGATAATTGTGAAGTAGTTTAAAGCAAATGGAAGCAAGAATATAGCCCCTCTCCCATTCCACGGATGACTGAGTTTAGTTCATTCCCAATTTTAATCGCTCAAGCAGAGGACACTGTGCCAGCACTTGCAGCACTGCTTATTTCATTGAGCAGTCGTGCTCAGGATGCTGAAGATTGTTCCAGGGCTTTACCACAAGACTAGAAAGTTAGAAAGATGGTTGAATGCACTTCTTCAAAAATGTCTTCCACTACAAATTCAAGGTTCTGTCAAAAATGGCCTCAAATATATGAGACAAGATTACTCAGTTTGGGAGAGGCAAGGGCTCCCCACTCCAGAACTTGAAGACATTGTTATTTGTAAAAAGAAATAATGCTGTTTTGACCAAAAGTCACTTCCACCAGCCTACATTAAATCCCGGAATGTTACAAATTAGGGACTTTTAAAGAAAATGTATCCACATTAGCTTTCCACCATTGTAATATATCACTTGAGCATAATCAGCTCCAAAAGAGGAGATTTTTTTTTTGGCTCTATATTTTGTAGATTTATGTTGACTTTCTGCTGGCCTCAGTGCGTCAGGGTTTGTGAGGAAGCAATGCACCAAGGTTGGATGTGTGGCAGAGGCAGCTGCTCACCTCAGTTGGAGAGCAACAGAGAGAAATGACTGTGGGTCCTGTTTCAGTTTCTTATCATTCTCCAGTGATCTCAATTCCTTGCCTTGGGCCCTACATTCCTAATGATAGTCCATCTTTTAATAACAACACAGGATATGGACCAAGTCTTCTAGCCATGGCTTATTGCAGGGCATCATACACACACACACACACACACACACACACACACACACTCACACACACATACATATAAACCTCACACTAGAGCACCTGCGAGCAGAGAACAGGGAATCATTGTGAGCCTGCTGAGGATTAATGCACGAAACAATCCCACACCAGTTTGGAATCAAAGGGTTATTTATTTGAGGTGAAAAACTTACCGAACACCATCCTACACAACAGCCAAGAAAGGAGTCTAGTCACTGGAGCAAGAGCACGAGTGGAGGGCTGCTGCTGCTTTTTAAAGAGAAAGAGACCACGACCCAGTGGGCTGGTATCTCAGCAGCTATTGACTGAAGGAGCTCCCATAGCACCTCCCCCTTTTGTTTACATAAAAGAGTTCTAAATCTACTACAAAATTATATATAATCAGAACAAATATCTGTAGTGATGAGGTGAGCAGGCCTGCTTTTCATCCCAGCTCCCGCACGGCTAGCTTTACACCGGAAATAACAACACACAAATTGTATCCTTTTAAACACTGCTTGGCCTCTAGCCTCTTCTTGGCTAATTCTCATATCTTGATCCACCCATTTCTAATAATCTGTGTAACACCACAAGGTGGTGGTTTACCGGGAAAGATTCAGCATGTCTGACCTGGTGGCTGGCTCCATCGTGTCTGCCTTACTGTCTTCTTTCCTCCCAGCATTCTGTTTTGTTTACTCTGCCTACCTAATTTTCTGTCCTATCAAAGGGCCAAGGCAGTTTCTTTATTAATCCATGAAAGTAACACATAGACAGATGACCCTCCTCCATCATTTCCCATTTTTCTGTTTAAACAAAAAAGAAAGGCTTTAACTTTAATATATAACAAAACAGTTATCAAGCAAGAATTACAGTTACAATTTTTATATCTATTTTATCTTTTATCATAACTAAGTAAAACTATAACTATCCATTCTTCAACTTCATCAAAGACTCCAGAAGGATATAATATTACCTAAGCAAACAAGAAATAAGCAACTTCTAAAACTCTAGAAATGACAGAGACATCTCGCTGCTTAGACAGTCACCCAAAGTTCTTTTGTACCGTTGGGGCATCAATCTTCAGCCTTTAGGCCCATAGTATCCAGCAGACTTTTCCATGAAGCAGGAAATTTCAAAGACAGTTCAGTCACTATCTGCTGTGTCCTGCAAAATGTCTTGCAGACTTTTTCATGGGTCAGGAACCCTGAAAGACCATCTCACCTTTAGACAAGTTCAGCAGTCCTCTCTCTGTGGGATCTTTGTGTTCAGTTTATGCAACAGTACAGTTGCATAAACCTCCTGAAAGGTCATTGTGAACACCTTCAGAAAATTACTTCATTCAACTGCCAACTGAGATGAATCTAGCACACAGGTTATACCATGAAAGACCTAAATAACAGTGCCCTCATACAGCAGAAAGCAGTTTGGAGAGAGAAAACTGCACCTATATTCCCAAATATTGCTTACAAATGTTCTTTTACATTTAAAAGGGGAGATGATATAGATATGAATAATTTGCATTGGTATAAATCTTGGTTTATTGATATAAATTTAAGGTCAATCTTGTTATATGTATATGTATTTCTGGTATTAAGGTATTGTGATTGTGTAGCTCATTTAAAAATGTAATGTATAATTAGGAAATATAGGTTGTTAATGGATAATTATCAATAATAGTCAAGCTTGTAGTCAAGTTAGTTAGATTTTATAGATATATTTCAGTTATACAGACATTCTTCATATCTTTCAAAGACTACAGAATATGACATTTTAAATGTTTTAATAACTTAGGGCTTTTCATGACAATGAGACACATCTGCTCTTGGCAGCACAAGCTACTTTAAGAGGAAGATGGGCATCGAAGAGGCTCCTTATGGAGTTGGTTAGCCACTTGGGCAAGAAACTGCTCTTGCCTGGACTGTTGTTTCCATTGTTATGATAAAGATAAAATAGATAAAAATATTGTAACTGTAATTCTTGCTTGATATCTGTTTTATTATATGTAAATTTACTATCTTAAAATGAAAGCCTTTCTTTTTTGTTTAAACAGAAAAAGAGGAAGTGATGTAGGAGGGTCTTCTGTTTTGTGTTGATTTCATTGGTTAAATAAAGAAACTGCCTTGGCCTTTTGATAGGACAGAAAATTAGGTAGGTGAAGTAGACAGAACAGAATGCTGGGTAGAAGGCAGTGTGGCAGATGACATGGCTCTCCGGCCTGAGACAAAGGTAGAAGGTAGGCTAGAATCTTGCCAGTGAGCCACAGTTATGTGGTGATACACCGATTTATTAGAAAGGGGTTAATTAAGATGAGAGAGTTAGCCAAGAAGGGGCTAAAGATAATGGGCCAGGCAGTGTTTTAAATGAATACAGTTTCTGTGTAATTATTTCTAGTAAAGCTAGCTGGGTGGCAGGAAGTGGCCTGCTTGCCTCATCACTACAGAGGATAGTCTGCAAGTCTAGGTAGAACTCATTGTCCTGGAATCACAGGCTTGTGCAAACTAAGGTGCTTTTAGAACTAGTTGCTGCTGAGATGTCATTTTAAAAATCTGAAATTTTTTGGTCAATATCAAGTGAAAATTGATATATTAAAATTTTCTTTGAAATTTATTGAAGAAATAGAAAGATCAGGAAAATGGAAATAGTGGACAGGATTTGTGTTCTAAATAATATAAAATCTTTACAAAATCATTTTAAAATGCTCTTTGAATTTTGAAGTCTTGACATGGTAAAATTTCAACTCTATCTTTTCTGTGCTGAGTTCATGTAGAGATGCTAATATATTAACCATACTGAGATAAGCAGAACATTATGACCATCAATCTTACATATTTATTGTTTTGTTTAATGTGAAATGACCAAGTGGATGCTCACTGAATCACACACGTGACACCATAGGACATTAACTGATGTGAGTGGGCACAACTGTGAACAAATATTAGCCGTTAGCAACTTATCTGCTCCAGATGTGCCCATCTGACTCTATTGTGATTTATTTTTATAGATTTTTAAGGAGTTTTGTCTTCTGTAAATTAAGGTGTTTGCTTATTCCTTAATGGATTTTAATTGTCCATCTGCCTTTCCAGAATGCAAGTCAGTGTCTAACATACAGTGTTCATTCAGTAAATAATTCCTAAAACCAGAGTTTATTTGTAGAAACCCAACACTTAAATCAAAGTAGGATTTCCTCACCTCTTTTCTCTGATTTTAAATGTTATTTAAAAATTCAAATAAAACACACTTAATAACTAGAACAGAAACAATCCCATTATTTCCCAACTTCCTGGACATTTATTCCTATTTAGGTTTATTTTAGCGAGTGACACCTGTCTCTGTTAACTGTTTAAACTGAAATTCTCAGAGCTAATTTAGCTTTTCTGGGCAGATTCTGTTTTTGATGAGTGGCAATGCTCTCTTGATTGACCATCCATGTCTTTGAATTCCTCCTTCCCCTTTCTATTGCCTGCTATGATTGTTCTGTGGGATGTGTCTTTATTTCCTTTTTGTGTTGTGCCACTGGGCTCTCTACTGATCTCTAAAGAACGGGACTTTGACATTGATGTCAGCTTTGCCCTTTATTACCCACCTCACTGACTGGCTGAGTTTCCCATCAAAATGAGGCTGCCTTTGCATCTCATTTCTCATTTGTTTTGTCATTAATGATTCTAATTCATGAAAATTCCTATAAAACTGCAGAACACAACATGTGTTCTTTCAATGTTAAATACTGAAATTCTCTTCTGTTGTTAGATTTCCCCTTTTAAACAACTATAATATCATGAAACCTTCTAAATATAAGTAAATTTTCTGTTCTGTAGTTAGTGACCTCTACAGTACACAGTAAATCTTTTTGTGGAAAGTATTTTTCTCCTTTAATTGAAAATAGATATTTTTCTTACATATATCTGGGTTCTTCTCTCTCTATGCTTCCCTGTTACTCCCCACCACCTCCTCCAATCTATACCCACTCTCTTTCTGTCTCATTACAAATAAGCAGGCTTCTATCAGTGTGGCATGAAGGGGTATGCATGTATTGTCTTAACCAAGGTAAGGCAAAGCATACAATTACACCACAGTGGGTAAAGACTAGATAGAGTTGAGGTTCTGCAAGAGGCAGGGTCATTCCAATATGCTAATAGAAGGCTGAAAATGCAGGGTGTAGATGTTATTTCTTTCACTTTTGCAGTTTGACTGAGAGAACAGGAAAAAAAAGAAAAGAAAACCCATGGTTAATCTAAGTATCTTGTTGACCTCTAATGGTTTCATATGGTATATACATATGCAGCCAAGCAATGCTTCTATATGATACATATAATATATAAGGAATATACATATAATCCATAGGATATTTATACAATATGTAGGATATATTATGCAAATGTTAATCATGCAAATGAATGCACCATTCTGATGTTTAGAAATACTCATACAGTTTGCTTTCATCATAATTATCCTCTACCACTTTTTCATCATTTTTACTCTTCAACATATCTAATATTTCCTATAAAATGTTTGAGTCTGTATGCATGTTTCATCTACACATATATGTGCCTCATGTGTGTATCAGGCTCTTGGAGACCAGAAGAGGGTGTAGAATCCTCTGGGAGTGGAGTTGCGGGATGTGGGTCCTCTGAAACGGCAGTCAGTGATTCTAACAGCCAATCAATTGGCCCAGTCTCCCAATATTCTTTCCTTGATTTCATTCTTTTCCTTCTAACTTTGACATGAGAGAATACATGTGGTGCTTGTCTTTGGGAGACTACCCTGCTTACCCAACTTGATGAGCTTCAGTTCAATTCATTTTCTTTTAACTAAATAATTTTATGTGTCTTCATAGACAAATACATACTGCTTTTTTGATTGATTCCATGTTTTCTTTATCTATTAATTAGTGGAGGGTACACATAACAGTTTTATAACTTGGCTATTGTGAACAGTCCAGGGGTTACCACGTGTATGCAAGTATCATTAAAACACCCAGAGGCATACTCGGTCAGATAGTATTTTTATATTTTTGAGGAACCTCCATGATGATTTCCATGGTGGTTAGACCAGTTTACTTCCTGATACCACTATAAAGATGCCCCATACAATAGACAAAAAAGAATTTTTAGTTTTGATGACAGTTATTTTAACTGGGTAACATGGATTCATTCTTTAATTTGTATTTCAGTGAAGCTGAAAATGTTGGACTTCTTTGCTGGCTCTTGGTTTTCATTTGGAAAGGGTCTTCCCAGTTCATTTGCCCATTTGCTGCTGCATTCCTTGTTCTAAATGTCAGTCTTTAACCTTTTGAGCTCTTTACAAAATCTGGATATTATTAATCCCATGAATAACTGGTGATTTTTTTCTCTTATTTTGTAGGCTACCTTCACTGTACTGATAATTTCTTCCATTGTTCAGAACTATTAAGATTGAGGCAATCCAGACTGGAGCCTAGGCTCAATGGTCAAAACCACTTGCTGTTCTTCCAGAACTCCAGGGTTCATTAACCAGCACCCACAAAACCTTTATATTTGTCTGTACCTTTAGTCTGGTATAATTTGACTTTCTCTTCTGGCCTTTGACGACCCTACATGCATAATGTGCACAGACATACATTCAGATAAAACACCCATATGCATACAAAAGAATAAAATTAAAAAAAGATACAATTCTTATTTATCAATTCTTACTATTATTTCCTGGGGAATAAGAATACTTTTCACAAAGCCTTTGCTTATTCTCTTATGTTCTACTCTATCAGTTTCTTTTTTTGTCAATTTTAAATTAACTTTTGTTACAAGATGAGAGATAGGGACCTAGTTTCAATCTTCTGAATGTGAATGACCAACTTTTCTAGCATCCCTTTGTAAAGAGGCTGTCTCTTTTGCTTTTGACATCTTTTCAAAGAAAAGAATCAGATGGCTATAAGATGTGTGATATCTCTTCTATTTGTTGCCAATAACATGCTATGCTTGCTCCTATGGCTCTACAGTATAATTTGAAGTCAGATATTGTGATACATCCACAATTACATATTTTCTATATTCAAACCTTTATAGTCAAACATGTATGACTTTTACAACTGCAGGGTCTTTTTCTATAAAGAATGTCATTAGGATATTTGTGAGGACTCAATTCAAGACACAGATCATTTCTGTCAACACAGACATTTTGGCAGTTTTAGCTCTAAAAAGTCTATAAAATGAGACCTCTTTCAATATTCTATTTTCTTCTATAATCCTCACTATTTTATATCTGATAACTGGGTCTTTTAAACATCTCCAAGACAGTTTTTGCCTAGATAATTTATTTAATCTTATAGAAGCAATTTTGAAAATCCCTTCAACTCATTTGAGTAAGTTTATCATTTGTTTATTGGGTATTGAGTGTTTTTATGTTGATTTTGAATGCTGTAACTTTTCTAAAATGTGAATATAGTCTTCTTTTGAGTCTATTATATATGAAATCATATCATCTGAAAATGGGGTAGTTTGACTTCTTTCTGTCTTATTTATTGATTCCTGAATGCAGCAATTCCTAGCCTTTTCACAATAATATTCATTCTTTTGTATGAATACTGTTTATTTTTACAACTTTTTTTTTGATTTTTGTAATCTCTCTCTCTCTCCTCCCTAGAATTTGTCACAGTTGAACCTCTCATTGAAATCTTTAATAAGGTTTTTTTATCTTCAGTTATCTGTCAGGTGAATCATCTTTGAGGTCATCGTTGATCTGTAAAACCAGACCAATGGCTATTTATGTGACATTTAAGACATTTCAGTCTTTAAATTCAGTTATTGAAGGATTTTTAAACTTTGACTGAATCACATTAGTTTACTTTGTTTCTATGATATGATCTGAGCACCTATAAGGATAGATACTTCTTACAGGATTTTGTGAGGTGTCTTCTAAGCATGTTGTGGTCGTTGTAGTTGAAAGATCATTAACAAAAAAGTACAAAAATAAAAAAAGATCAGATGATTCTAGTGTAAAATTCTACCAGACCATCAATGACACTTAATGCAAATACTCTTCAAATTCTTTCACAAAAGGAAACAGAAGTAAAATTGTATGAGGTTAAAGTTATTCTGATATGAAAACCATATAAAGATCCAACAAAAAAAGAATTACAGACTAATTTCTCCTAGGAATATAGATGCAAAATAATCAATAAAATACTTGCAGACTAATCCAAAAACACATCAAAAAGTTTGTCCAGCACAATGAAGTAGACTTTATCCCAAAGATGCAGGGATAATTCAACATACATGAATTGATAAATGTAATGCAACATATAAACAAACTGAAAAACAAAAAATGTTTGATCATTTCATTAGATGCAGAAAGAGCCTGTGACAAAATCCAATGTCTTTTCATTATAAAAATCCTGAGGAGATTAGGGATATAAAGGTCATAACTCAGCATAATAAATATAGTTTACAGAAAATCCATAAAGACTATGAACTTAAATGTAGAGAAGCTTAAAATGCTTCCACTAAAATCAAGAACAAAACAGGCTTCTATACTGTGTTGATCCAATAATTAAAGCCTTAACTAAAACAAATAACAGAAGGAGAAAAAAGTGCTAAAAAATTTAAAGGAAAAAGTCAATTTATCTTGATTTACAGATGATATGATCATATAAATAAGTGACTCTAAAATTGTACTGGGGAACTCTTAGAGCTGATAAACACTTTCAGCAAAGTAGATAGATACAAAGCTAACTTACAAAAATTGGTAACCCTCGTATATACAAATAACAAACAGTTTGAGAAAGAAATCAGGGAAAAAACATTTTCACAATAGACTCACCTAATACAAAAAACATTGAGGTACTTCCAACAAAGCAAGAGAAAGACCTATATGATAAAAACTAAAAGTATTTGAAAAAAGAAATTGAAGAAGATATCAGAAGATGGAAGGATCACCCATGTTAATGGATTGGTAAAATTAACATGACCATCCTACCAAGCAATCTACAGATTCATTGCAATCCCTATCATTATTTCAACACAATTCTTTCTTAGAAATTATATCCCTTATTCTTTTCTCATACACTACATCCCAATCATAGTTTTCCCTCTTTCTACTTCTCCCAGTCCCTCCAACCACCTCCCCTCTCCCACAGATCCACTTTCCTTCCATTTCCCTGATTAAAAAAAAAGAGCAGGCCTTCCAGGGATACTCACCAATCATGGCCTAACAAGTTGCAACAAGAGTGGTCACAAACATTCATATCAAGACTGGATTAGGCAACCCAGTGGGAGGAAAATGATCCCAAGCTCAGGCCAAAGACTCAAAGACACCCACTGCCCCCACTTTAGGAGTTCTACAAGAACACTAAGTTACACAACTGTAATGTATGTGCAGAGGACTAGTTCAGACCCATATAGGGTTCATGTTTACTACTTTAATCTCTCTGAGCCCCTATGAGCCATATTGAATTGACTCTATAGCCTGCGTTCCTGTCAAATCTTCTATCTCTTAGGTCCTATAATCCTTCCTCTTCCTCTTCTTCAGGATTATCTTGGCTCCACCTAGGGTTTGGCTTTGGGTCTTTGCATCTATTCCTTCCTGTCTGTTGCAGGATGAAGACCCTCTGATGATTAGTTTGGACTCCTTATCCTCCATACAAGGAGAATTTGCTAGGATCACTTTCATATACCCCAGAATTTTCCACTGCATTAAGTTTCTGTATTGCTCTTCCCAAACTCTCCCAATTCCAATCACCTCTTCTAATACTCTCTTCTTCTGTACCTCCCATCCTTGCCCAATCCCTTTCCCCTTCCAGGGAGTTCCCTGTGTCCACTCATAAGCCCTCCTTGTTACTTAGCTTCCCTGGGTCTGTGGATTGCAGCATGATTACCCTTTACTTAACAGCCAATGTTCACTTACAAATGTATACATACCATCCTTGTCTTCCTGGGTTCACCTAACTCAGGATGATCTCTTCTAGTTTTCATTCATTTGTCTGAAAAATTAATAATGTAATTTTCCCTGCTTAATGTGTTTATTGATTATTTGGGAATTTTACATCATGTATCCTGATTGCACCCACTTTCCAGTCCTCCCAAGTCTGCCCTCCTTACCCTTGTGACTTTTCTCCTCAGAAGAAGAAGAAGAAGAAGAAGAGGAAGAAGAAGAAGAAGAAGAAGAAGAAGAAGAAGAAGAAGAAGAAGAAGAAGAAGAAGAAGAAGAAGAAGAAGAAGAAGAAGAGGAAGAAGAAACATGTCCAATTTGTATTGCCTATATACTCACTGGAGCATGGTCAAACTGCCAGTGGCCAGCCCCTTAAAGAAAACTGAGTCCTCCCTTCACCACCTCTCTAGAAGTCATCAGCTGTATATAGCTATACTTTAGCATTGTTGTCCCAATTTTTAAGAGTTCTCTTATATGACTTTCTGTCTAGACTGTTACTTTTTTGGGGTGGTGTGGAGAGTGGAGTAGGGGTTGTCACAGAAGACTTCTATGTCCTCATTTTTCAACTGTGAGTCTGTGGTCATGCATACCCTACAAAAGTAACTTTGTGGCCATTTATTTTTAGAGGAAGCATGGATCATTGATGTCCACATGTTTTCTGGGGATAGCACTGCCCAAGAATATTAACATGGCTTCAGGAGGCCGCACAGACCACAGACATCCTTGTGGCTTTTGGTGGTAACACAGGTCATGGACATCAACACAGGCCCTGGCTGCAGTAGGACCATCAACCAGGACATGACCCTTGGTAGCCCCATAGATAATAGACATCAACATGGTGTTGGTCAATATTCCAGGCCACTCACATAAACATGGCTTCTATTGACAACCCAGGACCATAGATTCTAACACGGCCTTCTGTGGTAACACAGACTACTGATGTCTGCTTGGGTAGCAGGGGTCTTGGACATCCACCTGGCCTCTAGTGGCAGTCCAGAACATAGACGTCCACATGAGGTTTCATCTTCAACACAGGGTAGTAGATCATGACTACCACAATGGCCGCTAGGGGTAACAGGGACCAGAGAGGCCTTTCAAGGGGGTCCAATTAAGAAAATGAACCATTCCTCATTTAGACCATCCTGCTATTGCTCAGAACCAAGGTGATTGTGTGCCTGGGCATCATGTTTGAGAGGCTGATTCTACACAAGCTCCAGGTTGCTACATATCCTCCTACAGGCTCTATGTGTTAAAGGCATGTACTCTGTTGACCACAGACTTATCTCACATACCCCTGCTCTGCATCATGTCTGTAGTTCTGCCTCTCACCACTGTTCACTCATGGCTCCATTCCTGTATCTTTCTCACCTCTCCAGCTCATATTCACTCATCATAGCAGCATTGAAAACTGCAGTGTGTCAAACAGTATATACATGTATATGAATACACATACATACATACATACATACATACATACATACATACATACTATGTTTAAAGAGCTTCACATGCAAATAGTCATTGCAAATGAGTGCTTGGTCTGGTTCCAGGTGTCTGGCTTCTGGTACTATAAATACTGGACTATTGCTGTGACTTTTTTGGATATTCTGCAGTTGCCCAGAATAAGGGTGATCTGTGGTTAGGCCTGGTACCTGGGAACAGGTTCTGTGTGACCTCCAGGCTACTGTAGACCTTCCTTACCCTCAACGTTGCCATCTGAGACTCCCAGAGCTCAATGTTGTGCTTGTAACCTACAGGTAGCTCTACTACCCCACACTCTCTGTCTCCCAGCAGGCAAAGCAGTATGGGTGGCAGTCACACACAGCAGCTGCATCCTGGGGGCCTGTTGGTAGGCATAAGATCGGCCCTATTTAATAATGACATCTGGGTCTGCAGGACCAGTTCCTCCATGCCTTCCAGAAACTCATAGATGGAAGAGATGTTAGGGTGGATAGACTCAAAGCACTGGTTCTGGGCCTGGATGACAGGTGAATTTTTCAGTCTGGGCTTATTCTGTCATTGTTTTTGACAGCTGAGTAATACCATCTTGTGTAAATGTACCATATTGTTTTATGCATTTTTGGTTGAGGACCATCTAAGTTGTTTCAGTTTCTGGCTATTATGAATAAAGATGTAATGAACATGGTAGCAAACATCTCTGTGGTAGGATAGAGTGACCTTTGGGCATATGCCCAAAAGTGGAATAGCTAGGTTTTAAGGTAGAAAAATTGCAAATTTTCTGAGGAACTGCCATATTGATTTCCATAGTGACTGTGTGATTTTACATTCCCACTAGCAATGGAGAAGTGTTCTCCTTGCCCCACATCCTTGCCAGCATGAGTTGTCTTTTGTGTTTTTGATATTAGCCATCCTGACAGGTGTAAGATGGAATCTCATAATCATTTTGATTTGCATTTATTTCCCTGATGGCTAAGGATGTTAAACATTTCTCTAAGTGATTCTCAAGCTTTTGAGATTTTTGTATTGAAAATTCTCTCTTTAGATATGAATCCTATTTCTTTTTTTTTTTGCTTTTTAAAATATTTTATTTGTTTATTTTTTTTATTGAAAAAAAATTTCCGCCTCCTCCCAGCCTCCCATTCCCCTCCCCCTCCTCCCACTGCTCTCCCCCTCCCCCCACTCCTCTTCTCCTCCCTCTCCAGTCTGAAGAGCAGTCAGGGTTCCCTGCCCTGTGGAAAGTCCAAAGTCCTCCCCCCTCCATCCTGGTATAGGAAGGTGAACATCCAAACTGGCTAGGCTCCCACAAAGCCAGAACATGAAGTAGGATCAAAATCCAGTGCCATTGTCCTTGGCTTCTCAGCAGCCCTCATTGTCTGCCATATTCAGAGAGTCCGGTTTTATCCCATACTTTTTCAGTCACAGTCCAGCTGGCCTTGGTGAGCTCCCAATAGATCAGCTCCACTGTCTCCGTGGGTGTGTGCACATATAGCTATCCTCCTGGTTATGGGAAGTAGACAAGATTGCCGGGCAAAAAATTGGGATCTTGGGGGTGGGGTGGGAGGGGGGTAAGGGGAGATGGGGAGAGAAAAGTGAGAAGGGGAGGATGGGGGGGAACTTGGGGAAACGGGATGATTGGGATAAAGGAAGGTTGGATAGGGGAGCAGGGAAGCACAATTCTTAGTTAAGGGAGCCACCTTAGGGTTGGCAAGAGACTTGAACCTAGAATGGCTCCCAGGAGCCCAAGCCGAGGTCCCCAGTTAGTTCCTTGGGCAGCTGAGGATAGGGAACCTGAAATGACCCTATCCTATAGCCATACTGATGAATATCTCGCTTATCACCATAGAACCTTCATCTGGCGATGGATGGAGATAGAGACAGAGACCCACACTGGAGCACCTGACTGAGCTCCCAATGTCCCAATGAGGAGCAGAAGGAGGGAGAACATGAGCAAAAAAGTCAGGACTACAAGGGGTGCACCCACCCACTGGGACAGTGGGGATGAATCCTACTTCTAATTGTACTATTTGGTTTGTTGTTTAGTTTCTTGAATTCTTTACATATTTTGGATAATAATCCTCTATTGCATGTGGAGTTGATGAAAATCTTTTCCTAATCTATAGTGTAATGTCTGTCCAATTGGCAGTGTCCTTTGCCTTACAGAAACTTTTTAGTTTCATGAAGTCCCATGTATTAATTATTGATCTTAGTTCCTGTGCTAATGTTGTTCTGCTCAGAAAGATATCTCCTGTACCAAATGAGTTCAACACTGTTCTATACTTTCTTTTCTAGTAAGTTCAGCGTATCTAGTTTTATGTTGAAGTCTTTGGCTGATTTGTAGTTGAGTTTTGCACAGGGTGTTAAGTCTGAATCCTTTTGCATTCTTCTATACATTTGTTTGTCTGATAAACTTTGCTTGGATTCCAGACATGAAATTGCCCATTGAGCAATGAATAGATTTTATTTCTGTATCCATAAGTTGCTCACTGTTATGGGTATGACATATTGTAACAGTTGGATCTTTTGTATATTGTTTTGTAATTGGGGCAAGTGGTATTTAGGCTAGGACTAATTTTGTCCTATCACTAAGGAAAACTCTTTGACTATTTCTCCATGACACAGAAATCATGATTATTCCTACTTTAAGCATGATGGCAAAAATTATTTCAAGTGTTATGTGAACTTTATTTTTTTTTAAATTGAAATAAGATACCACTCTGTTACTCAGGTTGTTTATATTTTATTGGTTTAATTAAAACTTCATTTTAAGAAAATTTGAAATATTTTGAAATTATAGTACTTGTGATCATGTCTGCTTAATAGTACTAAAAACTTTATTTAGTATAGTTCTTTCTCCAGTCTCATGTAATTTCCTTATAAATGTGATGATTAATAATCAGGTGAAATCCTGTAGGACTCTACACTCATGCTGTGTACTTTTCTTTGTCCAGCTATACGTAGAGTGACAGGCTTAGGTGTTTTGCTCATGCCAGTGTAACAGAATCTCTCTCAGTGTTCAGTCACATTGATGATACTCTACCATCACACGTTCATTATGGGGGCCTTTTCTTCACTAGATATTTTTCAATTTTCAACAGGAAGATTTTGAGTATCGTGAGGATTCTGTCAGCATTCAGATTAAATCTATAAAAGTTATTATTCAATTATTACATAAAACAGTGACCATATATAAATTTCATCTGTTTATAAGAGTCAGCCCCTAATCTGAGAAATCATTGAGGGACATATGGTACTATTCTGGCTACAAGAATACCTTCAGTGAGTAGGTTGCCTTTTTGTATTAGTGACAGTGTCCTTTGCTTTACAGAAGCTTCTCAGTTTCAGTAGGTCCCATTTATTCAATGTTGCCCTTAATGTCTGTGCTTCTGGGGTTATACATAGGAAGCGACTTCCTGTGCCCATATGTTGTAGGGTACTTCCCACTTTCTCTTCTATCAGGTTCAGTGTGTTCAGATTGATATTGAGGTCTTTGATCGATTTGGACTTGAATTTTGTGCATGGTGATAGATATGGGTCTATTTTCATTCTTCTACAGGTTGACATCCAGTTGTGCCAGCACCATTTGTTGAAGATGCTTTCTTTCTTCCATTATATACTTTTAGCTCCTTTATCGAAAATGAGGTGTTCATAGGTTTGTGGGATAAAATCTGGGTCTTCTATACGATTCCATTGGTTGACTTCTCTGTTTTTATGCCAATACAACGCTGTTTTCATTACTGTAGCTCTGTAATAGAGTTTGAAGTCAGGGATGGTAATGCCTCCAGAAGTTTCTTTATTGTATAAGATTGTTTTGGCTATCCTGGGTTTTTTTGTTTTTCCATATAAAGTTGATTATTGTCCTCTCAAGATCTGTGAAGAATTTTGATGGGACCTTGATGGGGATTGCATTGAATCTATAAATTGTCTTTGGTAGAATTACCAACTCCACAACAGACAAAGGTCTGATCTCCAAAATATATAAAGAACTCAAGAAACTAGACTTTAAAATGCTAATTAACCCAATTAAAAAATGGGGCACTGAACTGAACAGTTCAAATGGCCAAAAGACACTTAAGGTCATGCTCAACCTCCTTAGCAATCAGGGAAATGCAAGTAAAAACAACTTTGAGATATCATCTGACAACTGTCAGAATGGCTAAAATCAAAAACACCAATGATAGCCTTTTCCGGAAGAGGTTGTGGAGGAAGGGGTACCCTCATCCATTGCTGGTGGGAATGCAAACTTGTGCAACCACTTTGGAAATCAGTTTGGCGATTTCTCAGGAAATTCGGGATCAACCTACCCCTGGACTCAGCAATACCACTCTTGGGAATATACCCAAGAGATGCCCTATCATATGACAAAAGCATTTGTTCAACTATGTTCATAGCCGCATTATTTGTAATAGCCAGACCTGGAAACAACCTAGAGGTCCTTCAATGGAAGAATGGATGAAGAAAGTATGGAATATATACACATTAGAGTACTACTCAGCGGTAAAAAACAACGACATCTTGAATTTTGCATGCAAATGGATGGAAATAGAAAACACTATCCTGAGTGAGGTAACCCAGACCCAAAAAAATGAACATGGGATGTACTCACTCGTAATTGGTTTCTAGCCATAAATAAAGAACATTGAATCTATAATTTGTGATCCTAAAGAAGCTAAATAAGAAGGTGAACCCAAAGAAAAACATATAGTTATCCTCCTGGATATGAGAAGTAGACAAGATTACCGGGGAAAAAATTGGGGTCTTGGGGATGGGGTGGTATGGGGGTAAGGAGAGATGGGGAGAAAAAAGTGAGAAGGGGAGGATGGGGGGAACTTGGGGAAATGGGATGGTTGGGATAAAGGAAGGGTGGATATGGGAGCAAGGAAGTATATATCTTAATTAAGGGAGCCATATTAGGGTTGGCAAGAGACTTGAACCTAGAGGGGCTCCCAGGGGCCCAGGACAATGTCTCCAGTTAGTTCCTTGGGCTGCTGAGGATAGGGAACCTGAAATGGCCCTATCCTATAGTCATACTGATGAATATCTTGCATATCACCATAGAACCTTCATCTGGCTATGGATGGAGATAGAGACAGAGACCCACATTGGAGCACCACAATGAGCTCCCAAGGTCCCAATGAGGAGCAGAAGGAGGGAGAGCATGAGCAAGGAAGTCAGGACCGTGAGGGGTGCACCCACCCACTGAGACAGTGGGGCTGATCTATTGGGAGCTCACCAAGGCCAGCTGGGCTGGGACTGAAAAAGCATGGGATAAAACCGGACTCTCTGAACATGGCGGACAATGAGGGCTGCTGAGAAGCCAAGGACAATGACACTGGGTTTCGATCCTACTTCATGTTTTGGCTTTGTGGGAGCCTAGCCAGTTTGGATGCTCACCTTCCTAGACCTCAATGGAGGGGGAGGACCTTGGACTTTCAACAGGGCAGGGAACCCTGACTGCTCTTTGGACTGGAGAGGAAGGGGGAGAGCAGTGGAGGTAGGGGGAGAGGAGTGGGAGGGAAATGGGAGGCTGGGAGGAGGCGAAATTTTTTTTTCCAATAAAAAAAATAGAATACTTTCAGCAAGTATCAAATTTGGGAAAGGCAGAGAATTACAGACATATACGCTTTCTCAGTGAAAGAAAACAGCTGTGGGATTTTATACAGTTAAAATGTAGATATAAAAAAAAGAAATGCTTTAAATAGCTGAATGTAAGCACTGAAAGAACTGACTGCTAGCTTTAGGAAGTGTTAATAAAGACAGATGAAGATCTATCAGAACACTGAAGATTTAATTAAGAAGAATGCATGTGTTGCAGATTCTCACAGCCCCTACTTTTGGATTTCATGGAGAGGTTAGTTAGTGACTCCACGTATGGTTACTGATCTGCTTAAAGTTTCATCAAGGAAGACAGAGCAAAAACCATGAGCCAACTTACCAACTTTTGCTTACGGAGGGGTTAATGCCAAAATCTCAGGATTTGTAGCCTTTCTTTCTAAGCCACCAAAAATTTTTTTTTCTTATTTTATAAAGTTAAATAGTGTACTTATAGTCACCATCTAAACAACATTTACTCTGTATCATCTCTTTTCAGGTCAAATGCAGTGCTGGGAGCTAGAAGGACACATTTTATGTTGTCAGGATATATCATGTGCGAGCTCAGGGGTGCATCCGCAGCATGTGCCTTTAAGATGCTCACTGGAAAGCAAGGCGCATTAATGAGTGATCCTGCTGCACATTGATCTATGGAAGGATGGCAGCTACACACAGAGCACTTCCTCAGGGAACTACAAATTCTCAGGGGCATCCAAGAGTGAGAAGAACTAATGCAGACAAGGCTGTTCCAGCTAGAAGGAACAACGTGTTCTAAGTCATTAACACGGCATGTCTTGCGATCTGTGTGTAATTTTATAATAAAGCAGTAAAACTGGAAAAGAAGGAACAGTGAGAGATGGTGTGAGAAGGGAAGATTGTAAAGAGCTTTGCATGCAGTTCTAATGAGATTAAACTTGTCTCAGGGCATGATGAGCCAATGTATTACTTAAGCTTTCATTATCACTAAGTTTGAACAATAAAGAACATGAAGTCTGAACAATTGTGAAACTACAAAAGAACTTCTAAAAGTACCCCTGAGGAAAAATGAATGATGCTGACTGAAAAAAATGGGGTTCTAATTGCCATGACTCAGGTCAGAGAATGTAAATGTAAATGACCTATTTATTACCACTAAAAGACCAACTGTACTGGTCGACACCCCAAAAGCAACAAGCATACTTCTTTTATTATCCTCAGGTGTAGTTGGACATTAGTTAGATATACAAAGAGGAGTCATGTCTTGTGGTTTTCATTTAGTGAATTGATACTCTATAGGGTCAGCTTGGTGGTTTTTTTTAATTTATATATTTTTAGATAGTCTATCGTCAAACCCACAGAATCTTAAGATTGTTCAGTTTACACACATTAAGCAAAAAGTTATGAAACATGTTGAGAAAATTGGTTATATTTAGAAAAATACCCGTTCTTATGTCTTTACATGAGTCTTCCAGTACGCTACTAGAATCTGTCATAATATGAGTAAAAGTCAATGATTATTTTGATAAGGAGAATAATACAATATTTTATGTTTTAGTTAATAGGTTATATAAATAGTCCTCTAGGCATGAATATATTTTCTTAATATAAACTTTTAAAGTTCATTATTAAAACTTACAAGTTGTAAAAGATTGAGGGGAAAGCCCTATGATATAGTTTAAAGATGTATTTACCTAAAGTGACCCCAATGCTGCACTTAGTTTTGGACTGTACCTAATTACTAGCAGTGAGAAATCTTCCTCCTCATGCTCTGTTAGAAATGATACTTCTGCCTACGCTGGAGATGAGCCCTTACTAGAAGCAGAGAAGAAAATGAGAAACTAATTTAGGTGAATATTGTTTCCACGGAAACTCTATTTTGAGCCAAAAGAAAGAATACTTCAGCTTATATAAGGCAAAATTAGTATTACTTAAACTTCACTTTCTTGATTGCAACAGCATATCAGTAAACTTTTTAAAAAATGTGTGGGTCTGTGTGTGTATGTGTGAGCATGTGCATACACCCATACAGGTACATGATGGATGAAGGTCTTTTTGATTTGGAATTAAGTCATCATCAATTTTAAATAATGTCAAACACAATAAGTCAATCTGTGACTTAAAGGCTTTTTATTAGGCTTTTGCAGCTTTTCCTACTTTGATTTTGTCTGCACAACAGATAGGATCATTGCTTTCCTGCAGCTCAGGGGTCTGTGCAATAAGACTTCTTTCTCTGTACACCTGCCCTGATTTGATTGCCAGGAAGCTCTCCTCTGCTCAGGTTTCCTCACTGAGGGTGTCAGGTAAGTCTGCATGAGACTGAGAGGTTACAGATACCCTACTAGTGACTTCATCCTACACAGTCCAGTCCCAGCTCTTTCAGGAATGTCATGGTTCCACTTTTTACCATGTGACACTGGCTCCTGGGCTTATTTTGTGGTATGCGATATAGCCATTTCTCCAGTAGAGGGCTTATAGTGGCTTCCTTCTGCTGGTTATTTCCAGGTTTCTTCATTCCTTATGTCTGTAATCTGTATAATGCCATATGCCTTACTTTCTTCTATAAATTAAACTCTTCTTTTTAGATTGTAACTATATCAGATGACTACATACTCAGTTGTCTCCTGAGATTCATTTTATCTTCAAAACTATGCCACAGAAGCCAGGGCTAATTTTATGTATCAGTTCATCTGTGATAAGAGATGTGGCAGCAATATCTAATGTAACACTGTTTTTGTGTTTATTTGTGAATATTTTACTTGTTTGTTTGGGGGCAGAGTCTTATTGTATAGTGTATATTTGCCTGAAACCTATTGTCTCCGTGGTTCAGCCACCGAAATGCTATAATTATAGTTTTGGAATACAGCATGGATCTTCCAAGGATGTTTTTAAAGAGAATAACATTGGAGTTTTTAGACTTTATACAGATTAGCATCATCCAACCTACTCAGGGATCAAGTAGAACTAAAACCTGCAAGAAAGGCAAATTGACTGTCTCTCTCTGAGCTGGGCCATCAATCATGCAGAGTTTTCTGTCTTTTTCCATTGGCATTACTGGTTGTTAGACTTCAGACTCAGGTCTTACACCACCTCTGCCTCTGGATCTCAAGTCCTCAGAATCAAACTAAATTCCTCCACTGGTTTTCCCCAGTCTCCATATTGTAGATCACAAGGCACCCTCGCCTCTATAATTCTGCTTGACAATTTATAACCATTTTATGATTTGTGTGTAAATAAAGTATAGTCAAAGGCATAGTAATGATATTCATGCACAGATATTAGATACACACATACTACACATATTTATATATCCATCCATAGATATATAATATATAGATATACACCCATCCTACTGTGTCTATTTTTCTGTACAACCATAACTAATGAAATGAAGTAAGACACCATGTTGTAATGAAAATAAATCTTGTCATGTGAGATGAGTGGAATAATAATGAGATGATATTTAAATATTTTAATATATAGTATGATACGATATCAGAATAGTCTTGCCTAGCTAGAAAGAGTTTATAAGTGACCAATTGGCTCTCTTCATGAAGTTTATAAACTTCCATTAGAAGTGCTTGTTTCAAACCTTAGAGCATTCTCCCCAGCCCCCCCAGAAACTGTATTAGTTTTGGTAACTCCCATGCCCCTCCACTGGCGAAAGGAACCTTGATACTATTCTTCTCAAGAGTTTAGAACTTCTGTTCTTACTTCCCTGGAATAGATGTGAAGGAGATGATTCATCTGCAGAAGTGTTACAGAGACAAAATATAGCAATATAATGAGTGCTGTGATTCTA
The DNA here is from genome assembly GCF_037038515.1 of Microtus pennsylvanicus. Lineage (NCBI taxonomy): Eukaryota > Metazoa > Chordata > Mammalia > Rodentia > Cricetidae > Microtus > Microtus pennsylvanicus. Next base: position 33,455,467 of record NC_134583.1, on the reverse strand, counting down.
TTAAGAGTGCTGGGGGTCAAGGCACAGAAGGAGAACACATGTCACTAACTGTGAGCAACTTATTACCAGTTATCCACTCTGAGATAGGAGGAAAAAAAGCAGTTTGTGCTGCCTTGGTTCTAACTGCAATGAGTGGTGTCTGTTTTTGTTTAACTCTGGAACTCATGAGTATGTGGAAATGTCAAGGACACTAGTAAGACCAGAAAAAAATAAGAAAAAGGCAGCTAAACATTTGTTCAAGAGTTTTATTCTTTCTCCGCTCTGTGGCCTTTCAAGAAAAACCAAGGCAAGCAGGATAGATGTGTAGTGCAACTTTTCGTCCCTTGTAGAAAGAAAGCTTGCATTTTACAGATGCGAAACTGCCAGAATATTTAGTTTCTGCATGCACTGAGGGCAAAGTGAGAGATGAGTACACAGAATTTGAAAATCATTGGGGAGAAGTCAGATTTAAGAAATAATGAAGAGATATTATTTTAGATTTACATATATCTGCACATGAGCAAATTCTACCAACTCATTTAAAATTAGGTGAACTGAAGAAATAGACAAATAATGAACATACTCAACTTAACTAACATACTTGTTAGTTAGTTAGTTAGTTAGTTAGTTAAGACTAAGAATGGAAAGAAACTGTTTATCTACTGATAAAGAGAGGGAAGCGGGAACAATGCGTATTTGGTTGAGATTTCTAATAAAATGTTTAAACATTTTGGATGTGGTTTGTGGTGAAGATTTCCAATCAAATGTGTAGTCACTTGATTGATTCTAAGGCTTTGAGTTTAATTAAGGTTAAAGTCCATAATTGTCAGTCAGTCATTTTTATTGACAGTCTTTCTCTGGTACTCTGTACATTACCCAAAGTCACATTTTTCTGTTGTGATATTATTATGCTTAGAAACCTCAGAGGCACATGTCATTCTGTGTTATTTGCTATAATTTGATATAAGAAAGTGAAAATATGTATGGATGGAAGCATAAAGATAAAACGTTGTTGATTTAATACATTCTCAAATTTTCATTTCTAGAAACCTTCAGATGTATCACTGTCTAACTTCAAAGCCTAAGTTTTATATTAACCATAAATCCACAAAACTTTAATTTCACACTTGTATAAAATTTCAATGTATATTTTATGTATAGACATATGAATTATAAACTGTTGATTGGAGGATTTCAGTTAACAGAGCAGGTAATTACAGTTTTGAAATAAATTCTCACTCTCTGGGAATTATATTTTGAATGAAAAGAAAATATCATAACCTTTGTTTAATCTGTAGATCTGACTTTCTTAGTACTTTGTTCTTTTGGCCTCACGATGGCACTAAAGGGTAGGAAATAATCCTTACTCGATTCTCATTTACTGACTGTGCTGCATTTAAAACAAAAAAGCATCCAGCAAAGGTAGCTGAATATGTATGCCTTTAATATAAAGCAAGAGAGAGTTAATGCTGTGTTTGGTAGGTCTCTTTGGTAAGCATGGTAACAATTCTTAAGCTTTTTCTATATGAAATACTTTCTGTCTCTTTTTATTCAATTATTGAGTCACCTTCCCAATATCCACCTACTAATTCATCTCCCTTTTTACAGAAAGAAAAATATCTAACTGTAACAATTAAATTGGTTCTGAATAACTTTGAAAGACATGGGTTTAGCAGATGCTTAATAAGAAAACTATTATAAAAGGAAAATGTCATAGAAATACTGAAAAATGTCCTTTGATGTCAAGTCTCAGAAATGTTCTAGTGTTTTATAGAGTATAAGTTTTAGAATCTAATTTGACAACATAATAAATCTTGCTTAAGGTCAGTGGCAGCCATCTGAGCTGTAGTCCTGTATTTCTCATTGGTAAATGGGATATAATGTTTGAGGTCAAATGAATTCACTGTTCTATAAGAAGCCCCAAGCATCAAATGCCTGTGTCTGTGGCAAATTTACAGGGAGGTAAATAAATGTAAGATGTATTTTAGAAATATTTATACATAGTTAGAAAAGTATCTAGAAATAACAATAACTAATAGTTATTAATAATAGGCTAGTGACTATTTAAAGGCCTTAAATATTAGTGAATAAAGTGTCAAAAGATGATTTGGGACTAGAAAAAAACTCAAAATGCTACATGAGAATTTCTGAACACCCACAATTATAAAACCATGAACAGAATATGTTTGGTTAAATGTTCTTTATTAGCTTCATTTAAGTTTTTTATTTTGTGAAATATAAAGATTTATGTGTGTATAATTTTTACAGTTTTCCAATCCTTTAAATTGATACATAGCATCATAAAAAGTTTATAATGCATTACCTATTCTTTTCTTTCAAGGAGTATTGGTTTCTTGACCACGTCCCCATGATGTGTAAAGTCAGGATTGCTGTTCCCCCTCCTCCAGTCTAAGCAAGATGATGTCGTTCAAAATCGCTAGTGATACCAGGTCAGTATGGATATGAATTTGGAAAATACTATTTGTTACTTCACTGTAGTGTGTATCACTCCTCTTTTCCAGGCTCCAGTAGTTACCACAGCAAAGAGAATATCCATACAATGAAAGCACCCATCACTGAAACTTGTAGAACGACTTTGCTCTTAGGCCCTACGAAATCCAGGGCTTGTTGCTTTAAGTATTCTGTTTCCCCCATTGTCTCTGAAATTGGAGGTGAATTTGGGAATCATAATTTTCTTCCTCTTTTAAGTCTTGCCATTGAATAGGTATCACTTTTGTTTGTCAGCCAGATTTTTATTTTCAGTAAGGTTTTCTACTGGGTACAATAGTTAGCTGTTTAAGGCATGGGCTCAATGATTGTATATATATATATCACAGATAGTGGACATTTTGTGCATTTAGTTATTTAGTTTCTAAATCAACATACATGAGACTGGAGAGGTGACTCGGTTATTAAGAGCATTCTATGATCTCATGCAGGACCTGTGTTCTCTTCCCAGCATCCGTACGATGGATCAGAAACGAATTACTCCAGTTTACAGGGGACCCAGTGCTCACAGTGGGCCTTTTCAGATATTGCATAAATGTGGTTCACAAGCAAACTTGAAGGCAAAGCATTCATACACTTATAAATAAATACACACATATCAAAAAGTATATGGTATCTTGGAATTGTTTCTAATGTCAACCCTAAGCTATATCAGATAGCTGGGGAGATGGATTGGGAGATAGGCAGTTACACCATTGGATTGCTTCTAATAGAGTCATCTTGTTTAGGCTCATGCTGTAAATTTTTTGATTAATTAGAAATAATAAGAACTTTCAGATAACTGGAAACATAAGATAGAGAAAAATGAAAGTAAAAATGAGTTTCTTTTACTTACATAATGTCAATATAATTTTAAAAAGTTTAAATGAGCCTTTTTATGTAATATATAGTGATATAGGAGTGGAGCTATGTTCTTGCCTTTTCACTTGATAATATGTATTTTTAATGATAGATGTCAATCAAAGCCCTCTTCTGTGAATGGAAATATAGGAGTGGCAATCCAACAATATGGGATAACAATGATATAATCATGGCTGTACTTTAATGAGTAATACAGTAAGAAATAAACTTAATAGTTATTTGAAAGGCATATTAAGAGAACACAGACTACTCAGTGTCTAGAATACAAGTGATTTTTTTAAAGAATGCAGATGCTTAGATTATTCTGCTTATTTACTTAAAATATGCTCATTTGCTTAAAATTTAGAATTATATATTGGCAAATTAAGGCATGCAAAGTGCTCTTATGATTTTTAGTATTGTGTGACATGACCAAATCAACCCAACAAACCTGTTAATCAGGTTATACATTTAGCATCTTTTCTCATAATGAAAAAAATGAAGCTCCTTCTGCCCAGAGACACTGAAACACACACAACTCAGATGTTGGCTGTGTTTGTCATGCTCTCTGTTCTCAGACTCATCAGTCTTCCACCTACCCAACCGAGGTTCCACAATTTGAACTTTTACCTCCTTATTCCCCTGCTGCTTCCTCCAGATCCCAGTAATTCCTATTTTTCTGCCTCTATAAGCTCAATTAGTTTAGAATCTCTAAACTAAAAATAAAAAGGAACATGAGATATTAATCCACATTTGACTCATTTCTCTAAAAGCAGTGTTCACCAATTATGGTAATATTGTTGAGCACTTAGGTCAATTCTATATGTTGGATGTCATAAAACTTCAAAAAACTAATGTACTGATTTCTTTCTTTTGTTTCCATGCTTTACAATGACAGCAATTCAAAAAAAATCTGTATCTACATAAGGCTGACATATTTGTAATTCTTGGTCCTATAATGTATCTTAATTTTTTTCTCTTTATCAATTACCAGTGAGTGAAAAATATTTCCAGGATTTCATTAAAATCAGATAATACTATTTTGGAAGCTGATGATTCTTCAAGTTTGTTTAAGTGAGTTAGCATCTATATGATAAAGATCATAACAACAATTTTGAAAATCACAAATGAAATACTGCTATCAATCAAGCTTGAAGTCCTCATCTCCAGTTGAAGAAGCTGAATATTAGGAAGCTTTGCATGCAGCCAACTAGAGATTGGTGTGGACTAGGGTCTAGATGTAACTGTCAAATATGGCCTTTTGTTTTGTTTTCTGGCCAACTCAATTATTTTGTTCAAAAATAAATTAAAATGGTTATGTGTCTATTGAATTAAAAAGTAGAGTGTAGCAAATTTAAAGACATAAAGTATAGTTGTGTATTCTAATAAGAATATTGATTTTAAGTGTCCTAATTTTCCTTTCTCACTCAAAGATGAAAAACACTAAATTATTACTAAATTCCCTTTTATAAACTGGCCCCTTCATCTCTTATAAGAGTAAAAGTATAGCATAAATTCAGTAGCACATATATAATCTTAGCAATTCATGGACGTATTCATATTAAATATTTAAATAAGCATTATTTAATTCATTTCATCAAGCAAGTTTATTTACACTGACATATATATCTGTATATGCGGTGCATGCATATATCTATGTATATAAATACATGGATGCTTAGAAAAATGCACAAATCGACATACATCTATGAAACCTCCTTTATTAAAAACATTTATAAAGTATTTAGGCGTTTACTTAATTCAATGTCCTCAAGACAATATCTGGTCTACAGTAAGCATTACCTCACAGTTTCATTTTGCTATAATGATGGAGCGTGTAATCTAGTAAACTAGATTTGGGATCCATAAAGGACAATAAAAAGTCATAGGCTTATTTTACTTTAAAAATGAAAATTTCTTTTGTGTACAAAGTTATAAAATCTCTCTACTATGGTTTCAAAGTTTCTGAAGACATTACATTTACTGGACAGTAAATAATGTGTCCTAAATGAGTGGTATGGAAAATAAGGCTTGTAGAAGTTTAAAGAAAAAAGATTGCTTCCAGATGAAATAGTCAAAGACTGTTTTACAAGAAGGCAGGATTTGAACTGCACTTTGAAAAATGGGCAGGATTTGGGTAATCAGAACAAGGAAGGCTGGGCGCGAGGTGTTACAGCAGGAGGGAGTGTAAAGGCAGCTTAGTGTGCCTTTCTTTATTCAAACATGAAACATCAAGGAAAATAGTCTTCTTTTTCCTTTTCTTTGACTTCGGTCCTCCCCCATTATCACAGATTAATTTCCAAAATAAAACTCTCTGGACAATTTTATTTTATTATCATCTCTCAATTAAAGGTATATTCATTTCAATTACGTTGAAAATAATACATTTCCATGATTGTGAAACCTACATATTTACCGCGAAAAATGAAAGCAAGCATGAGTTATTTTGTAATGTGGGTGTTGTGTTGCTTGGTACAACCCAGTTTCCCTAGATCATCAACCAGGTGGTTCTGCACTCTTTTCTATCAGAGTAGAGACAAACGTATCAATCCTATGCAAGAAAAATAAACAAAATTAAAATATAGCTAGGCACTAGAAGACAAGAAGATACTGTTTAATCAACTCCATGGAAGATGTCTGGTTGTAAGAGGTCGTTACAGAGATTCGGTCTCTATGGAAACAGCTCACAGTCCAGCTTTCCAGGACTATGGGACCAGTGTCAACTTAAACAACAAAGGACACTTGTACACACTTATTCTAGCCAATGAAAATGATATAAAGACTTAATCACTACTAAAGTGATAAAGAAAGAACATTAATTTTAAAAACAAAATTACAAATGCGTATTTGCTGAAAGGGGGTCTTTTAAATGCACACCCAGACAAAAATAAGCAATTGGGCATTTTCTACTTCTTAGGATTATGGCACTATAACAGGCTCTACTACTCGTTGTAATCAAGTGTTCACTTAATTTTTCTGCTAGAAATAAAATACAACCGTAAGAAAATGTCCTGATTATATTAGAAGTATCAGTGTAGCTCCTCTAGATTGATTGCTTGTACAAGTCAAAGTATCCTATTTTATATTTTATTTGGTAAAATTTGTCTGGAAAATCACTTATACAAATTTGGATTAATATATGAGAATAATTCTTTAGCTAATAGTAGATATGGAGAAAATAAGTTATATTTTATATTCTGTAAATAGTGTCTCATTTGCTAATGTGTAGCAGTTTAATCTGCAGCATTTCTGACACGTGAGAAATGTCCTGTGACTGCAGTGTTAAGGAGTCATTTAGACGTGATTAAAGCCCAGAGCTTCAGCTGCACAAGCGCAACATTTGTGGCTCCACTTTGCACCTTAAAACTTGCATTTGCACCTGCAAAGGCTGAAATGGATCGCAAGTCAGCACATGTGCGTTCCATTATTCACTTCGTACGAGCAGATGCGGGTGATGTGGGCAAAGAGTTGGATGAACTAATTGAGAAAACCTGTGGAAAAGTTACCCCTAAATCTCTCCCAGGGAACTGACTTAGAACACTACACCCCATGATTTGGAAAGTAGGAATCAGACCCAAATGTGGACCAGACAATCCAAACGTGAACAGTGCCTGTCAGAAATGAAGATTAAGGACATTAATCCTCAAAATTTCTTTCTTTCAAATTTCTCTATGAATAATACTGTGTCCATTAGGGTTTTTTGTTTTGTTTTGTTTGAGTGCTCACTCTAAAATAATGTAAACCATCAGGATTAAAGACATGAAACACATTGGTATTTATTTTAAGGAAAATAAATTGGTTCACCAAATGATTTTCCATTCTCTATTCATAGGGAAAATCTTAAAATTGTACACTTTGGTTTGTATTTTTCCATTGCCTGTATCTGACATTTATTTATCTTTGGACGTTTGTTCTGTAGAGGACACCTTGTTCATCATGCTTGTGAACACTTGAGGTAGAATTGGATGGTGCATAGAAGCAGGCCTGAGGAAAAGTGTCTGTGCAAGTACTGCTGATAATCTGGCCTGCTCTAGAGATTTTAGCAATGACATTCCTCTTACTTGGACTCAAATCTTTTCCATGTAAATATATTATTAAGATAAGGTTTTCCCCCAAAATATTAATGCCAAGACAAGAATAATAAAATAACTATATCTAATAATTCATTCATGAAAACACAATATAAAATATGTAAACTGTGATATTACTATCAAAAATGTAATTTGAGAAAAACTTAAGGTAGAGTTTTATACATAGCAGAAGTCCAGTAATTGTCAGCTTAATATAGATATTTACAATTTAAGAAGCTTTACATGAGGGTGATCCTGTGTACAAAGAACAGGCTTATACAAAAATAAAATAATAAAACATATTCTATAAATTTCACTTGCAAAGGGAGAAAATAGAAGAGGACAAAACAGTAAAGAAAATGGTAAGAGCAGACCCTATTTATCACTAATTACTTTCATATAAATGAAATCAAACTTCACACAAAACATAGAGTCACCATATAGATTCCAGTCTGTGTTGCCTAAAAGAAGTTTGTTTTGCCATAAAGGCTGGAGAGTTGCAAAAGGATGGTAAAGGCAAATGCTGATGAAAAGTGAGTAGATGTAAGAATGTTGTGTCAGATGAAAAGACTTTAGGTGAAAACTATAAAAAGAGATTAAAGGTTCTTAGGTAAAGATAAAGGGGCAGATCATTAAGAACATACAACCAAACCAAACTGTATATCTTCCCGACATCAGAGCTCCTTGATATACAAAGCAAATGACAATGGACTCAAGGAGAGAAGTAGTGATAGAATACCAGGGAACATCAGTACTCCACTACAGGAACGACCAAGTGGACTAACACACGTATACAGAATAATCTAAGAAAGAGAGTCAGAATGGATCATTTTGTGTAATAGAATCTTCGCAAGTAGATCATTTGTTCTAGGAAAATAATTACACATACAAACAAACAATTCAAGAAGACTGAAATTCAAATACATGATACTAGCACAATGATATGCATCAAGACATTAATAACAGAAAGACAAAAGGAAACTCACAAATATGTAAAAATAAATAGCACAATTCCTGCCATGAATGAGCCAAAGAAGAAATAACAAGTGAAACTTCCAAATAAATTGAAGATTAATAAGAACATAATATCCACAATACAATTGGAGCTGAGAGAATATATTGGTTTGTAGTGATACACACCTACATGAACAGAAAATAAATGCATTGATCTTTACACCTGGCTTTGTACCACACAGGAACAGAAAAAGATAACAAACACAGCGTTTATTTGTATTAAGAGAGAAATTTATAAAAATTCAAAGAATAAGTAAAACTTGGACTAGGAAGACTCTAGGAACAATTAAGAATGCTAAGAGTTGATTTTTTGAAAATATAAAGTTGATAAAGCCTTACATAGCCTGCGATAAGGAGAGAAGACAAAATCAGAAATAAAAGTGGGATACTGAGACTTATATTCCAGATATAGAAAGATCATAGAAGATTACAATTAACAAAAAAGTAAAACTAATCAGATTAGCTGAAGAAAATAATAAAATTATTAGAAACGTGCAGTGTATCAATATCAACTCAGGAATAGAAAATCTGAACATATTAGTTATTAACTGATAAGCAGAGTGATCGCTAACTCAAAAAAGCTCATAAAAGGTGTTTATGACCTGACTGGTATACTGGAGAATTATACTGCATATCCACAGGATCATTGCCAAATTTTTCCAAAATTTGTTGATGAGAAGGAAAAATGTTCATATTCATTTGACAAACCTATATTTACTCCATCATTGTGGCAAATCTAGAATACCCGGGAAAGCAAAAGTAAGTGGGGAAAAAAAAGAAGAGAGGGGGATAGGGGAGAGAAGAGTAGCAGAAGAAAAGAAAAAGGACTAAAAGAGGTTTTGATGAATTCTCATGCAAAGTTCTTAATAATTTAATGGTAAACCGAGTTCAAAAGCACATTTGTGGTGTAATTAACCAGAGTAAGATTGTATTGATATTTTGTAGGCAAGGGTAAGTTTTAAATGCAAACAACTTTGTGATTAATTAATACAAGGAATTGCATTGTAAAAGCCAGGTGGCATGAATATAGTTACTATCATACTCTGTGGTGGAAGTTGAAAAGGTTTTCCCTGAAGGTACAATAAGAGTAGCGTGCCCACTCATGGATTTATCCCTAATATACTATAAAGCCTGCCCAATATAGAGCGTCCACTAGAAATAGGCATTGTGCTTTTCAGTCACAACTCAAAACCCTACAGTATAGAATCATTTCCCAAGGAGGAGCTGAATCTTTGATATTTACGAAGAGATTATTCATGAAATGAGGACACCTTGGTTAAAAACCTCAGTGGTTAGCTTGTGAAAACTGAGTTGGCTAAACCTTAAAAAATATTTTACAGCAGTCATAGATATTGAGTGTGAGTTCTATGATTTGGATCTTAATTGTCTTTGAAAATTGCATGCATTCAAGGTTTTTCTTAAGTTTGATGGCTTCACTGGGAAGGCTTAGAAATCAGAGAGGGTGAGTACAGTTGGAGTAAGTTAGATCTCGGGAGTCAGGGTCCCTGAGGTAATTTTTTTTTTTGAATTTTGGAGACAGGGTGTCTCTGTAGCTTTTTGGTTCCTGTCCTGGAACTAGCTCTTGTAGACCAGGCTGGCCTCGAACTCACAGAGATCCGCCTGCCTCTTCCTCCCGAGTGCTGAGATTAAAGGCATGCACCACCACCGCCCGGCTCCCTGAGGTAATTTTGAAATGTTGTCTCCTCTCTTCTCCCTCTGCTTTTGGCCCAGGAGGAAGTGCCAAAATCACTCTGACTGTGCCCCTTACATTGATGCCCTTCCCCTCCACACACCCAGAGCATTGGGACCAAGGGCACACAAATTTCTGAAACTATGAGCTCAAATAAACCTTTCCCCTTTATAAACCATTTATTTATTTATTTATTAATTTTTTCCATTTATTTGACATCCCGACCACAGTTTCTCCTCCCTCCTCTCCTATTCCCTCCCACGAAGCATCCCTCTGCTCCTCTCTGCACACCCATCCATGCCTCCTCTGTTTCTGTTCAGAAATGGGCAGGCCTCCCACAGGTGTCAATAAAGCATAACATATCAAGTTGAGGTAGGGCTAAGCTCCTCCCTTTGTATTAAGCCTGAGCAAGGCAATTTAGAATGAGAAATAGGTTCCCCAAAGCCAGCTCAAGTGTTAGAGACAGGCCCTGATCCCACTGCTAGGAGTCTCACAGATAGATCAAGCTACACAATTTCACACATATGAAGAGGGTCTATGTCAGTTCCATGCAGGCTCCCTAGCTGTTGGTGTAGGGTCTGTGACCTCCTATGAGACCAGGAGAGCTGTTTTTGTGGTTTCCCTTGTGATGACCTTGACCACTCTTGGCTGATACAATCCTTCCTTCCTTTCTTCAACAGAACTCCCAGAACTTGGCCTAGTGTTTGGCTATGAATCTCTGTGTTTGTAGAAGATAATTTTTAATCAGGCATGGTATTCATAGTGATGGGCAGGGGATAGACACAAAAAAGAAAATAAAGTTAGAAAAAGCTGGGTTCAAATTAATTAGCAATGGATACAGGAATAGAGGGTTTGGATACAATATTGGAATGTGACCTATGCATTGGTAACCAAGAGAGATGCTGTTCAGTACCATCCTTGTAGACCATCAAACCTATATCACTATGAACCTGATGAAACAAACTTAGCCTTTTGTCCGTTTATTTGACGTGGCTTGTTGGGCGAAGCTTCTCGTTCATTTCCCAGCTCACCAGACTAAAAATAATCACACGGAAACCATATTATTTGCAATACTGTTTGGCCAATAGCTTAAGTGTATTTCTTGCTAGATATCTCTTCTACCTTAAATTAACCCATTTTTATTATTTTATATTTTACCATGATGCTAGTGGCCTACTGGCAAGGTTCTGGCTGCCAGCTTGCGTCTTTCTCCTCTGATGGCTTCATGGCTTCTCCCTGACTTCCCTTACTCTCTTTCTATATCTTTTTCAGCCTGGTTATATTCTGTTAAGTCATTGGCTGAGAGCAGCTTCTTTATTCATTAACCAATAAAAGCAACAAATATACAGAAGGACTTTCCACACCAATGAATAAATCTCAGGGTTTAAGATTCTAAGAATCCTTATGACAGCAAATAGAACAATATAAAGAGAAAATATGCTTTTAGCTCAGCTTAGCTGGAATCTTATTGTTTCTTTTATCCTATATGTTTAACTACTAGTTTCCTGAAAATATACATATTCATATTATCTACACTTGATGATATACTCGTTTGGAGATATGTGTTATCTGTGGATGGGTGTGGGAGATTTCATACTGATTGCATATGTCTTCTCTTGAAATATAGATATTTCCTTCTCAATTGTCATACCCACTCTTCATCATAAAATAGAGCTGCTGGGTCACTTCTCCTGTCTTGTCATTGCCCTATCATATCAGGAAAAGTCATGTGACAACTTCTCTCTCCTTTTATAATATTATAAACTTTAAAAGTTAAAAGCCTGAGAAATAGTAACACACAGTATGGAATACATAGAAAAGCATTTGAAAAGGGTGAAATATATAACAGAAATGTGTCACCTAATAATTGTGTTGTCATTTTCTGATGATACATCCAAATAACAAATGGGCTGTTCTCTTACTTAGCTTCCTTTTGTCAGTTCAAGGATGGCATGAATGATGACCATGGGATGTAATATATGAGGAGGCAAATTAATCCAAATATGAAAAAAATGAGAGATGAAAAGGCCAATACAGAATGGAAGTTGTTGGTGGAAGAGTAATGCAGAGAATAAAAGGGACAAGGAGTAGTATGCCTTAGATTCAAATAGTGAGGAAAATAAGGAATTAGAAACAAAGCTTATTTTGGTTGTGAACCTAGCCTTTAATGACTGATCAAAAACAAAGGATAACCAGGCTGCAATCCACAACCCCAGAGAAGTTAGATAAAAAGGAGGATCCCAGGAAAAGGAAATAGTTAAGATCTCCTGGTTAATCTGGGAGGGGGGTGAGAAGGGAAAGGATGGGAACACAAAGGATAAAGATGGTCAAATTGGGGAAGGGATGGAGAGGGAGAGCAGCGAAAGAGGGAGCCATTATGGGGTTAGGGAGAACCCTGGTGCTAGAGAAATTCCCAGGATTCCAAAAGGAATCAAAACTAACAATAGAGGAGAGGGTAGTTGACTTTGTTTTCCCACATAATCAAATTAGAGACTATCCTAATTGTTATCATAGGACCTAATTGTCATCATAGAACCAACATTCAGTAACTGATAGAAGCAGATGCAGTGACCAACAGCCAAGCACTGGGCTGGGCTCCTGGAGTTCAGTGAAGAGAGGGAGGAGGGAATCATATGAGCAAAGGAGATCAAGATCATGATTGGGAAAACCACAGAGACAGCATTCCCAAACTGGTGGGGGCTCATCGACTCCGGGCTGATATTTGGGGAAACTGCATGGGACTAAACTAAGCCCTCTAAATGGGGATTAAAATTATTTGGCTTGATATGTTGGGGGAGGGGAGGGGCTGGCAGTGGAACAAAGACCATTAGCTGGCTTTTTGGAGCCCTTTCCCTATGGTGGAATATTTTGCTCAGCTTTGATACAGGGGAGAGTCTTGGTTCTGCCTCAACTTGGTATGCCAAACTTTGTTAACTCCTTAAGGGGGGGCTTACACCCTTTAAGAAGTAGGTGACAGGTGGGACGGAAGGTGGTAAAGGCAGGAAAAGAGAAGGGAGGGGGACTGGAGTTGGTATGCAAAATGAAACAAAAAAGAAACAAAGTTTAATGCTTGCAGTTATAAAAAGACATTTATTCCTTTGTTTTTCTTTTTTCACATGTGCAGGCACACACACACACATACAGACACACACACACACACACACTTTGAATACAAGTAGTTGCTAGATACAGAAACCCAGCCATGACCAAAGAACTAATTTATTATGATCATATGATTAATAATATATTTTTTCATTTTGATCTTTACAGCTTCTAACAATCCCATGTTCTCTTTTATCTCCTTTTAAGATATCAGAAATTTCTTCCAACTTCTTCTAATATTTTTCAATGAGTAAATCTTTGGTTTCTGTTTAAGAAATAATGAAAGTAGAATTCTGTTCCCTTTGACTTTGTGGTTGCTGGTGCACCTCATCCTTGTTGGAACTCCTCCTCATCAGCATCTTTTTGCAGATCACATAGAAGTCACTACTGTCATAGGGTGACTTGCAATAACCAGGCCAGGCCATAGCCACACCACTCTAATGGTTCTTTTATCTCTTTTCCCCGGGACTAATAGGATTAGGAAGCAGATTGAACGCCATAGAACGTACCCTATCTAAATAGTTCATTCCAGGAAACTGCTTCATTTCTATTTCCAGCCAGCCAGAGTCACATAAAATGATTTGACTTAAGTAGTATCATCTCTAAAGCTTCCACCACAAAAGATTTGATTCCAGTGCTTGACCCACTAAAATGGAGGATGAGCTAAAGGAACACGAGTCTTTTGAAATGAATATCAGATTCTACAAATGTAACTGATTCTAATGAGAAAGAATATAAGAACGATCATATATATATATATATATATATATATATATATATATATATATATATATTCCAATAAGGCAGAAAGAATCCAATAAGATATAATTTTAAAAGCATTGATACAAATGATTATCTTTATATTTAATCAAAGATAAAAAGTAGTATAACAGAACAGTGTAAGACGTGCTGTGGAAGCTTAGAAGTGCGATAAGAAGGATTTGTCTTAGCACAAACCTGGTCCTTGGATTTCAGCAGGAATTGTGAATAATTATTTAGCTACACCATTTGGAAAAAATGGAGAAAAAAGTCTCAGACAATTATGCTTGATAAATTTTTATTAAGTTTATTAATAATGTATCAGAATATGTGAGGTTATACATGTCTTGAGGGCACTAGGTGTCTGTTGCTTATCTTGGTGTGGCAGTATGGCAAACATAACAGGTGCTCAAAAGCGAACATTTGACTCACTAAGGGAATGACTGTGGGACTGATCTAGTAATATTTGGTTACCTAATCACATTTGCATAAGAATTGTGCTTAAGCAAATACAGCAAAGAATCTTTTGTTAATATACCATGACACTTCTGTCTTGAAAGTTTTTTGTTAAGCATGAAGTTGGCTTTGTTTCATCTTTTTATTTAGAACCATACTCATGTTTATTATCATTTAGACTGAGACATGTGTCAACACTGTTGGCCAGCACATACATCACAGAAATAGGATCTCAAAGATTGATGCAAGGTTTTCCAACTTCCTAAAGGTGTACAGACCTTTAACAGAGCTACTTAGCATTATAAAATTTTTTAACGTATTAGAAGTATTGTTTGACTATTTTTAATAAACTATACAATGAATAACTTGAGGTTGCTTATTTAGTGAACCAAAACACTTTGACTTTATATATTTAGTTTTATTTCCCAATGAACAGAACATCTTTGACCTTACAATGAATAGATCAGAATTGACAAGAATCTTACAGGATAGTTTTTTGATGCAAATTTCTGCTAATGGACTATACAATTAAGATGACCAATTGCTAATGTAGTTGGAGAAATTCCAGGAACTCTGATATGAAGGCTACCAGTTATAGTGTACTGACAGAACACTGACAGAAGGGGAATAATTCTTTTCATTCATTTTACTGAGACCCTTGAACAAACTTAAGAATAATTTATTCATATGGAAAGAAATACCATTATATCTACTTTCTCAGTATAGTACAGGAAATGAAAGAGACATAGCTCATCTCTAGGTATCATAGTTCTATCTGATACTTCTTTATGTAATAGTAACTCCATAATTATACTTTATCTAAGAATACTGAGTGCATATAAATAGCTTCACAATAAATTGATATTTTTTGAGAATTAATAAATAATCAAACTCGAGGTGAAAGTCAGGGGTAATATACCCGATGAGTCAATTCTTTTTAGATATACAATGTTGGTAGGTAATAAAGCAGGTTTTTTATAATTATACCATTTTATTCTGCTTTATTTTCACTGCAAGATTTTTACTTGGTGCTCAATAAATGTTTATGGAACTAGATTGATTCATCAATAACATAGTCATAGTAAAATATTATTTTAAAAGGTCTGGTTCCAGTATTGACCTCAACACAAGTATTTTAAAACATATAATTTATATTTTAATCTCTAGTGCTAGCGTGGAATATAATATTCAATTTTGAGTTAGCTTATGTTAATTGAAAGAATACATGAATAAGTTCCCACTCTTCAATTAGCTGTGATCCAAACATTAACTTTGTTAACATGTATTATTTTAAAATAAAGTTGAGACACATGAAAAAGAATTTTATATAATATCCAGGCAGTTCATTTGGTTGTTAGTTTTATATTATTCTTCATATTTTTCTTTATATTATAAGTAGTGAGAAATTTAAAAAGTTATTTATTTTGTGTTTCTTCTGTTAATTTAATCTGAATCTTCAATAACATAAATAAATGTTATAGAATATTCATACACACAGACACTTTCATACAGAATGTAGTATTGGGAGTATAGCTGCATTAAAAGCACAATTTTATTTCTTTCAGATTCTCTCTGCATATATTGAGGTTCGGATCCGTCAGTGTTTCAGAAGACTTACTTGAAAGGTGAAATATATCTAGAGTTCTTTGTTTAGCTTGGTGAGAAGAAACATGCTGAAGCTGAATAGGAACTGGACTTTGGCGTGTGGAAGTAGGAGAAACCACATCTAAAAAAAAAATCTGAAAATCTTTTCTCTTGAAAGGCCTCTAGTTCAAGCTGGAAATATTATCAGGAATCAGGAATAATGTGGTCAGAACTCTAGAATTCTTGACCTTGAAAGGAGGAAACAAGAGAATTATGTTTGAATGGTAATTTGAATAAAGATTGTACCCATAGACTCATAGATTTAAATGCTTGGTCACCAGGGAGTGGCACTATTAGGAGGTGTGTCCTTACTGGAGTAGGTGTGGCTTTGTTGGAGGAAGTGTATCACTGGGAATCATAAGTCTAAACTTTCATATGAAAAAAAAAAATTGGTCAGTTCTAGTTTAAATCTTTAGAGTGTATACCCATTCATCAATAGATTTTTATGCCAGGAGATTGAGGAAAGAAATGGCTATATGGAATTAATCACCACCTTTGGTAATCAACCAATCCTAGAACGTCAGCTAATGATAGTTGGACTTCTTTGTTCTTATTCCCTGGGTCCAGGTTGCCTCACTCAGGATGATCTTTTCTAGTTCCATCTATTTGCCTGCAAATTTCACAGTGTTGTTTTTAACAGATGAGTAATACTCCATTCTGTAAATGTATCAATTTTTTTATTCATTCTTTGGTGGATGCTTGTTTGATTCCAGTTTTTGACTATTATGAATAAAGGTGCTATCAACATAGTTGATCAAGTGTCCTTGTGGAATGGTAGGGCATCCTTTGGGTGTTTGCCTAAAAGTGGTAATGTTGCATATTTAGGAAGGTCAAATACCAGTTTTCTGAGGCAATACCATATTGGTTTCCAAAGTGACTGTACAAGTGTACTCTCGCCTGCAGTGGGGGAGTGCTCCTTTTGCTCCACATCCTTTTTAGCATGCATTGTTACTTATGTTTTTGATCTTAGCCATTCTGGCAGGTATAAGATAGAATCTCAGAGTCATTTTGATTTCTGTTTTCCTAATAACTAAGGATGTTAACCATTTCTTGAAGTGTTTCTTGGAAATTTGAGATTTCTCTGTCAAGAATTCTCTGTTTATATCTGTATTCCATTTTAAGTGAATTATTTAGTCTTTTGATATCTAGTTTCTTGAGTTCTTTGGAAATATATATTTTGGAAATCAGTCTTTTGTCAGAAGTGAGAATGGTGAAGATCTTCTTCCAGTTCTGTAGGCTGGCGTTTTGTTCTTTTGATGGTGTCCTTTGCTTTACAGAAGCTTTTAAATTTCATTAGTTCTCATTTATTAATTGTCGATCTTATTTCATGTACAACTGGTATTTTATCCAGGAAGCTGTCTCCTGTGCTAATGCTTTCAAACCTATTCCCCAGTTTGTCTTCTATCAGGCTCAGTGTATCTGGATTTATGTTTTTGATCATCTTGGATTGGAGTTTTGTTCAGGGTGATAGACTAGGATCTATTCGGATTCTTCTACATGCTAACATCCAGTTAGATCAGCACAATTCATTGAAGGTGCTTTCTTTTTTCCATTGAAAATGTTTCTTGCTTCTTTATCAAAAATCAGGTATCAATAGTTATGCGAACTTTGTCATGGTTGATTCAGTTCTACTGGTCAGCCTTTCTGTTTTTATGCCAGTATCATATGGTTTTTATTACCGCAGCTCTGTAGTACAGCTTGAAATCAGGGATGGTGATACCTCCAGAAGTTCTTTTATTGTACAGGATTGTTTTAACTAAACTAGGATATTTGCTTTTCCTTGTGAAGTTGGGTATTGTACTTCGAAGTTCTGCAAGGAATTGTGCTGTAATTTTGATGGAGATTGCCTTGAATCTGTACATTACTTTTGATAAGGTAACCATTTGTAGTATGTTAATCCTATTAATCAAAGGAAATCTTTCCTCTTCAGATATCTTCTTCATTTCTTTCTTCAAAAATTTAAAGTTCTAGCCATACAGGTGTTGGGCCTCATGAGGCCCAGGTAAGTCCCTGCTTGAGCATTAAATGAGATTCTGCTTTGATAGACAACAGACTCAGTGGGTACATTTTTCCTCAGTGGTCAAGACTGGAGGGCATCTGGGTCGTGTAACACTCACCATCCCACTCAGCCCCAGGGAGAGTCTTGTGTTCTTGCTCTGATCCCTGCTCTTCTGCCAGAGAACCCGGCATACAGGTCTTTCACTTGCTTGGTTAGAATTACACCAAGATAATTTATAATATTTGTGGATACTGTGAAGGCTGCTTTCATAATTTCTTTCTCAGCCCATTTACTGTTTGCATATACCAGGGCTACTAATTCATTTATTTATTTGAGTTTTTTTTTTTATCAAATCCCTTCCCTGAAGATGTTTAGATGTTTATCAACTGGTGGAGTTCCTTGGTGGAAGTTTGGGGGTCACTTATGTATACTAACATATCGTCTGCAAATAGTGAAACCTGGACTTTTTCCTTTCCAGTTTGTACTTCCTTAATTACTGCTATTTGTCTTGTTGCTCTAGCTAGAAATTCAAATGCTATACTGAATAGATATGGAGAAATTGGACAGCCTTTTCTTATCTGTGATTTTACTGGAATTGCTTTAAGTTTCTCTTCTTTAAATTTGATATTGGCTATTGGCTTGCTATATATTTCCATTATTATGGTTAGAATGTTTCTTTTATCCCCGATTTCTCCAAAACTTTTATCACAAAGTGGTGGTGAATTTTGACGAAGACATTTTTGGCATCTAATGAGATGATTATATGGTGGATTACATTTTTTTCATATAATGAATCTTCCCTGTATCTCTGGGATGTAGCCTACATGGTCATGCTGGATAATCTGTTTGATAAGTTTTTGGATTTTTTCCAGTATTTTGTTGAGCATTTTACATTCATGTTTATGAGAGAAATTGTTCTGCAATTCTTTTTTGTTGAGTCTCTGTGTGGGTCGGGTATCAGAGTAACTTCATTAAAAGAATTTGGCAAAGTTTTGTATAGTTATTTTTTGAGAAATAATTTGAGGAGTATTGGTATTAGCTTTTCTTTGAAAGTTTGGTAGAATTCTGCCCTTAAATTTTTGGTTTTGTTTTGATTGGAAGACTTTTTATTAAATGCTTCTATTTACTTAGGGCTTATAGGTCTATATAAGTTGTTCATCTGATCTTAATTTAACTTTGAAAAGTGGTAGATTTGGAAAGTGGGCAGTTCTTTTGATCTTCCAATTTTGTGGAGTACACGTTTTTGAAGTGTGACCTAACAATTCTTTGGATTTCCTCAGTGTTTGCATTATGCTCCCTCTTTTATGTGTTTGTTTGTTTACTTATTTTTGTTAATCCAGATCTTTTCTCTCTGTCCTTTAGTTATTTTTGAATAAGGATTTGTATATCTTGTTGATTTTCTCAAAGAACCAACTCTTTGTTTCATTGATCTTATCATTGTTCTCTATGTTTCTCTTTTAATGATCTCAATGCTCAGTTTGATTACTTTTCTGCTATCTACTCCTCTTCGGTGTGTTTACTACTTTTTGTTCTAGAGTTTGCAGGTTTGCTGTTAGGTCACTAGCATGAGATCTTTCTAGGGCATTTTTTTTTTTTGCACTAAGTGCTATGAACTTTTCTCTTAGCACCACTTTCACTGCATCCCATAAATGTGGGTATGTTGTGCATTCATTTTCATTGAATTCGAGGAGATCTTTAATTTCTTTTTTTTTTTTTTGTTCTTGACCCTGGGTTAATACAGTAGTGACTTGTTTAGTTTTAATGAGTTTGTAGGCTGCTGTTGAAATCCAGCTTTAAACCATGGTAGTCTGAAAGGCACAAGGTGCTATTTCAATTTTTCTTGTATCTATTAAGATTTTCTTTTTGATCATGTATATGGACAATTTTGGAGAATTTTCTGTGAGGTGCTTAGAAGAAGGTATATTCTTTTGTTTTGGGTGAAATGTTCTGTAGGTATCTGTTAGGTTCATTTGAGTCATAACAACTGTTAACTACATTATTCCTGTTTAGTTTTTGTCAGGATGGCCTGTCCACTGGTGAGAGTAGGGTGTTGAAATCTACCACTATTAAAATATTATGTTTGATGTGTGATTTAAGTTTCAGTAACTTTTTCCGTTCAAAATGTGGATATCCTTTTGTTTGGGAAATAGATGTTAAGAATTGCCACATCTTCTTTGTGAATTTTTTCCTTTGAAGAACAATGAAATATTTTTCTTTATCTCTTTTGATTAAATTTGCAAGGAAATATATACATATATTTCCTTGCAAATTTAATATATATATATATATATATATATATATATATATATATATATATCAATGACCAATGATTGTTGATTCCGGTTATTTTGTTGCAGTTGTTGATAGTGGTTTTGTATGTGTGTGTGTGTCTGTGTGTCTGTCTTCTTTGGGTTTTGCTGTGTGAGGTAGTTTATTTCCTGTTTTTCTTCTATGAATATAGTTGGAGTTTTCCTTCTAGTACCTTCTGTGTGGCTAAATTTGTGGGTAGATATTGTTTAAATTTGACTTTGCCATATAATACCTTGTTTTCTCCATCTATTATAAATAAAAGTTTTGCTGGATATTTTAGCCATGGTTGGCTTCTGTGGTCCCTTAGGGTCTGCCAGACATATGTCCAGGCCCTTCTTCTGACTTTTACAGTCTCCATTGAGAATTTGGGTATAATTCTAAAAAGTCTGCCTTTATGTTACTTGGTCTTTTTTTCTGTTGTAGCTTTTAATATTCTTTCTTTGTTCTCTATGTTCAATGTTTTGATCTTTATGTGACTTAGGGACTTTTTAAAGTACAATCTATTTGATGTTCTATAAGCTTCTTATACTTATTGGCATTTCCTTTCATAGGTTAACAATATTTTCTTTTATGATTTTGTTGAATATATTTTCTGGGCCTCTGAAGTGGGATTTTTATCCTTCTATTTCTAGTATTCTTAGGTTTGATCTTTGTATAGTGTCCCAGATTTCCTGGGTGTTTTATGTTGGGAAATTTTTTGGATTTAACATTTTCTTTGACTGATATATACATAATACAGACACACACACACATATATATTCTGCCCCTATGGTATCTTCAATGCCTGAGAATCTGAGAATGCCTTACTGAGAAAAGGTATCAAACCACATGGCTAAGTATAAACAAGAATTATGGATTAATTTAAGTTGTAAGAGTTAGTTAATAATAAGCCTGAGCTAATAGGCCAAACAGATTATAATTAATATAAGCCTCTGTGTGTTTCCTTGGTACTAAATAGTTGTGGGACTGGGTAGTACAGAAATTTTTGTTTACAAATGGCACCCAACATCTTTCCATGTAAATCCTGAAAACGTTTACAAAAAAGGATTCTAGACAGAAAAGAACAGAGTAAAGCACAGCTTCTTGGTGACTGTTTTTCTTCCAATAGTCTCTGTTTGCTGGTGATGAGCAGAGGCATAAATCCTTTAAGAAAGGCTTCCTGTCCCAGTGTTAGTGGCAAAATCCTCCCAGCTCCTTTAAGATGCCCTGCCTCTAGACCCTTAAATGGTGTTTATTAGCAGCCAGCTGCATGCTTCTTGGTGGTATCATGGACCTAGAAACTCCACAGAGTCATGGCAATATATGTGGTTCCTGCCAATAATTTCACCATGAAGCTAGACTCTCGGGAAGTCAAGGAATGTGGTGGAGCCAACACCAAAACTGCCACTTTAATGCTAGCCATATCACTTGGCAGATTAAAAACTCTTTTGAACAAAATAAGATAGGGCTATACAGCAAAGACATATTCAGAAAATCCCTTAAGTGGTTTACAGTATGTTTAAAAATATACAGAGGTTTGGAAGAAAAAATAAAAAGAATAGAAAACATCCTTTAAAAGGAAATAGAGTAAAAAAAAGCCACATAAAGATGGGAAATATTCAGAGAGTCTGGATACTGCATGTTATTGTGTTGTCTTTGAATTGTTTGACTGATGACGAAGGGGCAACAACTGCTAAAAGACATTTGATTATAAATGCTGCTGGATTAATCTAACCTATATATTTTGAAAATGCCGTGACTTCAAAATTTAAGTCAAAAGATATGCTACTTTAGAGAAGAGGTTTTGCTTTTCTTTCCATAGGAAATGAGAGGCTGTGGATACATTCTTGGTTAAGAAAATTAAGGTTTGATCAAGAAAGACCCTTTGAAAAATCTCCAATGTAAACAAGATGGCCTAGATGAGCCAATGTTGCAGAGAATCTCTGTTGCAGTATCCACTGAGTTCTTCATCCAGAACAGCCTTAAGACTGCTGGCTGAGATGACACAGCCTCACAGAATACTCCAGTCAGGACTTGACTATAATCCTAAATTTGCTTTGGGTCCCAATAAGATTATCAACTCCCCAAAATCAGCAGGAAATAGCCTAGAAAATGATGCCCAATTTCCCCTCAAATGTATTATGGATGTTTGTCTTTGTTTCATGTATTGGTTACAAGTTGTTAGGGATAATAGGAAAAAAGCTAAATAAAGGAGATTAGATTCAGGGTTTTTGTTTTGAAAATAAAAAGAGGTATTACTGTGGGATAATTCTCTTGCACTCAGTGAAGATTTGTAACTCATATTGGTTTAATAAAATGCTGATTTTTCCAGTAGCCAGGTAGGAAGTATAGGTGGGGTAAACAGACTAGGAGAATTCTGGGAAAAGGAAAGGCAGAGATGCAGTCACCAGTAAGACCCAGAGGAAGCAATATGAGAATAATTTCTAAGAAAGGATATCAAGCCACATGGCTAAATTTAGACAAGAATTATGGATTAATTTAAGTTGTAAGAGTTAGTTAATTATAAGTCTGAGCTAATAAGTCAAACAGTTTATAGTTAATATAAGCCTCTGTGTGTTTCTTTGGAACTGAAAAATACAGGTCCCAGCAGGACAGACACTTCAGTCTACAAGATTCTATTTTTCATCTCTTATATTCTATTGATGATACTTGCATCTATAGTTCCTGTTCTTTTGCCCAGATTTTCCATTTCCAGAGTTCCCTTTGTTTGTGTTTTTCTTTTAATGCTTCAATGTCCATTTTTAGGTTTTTAATAGATTCATTCATCATTTACTTTTTTTTTGCCTTTTTTGCATTTTTCTTTTTTCTTTTTTTTAATTAAAAATTTCTGCCTCCTCCCTGCCTCCCTTTCCCCCCTCCCCCCACTCCCCATCCCACACTCCCCTCTCTCTCCAGTACAAAGAGCAGTCAGGGTTCCCTGCCCTGTGGAAAGTCCAAGGTCCTCCCCCCCTACATCCTGGTCTAGGAAGGTGAGTATCCAACAGGCTAGGTTTCCACAAAGCCAGTACATGCAGTAGGATCAAAACTCTGTGCCATTGTCCTTGGCTTCTCATCAGCCCTCATTGTCTGCCATGTTCAGAGAGTTCGGCTTTATCCCATGCTTTTTCAGTTCCAGTCCATTTGGCCTTGGTGAGCTCCCAATAGATCAGCCCCACCGTCTCAGTGGTTGGGTGCTCCCCTCGTGGTCCTGACTTTCTTGCTCATGTTCTCCCTCCTTCTGCTCCTCATTTGGAACTTGGGAGCTCAGTCCATTGCTCCAATGTGGGTCTCTGTCTCTATCTCCATCACCAAATGATGGTTCTATGACTATATGCAAGATATTCATTAGTATGGCTATAGGATCAGGCTATTTCAGGCTCTCTCTCCTCAGCTGCCCAAGATCATACTACAAAAGCATTTGTTCAGCTATGTTCATAGCAGCATTATTTGTAATAGCCAGAACCTCGAGACAACCTAGATGCCCTTCAATGGAAGAATGGATGAAGAAAGTGTGGAATATATACATATTAGAGTACTATTCAGTGGTAAAAAACAATGACATCTTGTATTTTGTATGCAAATGGATGAAAATGGAAAACACTATTCTGAGTGAGGTAACCCAGACCCAAAAAGATGAACATGGGATGTACTCACTCATAATTGGCTTTTAACCATAAATAAAGGACATTGAGCCTATAATTCACTATCCTAGAGAAGCTAAATAAGAAGGTGAACTCAAGGAAAAACATATAGTTATCCTCCTGGATATTGGAAGTAGACAAGATTGCTGGGCAAAAATTGGGAATTGGGGGATGTTGTGAGATGGGGATAAGGGGAGATGGGTAGAGAAAAGTGAGAAGGGGAGGATGGGGAGAGCTTGGGAGAATGGGATGGTTGGGATAAAGGAAAGTTAGATATGGGAGTAGGGAAGTACATATCTTAATTAAGGGAGCCATTTTAGGGTTGACAAGAGTCTTGACATCAGAGGGGTTCCCAGGCGTCCAGAGCGATGTCCCCAGCTAGGTCCTTTTTTGCATTTTTTAAGGGATTTATTGACTTCCTCCCTTTTGTTTGTCTTTTCTTTGATTTCCTTAAGGTAGTTTTTCATTTTCACTTTAAGAATATCTATCATTCATAAAGTTAGTTTTAAGGCCATTTATTTGTGCTTCAGCTGAGTTGGATTGTTCAGGTCTTGCTCTTATAAGATAACTGGACTCTGGTGATGTCGTATTGCCTTTCCTGTTGTTGGTTGTGTTTTTTTTTTGGGGAGGGGGATTAAAGGCATGCGCCACCACCACCTGGCTGATTATGTTCTTAAACTGATATAAAGGTCTTTGGATTTGAGATAATTATAGGTCTAGCTGTTGGTTTCTGAGTTTGTCTTTGTTGGATTGGTGTTTTGTTCCTTGCTTTCTGTTTTCTCTCTGTTCTTCTGGTCTAAGTGTCCAGGGATTCTGATGACTAGTGAGTCTTTGAATATGAGAGGGTGTTTCCAGTGGATTTTTTAAAAAATTTTTAAATTTATTTATTTATTAAAGATTTCTGTCTCTTCCCCACCACCGCTTCCCATTTCCCTCCCCCAATCAAGTCCCGCTCCCTTGTCAGCCCAAAGAGCAATCAGGGTTCCCTGACCTGTGGGAAGTCCAAGGACCACCCACCTCCATCCAGGTCTAGTAACGTGAGCATCCAAACTGCCCAGGCTTCCACAAAGCCAGTACGTGCAGTAGGATCAAAAACCCATTGCCATTGATCTTGAGGTCTCATTAGTCCTCATTGTCTGCTATGTTCAGCTAGTCCGGTTTTATCCCAGGCTTTTTCAGACCCAGGCCAGCTGGTCTTGTTGAGTTCCCGATAGAACACCCCCATTGTCTTAGTGTGTGGGTGCACCCCTTGCGATCCTGAGTTCCTTGCTCGTGCTCTCTATCCTTCTGCTCCTGATTTGGACCTTGAGATTTCTGTCCGGTGCTCCAATATGGGTCTCTGTCTCTGTCTCTTTTCATCGCCTGATGAAGGTTAATATTCAGGAGGATACCTATATGTTTTTCTTTGGGTTCTCCTTATTTATCTTCTCCAGGATCACTAATTATAGGCTCAA
Source organism: Microtus pennsylvanicus (assembly GCF_037038515.1). NCBI lineage: Eukaryota > Metazoa > Chordata > Mammalia > Rodentia > Cricetidae > Microtus > Microtus pennsylvanicus. The sequence goes on along the minus strand of NC_134583.1, from coordinate 33,430,022 downwards.
TGTCCTTTGTTTATGGCTAGAAACCAAATATGAGTGAGTACATCCCATGTTCCTCTTTTTGGGTCTGGCTTACCTCACTCAGGATAGTGTTTTCTATTTCCATTCATTTGCATGCAAAATTCACAAAGTCCTTGTTTTTTACTGCTGAGTAGTACTCTAATATGTATATATTCCATACTTTCTTCATCCATTCTTCCATTGAAGGGCATCTAGGTTATTTCCAGGTTCTGGCTATTACAAACAATGCTGCTATGAACATAGTAGAGCATATACTTTTGTTGTATGATAAGGCCTCTCTTGGGTATATTCCCAAAAGTGGTATTGCTAGGTCCAGGGGTAGGTTGATCCTGAATCTCCTGAGCCAAGAGCTAATACCTATACTTCTTAAAGTAGTTCCTGTGGATTTTTTAAAGGCCTGCAAGACCTCTAGGGTTCCTAGAATCCACCTGTCCCCTGGCAAAGCAGAAGGAGTCCAAGGAACGGGGTCTACTTTACATTTTCCATTGTAAAATTATGTCCTTAAAATGGACACAGTCCATGTGTGACTCTATGAGGGGTCATTGCCTTTTTGGGAAGCTTGAATTTTAAAGTGTCTCTTTCATTGATTATTCCTTTGAGATAAGTTCTTTGTAAGTGCTGCTAAGCTTAGTGACTTTTATTCTTAAACAGTAATCTAAACCATGAAAATTTTAGAGTGTGGAGATTGTTAAAATAATGCATAAAAATATTTTGCTTTTGAAGCTGAGAATATGTGGGAATGCTGATGCAGTGTTCCGGAGTGCCAGGAACTCTAAGGAACTCTAAGGAGAATTGTTTGCTTTTTCCCCAATATACACCATAATTCTAAGTTGCTTCATTATTGATGAATACATGTATTTTTTTCTTCTAAAGATGTTATAAAACTTTTAACTTAAAAATTCAATTTATAGTTTTAGGAAAAATATCCCACAAGAGGATGTAAAAGAAACCATAGAAATTTAGCATGATTTCAATAAATCTATAAATTATGGAATGAACAAAACTTGGTAATGAATAGAAATAAAAAAGTATTCTTAACTTTGTTAGAAACCAGAGAAACATTAAGACTATAACTATAATTTCATACTTAATCATTTGGCAAAATTTAAAAATTTAACAACACAGTATTGTTATAACAAATTCAAGTCTTCTATACTTTCAGAGAGAGTTTGTTTTTATTAAACCATAATGTAAAGTACATAGTGTAAAGTACAGATTGTTAAATTAAAGATGTTAAAATTTATTTATTAGTCATAATTTTTCCAGAAGTTATTAACATGACTTACTAGAAATAAATAAATGCATTAATATTATTTATAAAAATATAAAATGAGATATAGTACTAATATCTAAATACCTATAGACAGAAAATGACATGCTTTATATAATTATGTTCCAATACATTAAAATGTGCAGTAACTTATAAATGTAAATGGTGTAATAATATATCAGCATACATATTATTTGTTTCCAGATACTTAAATTACAGTGGTGGGAGATGATAATGCTGAGATGTATGAAGTAGAAAGGAGGATGGGTGAAAAGGTGTAGAGAGGGTTTTAGTGTCATTAGTAATGTATTCCTTAAACTAAATGAGAAGATTGCTTAGATTTACATTTAGTACCAATGTCCTTGTGTCATATTAATATTCAAAGAAATGTAATAATTTCAGGCAGGCTGTTCCACACCTGTGGGTTGAAGTTTGTAAAAAGTGTAGACTTCCACTGTTGTGGAATATTTGTTTAAGATATGTTACATTTGTTTATGTTGGGAAATATCTGTTTAATGATAGAAGATGTGCTGCATTCTTTTATGTTGCATTTGCTTATCTCTGTGAAACTGTGTTACTTTGCCTGTCTAAAACACCTTATTGGTCTAATAAAGATCTGAACAGTCAATAGCTAGGCAGGAGAAAAACAAGTAAGGCTGGCAGGCAGAGAGAATAAATAGGAGAAATCTAGGCTCTGGAAGAAGAAAGCAAGAAGCTAGTAAAGGAGTAAAAGGGAAAGAAAGATACATAGAATAAAGAAAAAAGGTAAAAAGCCAAGAGGCAAATTGTTTAAGACTAGATTTGGGATAATTTAAGTTTAAAAAGCTGACAAGAAACAAGCCAAGCTAAAACTTGCAATTAATAAGCAAGAATAAGTCTCTCTGTATTATATGGGAGTGGTGGCAGGACCCCAAAGAGAAATAACAAAAACTAATAAATAAAAAAACCCACTATATTCCACCATAGATGAATCCTTTTGAGAAGTCTATGAGGTAATTATTTAAAATACCAATAGTTTTTGGAATTAGAGAGAAACAAAATATACATGAGAGAAAGTATGAAGAATTTTAGCGCTTGTTCTTGCTGTTGTAGTCTTCCTGAAATTCTAGAAAATAAGTTTTTGAATTCAAGATATATTTTGTCGGGCTGGAGAGGTGGCTCAGCGGTTAAGAGCACTGACTGCTCTTCCAGAGGTACTGAGTTCAGTTCCCAGCAACCACATGGTGGCTCACAAGCATCTATAATGAGATCTGGTGCCCTCTTCTGGCGTGCCAGGACACCAGCAGGCAGAACACTATATATAATAAATAAATAATAAATACATCTTTTTTTTTAAAAAAAAAAGCCGGGCGATGGTGGCGCACGCCTTTAATCCCAGCACTCGGGAGGCAGAGGCAGGCGGATCTCTGTGAGTTTGAGACCAGCCTGGTCTACAGAGCTAGTTCCAGGATAGGCTCCAAAGCCACAGAGAAACCCTGTCTTGAAAAAACAAAACAAAACAAAACAAAAACAAAACAAAACAAAACAAACAAACAAACAAAAAAATAAAATATATTTTGTCTCCGTTACACTCCTTAACAGAAATCGAATGCCTTTTGCACTTCCCAAATGTAACTTCCAACATTCTAACTCTATCTGTAGCAAAAGCTTGCTCTGGTTATTGGAGATGTTTTAAGGTATAAGTATCTTTAAACCTCAAGCCAATTAAACACACACACACACACACACACACACACACACACACACACACACACATTTCCAGATACCAGTAGCTTGTATGTTAATCTAAAAGTCTGTAAATAACTTTCCCTTTCCTGAGAGTGGATAGTTGGAAGAGGCAGACCATAGTGAGGTTTCTATATACTCATCTTCCCACATTTAAGTCTTTCCACAGAATTATATACCATTGCTTCAATAACTGAGCTGCAATCTATTTTTAAATCTGTGAATTTTGCTCATCTTATGACTTGTTTTTTGTTTTTGTTTTATTTTGGACCTTGGCTCTGACAGAGGGAATACCAAGCCAAACCATACTAATCCAAACCAAACCAAACCAAAACCAAACCAAACCAAACACTACAGAGATGCTATGCAGGATTTAAGAAACCCTTAATAGGAGAGCTGAGATTCTCTGCTGAACAGGTAAACCCTTGTTCATGCAGTGCACACTATCCCAGTGCTAATGATGGAAACAGCAGATTTTCCCATTACAGAAGGAAAATACCCCTTCTTCTGCCTTCACTTTGGCTTTGTTTAATCTAAAGCAAGGACTTAGCCTTGGCTTTCTGACTACTATGAGTGAGTGACCTAAGGAAACTTTGAGACAACAAATACTATCTGATTTAAGCCTCTAAGTTTATATTACTTTTAATCTCAATAGAAATTATTGTATTAATAAGCCTGAGAACACCCAAATGACTACACAATTCACTTCTGTGGTAACTACTTAACAGATAAAACAGGACAATATGAAGGAGCCTAGAGAGGAGGGATGCTTAAAGACTTCCTGAGAAACTAGACAAGAGAAGAAATACTTGTTTTGTTTGTATTTCATTTTCATTTATTACAGTGTCTCCCTCTACTGCCATTATTCCTGTTGAGAACTTCAGAATATATTGCTCTTGAATAATCCTCTTGTATGCTGGGAAGATTTTTCTCTTGAAATTAGTTTTGGTCAAGAGTAAGGCAGGAAGTAGTGGTGGGATGATCAAACTAAGGATGATGGGAAGGTAAAGGCAGAGTCAGGAGACACCAGTCATAAAGAACAGGAGATGAACATGTCATACTAATAAAAGTACCACCACGTGGCAGAACTTAAATAAGGAATATGGGATAACTTACAAAGTAAGAGCTAGTTAGTAATAAGTGTAAACTATTGATCATGTATTTATAAGTAATATTTAGTTACAGTGTCATTATTTGGGAGTTTCTGGTAGGACAGAAACTTCCACCTATAATATATTTAAGATTTCAGGCAGTAATTGTATGGGGAAGGATCTATTGTGGATTTGCCTAAGCAGATAGTGTGAAGGTCACTATGGTTTGTGTGCTGTTGAAAGAGAAGACATGAGTTTGGGAGATTCCTCACCTTCACACATACAGTCAGAGAATACAGATGGTGAAGCTGCAATTTGTAGACCAAGTCATGGTTGACAGGTCTTGTTTTTTTCATAAGCTAAGAAGAATTTGTATGGATTAAAATTTTAAAACAAAATTGGAAGAAGGAAAATATTTACTGCCTACTCTTCATCGAAAATGGGTACGAATCACTGATACACAGTGTAGCTAAGTCAGACACATGTGTGATGTTTAGATTATGTATAGCTGAATATATGTCATGCAGATTGAGCAGGTTATACTTGTACAAACATATTTAGGTATATATATATATGTATATGTATAAGTGTATGTGTGTATTCATGGATACATGTGTGTGTAGCTCAGAAAGTAGGAAAACTTTTAATAATAGTTAAATGCAGCAGAAATTTAAAGAATGTGTTCTATGGAAGAATTTTAAAAATCAAATTCAGTTGTAAATAAATTGAAGATTTTTCTATCTGTCTCTGTCTTTCCCTCCTCATTTCTCTTCCTCTTTCTTGCTTTCTCTGTACCTTGAGCACATAATCCAGCCAATCTCTGAACTTGTCCAAACTCAGGGATTGAAATCTAAACACCATGAAAAATCTTCACCCTGGAAAAACTCCTCCCCTAAGAAGCCCTAAAAAAAAACAAAATCCCTGTTCCTATTCAGATGGAAGATGTCTTTTCTACCCTGGCAGAAGGAGCCATTTAGCTGGGTCCTTCCTCTCACTAAATCTCTTGAATGAAGTCTGGGTGAAAGTCTTATTTCACCAGACCTGAGCAGAGCAGAGAAGTAATAACTTTCCCTGGAGCTGGTGGTGAACACACTGGAACAGAGGGAAACTTTCCCACAGTGAACAGAGGTGTTACACTCCAGCGGATCTGAACAAAGCTGTAGCAACTTCCTTGGGAAAACCATCCTCTGCTGGGTAGAGCTTTTACATTGGGAAAATCTATCCCTGGAGCAGAGCTATAAGCTGCTAAGTTTACAGTGACTTTGGGGTTTTCCTTGGCTCCCAAATTCCAGATACTTTTCATTCCAAGCTTCAATGCTTATACTCTTTATTTGGAAGGGAATAGGACATTAAATCTATTTTCCAAAACGAAAATGAAAACTTTTTTTGAGATTTCATCTCACTATATGATGATAGCTATTTTTAAAAAATCAAATGAGGGGCTACAGAGATCCCTCAGGGGTTAAGAACACTAGTTGCTCTTGCAGAGGTCCTGCGTTCAATTCACATTACCCACAGAGAATTTCACAATCCTCTGTAACTCGAATTTTAGGGCTCTGACACTTTTTTCAGGCATTTGCAGGCATCAGTCATATGTGTGCTGCACAGACATATATGCAAGCAAGATATCTCCATACAACATAAAGTGAGATAATTTATTAAAGGACGATAAGACAAACAAATTAGATAGCAGCAAATGCTGGTGAGGAGGTGGTGAAAGAGAAACCCTTTTCACCACTGGTGGAAATTCAACTGGTGTGGCTAGTATGAAAGTCAGTGCAGAATTCCTCAAACTGAAGAAGTGGAATGCTTTATGTCACAGCTATAACATTACTATTCTGTAAAACAATTAAAAGTATGTTAAAGAGAAGTGTTACAAGGCCAATATTCTATTTTCTGTATTATACTAGTCTTAGAATGCTGGGATTATTAGACAAAAACCATGATGCAGAACATCCTTTATTCAATGGTAATTCAATTATCCATATCTGATAACTAACTTTATATTCAAGTATTCTAATCATCTAATAGGATAAATCTTTGTAAAAGTTTTTATGTGTTAAAGTATAAAACAGAATCAAAGTACTTGTAATAAATTCTCTTCTATTCTTACTCTTATATATAAATCATTTATAGATAATTTGCTCTAATTTATTGTTTCTAAGATGCCATGTTTTTCATTTTAAAACCTATATAGTAAAAATGCATCTTAGAGTAGGTGACCTTGTGGTGATTAAATTGCTCCAATTTTTTTCAAGATGAATCAAGCTATAATGTGCTAATACAATCCTGACAATCGCTACTGGGTCTCTCTTCCTTCTCTTGAACTCTAGCATGTTTGGAGACTGGCTACCCACTGTTCTCTAATGCTATTTGCTTTCTTTTCTTAACAATTTATGTGATCATAGGACATATTTTACTCCAAAGTTTCTGGCATTTGCATTCTAGGATTGACCAAACTAAGTACCTTACCTGAATGATTTCCCTAGAATCCAACAAAGGATAAAGAACGTAATGCAGTGTGTTAGAACAGGGAGAAGGACGGAACCTAAGTTCCCCAGAATGTTATTCAGTGACTGTCATAGCATGCTTATCTTTAAGTTAGAAGTGTAGAAACTGTTTTGTTTTACTCTCAGCAACTTAATCTAACATAATATGTGGTTCCTCACAATGTACCTTAGAAAATTAGCATCACATTTACGAGCTGTGAGGAGAAATCTTGAACTTGTGGCCTCCTTTTTCATTTGTAAAAGAAAAATAATTATATCTATCTCATTACTAGTATCAAAAGTCTCACTGTATTTACAAAAGTTGCCATAGAAACCACACACAAGAATTTGTCATTGTTGCAATTATGAAGGTTTTGATTCAGAAGTTTAGAATAAATGTTTAACTATATTTTTAATAATTGATTTTATTTTTTTGAAAAACACTGTAAATATGTGAAATAAAGAAATTAATTTGCACAGTAGGTTTTATTAATTATTTTGTTTCATTCAACAAATATTTATTTAGCATCTTGCAGGAACTCATTACATTATATTGGACCATGGCGAAGGAATAATGAGTGAGACTATGATTATCATTCCTGTTCTCACACGATTATCGTACAAGCAGATGTGAAATTCTATGAAGGGAAACTGGTGATCATGGTGATGGCTTTGCATGAAACCTCATTCATTTTGCAGTAGGCTAAGTTTTGGGAATGCAATCTTTGAGGAAAGCAGCAGTCTGCAAGACAGAATTATTCTACACAAAGGTTATAGAGACAAGAGAAAATATCAGATGCCCTGACACTAAAATAAAAGGGTCTTACTAAAATACCTCACGTTCAACCTGGTGGATTTCTGTGTGGATTTGCTCTGTTGCTTCCACCCATTGGTGGTAGCATAATAATCAAAAAGTTAGTAAAACACCAAATATAACATCTATAATGGTAAATATTTGTTCCAATAATTGAGTTTAAAACTTGCCCTCTCTCTGGGGAAGGTAATTGCAGTACTTACAGTTTTTCTTATGTCTTTTATTCCAGATTGTATCTCATAGACTCTGTGTACAAATAATTGCCTATACCATTTTGTGATTAGGGTTGCTTTGTAATTTGAAATGGTATTATTTTAACTCTGTGGTTTTCGTTTACTTTTTTAGTTAATTAATTATTTAAAATGAAAGCAAACTGTCTTTTTTTCATTACACACGCCATACCAAGTTCTCACTGCCTCTTCTCCCATTCCCTCCACACACCCTTCCACCCCAGCTGCATCGAACCTCAGAGAGGGTAAGGCACATTGCTTCGGGGAAGGCCCAAGGCCCTGCCCACTGTATCTAGGCTGAGCAAGGTATCCATCCAAAGAGAATAGGTTCCCAAAAAGCCAGTGCATGTAATAGGGATAAATCCTGGTGGCATTGCCAGACTCTCAGTCTGCCCAGCCATGCAACTGTCAATCACATTCAGAGGGACTGGTTTGGTCCTATGATTGTTCTCTCCCAGTATGGCAATCTCCCCTTAGCTCAGGTAGACTGTTTCAGTGGGTGTACACATCACGGTCTTGACCTCCTTGTTCACACTTTCTGTCCTCCAACTCTTCAACTGGACATTGGGAGCTCAGTCCAGTGCTCCAGTCTCTTCCTCTTTTCTATCAGTTGCTGGATGGATGAAGGTTCTATGGTGATGTTTAAGATGTTCATCAGTTGGATTATAGGGTAAGTCAAGATTGGGCTCCCTCTCCTCTATTGCTTAGGGTCTTAGTTGGAGTCATCCTTGTGGATTCCAGGAAATTTATCTAGAGCCACATTTCTTGCTAACTCTATAATGGTTCCCTCGATCAAGATATCTCTTTCCTTGCTCTCATCTCTGTCCTTCCTCCATCTTGACTATCCCATTCCCTCAAGTTTTCCTCACCCCTCCGCTTCTCCCCTCCTCTTCCCCATCCACTCTCCTTTCTCCTCCCACCACCAGGCTCCCTATTTTGTGAGGCGACCTTTTCTATTTTGACTTTCCAATTGGATCTATATATGTTTTTCTTAGGGTTTACCTTATTAGTTAGCTTTTCTAGGATCATGAACTATAGGCTCAATATCCTTTGTTGACAGCTAGTATCCACTTATGAGTGAGTATTTACCATATTCATCTTTTGGGGTCTGGGTTACCTTGCTTAGAATAGTGTTTTCTAATTCCATCCATTTGCATGCAAAACTCAAGACGTTATTGTTTATTTTTTTTTTTTTACCACTGAGTAGTACTCTAATGTGTAAATGTCCCACATTTTCTTTATCCATTCGTGGGTTGAGGGGCATCTAGGTTGTCCAAGTTCTGACTATTACAAATAACACTGCTATGAACATAGTTGAACAAATGCTTTCGTAGTATGATTGAACATCTGTTGGGTATATGCCCAAGAGTGGTATTGCTGGATCCTGATGTAGGTTGATTCCCAATTCTCTGAGAAACCAGCATACTGATTTCCAATTTGGTTGTACAGTTTGCATTTCCACCAGCAATGGATGAGTGTTCCCCTTACTCCACATCCTTTCCAGCATAGGTTATCATTGGTGTTTTTGATCTTAGCCATTCTGACAGGTGTTAAGATGATATCTCAGAGTTCTTTTGATTTGCATTTCCAAATTAAAACAACTTTGCATTTTTTTCTGTCCAGTTGAGTTTTTCCCCTTTTTGGTGACTTTTCACAGCAGTAATACCATTTTAAACAGATTGCTCTCTTCATGTTTCAGCCACTGAAGTTAGCAGATTTTGGAGGGGCTTTAATGATAGAATTACTGGATGTGAGGGTTCAGCCTTGCATAGCTTGACCTTGCATTTGACCATTTTGAAATTAGTAATAGATGATTAAATTGTCATTTTTTAGATATCAAGTCTGCAAGTCACATATTTGACTTAAAAGATATATTTTAAGGAAGTCATTCAAATGGTGTGTAGTAAATTATTTTATGGTTAATAAGAGCTAAGTTAGTTCCTCTTTTAAATAATGCTATTGTAGAAAATGAAAAGAAGAAAAGTAGGTTCACTGGTGAAAAGAAGAAAAGTAGGGTCACAGCAGGAGACTGGACACCTGTGGCTTTATATCTATTAGTACTGAAAACTAAATAATCTGTAGAAGATCTTCAGTGCTTCTGTTTTTTATCATCTCCAGTTACTCAGCACCATTGCTCCTTGCCTGGACTGGCTTATACTCATTTCAGTTGCACACTTTGACTGACAATGTCCAAATATTTATAGAAAGAGTACTCAGTGTAAACATCAGTTATCATTAGTTTCCATGATAGAGAACATACAGATGATACAGAATTTTTTTTTTATCTATTAGGAAGGCAAAGATTTTCATGACTCATATCTACTGTCAATGAATGTACTTAAAAAATTATTCTGAGTGGATGTGGTTTCTGCAGCAGGACTAGTATGATCATTTTCGTTATAATTCATATAGAATTAAATGGTCTATAATAAACAATAACAAAGGCTTCTGCATGTTAATTTCCTAGAACACAGATAGAGCCAATGGTACTCACTTTTGTTTCAGAGTAAACGATATAAGATATATTTTCTGATGCTTTTATGCTCTGGGAAGAAGCAGTAAAATAGTTTTAGAGTTTCAACAGGAACTGTTTTATTGACTATGCTTCCTATTTTGATCTTCCTTTAAAAGAGAAGGTATTTCTAAGTCCATATGCAGTCTATGCATCCGTGGATACACCAGCCATCCCAATTCATCTGGTTGTTGGCTTATAGGATGGCTGCATCAATGGCCCTATGGTATGAGACTTCATCTCAAACCTTTCACATAGGCATGAGGTAATGAACTTAATGCTTTAGTTGCATGCTTTGTTTCATACAAATTAACGTTTTCCCCCAGAGTGCACAAGAAAATTGCACAGGTTTGATGTTCTTATAATTGACTTTAAACTGTTGACAGAAGTTACATATAGAGAAAATAGAGAAGGTCATCTCTTCCTATAAGCTTTCTGTTTAAATCTTGCCATTTACGGTCCAAGGCTTTAATAGTTACAGTAAATAATAAGAATCTTTTAGAAGAGAGTTTGTGAGGTTCTTCCCCTTGTCTTAAAACAAGGTTCTCCTAGGACTGGAATGTAAGAGGGACAGGTAGTTGGAGTAAGACTAACTTGGGTTTGACCCTCCCCTCAAATTTTTTATAAGAATTCTAGGATATTTGTAAGCTATTTCTAACCTTCACAGTCTTTTCACAGTTATGAAATATAATTCCTAGCTTTTCTGTTCTTGAAACAATAAAACTGTACTTTGAGTCTTTGTAATTAGCAGGACACAATCAATCTCTGCTGACTTCTTTTTCTTTATCTTTAAAACAATTATGACAATGATTCTTTCTTTTATCAAGTTTTATTATAAGAAATAAACAGAAATGCCCATATTAAATCATTAGAACCCAGCATGAAATGAAATAAATGCTCAGTTAAGGGAATGCTTTTATTGTTACTATGATATTCTGAGAATGAAGGCAAAGTTTAGAACCTGAAACAAATATTTCCTTATCATAAATAAAAATGGCATGAAAATTTGCATTTTAGCAAGATCAGACTAGTTGTATGGAAAAAGGGGATTGTATGGAGTGGTGCTTACTGTGGCGGTCTAAGGCAAGATCTTCCAATAGGTGGAACAAGTGAGACCAATAAGACCAATACTGTGCCTTTCTTATGGTAGCTTCGGAAAAAAACTGACAAATGGCTATATAGAGAAGATGATCATCCTTTTTAGCCTTTATAGGTAAAATAATATGTTTGAAAATCAAGTCAGATAAAGTCGTTAGAAAAGCTGAGCTACTCGAGGCAGAGTTGTTAAACTGGTGGTTCTGTTCAGAGAGAAAATATTGAGTAGACTCTTTTTTGAAAAGGCAAGGTCTTAGGTACCTGGATGAAAGCAGTGATGAGGAATAGAAAATTCCAATGTGGCTCACAACATTTCTCTGAGTTTGACCCAGTACTTTGGCCATACTTTTAACTGTAGGGTCCAAAGATTGTTGATCTCTCCAAGAACTAGGTTTTGTAGGTTTCTGTTCATCCTGGAAGTGTTTATGGAGGAATTGCTGTTTTTTTTCTCTTCCTATGAACTCATGATACAGTAGGGGCAAAGGAGTTGGAAGGATTTTCTTCAAAGAGACACTGAACTAATGGGGGGAAGAGAAGATTAAGTAAACGCATAATGCAAAAAGCTGTAGCCAAACATTAGGTGGAGATCAGGAAACATCCACCCCTAGAAGAGGGGGAAAAAGGTTGCAAGAGCCAGGGTATTTGAGGACACCAGCAGAACAAGTTTTACAACTAAGCAGGGCTCATAGGGGCCCACAGAGACTGAAGCGGCAATCACGGAGTCTGCATGCTTCTGAGTCATATCTTTGCATACATGTTGGGATTGTTTAACTTGGAGTTCTTGTGGGACTCTGAACAATGGGAGTGGGGCTGTCTATGACTCATTGACCTACTCTTGGGACTCTTTCCCTTCTGCTGGGTTTCCTTGTCCATCCCTGTTATGAGGGTTTGTTCCTAGTCTTAGAGCATCTTGTTATGCCCTGTTTGGTTGATAACCCTGAGCCTGCTTTTTTCTGAAGACAAAAGAAGAGTGGATCTGGGAGAGAGGGGAGGTGGGGCTGGAGACTAGGAAGCGTGGAAGGAAAGGAGGCAGTGGTCAGGATGTATTGTATGAAAAAAATTAAGAAAACTAAAAAGTCTCTTGGATCCACCAGTAAAAGGCATTTAAAACATTAGAAATGAGAGGGGAACCAGTGGAGGCAAGTTGCAGAGTGAACCAAACATTGACATCATGATTCTTATCACCGAAACTTTTAGCAATTTGGAACTGGTTATTGAAAAACTCAGAAACTGTTAAAAAATTAAATAATGGAAAGCATTTTGACACATGACAGAAAGTAATCAAGAGAGTCTTAGCTTTTATACTCAAGGAAAACCTCATTTAAGGAAAGAGATTTTTCAGGTACCTTACAGAGGTGATGAGCAAAAATCATTGAAGCAGTCTGAACCGAGCATTCAAAGAATGTCATGTGTTTTCTCAAGATGAACCACCGTTATATGCGTTTAAAATAAATACATGTACTGGGGTATGCTTATGTCAGAGGATAAGCAAGTGCAGAAGACGAAATTGATGATACAGAACAGAAAGAGCCACTTTCAAAGGTGAAGTCTATGTGAGCTGACTCCAGCAGAACAACCACACCAGACTTTTGTGGAAAATGGATTCTTCCTCTGTCTAGGGAAAAGATACTGAAGAAAGGATTGCAGAACCAAGAAAGTTGGGAGATCTGTTGACAGGCAAGTGAAGGCTCTTTGTCCTGTTTTCATCTTTTTTTGGTGCTTGTAGCATTATTTCAAAACAAGTAGGCTGTGTAGCCTAACTGCTTCAGACACTTCAATCTTCTAATTCCTTATTAAAGCGTTTCCTGTGCATACGACATTCTTTTAGTATAAACACAGATACACTGAGCAGTTTGTGTTTTAACTCTAAAGTTTGAAGAAACAAATGTCTTGAACAAACTATCAGTTCTCTAAGAAGGACTATGCACAAACACTGATCAGTGTTGTAAAGCCTTGAGGTCTCGTGTTGCATACTAGAATATTCATTCAGGTTATATGTGAAGTATTTTTATGGTCATATTCTAGTTGTCTTTGCATGTCCAAAGTGAGATATTACATATTTTATACCCTAAATATCCTCAAAGTGCAAAATATGCTAGTTTCTTTCTTTAATACTAAAAATAACAAATTGTAAGCATTTCTGTATTAAAAAAATCTCACAGTTTATGAAAATCCCATCATCTCTATCTAAGTATACAATTGGGATGTGCCAGAAATATGTGTAGTATTTCATTCAGTGTGATTGTTCACTTGCAAAAGCATGGTAATTCATGTAAGAGGTCATATTTCACATGTCATTTGATGAATGAGGATGCTAATTATCACATAAATAAAAATTTTCCAGTCAAATATAGTCAGATATTATTTCTTAAATACTTTCAGTAGAGAAATATAACTTTCTTGTTATCATGTAATTTTGCAATCCTCTCCCTGGCCAGTCCTGAGATAATTCAAATTATTCTTTATTAGCTCTATGTGCACACATTTTACATGATAAAATTAAATAAACTCCTGTATGTAAAAGAAATTTGTAAAACACAGGGTTGTTTCAAAATTTCTCACTTCCATTATATATTTCAGTCATAGCCCTGGTAAGCTAGGTTTCTTGGTTTCTGTTAATACATTCATTTATTTTTTTACACACTCACTCGTTTATCAAATACATATTCAAATCATTAAACATAGAGAAGAAAATAAACAGAATTATTGTTTCTGGTGGCTGAATTTTTATGTTATAGAAAACATATATTTAACTGATGTTTTCAAATAGTACGAGCGCTAACAAATAAAGAAACAGGACTGTGTGGCTGTACAAGACTGGCTTGCATTTCAGAGACCAGAAAAAAAAAATGGAAGCAATCAGATAGAAACATTGTTACTGTCCAATCAGTTCTTGACCTTAATTTTCAAACCCCACTTTCACAAACTCGGCTGGAAACACTTCTTACATAATTTTTGAGAATGATCATATTATGGATGCATGTGCTATGTGTACTTGAGTTCATGGAGCAAAATTTATACTGATTTTATGCAATTATGGTATATTTAGTTCAGTCAGATAATAAACCTTTTCCTAAAGTTGTCCAAACTTGTTTCTAGAAATAGCTGCATGTCTCCAAACAAATCATTTCCAATTTTCTTGTGGTAAATGTACTGACAACTTGAGAACTACCTTCCCATGAAGACTGTCAGAGGATATAACAGAGCTTCTAATCCATATTCTTCTTTTACATTTGCCAGATAAACATTTTCAAACTGATGATGAGTAAAGAGCAGACAGGCTGCTTTTCCTTAAGAGGAGAAGTGGAAAACATGCACTAACTAGTCAGATATTTAAAAATAATCTAATTGTCCAACCAGATTAAAGACATAGAAACATAGAAATGTTCTTGGGACCCTTTCATCAGAAGAAGTGGGGACACTTTGTTCACTCTTAAGGGTAACCATGACAGACCATAGACATAAATCCACCCAAGTCTAGCTTGGTGAATCACAATGCTTACTAAGCAACACGGGTGAATCAAGGCAACTGTACATAGAATAACATTCATGAGAAGTCATAAAGATGGGCTATGGAATGTACGGCATAGCTTGCTCCATCCCCATAGTTGTTCATTGTTTACATCACCTTGGAAAGAGACCTCTTGAGTGCTATAAGTATCCTGAGTCTGGTAAGTTTGTGAGCTTCTTTAGTTTCTTTTGTTCTTCTCCAGGAAGGAACATTTGAATTCCAAAAAGGATCTGAATAAATTTGTCACAGCACCAATAATGGTAACATGGACTCAAACACAATTTCATGCAAGGAAATATCAAATACATTAATATCAATGTAATCTTAAGACTCTCCCGTAAAACTGCAATAGACATGCATACATACATACTATTGGGAACTGTGTCTTTACTCCTAGAAATACATATTTAAAAATCTTATTTTGGCATGGAGGGCAGGAAGGAATTTGTTACTGTTGAGTGTTGCCTTAACAAGATGATGGGAGAAACTTAATTGATTTCCCAGGGGAGACCTTATGCTCTCTGAGGAACCTTTGAAGGTGAGGTGGGGGGGGGGGGAGGAAGGTGGAGGAAGTGGGAAGAGAAGAGGGCAGGGGAACTGGAGTTGATATGCAAATAAATAAGTAAGTATTCTGAACTCAGTTTATCAAAGTGTAGAATTATTGCTTCTTTTTGCTTGATTTCAGAAAGCATTAAGGGTGTATAAATATAAATAAAAAGTTGGGATGAAGCCTTTACATCTTAAAAAGTAGAAATTAGCTAGCGGGTGGTAAACACACCTTTAATCCTAACACTTGGGAAGCAGAGGAAGGTGGGTTCCTGTGAGTTTGAGGCCAGCCATGTCTATGAAGAGAGTTTTAGAACAGTCAGGACTGTTACACAAAGAAAGCTGTCTTGAAAAATCAAAAAAAGTAGAAATTAGAGTACTTTTACTTATTCTGAAGTCACCAGTAATGATATACTATACATGATATAAAGTATTTTAATGACTAAACTTCTACACACACTTTTGTATATGTGTTTAGGAATAAGCCAAAGAATTAAAATATGCAGTTCTTAAAAATGCAGTTTAATTTTTATGATCGGAATATGTTTGGCAAGTCATGATAGAAAGACAATAGCTTGGAACTGCTTCATAGAAATGGAGACTGGCAGATAAACAACCACAGTGATGAGGGAAAAGACATGTAAGTGACAATTAACTAAGATTTTTATTAATCAGCTATTTCACTCCTATATCATTTATTCACTCTGTTATGTGCTTATCTATTTTTATTGGGTCTAAAGCAAAAGGTGTTAGTGTTAATACAGTGCTAGTCCTTTTCGGTAAGCTCCTAGGTATCCATTTGTAAATCTTTATTTTCTCCACAAAAATTCTAAAAACCTATCAGAGAAGAAAACAAAAACAAAAGATAGAATTCAGAAGAGGTTGTTTCTGAAAAAAAAATTTCAAGGACTAAAAGAAAAAGAAAGATAAATAAGATGGTAGATGGCAAGAAGAGAGATAACTGAAAAATTTATGACATTAAAGGGATAAATAATTTTATATTTGAAGATGAAAAGGGAAAAGATAAAAACAGAAATTGTGAACACAGTACCCTCAAGTAAAAAAAATACATTTATCTACATGAACCCCTACCTGGTTAGCAAATAATGAGATAATGAAGCATAGTTCTATGACATTAAGACTATCATAAAGGAAACCATTCATTCTAATTCCCCACAACACAAAGTAAACAGTATCTTGTATGGTATTGTGAATCAGAACTGTGGCAGAATTCTCACTATTGATACTGGAAACTAGAATGGCACATTGATACATTCAGAACTCTCTCGATAAATTCTATCTAGCCTAGATCTCTATATGTGCGCAAACTACTAATCAAGCAGATAGAGAGAATAAAGATACTTGAGATATGCAAAGCATATCCAGTTCAAAGCATACCCCTTCAATATGCTATTCCTCATGAATAAGTTGTGGGCTATGTCCCATAATCTTGCAGCAAATGCCATATAAAGAAAATCAAGGATACTAGAGAGAAGTTCAACTGGGAAGATGTGAAGCGAACTACTAGTATGGTAGTAAGGCTAGCACACTGTGGAGGTGGGAAAGGAGAGGAGAGGGAGTTTGTTGCTAGCCATCCTTTATTACAACCCATTTGTGAGTGTTTGAGGACACATGGCTCAGAAACTCACCACAAGGAATGCATCTAATATTCACTTATTTTCTATAAACTTTGTATGTTTTCGTTTCATGAAAGATGGATGAAACATTGTTACTTTTCTTTGATTCTTGAATGAAATATGGAAGAAAACTAATATCATTTTAAGAAAGATATTTATTATCCCGTACATATTTGATTACTTGAATTAAAGAATGGATATTATTTGTAAATTTATTTATTTATTTTTCTGTATTAAGTGCTTTGGATTATCAAAGGAAGCTAGGACAGTTGCTGGGACTTAGAACTACAATGCCTCTAAAGGTTTGCATCTTACAGGCCCTTTCTTCAGTTGGTGACATTAGGAGGTCATCTAACCCTTCTGTGGAGGTTCCTAATAGGGGAATTTCAAATTATTATCATGTGTCAATGGAGGGGATGATGGGACAAAGGATTTTCTTAGTCATTATTTTTGTTTCCTGGATGATGAGGTGAGTGGTTTTGCTAAGACAGATTCCCTGCTATGGTTACATGCAATAAAGACTCAATTTTATTGAGATTATTGATAATGCACTGAAATCTTCAAGTTGTGAGCTCCAAAAAGCCTTCTTTTTATAAGATGATTTTGCCAGATATTTATTATAATGAAAAAACCTGACTAATGCTATATTCAGAATTTTGGGAGATGAGAGGAAAAGTAGGATGTTTATATAAAGTACATCTTATTTTTATTGGTTATAAATAATAGTATTATTGTGCAACTTGTACAAGCAAGGTTGAAAATTAGTGAAGATCTCAGTATCATTAAACAAAAAAGGAAAAAAAAATTGTAGTTCTCTAAGTACTACAAAGATGACTCATAGGCATAAAATAGCACTGAGAAGTAACCTAAATTTATACAAGAGAGTAATAAGCATAAGTAAAATTACCTATACAGTATTTTTTAAAAAACTATCTAGTATTATACTGGATGGCAAGTGGCACAGCAGCTAAGGTTTTGTACGCTGGTAAAGAAATGCGGATATTCACCAAAATAGGTTAGCATAAGCTAATATTTTAATTGCAATGCATAGGGAAGGCATAAAAGGAATTGACCAAAAGTATAGTGAGAGTTAAGAGTACTGAATATAGTACACTAAAAAGCAATAAATCTAAACAATAACCATTATGTACAACTTGGCTTGGGTCCGGAGACATGACTAGAGTGATGAGAGAATTAAGAAAGGAACAGTCACAAACAGAGAAAATTTAAGGTCAGGTGGGTTGCTTGTATTTTGGTGAAGTGGTACCCATTAGATAACCATTCAGAAAGAACTTCAGGAATTTTATCATGTAAAGCACAGAGGCATTGAGTCTTGGTAGAAGGTCACTGTACGTGAGCCATCTTAAGCTGTAAGAGTACAAGAGGATAATAATTAATCAAAATTTTGCCATGTATGCTCATGAAAACTCATACCATCACTAAAATAAGTTAAATATCTTAATGCTTGAGAAACACCCTCTTTTAAGAATGTATTAGAAGATTGCACTGCTTGTCTCATGCAATCAGGGCATGTATCTATGGAAGTAATCCCTATCCCAATCCCTGGTGACTTCTTGCATAAAGTGACACGCCAACACAAAAATTCTTAGGGACTTTCATGAGACATGAAAGAAATAAGGCAATCTTGATAAAGAAATAGAAATATATAGGAATTATGCTTCCCAACTTCAAAATATACTCTAAAGCTATGAGGATAAAAAACTGTTAAGACCAGCATAAGGACTGGAGTAAGCATTTGCACACAGGCACACACACACACACACACACACACACACACACACACAGACAACACACATTCACATACACACGCACACATGCACACACACATAATATAAATATATCATACTCAGTGATAAAAGTAAATAGGTAGAAGATTGCTTTAAAATTCATTTTTCATAGATTCAGGATAAATAGAATTCAGATCTATATATAAGCCAACATAGTTGGGGTTAATTTATTTTCAAGAAAATTGCCAGTACCATTCAAAGGCTCTAGTGTAATGGGATATGTATGTACATGTAAAGGAATAAAAAATAAAACTTACTCATGTTGTATGTATAAGTTAAGATGAGTAAGAAATAAATGGAAATGATAGACAGATCTTTTAGAAACAGCATGTACCTTAGAAGAAACAAATATAAGCCAGAATATCAGGATTTTTTTTTGTGAAATAGTATCTTCTACATATGACAAGAAAGCTGAATCCAGAAAATCTTAATATTATCTAAATAACACCTGAAAAATGATCACATCAATCAATATGACAATGTGGAAGGGTGTCACCTGTAGATACAGAACTATAGGCAATTAATCGTTGCTTTAGACAGAGAGAGAAAGAGAGAGAGAGAGAGAGAGAGAGAGAGAGAGAGAGAGAGAGAGAGAGATACAGTCTTCACCAATCCCAAGAGGTCAAGCCTAAATACACATGAGCTTATTCATAAAAGATACCAAACCACATGGCTAACACATATAGGAATTATGGGCTAATTTAAGATGTAAAAATAGTTAATAAGAAGACTGAGCTAATATACTAACCAGTTTATAATTAATGTGTGTTTCTTGGGACTAAATGGCTGCAGGACCAGGTGGGACAGAAACCTTTGTCAATAGCCTATGGTTGAGTAGAGAGTCTTAGCCTATATTGGAGACTGGACATCTCATGGCATAGATGGCCTTTAGTCTAGCATGAGGTTGCTGCCCAAGTATAGGGCTAAAGTTATGACTCCGTGTGTGCCCAGGGCTCCTTGGGGTTCAGGATGCTGGCTTGGCTTCTACTGAGGTAGGAGGCTGAAGCATGAAGTCTACTTTCCAGGCAGTTGGCCCTGTCTCTGGGGTTCAGGATGCTGGCCTGGTCTCTGATGAAGTGGAAGACTTCCACCAGAGGTGTTGGCCAGGATACAAAGATTAGGAGAGGAGGGTCATTTGAAGCAATGCTGGGTGAGCATGGGTGGGGTCGGGGCAGTTAACCAGGGATTAGGATGTTTGCATAGCCTCTGGTAGAAGAGAAGGCTTCTGCCGGAGGTGTTGGCTGGCATGTGGTGACAAGGAGAGGAGAGGATGTTGGAGTTATGTTTGGCAGGCGTGGGGAGGGCAACGGGGATAGGTGGCTTAACTGGGTTTTAGAAAGCTGAGAATACTGTTTTTTTTTTATATGAAATGAGCATTAAGCATCTCTATAAACATTGCATCAGTCCTGGTTTCATCCATGAAAATTAACTCT
This sequence comes from Microtus pennsylvanicus, assembly GCF_037038515.1. Classification (NCBI taxonomy): domain Eukaryota; kingdom Metazoa; phylum Chordata; class Mammalia; order Rodentia; family Cricetidae; genus Microtus; species Microtus pennsylvanicus. Next base: position 33,409,843 of record NC_134583.1, on the reverse strand, counting down.
TCATATACTTATGTTTATAGGAAAAAGCCATCAGCCCTAGTTGCAGTTGTGCACATATAATTTTATGTCTCTTAGTTATTTGGCAAGAGTAAGTTCCCTGCTAAAGTGCAGATGTCATACCAGTAGTCACATATTGCAAATCAGGGAAGAGGCAGGTTTCAGAATTGTCAATCAAGTTCAACAAATGGGTTCTTAGAACGAGAGGACATTTTTTCAAGCTCCGTAGAAGGAGGGTCATGCTCTCTGCACAGTGTGCAGGGGTGGGGGGTAGGCCAGGGGAAGAGAGGGCATGATCCTTCTTTGTCTAATTCCTGTTCATCATGTCAATCCTTGAATTTTTTACTTGCCGCTTTATCACTACTCTTCCCTTCCTCTGTCACATCCGGTTTTCTCTATGTACCTGTTCTTTTTTTTTAAATTTATTTATTTATTAAGGATTTCTGCCTCCTCCCCGCAACCGCTCTATGTACCTATTCTTGTGTTGTTTCTTTTGTAGATGCCAATTATATTAAGATTCCCAGCTTTTGATGTCACAGTAATATATAGCATTTACAAAGAATCTTATTTACAAATGCAATCACATTCTGACATAGTTGGGGTTAGGATTCAAATAAATATTTTATAGACAGAAATAAATTCCCAACACAATAGCAGTGCACTTATGAGCACCATATTCAAATGCTCTCATTTAGAAGTCTGACTCCATCAAACCAAGAACATTAACCAAACAGAAGTTCTCGTTTGAGTTACTTTTATTACTAACTCAAGAAGAAATGTTCTACTCAATTATACAGTTTCTAACTGAAATTTTGCAAACAGTATTTGTAAATTATTTGAGTGAATGTTCTTAGCAATATGGTTTAAACAGATTAATGGATCTTTTAAAAAAATTATCAAATCAGTCTCCAGATAAATGTCTAGGTGTGTACAGACATTGTTGGGCCAATTAAGGAGACGGTGGGTGGTCTGACCCTTGGCGCAATTATCTGAACAGGACTTGGTGACTGAGTTATCTCCCAATCCCTGTGTCCTGGAGGAGGGAGTGCCATCTTCTCCAGCTGCATGGCCTGCAAGAACTACTGTGCCTCCGGCTCCATTAGGAGGTGCAGCCCTTGATTTAGTGGTGTGCCTCTTGCTTCCTACTGGCCTGAGCAGACTGCGAAGGTGAATTAAATCCTTCTTTTTAAAATTTCAGGATTGATGACACTCAGGGTAAATAAATGCCCCTTCAGTGGAAAAATGAATCTCTTAGAGTTATGATTTAGGAGAGAAATTGGGCCTTATATCAGAACATGATAGCCAACCTCCCAGAAAGATCTGGATTGAAAATATTTCCTGTCTCACCATGATTCACTGTTCTCTACCCTATTCTGATAATACTATTCTTCCTTTGTCCCACAGAATCATCTCCCAATCTAGAAGTTTCTATTAATTAAGATTAAACATGTAGTAACAAAAACCGAAGGAATAGAGAGAAAAACATTATAAGGTTTTTAAATTAAACAATAAGTTGAAATTTAACTAATAAAGTCAACATGATATTACAAATCTAACCTTTGTGATTAGGGTATTTTTCTTATCAGTATGATATGGAGTCTTGAAATTTCTTTGAGGATTTTAGAATTTATTATAAGTAATATATAAATCTTCAAAGTATATTAGTTATTTTGAATTATGAGTTTTGGAGCTTCAAATATTACATTTATAAAAGCTGTCACATTTTATTGCATTTTGTAAATGAGCGTGTCCCTTTTATGTATATTCTATCAGAAATGTGTATAAATTAGCTTACTTACACTAAATATACAATATTTTTATGGAAAATGAACAAATGAATAAGATAATGACATACCAGAGAACTGTAAGTAATGATAAACTTTTTTTTTCCCCGAGGCAGGGTTTCTCTGTATAGCTTTGGAGCCTGTCTTGTAACTCACTCTGTAGATCAGGCTGGCCTTGAATGCACTGGGATCCACTTGCCTCTGCCTCCAAAGTGCTAGGAATAAAGGTATGTGCCACCACCGCCCTGTCCACAACAAAACTTATACTCATATAATATAGTCAGACAACATAATAATAGTTATATATGCTCTCTATTAATATAATTTTGATGAAAAGAACATAACTCAGTCAATTGTGATTCAGTGTCAAATGCTTAATAGATTTGCTAGCCCAGGTTTCATGACTTGGTTTTAAATATCTATTGACAGAAAAGTTATATAAATAGAAGTTCCTATTCTTTAATGAGAATTGGACTTACAATTTTTGGAGTGTGAATGTGCATTTGTGTGTTTAATGGTGAAAAGGCATGAGTTTGAAGGAGAGCAAGGAGTTTTGTATGGAAGGGTTAGGAGGGAGAAAAGGATAAGGGACATTGTTGTGAAATTTCTCTCTGTGTGCTGTGAATATGTTTTATTGCCATTGGTTAAGAAAGAAGTTGCTTTCAGCCAATGGCTGAAACAAAGCCAGACAGGAAATATGAACAGAGATGTAGAGAGAGTGTAGATGGAGTTAGAGAAATTGTGTAGCTGCCAAAGAAGGCAGACACCCCAGAACATTACCAGTAAACCACTAGCTTTGTGGTAAAATATGAAATAATAGGAATGTGTTAATTTAAGATGTAAGAGTTAGTTAATAAGAAGGCTAAGCTAATATGCCAGGCAGTGTTTTAATTAATACAGTTTCTGTGTGATTATTTTGGGTCTGGGCCGCCAGGAATGAATTCAGTCTCTGTCTACAGGTCATGATCTAATTATAATCTCAAAAAAATTAAAAACTTACTACTACATGCCATTGAGCTAGTTCTTTGATTTCTCACCACCCTCACCACCACATTTGTCCATAATTTTGTGGAAAAAGCAGGAGCCTTCTTTGATCTGGCATGCTATGACCTGTCTAAGCAAGTTTTATGACTGCATATTTACTAAGATGATACTTAGCTTAAACATGTATATTTGTATCATATAGAATTTGAGAAAATTTGCACCCAGATTTCCTCTTCCATAGATTTTTTTAAATGAGAGGAATCAAGATAGTTTCCCAAGTGATTTAGACATTATAAGTCAAGTTACTAGTACATTAAAATGACACTTAATGCTGTTCTAACATAAGGTAGATGTTTTAAAATAATTCAAATGACTTGGCTGTATTTCACATACCAAGCCCCATTTTTGACAAAATGTCATAGTTAGGAACTGTTGTCTGAACTGAACCAAAATGGCTATGTTCAAGCTAAGCCACTTATTATCTGGCTGTAAACAAAGTTACTTGATTTTTATGAATTTTAGTTTCTGCATCAATAAGTTGGGGACAAAGTCTTTAGTAAAGCACTTGATGTAGACTACAAAGTCAGTAAGTAATAGATGCTAAGATATGTTACCTGGAATACAGCATTATCATCAGTCCTTTGTTTTTCTGAGAAACATGCCTGAAAGTAATTGTTCCCATAAAATGAAATATCAAGAAAATTTAGTAAAAAGCTGAAATTCTGTATTAGTTCCTTTTCTATTACTGTACTAAAACACCATGAGCCAGGCAACTCACAGAAGAAAGTGTTTATTTGGGGTGTATATTTCCAAAGTCCATAAACAGCATGTGCAGAAACATGGCAGAAGGCTGGCAGCATATTCCTGGAGGAGCAGCTCATCACTCATATCCCAGTCTACAAACAGGAACAGATACAGCACTGAGCCAAGGATGGCAGGAGACTTTTACCCTCAAAGTTAACCCCTGTGGCACCACTTCTCCAGTAAGCTGTGCCTCTTAACCTTCTCCACCACTTCCATCAACTGTGGACCAAGTATCCAAACATATGCTTATTTGGTGGACAGTCTCATTTAAACCACCACATCATCTTTTTTTTCTAAAATATTCATGTTCAGTCTCTACTAACTAGAATTACCTAATACAAGTGATTTTTAAGTTCCTCATACTCCTAACATCTATATCAATACCACTCTCTTATAAGCATCATGTCTTTTCCACTCAAAAAATTACTGACTTTTAAATGTCATTCAGATTTTAATCTACTCTCCTAGATGTACATTTTTCCTATACACTTGGTACATCTTGTCATTGTAGGAGAATAACTGCTACTCTTCATAGTTTAATCACTAAGATTCAAAGAACTCTTATTCCTACAATTTTTCCATAATGACTACATTCTGCAGAGATGGAATTTTAAGATATAAATAGTGTACATTTTCCCCTTCAAACTAAGTTCTCTTATAATAGAGATGTACACTTTCAACAATAATTTACTCATTTATTACCTCTTAAGTTATTAGATACAACATAAGTCAAAAAATGTGAAATGTTGCTTTCATGCAAACAGCCTCTGTTTTCACCATGTGATTCTAAGTTTTTTATTAATCATCCTATTTTGTCAAAAGCATCACCCCAGCTCCCTAACACTCCTTTATACAAAATGTTTAGATTGTTTGGTTGGGGCTTCACTCCAGCTCCCGGAATAAGCCTCCTCCCCTGGGAGTTGCCTCAGTCTAAGCCTGCCAAAGGGTAACCCCTCCCCAGGGAAGGTTGGGACCACTTCTACAGGCCATTTAAACTGCCCCCCCCCCCAGAGAATAAACACAAGGTCTCTAGGTTTTGTGTGGTCTCCCTTTTTCTCTCTTCCCCTCTCCATGCTTTTTGGGGGCCACCAGGGAGCATTTCATTAAACATGGGCATCTTTTATTTGGTCTGATTTGGTTTAATTGGAATCATTTCCATCGTCGGAGAAGTTCAGACTTAATAAAATACCTAACACATCCCTTATGATAGGCTCTATGAACTATATGGCTGAGGTAGAGAATGACATTTTCAAGGAGCCAAAGACCTAGTCAGTTGCATATGCACCAGACATGGGTACCTAATTCAGACAGTGTAACTAATTAACAAAGCTGGCGACTTGCACATGTTTTAAAAATATTAAATGTCTACAAATTTTAAAATTTCTTGACAGAAGAAGCTAAAATACAAAATGGAAAAAGAAAACATATTCAAAGAATGGCCCTGGCATAACTGGATATCAATATGTAGAAGAATGAAAAGAGATACATATATATAGCCATGCACAAAACTCAAGTCCAAATGGATCAAGACCTCAACATAAAACCAACCACCCTGAGCCTCATAGAAGAGAAAGTGGCAAGTACAATTGAACACATTCACACAGGAGACAACTTCCTAAGTATAACCTAATAGCACAGACACTGAGAGCAATAATTCATTAATGGGATCTCCTGAAACTGAGAAACATCTGTAAAGCAAAGGACATGGTTAACAAGACAAAATGACAGCCTACAGATTGGAAAAATATCTTCACCAACTCTTCATCAGACAGAGGGTTGATCTCCAAAATATACAAAGAACTCAAAAACTTGATATCAAAAGAACAAATAATCGAATAAAAAAATTGAGGAACAGACCTAAACAAAACTTTCAACAGAAGAATCTCAAATGGCTGAAATGCTCAACATCCTTAGTCATCAGGGAAACACAGATCAAAACAAATCTGAGATTCCACCTTACACCTGTAAGAATGGTGAAGATCAAAAACACTTATGACAACTTAAGCTGGTGAGAATATGTGGTAAAGGGAACACTCTTCCATTGCTGGTTTGAGTACAAACTTGTATAGCCACTTTGAAAATCGATATGGCAATTTCTTAGAAAACTAGGAAACAATCTACCTCAAGACCCAACAATGCTCCTATTGGGTGTATACCCAAATGATGCTCAATCATACCCCAAGGACATGTTCTCAACTATGTTCATAGAAGCATTATTTGTAATAGCCAGAACCTGGAAACAACCTAGATGCCTTTCAACCAAAGAATGGATAAAAAAAATATGGTACATTTACACAATGGAGTATTACTTAGTAACAAAAGATAATGACATCTTGGAATTTGCAGACAAATGGATTGATCTGGAAAAAAACCATATTTGGTGAAGTAACTCAGATCCAGAAAGACAAATGTAATACTACATAAAGTAAAGAAAAACAGCCTACAGTCCACAACTCCATAGAACCTACAAAATAAAGGGGGCCTTAAAAGAGACATACAGAGATCTCTGTAGGAAGAAGAAAAAGACAAGATCTCCTGAGTAAATTGTGAGTGTGGGTTACAAGGGAGAGGGTTGAAAGGGAAAGGAGAGAAAGTGAGGGGAGCAGAGAAAAATGCATAGCTCCCTAAAAACAATGGAAAGATTTTTGACAGAATTACCAATCTTTTTCGCTCCCAAATAAGAACAATAATTGAGCATTTTTTATAACAATCAAACCCATATTCTGAATATAAAGCATAATTAGATGTTGGCCTTACAAAAATTATTTAAGAATAAAACTTTAAAATAGACCCAGAGTCTAGAAAGCTCAAAGACCTAGAATAGAACCAAACATGTTTAGAGGAAAAAAATCAATGTAAAGATACCTAAAATATTTTGCTACACTCATAGATTAGTTACTACCCCAATTATTAGCAGAGAACCTTGATGCAGTAATTGATGGAAACATATGTAAAGACCCACAGACTGAACTTGGGGAATCCTGCTGAAGAAAGGGAAGAGGGATTTTATGAGCATGAGGTGTCAGGGACATCATAAAAAAACCCCACAGAAATGGCTAACCTGGGCTCATAGGAACTCAGAGTCTGGACCAGCAAGCAGGGAACCTGCATGGGATTAACCTAGACCCTCTACATATATGTGACCATTGTGTAGCTTGTTCTACTTGTTGGACAGACAGCAAACAATGGGAGAAGGGGCCATCCCTAATGCTTTGGCTGGCACTTGGGAACTTATTACTCATATTGGATTGCCTTGACCAACCTTAATACAGGGAAGGGGTGCTTAATCCTACCACAAATTGATGTGCCTTCCTTTGTTGATACTCTTGCAAGGCCTGCCCCTCTCTAAACAGAAACAGAGGATAAGTGGTTGGGGGCCCAGAGGAGAGGTGGGGAAAGGGAATTGGAGGAGAGGAGAGAGGGGAAATTTTGGTCAGGATATGAAATGAAATTATATTTTTCTTTAGTTGGTAACCTGAATTTCAACAAAACAAGCTGAGTGTAGTTGTTATATACTGCAAAATAAAGATTATAAGATGAATGCAATGTCTGTATACATTATGTCCATAAACATATGGTACATGCATGTGTGTGACTATCTGTGCGCATGTGTAAGGCTACTGGGGAAACAAGATGCATGTCAAGGAAAGGAGGACTATGACACATGAGAGGAAAAGAAAGTATAACAGACTCACTGATGTCTCTGACCTATACCTGGGAGTGGATTTTTTTCCACCATCCTCTATAATCTATTTCCCAGAAACCTCAGTCACTGAGTCCCAAAGGCTTGTCACTGTCCATGTATGAAATATGGTACCTTGACAAATTTCCTAGAAATGTTCATTTACATTTAAAGGGGAATATGATATAGATATGAATAATTTACATTGGTATGTATTTGGCTTTATTGATATAAATTTAAGGTCAATCTTGTTATATGTATATGTACTTCTGATCTTGATTAAGGTATTGTGATTGTGTAGATTATTTAAAAATGTAATGTATAATTAGGAAATATAGGTTGTTAATGGATAATCATCAGTAATAGTCAAGCTTGCAGTAATGTTAGTTAGATTTTCTAGATATATAAAGATATACTTCAGTTAGATAGGCATTCTTCATATTTTTAAAGACTACAGAATAAGGTATTTAAAATGTTTTAATAACTTAGGGCTTTTAATGACAATGAGACACATCTGCTCCTGACAGCACCAATCTACTTCAAGAGAAAGATGGGCGTCAAAGAGGCTCCTTATGAAGTTTGATAGCCATTTGGGTAAGAAACTGCTCTTGCCTGGACTGATGCATAAATTGGACATAAAGAACCCACAGAGAGAGGACTGCTGAACTTGCCTAAAGGTGAGATGATTCTTCGGGGTTGCTGATTCATGAAAAAGTCTGCAAGGCATTCTGCAGGATACAGAAGAAAGTGACCAAACTGTCTTTAAAATTTCCTGATTCATGGAAAAGTCCGCTGGATACTATGGGCCTGTAGGCTGAAGATGGATGCCCCAACAGTACAGAGGAACTTTGGGTGACAGTCCATGCAGCAAGATGTCTCTGTGATTTCTAGAGTTTTGGAAGTTGCTTACTTCTTGTTTACTTAGGTAATATTATATCCTCTGGAGTCTTTGATGGAATTAAAGAGTGGATAGTTATAATTATAGGTTTCCTTTGTTATGATAAAAGATAAAATAGATATAAATATTGTAATGGTAATTTTACTATGTTAAAGTAAAAGCCTTTTTTGTGTTTAAACACAGAAAAGAAAAATGGTGTAGGAGGTTCTTCTGTGTTTATGTTGCTTTCATTGGTTGAATAAAGATACTGCCTTGGCCCTTTGATAGGGCAGCCCTTAGGTGCGTGGAGTAGACAGAACAGAATGCTGGGAAGAAGAGCAGAGTTAGGCATATGCCATGATTCTCCTGCCCGAGAAGGTCACTGGTTAGACTCATGCTGGTAAGCCACAGTCAAGTGGGGATACATATTAATAGAAATGGGTTAATCAAGATGTGAGAGTTAGCTATTAAGAGGCAGTGTTCAAATGAATACAGTTTCTGTGTAATTATTTCAGGGTTAAGCTAGCAGAGCGACAGGGAGCCAGTGTGGTTATTTAGGAGGTTAAGCTAGTCGGGCAGCGGGGATGAAAAGCAGGCCTGTGTCTTCATATAACAATTTCCCATCCATATTTCTCTTTCTGAGAGTTCCTCCTCTGTGCAGTGTGACAGGGTACTTGTGAGTTGCTGTGTTTCTCTGTTTGTACAAACTTTTCATCTTTGTGTGAATAACTCTCAACTCTAGGGCAGAAGGCATGTCTGTCCTCTATGCAGCAAAGATCCTTCAGAGCAAGACTGTCTTTCAGCATCCCTTAAATTCTGAGTGCACTAAGTATTTGGTGCTTGGATTAACCCCTATACAAATGGGGAACAGACCTGCTTGGGGTCTCTTTATCTGCTTATTACCTTAAACAGTCACTGAATAATTTTTATATTTAATTCAGGATTGAAAAATAATCCTGGAAACAGAAGCTTGTGTAAATCCTTAAACTTACAATCTCTGTTTTCTACCAGTATGTAGTAGACACCTACCTATTATCTGAGCTCCTGATAGTGAAGAGACCTTCAAAAGATGCATTGCCTTTGTGGTCCATTCAACTTAATGTTTCCTTGTTATTGGAGCCAATGATAAGGACTTTGGGAATTACTGTTCAATGTTAATTCTTCTATTTGAGAGCAGCGAGGGCAGGCAGCCTTTTAAAATGTTGTTAAAAATATATATGCATAGAGTACAGTTAGATCATTCTATTTTATAATTTGCTCAGCATCTGACATGAAAAACTTCTGTGATATCTAGGTTCTGTCACAGGATGGCTTCTGTGCTTTTCTTGCAAACATTAAAAAAGGTGTGTCTAATACTGTCAGCTCACACTGTACATTTTTGGTCCACCTGTGCATTGTTAGGATAACAGCCTTCCTTAATCACATTCTTTCTGCTACAATGGACATTATTAGAACTGAATCCAAGCTAAGTCCTACAAGTGGCCAAAAGTACAAACATTCAAAACCCAGTTATTACTAACATGCTGAGAACCTCTCCATCTTGGTAGATCCTTACAATGGATTAGGCTGCATCATTGGCAAAGGCAATGGTTTGGGGTGATGTTCTAAATATAAGTCTAGTAATAAGAAAATTGAACCACAGATTTCCTGAAGAGTGCTTAGCCCTCTTCTAATAGACATGAGTTATGAGTAAGTGGGACACATACTTCTACCAGTGATGAGTAATGGTCAAAACTATTTCTAACTTTTCTAGAAGGAAAAATGTTTGCTTTCACCCTATCAAACCTTAAAACAAAGAATGGCAAAGAGCAACCACAGAGATACCAGCAGGAAGCAAAGGAGAGGGTCCTTTAATGTGGGAACAAATAGCTCAACACATCTCTTAGAGACCCCCTAAAGCATGCTTGGGGTTTGATAGAGTATAATAATTAATCTCTATGGTTTTGGGTATTTAATAAAGCAGAAAGACAATCCATTTAAAAAGTTGATCAAATAATATAAACATTTTGTAATTTTTCTAAAGCAACAGCCAATAAACAAGATGGTGGGATAAAGAGGGCATAGGCAGTACACGTTCTTCTTTCTTTATAGGATTATTTCTCTAGCCTTAAAGAAGTGGTAATTTTCTGCATTTGGTATGGGTTTGGTATACAGGTTTTGGTTATGACTTACAGTTTGTACTATTGCTGACAAAGCTGTCTTCTGAGATAAGCCCCCTCTTTAATAATGTCCTCAGAACTAACAATTGTGCAAAACAACTTGCTTATTCTCAGAGCAAGCTGGCCGCAAGATTGTGCTAGCTGCCCATTTTCTCACACTGGACTCATTGTCTCACCGCTGAGACTAAAGGGAGGGCTCAGGGAATTGAAAGGCATGAAGGACTGAAATACAGTCTCACTGCAGAACCTCAAAGCTCAGGTGGCATGCTCATTTCCTGTGGCTTTGAGAGAGGAAGAAGAACTGTGATTTAATGGTCCATATCAGAATCCAAATTCCAATTCAAGTCTTGCTTGAAAGAGACTCTACCTTGGGTGAATCACAGGAGGATCATTTCCCAGGAGGTCAGTGTTCGTCCTATTTAAACTTTCTTTACCGTAGTGAAAACCTCATTAAAGTTGTTTATTTTTAAACAAAGAACAGCTTAATTTTGTTCTAAAATAGAACTTTAGCTAATGAAGGAAAGGTTGATGAACTCTCACTCTAACATGAAATCAGTAGTGTCTTCAACTGGAAAAATTATAAACTTCATCTGTTTGTTTCATTAAGAAATAGACCATTTAGATGCTGAAATACTTTGGTTCACACGTTTTCATGCTGCAAGAACTGTTAATTAAGCTAAACATTTTAGGTATAAAAATCCCTATTTTCTTTGGAAAAATGTTTTTGAAACATGTCTCACAACTACAAATTAAAAAGACATTTGGCTCCCAAGCATGTGTTCACCATCAGCAGATGGGGGGTGGATTTCTTTTATAGTCAGAGATTTCCAAGCTACCTCTATTCTGCTAGTCATAGTCTATTTCAAATGTCATTTATTTCCTTAGTCTGGATAGTCTGCTTCTGTAACTGTTTATATTCAAACATATACTGAGGAGCACTCATTGTGAGAACACTGCTGTAGGATGGAGAAACAAATGTTAATTCTAGGCAGATGATTCTGTCCTCTGCTTTTTGGTGAACTTATTTTGGTAAAATATATAATAATCTAAAACTAAACTAAAATAATGACTCTGATAGTTACAGCAGAGATCTTGAGAGTTTGTAGAAAGCTGATAAGGTGATGCTTAATTCCATATATACTGAATCTATACAGACATATACATACATACATACATACACATATGCATAGGCATGCATGCATACATACATACATACAAATGATAAAGATTGGTTTCATTTTTTAATGTAGTCATGAATTAAAAACTAAAAATGAATTTTCACACTTTACATGACGGAAAGAAAAACTTTGACATTAAAACACCCATGATAAACCACCAGAAAAATATAAGTAGTATGCAGAGTTTTGGGTAGGCAAAACTACCTTTATTTTCAACAGTTAAACCTCAAAACAATAATGTTTATTAACAATGCTTTAAGAAAATTCTTTATTATCTTGATTTTACACAAACTAAAATTTTAAATAAATATCTTATCAAAATGATGAGTAATATTCTAATCATCAGGATGTTTTCAAATATTAAATATGATTCCAGGGTTGACCACTTATCTTAGATTATTGGATAACCAATTGGTGGAATTTCCTGAGGATTACCATCTTTCCCCTTCTTCACATTCCCTAGTTTCTCATAGTTCTTTGGTCAGGCTAGAAGTCCCAGGATCTTTCTTTTTTCACTCTGATGAGATTTCATGAGTGTAGCCTTTGACATTTCTAAGAGAAACATTCTCATGGCAAACCTCCTGCTCTTCTGGCTCCTACAGTCTTTTCAGACCTTCTTCCTATCTTTCAAAGCAAATTTGCAAAATCCTAAAAAACGTTATACCAACGTACAAGTACAAGAGATATTAAGAACCAAGGATTCTTTCTTTGGACTTAGAAAGTTTATCACTGTGTAGGGCCGACTTATCTTGAGCTTACCAGGTACCCAGATTGGCCTTGAATTTGCTGCAATTCTCATGCCTCAACCTAGGGTTCTGAAATTACATGCTAACATCATGATATTCAGCCACAAATTACATTTCTTCAACTGTTTAAACATATAATGCTTTCTCTAAAATTTAAAATAGGATTCCTCTTGGATCCTAAAGGGTTATTTTTTTTAATAACAAGAATTGCCAGAGGCTATTTCTTGGCATCAAAAATCTGTGCATAGTGGTCCCCGTCTGACTGACCTCAGATTCTCACTCACATTATCCCTGGTGAATGAGATGGATGGGAGAGCCCTTGTGGTTTGGCCCACAAGTATAGCTCTTGATGAAGGTTAACTGTGTGGGCCACTTTAAATCTTACACAGCAAATTGCTGACATCTGGGTTTCCTATCAAGTTTACCAGATATTTGACAGTAATTTCTGTGTTTATACATCATAAAAACACAGGTATTGAGTTTAGGAAAGATTTTAATATCCATAACACTACTATACAAGGGTTTGTAAAAGTTGTGACCAATTAAAATATTTATTGTTAAAAGACTATTGGCATCTTTGGAAGCTGCCGATGACAAGGATGATATCTGAATGCACTAAAGGCACAACATTTGTTACTTATACTTTGCAAAACTTATTATTTTATGGATGCTGATTCATTTATGACTATACTGAAACTTTCCAGGGCTGTCTTTTCAGCATTAAAGGAACATTTCAGTTTCATTTTTTAAAGATGTACACATCTGTTACAGAAGTTACTTGATATCAGCAGCTTCACTACCCATAGCTTCTTGCAATCAAGTAATCTGAAAACATTGAGGGGAAAAATTCCACAAGTAAATAATTTATATGTTTTTAAAAATAGTAATCTGTTGTGATCAGCAGGAAATACTTCACTATCCCTTGTTTCATGCTACTTGGGACATCAACCATGTCTTCGCGCAGTATTTTTACACTGTACGTCCTCCTTAGCCTCCTCTTATCAGCCAGTAGCTCGATTGGTTTAGGATCAGTTGTTACGGTAATGCAATGCTATGTTAAGTAACTTTCTCTTCATATTCTACCTTCTTTATAAAGCCTACACCATGTACCTCCACCTCACCAGGCAGGCACTGTGTCTTCTCAAATCACCAAAAAATGGTGAGATCGGCACAATAAGATTCATGCAGATCATGCTTATATACCTTTTACTAAAATATGGAGTTAGAGATACATTTTGTTTTCATTATTGATCTCTCACTGACCCTAATGTATGCATTAGATCTTACCATGGGCATATATTAAGAGTAAACTGTTGTAGATTACAATAGAATAGTCTCAGACTAGCTTAGAATGAAGTTTAATAACTCCCACAGCAGGAAACTCATAATAGACATGCCGTTTGATGGTATCTGCAGCTGCAGTATCCACTGAAGATACAGATGCTCATATAGAGGGATTTTGGGACAGATTGTTCTATTACATTATCAGCTACAACCTTGATCCAGAAACACAAAAAGTAAAACAAAGGAAACTATATGTATTAGAATAAAACAGAGATTTCACTCTATTATCTTCTTTAAAATGTGAAGAGAAGTCATTTGTAGACCACCCAAAGAGACTTGGGCAGTTTGAAAGCATCTATGTTTCATTAGATTATTGCACAAATTACATATTTCCTTATAAGTCCAATTTATTTCCATTTGGACAGGAAGACTTTTCTACAATAACTATGTTTATCCATTTTCCTGAAGAATTTTTCTTTTTATTTTATTAGATATTATAAAATATGTGTTAGGAAATACAGGGCAAGGAGGAAACAGAGGAGCCATGAGAAGATAAGGCTTTCTAAAAGCCCCAAGTGAGAAGATGCTCCTATTCCATTTATCTCCCAGCCCCCTCATCATGCTCACTGAACACATCCACTCTCTGAGAGGTCATTGCATCCACTAATTTGATGGATGACTGTGGGAGCATTCTTAGGAAGCATCAGTGGTCACTCGGGAAACTGTGGTTAGTTTGTGCAGTTAAAGCCCAGGAATGAAGCAAATGCATTTAATATAATGTTCTTACTCTAGTTTTCTTAATTAGATTTTATTTCCCGAAAAATGTTGATTTTTGTTTTGACAAGGAACAATTACATTTATTACCCTGCAGATCATAAAACCAGGGTAGAAACATTTCGGTTTTCCATCCTTGAAGAATGTATGAGATTTAAAGCTCTTTTGTTACTTCTTCTGCTTGGAGCTATGGGAGTCCATTAGCTGTGCTACTTAAGTGGTGTTAATAAGTTCGCTTTACTTGTTTTCTCAGCCAAACTGCATGCAAATCCCAGGATCAATGTTTTCTACACCACAGGCAGCTGAGAGAGTACGGCTGGCTCACCACTGAGCTATAAGTAACTATTTATATTTTCCCCATAACTGACATTGTTTAGGGTGCTTGTGGGAATGACAGACCCCCACCCCATTGCCCCATTTTTTTTGCTTTTTGAATATAATACAATGCAAATTGTAGTCTTTCCAAGTTCCTTTAAGGAGGTTAGATGAGCATGAGCAGGAACAAGCACGCAAGTAAAATCCTTTTATAGTTTCTACTTTGTTTCTTACTCTGACTTCCCTCAACAAGGACTGTGACCTGGGTGTGTCAAGGGGTCACTCTTCCCATGTGACTCTAGGTTACACACCAATAGCCTATAATCAGATTTCTTTCTGAGTGTAGACTGCTAACACAAAATGCAGAGGAGGTTGCTGGCGATTGAACCTTAGGCCTTCCTTAAGTCCCTCAGGTACTGTATTATTGAAATTCACCTCAGTTCAAACACAAGAGAGTTAAAAAGATTATATTTATTTATTTCTGAATGGGGAGCCATAGCTTCTGTGCGGAGATCAGAGGAAACCTTGCAGCAATCAATTCCTTTCTTCCCATTTCTAAGGTCTGAGAGATGACACTCAGGTTATCAGTCTTGGCAAGAAATGCCTTTACTCATTGAGGCATGGCATTGGTCCTAAACAGATTTTTATTTAATGCAATGTTTTAGGACAATTTTCCAGTGAAAGAATTCAGTCTCAATTTTTGAAAATCAGCTTCTACATTTGAGCCACAAGAGTCAGTTGCAGGAAACTTCATGATAGAAAGCACCATTTAGCTCTGTAATCAGTCTACTGAAAACACTCAAAGGCAACTTATTGGTGTCTGTAGTTAGCACACTGTGGTGATTTCTAGAATTGACTCTTAATTAGATAGGGATCTTATAACTTCATCTTGTGCTAACATGCCTCGAGATTTAAGGGGATGACATAGAATTTCTCTACATAAATAAATTCAGCAAAGATTTTGTAGTATTACTCTACATACACATAGGTTAAAATTTGTCCTAGGAATAATTGTTCTTTTCAATTCTCCTTCTGGTTAATCCACCTTTTGCAGAGCAAAACTTGGATTAGAATACTGAGGATTCTTAGTTATTTGTAAAGATAATTTTTAATATTTGACATTTATTTAATTAATTTGCTCTCTCTCTCTCTCTCTCTCTCTGTGTGTGTGTGTGTGTGTGTGTGTGTGTGTGTGTGTGTGTGTGTGTGTTTGGTGTATAGCTACATTCTCAAGTGGAAGTAAGAGTAAAAGTTATGGAAGTCAGTTCTCTCCTTCCATTTATTGACTTCTGGGAATTGAATTTAGGTCATCACAGTTGACACTAATTGACTTAACCTGATGACCTATCTCATCAGTCCATAATGATAGTTTTTGAAGTGAAAATCTGTTTTTTATTTGAACTACTTTCATTTCAGAGAATGAATGTTCATCATCATAAGGTATTATTAGACTTAGCATGCAGGGCAATGTAAGTGGCAGAGTGTGATTTAGATTGGCGCTCAGTGGGATTCTACTCTGTTGTGTCACCTTGAGGAATTTTAACGTTATGCATCTTCACAGAATAGGACAGAACTCATTGTTATCTTAACAAAATAATTAAATGCTACCCTTGTTTGCTTTTCCCCTCTGTGCTTCCTATCCTTTGCCTGAGTCCCAGTGCATGAGGAAGATATTCTATTTAGTTCCGATGGATTACTTACTCAGGGTCTGATAGAATCTTGCTAGAGCTGGCAATGACCAATATTTACTTTTGATTTTTCCAGAACTATTTATGTCTTATACAAGGATCATGTTTTGCCCAATAACATGGGGATGGCATTCAAAAAAAGAGCAGCAAGTAATCTATCCAGGAAGGTGTGAACTCCGAAATCTGAAGAAAAGCCTGCCTCGGTATTGCTAGTGAGGTACACACAGAAGCAAACAAATCAGCAGATTGTTAATTGCATTCTTCTTTAGAAGTACAGAATTCCCAGTTCAATCTCTGAGCAAATTACGTGCACTAGGTTTTCTAAAGCAAGGCACTGTTTAGGATTTAGAATTTTATAAGCCACAACTTCTACTAGGTTCTGCGTCTTTCTTATGCACACACAGAGAAGGAGACATAAGTCCTGAGTGAGAGCTGGGTTCCCAGGTTTCAGGGTCCATGTATACTGTTGTTTTCAGAGGCTTTTAAAGTTCATTAAATAATAAGTAGTCACAACACATAGAGAAGAGTGCTTTATTTGAAACAGGGAGAATGAGCATTAATCCGGTATTTTTCAAATCACTTTTAAAGTACCTTTTTAATCAAGTTGCTTTGACTTATTCTATTTTCTTATTTTCTCCTAGTTCCCCTTACTTGTGCCTCCTTTCCTTTTCTCTTTCCCATATGAAATGTCTATGGTCTCAAAAGTAATTACTTCATGAAGGAAGTTTTCGTGGATGCTAAGTGCTACTTAATGGAAGCCATAAGCATGGAGCATGCTAGCATTTGGAGTAGCATAAAACCCATGCCAGGTGGGATCAAGTGGAAAAGAAGGCTAATCATTCTTTTAAATTGGCAGTGTTGCCAAAGGTGGATTAATATTCCTTCCAACTCCCTTATGTGCTGTAAGCTCCTTTGTCACCATCTTTGTGCTCATGGTTAAGATTCTGAATTAGAGGCATCTCCTGTGGTCAGCGTGGCCAACTCCCTTAATCCCTCTGGCCATATTGGTGATATATTTTTCATTTCACTATATCATCTTTTTTGTGTAGGCACTGTTGACTAAACCAGACTCCAGTGTGGGTACCCAGGAAATGGAAGAATCTTTTTTGATAATTAGTCCCAGCCCTTTTCACTGTGAATAAGGCCTTTACCCAGAGAAACGCAGCAACTTGAGGCAAAACAAAATGTTCTCTGTGCCCATGGAGCATGGAGTACTGTCGACCTGTCAGCTCTGGCACAGCATGCTTCATAGAGATGCTAAAGAACAAAATGTGAAATTGGCATCGGCTAGCCTCTCCTTGCACAGGAAATCTCTGTTTAAATCTGACAACCAGAACATTGTACCATTTGAAATCCTTGTCATCTGGTTTGCTTTAGTTTCCTTCTTTGAAAAAGAAAGTTTTCAGGATCCCTGTTTGAAAAATCTATGCTTTTTATGGTGAGTCTTAACCAGATCCATTGAGGGTCATCAATCAACAAGCAAGGACAAAAGCTCCAGGTACAAGGCTAAGCACCTTAACAAAGGCAACCAAGCCAGGTAAAGACAAACCATTGTTTTGAGTCTGCTATAAATGTTTGGATGCTGCTCTCTGTTCTCATTTTTTTTTTGTTTTGTTTTAAAAGCTGATTTTTCTGAAGGAAAAACTCCTATAACTCACTTAGAGTTTGTTCTTTAGTATCACAGACTTTTTTGACTCCTGGTGAAAAAAATCAACAAAAGACACTGAGAATCACTTAGCCTCCACAAGACACTGAGAATAATCTATCCTCTATGAGTAAACACAGTAGGTGTAAGGATGTAACTGAAATTCTAGGCCAACAGTGCAAGGGGCTGTTATCAATAGGTTGATTAGGAGTAATGATACTAAAAATAGTAAAGGAGAAAAGTTATGAGTTTGCTAAATAAGAAATGGTCTGTTACTGGGAAGATTTATAAAAGAAGGCTAAAAAATAAAGGACTAGTATCTGGGGAAACTGTGTGCGTGAGCTTTCTAGTTTATGATAACACTGGTTTGGAGGGCCACCTCTATACTACTAGAAGCTTTTAGGAAAGAAGAGGTAATATAAAGTCACACAAACTCAAGCAGTTATAGAATATCATAACCGGAAATGAATTTTTAGTATCGGTTATGTTATCAAAGCACCCTCTACTACACATCATGTAATGTGCTCATGCTGCACACAGAACCAAGGAATTAAATTGCAGAGGAACTCAAGACAATGAAGGTTAAACACATATTCCTAATAATCCAGCAGCTATGTGCTACTTAATAGTCATAAAAACAGCATTGGAAAAAGAAGAGGAAGGAGACATCCCTGTGAAGGGCCATATATCAGACTTCAACAGTGAGGAGTTGGCTGAGCTAGGATTTGAATATAGGTAGGAATTTTTAAACTGAGCAAAGTTAAGGGCACACCCATCTTAAAGAACAGTCTAGAAAGGAGTAAAAGAATCACAAGGGATCTTTTTCTCCCCTTCTTTTTTTAGCATAGGCTGTACATGGCTAAGTGGAAGGAAAATAAGGAATAAAAAGAAGTTGAACTAAAAGTACAGTGTCTTATACTTCCTATGAGAAAAAAACTATGTTTGTTTTTTTAAAAAATAGGTTACACAGGACTAATTTAGAGAAGAGGTGCCTTCAGAAGTCTTAAAATCATGCATAAGAGTTGCGTTTAGCCTATGGCACAGTGGCCAAAACTCCTGTGTTTCATTTTCCAGGTTAGATACTATTACAATTATTTAACATTTCTTTCCCTAAGTAAGGCCATATGGTGTAAGACCTCTTGTTTGGAAAGTTTTGCCCTGATTTTTTTAATCTATTTAAAATGCAAAATCTAATCAAGTTTGATTGCCTGAACTACCTGCTCTAGTTAATCATGTGTCAGAATGGCAGTACTCTATCACTCCGTGAATGGATTATTCATTTATATCCATCATATCCATAGTTATGTTTATCAAACAGTTTTATGCTCTTTGTACAAAATCACACAAATAGCCATTTTATACTTTATGTATTCTGATCTTAAGTAGGTCTTAAAGATCTACAGGAATGTACATGTTGCACACAATAACCAGATGATTATAGTTATACCTGAATTTAGAACCTTTACTCTGTGATCTGCAGACATATAGAGGGCTATGTTTACTATGGATGTGCACTAGGGAATGGTGTGTGTGTATGTGTATGTGTGTGTGTGTGTGTGTGTGTGTGTGTGTGTGTGTGTGTGTCTGTTTCCACAGAGATGAGGAAATGGTATCAAATTCCCTGGAGAAGA
The DNA here is from genome assembly GCF_037038515.1 of Microtus pennsylvanicus. Lineage (NCBI taxonomy): Eukaryota > Metazoa > Chordata > Mammalia > Rodentia > Cricetidae > Microtus > Microtus pennsylvanicus. The sequence goes on along the minus strand of NC_134583.1, from coordinate 33,390,295 downwards.
TGTTAAAAGAACTGTGAGTTTTTTGACATTGATGGAAAACAAGAAACACTTTTAACTGCTGAGCTACCTCTCCAGCTCTGTAAACATTATATTTTTGCTGTGTGATGGTGGTGCATGCCATTAATCCCAACTCAGAAAGCAAAGAAAGGTGGATCTCTGAGTTCAAGGCCAGCCTGGACAGAGCAAGTTCCAAGACAGCCTGAGGTACACAGAGGAACCCTGTCTCAAAAAACCAAAAAGAAAGTGCGTTTTTATTGACAGTATGGAGAGTAATGACTTTCAGATTTCTTTTTTATTTCTTCAGTACCTAACTTGTGCAGTGTGTAAATGGCAGGTGTAAGAAGAGTTCAGGGTGAAGTGAGAGTGTTGATGGAAATGGAGGCTATGATCAGCACTAGATAAGATCATCCATGCCAAGCAGAAGACAGCTGGAGAGAACATCTTACATTCTTACTAGGTACAGAAAGAAAGTGCCCAACCAGAGACTGATGTGATTGTCCAGATGTAGAGAATGGGAATGTAGATTAAGATGTCATGATTGGGAACCTGTTTGCCAGGATGAATCATGTTGCCCAGCCTTGATGCAGGGAGAAGTGAAACTGTGGTCATTATGTAAAATAAATGTAAAAAATATTAATTAAATAAAAATTTAAAAAGATGTCATGATTAAGGTGATCTTTTGAGCAATAGCATCAAATGCTGTAGAAGGTTTATGCTCACAAAACACTATTCATGAAATGTACTTATAAAGTAATTGGCGGTGAATGTAACTTTAATGGAGATAAGTAAAAAGACAATAAGACTGCCATGGGTTCTGAGTTTCACTTAAGGTGAACTCAAGCACATGGATGAGAGTAATAAGTGAAATGTGACGAACTCTTCTGTGAATCCAGAGACTTTAAAAGGTGGTTAGAGGCTCAGTGGCATCAATCATGAGCGGGTTACAATGGGAAAAAGAAACAGAGTGGCATTCACGTGTTCATACACCGAAGTGAAAATAGCGATAGGAAGTGTAAAGAGCCATATGAATGAGAAAAATTAATGCAGGTTCTCAATAAAAAAAGGAAAATCAGTTTCACGGAACATACAGATATAGTATCCTTTTACACACAAGAAAAAAATTTCTGTGAATTAAGAATTGATGGACAATGTGTCACAAGAGTCTACTCATGTCATTCGCTCTGTCCTTCTCTCTCAGTTTTTAAAATTTTAAAATCATCATTGTACTGAGAGTCTCTTTGTGAGAGGCAGTGTCCTCTCATATATCTGGTCACCAATAATACACCCCATGCTTCAGAGTCCAGTCAGGACTGCTTAATCTTTAAAGTGATTGACGGAACAGAGAACGACTTGTATTCTACTGACGTTATTGATCTAAATGATACCTTTTTATGGGTACTTGAGAAAACAGTTGATTAAGGATAAAGATAAAGAGAGACATAGATAAAGTTGGAAAGAGAAACACACACACAAAGAGGGAGTTAATTTAAATTTCAATGTGGAAATTTTGTAGAAGTAATAGTGAAAGACATTGTTATGTACTCAAAATGGAATTGAGAATTAAGGTCAAGATAGGGATAAAGTCTTAACTCAGTAAAATAATGAACATGTGCACAAGAGAAAGGAAGGTGACTAGTGCCTGTGCAACAGGTCTGTAATTCTCCCTCTGGATTCTGAAGTAGGCAGCTGTGTAATGGAGGCCAACCAGATCTACATCTAAGAACTTGTGTTGGTTAGTCCCCTGTACCTTGTAATACACACACACACACGCACACACACACACACACACACACGAAAGGGAAGAAGGAGAAAGGCAGGAGTGAAGGAAAGTGGGGATAGAAGGAGGGAGGGAGGAAAGAGAGAGAGAGAAAAGTTTAAAAGTTTCCCTTCAATTAAGTGCCTAAAGACAAAAGACCACTTGGGGTCACTGAAAAAGTAGCTACACATTTTTAGGAAACCACACAAGAAACAAATGTTATGGAACCTAAATCTTGAATTTCTAGCATCCAGAACTTTAAGAAAATGAATTCCAGTTGTTTAATTCATTAAGCTTGTATTATTTTGTTAAGGCAATCTGAATAGAGTTACACAGACATTCATGAGCATTAACACAAATAGTAGAGACGTATGAGGCTGTGTATGAGTGACACACCCTAAATGAAAGTGTGTCCCAGCTTGGTGTATTATACAATAGTTATGGCAGTAGACTTTCTTCTTTTGAGTCCTTTTAAAACTGAACTGAAGTAGAGAAGTTTTGATGTGGAGTCTTTCAACAGGAGGGACATACCCAAGCCACTGCCTTTCAGGTTAGCATTTCTAGACTCTTGAAGACAAATCACTTCAAAAATTTAGTGGTAGGATGAGATTCTGCGGTTATAATTTTGAATAATTTTACTTGCTCAAACATTACATTTTGATATATAATAAAAGGGACAATATTGAAATAAATTATTTTTCATGATTTCTGAAAGCTATGCTTGCATTTTGTCTTCACATTGTCTCAGAATTTTTGCAAAGACCTTAGTTTCCTGCCTTCTTAGCACCATTAATGAAGTGATTGAGTACTCTGAGGCACGTTTCCTATGTTAGAGTCACCTTAGAGTAAACTCAGTATTTTAGAAAAGTTAAAAGATTTCTAGTGTACCCAGAGGCTTCATTAGATCTGTACATTTTCAGTCAATCTTTATTCTAGAGAGAGGCACTTTTTGAAGGTTTTTTCCCCATCTAAAGGAAGGTTTTTTTTTTTCTCTGAGTGTTTTTTTTTTCTGCTAGGTGATTTGACGCCCCAGGGCTGACCTAGGGAAAGTCCCTATTGCTAAAATCTGTATTCTCTCTACTTGGTTTACGTTTTCTTTCTGTACTTAATGGGGATGGCAAACAGCTTTCATGAAGTTTACTCATTTTCTTTCAGTCCAAAGATACCGTTTGCATTCTCCCAAAGTCTTGTTTCACTCCTTTCAGAGGCTGAGTTAATGATGTACAGAGTGGGGCTGAAGGGGCAGTAAAGGGAGCTTTGCATGGAAGATGTGTCCTTCAGAGAGTTTCCCTTTCCAAGTAAATCCCGAATTCCTTTGGAAAACATTTCCTCTTCAGATCTTAAAAACATCCATGAGGCCTGTCACTTAAACCCACTCCTGAGACACATGATAAAGAGAAAAGGCTCTGAGAAAAGATAGAAATGTAAGGTAGACACAATGAGAGTGGCAGAGACATCCCAGAGGGGTTTGTCTCTTCCATAGAATACACCGAGGAGTACCTATTTAAGCATGTCTTTTCATTTTAATATTCAAACCATTCCTCTAAACAGGAGTATGTTTTAAAAGAAATTGTAGCGCCGACTGCTTAGGCTAAAGAGGGCATAGACATGGTGGTGGCTCCAACCACGGTGCTTCAGTCAAGAGTAGAGAGAAGAGAGGAGGGTACACTGTAAAGTTAATGCACTGTGCATACATACACGTGTGTGATGCTTCCACACAAACTTACTGCAGGATACAAATAGCTCTTTTATAAGAATAGACTTTAAAACTAATGTCTCCTTTTCAGTATTTTCTACCCAAAACCTTAAGCCATTTTAAAAACTAAAAGACACAGAAGTTAAATAACATAATAAAATCATCTATTAATACAAAATGAACAACTTGGTTGATGATAGAGAAACAGTTATTGAAGTTTCTTTTGTTTGGGGTCCAAACTGAGATATATAAAAATTGGCATAATACATCAAAGTAATATAGGTGTAATGTGGAAGAACTCACATTAATTTCTTTTTAACCAACACAAAATGTGTCAAATGAATTCCAATTCCTTCATCGGAAAAATGAGGAAAAGTATCAGACAAACTTTAAATTAAACTTATATATCATACTTGATCAAGCTCACATTGTAGTTTTTATTAATAGTTTTGAGCATCTATTATTTGAGCTATTAATATTAAAATTAGAATATTAAAATTATGTTACCTTCAGAGCTGCAGCAAAAATTTCCGTATTGCCTGGTGAATTGTCTGTCTAAGTACAATAAATTCTAAGTACAATAAATGCAAGATTAGTATTCCCTTTCCCACCCCTGGGCGAATAGAAAAAATATCACTGGCAAAAGGAGACTGGACAAAAATCTCCTTTCTTGTTCTTTTAAAATTATTTATTTATCATTAACCATTTCCCATAGTTCAAGGTTTAGCTTGTATTTACAGTTAAACAAAAGTGAAATGCAAAGGGACCAACAGGCAGATTATAAAAAGCATTGAAGAATAATCATTATTCCCTGTGATATGCTCAACACTGAAAGTGACTGTCACAGCCTTTAAACAAGAATCATCTAATTTAAAAGTAATTGTGAGTGTGACTGTAGAGACATTTGGTTTGCGAAGAATATGAAAATTGTGAATAAGTAATATTTTCAGTTACGAAGTTTAAATGAGTCCAAATAATATTACTGATCTGGCAAAGCCATTCACAAGGGAGAAATAAAAAATCTCAATGAGAGCTAAATAAGGAAATTTAAACATTTATAGTAAAAATTCAGCTGGTGGAGAAGAGCAATATAAACTTCAGCTGGCGACACTGAAAACATTAATAATTCACTGTTGTAAGTGTATTTCTCAGAATATACAAAATTAATCTACTTCAATGACAAAGTAAGAAACAACCAAAATTATATAAATTTTAAACACGCAAAGGAAAGGCGGTGTAACACAAAAATGAGAAGTAATCTGTATGTGAATGTCTTATAATATTCTTGTTCATAAAACTACACAGATATAAAAAGAATGCTGTTATTCTTTGTAAGTGCTAAATTATGTAAATAACATTTATAGCCTTTCTATTTGATTTTAAAAAACATAAGGCAGAATGTGTAGCATGAGCAAATGCAAGACAGAGAAACAATGACCTCTGCATGCATTTAATATTTAGGAATCTGTTATGTGCTTGCATTAATCAGAATTTGAGTGACAGAAGATGATTATATATACAAGATCCTAAACTTAGGCCCTGCCTCTCTTTTGAAAGACAAAGTAGGACCAAGAAACATTTGACAATAATGTAAAAGGTTGATTCAAAGTTCTGGGAAAGAAAGACAGTGCCATGGATTGGGGAGTGAATGGGTCTCCTTTGTGAAGTGGATTCTGTCCTTAAGTAGTCAAGAAAAGGCAGAAAGGAAAAGTCTCATTCTGCCCACTTCCATCTCTGAAGTTAAAATGATTTTATAGCATTCTAAGGATCTGGGGCATGGAAGAAACAAGACAGAGAATAAGTGACATCTTTGACTCTTTGTTACCTAGCACACATATTCTCTTTAATTCTCTAGTTTTCTATGAACTTCAGAGAATAAATGGGTAAGACTGTAACTGTGTAGTTTTGATTTAAACACACGTTCCTGCCTTGGTCATGCAAACAATATTTCCTCCACCAGTAGAGGCAAGCAAGGGTGCAAAAGAGAAGACTGAGTGTCTTTGAGTGGTCAGCATAGGAGTTTGTGATTTCTATTTATGACCAAAGCCAATATAGTTTTTGCAACCTCAATTTGCCATATTTTGGTAAACAATTTCAACATAAATGTTTATTCCTAGGTTTTTATTCAAGAATGCTGTGCATATTCAAGATATAAACTATGCATTGTTTTTACTAGTAGATACAGAATAGAAATCATTATAGACCTCATTCTTTAGATTTCTAATAAATGTATATGATTACACAAGTGCTAAGTTTCTGGCCTGCAATACTGGGAATGAGTTTCTGTGAATCTCTTTATTTCTTCATATCTTAGAACCAGAGAAATGGAGTAATTTTATTTCAGACTATCTTTTTAAGCATATCTGTAGAATCAATCACTTTTGAAGACACACAATTTCTCTTGTCAGGTAAAACTGATTTTCTGTAGTTTAATCAAAATATTATTTTCTGACAATGAAAATGGTATATTTGCCTCTATTACATTATGAAAATTTTAAGTCCTTGATGCTGGAATTCCTCATCTGTTATGCACACTCACTGGATTAATCTGCTTTGTCGTAGTATGACAAAGTGACATGAAGACTTTATAAAGAAAAGAGGTTTATTTTGATGAGTTTTCTGGTCCAAGATTAAGGGCTCACATTTAGCTCTATGTCCTTCTTCATATGAAAGTGGCACGGTGGCATGGAGACTCAAGTCCAATAATAAGGAATGCATACGGCTTTATTAGTCTTCTGCTTATGAGGTCACCAGCAGCCAACCATGAAAATACATCATATTGACTTTATCCCATTTTCATTACTTCTAAAATATCTAGCCTCACAAAATAATAGTCAAATTCAATTTTTTTATCTTCTTAAGACATTAGAGTGAGGATTAAATTTTAGCTCCTAATGCCTTGGGGAGCACACAAGCATAATGTATGAAAATCACAGCACCATCAGAGATACTTAAATATATAATAGAGCAGCAAGAGATAAGTGATAGACAGACAGATAGTTGGTAGACAAAAAGAACCCAACTTTGCCTCATTTCGTGTTCTTGTGATGCTTAAGGTCCAAAAGAAGTGTCTATTGTTAAGTGATCATAGTATGTATGTATTCTGACAGCATGTCTGAAACTGTGACAGAGTAGCTTGATAGGTAGGACTTACATTAAAACACAGACTCAGTGAAACTCCAGAAAGATGAACGAATAATAGAAAAGACAATACTATAGATTCTGTAGCTTAGATCCTCATTGAAACTCAATAATAAATAATTCAGCAGCAGCATAACTTTTTAAACAAAAAATCCTGCAAAATCAATATTCTTAGACCCTGAAAATTAATGAATCTTCCAACAATCCAGGAAACAGCTATTCAAAAAAGGTTTAATAGTTATAGAGACAGAGGGCTTAAATTTGTTCTGCCCTACCCTATTTTTCCCAGAGCAAAGGATGTTCTATTCTGAATGACAGCAGCCTTATGACCACTCTGGTGGTGAAAATCAGTAATGGTATGCTGTAGAAGCAACTGAAAAGAACAGAATTTCCTAGGAATGCGCCAATAAAAAATCCTTTGGAATAGAAATATCACTAGCTGACATCTCTGGCAGCTTTTTAGAAGACGCTTTCAAGCTTGTCCCCAAGTGGCCTAACAAAAACGTTGCTGTCCATGAGCCTACCTTCTCCCTGTCTGCGCCAAGTGTTGACCAGGAAGCAACCCAAAAGTTATAAAAGAAGGAACAGGAAGAAATAGAGCAGGAGGAGGGGGATGAAGAAGAGGAAGACAAAGAGAAGGAAGACGAGGACAAGGATAAAGAAGAGGGGGTGGAAGTGAACAACAATTATAATAACAAACAACACCCCCAAAACCCTGGGGCATAAGAGTACAAAGAGGACTGTAAAAAATCTCCAAAATACTCTGGACAGCCAGAATTTGGAGTGTATTGATCTATATTCATTAATAGGTTTATAATAGACTCCAGAAGACCATAAACATTCATCTTATTGGAACTGGAGTTAGGACAAAGGCAGAGTTAGAAGTTTATCCCTCAATATTAAGGACATGCAAAAATACAAATGCAAGGATCTACACTGGAGCTTGTTGCCTTAATGTAATTAATAGACACCTGTCTGATCACTGCTGAGTAGTGACTTCACTGGCTGTTCAGTAAAATGATGCTGACACAATAGAATTAATTCAGAGTAACAGTTACCCAATAAACTGTGTCAGCAACAAGCAATGCTGGAGGCTGCTAAGCTTCTAGATTTGATACATTATTTTAATGATAAATGTACAGTTTTAAACATCAAGTTATGATAATTGTAAATGAAACATGAAAGTTGTGTCTATATATGATAAGAAATAGTAAATAACAGTAGATATCATAATTTCCTTTGTTGGTGGTGGGATTGTTTGTTTTTGGTTTTGAGACAGGGTTGTATGCATCTCTGGTTAAAGATTGATGGCTTTCAGCTTCTGATGCTCGAATCTCTATCCCTTGACTGCTGAGATTAGTGGTGTCTACCATGATGCCCAGTTTTATGTAGGGTTGGACTCAAACTCAAGGCCTTCTGAATTCTAGGCAAGCATCTTACCAATTGAGTTGTATCCCAGTCTCTTCCTTTTGAAAGCTAAAAGGAACACTTTGTGAAAATGGACCACAATAATGAATAACATGATGTGATATATCCAAGAATACAATAGTGGCATATACGTTAGGGGTAACTACTAGCTATCTCATTGAACTTTAGGCCTGCTCAATAGAAGGAAATTCATGCCTGGTACTGTAAACCTAGCCAATCAGCAGGAACTATTAAATTCATGGATTTTATTAGAGCCTACTATTGCAATTTTCTAAACTAATATAATTTATTTTCTTATTTGAATAACATTTTTCATTTATTTTACATACCGACCACAGTTCCCCCCACTCTCTCCTGTCCTCTTGTCCCCCACTTCTTCCTAACTCTCCCACTCTCTTCCCTTTCCATTCCTCCTGAGTCTCCATTAAGAAAAGAACAGGTCTCCCATGGGTTTGAAATAAGCATGGCAAATCATGTTGAGGCAGGACAGAGGTCGTTCCCTTGCTTCAAGTCTGGGCAAGGCAATACAGCATGGGTAGCAGGTCCCCAAATCCCAGCAAAGAACCAGGGACAGGCCCTAATCCTACTATTACTAGTCTTTTTTTTTAAAAAAAAATTAATTTTTACTGAGCTCTACATTTTTCTCTGCTCCCCTCCCTGCCTTTCCCTTCCCCTTCAACTCTCTCCCATGGTCTCCATGCTTTCAATTTACTCAGGAGATCTTGTTTTTTTCTATTTCCCATGTAGATTTGATCCGTGTATGTCTCTCTTAGGGTCCTTATTTAGGTTCTCTGGGATTGTGATTAGTAGGCTTTTTTTTTTTTGCTTTATGTTTAAAAACCACTTATGAGTGAGTACATATGATAGTTGTCTTTCTGGGTCTGGTTTACCTCACTCAAAGTGATGTTTTCTAGCTCCATTTATGTGTCTGGAAGTTTCAAGATGTCATTATTTTTTCTGCTGTGTAGTACTCCATTGTGTAAATGTACCACATTTTCCTTATCCATTCTTTGGTTGAGGAACATTTGGATTGTTTCCAGGTTCTGGCTATAACACACAATATTGCTATGAACATAGTCGAGCACATGTCCTTGTGGCACAATTGAGCATTTTTTGGATATATGCTCAAAATTGGTATTGATGGGTCTTGAGGAAGGTTGTTTCTTAATTTTCTAAGAAATCACCACACTGACATCCAAAGGGGATGTACCAGCTTGCACTCCTACCAGCAATGCACGAGTGTTCTGTTTACCCCACAACCTCTCCAGTATAAGATGTCATCAATGTTTTTTATCTTGACCACTCTGACAGGTGTAAGATGGAATCTCAAAGTTGTTTTGATTTCCATTTCTTTGATGACTAAGGATGTTGAAGATTTCCTTAAGTGCCTTTCAGTCATTTTATGTTCCTCTGTTTAGATCTGTATTCCATTTTTGTTTGATTATTTATTCTTTTGATGACCAATTTAAGTTCTTTGTATATTTTGGACATCAGCCCTCTGAATGATGTGAGGCTGGTGAAGATCTTTTCCCATTCTGTAGGCTGTTGTTTTGTCTTTACAGAAGCTTTTCAGTTTTAGGGGTTCCCATTTATTAATTGTTTCTCTTAGTGTCTGTGCTGCTGAGGTTATATTTAGGAAGTGGTATCCTGTGCCAATGAATTCAAGTGTCCTTCCCACTTTCTCTTCTATGAGGATCAGTGTGGCTGGCTTTATGTTGAGGTCTTTGATCCAATTGGACTTGAGTTTTGTGCATAGTATAGATATGGATCTATTTTCATTCTTCTATATGTTGATATCCACTAAGGCCAGTACCATTCTTAAGTATGCTTTCTCCTTTTCCACTTGATATTTTTTGCTTCTTTGTCAAAAACCAGGTGTTTGAAGGTGTGTAGATTAATATCTGGGTCTTCAATTTGATTTCATTGGTTCTCCTCTCTGTTTTGATGCCAGTACCAGGCTATTTTCTGTACTGTTGCTCTGTAGTAAAGTTTGAAGTCAAAGATTGTAGTGCCTCCAGAAATTCTTTTATTGTATGGGATTGTTTTGGCTATCGTGGGATTTTTGCTTTTCCATATGAAGTTGAGTACTGTCTTTTTGAGGCTGTGAAGAATTATGTTGGGATTTTGATGGGTATTGCATTGAATATGTAGATTGCTTTGGGTAAGATTGCCATTTTTACCATGTTAATTCTATGTTCCCAAGAGCATGGGAGATCTTTCCACTTTCTGATGTCTTCTTCAATTTCTTTCTTCATAGGTTTAAAGTTCTTGTCATACAAGTCTTCCTCTTGTTGGTAAGCATTACTTTGAGATATTTTATTCTATTTGTGGCTATTGTGAAGGGTGATGTTTCTCTGACTTCTTTCTCAAACCTTTTATCATCTGTGTAAAAGAGGGCTACTGACTTTTTTGAGTTAACCTTATATATTGCTATATTATTGAAAGTGTTTAAGATTTGTAGAAGTTCTTTGGTATAATTTTTGGAATTGCTTGTGTAAACTATCATATAATCAGCAAATAGTGAGAGGTTGACTTCTTTTCTAATTTATATCCCCTTGATCTCCTTTTGGTGTCTTATGGCTCTATCTAGGACCTCAAGAACTACATTAAATAGATATATATAGAGAGGACAACCTTGTCTTGTTCCTGATTTCAGTGTGATTTCTGTGAGTTTCTCTCCATTTAGTTTGATGTTGGCTGTTGGCTGTTGGCTTGCTGTATATTGCCTTTATTATGTTTAGTTATGTTCCTTGTATTTCAACTTTCTCCAAGACCTTTATCATGAAGGGATATTGTATTTTGTTGAAAGTTTTTTAGCATCTAATGAGATGATCATCTGGTTTTTATTTTTCAGTTTATTTCTATGGTGGATTACATTGTCAGATTTTCATATGTTGAGCCATGCTTGCATCTCTGGGATGAAGCCGACTTGATCATGGTGGATGATGGTTCTGATGTGTTCTTAGATTTGATTTGCCAGTATTTTATTTGGTAATTTTGCATTAATGTACATGAGTGAGATTGGTCTATAATTCTCTTTCTTAGTAATGTCTTTCTGTGGTTTGAAATTGTAGCCTCATAAAAAGAACTTGGCAGTGTTCCTTTTGTTTCTATTGTGTGAAACAATTTGAGGAGTATTGGTTTTAGTTCTTCTTTGAAAATCTTTTAGAATTATGTGCTGAAACCATCTGGACTTTGTTTTTTGATTGGGAGATTTTTGATGTCTGTTTCTATTTTTTTAAGCAGGTATTAGTCTATGTAATTTGCTCATCTGGCCTTGACTTAATTTTGGTAAGTGACTTAATTTTGTCCAGAAAGTTGTCCATTTCCTTTAAGTTTTCCAATTTTGTGGAGTACGGGTTTTTGAAATATACCATGATGATTCTGTGTATTGCTTCCATGTCTGTTGTTATGCCCCACTTTTCATTTATTATTTTGTTAATTTGGTTATTCTATCTCTACCTTTTGGTTAATTTGGATAAAGGTCTGCCTATTTTGCTGATTTTCTTGAAGAACCAACTTTTTGTCTCATTGATTCTTTGATTTGTTTTCTTTGTTCCTATTTTGTTGGTTTCAGCTCTGAATTTGATTATTTCCTGCTGACTACTTCTCCTGGGTGAGTTTGCATCTTTTTGTCTAAAGTTATTAAATATTCTGTTAATTCACTAGTGTGGGCTTTTTCCAGCTTCTTTATGTAGTCGTTTAGTGCTATGAACTTTCCTCTTAACACTGCTTTCAATTGTGTACCATAAATTTGGGTATGTTTTGTGGTCATTTTCATTGAATTTTAGGAAGTCTTTTATCTCTCTCTTTGTTTCTTCATTGACCCATTGATTATACAAGTGAGTATTGTTTAATTTCCATGTGTTTGTGGGCTTTCTGGAATGAGTATTTCTGTTTAATTCTTGTTTTAAGTGATCTAATAAGATACATGGGATTATTTCAATTTTTTGTATCTATTGAGGTTTGCTTTGTTACCAAGTCTGAGGTGCTGAGAAGAAAGTATATCCATTTATGATTGGATGGAATATTCTATAGATGTCTGTTTAATCCATTTAAGTCATAACATCTGTTAGTTCCCTTATTTCTCTGTTAATTTTTGTCTGTTGACCTGTCCAGTGGTGAGAATGGAATGTTTAAGTCTCCCACTATTAGTGTGTAGGGTTTAATGTATGATATAAGCTTTAGACCTGTTTCTTTTATATATGAGGGTGCCCTTGTATTTGGGGCATATATGTCCAGTATTGAAATTTCCTCTTGATGGATTTTTCATGTGACTACCTTGAAATGTCCTTCAATGATTGATTTTAGTTTGAAGTCTATTTGTTAGCTGTTAGGATAGTTATAGCAGCTTGTTTCTTAGGTCCATTTTATTGGAATTTTTTTCCCAAGACTTTACTCTGAAATGATATATGTTTTTGAGTTTGAGGTGTGTTACTGGTATGCAAGCAGAGGGATGGATTCTGTTTTTGTTTCCAATCTGCTAGCTTGTGTCATTTTATAAGTGAGTTGAGTCCATATCTATTAAGGGATATTAATTTCCAGTAATTGTTATCTCCTGTTAATTTAGATTTAATTGTTGGAGTTGTTAATTTGTGTGTTTTTCCTTTGTTTGGGATTTGATGCTCTGAGATCATCAATTGTCTGTGTTTTTGTTGATGTAGCCAACTTCCTTGGTTTGGAGTTTTCCCTCTTGTACTTTGTGTAGGGCTGGGTTTGTGGCTAGGTATTAATTAAATCTGGTTTTGTCATGGAATATCTTGTTTTGTCCTTCTATAGTGTCTGAAAGTTTTTCTGGGTATAATAGTCTGGACTGGCATCCATGGTCTCTTAATGTCCAAACAACACTTGACCAGGACCTTCCGGATTTCATTGTATCCACTGAGAAGTTAGGGGTAATTCTGATAGGTCTACTTTTGTATGTTACTGGGCCTTTTTCATTTGCAGCTCTTAATATTCCTTCATTCTTCTCTATGTTTAGTGTTTTATTATGTGGCAAGGGGCCTTTTTTTTTTTGATCCAGTCTATTTGGCATTCTGTAAGCTTCTTGTATCTTCATAGGCATATCTTTCTTTAGTTTGGGAAAGTGATTTTGTTAAATGTATTTTCTGTGCTTTTGAGTTGAACTTCTTCTCCTTCTTCTATACCTATTATTCTTAAGTTTGGTCTTTTCATGGTGTCCCATATTTCCTGGATATTTTGTGTTAAGCTTTTGTTTCTTTGACTGATGAGTCTATTTCCTCTATTGTATCTTTAGTGCTTAAGATTAGATTCTCTTTTCCATTGCTTGTATTCTTCTGTTTATGCTTGCATTTGTGGTTCTTGATCATTTTTTCATGATTTCTGTTTCTTTAATTCCCTCAGCTTGTGTTTTCTTTATTGTCCCTATTTCACTTTTCAAGTCTTGAATAGTTTCTTTCATATGTTTGATTGTTTTTTCTTGGTTTTCTTTAAGGGATTTGTTGATGACTTTCAATTTTTTGTTTGTCTTCTCCATTTCCTTGAAGGAATTTCTCATTTCCTCTTTAAGAGTCTCAAACATTCTCCTGAAGTTATTTTTTAGGTCATTTTTTCTTCTGCTTCATCTATATTTGGTTGTTCAAGTCTTGCTGTTTTAGGGTTATTAGATTTTACTGGTGTTGTGTTTCTCCTTGTCATGCTGTATTGTTTTTAACTTGTCTAGTCATCTTTTCCTCTAATTGGTGTAGCTGGGGCTCTTTGTGACTCTGGTGATCAGTCTTTCAGGTGCCAGTGAATCTAAGGCTCAGATGGTTGCTCCTCAAGGTACAGTCATTGCCAGGGTTCCAGTTACCCTATTGGTCACTCTATGTTCTTGGAGGTCTCTCAGTGCTCCCAGGGTTTGCTCTGCTCCATGGAGTTTACTGTCTCAAGCCTGCTCTGGCCTAGACTGCCTGCTCAGACCTGTTTCTGTAAATGTCCGTGTTCTGGATCCGCTCTTGTGGAGGTCCCTGTCTTGAGGTTGGTCCTGCAAAGGTCTCTGGCTCTGATCTACTCCCTCTGAGATCACAGACTCAGGTGATCTTGGACCCGCAGAGGACCCGGATCAGGCCTATTTCCTCAGAGGTCCCAGACGCAAGCCCCTGCAGAAGTTTCTGGTTTCTACCGCCTTCCTTTGAGGTTCCAGTCCGGCACCCGGACCTGCAGAAGTCCTGGCTCAGGCATACTCCCTGAGAGATCCCGGACTCACTTCTGGTACCTCAGAGGTCTCTGGTCCCTGCCTATTCCCTCACAGGTTCCAGACGCAAGCCTAGACCTGCAGAGGTTTCTTGTTACTGCCTACTCCCTTGGAGGTCCCAGACTCATGCCCACAACTGCAGGGGTCCTGACTCAGGTCTACTTCCTCAAAGGTCTGAGATTCACATCTGGATCTTCAGAGGTCTCTGGATCTGGCCCACTCGCTCAGCGGTTGCTCCCCTATATCTGTACAAAATTCCAACACAATTCTTCACAGACCCCAAAAGAAAAATACTAAACTTTACATGACAAAACAAAAAGTCCAGGATCACTAAAACAATCCTGTCCAATAAAGGAACTTCTGGAGACATCACCATCCTTGACTTCAAATTCTACTATAGAGCTATAGTAATAAAAACAGCTTTGTATTAGCAAAAAAACAGACATGCGGATCTATGCAATTGAATCAAACAACCTGACATAAATTCTCACACCTATGAACACCTATTTTTGGACAAACAATCAAAAAGTATATGATGGAAAACAATGCATCTTCAGCAAATGGTGTTGGGATAACTGGATGTTGACATGTAGAATGCAAATAGATCAGTATCTACTGCTATGCACAAAATGCAAGCCCAGTGGATCAAAGACCTCTACATAAAACCAACCAGACTGAACCTGATAGAAGACAAATTGGAAAGTATCCTTGAACACATTGGCAATGGAGACTACTTCCTGAATGTAACAGCAGTATCACATAAGTCTCCTTTAATAGAAGAAAGTATGAAAAGATCCTAGGAAATAGAAGACCAGAACTTATGCTAAGAGCCCTATGTAAGACAGGAAAGCTCCACCCTTGACATATAAACAACATGACTGATAAACAAGACCTGAACAATGACCAGTTGACATGCCAATATGAATGAGGGAAATATCACAGGACCCCACCTTTATAGGAAGACATCTTAGCAATTAACAGTTGCCAAAAGAGAGAGAATTAGTCATCTCTAGGAATAAGTCCACAGATAATTATATATGATACACACACACACATACACACACACACATATATAGAAAACCAAGTGGCCAGCTCTAAATATCTAAACATATGCAATATGCATCTGAGCAATACTAAATAAACTCAGCAGGTTTTATGCCTCTATCTATCTATCTATCTATCTATCTATCTATCTATCTATCTATCTATCTATCTATCTATCTATCTATCTATGTATCTATCTATCTATGTATCTATCTATCTATGTATCTATCTATCTATCTATGTATCTATCTATCTATCTATCTATCTATCTATTATCTATCTATCTATCTATCTATCTATCATCTATCATCTATCTATGTCTCTTCTCTCTCTTTCTTTTATCTACCTATCTATCATCATTTATTATCCATCTGTGAATATAAAAATAAATTTTTAAAAGGAGGCAATCAATTTGGGAAGGAACAAGGGATATAAGAGAAAATTGAGGAAACAAATATAGCACACATATATATTATTAAAAATTAATAAGAAGAACATAAAATAAGATATATCCAAATAACTAAACAAAATGATAAAAACAATGTATGATCACATAGAGATTTTCCTTGTTTTCTCATGTAATTTGAAGTAACTGAGGAGTCACAATGAAGGTCGTAGCCAAAGAACATAGGTTCTTCAGAAAACTGAGATTAAATCACAAGTGCTTTAGACTACTTACACTAGACTATATTTTTATAATGCCCATGATGTTCCTGTGCAATAATGAAATTTACAAGTGAAGAAACTATATTTCCCAGACCTTATTTAGAAAGAAGTGTCTAGAGAGCTCCAAATATGCCGTAAGTCGGAGGGGGCGGGGAATAAAACCAAATGAAATAATTAAAAAGCAAACCAAACAACCAAAGAATTACAAGAAATTATAAGAAATTGAGGTTTTGATAAATGTACTTTAGCGAACAGGAAACACAACAGAACTTGTCAGAAATATGTGAAACATCTCACTATGGATCTATTTACTTCACCTCTATATGTCAGCTTTCCACAAAACCAGCTTTATCACAGGGTTTATAATCATCTCTTCACAGAAATGTTTACAAAACCATCTAACATGCATAACAGAAAGACGAGGATAAGAACAGTGTAATTGGAAGCATACTCAATCTGCCAGGGATATTAGAACTCAGATTGAGAAATGAATACAGAATGGAATATGGTGATTGAAATTGAGAAAAGAGGCAAGAAAATATATGTAAAAGAATCAAAAAAACAATTGAGTGGCTATCCTATAAATAAAATGTAATGGAAGCATGCCTTTTTAAAAATTGGACACGACTTAAGAAAGAATAGCAAGAAGAAATACAACTTCAAAATAGAAATGTAAAGAAAGAAGAATAATATTAGAATAACTTAAAATGTGTAGACATTCACAGGGATGAAGCAAATGTACATTGAAAATCCAGAGGTATAAAAAGAACAGAATCTTTCATCTTAAAAGATTTTTTTTAGGTGACCAGAGTGTGGGGGCACATGCCTTTAATCCCAGCTCTCTTAAGGTAGAGGCAGGTGAATCTCTGTGAGTTTGAGTCCAGACTGGACTACAGAGTGAGTTCCAGGATAACCAGAGTTACACAGATAAACCTGCCTCAAAAAAAAAACCCCACAAAAACAAACAAAATAGTATTTTAAGGAATTATAATTGAGAATTTTCCAAAATACACATTGGATAATAAAATGGAGAATCAAGAAATTCAGAGAACTAAAAGTATGCCCAAACTAAAATGTTAGGCAAAGGATGTTTTCAAAAATTGCTATAGAATTAAAGGAAGTTTAGAAAGAACACAGGAAGGGGGGAGATCCGTGCCTTTGACCGGCAAAGATAAGACTGTCATTGTGCTTGTCCTTAGGAATCAGGCAGCAGGAAGGAGTGGCAGATAGTATTTAGTGTTGAAAGAGGGACTCACTAATTCCAAAGTCCACATTCAGATAATTGTTCATAAAATTTTCTAAGAAATATCTTTCTGAGAAAAAGAAAAGGGAATTCGAGGTAAATAGAGATTATATACCTGGGACTGGGGCGGATTACGTGTATACATGAGTGGTTGTGTGCTAATGTGCTTGTAGGTTTGCTTGCATGTATGTGTACATGCGAGGGAAAGTCAGAGTCAACATTGAGGGTTTTCTTCAATCACGTTCTTCCATAACTTTTTGAGACATGATCACTCACTGAACCTGGAACAAGCTGAGCCATGTGCACAAGAAATTTATGCTCTTTTGACCACTTTGAGGAGTGCTGCGGTAACATGTTCTGAATTCAGATTTCACTTAGGCGCTGGGAATATGAACCATGGCTCTTGTGTGTGTAGATTATATTATATTGACTCAGCCTTCCTTGAAAGAAACATTAAAACACATTATTTGGGAATAAATGGATAAACATACAGATTTACATATTTAGAATAGGTATTAGAGAGAGAATAAATGAGGCTCTGTTATTAATTTCTCATTGATCATTATGTGAATACTTATACCAATTTAATTGGCAAGCATGACAAACCCAAGCCCCAGAGTTCAATGCTAAACAGTTTGTTAAATATTTATTAATGTTACAAATGACTTAACACATGCCATTTTGTTTCATTTTTAAGATGATTGTCCTTTAATGAAAAATTTGCATAAGTCAGTGATTCCCTTTTCTAGTCTGATTTCTCAAGTCATAGCAGACATTTATTTCCAAATTATAACAACAGTTAATCCATTGCTATAGATTCACTGCCTCTTATATATGACAGATATTTTCAATGGTGGCTAGTCTATGCCTGAAACCAGAGGCATTTTCAAACTCTTTACTTCCTTTTTGTACTTACCTATGATAAAGATTTTTAAACTGAAGAGCTATTTATTTTACATTTGTTTGTGTATGTGTATGTATATATGTATATGTGTATCATGTGTATATAGATGCTGGTGGATAAAGAGGGCGTTGTCTCTCCTGAAACATAGTCATAAATTGTGAATGGCTGTGAATGGCCAAACATGGGTGGGATAACTGAATCCAGGTTCTCTGCAAAAGCAGAAAGTACTCTTAACTGCTGATCTATCTCCCCAACCTCTATGACAAAGCTTAAGAATTCAGCAACGTAAAAAAATACAATAAGCACTGTGATGGTTACTTTGTAACTTGATGGTATTTCAATCACATGGGGTGTAACCTTCTCCTTCTCTTGTTAAGGGTGTTTCAAATCAACATTAGCTAAGGAAGAAAGACCCATTCTGAATGTAGATGTTACAATTCCATAAGATGAAGTCCTGAACCAAGTAATGAGAAAGAACACTGTCATTCATCTCTGCCTAAGTGTGAAGAGAATGAACCAACTGCCTCATGGCCTGCTGCCATGCCTTCCTTATTATAGTGGTTTGTACCCTCAAACTGTGAGCCAAGTTTTGCCCTTCATTCTTTATTGATTCTCGTCAGGCATTTAGCTAGAATGAAAAGGAAAGTAATCAAAACAGTTGCTGCTAATAGAACAGGAAAATAATAATAATAATAATTATAGCAATGTAGGCTACCTACACCTTTCTAGAAATGTTAATATTTTGTGCTTGTATAAAACCTAGCTTTGTCACATCATTTGCAGCATTGGTCGGTCCTTTCCTATTCTAAGTCCTGGTTCCTCCTCACCACTTTTGCCAATGTAAGTTCTGCGTGTCATGTGATTCTAGTAGAGATCAGTTTCTTCAGAACTAAAGACTTACATTGCATTTGATTTGCTCTCTTTGTCTTCACTTTTGATCAAAATTAGGCCACAGATACCTCAATATCTCAAATACCTAAGGAAAATTATTTCAAAATAGGAGAAAGAATAATTTTAACTCACTGTTTCAATAGCTTCATCCCATAGTCTTTGGCTCTGTTTTTGCTGAGATCACGAGTATGTGTGTTACAGTAGTAGGGTACATGGGAGTAAACTCTGGGGATCAGGAGCAAAGAGAAACCCCGGTCCCCCACAGGACCATGACCCTAGTAACCTACACTTCTAACTGGTTACCAAATTCAAAAGTTTCTAAATTTTTCCAAAACTGCACCATCATCTGAGTACCTAGCTTTTAGTACATGAGGGGATACTAAGTTTGGAGGCGAGGGGCACTTCATATTACTACCATAACAACTTGCCTGTAATTTCTGTATCTTTCAGTTTAAACACATTTAAGAATATGTATAAAAAGCTATTGCTTACTGTCCATAATGATGTCATTTGTTCTCATCAATCCTTTGCTGAAGGTCTCAAATAAACTCAAGGCATTCTGGGCCAACATGATGCTCTCAATCAGACACAAATTTTGTTCATAAGCTCAACCTGAAAATTTAATGCATTTCCATTATTCCATAAATATTTGCAGTTTGAGATGAAACCACAACACTAGCACAAATGTATTTTTATTTTTCTACATGTTTCTATGCAGATGATTAATGCTTCATTCATGCTTAAGATATGATTCATGCTTAACATGTATTAACTTGAGGACCTTCACCTTTTATTTATTTGATTTCTTATATATGTATATGTATTTGGCATATGTGGATATGTGTTTGTGTATATTTGAGATTTCATATGTGTGAAAGTCATAGTATATAGAAAGTATCTTTCTTGATCCCTTTCCATTTTATTTTTTGGGACTGAGTCTTTTAGGAAAAATCAGCTTGCTGATCAGCTACTGTGGCTACCCAGTGTGATTTGGGGAATCCTTGCCAAAGTCTCCTGGATGTTGGGCTTATAGGCCTGGTTCCACATGTGTGGTAGACGGGGATCACAACTCTGGTCCTCGTGCTTACACACATGTTCATTGAGCCATGTCCGCAGCCACTCTCTGACTTTTTAAGTTAAAGAAAGCCCTTTATATCCTTTCTCTGGCATATCTGAATGGTTAATTTCATTTCTCTTGTGCTTTGGGGCCACTAGTAAATCATATAAGACTCATTTAAGCACAGGCAGTACAATATCATGTTCACTGATCTGAAAACTGAGATAGCTACCATGTGAGTTATGGTACAAGCACGTAGCACATACCAAAAAACTCACTTCCTGAGCAGGAGTGAATAGGGCAGCCCAAGAGTTCATCAGGCTACTCACAGCAACTTGCAATTTAAAGCTTATGAATGATTCATTTCTTGAGCATTGCATTTAATATTTTCAAACC
The DNA here is from genome assembly GCF_037038515.1 of Microtus pennsylvanicus. Lineage (NCBI taxonomy): Eukaryota > Metazoa > Chordata > Mammalia > Rodentia > Cricetidae > Microtus > Microtus pennsylvanicus. The sequence continues at coordinate 33,369,877 of NC_134583.1, read as the reverse complement.
TCTGTTAGCACAGGAGGAACTGAGTCCTCAGAAAATGAAGCCACAGCTAAGGAGATGGAACATCACATTTGTAAATCAGTAATGAGCCTCAGCTCTGTTTCAGCCTTCAATTGTTTTAACTTTGATCAGTCTTCCCTCTTATTAAGATGACAAATATGAGTATCAGTTTCTCCACAAAGCCTTTGGGGATCCCTTGTATTAGGGTGGGGTGCTTAGTTTTAATTGTTAGCCTGACACAAATAGAGTCATCTAAGATGGAATTCTTCATGAGGAATGCATGAATTCATTCTTCTCTTTACTATATATGCTAGATGACTTGCTGCTCCAAGTTCCATCCAGCACTGATGGGTGATAACTTAGGGTTGTGAGCAAAATATACTCTTTCTCCTTTAAGTTCCTTTTGTTAGAGTTCTTTTATCAGGCCAATGGGAACTGAAACCAGGACAGGGCCTTATTACACATTTTTTATTTTTGAGATTTTAATATAATTACAACATGTTCCCTTCCCTTTCCTTATTCCAAATCGTTCATATATTCCTCTTTGCACTCTTTCAAATTCATGGGCTCCTTGCTCATTAATTCTTGTTATATTCATAAATTTATATGTATATAATATAAATATGTATTTCTAAATAGAATCTGTTCAGTCCACGAGATGTTACTTGCATATATGTTTTCAGAGCTGACGATTTTGTATTGGTTAACTGATTGCTGAGTTTTTCCCTGGGGAAGACTATTTCTGCATATTCAGCATTTCTTAGTTGGCTGTGGCTCTTTGTGTGGGGGTGAGGCCTTCTGGGCTCTCCCTTGTCCACCTTAGCATTTCTATTGGTACCACGCATTTTCAGGTCATGTTTAGGCAATTATGCTGGTGGGATTTTATTAAAACAGAATTTCTGCACCTAAATTTAAATTACGTTAAAATGCTCCTGTAACAATTGCCTCTCGCCACGTGCTCCATTCTCCACAAGGTAATGATCTCACTGAAACACAAGTAACATTTAGATATCCTCTAGTACATGCAATTCTGTAGCTTCCCATTTCACACACAAACCAATCTATGTACAGCACAGAAGTGCAAGCATCTTTCCAGAATTCAGAGCTGGGCACAGCATTAAGTTGCTAACTTTCACTCACCCACTCATGTGCCATCTTTGTCTTCTGCTCTGTGATTCAAGTATTTGTTGTCTTTCTCATCTCCCTTATGCACCCTACAAAGTGGCAAGGACAGAGGGCTAAGAGCACCACCCACATGATTCAAGTGGATCCCTGGTGACTCTTTAAAACTTAGACTAAAGCAGATTCAGTTATGAAGGACTATTTTATCACCGATACTTTATGCGAGTGTTGATGTTGGTAAAAGTTAAATTTTATAAATTTGTTTTGCATTCTAAAATTTTTATGTATAATGCACAACTTATTGTCTGGCCCGTGGTGAGAAAAGCCTACTGACCACTCTCTTCTTTGGTATTCATGTTTCCACTTAGTGTATTAGCATCAGGCTATTACTTTACCTAAATTGCTTTCACCCTAAGTCTTACATTGCTTTTATTTCTGTTTCTTTCAGGTCATTGGTTAGGTGTGTTTTCTCACTGAATCCTCTGTGAATACCCTATTTAAAATGGCAATATTGCTCCCATCTTCCATGTGATTGACTTTAAATGGGAAATATTTCAAGTTCAGAATAAAATTGTTTTGCAAATATTTATCTTATTTTCTTTTACAATTCAATTTCATTTCAGACTATAGGTCTATTTTATGCCCACTTCTGAGAAGTCATAAAAGGGAGGGATTGTGATAAGCCATTTGAGTCCAATCCTAATGGCTGTCAATTTAATTACATACCTCATTAGATACAAGATAATCTGCAGACCTTTACTTTCCAAGTAAAGCTGAGACATAGTAGGATGAGGAGCAGAGTGTGTTTGACTTCAATTAATTCGGATAATATCCAAAGTATATTAGTAATAATTAGAATAGTAACTGATTAGCTACCTACCAGAGAATACATCTATTTTATATGATTGATTTTATTGCTGTAGGGATTTCATGAAATTGGTCTTTTTATGTTTTTCTTTTAAAGCTAAAAATACATAAGCAAAATGCCTTTATTGTTCTGGTCAAAGTTGTCCAGCTGATAAGAGGCGGTCAAGCTATGAGGAGAGCCAACCTTTACCAAGGCTTACCATCTAGAGTGGAACCTCATTCCTCTTTGTGGAGGGAACCAGGTGAGGTGACACATGGAAGATGTCTCTATATTACTAATGCATTAATTCAGATTAAACAACAGCTCATCAAATTCAGTTAAAAGAGAAAAATTTAGGTACATAAATTTGGGGTCAGAGATCTGTGTGGTTTGTTGCTTGGTGAAATGACCTACGGATGCTAGCTAGCTCTTTGACAGGTAGAAATACAGCCCGGATCCAATGTTAATGCAATGGATTCAAATGCTGCTGCATATTACTTTGATAACTGCAAACCAAAGGTCTGCAGTCATTTGCATGAAAAACATAAATAAGGGATTTTACTTGCATGTTGTCACAGACATAAATTTCATTTATTTTTTTTCTAAAAGGCAGAACTTGGCTATGAACATTACAGATGACTTGTATGACCATGTTAATCTTTTCACCTCATATTTCAAATTTTATGGGAACTTTATTACTAAATAATATATCTCCGAGCTCTCTTTTTGTAGCTGTGCTGCCCATTACTTGCCTAAACTACACTCTGTCATTACTTACAGCGATTTTATGCCTCATATACTGCACAGCCATGATGGCTGTCTTCCTAATAAATTCGTCCTCACTTTCAATGTATTCATCTGCATTGCGGCTTCATTAATATCCTTTCATTTCAACATCCACGTAGGCAGCACCCTGCCAAGGGAAAGGCTTTAAAAAATTAATTAGGCCAGAGGAACCTGCGTTTGGGCTTTATTCAATGTCATGAAATAATGCAGGCACTTATATAATACTGCGACTTCTGAATAACAGATTAATTAGGAGCATCCTTATATGGAAGAATAAATAGGGTATTCATGACACGACTTTTACTGCCACAATAAAATGACAAAACTCAATATTCAATCAAGTTTCATTCTAACTATTCTTCCTTGGTGTGTGCTCATTTCTAAGATGCAGAAACTTTCTCTAAGGGGTGGTCTAAAAGATCTTCTGATTATTATCTTGCCAGAGTTCTTTTTTTAAAATATTGTACTGTGGGAGGTAACCCAGAAACAGAAAAGTAAATGGCCTATGCTTTTTGATTTGCTTCCTAGCTCTGACTCCTAAATGTGTGTTTATGAACTGAAGTTTTCCCTGAAACCAGGGAAATAGAAGGAGCCCAAAAGTGGTTAGAGAAGTAGTTGTAGAGAAAGGGATATTGAAAGAGAAATTCTTAGAAATCTTCAATTTCCTGGAGAAATTAATTGGAGAAAGGTGTGATAACAGGGAGGTAGGAGCGGAATCAATACAGAGGCAGAATATGACATTTAAAATGTTTTAAGAACTTAGACTTTTCATGACAATAAAACTCATCTGCTCCTAGCAGCACCGATCTACTCCAAGAGGATGATCGTCACCAAAGAGTCTCCTCATGGAGTTTGTTAGACATTTGGGGAATTGACTGCTCTTGCCTGAACTGCTAGACGGGACTTGCAGGACCTACAGAAAAAGTAACTGCTGAAGCTGTCTAAAGAAGGTGAAACCATCCTTTGGGACTCCTGCTTCATGAAAAAATAAAAAGAATCTACCAGACATTCTGCACGACACAGGCAAGAAGAGGCATGAGAAGTGATAGTAGGCAGACTGTTCATATTTATAACTGCTTTATTTCATTATAAGATGTTAAGAAAAGTTTGACATTTCCAATGAGTTCTTGGATTTGACATATTTGATAAAACAATTTAGATTTTGATACTATTAAAAATTAAAAATATATTCTAGACCAATTTTAAACAGGGCATTTCCAACCCTGGTGATCCCCCAATCCTTTAATTAGAAGAGACTGTAGCCATAGGAACGTATATATTCACAAAGCATTATTTAGTTGTAGATAAACTCTTTTGCCAGAAACTTGGCTCAGAGACATAGAGCCCAGAAGTACTTTCTCCCTTAACCCTTTGCTTACAGAGGTTGGAAGACAAAGTTGGGTTTAATCCTTTCCCCCCAGGTGCTTACAACATGGCCATGCATAATTGGAATGCATGTACCAAAGACAGATAAGTCTGAAAAATGAAAGTGTTAATCTAAGGCAGACACAATCATCTGTCCTATTGCAGAAACACAGGCTTTATTAAAATTAATAAAATAGGAGAAAATGTGAAGCTCCAAAAATGTGACCCTTTTTACACCTTGTCTGATGGTTTGGAGATTGCTCAAAATTGTTAACAAAAAGTGTAGGAACATATCCTGACTCAGGATGTGATTACTTGGTTCTTTTGACATTAAGATGGCTCATACAAGTAGATCCATTGCATCCTAACAGATGATCAGGATATGCAAGCTTACTTCTGATCCTTCTTTTGTAAAATGAGGTTACTTGGGAGAATTGCTGTCTTCAGGATACTTGGTCTAGAGTGGCATTAATGCCTACACAAGAGAATGCTAATGACTTGATGTCTTAAAGTGTTAAAGCAATTAGCTGTTTGAACTGCCTTTTCATCATGTTAAAGAAGTCTTTTATTGCCTTCTTTCCTTTTTTTGTATTGGGGTATAAAGGCATTTGGAAAGTTAAACATAGGCAATTTCAGTATTCACTGGAACTCCCTCCTAGTACCACTCTATGGTTTTTGTGTTATTATTTTTTAAAAATATTTACTTATTTATTATGTATACAATATTCCATCTGTGTGTATGCCTGCAGGCCAGAAGAGGGCACCAGACCCCATTATAGATGGTTGTGAGCTACCATGTGGTTGCTGGGAATTGAACTCAGGACCTTTGGAAGAGGAGGCAATACTCTTAACCTCTGAGCCATCTCTCCAGCCTTCTTTTGTTATTATTTTTAAATGTGTCTTTGTATTCTTTACTTATATTTTTGTTCTTCTCACCCCTACACTGGCAAGTGGTATGTTTGTTCAGGCTGGTCCCCAACAATTGCTAAAGTCATTAGCATTATTAAATGTATGTGAAATCCTTTGCATTGAAACAATAAAAGTGTACCCTATGGGCCTCTAAAGATTTTACCAAATCCCAATCACCATAAGCTCTAAGTATAAAATTCATTTGACAGTCTTTACTTAAAATAAATAGGACCACTGGGTACACTGTTTGCACAGAGAGATCTAGGGAAGTATTTATATGTTTCAGACATGTAGGCATTTAAATGCTTCTACAAATATGTTCCAAAGGTACATAAATACTGTTTGATCTGTTAGTAGACCTTCACATCATCCACCAGATGCTAGTTTTTCAGGCATGGGGAGTAGAAGAGTTTCTTGGTATTGCAACTTCCACTGAGATTTTAAAGGAAGACTGAGGAAGTCATGAAATAGGTGAGTTTCATCATCTGTAAGATCTCTGTAGATAGTACTTAAATGAGCTATGTTTGAAGCTGTGAGAGTGAGTCCTGAACTAAGATGAAGACCACAGGACATAACATATGCCAAGAATACAGAGAGGATGCCAATAGAAGCCGGAGGTAGTGATTACAATGAGACAAGATAGAAACTATGTGGTCTACAAAAAGGAAAAACCATGAATGAAGGATGCACCAAGATGCCAGAACTTATGTAACACTCTATATTCCAGTAGCAAGACAATGTGGTCTCTGAGATCTAGTGTCTGCCCTGTTTGGTTTTGTATTTTTGTCTCTTGTTCCCCTGAATGTAATTGGTTCCTTGGTGCCACAGTAAGTATAAAATTTGTTTTAGATTTTACCAGGACCTATCTAAGAGTTATTTTGTGTTGTTTTTAACCTTGGGTTGTTGAATAATACTGCAACTGTTAATACCATAGAATTAATGGAGAGGGATTGGAGAATCAGTGGACTAGTTTGGATATTAAATGCTCTCTGAAAACAATAATTTGTTGGGAACTTACTTATGTCACATTCTCCCACATTGTGTTCCCTTGTTTATTCTATATCAGATAGGAATGCTTATGATTTGAAATTTAGTTTTACACATTCAATAATGCAATCAAGGGAGAGTGAAATTTGGGTCAGGTAATTTCTGGTGATTGACATTAGAGGCAGACGAGTTGATACAACAAATATCTATCAATTAACAATATATTTTGAGCTAATAAAATTTGGTTTTAAGACTACTAGGAGGGTAGCTGCTGATATGTGTGTGAGAGCAGTTGATGTTGTTTGTTGAAACATTCATTAATCAAATGCAAAATTCACTTTTAGTTTATATATTATAATTAACCTGAACCTAACCTTCAGCTAGGATTAAACAAAAATGTTGTCAAAGAATCAAAGAACCATAAATTCTTAAAAATTACATACTATTTGTATTACATTAAAAATTGAGCAGAATATGGGAGGCAAGAAATGAAATTTGGCACATCCATGAATTCGCAGCAGGTAGAACAGAGTTTCCTAAGTATTTTCATTCTCAGAGCCTGCAACAGAAACCAAGGAACAAAATACCAATCCAATGAAGACAAGACCAGATATCATCACCTAGAATTAAAATCATCCAGAACACAGATGTCTAGACACCAATATAAAAACACAATTGATAACAGCCAGGACAATTTGTATCCACTAGAGCCCAGCAATCCTACCACAAAAGACCCTGAATATTCCAACAACACTGCAACACAAAATAAAGACCTCAAAATAGCTTCTATGAATATGATAGAGACACCTAAAAAGGAAATTAATAAATTCTGTCTAGAAACCCAGCAAAACACAAACAGTTGAAGAATGCAAATAAAACAGTTCAGGACCTAAAAATGGAAATAAACTCAATAAGAACAAACCCAACTGAGGGATATCTGAAAATGAAAACTTTAGGAATTCAAGTAGAAACCACATAGGCAAGCTTCACCAACAGAAAACAAGCTACAAAAGAGAGAATTTCAGGCTTTGAAGACAAAATAGAAGGAATGGATATAGTCATCAAAGAAAATGTTAACTATAAAAAATATTCTAACACAAAACATTCAAGATATCTGGGACACTGTCAAAAGAACAAATCTAAGAATTATATAAATAGAGGAGAGGAAGAATCCCAGCTTAAAAACCCAGAGAATATATTTAATAAATTCATAGAAGAAAAATTTCCCAATCTGAAGAAGTACATACCTACAATGGTACAAGAAGATTACAGAACACCAAATAGATTGGACCAGAAATTTTACTCATCACATAGTAAAACACTAAACATACTAAACAAAGAATGAATATTAAAAACTGCAAGGGAAAAAGGTCAAGCAAAACATAAAGGCAGATACATCAGACTATCATCTGATGTCTCAATGGATAGCCCCAAAACCAAAAGGGCCTGGCCAGATGATCTACAGACTCTAAGAGACCCAACAAAAACTTCCATTCACAATTGATGGAGAAAATAAGTCATTCCATAATAAAATTGAAATGATATCTACCTAAAAAGCAATATCTAATTTAAAACCTTTTGTATGGCAAAGAAAAACATCATTAATACATCATATATATATATATTCATACATATCTAGATATGTGTATATGTACATATATATGTATGTACATATATGTGTGTATGTATATATATGTACATAATTTCACTTAAGGTGTAGTTTATGAGATGGAACCAGTACCAAATATTGGCCTGAGACTAAATAGTCAAGGAACTTAGGGTAAAACCCAATATCACGGTTCTAAAATTAGTAATAAAATTATTTCTAATGACATTGTGTGATACTCAAAAAGACGAATGCCTGGTTTAGCCATCATGAGAGACAGATGGGACCATATACAGAAACCCACAATCAGACATTATGATGTGAGTGGGAGACTTTTACCAGATGGGGTCCTAGAATTAAAAGGAGAAGTAGACACATGTCCCCATCCATAACTCAGAAGCCTTTTCCAACTGGTAAAGACTTGCCAGTTGAAATTTAATTACCTCTAAGGAAATCTCACTGAAGAAGCAAGCTACTCTTAAGGGTATGCTGCATGCCAACAGAAAACAAAATCAATGTTATCTTGGAAGTTCATTGTCTTATAATGTTGTGTAAGGACTCTTCTATCTTTTCAATTTAAATATCTAGAGATTGATATATCCATAAAGGATACTTACATACATACATACATATACACATACATATATACACACACATTTACTCTACAAGTATATATTATCACTTCTAGTTTAAGTATTTTAATAGGTTTTGAGGGTGCAATCAAGTGGGTTTCTAATTTTTTACCCTCCTTTGGGGCTCTTTTCCTTCTGTTTGCTTGTTTTTACCTATTCTGATGTAATAGTCTTTGTTTACTATTTTATTTTATTTTATTTTATTATTATCCCTTAAAAACATGTTTGATTTCTAATGAGAAATAGAAAGTAGGTGTATTTAGATGGGAGACCATATGGAGAAAAACTGGGGTATAGGAAGGGAAAACTCTAGTCACGACATATTATGTGATAATAATATCTGTTTTTATTAATGGGAAACCAAGCAATAAATATGTAAATGGAATACAGTGAGAATATTGAGCCTTTTAGTCTTGTTTCTGAAGCCTCTTGCTTGAGTCTTTGCTTAAGAAAAGAACCCCTTCTGTGTGCTCATGTAGACAACCCCAATTAAATGTAGTGGGCCATACACAAGATATGACAGTAGAAGGGGTGGTGGTGGGGCTTGGGGGGAAGATGAAGGAATTCTATGGAAGTAGGACGGGGGATAAGAAAGGATACTGGAGGGGGGATGTGGTTGAGGTATAGTTTATACACATTACACAATTGTGAACTAAGTTAAAGTCAGAACTTGTTAACTAGTGTCATTTTCTCCAAGATATCATTTTGACTACCTTATGTAGGAGTAGCATTCTACCTTCTTAAGGCTTCTCCCATTATTTCTGTCATGTTTCTTTATTTTCCATATTTTAACACTCCATGTGAATGTTTCTAGTAACCAATGCATCACTTTTTTAAACTGCCATATCTCAGACACCAATATTAACCCATGATGGTAACATACCAAAATGTGTGTATATGGTGAATTATTAATTGAATTCCATGTTTTTGCTAATATAGTATTTAAGTTGAATATTTTGTTAGCCAAAACTGAGAAATTTGAGACTATTTGGATATTTACTTTCAGATTCTTTTTTTTTTTTTAATTTACCAACCACAAAAGCAGTGCATAGTAGGTACTTCTATTTCATTTTACATTCCAACCCCAGGTCTCCCTCCTACCCCTTCTCCTAGCCCATGTCCACCTACTCTTCCTAAAAGGTAAGGCCTTCCATGTGGAGTCAATGAAACCTGGCCATTTAAGTTGAGTCAGGATCAGGCCCTTCCCCTTTGCATTAAGGATGACCATTGCATCTCACCATAGGGAATGGTCTCCAAAATGCTACCTCATGCACCTGGGATAGAACTTGATCCTACTGCTAGGGGCTCCTCAGACAGACCAAATTACACAACTGTCTCCCATATGCAGAGGGCCTAGTTCTGTCCCAAGGAGACTCCACAGCTCTTCGTCTGGAGTTCATGAATTCCTATGAACTTTATTAAGCTGTCTCTGTAGATTCCCTATCATGATCTTGACCCCCATTGTTCACATATTCCCTTCTCCCTCTCTTTGACTGGATTTCCCCGTAACTTTCCTGAATTTTGCTTAGATTGCAACTTATACTATTAGCGATTATCAGTGCTTTTGTCTCATGAAGCCGCCCTCTGATAAGTTTGGTATAGATGCTAATAAGCCTGTGATCCTTCAGAAATAGATTAGAGATGTTTGACCCTTATTTTTCAGTATTATTTGTACACAATAGTTGTACATAGTAATTGACCTTTACCATGACATTTTCATACATTTATATTATTTAATTTAATTGTAATCACTCCACTTCCCTTCCTCTCCCTACTGCTGTTAATACCAACTGTCTCTTTGCTTGTCTCACTTGAAGTTTCATGCCATTTTTCTTTAAAAACCTCATCAAAATAAGTAAAATGCCTTTTTGTGTTTTAGATTGAAATTTTGTTAACTCTATAGATTAATTTGAAATGACACATAATCACACCCATGAAATGTTTTCATTACATATTTCAAAGTGTTTTTTATTATCTCTATAATTGAAAGAAATCAGAACAAGAACACAATATGTATAATCTACTTGAAGATTAATAAAATTACCTAACCTTGCAGTGCAGTAAATTGTTTTTCTGAGAACCAATGGCTAACATTTTTTTGTTTTTTAGGGTTTATAAATATTTTTTTGTTTTGTAGTTTTCATATTGTATACAAATAACCAGTGGTTATACTTATGTGCTGCTACTTATGGGTTTTCTCAACCTGAGGATTATTATCTTACTATCTGTAGTCCAGTGAAAAGCAGTTTATTGCACAAATGGGTAAATAAGTCCATGAGGAGCCTCTTCAATTCCTATCATCCTCTTGAATTAGATTGGTGTTGCCAAGAGCAGATGGGTCTCATTGTTATGAAAAGTCCTAAGTTCTTAAGACATTTTAAATAGCAAATTTTGTTAGTCTTTGAAAGGTTTGAAAAATACCTATCCATTTGAAATATATCTCTGTATATCTAGAAAACCTAACTAACTTAACTACCACCTTGACTATTATGGATGATTATCTATTAACCTGTATTCTTAATTATACATTACATTTTTTAATGAGCTGTACATGCAAAATGTCTTAATCAAGAGCATACATATACATATAACAAAATTGACTTTAAGTTTGCATAAATAAGTGAAGATCCATACCAATGCAAAGTATTCAACTCTATAGCACATCCCCCTTTAAATGTAAAAAAATCATTTATAGACAATCATTAAAAGAATTCAAGCATTGTTTTCTAGACTACTCCTTGCTGATTGGGGACACTGTTAATCAGGTCTTTCATTGGGTATCTGTGTGGTAGGTCCATCTCAGTCAGCAGTCCTGAAGCTGTCATGGATATTGGACTATTTGGGCCATTGCATCAGAGGGTGTTTTTGATCAAACCATATTAGCCAATAAGAAATCCACAGCTTCTGGCTATTACAAACAATGCTGCTATGAACATAGTTGAGCATATACTTATGTTATATGATAGGGCCTCTCTTGGGTATATTCCCAACAGTGGCATTGCTGGGTCCAGGGATAGGTTGATCCCGAATTTCCTGAGAAACTGCCACACTGCTTTCCAGAGTGGTTGCACAAGTTTGCATACCCACAAGCAATGGATGATTGTACCCCTTTTTCCACAACCTCTCCAGCAAAGGCTATCATTGGTATTTTTTATTTTAGCTATTCTGACAGGTGCGCAGTTTGGATGCTCACCTTTGGAGACCTGGATGGAGGTGGTTGGTCCTTGGACTTCCCACAGGTCAGGGAACCCTGATTGCTCTTCGAGCTGATGAGGGAGGGGGACTTGATCGGGGGAGGGGGAGGGAAATGGGAGGAGGTGGCGGGGAGGATGCAGAAATCTTTAATAAATAAATAAATTAAAAAAAGAAATCCACAGCTTTTTATCCTTTGTGGAAACAAAATCAGAACTTTTTTTCTGAAGAAACATATCCTTAGATCCAAATTTTGAAGTCAAGACACATTTAAACTATATATGTTGGTTTAGCTTAGCAGCCCCCAGAATAAAATGTCTCTCTAGTCAAAAAATTTAAAGAAAACATAATAACATACATAATTCAGACTCTCTGTGTATATTTTATCTTTATGTGGCTTATTTTTTATTCCTTTAATCTATGAGTGTCTGTACTCTGTTTCTTTCAAAACATTGTTTTATTTTTAAAAAGTATTTATATTTTTATAACTATCCATACTCTTTTTTTCCTCCAAGCTTACCTACATTTTTTAAACATACTGTGACCTGTTTGGAGGTTTATTTCTGTCTGAATCTGTCTTTATTGCATAGCTGTAATCATTTTCTGACCATGAGTGCTTTAAAATAGTAACCAGTGTTGTCAGGGCAGTCCTGGATGCTGGCTCCATCTCTGTCGGCCTTCTAACATGGTGGAGGTAGTTCACCACCAGCTCTGGGACCACTGGGAGGGAGCCATGCTTACCACCTTCACTCTGGAAAGCAATTGGTCCATGCTGCCACCAAGTTACTTACAGCACGCTGCCCACAAACCCCATTCAAGGGCTTAGCCTCCCAAAACAGCCAGAGCTGTTCCTACAATTAGCATGAACCAGGAAGTCCTTTTAAAGGAGTCCTGCATGTTTTTTGCTGCTACTGGTGAGTCAGGAAGCCTTTTCTTAAAGAAATCATGACTCTGCTTCCTTCTAGCAAACAAAGCAAAACTGAAAAATATGTGGCTACCAAAAGTCATGCTTAACTCTGTTCTTTTATGTCTAGAATTCCTTTCCAAACTCTCTCAGGTTTTATGTGGATAAAGTTTACTCATGTTGGCATGCCATTATATGCAGATGCTGTGCATTCATTTCCTGGCTGGTCAGACCTGAATAATAACACAGAAACTATATTAATTACAACATTATTTGGCCAATAGCTTAGGTATATTTTTATCTAACTCTAATATCTTAAATGAACTGATTTCTCTTTATCTGTGTATCACAGTTGAGGGAAGAGCAAAATTATTTCTATTGATGTTGCTGACCTGGGATTCTAACAGCCATATTGCCCCACTATAGAATGTGTTTATATGTAGCTTTGGAGAATAAGTCAAGTTTGCAGTGAAAAACTGGGGAAAAGATGACATAGCTTGTGTTTTCAGAACTATTTCAGTTTTTTCTTCCATGATTTATCAATTAACATATTTCCTTTTTATTTAAAATGGACACATTTAAGTTTCTATATTTTAAACAAGGAGGTCCTGGTGATGCATTATTTAAGAAGAAATGTAAAAAGTATTTCTTGATTTCTTTTTTTTCTAATTAATAATTCTTTACCTAAATCAGCGTGTTTCAGTAGTAGTAGTAATTTTCCCTCTTCTTTAATAGATATCCATTTATATCTAATCCCACAATTATCATCTTAACACATAGTCACAATGTATATATAGTATGACCTTTTAGCAAATAGCTAAAGCTTTTCTATATTCTTTAAATATTTTATCTCATTTAGTTTGCAAGACAGTTCCTGTCCTTTTTTCTTATTTTTGTATTTTTCTACAGTATGTGTCCATTGGCATCAGAAATTACAGTCTATTTCATTTGAGTTTAATTTATTCCCCAAATTGAATTTAAGATTGTCTGATAATGTCCTATTTTCTTTATATACTTACCATGCTCATATTTTTTCTAAAACACTGTAAATTTGAAACCTTATTTCATAATTCTAATAACTGGTTTCTGGATCAATTTTAATTAAGAAGAAAATGAATCAATTTTGTAGGAAATATACTGATTATATTTTCCTGTGATAAGCAGAATTTTATAAATCAAGATCATACTGACTCTAAATATTTCTACATAGCTTTGCTTTCTGATCATGCACAAATAATATATAAGGACTTTCTCTTTCTCTAACTTTGTGTGTGTGTGATGTATGTATTTTTGTGTGTACGTGTGTATGTATACATCTGCATATGCAAGTATGCTCACCAAAGGTACATATATGGTGGCCAGAGGTCAAGATCAGGTCTCTGCCTCTATTACAGTGGTTCTCAGCCTGAAGGTTGAGACCACTTTATGGGCTGTATACCAGATATCATACATAGCAGATATTTATATTATAGTTCATAACAGTAGCAAGTTTATGGTCATTCATGAAGTCACAACAAAAGTAATGCTATGATGGGGAGTCATTCCAACATGAGGAACTGCATTAAAGGTCCGCAGCATTAGAAAGGTTGAGGATCACCATTTTATTACCTTCTTCATATGTTTGGAAACAATATCTCTCAGTAAACCAGAGCTTGGTGATTTGGCTACAGTGGTTGACGTTAAACTATTTAACTGCTCTGACACCCACCACCTCCTCCAGCATAGTGGTACAGACTGGTACCATGCTCACACATGGACGAGAGTGGGGAAAAGTTATACTCCTTAGACTTGTGCAAAAAACATTTTACCAGCTGTTCTCTCTCCACATGATTAATATTTTAAATAGCAAAATATAGTCTGTGTATTACCATAGATTACACACAAAATATTAAAGTCTGATGGGTGTGGCCTCGAACTTCCAGGTAAATGTGTTTCTAAGTATTGGGAGCTGAGATTAAGAATGGGGGTAAATTATTGGCCTGAAGGGGTTCACAGGAGGAAGGAAAGCAGAGTTTTCAACCTCGAGGATCTGCTAATTTAGATTCCTTGGAATGGGGGAAGGCTATTAAGAAAGGTCACCCCCCAAAGGTCTGCTATAACACTAGAGATGAGGCTGGAATGTTATATCTGTTTCCCTGGACTGCTAAGATGGTGTGTTCCCAGGGAATGCCTGCTAGTGCTGGAGGATGGGATAATGAGATGAGTTCGGGGAAGGAAATTGGAAGAGATCATTGTGATCTCCTAAGGATAGGGTCAAAGTGGAATCAGCACTGCTGTTCTTCTGCAGAGCTGAGGAAGAGATTGAGGATATTAGAATCTGAGGAACAGAAAGAAAAGTGAATATAAGCAGTCAACTTACCTGTTTCCCAGGCAGGGTTGGTCTTTGCGTTAAGAGGGATGCCTGCTGGAATTGAGGTCTTGGATAAACGAAGGAGTCTGGGAAATGAGGTTAGGAGGAGAAGTTCTGAGAGTTCCACAGGGGATATTGTCAGGTCTGTTTAAGAGCTAGGAATAAAACTAGGGTATTGGATTTTGGGTAGAAGAGAGAGTGGTGAAGGTCTTCAGTTAGCTTTCCTATTCCTTCACTTCTGTCTGCTTAGCTGTGTGTTCACAGGGGATGTCTGCTGCTGTTGGAGGTTGGGATAATGAGATGAAGATGGGGAAGAAAAGTTGACGGCAAAATCTTTGTGATCACTTGGAAATATAATAGGAGAAGGAAGGGAGACTACAGCAGGTGTTCCTCTATAGAGCCGGAATTGAGACTCTAAAAGCAAGAAAGACCCAGAAAGATGTGCTGCAGACTCTAAGATATAACAGGTGACAACTCAGACTAGTATACCTAGCAAAATTTTTAATTACCATAGATGGGGAACATGAGATATTTTAAGATAAAGCTATGTACCTATAAATTTAGTCATAAAGAAGATTCTGGATGAAAAACTTCAATCTAAGAATGTTAACTACAACCATAAAAACACAGAAAAAAATAATTCCAGAGCAGTAATATCAAAAGAAAAGAAGCACATGCACACCACCACCACCATCACCACCAACAGCAACAAAATAACAGGAATCAACAGTCATTGGTCATTAATAACTCTCAATACCAGTGCTCTCTGTTCCCCAATAAAAAGACACAGGGTAACAGAATTGCATGCAAAAACAGAAATGCTAGAGCCAATAGACATTATAAATGAAATGAAATGAACAGATTCTTTTTTTTCTTTATTTTTCAATTCAAAAATTTATACTTCCTCCCTCCTCCCATTCCCCTCCCACTGCCCCACTCACCCCTTCCCTCCCCCTCCCTTCTTAAGAGAGGGCAGGGAACCCTGCCCTGTGGGAAGTCCAAGCCCCCCTCCCCCCCATGCAGGCCTAGGAAGCTTTGCATCCAAATAGACTAGGGTCCTAAAAAGCCAGTACATGCAGTAGAAACAAGTGCCCAATGGCTTCTCAGTCAGCCCCCATTTTCAGCCACGTTCAGAGAGTCGGGTTTGATTACATGCTCATTCAGTCCGGGTCCAGATGGGTTTGGTGAGCTTCCATTAGAACAGTTACACTGTCTCAATGGGTGGACAACCCCTCGTGGTCCTGACTTCCTTGCTCATCTTCTCCCTCCTTCTTCTCTGCAACTGGACCTTGGGGGCTTAGTCCGTTGCTCTGATGAGGGACTTTGTCCATCACTGGACGAAGGCTCTAAGGTGATATTCGACATTATCCTCAGTGTGATAGTGAGGCAAGGCCAGTGGCAAAAGTTGGGAGCATGGGGCTAGGGGTGGGACTGGGGGAAGGGGAGAGGGGGAGAGAGAAGGGAAAGACTGGAGAGAGCTTGGGGGAGTGGGAGGGTGGAGATGGAGGAAGGGCTGATATAGGATCAGGGAAGAAAATATCTACATTAATGGAGCCATTTTAGGGGTAGCAAGAGACTTGGCTATAGAGGGGATCCCAGGTGTCCATGGGGATGTCCCCAGCTAGGTCCGAACAGATTCTTAAAGAACATCTCAAGAAAAACAAAAGAACACACCTTTTTCTCTACATCTCATGGAAGTTCCCCCACCCCAAATTGAGCACATACTCAGACACAAATTTAATGGTCCAAGAAAACTGAAATAATACTGCAGTAATATTTTGTGATCTAACAAATAAAGCTTGCCTGAAGATCAGAATGGGGACCTAGTCACTAGTTAGACATAGAGACCAGGCAGTGGTGACACACACCTTTAATTCCAGTTCTCAGGAGGCAGAGGCAGACAGGACCCCTTAGGATACATGAGATTGATCTAGCCTAAAAGAGAAACAGAGTCAGGTGGTGGTGGTTCACAGATTTAACCCCAGTACTTGGGAGTCACAGGGCTTAAATGCCAACACTAGGGAGGTGGAGACAGGAAGAGATATGACTGGTCAGAAAGAGGAATATAAGGCAAGAGTAGACAAGAGCTCAAGGCATTCAGTCAGAGGACTTATAGAGACAGGATAACACTTTCAGTCTGAGGACTTCATAATATTAGGAACTAGTGTCTGGCTGCTCTGCATTATCTTTCATAATATTTCACTCTGGGTTTTATTATTAATACCAATTAGAAATCATGCTACATTAACACTCTTTATCCTAACTGGTGCAGCAGAATTGTCTCCATTCTGTCAATCATGTTTTAAATAAACGCTGATTGGCCAGGCAGGAAGTATAGGTGGGAAAACCAGACACAAAGTAGAAATGATGTAATGAGAACAGGAGAATTCTGGGAAGGAGGAAGTTGATTTCTCCCACTCCTGCCCAGACCACCAAAGCAGCAGGATGTGATCTGCCCCACTGAAAAAAGGTACTGGGCCATAGCTAACTTAGATCAGGAAAATGGGTTAATCAAGATGTGAGAGTTAGCCAGTGAGAGGCTAGAGCTAATGGGCCAATCAGCTTATAATTTATGGAGACCTATGTGTGATTTTCTTTGGGGCTAAACAGTTGTGGGGTACCGGGCAGGACAGAAACCCCAACAAAACAAACAGGACCGGTTCAGGTTACGCTAACTGTTCACTATAGGTTTAAAGATGAATATCAATAGCAATAGAGACAACAGAAAATCAGGAACTGAAAACAATCTAGAAATCCCTCAGTGGAAAAATTGATAAAAAATAATGTGATATATTTACTCAATGGAGTATGATTCTTTAAAAATAGCATTAAGAAATTTGCAGACGAATGGATGAAACTTGAAAAAATCATTCGGGGTGAGGTAATCTAGAACCAGAAAGATAAGTGTATTATTATTCACTTATATATGGATGTTAACTATTAAATTAATAATAGACAAACTACAATCCATAATTCCAGAGAGGACAGGTATAGAGGAATTACTAGGAATAAGGACACGTGGAACTTTCTTGTAGGTGGGAAATCCAGTATATTTTATCAGTGGATGGTGTAGGAGTTCCTTCTCTTTATGTGCTGCTTTCATTGGATAATGAATAAAGAAACTGCCTTGGCCTATTTGACAGGACAAAACTAAGGTAGGCAGAGTAGACAGAACTGAATGCTGGGAAGAAGGGCAGAATGGCAGACACTATGGATCTCCTGCTTGACAGGATGCTGATTAGAATCTTGCCAGTAAGCCACAGTCACGTGGAGATACACAGATTAATAGAAATGAGTTAAATTAAGATGTAAGAATTAGCCAATAAGAAGTTAGAGCTAATGGCCAAGCAACGATTTAATTAATACAGTTTCTGTGTAGTTATTTCAGGTGTAAGCTAGCTGGGTGGCCAGGACAAACAAAGGGCTCCCACACTCTCCAGGCAACCGGTCGACTAAGGCTTGGGAATGGGAGGGTCAGATGGAGAGTGGAGGCAAACTGGGATTTAACAAGAGAATACAGGGGAGACATTTAGAACTGAGGGGCATTCGAGGGATGGCATGGAAATCTAAAGCTGTGGAAACTTCCTAAAATTTATGAAGGGAATCTTAATGCATCTCATAAAATGAGAGAGACAGAGTTCTAACTGACCATCTCTTGTCAGCTAATGATGTCTCCATTAACAGTATTGGGTTGCATCCAATTATGTTATTGGCCAAAGAGGTCCCATGTGAATCCCCAAACAACCCAGGTAATTACCAAGACAATAGTTTGCACTCTATGAATGAGCTGCAAAGCCCCATTGCTGAAGACAACATTCACTAATTCATTGAACATGTGGAGTTGAGGCCTTTATAGAACTTTTAGCTCTATTTTATAATTTATTTGGTACAGGAAGGTACTCTACAGGTTACCAAAAAAGAAATGTAAACACAAAACAGCCATAAACACTTTGTTCTACAATCTGTCTTGCCTGTAAAATATGCTAGGGCAATGGTGGCACAAAAACTTCCGGGAGTAACCAACCAATGTCTTATTTGACATAAGGAACACTCTACAAGATAGAATCCATTTTAAACATGACTTGGGTGAACAACACCAGAGACTAAATATCCCAGAGACATAACGTGAAATCAAATACTAATGTTTTAAAACAATCAATCAATCATCAATCAATACCCAATAAAATTACTTCTAATGGTATTATAAAATACTCATAGATCAGGTTTACTAAGCAATCACCAAAGAAGTTTTTCCTACAGCATATGGGAACAAATACAGATACCAACAGCCAGACTTTACTCAGAAAAAATACCTTAGAACACACAGCTGTAAATGGGAAGTCTCTATCAAATCCATGTCCCCTCCCCAGAGCTCAGCCAACGGTACAGAAGAGGAAGTTGAAAGAGTGTAAGAGCCAGAGGAGATGGAGGACAGCTGGAGAACAAGATCCTCTTAATCAACTGATCAAAGCTCATAAAAACTTACAGAGACTGAAGCAGCAAGCACATGGGTATGCATCACAGTCTCTGCATATATAGTAGTGTTTCACTTCAGTATTTTTATGGGACTCCTGAATGTGTAAATGAGTAGATCTCTGATTCTAGTGCCTTCCCTTTAAATCCTTTTTCCTCTTTTGGTTTTCTTTGTTTACCTTTGTTGCTGTAGGGTGCTTGTTTGTTCCCTGGCCACCCAGACTCCCAAAATAATCACACAGAAATCTGTATTAATTCAATTAATTGACCAATCACTTAGGCATATTGCTAGCTAGCTCTTATATCCTAAACTAACCCATCTCCATTAATCTGTACATTACCATGAGGTCATGGCCTGTGGGCAAAGTTTTGATGGACTGTAGGAGAGGTGTCTGTCTCTTGTGGTGGCTACATGGCTTCTCTCTAACTCTGTCTTTTCTCTCTCTACTTGTATTTCCCGCCTGGCTTTACTCTGTTAAACCATTGGTGTTAAGCAGCTTTATTCATTAACTAATAAAAGCAACACATATACAGAAGAACTCATGACACCACACCTTTGACATGATAGTTTTTTTAAATTATATCATATTTTATTTTGTTATGTTTAAAAGGAGAATTGTTTCTCATTTTGGAGTCTTTTGTTTTTCATTATTATTAATTTTTAGTATTTTAGTAATAATATTTGACTGACCACTATCTCTAAATAGGTAAAGTTGCTGTGGGAACTCCTCTAGCAAATAGCCTTTAGGATACCATCCCACTTGGGTGTGGTCCCTTATACTATAAATACAGCCATAAAACTGGTGTACTCTTTCTCTCTCTGCTGCTGGATTTGGTTCTTGTTCCCTATTAATGCAGACAACTGTGATCTGTGAGTATACCCCTAAATAAAGAACCCTTTATTATACTCATTTCTGAGCAAGTATGAGACTATTTTACTCGCATTCTCTTACATTCTAGTCTGCAATGTGGGACTCATCCCAAAGACCCTGGGATTAAGAGTCCCATGCTCATGCTCTACAAACTGAGTTAGCCAGGCTGTTTGGATGAAAACCAGGAATCCTAACCACTAGATAAGCATGTTGAGAGAAATGCAGATAAAGTAGGCCTGACCTGTGAAGATCTAGAGCGAGTTTTGAGAGCTACTTAAGACTATTTGAGTCATGGCATTTTTTGAGTTAAGAATCTGTGTTTTGTGTTAGCTTGGATTAAATAAGTGTGATTAAGAAGATATTAGAATAGGTATATTGCAAATTTGCTTTACTGGGATAATCAATATTGGCCAACCGAAGCAGAAAAAATATCAGTGATTAAGAAGGGACTGAAAAAACTCTGATAAAAGCTGATGGCCCAAATGATCCAACATTTCACAGGACCTCTGTTGAAGTTTCCTCTGATTTCTACATCCAGGACAGCTTCAAGACTGTTGGCTGAGATGGTCAAACCTCACAGAACATCCCTGTCAGGACTTGACGATAATCTTAAATTTTCTTTAGGTCCCCATAAGATTATCAACACCCCCAATTAGCAGGAAGTAGCTTAAAAAACTATGCCCACATTCCCTCCCCCAAATTGGATTATGGGTATTTGTCTTTGTTTAGAGTCTTGGTTACAAGTTGTTATGGAAAATGATCATGAAGAAAGCTAAACAACGGAAATTAGATTCAGAGTTTTTGTTTTGAAAAGAAAAAGGGTGGGGGAGGAGAGGAAGAAGTGCTGTGGGACAATGGTCTTGTACCCTGTAAAGATTTGTCAGTTTTATTGGTTTAGTAAAATGCTGATTGGCCAGTAGCCAGGCAGAAAGTACAGGTGGGGTGACCAGAACAGGAGAATTTTGGGAAGAGGAAAGACTCAGCCTATAGTCATCACCCAGACATAGAGGGAGCAAGATGAGAATGCCTCACTGATAAAAGGTACCAAGCCATGTTGCTAACACAGGCAAGAATAATGGGCTAATGTATGATATAAGAGTTAATAAAAAGCCTGAGCTAATAGGCCAACCAGTTTATGATTAATGTAAGCCTCTGTGTTTATTTTGGGGGGGGGACTGAACTGCTACAGGACCGGAAGGAACAGAAACCTCTGTCAACATCATATTCAAAGGAAAGATCTACCAAGACGATGTCTCAGTCCTAAACATCTATGCCCCAGATACAGGTCATCCAGAGAGAAATTAAATAGAGAAATATCAGAATTAACAAATGCTATGACTCAAATGATTGTAATATTTATCTACAGAATGTTTTATCCAAACACCAAAAAATTTAACTTCTCTGCCTCACCTTAGGGAACATTCTCCAGAACTAGCCACATACTTGGTCTCAAAGCAAGTGTTACCAAATACAAAAAAAGGTGGAATAATTTCACTTATTTTATCAGACCACCACCAGATTGCAACGAAACAGAAATTATAGGATCAACAATAAACTTAACATTGATAAGGCTGAGTGTCAAGTTGAGAAGGGATCTATTGTGCTAGTTAATTTTATGTCATATGGACACAATTTATAGTCTTCTTAGAGGAGGCAATCTCAACTGAGAAAATGCTTCTATAAGATCCTGCCATAGACAAACCTGTAGGGAATTTTCTTAATCAGTGACTCATGTGGGAGCCCTAGCCCATGTGGTTGGTACCACTGTGGGCTAGTGGTCTTGGGTTACATAAGAGAGCAGCGTGAGCAAGCCACATGGAACAAGGCAATACGCAGCATGCCTCTGTGGCCTCTCAATCTGCTCCTGCTTCCTGCTTCTTGCCCTATTTGTTGAATTCCGGCCCCAACTGCTTCTGATGATGGGCTTTTATATGTAAGTGTGAATAAAATGAACCCTCTTTCCTCAACTTCCCTTTGGTCATGGTGTTTCTTCACAGTTTGAGTAACCATAACAAAGATAGATGTGAAGAAAAGAGTTCAAATGAACACAGTGGCTACAAAGAAGACTTACCATGTAAGCACTTGCCACACAAGCATGAGGACCTGAGGTTGAATCCCCCGAACTAAGTAAAGGCCAAATGTGTTGAAAATCTTCTACATTTTGAGAGATGAGAGGTAGTACCTGAGAAAGTCCTATAAGCTTATGGCTGACTAGTCTTTTATCTTCAATAGAATCAAAAATGAAAGCAAACAAACAAAAGGAAAAAAAACCCAAACAAATGAAGAAATCCTGTCTTACACAGGTGGAAGTCCTGGACTGTCTTCTGATCTTCACAGAGATGCCATGGCATGCATATATATATATATATATATATATATATATATATATATATATATATATATATCATTCACACCCACAAATGCAGGCACAAACATATGCACACAAGGATAAAAATAAATAAATGTAAGTAGAAACCAATTCCTTAGCTATGGTTCCATTTGAAAAAAATGTATCAGAAGGTTTTACATATATTTATTTCGTGAGTCTCAGGTTTGTTCATGTAATTTAAAAAAATCACAATTATATAAGCATTTTATACTTTTCATATTTCTAGCTAAATATTTTCAGTGTTTCTTTTCTAAATATGTTCTTTTACATTTTATTAATTTTAATGACAATTATAATGTAGTCACTTATCTGAAGTAGGAAAAGCTGACCATCTTTGCCCCCCCCCCAAACCCCGCCGCCAATTTCTCCCTCTGTATTCCTGTCTTTAACCATCTAACACCTGTCCATGACTTCTTGCACAGGGTCATCACTTTCTTGAAGCCATCTTTACTTTTTGCCTGAAATGTTTTACCTGTAGACTATTAAAATTGCTTTTAGAAATTATCTGCTTTCTTTTTGTCTTATTCTTTGTTTTATTCATACTTAATAAAAAATCTATCACTCACAATCACTCACTCAGTAGATTCACTATATCTCAGAGAATAACACTCAATATACTAAGTATGACATCTACAAATACTAACGGTATAGTTTCTCATCCCCCCATTGTATCTACAGATTTTTTTAACAGTTGCATACCCACTTCTTATAGATCTCTCTGTATGGAATATATTTTGCTACTAATTTCCCAAGAAATCTGTTCTCTTCATGTCTCATTTCTATTTGGTCAATATTTTTGATTCATTCTTTTATAACTTTGTGTATATGGATATTTTGCCTGAAGGATGCCAATGCATCATGCTATGCGAGAACAAGGCATTAGATCTTCTGGAACTGGAATTACAGATAGTTGTGAGCTGCCATTTGGCTGCTGGGAACTAACTCCAGGTTCCCCTCAAGAACACCAACTGCAGCTGGCATAACTGGATATCAACATGTAGAAGAGTGAAAATAGACCCATATGTATCACCATGCACAAAACTCAAGTCCAAATGGATCAAACACCTCAACATAAAGCCAGCCACATTGAACCTCACAGAAGAGAAAGTGGGAAGTACACTTGAAAGCATTGGCACAGGAGGCTACTTCTTAAATATAACCCCAGCAGCACAGACACTGAGAGAAACAATTAATACATGGGACCTCCTGAAACTGAGAAGAATGCTGTCTCTTTGTACTAGTTCTTAGGTTGACATATTTAAATCAGTTAAATTATTATTAAAGTTAAAGCATTTGGGTATGTTGAAGTTCCAGTTAATTTATTTACATATACAAAACACCCAACCTTCTTGATTTAATAAACAATTATTTATTTCAATAAATAATACTAACTTTTCCCTATACTTAGAGAAGTCTGCCTCTATTTCCTTGGTGATTCTTTCTCAGGAGGTCTCACAATAAAACTTAAAATTTATCATATTAAAATAGGACAATTGTAAGATTAAGGTCCTCAACTCAGGAGCAAAGGGAATTAACAGCTCCTACTGAAGCCTCATAAGCCACTTAACATCTATTCCTCCACAATCATATCAACCAAGATTCAGGTCTTAACTATTTTTTTTATTTAATTTTTACTTTTTATTCATGCATATGTGTGTGGGTTTTCACATTTGAATACACAACTCTGCTCATCTACTGAATGTTATCAGGAAGAAAGAAAATAGGAATCCAATATTTAATGCTTAGGGAGCTGTCACTAATAACTGGGAGACAAAAATATTAATTTTAATTACATCCCTGGTCTTTTAGATTTATAATTTATTTACATATCTGCATACATACACAGAACTCTCACACCTACACAAATCTTATATTACTCTTTTTGAAAAGCACATATATGTGTATTATGTGTGTGAGTTTTCCTCACAGCAAGAAAAAGAGAGAATGTTGTAGTAAATTTCAACTTGGTCTCATTTTTTCCCCTGTAACGTATAAATGGAGAAACTGACGTGACTGAGTGATTTTAGGGAGAGGAGAACACCATCTGCTCTGCTCACCTTTCTCCATATGTTCAATCCTTTGATTAATTTCATATGTTGGAAACTGTTATTTTGCATTTTATGTGTATTTTCACATGTGGACAATTTGAACAATGTTTTTGAAGCTTTTATGGAATATATATTATTATCAATGGAAAATCTCTGATTTTCTCCCTGTAGAAAAGCTGACAAAACAGCTGTGTGGCTTAAAGTTTCACATGTTCTTTTCAGATGTCACTTACACACACATCATATGTGCTTCCAGATACACGTATGATAAGAATTTTCTGCCAAGTCTGATATCAGAGCCAACAGCTGGTTCACTGGTTTTGACCATTCAAGAGTTTCATTAAAATGAAATGGAATAAAAATCCTAGGTTATAATGGAAGGCACAGGTTTATGAATAAACTGACTGTGTGTGACCTTTGATGCTCTGTAAGGTGGCAGTTTCAAGGAGCTGCTTGGGTCTGAAGTAGAGGGAGCGACATTTATGACAATGTGTGAAGCTGCATTGCATTCTTCTCCTATTCTCTGAAAATGGTTAATGTCTTTCACTGTATTATGACTAAATGTAGTTATTTTATGCTTTCCAAATATGTTGTTTGCATTTGTATAGCTTTTATATTTGTGTGATACCTAGACTCTAACACTGTATGGGCTGTTGGGTAATGTATTATTTAAAATACTGCATTGTTAATGAAAGTTATCATTTCCAAATGTGAAATCTTTCTTTTATTGTGCCAGATAAATATGTGTCTATTGTGATTAGGAGTTCATTTTATACATGTTAAGATTTATACAAACTAATTTTGAAATAAATTGAAGGTTCTTTTTAATCAGTCAGGGATTTTATATTAATCTTAGTGTTCACTTTTTTCTTTTGAAATTGTGTGTGTATGTATGTATGCATGTGTGTTTGTTTTTGACTGTGTGTTTGTGTGTGTAGAGGGGCCATGATGACCTGGTGTATGAACTCAGGTTCTCTCTTTTTAGAGTAAGCGTGTTTTCATAAAATCTATTGCTGCAACTCACCCTTGGTATTTATTGATGTACATATTCCATTTTGACATGTTTTAGAAATGATTCTCCTAGATTCTTAAATCATTGTGTCATATTTCATTATAAACCCAAAATAGTTTTGTGCCTTAAGTCATGTAAGATGCTTAGATTTTTATTGTTTGTGTTTTGAGAAGTAACTGATTCCTTCTCAATGCAGGCAGATCATGGGTAACTACAATGATGTCTTCAGGGTACTTCAGCAGTTTCACTGATTTCAAGAATTTACAAGGTTGGAATTGGAATCAGATAAAACATTTGTTTTAAAATGTTTCTCTTATGTGCATATGCTGTATGCACCTAAACATTCTTTAGTGTCCTAGATGCGACTTAATGGAGTCTGGTGGACAGCAGACCTCTTCTTCTCACCATGACATGGCTTCATCTCTACACCTAGAAGTGACAAAGGAAAACCCATGTTCGCAAGAACGCAGATACTCTGGATGAAGAGCACATATTCTTATCCACTTGGTCATCTCTCTGGCCTCTTGCCACTTGCATTTCAGATCATCCTTCTTGATTTAATTCCATGAAAGTATACAACTTACTGTTAGTCATTTGGAAGGGACATGACATAGTCTAGAAAGAGTAATTTATAGACAGGACCTTCAACAATGAACAGTAAAACATTAAATTCAGTGTATTCTAGGGGTGTGAGTTTGTGGGGGAAGCTAAATCAGGAGCCTCTGAATTTTCATGTAAGTGGTCACGTTGGTAATTAAACTGAGTGGACATGCAGAATTTATTGTAGTGTTTAGTGTTCCCATTTCAATTTTATTATTTTATTTCAATTTCTGAAGGAACAACAGACATCTCTCTTGAAAGCAAGAACTTGAGCTCTTTTCAGAGTAGATCAGAAGTTGACCATGACTTGAAAGTTTCAGTGGATCAGAGATACATAGATAGAAAATAAGTGTAATTTTCCCACTCAGAAAACTAAGACGCTCAGAAAATTCTCTTTTTACTACTTTCTCTATTAGAGTCTATAGTTGAACTTTATAGTTTTCTACTTTTTCTCTTTAAAAAGTTTAGTTTATTTTATAACATCAAAACATGTTTGTTTGAAAATTATTTTATTCTTTTCTACAACCTCCTCTTATTTCAAGAAGATAATTAATTTGATAATGTTTATTTACATAACCATATATTTCTGGATTTTAACCAATATATTTAACATTTTCATTGAAGTTTACCAAGAGATTTTATGTTCCTTAACCCTATAAATTTTAAAAATATATAGTAAAAATAATGAAGTTTTAAGCTTATACCCCAACCCTGAAAAAACATGGGAGAATTTAAGGTATTGGCTAGTTGGCTTGGTGGAAACCAACCAGATTGTTGTGAACACAAAGTCCTCTTGCTCAGAGATAAGTACTAGGAAATCAGTAATGTTAAACATGAAGGCTGTCTCTTTAAAGAGGTAGGTAACTATTTTTCCACCAAGAAAGCAAGGAGTGGATGTAGTCTGGCGATTTCTGTATTTTAGAACCTGATGACCTTTGTTCTAACTTCATGACCGAGGCCAAAGCTGGTTCTCCCATACTCTTAAGGTTATCTCAGTCATTCTCCCTAAACCCTATCTTGAGCATTATTTCTCATTCACTAGAACCTATCTTTATGGAGGAAGTCACATGTACTTTACAAAGACATGATGTAATCATGCCTTGAGCTTAATTGTGTACATGGGTATGAGTCAATTGTCACCAGGAGACATTTTATTTATTTATTATTGAAAAAATTTCCACCTCCTCCCAGCCTCCCATTTCCCTTCCCCTCTCCCCCCACTCCTCTCCCCTCCCCTCACTCCTCTCTCCCTCCCTCTCCAGTCCAAAGAGCAGTCAGGATTCCCTGCCCTGTGGAAAGTCCAAGGGCCCCCCCACCCCATCCAGGTTTAGGAAGGTGAGCATCCAAACTGGTTAGGCTTCCACAAAGCCAGTACATGCAGTAGAATCAAAACCCAGTGCCATTGTCCTTGGCTTCTCAGCAGCCCTCATTGTCTGCCGTGTTCAGACAGTTCGGTTTTATCCCATGCTTTTTCAGTCCCAGTCCAGCTGGCCTTGGTGAGCTCCAAATAGATCAGCCCCACTGTCTCAGTGGGTGGGTGCACCCCTCGCGGTCCTGACTTCCGAGACATTTTTACAAAATTGTGCTGTACTTAAACACACCCTAAATAAACTATCCGGTGTCAGATTCTAGAAGATTGAATAAACATTGGTTATTTTTCTTGCTTCTTAGGAAGCAGCACGCTGCTGGTCCTCATGGTCAAAGAGACCCCTACACCAGATTGCTCCTTGAATTCTGGTAATTGGATATTAGGGAAGCCATTTGGCCTCTGTGAATCTGAGACTGCTCAACTTCCATAAAATCCTGACAATAAAATCATAAGAGATAATTATATGACTGCATTTAATGTACTCAGAGTGCTTAGCACTCAATTTGGCAGGAATATTTGGAATTACATGACAATTATTTAGTGATATTGATGACGGAGGAGCTGAGGTAATGAAGATGATAATAATTGAAATAGAAAGGAGTATGCTGGCAATGTTGACAGTAAAGAACAATTTACCACTCAGGATGAAATTAATCTTTTCCTCACATTAGGGTATCAGAAGGGCTTGTCTATTCAGGAAGAGACCTGGAATGCAAATGTTTTATCCCTGTGGCTGTATATAGAAAGAAAGGCAAAACAAAGTGCAAAGCTTCTGTTAAATGTGTATATCCTGTTGAAGAAAATATATAAGTAAGAGTCAGGAAACTAGAAATTGTGTTGTGACTGGGGGTGATAATGTAGTTTAAGCTGTGATGTCCAGGAAAATAGCAGAACAAAGTGGAAGCAGGGGTATTGGGCATAGAAAAGTTTAGTGGGAGTTACGGGGGTATGGAGACAAGAAGGGAACAAAGGTGGAGATAGGAGAGAACCAACCAAAACAAAGAAAAGTGTAAAAATGCCATCTGAAAACCTGTTCATTTCTAAGTTAATTTTTAAAAATAAAATATTTTTTTTAAATGAAATATTAACTAGAAGCAGATATTGTAGAAAGAAAGAGAGGAAACGGTGGGTTTGGGTGGTTTATGTTCAACAAATGAGAATTGAATGCAACCTCAGAATTGCCATGTTACGGGGCCAGGGCCAGAATATTAAAAACATTATTGATTTGAGTCACCAAGGGAGGCACAGATATGCGAGGATGAGACCAAAGTGTGTTAGACTATATCTCAAAACTTTGTTATGTTACCTTGACTGTTGAAGGCACTTCTGCTTAAAATTTGGAAACTCAACAGGGAAAACGTTAAATATTGAAGCTTCATGTACAGCATTTATTGCTTTTGAGGGAAGCCTATGGTCTCCTAAATGACGTGGAGAGCCCCACCTCTCCCTCTCTGTTGTCTGTTGCACGGTTAGCCTTTCTTCTGTTGCAGCTGTTACTGTGATTTCCCTCGCCGAAATCTAACCTTGGTGCATGCAAATCTTGGACTCTCCATTTCTAGTTAGTGACATTTACAGTCACCCTCTGGTGTTTCCAACTCTCATTTCAAAAGTTTCAAACCAACCTTATATTTTTTGACCTCGGAGTCTTTCTCAAATAGTGAAAGATTCTCAAACCTCGTCAGCTCTACATTTTTATGTTAAAAAGTACCATCAACCAAAAAGATGAACATGGGATGTACTCACTCATTATTGGTTTCTAGCCATAAATAAAGAACATTGAGCCTATAATTCGTGATCCTAGAGAAGCTAAATAAGAAGGTGAACCCAAAGAAAAACATATAGTTATCCTCCTGGATATTGGAAGTAGACAAGATTGCCGGGCAAAAATTGGGAACTTGGGGGTGGGGTCGGATGGGGGTAAGGAGAAATGAGGAGAGAAAAGTGAGAAAGGGAGCATGGGGAGAGCTTGGGGGAATGGGATGGTTGGGATAAAGGAAGGGTGGATATTGGGGCAGGAAAGTATATATCCTAATTAAGGGAGCCATCTTAGGGTTGGCAAGAGACATGACTCTAGAAGGGCTCCCAGGTGTCCAGGGAGAAGTCCCCAGTTAGTTCCTTGGGCAGCTGAGGAGAGGGTACCTGAAATGGCCCTATCCTCTAGCCATACTGATGACTATATTGCATATCACCATAGAAACTTCATCTGGCGATGGATGAGATAAAGACAGAGACCTACACTGGAGCACCGAACTGAGCTCCCAAGGTCCAAATGAGGATCAGAAGGAGGGAGAACATGAGCAAGGAAGTCAGGACCACGAGGGGTGCACCCAGCCACTGAGGCAGTGGGGCTGATCTATTGGGAGCTCACCAAGGCCAGCTGGACTGGGACTGAAAAAGCATGGGATAAAACCGAACTGTCTGAACACGGCAGACAATGAGGGCTGCTGAGAAGCCAAGGACAATGGCACTGGGTCTTGATCCTACTTCATGTACTGGCTTTGTGGGAGCCTAGCCTGTTTGGATGCTCACCTTCCTAGACCAGGATGGATGGGGGAGGACCTTGGACTTCCCGCAGGGCAAGGAACACTGACTGCTCTTTGGACTGGAGAGGGAGGGGGAGAGGAATGGGGGGAGGGGGAGGAAAATGGGAGGCAGGGAGGAGGAGGAAATTTTTAATAAAAAAATAAATAAAATACAGATGATTGAGGGTACAGTAGATTTTTAATAAATGAGTTATGTTTGACATATTTCTTTTAATAAAAAGGATGGAAAGAAAAAAAAGTATCGTCAACAATGCTGCCAATATCTTATACCAGCTTGAGCTGAATCCTGACCTATTGAACCACAGTTGCATCAGATTCTATTTGCTGTCCCTGGGGAAACACATTCCTAAACCACTGCTTTTGAGGAGAAAGGGGTTCCTTCAAGGACTATTCTGCTTTTGTCTCTTTTTTTTTCCAAATTAATTTGCTTTTTAGAAGATGAGACTTTCAATAGGTGGGGTCTTGCCCTCAAGATACTTTTCTTGCCCAATTGCTTATTGTCAGGTTTCTTGTAAATGTTAACCATGTATTACAGCTGCTTCTAAAACTCCCATTTGTGTGGTTAAACTCACTGTTTTCCAAACTTAAATTTATTTCTATACATTTAAAAAATCTAATGAACATACCACAATATTGACTATTATAAGGGACTATCTATTAATCTATATTTGATTATCTATTTAGTTACATTTCTTAATTATACATTATATTTAATTACATTTTTAAATGAGCTACAGAAACACAATACCTTAGTCAATATATTATGTATTATATATATATATATTGTGTATATATAATATATTTATATATATTTAAGGTCAATTTTGCTATATATACAATATACCAAAATTGACCTTAAATTTGTATCAACAAACCAAGATCCATACCAATACAAATTATTCTTATCTATATCATATCCCCCTTTAAATGTAAAAGAACATTTATAAACAATATTTGGGAATATGGTTGTAGTTTTGGCCATGCTACTTCCTGCTGTTCGGGGTCACTATTATTTCAAGGCGTATCCTGTGTGCTAGACTCATCTTAGTCAACAGTTAGGCAAAGTAATTTTTTGAGGGTGTTTATGGTGACCTTTCAGGAGGCCTTGGTCTAGGAAATTATAAACACCTGGAAGCAATCCGCAGGCTCCCATCTTCTGTGAAAACAAAAGAAGAACCTCTTTTCCCAAGGAACATGTTCTTAGACACAAATTTTCAAGTCAAGATACCTTTGTAATATACATGTTAGTTTAGCTTAGCAGCCCATACAATGAAATGTCTCTCTGTACTTAGCTCCTTTACAGTCAAACATTCAAAGAAAATGCAATAATATACATAATTCAGACTCTCTGTGAACTTTCTTTGTTTTCATATGGTTTTTTTTTTTACTCCTTTTAATCTATGACTATCTGTACTCCGTCTCCTTAAACACTTTTGGAAAACCTCTCTTAAAGAAAGGAGCTGTGGCATGCCACCAGCAAAAGCAAAAAGCTGTGTTAAACTCTGTATTTTTGTGTTTAAAATTAAGCTCTCGTGCTCTCTCTCCTTCTGCTCCTGATTTGGACCTTGAGATTTCTGTTTGGTGCTCCAATGTGGGACTCTGTCTCTGTCTCCTTTCATCACCTGATGAAGGTTAATATTCAGGAGGATGCCTATGTGTTTTTCTTTGGGTTCTCCTTATTTAGCTTCTCTAGGATCACTAATTATAGGCTCAATGTCCTTTATTTATGGCTAGAAATCAAATATGAGTGAGTATATCCCATGTTCCTCTTTTTGGGTCTGGCTTACCTCACTCAGGATAGTGTTTTCTATTTCCATCCATTTGCATGCAAAATTCAAGAAGTCCTTGTTTTTTACTGCTGAGTAGTAATCTAATACATATATATTCCATATTTTCTTCATCCATTCTTCCATTGAAGGGCATCTAGGTTGTTTCCATGTTCAAGCAAGGAACTCAGGACCGCGAGGGGTGCACCCCCACACTGAGACAATGGGGATGTTCTATCGGGAACTCACCAAGGCCAGCTGGCCTGGGTCTGAAAAAGCCTGGGATAAAACCGGACTCGCTGAACATAGTGGACAATGACGACTACTGAGAACTCAAGAACAATGGCAATGGGTTTTTGATCCTACTGCTCGTGCTGGCTTTGTGGGAGCCTAGGCAGTTTGGATGCTCAACTTGCTAGACCTGGATGAAGGTGGGTGGTCCTTGGACATCCCACAGGGCAGGGAACCCTGATTGCTCTTTGGGCTGACAAGGGAGGGGGACATGATTGGGGGAGGGGGAGGGAAATGGGAGGCGGTGGCGGGGAAGAGACAGAAATCTTTAATAAATAAATAAATTAAAAAAATAAAAAATAAAATAAAATTAAGCTTTCTCAGGTTTTTAAGTGGATTTAGTCAATCATGTTAGCATCAATTGTTGCAAGGGAGGCCTGCTTGTTCATCCTGGCTACCCAGCTAGCATAGCCCCAAAATAACCACACAGAAACTGCAGTAATTAAATCATTGCTTGGCCCCACTAGCTCTAGTTTCTTATTGGATAATTCTTACATCTTAATTTAACCCATTTCTATTAATCTGTGTATCGCCATGTGGCAATGGCTTACCAAGTAAAATTCCCAGTGTCTGTCTCTGGCGGATCCATGGCATATCTCTTACTCTGCTTTCTTCCCCAGAATTCAGTTCTGTCTTCTCTGCCTACCTAAGGTCTGCCCTATTAGGCCAAGGTAGTTTCTTTATTCATTAACCAATACAAGCAACACATAGAGGGGATTCCCACATCAACTGCTGATGATATTATAGACTTTGATCATGAGAATTAGAGAAATGAAGTTGGTACTGTTTAGGGATCTTCCTCTCTCCCATCTACTTTGAATGTCATAAGAAGGTGCTAAGTAGTCAGGGAGAGAAATGTTATCAACAATATTAATTTTCAGCAAACAGTGTAACACATTAATAACTTCTCTAGCAAGACATGTCTGTAGGTACAATAGTGGCATAAATGTTAAAGCAGTTACAAATTTATTTTTGACTATATTGAAGGTCCAATCCACAGAAGCAAATACACAGCAGAGGCTTTTGAGCAGGTTTACAGTATGAGGCACAGATTCCCTTCACTAGAGTTAACCTCTCATCCAGAGACAGGGTGGCTATCCTTATACTGCTCTGCTGCTATTGCAACAAGTGCTCTGTTCACATCTAGCCTGGCAGGTTAGTATTGTAATTCTTTGGGTTCACATCTGGGTAAACCATTGACACCTTTTCTCTCCCAGCAGCCTACCTAGTTCCTTCTGTCACTAGAAAAGCTGGTTAGCAAGGAAGAAGCTTTTGGTTCCTTTCCATCTTAATTTTTTGATGGGGGGGGTGTTACAATTTTTCTGTATGTGTCTTAAGTAAATAGGGTCTCATCATCTAATTTTCATAGTTAATGAAGATGAATGACAAAACCTTGCATAGTTTTGGTGGTCTTTAGGTTGTCCTTTACCATCCACTAATGAAGATGATATCCCACACTTTGCATTGAGGTTCTGTTTAATAACCCATAACTTTTAAAAATGTTTTTTTTCAGCCATGCTAGGTATCTCTTTCCAACACACACTCACACACACACACACACACACACACACACACCACACACACACACACACACACACACACACACAAATTACTTTTTTTTCAAGTGGTTGCAAACTTATCTTATGGCCTTTTCATACCCTATTCATTTTGATTAACTCTTTGTCCAACATGGGCCACCCTCTACCTGTCTATAGATTCCAACCTCTTTCTATTTTTGTACAACCTATATTATCTGTTTTAGAACATCCATATCTCAGTGGCCTCTTTTTAGATTTTTAGACTTTACAGAAACACACAACATGAGAAACTCAAAGGTAAGGACTGCATACAAAGAGAAACACACACCATCTGCTTTTCTGTACATGGATGTACTGGTTAGACTTGTCAACTTGACACAAACTAGAGTTGGCTGGGAAGAGGAAGCCTTAGCTGAAGCATTTCCTCCACCTGAGTGGATGGTTAGCGTATATTTGGGAGCATTTTCTTGACTAGTCATGATGCAGAAGAAACCCTCCCACTGCAGGGTTGCCGCTCCTGTGTAGGATGTCCTGGGCGATAACAGAAAACAGGCTGAAAAGCTGTGGAGGGTAAGACAGCCAGTGGCATTCCCTGTGCCTCTGCTGCACCTCACATCCCTGGACTCCTGCACTGAATTTCTCTGTTGCCTTGCCTTAGTAACAGACTGTAACTATAAGCTATACAAACCTTTCCTTCCCAAGTGTTTACCTCTGTTGGTATCATTCTTTTTTGTCCCCTCCATTCACTTTCTTTTTTATATTTTTTAAAATTTATTTATTTATTAAAGATTTCTGTCTCTTTCCCGCCACCGCCTCCCATTTCCCTCCCCCTCCCCCAATCAAGTCCCCCTCCCTCATCAGCCCAAAGAGCAATCAGGGTTCCCTGCCCTGTGGGAAGTCCAAGGACCACCCACCTCCCATTCACTTTCAACAGAAGAGATTTTATTTATTTTTTTACAGCTGAGTAAAATCTTATTGTTTATATTTACCACGTTTCATTATCCATCCACCAGTTAGGGGACATCTAAGCTGATTCCATATCCAAGCAGAACAACAGTAAACATAGGAGAGCAATTATCACCACAGCAAGACAAAAAGTCCTTTGGGAATATACCCAGTAATGTTACAGCTAGGCCATCTGAAGGTTACTAGCTTCTCAAGGACTCTCCACACTGTTTTACCCAGTGTCTCCACAGTTTACACTCTCCCAAAGAGTTACTGAGGGTTTGTCTTTCCCCACATCATTGACAGCATTTGTTTTGTTTTTGTTTTTGTTTATTTCTTGTTTGTTTCTTATGACAGAGTTTCTCTGCAACTTTGGAGCCTATCCTGGAACTAGCTTTTGACCTTGAACTCACAGAGATCCACTTGCCTTTGCCTCCTGAGTGCTGGGATTAAAGGCTTGTGCCACAACCAGCTGTCTAAGAGCATTTGTTTTTATCTAATTTCTTAACTGTAGTTGCTTTCATAATTTGGCTTTTTTTCTAGCCAACTTTCCTTAACTAATTATCCCATCTATCTTATGCCTCTGGGCTTTTCCGTTTCTATATTTCTGTATACCTTACTTTCAATTTACTCCATGGCTGGCTGTGTGGCTGGGTGCCTGGTCCCTTGTGTCCTCCTCTCCTTATTCTTGCTTCTCCTTCCCATTTATTCTGTCTGCCCGCCAGTTCTGCCTATCCTTTCCTGCCAAGCCATTGGCTATTGAACTCTTCATTAGACCAATTAAATGTTTTAGACAGGCAAAGTAACACAGTTTCACAGAGTTAAGCAAATGTAACATAGAAGAATACAACACATCTTTGTAGTGTTGAACAAATATTCCACAGTATCAACAAACTTAGCACATCTTAAAATAATATTCCCTAATATTCAATGATAACCATTCTTACCACAATTGGATGGAATCTCAAAGCATTTAATTTGCATTTTTTACTGGCTCCTGATGTTGAACACTGTGGGAAGTATTTTTTTAGGCATTTATATTTCTTCTTTTGAGAACTGTCCATGTGTATCTCTATACCATTTGTTTTTAATTGAAAAATTTGTTTACTTGATTCTTTTTAATTCTTTATTTCTTCAGTGATTTATTTTTCTTCCAAAAGTGTGTTGTTTAGACTTAACAATGTTTGTATTTTATGTGATTTCTTATTATTGATTTCAAACTTTATTTCAGTGTTGTCACAGAATGTATCTTGAATTATTTCAGTTTTCTTAAATTTGCTGATTTACTTTACGGCCCAATACTCAGGGTGCTTTAGATAACTATACATGTGCTCCCGAGAAGAATGCACATTCTTAGTGGCTGGGCTGGATATTCTGTAAATGTCTGTAAGGAATAGCTCTTATGCTGTTCTATTCAGGTTTTTCTTTAGTGACCCATACATTGGTGGGTTATTGAAGTCACCTAACACTGCTTTGGTTTTTATACGTGGCTTAATGTCTAGTAGTGTTGGCTTTAGGAAAATGTTTTTAACTTTGGCTCATAGATGTTGAGACCTGTAATATTCTCTGGGTGGACTGTTCTAGTCATCAGAACGAAGTGACCTTCTTTATCTTTTTCTGATTAGTTTGGTCTTGAAGGTTCTTTTGTGAGTAAAAGAGTGACACGTGCTTTTCTGGTCTCATTTTCTTGGAAAAGTTTTTCCGATCCTTTCACTCTGAGAAAATGCATATCTGTGACACCAAGAATCTTTCTGTGAGGAAACAAAAGCATGAATCCTGTTTTTTATTCTAACCATATAGACTGTGTCTTTTAATTGTGACATTGTTGCCATTAATATTAAAATTAAAATGTGTATTAGTTGCTGTCATTTGTTTTTTTTCATGATTTTTTTCTTATTCCTATTTTGTATCCTACCATCATTTATTATTTATCTACAGCCTCCACAGCTTCTTTGAATGCTTATTCTTCTCTCTGTTATTCCTTATAGTATTTTCTACGGTTGGTTTAGTAGTCATGACATTTAGCCTGTTTATTATGGAAATTTTTCTTTCTTCTTCAGTTATTGTTAATAGCTGTGCCAGGTTAATTAGTCTGGGATTTTTTCTTTCAGAATCCGAAGCATATTGCTCCAAGCTCTTTTTTGTTTTTAATGTTTTCATGGAATAATTAGTTGTTATACTTCTGAACCCACCTTTATATATGGTTGAAATTTTCTCTTATAGCTTTCCATACCCTTTTCTTTGCTCTACATTCTTGATGTTTTAACAATAATAAGCCATGAGGGTTTCTGTTCTGGTCCTGTCTATTTAGCGTTCTGTATTTCTTTTATACCTTGACTAACTTCCTGGATTTGGGAGGCATTCTTCTGTGCTTTTATTGAAGGTATGTTTAGTGCCTTTGACCTGGAATTTATCTTTTTATATGACCATAATGCAAGATGTAATCTTGCCATGGTGTCTTGATTTACCTGTGTTTTGTGTTCATGGGTTTTTACCTTCTCATCTTCACTAACTGAATGATGGTATCCTACAGTTAATCTTCATACCCTCATATTCTGTAACCCAGGTTGGTTGAAATAGTGTCCACATGGAGCCTTGGACAGGATGCCTGAGACTAGTTTCCCAGCGTAGAGTGGCTGAGGCCAAAATAGGGAAATCCAGGTTGTAGTTGTATCATATTTTTATTTTAATAAATAAATCTTGTCTGAAGATCAGAGGCAAAGCTAAAACCCTAGAGGTCAGGTAACTGTGACACATACTTCTAATTCCAGGATTTGGGAGACAGGCAGATGGATCTCTGTTAATTCCAGATCCCCCCTGGGCTTCACAGAAAAAAATGCAGAAAGGAATACAGAAGGGGGTGGTCTACAGCTTTAATCCCAGTACTAGCAGTTCATAGGCCTTTAATTCCAGCACTAGAGGGAATAAAACGTGAGAGGAGAGAGAGGCTCAGTCTGCTTAGTCTGCTTTGCCTTTCTGATTTTCTTTGAACCTCATTTCTGTCTGTGGGTTTTTTTTTTTTTTAATCTGTGCTACACCAGGTTTCTAGTTGGAAGTCAAAGGTCATAGAGGGACCTTCTCAGGTCAGAGAGAGCAGTGCTGAAGTGGAGGAAGCTAGGTTTCCTTTCAGGGTCTGCACATCATCTGTGCTGTGCCGTGAAATAAATTTTAATAATAAAATACGTTAAACAAATTTTGTTGCTTTTTACTTTGGACTATTTTTTATAAAAGTTAAATTTTCATTTTGGATACAAACACAGTTGTATAAAATATGATTTTTCAGTCATTTCCTGTAAGCTACTATACAGAAAATATATATGCATTTTTTATTGGAATCTATTTGATAATTATGGATCTTCACTGGTATATAACTATCATATATGTATATAAATATATATGTACATGTGTGTTTATTTTGAATATATATAAACTACAAAAGCATATATATTGGTGATACTGTATCTTGTATTTAATATCTATATATGTGTGCCTGTATCTTAGTAGATCTGTGCTGGCTATCACTCTGAGCTATGTGGTAGACAAAACTGAATCAAAGCACAATTGTAAAACTGTCAAATATGATCAAAAAGAGAAATCGCTACAAAAGCGAATTCTCTACAGTAACTCTTTACAGTTCTCAACTCAGAGGCCTGTGGCCTCATCAAAGATATAAGAGATGGAAAAGGCCCATTAGGTCATCAAACCTATCCCCTCACCAAAGAAAAAGAAATGAATTCAAGCAACCTTATCTGCTGGTTTCAAACCAGATGCAGGATAGAAAGACCCTGCAGCTGCTCTTGATACATTATTTCATGACACTGGATGCCATTTATACAAAAACCTGAAATGAATTGTCTGCCCCCAGCATCCTGGAACCACAGAATAGGCTTTGAGAGCTGGAAGGTGCCAGAGCCCAGCCTCCTCATTTTATAGAAAAGAACCCAAAAGACCCGAGAGGTTAAATGACTAGCTCAACTCCACAAAGCCTCACACAGCTTGACTAGTCAGAAAACCAAAGTTTCCAGAGATAACTAAACTGCTATTTCTAGAAAATAACCCTCTTTGGGGGTTGGGAAACCCTTGAAATAGCCAATTCTATACATTACATTTAACACTTTTGATTTGATGTATTTCTTACAATGACCTAATTTTGAAAATTCCTACTTGGAAGGGGTCACAACTAGGCCTTCACTTTAAAATACTGACTCACAGCTGGTCCACAGGCAGAAGGTACTTCCAGTTTTAGCATGGCCCCTCCTCTCTATTAGGCCCACAGTGTTCTACAGAGAACTCATCTTCCTCAGCTGAGTGTTGCAAAGGGACTGAAGGCAGTCCAATGCACAGATTGTTAGCTTTACCCTTCTATTTCCCCTCTCCTACATAACAAGCTATTTGAAAATTTCTGCTGGGGTTGATTGTAGCATTTTACTAGAGAAGAAATGGAAAAGACAGATGGTTTGAGAAGAGTCCTGGCATTTCCTGAGAGATTCAGTGCCAGACTTGTTTTTCAGTGTAAGAGAACAACGCGGTGTTCAAGCTGAAATAGCCGCGAACCCCATAGAGAAGACAGATCGTTGGTGCTAATGCATTGTAGGGAGTGTAAAAATCAAGTTAAAGACTTTAAAAGGATGACTTGAATTTCATATTTTAAAGGAAATTCTCTTGGTGTTTTTTTTTTTTTAAAGAATTCTGCAAGGGAGACGCAGTCAAACACATACACTATTATCATAAGCTTTTGCATATTACACTGTATTCTACTAAAAGCAATGCCAAATGTCATTATGAGAGCTTCAGAAAATAAAACTCTGATGTAATTAGGGAACTAATTACTACCAATGGGGAACTCACAAAAGGAGAAGCTGGACCATGAAGGTTCCTGAACTAGCTCATGCTGTACACCATCGGCACCCCATAGGAAGTCTCAAAATAGAAACTGGTTCTATATGAAGCACAGCACTAAAATCTTATTTTTTATATTTTGACTATTCTTCATTTCTAACAACGTTTTTCTTTGTGAGTATAGTAGCTATTTATTGCCTACGTTTCAAAGATAAGGAAAACTGAACACTGTAAAGTAAGTTGTCGGTATTATAAAAGCTAGTGAGAGTTGATGCTGGAATTCATGGATAGGATTCAATCCCTGAGCTCGAGCCCCTAAGCCTTTCCGATTGTCTCATACTGCCTCTCAAAACAGCTGCTTTTTGTCCTTGTCACTGTGTCTTGATTCCTTTCACAAGCCAACTTCCATTTCGGTTTAGTAAACAAAGCATGAATCAACTAGTGCTAACTCTTTGCAAAGCAGGCTAACATTTAGCACATTTACTCAAATCAGAGGTGCTATAAAAATTTGATAACAGTTGCTAAAAGCCAGTTGAATGCAAATGAATCTCCCTGTGCTCATTTCTTCGCTGGATTCATTCTGTGACTGGAAATGAACACAGCTGATATTGCAACCAGGACAATGACAGAATGGTTTATGTATTATTTTTTTCAGAAACCATTTTTAGGGAAAATAGAGTTCATTGTCATATCAACATTTTCTATGCTAATATTTGTTAAGCATCCATGTATAATTTATAATTTTGTTGGGCTTTTCTTTAACTGAAGTCTCCAGAGCGTGTGTGTGTGTGTGTGTAAGGGGGAGGGGGGAGGGATGTTTCTGTGACTGTCTTTAAATCTCCATTTTTTTCCCTTACTCATTTTCTCCTTCTTAATTTTTCCCATAAATGTTACTGGAACACTCTGCATGGAAATTAGACAAAGGATCCTGCCTGGGCCTATTAGTTTGTTTATTCTGTCACATGATTGTTTCAGTGTGTTTGAAGCACTATTTTGGAGCCAGACATAATTGCATTCTGTAGTTCCTCACCTTATTAACTGACAGAGCCCTGTTCCTATTAGACAATTGATCCTGGGCAGATGAAGCCATTAAAAACAGTACTAATTAGCCAAAGAGAGGAGACAGCAACACAGGCTGCCTCACTTCCTTTTATGCTTAGGGAAGCTGATGTTCCAGACAAATAATAATTGATATGTAGTCTGCCTTAATTGTGGTTGTTAACAGCCTGTGGTATAATGACAGCCTGACAATTTCTGTCTAGTCTATTGTGTGTTTATTCCAGAATTCAAGAACTGCTGGGTTCTTGAATTCTTTTTGGTTAACTTGGGCTCCGGAGAATCGAATTCATTATGGCCCTAAAATCAAGACTCCATAGCTAATCCCATATTACGAGCAGCCTCATGCAGCCTATCTCCAGATGTCAGACTTGTCTGGGATGACGGAAGTACCCCCAAACCTGTGGACTTTGCAGCATGGCAACTTTGAAGAATAAGCTTCTGCGTTAGCAATACATTTTAAACATACACGGACACATACAGACACACACACATACATACACACACCTAATATTTCACTTTATTTGCAGAGTATGAGTTACACAGTCTACCAAGATTCTAACAGTCACATCATAACATACTAAACCATACAATACTAACAACAAAAGTTATTCCTTTCATTCATGAAGATAAACACCCTTATATGAATTGAAATTTATCTTCAGTTTGAATATGGCATATACATATATATGTACTCTGTTTTAATATGATATGACATGGAGCTTTAATTATTTAATAATTTGATGGATATTTAATTATTTGATAAAATAGTAATTCAACTATCTCAAGGGATAATTTTTCCTCAGCACGAAACTATTGCTGAGTCACCTCCAGGTAAAACACCAACTACCATGAGTCCTTGTCCCAAGGAAAGGTCTTCTTCTCCAGTCTTTCTCCAGATAGCAGTACAGAAAATGTGACATTGGCATTTCACAGCATGGTGCCTGAGACAAGACTAATTGGTCTTGGAATCCAGGCTGTCTGGTGATAGCCAGAGCAGAGTGCCTAGTGTATTTAATCTTACTTGCCTCAGTGCTATCTTCTGCAGCATATGATGGGGAGCTTCTGAAGGTGCTGTTAAGAGTAGGTGGAACCAAATGATTTTTAAAAAAATGACATCTTTTCAACACTCAATTTTGCTGGATTTCCTTCTGTATCACAGATACGCTGTCTACCATCTTTCCCTGCATTTGAATATCATCTAACTCTTTTTTAAGAAGTAGCAAGTTGCAGATGTCCATTCAAAACAGTTCCTAGTCCCTTATTTAATTCTTACAATTTCATGTATTTGTAGATTTCCCTTGAAATAAATCAAGATATATTTTCTAGAGAAGAAAAAAAAAT
Source organism: Microtus pennsylvanicus (assembly GCF_037038515.1). Lineage (NCBI taxonomy): Eukaryota > Metazoa > Chordata > Mammalia > Rodentia > Cricetidae > Microtus > Microtus pennsylvanicus. Next base: position 33,328,095 of record NC_134583.1, on the reverse strand, counting down.
GTCCTCCATCCTTTTTCCAGTCAAGGCTGAATGATTTGGGGAATCAGAAGCAATGATTATAAAAGCCCATGTCAGTTCAACACTAGTTGAAACACAAGTGAATTATTAACCAGTAAGTTTTGGGGATTGCTTGTAATAACGTGATGATTCATCAGGAGCTACATCACCAAGTGGTTCCCTGGACAGATACACTGTGGGAGAGTCCTGTCCACAGTGTGTGCTATTCATGAAGGAGTGTTTCCTCCACTGCTATGTTGTTTACTTCCACAATCTGGAAGGCAGTCACTATGCTCAGCTCACAGACAAGTGGTGTGTTTTCTTTCAAAGAAGGGTATATGCTTTATTTAAGAGCAGATGGAGATTCAGGGGAAATGTTGACAATATGATATTTTCTCTTATACACAGCTTTCACTAGCATTAATATTTTGTATTGCCATGATATACCTTTTACAATTAATAAGTGAAAGCATATTATTTTTAAAAATTGCTGCCTTTTCACTTGTTTTGTGGAGTACATTTGTGTACCATGTACTCACATGAGGTTAATAAACACCCTGGGATATTTGGTTCTATCCTTCTACCATGTGGGTGCTGAGGATCAGACAAATGTTCAGGTTTAGCAGGAGGTACTCTTTCTGTGCCCTCTCACAGGCTGAGGTTCCCTATTTGAAATAAGGGGGTGTTTTTCCCGGGTAGTCTTTCTTTTCTTTTCCTGCTGCAGTCTTACCACCTCAGGGTTTCATAGAGAATGTCGTGCTTCATTCTGTAGTCCTTTTTCTGAGCTTCCCTGGACTGGGTCCCTTCCTTACATAATCTTTGGACTGCAGTCTTGAGGGATTCTGGTCATGAAGTTTGTACAAGGTCCCTTGTTCAGGATTTGTTTAATATTTCTCCAAATTTAGAACACAGTTTGGTTTGAGGAAACCACCTCCATACAATAGAAGTGACGGGGGAATTTGGGCTAAGGTGGAAAATAGGAAATCGCCGTTTTCAGAAAAGTTATCTTTTCCTGGGTTGATTCCCATCATCCCCCTCGCCTAGGAGATTGCAACTTCTTCAAAATGTTGGACTGAGGGAAAAGAGCCTGAGGGGATGAGGGCGGGGCTGGGTGATGGTGGACCAATCAGGAAGAAGAGGAAAATTAAAGAGAGAATCTAGGGGACAGGATCTTAAAGTCAGAAACAAAGTTCTCCTAGAGGACCCTTCCATCTGCATGTAGTAGCTGTTTTTTCTTTTGGGTTTTGTTCTTTTATTTTCTCCCTCTCTGCGGGTGGTGTTTCTCTGTAATTATGTTCAAGCCCTCAAGATCTCCACTTTCAGTCTTGGATGGATATGGGCTGACTTAGTGTTCTTGCCTCAGCATTCCTAAACTGCTTTATGTATGACATACCTGCGTTTCTGCTCCCAGGGCCCTGGTGATGCCATTTTGTTCTTGCAGCAGATCTGTAACTGTTGCTTTCTGCCAGGGTTCTTCATTGCCCCTTTCAGGTCTCTGTCTCAGATATTGGTCTATCATGGTATCTCAGTGGCACCTCACTCTCACACTTCTCATAGCTGTCTAAGTGGATCTTCTTCCAGTACGAATATCTGTCCATACCACAGCAGTATCCCTAGACAACACCCTTCACTAAAACACACACAATCGCCAGAATGTACCAGTGGTACATGCTCTCAACATAGCCTGTCGCTAACTTTGAGTCGGTGATGAAGGGCGTTTTCTCTATTGCAATAATTTCTTCCCTACCTAGACTTCTTCTGGAAGGCAGTCAATTAAACATACTTGACTGGAATGCTTTCTTTTAAGGACGGGTGTATATTTTAAGTATTTGTCTTTCTTTTTTCCCTTGCTTCTTCTTGTTTGCTCTATCAGTTTTCTGATGCGTGGAGTTATATTTATTTGTTGTATATTTCAGCGCTGATCATATGTTGGAAACGCCGTCAGTTAGGTTTTCTGCTCCTTTACCACATTCCTGCATTAGAAACCACCCTTGCAGAAGCTCTGGTTGTGTAGGTCGGTAAGGATATGTTGAAGAGTATAAGTAGGAGGATATGAGTTCGAAGCCAGCTTGAGCTACACTTAAAAACAAAACCAAAAAATCAAAAGAAACCACTTTGCTTTCTGAACTTACATGATATTCAGGGTTTATCCCATGCCTTCTGTGCTACAACACTGTATACTAAATTAATTTGTAAATGCATTGTATGTATATTAGAAACTTTTGAGTGCATGTATTGCCTTTGGTCCAGGTCAGCATCATTTTGGAAAACCTATTTATTGTGATTAGTTTTATTTTATTCTTCCATGAAAGAAAGAGGAAAAAAAATTAAAGAAATGCTTAGCACACAGAATAAAATGAAAGACTAAAGTGTTTTTTTTTAATGAAAAGCAGTTATCTGTCTGATTCAATGTGAAACATTCCATACTATTTGCTTTTGTTGAGATAAATTATTCACTAATGACCTAAAAGTCCTTCTGCTGTTCCTGATTCCTGATCTTTTTCTGCAATATTTGTTTCCAGTTGGCAAGTTAAGTTGAAGAAATTCTGGGTACTTACCTATATTTCTTTAGATGGTTTTATGATAAAAAGCACAGTCTGATACAAAGTTAAATGGGTAATTTTTAAAAGAATTTTTACTTTGAAATAAAAATCAGGCAAAGGGAAAATATTGGAAATCTATTTAAGATATACAAAAATGATTATGTGAATATTTTAAGTAGATATCCAATAGTTTAATATGTTTATTTCTTGTTGCAGGTGTTTCTTTCAATAGTTTAAAATGTTTTATTGCAGGTGTTTCTACAAATTATTTGGATCTATGTATTTAATTTTTAAAATGCCAGAGTACACAGCAAAATATTCATTTATTCATTCATCAAAATGTCATTGCATTCTTGATCTGTATTAAAACTCCAGTCATATTTGAGTGATTAAAATTTACTTGTGTACTAGAAAAATTATTTAGTATCAGAGTGAAAATATGTAGATGAAAAACTATAAAATATATCAGAAATACTTCTTAAAAGTCTGAAATTTACGAAATACTTAGAGTATATTGTGAATCATAGGTATTCATGTGACTGTCACCTGGGTTTTAACAAATGTTGACATGGCTTGATTGTCATAGGCCCTTTTATTTATATTAAGAGCTATACTGCCAAACATACTGAGTTCATCTCCTATTCTGCCACTGACTTTTTTCTTGAAGTTCGTACATATATTTTCTCATATAAGTTTATAACCAACATATACAATAATCATATTATATCAAGATATTGTCTTATTAATGTATTTTCAAAACATATGAATTCTAATTTTATGTATTGTTTGGAATTTTCATGAATATTACAGCTTCAAACATAGTATAAAATGGCTTTTTGGAGAACTGCATTCTCTGAAGTTATCAGGAATATATTCTAGCTGCTCTTACCTGAGAACCTATCTGACATCATTTAACCATAATATTATTCTTAACTGCACTATAGCTTTGTACTAAGTTCTGATCAAAACATCTATGAGTATTAAACTACTCAGCTTTCACAATAAATTGATAAGTTAGGTGGTATTGCCATTTTTACTTGATTAAGGAAGTTTAGATCATCAAAACGCTTTGCATAAAATTACACATCTAGCACTCTTTTTGTGTTGTTGTTGTTTTGCTGTTTTGTTTTTCGAGACAGGGTTTCTCCATAGCTTTGGAGCCTGTCCTGGAACTTGCTCTGTAGATCAGGCTGGCTCAAACTCACAGAGATCTGCCTTTCTCTGCCTCTCCAGTGCTAGAATTAAAGGCATGCACCACTGCTGCCTGGCATGGCAGAGCAATTATTAAAGTCAAATTGTATGTTTTCACATCTCCCAATTCTTCCCTTCTCATTAGCAATCAGGTTAAACAAATGTTTATTTATCTAACATCAGATTTGCTCCTGTGTACCCTACTGATGTTTATCTTTTGTTCATTTATTACAAGGGTATATTTGTAATATTCTTACATATTTAAAAGAGGTTCTTCCTATCACTATTAATCTGTGGCCAATTATTGCAAATGAAATATCTTTTTCCACTGTAATAAACATCTTTTGTCTGTGTTAGTGACTTTTGTTGTACAAATTATGTTTTTAAATGAATAAATACATCAATTATTTTCTGCTTTTAATGTTTTTTGCATCTTGTTCAGTAAATATTACTTCATATTTCCTGGACAAATACATAAAGTCCTCTTATATTTTTCCTATGCATATATAAAATTGACTGAAGAGCCTATTTCTGAGCTTTCTATTCAAGTCAAAAATAAATATGTGTAACACCATTTCAATAATTACTAAAAAGGACATTTGCTGATGTGTGAAAAGACAAATGCCATTTCCTTGTTTTTTAATAAGAATTATCCTGTAAAATTTTTTCAATACTTTAGCCCCCATATAATTTTATGTATTCCCCAAGAACAACACATGCTCTTGTTAGAGTTTTCCTTTTCCTGTGTACATTTTTTTGTTTTGATATCATGAATAGTATAAATTTTATTGTTCTGTTTTGTCTGATTGGGTTTTACTAATGCTTAAATAAATACATTACTGTCTTGTATATTGTTACTGGATCCATGAAATTTCAGACTGTTAGACTTGGCTCTTACTTACATGCTTTTTGTTAGTAATTCAATTCTAAATCAGGACAATCCCCTTGTCTAGAGTGTTAGGAACTTATTATGTGGAAGAAAGAAAGTGGTTAAGGTAAAGATTAGCTAGCACAGACAGCGAGACATTGTTGTATTGAGATTCAGGACAATAAGTAACCAGAAGTGTGAGATGCTAGAAGTTAGGGTGTACGAATGTGATGTCTGTGAGCAGGAGTCAACCTCATGAAACTTTGGAGTCTAAATAGAATGGAGGGGTTATCTCTCCTGTGGATCCTCCCTGTTGTATGATCTCTTAGAGATGTGATTGAGTAAGTGAATGTTGCCATGTGGGAAGTTGTGCTTGTCTGAGCTTTCACAGTTTGATCTGTTCTGTAAGGTGTCTATGCAGTTGGTGTGTCAGAGCTGAGAAGGAGGTGTGGATTACCCTAATGAAACTAGTAACTTAATGGATAATGGACAAACCCTAGTGTGTGATAGGAATAATTCCCAGAGACTTAGTTGTTGTAGAACTAGATCATGGTTAGAAATGTGCAATTAATTAAGAACATAGAAGGTGATTAGCAGAAAAATATGAAGCTGGATTAAGTTTGTAATGTGTTGAAATCAAAAGTATTAGTGTGAATATTTCAATACATATGTATAGGCAAAAAATTCTTAATTCTCTACTAACATGATCTGGAAGCAACACTAATCTCACAACTATAAATACATTTACTACCCAATTCCTGCTTTCAAATATACATTAAAACAGAACAAGTTATAAGAATAGCCTAGAGTCATGTAAGAGAGCCTGAGAGTGTAGAGTAATGGAGACATTAAAAAGAAGTTCACAGAAACAACATGAACAGGTTCTGTTCATCCCAAACTGGGGCACTGTAAGCAACAAGCTAATTAAAATAATATTAGATTACAACTCATTTTTAAAAAGATACACTGGAGCATCGGACTGAGATTTCAAGGTCCCAATGAAGAGCAGAAGGAGAGAGAACATGAGCAAGGAAGTCAGGACCACGAGGGGTGCACCCACCCACTGAGACAGTGGGGCTGATCTATTGGGAGTTCACCAAGGCCAGCTGGACTGGGACTGAAAAAGCATGGGATAAAACCGGACTCTGAACATGGCGGACAATGAGGGCTGATGAGAAGCCAAGGACAATGGCACTGGGTTTTGATCCTACTTCATGTTCTGGCTTTGTGGGAGCCTAGCCAGTATGGATGTTCACCTTCCTAGACCTGGATGGACGGGGGAGGACCTTGGACTTTCCACAGGGCAGGGAACCCTGACTGCTCTTTGGACTGGAGAGGGAGGGGGAGAGAAGTGGGGGGGGGGAGGACAAGAGTGGGAGGAGGGGGAGGGAAATGGGAGGCTGGGAGGAGGCGGGGATTTCTTTTTTTTTCTTTCAATAAAAAAAAATAAAAAGAGATACAGGCTTGTAGTCCATATTGAAAAAAAAATCAATGAAACAAGTTTGGCCAGGAATGATTTCCTGACTTCAAACTCTTTGAAAACTATTTATTACTTATAACTAGAAAATAAAAGTCACTTTCTAGTGGAATAGTCTCATAGACATTGCCTTAGTTAAATAAATAAATCATAAGCAGATGACTAAGAATTAAATATCACTCATAGTTAATTCTCCTTCAAACCACTGAGGGACATAAATAAGGTAATTCTGATTGATCAGTAGACTACATAGTTAACTTGCCTGAATATTCAAAATTTCACAGTTTATTGTACTCCAGGAAAGAATGATTCACTATTTAGGGTACTGGAGAGGCATAATTGCTAACAGCAAAATGTAATGATAAATGTTTAGGGAAACTTAGTAGTGAGGTTTAAAAAAGTCCATGCATGTCTAGGAGTGTGCTTCATTGTAAAATCCCAACAATGTAGAGGATGGGGCTAAGGGGGTTGCTGAGGCCTGTCTCAATTCAGGTTAAATGAGTGACCCTGCCTCAAAAGAATAAGGCAGAAAGTAGTAGAGCAAGACATTTGACTCAAAAGCCTCTTGCCTCTGCATGCACTCCCCCCTCACATATATATAGTACATGTACCAGACACATGCATACACACACACACACATGCAAACGCACAGACACACAGACACACACACACACACACACACACACACAAACACATAAGTTTTTAAAAAGAGCATTTTATGTAGAATCATAATCTACCACTGATCTATAGAAATCTTGTTAATATGATATACAGCTTTTCAGATCTCTTAAAATTTTTCCCTTCTATGAGAAATTAGTAAGAAATTATCCATTTCTCTATACAACTGATTAATTTAATGAGATTCTTTAGTGTTAATGCAGAGAACACAAGTGATGCTGGAACTATTTATTTTCAACCAGTATGTATAGGAAAAAGATGTGGCCATTAGAAATATTAACAGTTTGCCAAGGCTTTATTTGTTCAAATATATTTAATCATAGCTATAAATTATACATAAAACAGAAACAAAGTGGTTAATAATTTAAAGATTAACTGTATGTCAAAATAATTTGTTTAGTCTCACAATAATAATTTAATTGCAAGTTGTTGAGAGAAGTATGCACAACACATAATAAATATTTATTGTGTTGAACAAGACAAAGAATATCTAAGTAATTAACAGTTTAGTAAATGTTTGCGCATTAAAAGCCTTTATTATTTGCTTAGACATGGAAGTAATTTGAGAGCAAATAATTAAAACCTAATACAAACTGTGTGGCATTCAGATATGAGTTACATAGTGATTATTTCAAGAAGATAAATCTGAGTAAGAAATGTTCACATTCACTTATTCTCTACAGACCCACTAATGCTTTCAATTTTTAGAAGCATTTTTGGTGAATAAGGAGGAATAAATCATTAGAAATATTTTTATAGTTAGCATTATTACCAATAGTCAGACTTTTGACCTCCACATTGTACTGTAATGAGAAATTGGAATGCTTAAAAATACAATTTCAAGAAAAATCATCAATATTAACAATGGGAATTTATAATGAATGAAGACCCTCACTTCTTGTCATTATCCTTCCTCCAGGGCAGCTCTAAGTTGAATAGTTCTGACTACAATTCTGTTATAATTTCCATGAGGTTCAGGCATAAAGATATAGATAGATATTTGTGCTATTATTGACATTAAATGGCAATCAGGAATTGCATCATTATATCTTTCAAATTAGATTCAACATTTGCTATGGTAAATCCCAAGTTTTACCATCTTTACATAGTTAAAAATGCAGCATAAACAAATGTAATACATCTTTGCCTAATTAATTTGATTCCCTTCATATGCTCTGAATATGTTTTATTACTATTGTTTAATAAAGAAGCCATTTTGGCCTATGACAAAGCAGAATAAAGTCAGGCAGGAAATCCAAATAGAGATATATAGAAATAATAGGCAAAGTCAAGGAGATACCATGTAACTGCCAAAGGAGAAGAACACTAGATAGAACCTTTCTGGTAAGGCACAACCTTGTAGAGATAACCAGATTAAAAGAAAAGAGTTAATTTAAGATGTAAAAGTTAGTTAATAAGAAGAATGAGCAAATAGGCCAAACAGTGTTGTAATTAATACAGTTTTTGTGTTGTTATTTGAGTCTGGGTGGCCAGGAAACAAAGTAGTCTACTTTTACAAATGGCACCCAACATAGGGCAACAACACCCACATAGAACCTGAGAAAGCTTGGTAAGGAATTCTAGACACAAAAGAATAGAGTTAAGCATGGCTTCTTGGTAGCAGAATTTTCTCTGGTGGGCTCTGTTTGCTAGAGGCATAGGCTTCCTGACTCAGCATTAGTAGCAAAAATTGGGTGACTTCCTTAAAATCCAGCTTCCTGGTTTGTGCTGGGAGCATGAATAGTTCTGTCTCTTTCAGGAGAACTTGCATTTAATTAAGCTTTGTGAACAGCTATGCTACAAGTTGTTTAATGTTGACATAGACCCACCATGTCCCTGGAAGTGGGGCTTTTAGCATGGCTCACAGAAACAGTAAACATATCTCTGCCATGCTGAATGGGACAAAGTCAACAGGCATGGCTGCAGAGTTTTTCCTAGCTACTTCTGCTTAGCATTTCTTTTTTCCAAAGGTGCTACTGTTTAGAAATTGATTACAGATATTAAATAAAGACAGATTTAGAAAAAAAAAGACCTCTAAATAAGTCACAGTGTTGGATAAATGTACATGAGTTTAAGAGTGGGAGAAAAAAAAAGAGTACAGACAGTCATAGATTAAAAGAGTAAAGATAATAAAATAAATATTAATAGATTAATTAAAAAGTCACATAAAGATGGAAAATATGTAGGAAGTCTGGATTATGAATATTATTGTGTATTCTTTGATCTTTGACTGTGGAGAGACATTTGATTTGTGGGGCTGCTAAGCTAAAACAACATACATATTTTAAAGGTATTGTGACTTCAAAGTTTGAGTCTAAGGATATGTTGCTTTGGAAAAGAGCTTCTGCTTTTGTTTCCACAGATGATGAGCACCTGTGGATTCTTTCCAGGCTAATGTGATTTGATGGAACAAGAACCCCAAAAGGTTTCTGTGAACTCTAAAAATGCTTCACCCAACATACAGCAGCAAGCAATCTGGAGAAAACTGTGCAAAGTCCCAAAAATGATTGTTTATAAATGTTTGTTTTCATTTAAAAGGGGTTGGGTATAAATGGCTTAATGGTCACAATCAATTTCTTTATAAATGAGGGGGATATGATATAGAAATGAATACTTTACATTGGTATGTATTGTGGTCCTTTGATACAAATTTAAGGTTGATTTTGTTACATGGTGTATGTTATTCAAGGTATTATGATTATATAGTCCATTTAAAAATGTAACACATAATTAAAAATTACAGATTAATATTCACTTATAATAGTCAAATTTGTAATCATATTAGTTAGGTTTTCTAGATATTCAGAGATACATATCAGTTAGATAAGTAATCTTCAATACTTCAAAGACCTACAGAATATCGCATTAAAATGTTGTAAGAACTTAGACAATTTTTGACAATGAGACACATCTGCTCCTGTCAGCACCAATCTGCTTCAAAGAGATGATGGGTGTCAAAGAGTCTCATTATGGAACTTCTTAGCCATTTGGGCAAGAACTGCTTGATGTCATGCTGTATAAACTGGACATGTAGGACCTATAGAAAAATGATTACTGAACTTTCAAAAAGATGAGACAGTTCTTCAGGGTTCCTGTTTCATGAAAGAGTGTGCCAGACATTGCAGTTGGAGGCTGTTCATTCATTTCCCAGCCTTGCAAAATAATCACTCAGAAGCTATATTAATTTCAACATTATTAGGCCAATATCTTACTCTCATATTCTAAAGTAACCCATCTCCACTAATCTCTGCATCACCATGAGGTCATGGCCTACAAGGAAAGTTTCAGTGGGCTCCAGAGGAGGCATCTGTCCCCAGCGGCAGCTACATGGCTTCTCAATGACTCTGACTTTTTTTCTCCCAGCATTCAGTTTAGTTTTCCCACCTTGCTCTATTCTGCTAAACCACTGGCCTAAACAGATTTATTTATTAACCAATAAAGGCAACACATAGACAGAAGGACTTCCCACACCAAGACATTCTGCAGTACACAGAAGAAAGTGACTGGCAAACTGCAAGTAGAGACAAAACAGTCTTCCAAATTTCCTATTTCATGTCACAGTTTGCCAGATACTATGGGCCTATAGGCTGAAGATGGATGCCCCAACATTTCAAGAGAACTTTGCTTGACCAGTCAGCGAGATGTCTTTGTCAATTCTAGAGTTTTGGAAGTTGCTTACAATGCATTTTCTGTTTATATATGTAATATTATATCCTTCTGGCGCCTTTGAAGAGTGAAAGACAGATAGTTATGGTAAAAGATAAATTAGATATAAAACTTTAGACTCAGAAAGATAGGTATTTTTCCTTATTTGTCAAATGTAAATGGACTAAAATATTATAACTGTAATTTTTGCTTGATAACTATTTTGTATATGTAACTTTATTATGTTAAAATTAAGATCTTCTTTAGAGAGAAAAGGGGGAATGATATGGGATTCCCCTGTGCATGCTGTGAATATGTTTTATTAACATTGGTTAATAAAGAAGCTGCTTTGGCCTATGGCAGGGCAGATTAAAACCAGGTGGGAAATCTAAACACAGATGTATAGAGAAAGTACATAGAGTCAAAGAGATGCCATGCAGTTGTCAAAGGAGAAGGATACTAGAATCTTTCTGGTAAGCCACAGCCTTGTGGCAATATACAGATTAATAGAAATGGGTTGATTTAAAAAGAGTTAGTAAATAAGAAGCTTGAGATAGTAGGCCAATCACTGTTGTTATTAATATAGTTTCTTTTTTATTATTTAGATCAGGGTAGCCAGGAACAAAACACAGTCTCCTTTTACATTAAAGTAATATCCCACAACATATCAGTGTTCAAACATAAAGCCATTTATAATGTCTGCACAAATCCTCACTGTCCACTCACTGTGTGTTTTCATTCAAATCTCACATGCGATCCTAATTTGGCCTACTCCAACAAGAGTAGCTATATTTTATCATAAATCATCCATTTCCACATTTTTAATCTACCTTGTCATCACTTTTCCTTTTCAGTTCAGTTCTCAAATGTCCCTTCCTGGGGTGGGGGAAGACATTTTTGGGTATGGCTTAAAAAGATTAATCCCACTGTTAGTTTGAGTCCAGGCCTTGTTTACAGAATCAGTGCATTCTGCCTGAGGATGGTTGCTTTAAAATACAGAATAATCTGATCTGTCTGGTATTCATAATTGGTTTTGATACATACATATCTATAAGAAATACAGTCTTCTCTTTATCCTTTGCTCCTATGAATAAAGCCTTGTCATTTCCAATGGTATTTATACACAGCAACAGGCTGTTCCACATACAATAAATCAGAAGGAGGGTTTGGTTAAATGTTGTCTGTGATGTGATAATTATTATGAACACATATCAAATGTGCAGGGGTATAGGGCCTCCAGCAAACCAACCCAATGCAAAACACTGAGTACCAGCACTGGGGTGGACCTCCCCACTGGATAGCAGCCCTTTGGCTGGTCACTATTCTTTCTAGCAGTGTAACATTCTATCTCTACAGAAGAAGATGGCGGCTCTGTGGTTGGGAGGATCCTCTTCTGCCCTAATCCTTCCATTTGCCTGATTTTGACCTGTTTCTTTTCTGTATAACAAGCTCACACAGTGTGAGCAGTAAGTTCCCAGGGAGAACTGTGAGTCCTCACAATTATCCCCAGAGACTTCAGCTAATAATGTCAGAGTGAGGGAAGTCCTGAGGGCTGTGCTTTTAAAAGCTCAGTTCAGCTGATCGTAGGTGGTATGAAGCCTAGAACTAAGCAAAATCCTTGAAGTTGATACAACTGTTTGTCTCTCATGTCCTGTATGTCATCAGTCAGTCCATCCAACTGATGCCTCCCCAAGTCACCTCCGCTTTAGTTCCTGTCACAGCTCTTTTTCAGGACACCATTGTCTCTTAACCTGGATTATTGAAATGTTCTTTCAATAGAGTCCCTTGTTTCTATTTTGGCTTTTTAAAGGATGTTCTTAAAACATCAAAGAAATACTTTTGAGTCTGAAATCTGATGTGATACATTTGAAGTAATGTCTGAAATACACATTGCCTTACTGTATGGGCCCTTCCGTAAGGCCCTTCACCTCAGGGTCCTCGCTGTGTCTGGATGGCACTTTTCATCCTACTTATACCAGACTTGGTCATATCATTTGATTTAGAAGATCAAATGCAAGGATATTTGACTTTTGTTACTTCTAAGCAGAAGTTTAAGGAACCATTGTATGACTTTTACCTTCTCACTCATCTCTTTGTTACATCAAAATGTAGTTGTCACAGAAAATGCTGGAGCTAACATGAGCTGGAACACACTGGATAAAGGAAAACTTTATTGTTAGATAAAAGAATATCTGGGATTCTGTGCTAAAGAAATATCCTATTATAAATCTTATTGACACAGTTTAGAAGTGGGAGACTGAAATTACAACAGGAAAAAATGAACTATGTGACTTTGGTATTAAGGATGGATGATCATGAGAAAAGTTGTTATTAGAGGTTGGATTACAGTGCACACATGTAACGGCTAATTAGTTTTGCTAGGAACTGCAAGAACTAGGAAAAATATACCCAGTAAATTTATGGTTGTAGATGGAAAAGTAACAGAGCAGAGTTATATGAGATTTTTTGATTTGGCACTCACTGCATTTTCTATGAACTTATTAAGGTGGGGAGAATCTAAGAAACAAATAGATGGAGAAGAAAGGTTAAAAAACATAGATGATGCTGAAATTATGATGCATTACAGTTGGAAGATTTAATATCTCTAAATAGGAAATAATAAGTAAAGGAAACAAATATGAACATAACATCAAAGGTTTTAAAGTCTTGTCCTTTTACGAAGTACCGTATTAGATGAAAGGAATTTCTAACCAATGAGTTTAGACTCCAAATATTAAGATAAAGCATAAAATATACTAAATCAAATACTAAACAGCCACTTCTGATTTTGAGAAAAATTTTATGCCAACAAATCTTATTTGCAATTTGTATGAATCTTAAAGAATGCTGTTGGTAGACTTCACTTCTCACATGATAGGCATAAGCAGAAAACACCCACAAGGCAACTCTTTTTTCTCTCATTGGAAAGAGTACATAAACATTTGACTGATTAGAGAAAACTGCTAAACTGCCTGGTTTTTGTGACTACCTTCATGGGCACAGATATGAGTTCAAGAGGCTCAAGGAGCTCCAATATCTTCACAAACAGATTCAATATTTGAGTTGAATAAGAGGCTATATTTCTATAATAGAGGTAGGGAAGAGGGAAATAAGAATAAGAATCTAGAAGTTGATATGGAGATCCCAGCTGATCCTTCCTTCCTTGGCTAAGGGCTAGGCTGTAAGAGACTTGAAGCTGATGTGGGTATCCCCACATGTCTTTCATTGGCTAAGGGCTAGCCTGTAGTTATGCATGATGAAATTATGAGGTCTATTTCAGAATAACCATTGCTAGAGTGATTGCTGGAAAGAAATACTGGAGACTGTCAAGCATGTAAAGAGACTGTTGAGTGCCTTTAGCATTTTTTCGATTTCCCAAATGACCATGATTTAGGTTAGACTATAAATACAATCCATATATAACCAATATGTCAAAGAATAATAGCAAGATCAATAGGAGTAATCACAGTTATAATTTTCTTTCAATCTAAAATGCAATGTTTTTACTTTTAAAGAATTTATTTATTTATTTACTTATTTATAGCTACTTGATGTTTATGAAAGTTTTATCTGCATGCTTCCTTTTATGTCACATATTTGTAGTGTGTGCCCAGAGGCTAGAAGATGTGGTTAAACTAAGGAACTTGACAAGAGGATTGTGGGCCTCTATGTGGGTCCTGGAACTGAACCTATGACCTCTTGAAGAACAGCCAGTGCCCTTACTCACAAAATTATATATACAACCTCAATCTCCATATCTTTGAAGGGATACAGTATAATCTGCACTTGCTTAACTATAGTCACTAAAACTTTTCAGTATATCTTAAACATATAACATTAAGAGAAATAAACATGACATGCTGAAAAAAAGTGATGTCAACTGAAACTCTTCAAAATGACCCAGTTTTTATCTGTTCAGTAGAGCTTTAGAACAATTCATATTGTAGTTTCAAAGGAAAGCTACCTTTACTCTAGAAAAGACACAGACTACAGAAGAAAAATAGATACCATGAAACGATTGAAAAGTGAAATTATTGAAAATCACCTCCTTGGAGATTACAATCTCTCCTTTTCCGCCAAGCCTTCTCATGTCACTCTCTTTATCCATGTCCATCTCCACTCATCCCTGTTATGTTTCCATCTGCGTCTCGATCTCATGCATCCATTTCTGCTGTGTATTTTCTGCTCCCCCATCTACTCTTGGATGCTATACTCTTCATACATTCTCATAGTTGCAGACCTTCAGCTTTGCTTCTATTCTTAGTTTGTCCTTATCAACAGGATTGTCAGAGCTATATTTTCTGATGTTTGAATTTCAAGTTTCTTTCCACAGAGGAGAGATTTGAAAGTCACCGTTTGTCCTGATCATGATATTATAAGACACAAAAGTTCATGTAATAGTGACTTTTGGGTTTTACATACCCAGTATGGTAAAGGTTGTTTAGGACTAGTGATGCTATGTCAAAATTATATCTCTTGGATCTTTCTAAAACGAAAACATGAGCCAAGGAATTAACTGCACCTACATCTTTGTTTAATAAGAGCAGAAAGAATATGAGTAGGAGAAAATAAGGAACTATTTGGATAGTTCCTTTTTTCTATAAGTTATAAGTAATACACTTGGAATGATATGGATAATCCAATGACAATATATGTTCAAAAGTCACCAAAAAGTTGACTATTTAATGAAGATGGAGACCTTTGCATGATTTCTAATGGATATCAATTTATTAGAGGTTACTTTGTTGACAACCAGAGAAGTGCAGAAGCACATTGCATACATGCATTTTTTTGTTTTTTTGCAAATTCTAACTTGAGAAATTAAAATTTTAGTTATGCCTGTAATCACAACTTCATAGTCAACATACATCTAAAACATTTTTATGTTAGGTATTTATACATATTATGAGAACATCAGAGTTCTCCAGTAGCACAGAAGGAGAATTATTGTCAAGTGTTTTCGTTGTTTTGGGTTTTACATATCCAGTATGGTAAACTGGTAACAGCTATGTTACTTAAGGGGTCAAAAGTAGGGAGCAGAAATGTGGGTTACCTAGGAAACGACTGAAAAATCATAACCTTTCTCATAGATGTCCTAGCCAAAATGTTATCTGCACATTGCTTAAATAAGTGGAGCATTACAACCCTTCCTCCATAGAAAGAAGACACACCCAGTCCCTGGTGATGACAAGGCTGCTGGCATTCTCCAAGCTCTGAAAGAAGCCCTCAACTCCTTTCTTACCACAACCAAGCAATGAGAACCTTTCTTCAATGTTGTTGGAGCTCAGGTTTATAGGAAACAATAACATTTTAAAGTCAATGTACAGGTTGTTGTCATTTCCTTTTCCAGGATGCCATTGGTGGCATATCCCTTAAGTGTACCTGTTCAGGCTTAAAATAATTACCACCCTTAAGTGTACCTGTTGAGGCATAAAACAATTACCACATGTCAGTGTATTTACTTGTTACTTTCACAAGTGGGAGGCAAAGGCAGGTAATTTCTTGTTATTGTTCATGCGCTTGCTTTTTTTTCAGGTTTGAAGATGGGTTTACAACAACGAAGAAAAGAGCAGTGGATGCTTTATTCTGGTGGTGCATCAAGTAGTTGGTAACTCTGTTTCGATCATTGGGGCCTTGTGAGGATTCATCACATGTCACTTGTAATTACTACAGAAGGCCAGGACTCTGTAGCATTTGACCCTTGGTAAGCATTTTTCCAAAAGCATCATTTCTCCTCCTAGTCAATGCCAAACCTGCAAGTACGGGTGAGCATTTGTTGTCACTGAGATAAGTACAGGGTAGAAAGTAGAGCTAAGTAGGAGAAACCAAAAAGGCAAATTTGCCAGGGAGCATGAGAGGCATCGCGGGCCAGGTAGGTGAGGCATGGAGCAGCAAAAATATCTTCTCTAGTCTTTTTCTGTATCATTTTTCATTTCTATTTAGGATATGATTACTTATCTCATTAAAGCTTCTACTCAAAATAAAAAGAGCAAGAGATTGCCACTTTAATCATTTTGTCCTAGTCATTGGCAACTTGTCATATCAAAATGCCATTTAATGTTTTATTTTTAAATAGCAGGAAATTGTTGGATGTTTTAAAGATTTTTCTGTAGTCAATCAATGCAGCTGTTTGTGTTGTAGATGTCTAACTCCTTACTGGATTCTCACATGTACCTTGTTAGCTGAGCATGTAAACTTGCAAAGCCTGTATGGAACAGACCTAGTTTTATGTTTTATTTAAGACTAATCATATCTTACAAGTCTGGTCTCCAAATACAGTCTCTTTTTAGATAATGGTTTTAGGATATGAATTCTGAGGAGATACATTTCAGTCACCAAAATTACTATAGCAGCAACTGGTATAATGTCTATGTTTCATTCTGGAGTAGTCCACGTCCAGACCATAAGACTTTGTTCCCAAGCCATGCATAAGAGAGGTTTGAAAAGACTGTTAACATATTTTCAAAGATGGTCTATGTTCTGGTGAGGCATTTCATGTTATGAGAAATAGGTTTAGCAATACCTGGGGTAGATCGACCATTTTTGTCTCACTGTTTTTGAAGTAAAATGTGTTTCACTCCAAAGCAACGTGCTATCTAATCTCAAGTATATTAATCTGTCAGTCAGTAAATTACTGAAAATTTCTGCTCATAAAGCATTGCTATATACCCAACACTTGCTAGATACTTCATTCCCGTAATAACTTTATGATCAGTGTTCAAACACTCATCTTCAGTAAGGACTTCATAAACTCCTAGAAAACTATATTTCAAATGAAGAATATTGTCTAGAAAGCATATCTTAGCCGGGAAGTGGTGGCACACGCCTTTAATCCCAGCACTCGCGAGGCAGAGGCAGGCGGATCTCTGTGAGTTCTAGGCCAGCCTGGTCTACAAGAGCTAGTGCCAGGACAGGCTCCAAAGCTACAGAGAAACCCTGTCTCGAAAAACTAAAAAAAAAAGCATATCTTATTTAACAACCTTGGGATTTTAATGGGTTGGGACTTCTGAGGTGATTCTTTTAACCATGGAAATATTTCTAATAGTGGGTCTGCCTGACTTCATAGACACAGAGATAGTGAAGGGGGCAGCAAATTCTGCACATGAGTCATAGAGAGATGCTTCTTAACTAGCTGATTAAAATCCACAGTTTCTAAACCATAATTGGGCTGCAGCAGAAATTCAGGGGTGCACTATATTCTGACTACAACACTCGCAAAAGGGCACCAACCAGTATTCCTCTTCCACACTGATAGATGTAAAATGCGTATGTTTAGCTACTTGTCAAAAACTTTTGCTGTTGTTGTGAGACAAGGTCTTATAGTATAGCCTAAACTAGTTTCAAATTCATAGATATCTTGCTTTTGCTTCTAGAATGCTGGAATCATAGGAATAAACCTTATTACTCAGTTTTTCCTAAATATTCATTGTTGTTATTTTTAAGTGAGAGGACATGTTCTCACATAACTCAGTTCTCCATTTCATGGTCTTGAAATTCATTTTATTTTTATTTTATTTTTTTTATTTTTTGGTTTTTCGAGACAGGGTTTCTCTGTAGCTTTGGAGCCTGTCCTGGAACTCCCTTGGTAGACCAGGCTGGCCTCGAACTCACAGAGATCCGCCTGTCTCTGCCTCCCAAGTGTTGAAATTCATTTTAAAAGAGATTTTTTTTCCTGATTTTAAATTGTTTGTATGTGTCTCTGTGTGTGAATATGTGCAAGTGAGTACAGTTCTCTATGCCTAGGACATCTGACTGCCCCAGAACTGAAATTAGAGCAATTGTGTTTTAAGAACATAATTCAGGTCCTCTGAAAGGCCAATAAGTGCTCCTGATTGCCAAGTCATCTATCCAGCTTTATGATCTTGAACCTCTGAGCTCTTACCTCTACCTACTAAGTTTAAGGATCACAGGCATAATTCACAAATTCTGCCCCTGTTTTCTATGCTGCTTAAGCTTATGATTCAACTCATATAATAATGCCAGCTAGGTAAATACTCTACAAAATGAGCTGCATCCCTATCAAATGAGATATATAGGCATGTATTATACCACTGTGCATTAGTGTGTGTTCATACAAGAGGTGCTGAATCTTCTGAGAGTTTACAACTCAGTAGAAAATTATTTCTTTATAGAATACATAGGTTATTTCCACAAAATGTTTGTTAGGTAAAAATAGAATGATGGTTTCCATAAATGATATCAGAACATAGAACATCAAATCTTCTACAGAATATTAATTCAGTAAAAATATGTAGGCTATATATGGAATGGTACACACAGAAATATAGAGATAAAGAGATAGATGATAGATAGATAGATAGATAGATAGATAGATAGATAGATAGATAGATAGATAGAGTTAACAGGTATGTTGAACTGCTAACTAACCTCCCCTTGCTTGTGAAATAGATATTTGATATTATTATTTATGCAGTTTGGAACAATGTATTTCATATGTGCCTAGATATTACATGCTAACTTTTATCCAGGTAGTATTATCACCTGGTATTTGGTGTTTCCTTTGATCAAAGTAAAAACATGTTTCACACCCCATTCCATGAGACCACCACCTAGAATCACCTAATAAAACAAGTGCTTCAGTTGAGTATATTAAGGATCAAAGCCTGACAAAACTTAGAATATTTAAGTTCACTCACAAGTTCTTTCACAAAAAGAAACTGATGTGGGAGAGTCTTTTGTCTATATGTTACTTTCATTGGTTAATAAAGACACTTCCTTGGCCCTTTGATAGGACAGCAGCTTAGATAGGGAGAGTAGACTGAATAGAATTCTGGGAGGAAGAAGGCAGTGAGGAAGATTTCATAGCTCTCCTCTCTGAGATGGATTCAGGTTAAGATCTTTCCCGGTAAGCCACCATCCCATGGTGCTACACAGAATATTAGAAATGGGTTAGTAAAAAACAAGGGCTTCTTGAATTTTGCATGCAAATGGATGGAAATAGAAAACACTATCCTGAGTGAGGTAAGCCAGACCCAAAAAGAGGAGAATGGGATGTACTCACTCATATTTGGTTTCTAGCCATAAACAAAGGACATTGAGCTTATAATTAGTGATCCTAGAGAAGCTAAATAAGAAGAACCTAAAGAAAAACATATAGGCATCCTCCTGAATATTAACCTTCATCAGGCGATGAAAGGAGATAGAGACAGAGACCCACAATGGAGCACCAGACAGAAATCTCAAGGTCCAAATCAGGAGCAGAAGGAGAGAGAGCACGAGCAAGGAACTCAGGACCGCAAGGGGTGCACCCACACACTGAGACAATGGGGATGTTCTATCGGGAACTCACCAAGGCCAGCTGGCCTGGGTCTGAAAAAGCCTGGGATAAAACTGGACTCTGAACATAGCGGACAATGAGGACTACTGAGAACTCAAGAACAATGGCAATGGGTTTCTGATCCTACTGCACATACTGGCTTTGTAGGAGCCTAGGCAGTTTGGATGCTCAACTTACTAGACCTGGATGGAGGTGGGGGTTCCTTGGACTTCCCACAGGTCAGGGAATCCTGATTGCTTTTCGGGCTGAGGAGGGAGGGGGACTTGATTGAGGGAGGGGGAGGGAAATGGGCGGCGGTGGCGGGGAAGAGACAGAAATCTTTTGGTGGCGGGGAAGAGACAGAAATCTTTAATAAATAAATAAATTAAAAAAAAAGAAATGGTTAATCAAGATGTGAGAATTAGCCAGCCAGAAGCTAGAGCTAATGGTCCAAGCAGTATTTAAAAGAATACAGTTTCCGTGTAATTATTTTGGGTAAAGCTATCCAGGAGCCGGGCCACAGCCCACCACTCCTGTCACTACAGATTTGGCACAGAAAATAGGTGGCTGCAAGCCAGGTGGAGGGAAGCGGCCCGCAGCTCCTTCTACAAGAAACAAAGAGATAGACTGGTATATCTCACAGGCAAGGGAAAGCCAAAGAAAAAAGAGCAGGAAAGAAAAGAAACAAACAAAAAACAACAGAAACACATATAATATAGGGTTGTTTTCAGCATTGACCACGGTAACTTATTTCTACTGTACTGTATGTTATGATCCATGAAAACCAGAGTGATAGGAGGAGAAGATTCTGGAGGTTTCATCTGCTTTCTAATTCAATGCTGGGGGATTGGGATAGGAAGAGTATGGCTCCTTAAAGTTCAAAAATTGGGATTTGTTTCCAAATGCCTGAATTAAGTAAGTTATATGGCAAAGGGAATTAGCAGTTTATTTAAGATAATATAAACAGCAGACCTTAACTTAGAGTGTTTGTTTAAGATTATTTGCATGGGTACAAATTTGAAGGACCTTAAAATGAAAGAGGAAGGCAGGGTCAGATAGATTTGTTGTGACAAAGAATATACTGACTATGGTTAGCTCTTGCTTGGTCAGGAGCCGGAAGACAGCTAACATTCTCTAGCAAGCAAAGAGCCTAGAACACAGGTTCTCCAGAATAAATATGACCCTACCAACAGCTGGTGTACAAAAACGTCCTCTGTCTTCCATCCTTAACTACATAAAATCCTCAAGCTGTAGCACTGTTTGAAGTAGTTTCTTGGAATAGCACTAGGAAAACATACTAAACACAACCTTTCTTGATGCCTGCATTTTGTCTTTGTTTAGTGAACATCTGAGCATTCAGAAAATGTCTGAGATCAAAAAATGCAAGAAAATAGCAGTCATTGCTAATAAGGTGTCCTCATAGTGTGTGTGTGTGTGGGGGGGGGATCCACCACAGTTTTAGTCTTCTTATTGCAGAGACAAAAAGATTAGTCAATTATAAATGACACCTTATTAAGTGATTATTGTGTGATCCTTAATGGGGGCTGTCAATGTTCTATAGTCCCTAGAAAGAAATCACACATAATATTTTATGCTACCTACCTATTGTACCTATTGTACAAATCATCAACTAAGCTTTCCTAAAATCGTGAGAGATTTTAATGGAGCATGGGAAAATGTTGGAGCACCAAGGGAAGAGCTACACTAATATAAGAAACTGTTCAGATGACAACTGAGAGGGTCTTACATGGTTTGGTAATATCGAAATTAATTAGAATCTCAATTATGAACACTAAGAACAAGGTTAATTGCAGATTATATCATTTAAAATATTTTTGTCTCCTACAGTCACTTCCCCCTTACCTGTGAGGTTCATGGAGGACACCATGAGAACATGGGTTATAGAATCAACTAAGCAAGGTCCTTAAGATTTCAGAGACACTGAAGTATCAGTCACAGAGTTCATACAATGAAGCATGTGTCTATGCTAGATACTCTGCATATATTCTGTGGTTGTTAGCTTGGGGTTCTTGTGGGACTCCTAACAGCGGGGGTTGGATGTCTCTCACTCTACTGCCTCTACCTGGGAACCTTTCCCTCCTACTGGGTTGCCTCACCCATTCCTGATATCAAGGTTTGTGCGTAGTCTTATTTTAAATTGTTATGCCATGTTTGGTTTACATCCCTGGGAGGCCTGCTATTTTCAGGAGGGAAACAGAGGAGAAGTTGAGCTGGAGGAGAGGCACGATGGGAGGGGAAACTAAGAGGAGTGAAGAGAGGAAAACATGTGGCCAGAATGTACTATATGAGAGAAGAAACAAAATTGGGTTTGTGTGATGGCTTAGTAGATAAAGGTGCTTGCCACGCACTAGGAGACCTGAGACCTAGTTGTGGAACACACATAAGGTATAGGAAGAGATACACTTCACAAGTTGCCCTCCAACCTCTATATCTAGGCCTTTCTTTATCTAACCCATGAATGAAGCACACATGCA
Organism: Microtus pennsylvanicus; assembly: GCF_037038515.1. NCBI lineage: Eukaryota > Metazoa > Chordata > Mammalia > Rodentia > Cricetidae > Microtus > Microtus pennsylvanicus. The sequence goes on along the minus strand of NC_134583.1, from coordinate 33,305,924 downwards.
TGCACACACACGCATGTGCACACACACACACATATGAATAATGATGATGATGATAATATAAGTAATAACAAATAAAATTAGAAAAGTACTTGTTATTTAAATCATAACTACTCACTAGCCAATAAATTATAATGTCACAAAAATAAAATAAATAATGAGATAAATGATTATAGCATTTAATATAAAGTACAACCCAAGTATCAATTGACAAATTTGGGAAAGAGAAGAAAGCACAAATAGAAAAAGATGTATGAAAACCTGCAGCCTGGTTGTCACTTATGGGATGAAAATTGAAGCAATATTAAATGCTTTAATCTATAATATTATCAAAAATGATTGATGATGTCAGAGTTGAAGGGGACTAAGAAATATGCATTCTAGCTCACTTAGATTATGAATCAAATTGACAGCATTTCTATAAAAGGCAAAGAAGGCTACATTAAAATATAAAATGTATTTATCTTATATGTAAAATTATGGTTACAAAAATGTAATGAAATGATCATTCAAATTCATACAAGTCCACACACAAATATTTTTAAAGTATTTTTTGGTAGAGGGGGTTTCAGAATTCAGATAAAATGTCCACTGTCATAGTTTCAACTGTCAACTTGACACCTGTGTAGAGAAATCCTTAACTGAAGAATTTTATTTTTACATTGGCCTGTAGGCATATCTGTGGGGACTTTTTTCCACTGTGTACATATATAATTGTTTTTTAAAACAATCTTTTTCTTTTACATATCTATCCCAGTTTTCTCTCCTTCCCCTTCTTTCACTACTCTGACTTGAATTTTCTCCCACCTCACTCCTCTTCCACTCCTCAGAGAGGGGAGGGCCTCCCATGGGGAGTCAACAATGTCTGTCCTATAACCTTGTTGAGGCAGGACCAAGGCTCTCCTCTCTTTATCTAGGTTGAATAAGGTATCTACTCCATAGGAAATGGGCTCCAAAAAACCAGTTTATGAGCTAAGGATAATACTGGTTCCAAAGTGAGTGGCCCCACAAACTGCTCAGGACATACAACTGTCACCTATATTCAGAGGGCCTAGTTTGGTCCTATGCTTGATTTCCCAGCTGCTTGTTCAGAGTCAGTTAGCTCCAGCTAGCTTGAATCACTGATAATATGAGGAAAGGGATCAAAACCATAATGAGGAAACCCACAATAACAGGGGACAGTTTGCTAATTGACTTAGGAGACCCTAGCCTACTGTTGACAATACCACCTCGAGGTAGATGAGCATGTACTCTATAAGCAAGGTTTGGTCTTTGTTTCAGTTCCTACTTGAGTTCCTGTTCTGACTTCTTCCCATGATGAGCTGTAACATGCAAGTTCAATAAATACTTTCCTGTAAAATTGTTTTTCTTCAATATTTGATCAGAGCAGCAATAAGAAGCTAGAATATGTACAGTAAGAATGACTTATGTAAGTGTGTGAAGGCTTTCACAAATTTATTATAATTACAAAATTCTACTTCCCTGCTTGTGGAGGAGCACCTGTGCCTGCACAGGCTGCTCTGGATGCTTGAGTCAGAAGTTTATAATGTAGTGGATTCTATATCACTCATTAGAATTTACCATTGAGGTGTATGGCATAGGCATTAGCTATGAGTATTCAGGAAATGATAAAAAAGATTTCTAATGCTTTTTATAAGGATTTGAAGAAAATACAAATGAAACACTAGAATGTAGCTAGAAAATCCAAAAGAATGTTTAAAATTTAAAAAGTTTCTTCAGGATTCAAATGTAAAAATTACTAATTCTCACTATTAATGGCTCATTCCTATGCTTTATAACTGCTTTGAATCAGTTGGACTTGAATGCCCAATGCTGAAACGAGTCCGTGCTTACTAGGACTGACTTAAAGGTCTGTGCTTATATGCACCACACCATGCTCCCCAGTTTGGCAGCCCAGCCACATTTTTTGCCCACAGTCCACCTGATGCTGCCTCTCTGACTGCCCTGACCACAACCTGCTGCTGCAACCTCTTCAACCTCCTAGGGATTTTTTTCACACCACAATCCCCCGTGGCATTACATCCACTGGCTGCGCACATTTCAGCTCATGACTGACAGAAAGCGTTGGGTTTCATTCCTATTCTGACCACCAATAACTTTCTCCATGTACAGAATTGCTTTAATTGTCCACAATAACTGCTCTTAATTTGTTAAACAAAGCGTATTTGTCAGTATATATGCAGGAAGCAACACACGCATGCTGGTCATGGCTCTCTGCCATCACTCTGTCACATGGCTGCAACTATGACACCTGCTCACCAATAAAGATTATTTCACTTACAGTTCACTGATATTTCCTGATAGAGGTAAATAAATTAATACATTTGAAAGTTACATGATTACTGACAAAATTACCATTTACGAATTTAATAACCTTTGCTTACACTATGAATGGTATTTTCCTAGGTTTATGTGATTTTCCTTATACATCCCTTTATTTTATTTTGGGAATTACCTTTGTTTTTCACTTTATATCCTTAAGAAAATGGTTTGATAACAGAGCCAAGAATGAGGCACTTTTAGAAATGATACAGTCTTTACAGACTATTAATAAAGAGCTAACTGAAAAAATTAATACCATTGAAAAGGATAACATTAGACAGACAAAATTCAATCCATGCCAAATGGTGCTGAGAAATTATCTGAAAGAATTCATACTGTTGAATTTAACAATCAAAATCTGTTAAAAAGTTATGATAGGTTAATGGATAGGGTATCTCTCCATGGAGGCAATATGCACATCATCCAAGTAATGTCCAAGGATGAGACATTATCTTTACTGAAGAAATTTTATAATTAGAACCATATGTACAGAATAAGATCCAGTAGCTAAATAAATCAGTGAGGGCACTAGAACTATATTCAGGACAGGAGATTCAGACTTACAAAAGGCAGTGTAAAAAAGATCTGAAACAATTGAGGAAATTATTGATGAGCAGGGACAGAAGTCCCAAGAACTAGATTTAGAATAACCAGTACTTTCTAGGGTCAGGGATGACTAATCCAGTAATTTCTTCTGACAAACCATCCAGTATTAAGTACCCTAAAGGATTCAAAGAATGTAAATGCAAAATAGGTATGAACGGTCTAAAGGAAATTAAGAAAGCAATAGTGTTTTCTGGCTTGTATTAACCATTTGTGAGGGAAATAGTAAAAATGTGGACTTCCAGCAATAACGCAACCCCACATGATTGGTTTCAATTACTTTCAGCAGTCCATGAGGATGGGCCACAGCTGCTATAGAAGTGCTACTAGTGAGATGAGGCAAAAACTTTAGAACAACAAGGAAACATAAAAATTTGAGGCTTCCCATGATCATATTCTTGGTATGGGCTATTATGTGGATCCAAAGTACCAGGCTCTATATGGTGAACACACCTTGTCCCTATGCCTTACAACCAGCCTTAAATGCTTGGGATTGGCTTCAAGAACTAGTAAAAAGAATTGAATCATATACCAGTATTAAACAGAACCAAAGAGAACACTTCAGTACTTTTACAAAAATAAACTAAGACTGTACAAATAGGAGTAACAGACCCAGACACTAGACAAGTACTTATTGAATCTCTGGGCTTTGAAAACGCCAACTTAAAATGCAAAAAGATACTTGGGCTTCTAAAAGTCAGATTAGCACCAATGGATGAATGGATCCTGCATACAAAGAATGTTGAGACATTTGACTATGACACTGAGGGTAAGAGAAGCAATTTCCAATGGTATGAGGAAACACTGAAATGCCAAATGTTTTAATTGTGGTAGGGCACTTGAGAAGGGACTGTAGGCAAGAAGTTCCTAGAAATGATGTTTCCTCTGTGAGTGGCAATATTAGAAGGTCCCAATCTTCTGGTCTATGTAGAAAATGTGGCAAAGGCTGACAATGGACCAATGAATGTAGATTAACAATAGACAGACAAAGAAACCCGATACCATCAGGAAACTCTTTGGGGACCTCTCGCAGGCCCCCATGTCAAATGTGGTCCAGTTGTTCCCAGTCATTGTGGAGAACATGTCTTACCAGGAAAATTAAAAAAATCTACTGCCTACTGTAAAAAAAAAAAACTATACTGTTCTAGATGATGGAATACACACAGAGGATGAATCAAATGCTACAGTAAGAAATAGGAAACATATATTTTGTCAGACTTTTATAAATAATCAAAGAACAAAAATAAGAGTGTATATAAATAACATTGTAATTGAGGGATTACTGGACATAAGTGAAGATGTGACTATCATTATTCCAGGATTTTGGTATCCAAATTGGCCTCCTCAAGAGTGAGATATTCAATTTCTAGAAATTAGAACCCTATCTCAAGTGAAACAAATCAGAAGACAGGTTGGAAGCACAGGGCCAGGAGGACAGAAAGGAAGACTGAAGCCATATGTAGCTAATATCACAGTGAATTTATGGGGTCATGACCTTCTACAGCAATGGAATACCCAGATTAATATTCCTGTAGTACCAAAAACTCATGTTTATAGGAAGGATATTATAAGGTACTATAAACAAAGGCTACCAGCCATTCAGGCTACACAAGAACACACAAAAAAAACCTAGCAAACCTACAGAGGTACTAACTGTCCTATCTTTAAAGTGGTTAACTGAGAAACCAGCATGAGTTAAACAGAAGAGAAAAGGCAGAGTATAGAACCGTGGTTACAGAAGCAACTAGATGCTCAGCATATTAAAGAATCAACCAGTCCTTGGAATTCTTCTGTATTTGTTGTTGAAAAAGAAATCTGGAAATTAGAGAATGGTGACAGATCCAAGAGCTGTCAACAAGAAAATTCAGCCTGTGGACCCTATATAATCTGGAATTCCTTTGCCTTCCCTATTACCTAAAGGATGATCTCTTATAGTTATTGATTTAAAAAGTTATTTTTTTCACTATACCTTTTCCAGAAAAGGATAGAGAAAAAGTTGCCTTCACAGTGCTTACTTATAATAGTTCTCAGCCTACTAGGAGATATCAGTGGACTGTCTTCCTACAGGGAATGCTCAATAGTACCACCATGTGCCAATATTTTGTAAATCAGCCATTGGAAACAATACATAAAAATTTCCTAAATTCCTATAATTTACCATTACATGGATGACATTTTGCTATTTAATTCAAATGTAGATACCTTAGAAAGAATGTTTGAAGAAGTAAAAAAAAAATGTTTTGCCAAAATAGGGATTTCAAATTGCTCCTGAAAAACTACAAAGAGAAGAGTCTATCAATTAGTTAGGTTATAAAAAAGGTTTACAGAAAATTAGAACACAAAAGGAACAAATTAGGAAAGATTGATTACAGACTCTTAATGATGTTCAAAGATTTTTAGGAGATAATTTCCAGTCTATGACCTGCTGCTGGGATAACTTTTCATCTAGTAATTCATTTAAACAAAACCTTAGGTGATGACATGACAAAGACTTAAATAGTCCCATGGAATTAACAGCTGAAGCTGAGAAAGAATTAACTGTTGTTGAAGAGAAATTATAGGAGCCATGGGTGGATAGGGTGGATCCAAATTTTAGTTGCATTCTAGTAGTATTGCCTTCCAGAATTTCCCTTACAGAAATTTTAATGCAGAGTGAAGATATTATTTTAGAATGGATCTTTTTTCCACATAAACTAAGTAAAAAAAATAATGACATATGTGGAAAGGGTCTCTGATTTATTTTTAAAAAGGAAAATTGAGACTTTGTCAACTAGCAGGAATTGACTCAGCAAAGATTATAGTGCCTTTTAATACTGATGAAATTAAAAAATTATGAGAAGACAATGAACCCTGGCAAAGAACTTATGCTAATTTTTAAAGGAGAGATTAATAGCAACTTTCCCCAAAACAGTAGAATTAACCTAATAAAGAGAACTACTTGGATTCTTCCCCAAATTATATGTGATGCACCAATAACTAGAGCCCATACATTTTATACTGATGCAGGTAAATTAGGAAAGGCAGGTTACAAATCAGAAGATTTAATTAAAGTGGAACAAAGCTCTTAAAATTCTGTTCAAAAGGCAGAGTTATATGCTATTTTCATGATACTGAAGAATTTTAAAGAACCTCCCAATATAGTTACTGATTTGCAATATGCAGAAATAATTGTCTTGCATATTGAAACCATGGAATTTATCCGAGATGATACAGAATTCTCTTCATTATTCATCCAGGTTCAAGATATAATCAGGAATAAGCTTTGTTCTTCATAGGTAACACACAGCCGATTCCATATGGGCTTACCAGGTCCTCTAGCACAAGGTAATGCGGAAATTGTTTGATTATTGATTGGAAGTGTGCTGAAGGCCTCAGAATTTTATTAAAAACATTGTGTCAATAAAGGTTTAAATAAAGACTTTTATTTTACATTGCAACCAGCTAAGGAGATTATAAAAAGATTTCTTACTTGCTCTGTCTGTAACCAAACACTTTTATCTGAAGGGAGTAATCCAAAGAGTACTCAAAGGAATAGAATCTGGGAGATGGATGTGTTCCACTTTACGGAATTTGAAATATTAAAATATGTACACCACACCATTGGCACTTATTCAGGTTCTTGATGGAAAACTGCTTTTAGCACAAAAAGCTGATTCAGTAATCACAGATTTATTAGAAGTTTTGGCCATCATGGGTATACCTTCCCAAATAAAGACAGATAATGATCCAGCATATGTCTCTAAGAAAATAAAACATTTTTTGCTTATCATAATATAAGGCATATTACAGGTATACCAAACAATCCTAAAATTTAGGCAGTTATTGAAAGTTCAAACTGAACTAGAAAGAATATGTTCAACAAACCAAAAGGGATGGAAAATTCCCCTAGAATAGATTGCATAATGCTTTATTAACCTTGAATTTTCTTAATGCTAATGAGAAAGGAACAACAACAGCAGAGAGACATTGGAGAACAGAAAAAAATTCTGAATTAAATTAGCCATTGTATTACAAGGATATGTTGACCTCCGAATGGAAAACAAGAGATGTGCTATTTTGAAGGAGTTTAACTCTTGTTTTCACAGGAGAAAAAAAGCTATGGATATTATCAAAATTAATAAAGGTTCAATTTTAAAAGGAGAAACCTCTTGAGAAAAAGAAATGACAGCTCATCCACAGAGGTGACAACCATACCGATAGAAAACCTTATAAGGGTTGGGACAAGGCTCTGTCCTTGTCTTTGCAGGAAAATACTCATCTTCAATAAGTCAAGAGACCCTTGATATTTAGATGCCTAATGAATAAAAAATAACTATCCTGTCTGAATATCTAGAAAGTATCATTGAGCAAAAAGAAATATGACTTGTGAGGACAGGTCATCTATAGGGAAAAATCTTCAAACATATATATTTATCTCTACTAACCAGTAGAATAATAGACTCACTTACAAGTAGAAGATGGCTTTGGGGTTATACAATAGCTATCCTTTATAAAATCTAAGCATGTTGTTAAAAGAAATATTCAGAGTTTCTGTCTCATGTCAGGAGCCATCTGGAATGGGACATTAAAAAGGAAATATTTTAGTAAAAAATTTACTTTTCTCCATACCTAATTTTGTCTATATCATACCTTTCATTGAATACATGTCTACATAAATAATGTTTATGTTTTCCATAATGAACAATAGATTTTTCTGCAGTAATCTTTGAAGTTTCCAGAAAGAAGATGGGGTCCCATAACAATGACTTCACCTGGTTGAGATGATGTCATGATGCTGGTAGTGCAACTTTAAGACCAGTTTTGGGTATCAGCTGCTTGGTTATCAGATGGTTCTAAATTGGTTAGCTGAAATGGTGTACCTTCTTACAATGTTCTGGCCGGAACTCCAAATAAGAACTTCAAAAAATCCTATCAACTACCCAGAGACTACTTGCAATTATACCAGACAGTAACAGTAAAACTTAACCATCATTTTAGTTTTATAGGATCCCATAGAAAGAATATCACCCCCATGACAGCTGGAAGCAATTTTAGAAGATGACGGCCTTTCTCCCAACTATGTTTGTCCTCAGGGTTAGGACTTCCATTAAAGATTGATTATTACTGGTATAGGATTGGAGGTTGGGATAGAAGTTTTGTAGGCTCACGGATCTCACAAAACAAAACAAAACAACAAAAACAAAAACTAAAGGAAATTGAATGGTAGATAAGTGTGATAATAGGCAGATTTATGTGAGGTGGTCCTGGGAGGTACCTGCTTCATGAAAGTGCCTACCAGAAATTTTGCAGGACACAGAGGAAAGTGACTGACAAACTACAAATACAGGCAGAATTCTTTTGAAATTTCCTGCTTTATGTAAAAGTATACTAGATTCTATGAACCTTTAGGCTAAAGATTGGATGCCCAATGTTACAGAAGAACTTTGGTTGACTGGCCAGGGAGCGAAATGTCTATGTCAATTCCAGAGTTTTGGAAGTTGTTTACAATGAACTTCCTCTTAACTTAGCTAATATTATATCCTTCTGGAGTCTTTAATGGAGTTGAAGAATAGATATGGTTTTCCTCAGTTATAATAAAAGATAAAGTAATATAAATATCATAACTATAACTCTTGCTTGCTAACTATTTTGTTTTATGTAATCACTATGTTAAAGTTAAAATTATCTTTTTAATTTAGACAGAAGAGGGGAGGTGATGTGGGACTCCCCTTTGTATTCTATGAATACCATTGGTTAATAAAGAAGCTCCTTTGGGCGGGCCTATTGCAGCACAGAATGAGTAGGGCAATGTGGGAATTCCAAGCCGATAGAGGAGGAGAGAGTAGGCAGAGTCAAAGAAAAGCCATGTAGCCCCTACAGGAGACAGACGCTGGGCACCATCCAGACAGAGTCTTATTGGTAGGCCACAACTGCATGGTGATACACAGAATAATAGAAATGGGTTAATTTAAAATATAAGAACTAGCTAGCAATATGCTTAAATGATTGGCCAAGCAGTGTTTTAATTAATACAGTTCCTGTGTAGTTATTTTGGGACTAGGAAGCCTGTAAATGAATGAGCAGTGTCCAACAACGCAGACTGATCAACATCTCAGCATAGCTTTGCAAATTTAAAGTGAATGACTACATTCTAGCTTTGATCTTACCTTTAGTGGAATGATAGTTGTACATTTCTGAAGTATATAAAGTTAAAATATAACATGTTTACTCTCTACAAAAGTGAAAACAAGTATAGCAATCCACTTCCTAGGCTTGTTCAAGAAGTCATCAAGAGGTAACAATCAGAAGTCTGAACTCACTATGCCACAAAGCTTTATGATTTTTCAAAGGGCTAATAATAGGATTATTGTAGTAGTACCATAATGGTGGATGTTATATATGTATACATCATTCAAAGAGATTGATTCACACAGCAGACAAATCTTCTGTCCTCTGGTCTCACTATGTTTTTGAACAACAGACTTCTTCCATGAGCACCCTGGCTGCGACAATTGTAATTAAATTTGGTGCTCTGCTCTGGCTAACAAGGGCACTGTTGTGTACACGTGTTCTAGTACACTGGAACATGTGCACATAAACATCATTCATATATTTTGTGTGTTGCTTTAAAAAATCCTTCTTTTTATTTTTTTCTATTCCCTTCCTGTTTTTATTATGTCCTGGACATTTCAGAATCTCTGGGGATCATGTTTCTCTCATTTCTCCTTGAAAATCTTGTATTTCCCCTATAGGAGACAAAGTGGTATAGAATAAAGAATAAAGATTCATCCTTGGCTGATGAGTTAATTGTGAAAATTTTGATTTAACTAGAGGTAAACATTAACCATTGGAGACAAAACTTTCTTTCACTGTGCATGATGCTGTAACCACAAATGCTGCCAACTGGGCAGACTGTTCCACCTGTATGTGTGCCTAGTTAGAAAACTTCCTTTGTTGCTTGCTGTACTGCTTATGCTTCTAATGTCAAGGCTACAAATAAGTTAGATAATGATTGTCAGTGGAAAAGCTGTGGGACAAAAATTAAAGGATATAAGAAAATAAAACGGCAATTATTGTAATTATTATTAAAAACTTTAAAAAGTATGGTTGTAAAACTGCTTATAAAAAATATTAAAACTGTATAAATAAAAATGGCTCAGGCTATCTGGTGTCACATGTTTAAAACAGGTGGTGAGACTTTTCTTCTTTTAGCAAGCTTCACACATCCATTCCAAGTCATCGGACCTGTTAAGAGCAAGGTTCTGAGCAAATAACAACCAAAATATATTTTATTTAATGCCAATACCATCAGTTATAGCAGGAAAACAGGTAACACAAAATCTACCACAGTAATGTCACCAACGCCATGTAGAAGGATGGGGACATTGGCTCAGAAGTGTATTGAATTCGATTGACAATTTTCCAAACAGAAAGCTCTCACTTGACCCCAGCCTTGTAATTGAAATAGAATTTAGAATGCATGATCTCTGTGATTTCTTCACTTTTTAATACCTCAAATGGATAACTAATTTAAACTACACAGACTATATTAGGCTTGGTAAATGTAAATATCCAGAGCTTCAATAATAATTTACATTTATTACAATTCAGTTTCAAAGTAGGCTTTCACAGATGATTATTTAACCCTCTTATAACTTTTGTTTCAATCACTGTGTTACTGATATTTTTATTGAAATCTGACTTGCGCTTCAGAAACATTTAAGAATGATAATTTCCCAGGCTATAAACATGACCCGTTTCTAGAAGTTATGATAGTATGCCAACTTTCAACCCCACAATACAATAAACAGTTCAAGGACTGATTCAATATAATAGATGGATATTTGCAGTAAAGTTGAGGGGCAGAGTACACAAACAGAGGCACATGAATAACCCTGCAAAATTTTCTCTACCCTTAATAACAGGCATAGGAATGGCACAGTTCTTACAAATGACAGAAAAATGCTTACTTTTTGTTACTGAAGATAATCATTTATATACTAAGATGCAGACTTTTGAGTTATGGGTTCTATGGGATTTATCAAATGAATAATGTTTTAATGAATCTATCACTTTAGTAGCTGACAAAGCTATTTGCTTTACCTATAAATTTCTGCTACTCTCACTATTTCTCTTCTCATACTTCTGGAGAACAAGCACTGACTTGTCTGAACCCAGAGCATCAAAACATTTGAAATCATAGAGCACATGTTTTTTCAGATTGTTCTTTCCCTTAACAGCATGCAGTTAAAGTTCCCCAGGTCTCTTTTGAGACTTGTTGGCTCTTTTCCCTTACTATGTAATATTCTACTATATGAATATTCTATAGAATTTAAAAATATATTAAGTATAAGATCTCATATATTTCTGTTTTTGCTATATGTAAATGAAGCTGTTATCATAAGCAGATTTTTATGTATGTATATAACGTTTTAGCTCATTTTTATGAGTTCTAACATGATCATCTACCAGATTGTAAAGCAAAATTACATTTAACTTCAGGATAAATTGTTCAAAACTCCTAGAAAAGACATCCTCAGTGCTGGGACTTACAGTGTCACTCCTCCTGAGTTCCATGTTGCACTTTATATGTTGAGGTGTTTTAATGCTCTGTCCATTTTTCTTGAATTTTAAAAATCTTTATACTGTGTTTTATCAAATACTTATTTGACAAAGATTTTTCCCCTAGAATTTCTTTCTTTTAACAGCCTGCTTATCAGATTTCTAGCATCATGTAGCATTGAAAAGATTAAGATCCCAGTAGTCTAGTATCAACTTATCATCATTTTTTTTCCTGGATTTGACATATTATGGAGCAAATCAGTGTGCAATAACATCAACGTGATCTTGAATGCAATAACTCAGACTTTTTTTTAATTTTTTGTTTTGTATTTAGTCTGACATAGTGTTTGTTTGAACAGTGCATGCTATCTAAGTGAGCAGTCTTGTATATGCTTGAGTTGTTTATAGAGCCAGACTCCCTGAGTCTTAACTTTATACCCCCCACTATCTGGAGGGCATGAGGTCAGCCACATAAATTCTGTGCTTTCAGGGACTTTAGAACTAAAGACAGTACTTATAAGAGTAAGATTTCATGGTCAGGTGGAAATGAGCCACCACTGTCATCCTGTGCCTTCCAGAACCTTCCCGGTTCCAAACTATACTAGCTCAGGTACCCACTAACTACAATAATTTAGAAGGAGGACTTTTATTTTATTTTTCTAATTGCAAATTTGAAGAGTATATTTGTAAAATATTGAGATCAGTCATGTTCAGTTTGACTGCCATTTAAGCAAAACAATTACACTTGAATTGCATTGTGATGTACCATCATTACTGAACTTTCCTATTAAATTGAATATTATTCACTTTTCAAAAAATAGCAGTTATTTTGAAAATCACTTTTATTTCTTTTGGGGCATTTTTTCACTCAAATATATATCAGACTTAAAAATTTGCTATTTTAAAAATTCTATTGCTAGATAAAATATCACTTACTTTTCATCTAGTTGAAAATCATCATCTATTCTAAGCATTTCCTCATTTTGTTTTTCCCAATTTCAAGAATAAGAATTTTGTTTTACTGCCTTGTTTTATTTTTCCCATTGCTTTCAGTTGTGATGGAGATTACCGTAAACACAACTTAAATCTGACTAGGTCACAAAATGATATTTCTTAATTAGGTTCCAAGGACCATCTTGGAAAGCTTTCATAACTTGTCTTCAACTGAAATGATCTTCAACCTTCTCCACTACCTCAACATTTCGAGCATTTATCTATAGCTCATGTCTTATGACCTTCATTATGAAGAACACACACACACACACACACACACACACACACACACACACACACACACACCACACCACCACCACTATCACCATCCAAACCAAAAATAACTCTCTTGAATGAGATGCCTTACTTTGCTTTCTTTCTTTCTCAAAAATCTCTCTTTATCTTTAGTTTACATTTCATTTTATTCTTATCTCTTAGGAAGACCTGTTCCCTTTCTTCCCAAAGACTGACTCCTAGATGCGTGCTCTTTATCTCATCTTCCCTGTCTCAGGCTCTTATTACATCAATTATTCTCCTTGCCAGCCTCTTTAATCTTTTGTTCTCTCCTCGATCACTGCCCTCTGCCTTCAAATAGGTTTCTCTCTTCCCATGCTTGCACAAAGGAGGCTGCTCCATAAATATTTAATGAAGTGATTGAATTGAACTAAATTCCTCAAGCTCACAGAGCTACTGAGTAGCAGATCCAAAAATTAAAAAACCAGGATTTATGAACTTAGTTCAAAGTCTTTTCAAAGATAAATGAACATTTCTTAAAGATATATATTTTGAACATTCCTCTATAATCTAAATGTACTGAATACATTGGTTAAAGTGTAAATATTTAATACTCTGAAATATGTTGTTCCTTCATTGGTAAATATTATTGATCCTAATATAATGATATTTGGTCATTAAAATGTTATGCATTATACATGTAAATCACAAGATACAGAATTGGAAACATATTACTCATCTATGCTGGATAAACTAATTTGAAGAGCTTATTTTATTATATAATTTAAATGATGTTATAGGTTAATTTAATACCAAGGACTTTTTATTTATTACAAAATTGATTATTACTTAATAGCTTGCCATGTTTATCTCTTGGATATACTTGAGAAACAGTCACTATTAATTTGAAATCAATTATAGTAGTTGAATAAAGAACCATTATCCTCTTTTCTGTCTAGAAAATAAAGTCCTTGGACAAAAACAATGCATCTCTTCTTAGAATTTAAATCTATTCTGAGAAAAATGATGCCAATCACACAAATGCAGAACAAACCTCTGACTAGACATAATTTTATTATATTAATTTATTGATTAACTCTTCTTAGTCTGCTGTAAATATAACAGGAGCCAGACTATGATTTGCAAAATATATTCCCATGACCTAGCCAGATGCACTGAATTTCAATGTTATATGAAGAAGCATTTTATTGAACAAGGTTCTCAGCTTCTTAGTTCTTGTTTCTGTGAGGCCCACAGACTTTATTGCTGAAAATACTTAAGGTAGTTCAGTAGGAAGAAAATTTATAAGAAAGCATTTATTTTGAGTAGACCTATGCTCAGATTCTCTGAAAGCAGGAGCTTTGAATTTGAACTTTTAAGACCAATAGACTCAAGTATCCAGATGTAACAAATGCTGTTGAAAATCCCGTCTACCCTTAATAATTTGGCTGCCCTTTATTGGTCATTGCCTAAAAAACTGTACATACAAAATTTTTAGAATGTTTCTAAAAATTAATCACATGACTTCCTCAATACTTTTAATTTTGGTCACAATTTTATTTTTATATAAACAAAACTTATGGATTTGCAATGCGTATTTTTTATTATATGGATAAAATTTATTAGAATTTTTAAGTCAATGTCCAGATTGATGAGAACTCATCCTGTGACTTCTCACCTTGCACATATCTGCCCATCTTTAAGCAGGGTTAGTGTCTACACATGATTATTTTAACCACTGCTCCAGGATAAAGAAGCACAGAAGTTTTGTATGGTGCACATGACTTTGATATTGTAAGTGTATTATGAGACAATGTCTTATACAAGATTAGTAATGGGTCTTAAGTGGGCTTAGGTTCTTGTATGCTACATTAAGTCAGCTCTAATATTTTCATTTTGTCGTGAGGATTAGGATGATTTGTATAGGAAATCCATCAAGAATAACATTAATTAAACTTTGGCAAAATGCATTATGAGAATATATATGCATTACATATATACATATCCCCTTCTATCATTAAGAAAATGATCCTGAATAATATAACTAAATGCAAAATGAAACAGGATGTGTGCTTTAGTTTTATGGGGACATTTATTTCCTCCATCATCAGTGTCACCCAGCTAATGTTTACATCCTGTTCAGAAGGGAGGAAAAGGGCAGGAAAGGACAGCAATGTCATTTACCTTTTATTTCATATTGTGACAACTATTACATATGAGACTAATGAATTTCAGCATCTCCTAGACAGCACCTTCCAGAAGAAAAAAGAAGAAAAAGAGGAATTGGTGGAGGCCATCCTTAGATCCTCAGAGATTTTTCTGCTAGATAACTTTGTCATAATTCTGCCACAATAAATATTCTTTTAATGCAGAATGGAAATATGACTACCTTCTCATTTAGCATGTCATAATCTCTTTATGTAATAAAATATAACAGGGCTGGAGAAATAGCTCAACAATTAAGAACACTTGCTGTTCAATAATGGGGACTGGAATTCAGATCCCAGTGCCCATGAGACAAGTGTGGCATCCACACAACTGATGCTTTAGTTGTTAGACATCACATGGCTTCTCCTGGCCTCCTAGTGAGAAGAAGTGTATGCTCCCACACACTTGTGAACATAAACTCACAAACACAAGCATATAAACAAATAAAACGAATATAGCAGATTCTCTTTAGATCACACTAACATTTCAAATTACACACTTAATTTCCAAATTCTAATAATTTAAATTTTAAAACTGCCTTGAATTTTTTATATATTGATATTACATACTTACTTCATTTACACTGATTTAGACATGAAGCGTTTTGTAACATAAGAAATATATATGTTAGTTATAATCTTTGTTCTTCACATTTCTCTAACAATGTTCTTATGTTTTCTTTATTTGTTAAACTGGCTTCTCTTTTTCAGGCTTTTTATCTGTGACTAAACTCTATGGGACCTCACTTCTTTCACAAACTTTTCTTATTATTTCTTCTTTGCTCACAAATTATTTTACTTTTTGAGAAATTCTTTATGTCTAATGTTGCTTTCCCTATTCATTCTATCACTGTAAGACGTACCAGTAACTGATATTATTTTATTTCATTTTAAATAGTTTCTTTCTCTCTGAAATATGACACCCTTGAGATATTTCATTTTGTTTACTAATCTGTGTTATGTAGAATATTAATAGATGGTCTATTTTAGACAGTCATTTATGTTACTGAGTTAGTGAGTCAGTAAAGGTTTGAAACATAGAGAAATTAAGTCATGTTATATTGCCTCAACTTCCTGTTCAATGAGCCTGTCAATTGCTAGTATTAAAAACTATTTAAAAATATTTATTAAAGCTAAGTTCTTTAACCAAAAACAAATAGTAGTATTAATTATTTCTATCAAACTAGGTAAAAGCAATAATATTCCATGAGTTTTCAGATCTGACTAGTATGAATCTTGAAAATACTAATACAATTTTAAGAGAAAAAGGATGTTACTAATAGAAGCAACTGACTAAATTTCCATAGATTGACCTTATTTATTTTTAGTATTTTATACATAAATATACAATGATCTGTATGGTAGAACAGAAAAATAATAAAATCGCAAAAGATTCAACTAATTGGGGGTATAAAAGATAATTTGTTTATTTTTAAGCATCATAAATTATAGAGGTTGCATTTGACAGATAAAATCAGTGGATGTAATTACCTTACCTATCCCCAACTTCAAATTTACAAAAAAAGCTGTCAAATTTTGCATCTACATATCTTCTCGTGTGATAGGAAGATTGCAACTACCTACTCTTAAAGATAACATACATTTTCCTCATTCTCAGAGACCCGTTTATGAAACTCTAAGGAAATCATCATTGGTTGTGCTGCTTTAATATGAACTTAAGCAAGAGGACATTCTGGACTTAAGAATGGAATGTTTAATAGAGCCTGCTACACTCATGGTAGCTACTAGTAATCTGTGGCCCCATAGAACTTTAGTTGTGAAAGAGAAACTGATTTTAAGCGATTAATACTGCTGACTTTATATATAATGGTGGGGCATGTCTTCAAGCCATGATTTGGCTGTTACAAAGCTTATTGCTCCAGACAGAGCTGAAGCAAGCTGAGTGTTTTCTGTTTACAGATCTTTCCTGTAGTCAGGGCATTCTGTATGTGAACATCCTTGATTTAAATCTAAATATTTGAGCTTTGTACATTGATAGGCCCTCAAGGGTACTTGAGTCCTATGGCATAATCGACAAAGGTACATATCTTATAAGCTTTATATGTGATGGTTAATTTCTTTCAAATCTAACATTTTTTGATTGTTTAAAAGCTAATATAAAATTCCAGACCTTAAAAAGAGAACCCATTGCAATCGCTTCTGCAGTTATTTGGGGGTGTTAGACTACAGAGAGTACCTAGTTCTTATGTATAAAAGGTCTATGTGTATTATGAGAGGCCTAAGTCAATTTGCTCTGCTTTAAACATCAGGTCCTTATTTATCTCAGAACTCTTACTCAAGACACATTCCTGTATAATAAATTAAAATACAATAGCTATAAAATAAAATACAATAATAATATAAAGTAAAATTATTTTTTTGAAAACACATTGAATATAGTACTATAAAAGTCACATTCTCATTCCCAGACTGTCTTAAAGATTAAACTGGAATAGACTGAAAGCATGTGTTATGGGAACAGGTATATAGTAGGCACCCAGAAATATTTGAATTTTTCTTACTTTTATAACCATTATAGCCACTAGTAAGCATTATAGTGATTGCTTAAAAGAATCTTAAGTATTTGTTTCTGGTAAATTCAGATAACATTGCTGGATGATCAGTATACCCAGAAGTGATCTTGCCAAGGAAAACACACAGAGGGCAGCAACCCGAAACTGTGTTTGTAAAGAACACACATAGCCCAACACACCCGGAACTGTGCTCGTCAAGAACACACGGAAGAATCTTCACTTTCAGATAAGAAGATAAAAATTTACTGGCTGGCTGCTGAGATGCCACTTCTTGTAGTAGCTGAATTTGTCAAATAAATGACAATTTTTAAATAAAAAATTGTCACCATCAAATGCAAAATTTAACTGATATTACAAAAACCAGAAAACGAAGACATTTATTTTCAAGTGTCCACATACAGAAGGTCAGAGAAGAAACTCTAATCTCCCCGTTTTGTTTTTCATAAAATGTTAAGGGTAAAATGGCGGAGCAATAAAAAGAGAAGACAGAGAAGACGCTGACCGATGCTAGGCGCTCCTGCTTTGTGTCACGTCTACCTTAACATATTTTTCTGCATGTTCATTTTCTTTGTGTGCTTTTCTTTTCTAAAGAATAAAAGAAAAATCTGCCTCATGAAAATGCAGGAGAGCCATCCCACATAAAGACCATCTTTAAAATGCGCATTATTTATTTGACAGACTGTAATGGCTGTTTCAAGGATATTATGGGCTGTCACGTGAATATGTATTTTAGAGTGAATACTACAGTACAAACACCGTGCTTGCACAATGCGCATCAAAAATATAACATATTGAAATGTCTTTTGGATATCCGGCCATATATGATAAGATGTTGAAAACGGGAAACTCAATTGAGTAAAATATGAAAAGACCATATGGCCCAGATGAGATATAGGTCAATTTTTTTGGATGGTAAATTAATATAAAAAGAGAAAGAAGAAACCATAGCACAATGTAATGTAATTTATATTTGTAAATATCAATCCTGATATTTTGAAAATTTATATTTAATGAATAAGATCTATCATGAGTATCACAGAATTGTGTCACATTTGTAGCATTTTGGGCTAGTTGTCAGTCTCAGAATTAAGAACTGATAAATTATATGAATCTTATTTTGGTTTAGAATTAAAAATAATTATGCACTCAATTAAGATGTTTTTTAAAGATTTTTCCTAACTCCTATGGTTTTATGTTAGGTACAGCAGCAGACATGATGTACAAAAAACATGAGTTCTAACCTGATAACTAAGATCAAATGGAAGCTGAAGAAGGGTATGATTTATTATAACTATCTAAAAGTAATGAAGGGTTTTAAGAGGCCTATAGGTAAGTTTCTGTTTGTTTTAAAGGAAATACCAAATCTAAGCAATCTGATCTCTCTGAAATAAAGCATGATTGAAGGTTTCCATGTTTTGGGCATGTTCCATCAATAATTGTGACTTCAATTTAAAATCTCTGTTACCCATATTTATATCGCAAAGGTTTAATATATAAATATATATATTTATATTTTTTATTTAGAATATGTAAAAATAACTCCCCAAAGGATTATTTTATGTCATATGACATCAGCAGTTACCAATCAGCTATTGGGATTAAGAATCCTCTAATCCAAAATATGAACATGACAGATAAGCTTCAATTAGTCATTGAGTTTTAAACTCCTACTGGGTTTATTTGTGCTGTGATTTTATTTTTTATTTTCCTCCTTATTCCCTAAATATTATTAAAATAGAAAAATTGGATATTCTGTGTAAATGGAGGTCTATCACAGTTCTTCCCCCCTCTCACCAATTTCATTAACAAAAGATAATTTTTCAGTGGTGTTCATAGGACCCATGTTAAGAACTGAAAAATTAGAAAATGTAATTGGATACAACTACTGAAATTATTGAAATCA
This sequence comes from Microtus pennsylvanicus, assembly GCF_037038515.1. NCBI lineage: Eukaryota > Metazoa > Chordata > Mammalia > Rodentia > Cricetidae > Microtus > Microtus pennsylvanicus. The sequence continues at coordinate 33,286,569 of NC_134583.1, read as the reverse complement.
AACTTATCTTAAATGCTTACTATTTAGCAGAAACTTCTTGAGATTGATACTATACATTATAACTACACTGTAATTCACAGACACAATGTTCTTTCATGGTCACATTAAAAAACTAAAAACATGAGAAAGATGAAATAAATTTTAATAATATGTAAATTTATTAACAGTTCAATGTGTATTTGGTTAATGAAATATTTATTGTCATTTAAATTTTTGTTTTTATATTATCTTTGAAGTCTGACAAATTCTTCACTTACTACATCTTAATTCAGACTATTCCAATTTCAGGTGGTCAAAGGTTTGGGTGGGAAATGGCTGCACTATCTGGAAGTGATGGTCTAATATTGTCAGTTTTATTTAAATAATTATTTTTGAGAACTTTATATATGAGTCCTGTATGAACATAATTTTCTAGTTTATTCTTCTCATGGCAACTACTCCATTATACCCATTCATTTTCTCTCAAATTCATGGCCTCTTGTTTTTTAATTATTATGATTACACGTACCCACAAACACGCGCGCGCACGCACACACACACACACACACACACACACACACATCTGCTGAAATCATTAGTGATGCTTTTGTGTATGTGTGTTTAAAGCGGATCGCTTGGGATCTATTCACCTATGAAGGGGCCTCTTTAGAAGACCGATTCTCCTTTTCTTAATTGCCATTACATGCATGCAGATATTCATCTAGGGTAGGGTTGTATGAAATGTTCCTCTTTGATCTTTATATGTCTCCTAGCGGTGCCGCTGTTAAGTTCTTGCTTAGTAAGTCATATGGTTGAGATTTCATGAGTGTAGCTTCCATGCCATGTCTAGAAGGTATGTCTTTTGTAAGAGTTGCTGCAGGACAACAAAAATGAGGAAATAAATATGATTCCAATACATCACCACTCATACCAGAGATTGCTTTACCATACTGATTCTTGACTACGAAATTAAGAACTTTATAATTTTGACTTTCAGATAAATAATCTCATATTACGTATTCCCTGGAATTTATTATTTAAAAAAGAAAGGGTTATTTTGTCTCCCAAAATATTTTCAAATGTAGAGAACCTTATAAACCCTCTCTGGCCTATAACTGTTATTTACTACTGATTTCTTTCATTTCAAAGTATAAATGGCATGTAATTGAAATTATTCCTTTGAGGATATGACTTTTCCTGAAACTCTGTTTAAGGCATAAGATTGTTTTGTGGTTTTTCAAATTACAAAAGGATACTGCTTTGCTCAGAGGAACTCTTCATGATTTCATTGTTTCTATTACTTGGGTGGTGACTTGGAATTATTAACATGAAACCTGTCCTTATCTTTAAGTGATTAGATCCAAAGACTTATTAGGAAATAAAATAAACTTAATAAAAATCTAATAAGAAAATATGTGCCAGCCTTCACCACGACAGTCTTAGACATATTAAGGGAATTTCATTGTCAGCTTCAGTAAGTATTGTTATTGTCGGTTCTCCTAGGAAACTCCATTTCAGAAAAAAGGTGCACATTTATAAAAGGTTTAACCTGTACTAATCATGTAGCAAAAAGGTGTTCAGAGGTAATGGAGACACTTGGTTTTGCAGGTTGGTACAGAGCCAAGGAAACAACACATCAGGGAAATTGAATCTAAATAAGACAGAGTTCTGGAAAAAATATTAAAGGGATGTAAGCAAAAGCAAATTAATGTTGAGACAAAAACCAAAGGACACTTTGGAGATGTCAAGAGATCTCTGCAGTGAATGTGGAGAGAGCATCAGGAGACACTGAGCAAGGGATCGAATAAGCTCTGTACTCCTCTACAGTGTACTACTGAAGGTTTCTACCTACCTTTGAAGGGCTAGATATTTATGCTATACTTGATTGTCATTTGTGATTGAGAAGCATGTTGTATCAGGTAACTTTCTAATGACCGTGACAAAACACTGAAAATAAAAGAACTTGATTGGGACACCATTTTGACTCCGAGTTTCAGAGATTCAGGTCACAGAAGCTTGATCAAAATGTTTGGGGCATGTGGTAGTATGGTGAGTGTATCGGTGCAGGACTGAGTGTCAAAATAGTCATAGCATGGTAGGCAGAAACCAAAGAGACTAAGGGTGGCTTTCTCTTGGAGAGTGTACTCCTTCTAAAGGCTCAGTGACTTCCCAGTTGTGCTTCTCTTGGGACTAACTCTTGTCACAGCGGTCCTGAAGATAAGTTTAGCAACCAAACTAAACACACATCTCATATCTCACATCCAGCCTGCATTCATTTTCATAGTTTTGTTTTGAAAATTATTTTTTGTGTTCCTTGTATTCATTTTATGTAACAAATCTTTCTAAAGCAACAGAAAGAAAGAAGAAAATGGTGAGAACTTCCCATTCAGAATATGTTTTATTTAATTGCTTAGGCAGTTAAGAAATTCCTTGTAACCAGCTCCCAATATGACTACATTTTGTAAAGCAGGGCCATCCTGTTGCAGGGAAGCCAGATTTCGTACAACACAGGCACTTTGGGAAGATTTCTGACTATTGCCTCCATTTCCGTTTTCCTTTCCTCCTTTCAGTTGCCCTTGGGCTGCTTCCTCTGCTTTGTCACCAGTTTTCCTGGTGGGAAGACCTCTTCCCCGGTTGACACATTATGGCCAGTCTATCTACTCAGATGATTGTATGGAGAAATACTAATGATAATCCAGGCCAACAGCTTTTTTTTTCTCTTGCGGAATTTAAAAATTGGTTGGAGGAACTGAGAGAATAAGAATGTTCATCATCTTCCCCAGGTGGTGTGTGATCTCTGTAATATCCCTGGGATAGTTTCTGCTTCTACTTCTTTGCCCAATCCTTTAAACTCCAAGTTTTACTAAATTAATATAAATACCTGATATCTTCTTTAAAACTAACTTTTGCTTAGCATAGTAATAAATATTATCTTGTGTTGTCAACTAAAGATCTCTGATTGGCAAAATTAACAGAAATATATTGGACTTCTCTTGACTTCCAAAAAGTAACTTCATGTTACTAATGTTTATTTCTTGTAATATAGGTATTTTAGCCCAAATTACTTGGGACTACCAAGTGAAATAATAATAAGTCCTCAGGCTAGAGTAATTGCTTAGTTCTTGTGGTGACCATGCCTACAAAACGACTATTCCAAACCTCAGATTTAGTGTTTGCATCCTTCATATTATACACTAAATACATACTTTAAAATTCATGGTCTCACAAAATTTTTGAAGCAGAGTATACCTCATCTTTCAAAATCTAGAACTATGTGCTTAAGTTTAGAACATAGTTTAATTTATAACTAAATAATAAAATTCATTCTGCAAGAACTTCTATTTGATGTTAAATAATATTTGGGGTTTTATGGAATATTTAAATTTATGATAAAATGTGTATATTTCTTATAGAATTATATTTTTTTCTAGTAAGAGTCTTATCTACCACATTGCATACCTCAAATATGTGTACATATCTTCAAGCCTACAACACATATACACATATATCGGACACTATATGTATACATGTATGTCAATACCCATATGAACATATGTTTATTTAAACCTATCATATATATTTTTGATTGTGTATACTCATACACATCTTGTTTGTACATTGTGTGCATGTACATATATGTGTTTATGTGCAGTAAACATCACAATATTGTTTGTCTCTCTTTGGGACAGTTGGGTGTTGGAACATTGCTGGATATGAAAGATGACAGAAGAGTTTTTAGCCCTTTTATTATGCTTACCATAGTCACAGGGTGCTACGTGAGATAAGAGATGAGCTATAGGCTCCTCTTTTAGTTTTAGCTAAATTTCTTGGTTCTGTTTATTATTTCTCTACATCAAATTTTATATGATTTCTAATATATAAGCTTTGTCATACTAATATTTTTTAATTGCCATTCTTGATTTTGGTTGAGTTTATTTTTGCCTGTATAATTCAAGAAGAGATGTTAGTACATACATTAACAAAACTAGTGTTTTGAGCACTTCTGATCATGAACATGTAGTGTCATGTGGAAGTAGTTGCTGTGGCTAATGCAGTTTATGGATAATAAAATATTACCTTCAGCACAACAGCAATGTAAAATAGTTTGTTCTGATAAAAGGGATTCATATGTTATAAACAGCTATTCTTGTGTGCTTATAAATCCTATTAATTCAATAATGGCTCAGCTGAATTTGGTGATTTAAACATGTTGGAAAAGATTTAGTTTTAAAGTTGATGACCAAAGTATCATAAAATATAAACACTTACTTTCTCCATTCTTGTGGAAGGAGTAGTTTTGTTGATCACATCCATATAAATTTTGAGAATAAGCCTTTATTTCTAAAATTTGACAATTTAATTTGATTTTGAAATTCTATCTACTTTAAGAGTAAAAATAATTGAAAAAATTTAACAATTTTAATTTACTTAAATATTTTTTTCATTTATTTTACATATTGACTGCAGTTTCTCCTCCCTCCCCTACTGTTGTCCCACCCCCCCTTCTTCCCATCTACACCCCCATTCTTTCCCCTCCTCCTCAGTCTCTATTCAGCAAAGAGCAGCCTCCCATGGGCATGAACAAAGTATGGCACCTCAAACTGAGGCAGACCCAGCTCCTTCCCTTGCTTCAAGTCTGGGCAGAATAATCCAGTGGGGGGAGCAGGTTCCCAAAAGCCAGCTAAGCACCTGATCTCACTGCTAGGAGCCTTACAAACAGACCAAGCTACACAACTGTCACACACATGCAGAGGCCTAGGTTAGTCCAATGGAGGGAGACTCCCTAACTGTTGGTCCAGAGACCATGAGTTCCCAGGAGGTCAGGTCAGCTGATAACAATTGAAATTTTAATACAAAACTAAATGCTTACTTTGTTCCGATCCGAAAAGAAGCATTCATGCCAATGGACTGAGTACTCGTGAAGAATTTGTTTGCAAAACTCTGGTCGTGTTAAAGGAACAAATGGAAATAATACAATGTGATGTCCACAGCACCACCTGGAAGGGCAGGCAACACCTCCAGCTCCTATGTCTCGCTTTTTCTTGCTTTGCAGAACCAACAGTATGTTTGACCAAGGCCCATGCTCAAAGATGCATCTTTCTTTGTCTCTCTATCCAGCCTGAGGTGCAGCGAGGCATGCTTTTTAGTATGAGTGATTGCATGAGCTTTAAGTGTTTATTTTCACCTCATATTAAATATGAAATAACAGAAAACTTTCAAATGGCAGCATTTTAAGGAGTAAGAATTTGTACAAAAACACTGGAAAGAGTCTACTAGCCAAATTTCCCATTAAAAAAAAAAAACAGAAATGCCAAATCTGACAGGAATGTTGTTACATCTTGTCATCTGTAGGGAAGAGTCCAAGTAACGAGACTTCCTAAAAATATCAAAGGAAGATAAAAGACAAATAATGACCCCTTTTATATTCTCTATAGCAGTGTAGTTTAGCAATCACGGTCTTTGTAAAATGCATAGCAATTTAAATATTGAACTGTATTTGATATATGCCATTTAAAATTTTAGTGCAAATTATATTTTGCTCAAAAATTTGTGTGATTAATGCCTTGATTTAAGCTCCCAATGCAGACTGCTGCTAGGCACATTCTGATATTATTTATTTTTATTAGTTTATAATATGTCAATTTTTCTTGCTTATCTGTCAACTCCCAGAAAAATACATAAATCAAAAATGTAGCAATGCAGACACTAACAAGGCATAATTATTGTAGGGTCTGTCCTCCTTTAAAGAAAAAATACAATTACCTACCAGAATGCTGCTGGGATTAGGTCAGAATTTGCATAATACCTACTCATATTTTCTTAACAATTTTAATATCAGACAATGGCTTTTGCAAAACTGTAATCCCTTATTATTTTCCAGCTTTATTTTGAGGAACAAGAATAAGGATTTCAGTCAAAACAAGATAATTATTAGAATCTAACCCGCAGAAAACTTTAATTACTCAGTGGCATATAGTTAAGATTAGGTCATGTTTTTATGAATTGTTATATTTAAGGTAGCACAAGGCAATTAAACTTGCCTGAATGCAATTTTTGCAGTTAAATGTATTCATTTTTTCCACAAATAGATATTCAATAGAAAATACTCCAATAATTCTTTGAGATTAAAGAGAACATTCTCCTTCAGTGTAATCTCTAAACAACAGTTCTAAGCGAAGTCTGATTAAGTAGTTAGAGTGCCAGCCATCAGGTGGTGATGAGAATTTGGAAAATGTTACTGCTATAAAATAATTGCTGCTAATATGGAGGATTATGCAACACCCAGTAGCAGAAAAAGTAACAAATAGATTCTTTCTGATGTCCTGCAGTCCGAGGTAGGATCTGGGGTTAAGTAACTGTGATATATTTATAGAGGGCAAGGGACCACCATAAAATAAAGCAGCAAATTGTAAAGAAGTCAATGTAAAAGAGAGGCCAGGGACTCGGGGTGTAGACATCATAAATTCTCATCGATATAAACAGCCTGTGGACCTCAGGAGTTGAGGTTTAGCCATAATTTCAGGGCTGACCTATAGGCCTTCTGCATTCACAGGGCACACACGATCAAGATGCCATCTAAAGAGGTGTTAAAAAAGAAGGAAAGAAAAAATGTTTCAGATCTGTGTGATTTACACGTTTAATCATCCCCAAATCCATCCTGAACACAACAGCACCGTGTGGAGATGATATTGCTGTCTCACTAAGTTACATTTAATTCTCACCATAGCATATCTTATAAAGACAAGGAGTGAATCTTGTCCCCTCCACCCTCTTCTCAAGAAGGAAACTGGTGGATTTTTATGCATGACTTCTCAAAACGCCAATTTCCCCTTGCTCTATAGAATTGAGGCTTCTATGTTTACATGTTTTAATTTAAAATACGTATTTTAAAACTTGGCAGACATGACGAGTTCAGTGGTAAATTAATCTTGTTCAGTGTATTAAAAGAAGCAATAAAAATCAGTCAAATTAACACAAAGGACAACTATTAGGACGTCAGCTTATGAGAGTTATCCTGAAATTGAGTCTTTGAAAGAGAGCTTAGGTGGGGTGCTGGGAAACCTGAATTTATTATTCAGAGGCATTGATTTTAACATATGTAGCACGAAAATTGCCTTTCAGATGTAAATTTCTACTTACTGTGCACATTATAGTATATTATGTGTTTGTGTTATATATATATGTATAGATGTATATATCTCCCTTTTTAGGTTTCCAGATGCATTTCTTTTTACTATTTTCACTCTCTACACATTTATCTTCCTCTAAACACACACACACACAAACACACACACACACACACACACAGAGAGAGAGAGAGAGAGAGAGAGAGAGAGAGAGAGAGAGAGAGAGAGAGAGAGAGAGGTGGTTTGAGATTCATTCACACGAGGTGTTTTGGTGTCCTGGAATGACTCTTCATACACATCCAGTTTTGACAAAACTATAAGATGTGATGTTCAACACGAAGCTCCTCTGAGCAAATTCTTGTGAATAGGGCTTCTTCTTTTGTGTCATTTACTCATATTTTTAAATTAAGGTCATAGAAAATATACTTTAGAAACAGTCATTGGAGTACTTAGTTACTAGCTTTTAAAATCTATTACTTTCCAAATAAATTATTAACAATTTACATAACAACTATTCTTAAGCTTATGTTACATATTTTCTTCACTTTTTGCCACCAAATGAAATGAAATGAATGGATCAAGTATGAGCTGTCTTTCAAATGATAAAATTTACCAGGAATTCTCATGCTTTTCTTCACTTGGCCCTGAAAGGCAGGGCTCTTTCTTCCGCTAGGTTGTGCTGTTGTACAGGAAACAAGGCAGTCTGCTTTGTACTCAGCTGCTTAAGAATAGAGTGTTGTGAGGACCCTTGTGAATGCTGATACTCTGTTTTCCATAAGGAGAGAAGGAAAAAAGACCATGCAGAAAAGTGACATCTGAACATGTTTCCTTTCTTCTCCAAGTCAGAAGCAATGTCTTAGATTTGTGAGAAAGGACATTAAGTTTTACTTTGGATTAGTGAGACATTTTTAGGGTAGATGTTTTTGGTCAGCAGTCCCCACATTAGCATAAAAAGTCAGGCATCCATCTGTATTTCTAGATATGTTTACCTTCATGAGAAGTCATAGAGATGCATTTCTAATGGCTTTTCTCCGAAACCTGGTGTTACTTAAATGTACAATTCCATGAAGACCGAGTATAGGTTTTCTGATTGGTGTCACATTGAGATGGCCTATGATGATGTTTGACTACAGAATTGTGGTTATATCATCTCTTCATCCCGCTCTGGGGCCTTCTGAAATACTAACCTCATTATCAATGTGTGAATGAAGAAATGAAAAGAGGCAGAATTCTACCTTAGCACCTATCAAAGTTACTTAAGAAGGAACTATAGCATTGCCTTGTATCTGCTACAATATTTCTGTCTACATATGGGCTGTGCTTTATCAGGGAAATTGCTAACAGAGAATCTAGTAGGAGGAGGAAAAGCTACTCCTCTAGTTCTGGTGTAAATCATCAAGAATTTACGCTTCATGGATTAGCACCTTTTGTAGCCTTCATCTCTTCAGGGCAGTAAGCTGAGACAACCGTAATGAAGACCAGAGCTCTTAGCTACCACCATCACAAAACTTTCAGGGCAAACAGGTCATCAAAAAGACCCAAGTCTGGAACTGATTAGTTCAGTTGGCTTCATATAAGTCTCACATTTGGTAATTGCTCAACTTCAAGGTTTTGAATATTTTACTAATAACTTTCAGCTACCTGATTAATATCTGATTGTGTAGTGGATGTGATCATGAAAAGTTACTGCATTTTCCATCCAAAGAGCAGTAGGAAAAAATAAAACATGTGGCTTAAAAATGTACGTATTGCAAATACATGCACATGATGTTTACAAATGGACACAAAATTTAGAAACTAAATATTGCATATGAAAAAGCTTGTCTCACTTGTTACAATAGAGGGCTTGCATGCTTGATACTCCCTGCAAGAGGTGGCTTTCCCCACTCATTCCTCTTCATGAGGCTTTACCTACATCTGAGTAGATCCGAGGCTCAGTATTTTTAAAAATCAATTTCTAGGAGACAGAACTTTGTAGTTGTATTTCTCAGTATTTCCCTTCAGTGACACACTACGGCCTTGACACTGTTGCTGATCTGGTCTTTTGACTATGACAGAAAGACATGGAAGTTAATATCCTCTGTGTACTTAAATATTTCCTGTATTATTTCTGTGGTTGCTTCCTTTTCAACATGGCAATGTTTTAGCTTCTCTTTGTGTATTGCCCAATGTTTAGATAATTTAAATATGAACAGAAGAACACTTAAAATAGAAGTGACTTTGCATAACATGTAAGTTTTCCTGGTGTTTATTTATGTGTATGAATCATCCTGCCTCTGAAATGGAACTGGTATTAAACTAAAAGTAACTTACTCAAGAAGAAGAAGAAGAAGAAGAAGAAGAAGAAGAAGAAGAAGAAGAAGAAGAAGAAGAAGAAGAAGAAGAAGAAGAAGAAGAAGAAGAAGAAGAAGAAGAAGCCTAAAGAAGTTAAGATATTTCCAAGTGAGTAAGGGATAGTTTCAGAATTTCAAGGCTATTATTTTTGCTATTATCATTATGCCAAAAAATATTTATTTTCCTGTAAACCCTCCTCAGTCAACCATCTCAGGTCAACCAATGGAAAAATGTCCACTGAGCAATTGCTTACTCAAGCCTAGCAAAATTATACAAAGTAAAATGCAATTTAACTGCTCCAGAAACACATGTGGCCAAATTAGGAAGAAAAGCAACATGCCCAGTCAGAAAACACATGAATGAAAGAGAAATCAGGCTAATATCATACCATATTTCCAAAGCTCTTTATACAGTCTCAGAGACATCATCTTTGTGAAACAAAATTTATTCACAAGTTTAAATATAAGCAATTCACTAAGGGAGTAACTCAATAGACATCTAAGGTCCACCTGACAAGCATTGGAAAGCATTAAAATCAAGGCATTAAATTCAGACTCCAAGCATTCAAAACTCATGGAAATACAGAATTCTGTAAAGAATTTGAAGAGAATAAAGATAGGAATCACATCTAGGAAGGTGAACATCCAAACTGGCTAGGCTCCCACCAAGCCAGTACATTGCGTTGGATCAAAACCGCGTGCCATTGTCCTTGGCGACGGAGGGGGGAGGACCTAGGACTTACCACAGGGCAGGGAACCCTGACTGCTCTTTGGACTGGAGAGGGAGGGGAGAAAAGTGGGGGGAAAGGGAGAGGGGTGGGAGGAGGGGGAGAAGAATGGGAGGAGGGGGAGGGAAATGGGAGGCTGGGAGGAGGTGGAAATTTGTTTTTTTTTCCTTTCTTTTCTTTATTCTCCTTTTATCAATAAAAAAAATTTAAAAAAAAAAGATAGGAATCACTTGGGTAAGACTCACATCACAAGGAAGTGATGATTTCCCCCTTAAAGGAAAAAAAAATAGTACTTACCTGTGAAGGTTTTGACAGAAGGCAAGCTTGAAAAGATGAAATTTATCCCACAACCAATTAGACTTACTGAGGCAGGAAAATATGAGAGCATGTTGAGAAAAATGTAGAAAGTCTATGAGATCTGTAGTTGAGCATTGGGCAAGTACATCAACTGCTCTTCTAACTTTTTAAGGACAGGGTGTTTCTTAGGTCTCATTAGTTCTTTCTCATATACTATAGTCTTATGCGATCCTACAGGGCTATTCTAAACAGACTGCTGTGTCACCGTTGTATCAGAAGATCCTCTTTCAATGTCTATAACATAGTTCATGCTAAATAAGCACTCATGTGGTTGAAATTAATTTAGATTTCTTATGGGCTGAGCAATACTTTAGAACTCTCAAGTGAGTCAAATATATCAATATTAAATGTTTCCCGACTATTACATATTTTCCTCTCTATCTCAAGTATTGATTCTGCTGTATTTCTTACTTGATCCATGGTATCTCAGCTGAATACAATCTTTATTACATTGTATATTTAGAGAAATATATGAGTGATATCCAGATTTGACATTTGTGCTCATGAATTTTATTCTCTTTTAAAATAGAAAGACTGATTTTTGTCTAAAATCTGAAAGAGTGATTTAATTCAAACATTTTATAAATTCCCAGTAAACACAATTTAAGTTATCTCAAAAATGGTGCAGATAATGTATTTAAGCATTTGGGCAGAAAGACAACAACTAAGGTTTTGAGTATAAATTCTACCTCAATTGCAGGAATGTCAATCATGGTTGAAATATGGGTGTAGGTATTCTATTGATATAATGTATAAATCTGTTAAAGTCCTTGCAATTTTTAAAAGTTCTTTTATGGTTAGGTATAGTCTTGAACCCAAATTTATTTTCTTCACAGCTAAAGGATGCAAAGAATTGAAAAACTTCATCCTTTAGAGGAGAAAAACTGCTAATCTAGTGGGTCAAAAGCAGAAAGGGCGCACACATCTAAGGAATGAAGTGTAAAGAAATGTACAGTTCTGGCTGTTTTTTTTTTTTTTCTTCACTTAAATGTTCTTCACTATGCTAGATAGATCGAATAACTGTTACTGACTTTGGTTTCTCAAGTGCCCTTTGTGGAATTCACAGGACACGTTTTAATAAATTTGGAAGTGTGGCTAATTCTCTGATGCTTCCAAAGCTGGGACATTTGCAGGTCTGTAAGAACTAACGCAAAATTAATTCAATGGCATCATTGGAGGTCTTTTGGCTTATAATGTTAAGTCAGGGTGCTTTGTTTGTTTACTTCTTTGTTTTCTACGTTAAAGGTTCTTTGTGTATTTATTATGGCTCCTGGTTTAGAGTTTTATGGGATTCCTCAGTATTCAAATGTGTTGGGTCCTGCATGTTTATGCTTCTTGTGTTTTCTCTTTGGCCTTTTTATTGTTTGATTTTTGTCATATATAAATTCTAATTTTTAAAATTTATGTTATATTATTCCTTAGTTGCCTGTTTATTTTCTAATGAGAAAGAGGAATGATATGCACTCTGATGGGAAGAGTGGAGAACAACTGTGGGGAGAAGGGGAGAAGGAACCATAATCAGAATATATTAAATGAAAAAAGTATAATAATAATAAATAAGAATAAAAAGTAAAAATAGTTGAAAAATGAGAAATATATTGCTGTCTTAAGAAGACATTTTTGTATGCTATATATTAACTTAATTTTTGAGATTAAAATATAATTACAACATTTCTCCTTTCCTTTCCTATCCTTGACACCCTCATAGATAGCCCTCTTCATTTTTCCTTCAAATTTAAAATCTCTTTTTCCAGTCAATGTTATTTCATACTTATATATACATAAATATATTACATATATATTCCTAAATATAACCCCTTCAGTCTATATATTACGTGTATGTGTGCTTTCAGTAGCCGTTAAAGTTTAAATTTGTTTATGTATCAACTTTTCCTCATTTAATCTTTGTTTAGAAATAATGGTCCTTTATAAAATTTACAATATTTACCATTAAACAACACAAGGGGCCCACCTATTTAGGGAATACTTTATTTGATTTTTATTTTTAGCTTACTTGAGGATTTTGCCATGGTATAATTGCTGATACAATGCCGGCCCTTAAATATTCGAGGAACAGGAAGAGGCCTGGCAGAAGAGGCTTTGTGTTTCCGATCCACATGTTACCTGTTGGCAGTTGATAGAGAAAGCAAAGTCAACAACTTTGACAAGCACAGTCCATTCACATTCTATTGACATAACCTGGAATGCTGCTTGGAGAAAGTACGCAAGAAAAAGATCAGTGACCAGAAGAACTCTGTGTTTCTTTATATCTGCTTAGTTCATATCTGAATAAAATACACAAAGAAAGAAAATGTTCCTTTTAAAGCACCTAGCTGTTTATTGTTTTTACACTAAATTCTAGATCTGATTTATGTGTCCACACATTCATGCTTTACAACACAGTCATAATGATTAAAATTGCAGGATTAATAAATAAGATAAGCTATCTTTTTAAAAGCCTACATAATTTAATACTACACAACATATTTTTTTCAGTTCTGGACACGATAATATCACTGCTCTTGTCAAAACTCTGACCCTGTGATTTCTGCCCACCTTTCAACTCTGATCATCATCCTTCTCTGAGATCTTCCCTGTGAACCTCATATAAAATTTCTCCCTTTAAAAATACTTTATATTTACTATAGATACTCCTCCAATGTCTTTCTCAGCAGCTTTTGTAGGGAATAATAAGTTGACTGCTGGCTAGAAAATTAGCCGAAGGAAATCTCTTTTCATTGTTCTCTTCTTTCAAACCCTTCCTTCCTCATTTCCTTGAAAAACCAGTCAACAAATCTAAGTTAAGCCCACATGCTCATCATCGGAACAGCACACATATGACCCATTTCTGTCCTATCACGTCCATAGAATATGATCAAAGTTTCTCATTAGAATTCAGTGGGTAAGAGTCTGTGTAGAAAGTCATGTGCTTATCATGCATAGGAAGTTACTAGTGAAAATATTCCACTTATCTCTTCTCTATAACATCTCCCCGCTAGAAACATAAAAATATATAAAGTTATCTTTCCAGGGATTCTGAGAAAATTAAATCATTTTAACCTCTTCCTTTTTCTGTTTCCTGGAGGGGGAAATAGCTGTAGCATCAACAAAATATGATCCTTTTTATTAATGCATTTGCAACTATAAAAATGATAAACATTCACAACAGGAGACAAGTAATGGTGACAGAAAATAGAAATAGAATCTTTTTAGCTTGAAATACTGTATTGGTCATACACTTGGACCATAGGGAAATAAATGTAGCTGAAACCTTAAATGGCATACTAAGTATATAATGCCCTTTGCTTATAATTTCAGACACTAAAGTAGTCCATGTGATAAATAACTGGAGTGATAACATGATTTTGCTTTTTGAGATTTTAAAATTTAAAACATTATTTGAATTCACATTTTTAATAAAATTGTTTAACTGGATTTGTCCTTATTTCCTAGAGGATAGACGTATTTTTTTTAAATTAGGTTGAAATGATTTACATACGTAATGAACTTAAATGGAAATATTAAACATCCATAAAAGGGAAAATAGGGGCTGGGGCGATAGCTCAAGATTTAGAGAACATATTGTTTTTGCAGAGGACCAAAGTTAAGTTCTCACTATCCACATCAGATGTAATTTCAGCTCTAGGGTATTTGATACCCTCTTCTGGACTTCATGGGAACCTACACTTGTTTACACATATTCACACACACACACACACACACACACACACACACACACACACACATATATGCATAATTTAAAAAACTATAGAACTAATAATACTTCTAGGTAAGAGATGTATTTGCACACAGAGATTGTTTTATACTGTGAGAAACATTGCTTGTGTTATTATAGACTATGTCTTTGATAATAAACTGGTAATGGGCTTGACCTTGGCAGCTGTGCTGTGTACTGCACAGGACAGTACTGTCATGTTAGACACTCCTTAAGAGAGCATCCACCAATATTTCCATGCTTCCTTGTTATCCCAGAGAAAGCCCCTAAGAATTTTGCATATCAGTAGACACACTTGAAGTGAGTTAAATTTTGCCTAGATTGGAAACTTGGCAGTGTTTATAAGCCTCCTTAATATTTACTCATATTTTAAATTAATTCTACCACTCTTGATACTGCCCTGTAAAAACATCACTCACAGAGAGAATGGTGGGAGGGCTATGTAAGGTTACTTCAAACATTGAAATAGTTGCACAGATATAAAATTAGAGGACATGCATGGAGGTCAAGTGGGATGGTTCAGCTGATAAAAGTGTCTGCCACCAAGCCTGACAACCCAAAATCACCCCCCAGGAGTCATACAGTTCCTACAGGTTCCTGACCTCCACATACATGCAGTTGTATGCTCTTGTTCATGTGTGTACACATACAATAAAATGTTATTTTAAAAAAACAATATTTGTTGCGATTTTGTTTAGATTCTTTTTAAATACTCAGACTCTCTAACATGAGACCTGTTTCCAGTAGGTGACCATCTCTGTTCTTTCCAAGAGGACACAGAACCCAGACCTGTGCCCTCAGCATGGTTTCCAGTGTCAGTTGCTACTCACCAAGATCTCAGCTATACCCTGCTTGTCTTTGATAAGCACCTTCTCACCCATTGCTGTCTGCTTGGATGGTACTGGTATTTACAACAGCCAACTCAGAACTGATGTGATTGATTCAGAATGAAAGGGTAATTACCCAGCTTTTGTACAGAGCAACATGGAAGCTGGGCCTCATAGACCTCTTTAAATTCCTGCTCAGGCTCACATTGCCCCATTCATCTAGGGGTGAACTGGGGATGGCAAACTTGGCAGCAAGAACTTTTATTTGCTGACCCATCTTAGTAGCTCTCCATATATCTAATTTTATGTCTTACATGAATTTGATTAAATTCAGTGCCCAAGATCCATCAGCTACCTTGCCACCCATCGAGTTCCTCTTGTGTACTCAACATGCTCATCAATCAAATAGGAAGTGAGTAATTATATTAAAAGTAGGATTCCAGGATCTTCCTTCCATGTACTTCATACATATCTTGATGAATGGCTGAACGTTGTACAGAAATCCATAACCTCTTTTTAGTCATAGGTTTACTCCAGATCTCCTAAGAATATTAAATTGCCATCCATCAAACTCTGATATTAGCTTAAAATTTTAGAACATTATGCCACATCATGATATAAGGAGTCCATGTTTAATATTGTTGGAACTGTATTTAGCCAGAGACCATAGACATATTTAGTATGCTCACTACCCACGCTAATATTCAAAGCATGACCTTGGAACTGTTTAAACTGGGTATTTGTGTATTTTGTTAGTATGATTGTTTCCTCTTCTCTTCAAAAGGGTTCCCAATGAAACTGTCATAATGAAAGTATTCTCTACCTACACTAGTCACAAATCACTCAGGTGCACCTGAGTAACTGTATTTAATGTTGCATTACTTTAGGTACTTGAAATTCAAACCCCTCCAAGTGGTAGTAACTCCTATTACACAATTCTGGACAGTGAACTGCTTTGTTTTGAATCTGACCTATACATTTTCTGTGTATCTTTTTTGCATATCAAAAAATAAGCTTGTTAAATGAATGGATAAAAGCAATATGTAGAGAAGCAAATTCTGTGATTTTAAAAAATCTATGGGATGACTATCAGGAAGTCTGGCAAGTATCTTGGAAAAGGACATGCTTAGCCATTCTTGTTAGGAATGGAATGTGGGACTATTTTGCCAAGGAGTACAGCAGTTCCTGAACAAATTAAATCTTGAACTATGCCCTGATCCAACAATCTCATCGTTAGATACATATCTAATGGAAATGAAGTAGAATCTTGAAAGGATTAATGTCTGCGTCTGCACATTTACAGTAGGACTATTTCAATTAACAAAGACATAGAACAAGGCAAGGAGGTGAACATGATAAAGAAAACATGGCATAACACGGCATATATGCATGACAGAATACTATCCAACGCTAAAAGTAAGAAAATCCTTTCACTTCCAGAAATGAGAACCCTCATGGAGAATGTCATATCAAATTAAATAAATGAGGCACATAAAGAGAAATTCTACATGGTTTCATATGGCATATTGAAGTCACAAAAAGAAAGAATAGAAAAGTGGTTACCATAGGACTGGGCAGTTAGAGGGAGATATAGATAAAAAGGATGTTAGGAACATTATAATCCAAAAATTTGCTATGTACTGTGCTTCTGGGAGATAATAGCATTGTAATGTGGTTGTGAAGTCACTGTCAGACATTTAAAGTGTTTCTATGACCACCAAATGTTAAGCTGAAGTTATATATGTTATTTAGCTCAACTTAGCCTCTTCAAAATGTATATATTAACGTATCATATAAATATTTATTTTGATAATTAGAAATTTACAAATATTTTTTTCATAAGAGATTATCAAAGTATGATCATTTGTGTTTGGTTTGGTATAAGACAATGACCTAGGGACAGCTAATGATTGTACTGGAAGCTAGTTGTTTTTAATGGGATATTGGAAATTTGTTATTATCTAATATTAAATTGGTCAAATTAATTCTCATTGGACTCTGTTATATCTAATGTTTCAATCATAAAAACAGAGGGAGCTTTACCCAAAACTGCCCAGAACTGTTAGTTAAAAAAGTATTATTCTTAGGAAATTTATTAGGCTTTGAAGAAAAATAATAACTACACATCAAACTGAGGAATGTTATAGTGACAGTCACTGAAATATAAAATATCCTCTGTTCTTTTTCTTATAGAATTCTCTTCTAGCTAAGGAGAATTCCAGGTGTAAAAATGCCCTCTGCTCTTAAGTTCCATTGTGTCAATCAGTCTAATATTGTAGACTGCTTTGTTTCTCTGGAAGCAAAAGAATAAGGAAAAGTTTCCAGTTTGAGTTTATATTTGTTTATTTTATCTTTTAAATAAAGAAGAAGATTCCTAATGAATCTCATGTGAACTCAATATTACCATCTATGGGCCTGAGAATCACAGTGAAGAGTAGGGGAGAAAGTTTGGTTCCAGTAAAGTAGAGGGCAGCGTTATACTGTGAGTTGATTCGTCACAGAGCTGGCAAAAAGGATGGTTACTGGAGAGAGAGATTGCACAATTAGTCTCAGAAACAATACCTCATTTTCCATTTACTCACACGCAGATCCACTTTGCAGAGTGTTTAAAACAGACCTATAATTCAATCTTCGATGAGCATCAGAACGACTTAGGAGTTCTTGAGCTTGTATTCCTCTTGATTTCTCCCATAGCAGACAGCTGGTATTTGAGTAGACAGATAATTCATTAAGATATTTCAGAAAGTGTTCCCGATTAGTAAACAGACAAAAGGGCTCACTTCCAACTATTCTGTATACCTTCAATAAAATATTTTGAGTTAAACAAAGAAATATGAAAAGCAAAGGCTTATTAGATTTTAATGTAATACAGATATAGCCTGGAGGGTTAACTATTTTAGGGACTGTATGAGCTTTGAATACTTATTTTTGAGGTGCCATTTTGAATTCCTTTCACTTACTTTAAAGAATTTCAGGTCTGTTACCACTTAAAGATTTTAGGGCAAAATAAATTCACATGAAGTTAATTTTCTTTACCCCCTAGGAGACTCATGTGACCTACAACATCTTTGAACATTAACAGGAACCCATTGTTTAGTTTTCTCCTTGCTACTGATAGTGTGGGCTTTGAAAGTCTTGATGCTGAGCATGGAAACTAAAGTTTCATGTTATTCTCTTCAAGATTTTTCTTCTCAGTGCTTAAGAATAACTTGGTGAATGTTTGAATAGTCAGTGATGACAGTTTCAGAAATAAAATATCTTCACTGCATAGTTACAGTCCTCCACCACTGTCTCCTGCCATAGACCATGTCCATTCATTTGTAATAACTCAATGATGCTTAAGCACGTTCTGGTGCTTCTAATGTGACAGTAGCAACTACTGAAATTGCAATTCAAATTGTGGCAAATGTACTTCATTCACCAAACCTAAAATTACGTTATCCTTAGAGAATGTTTTCATTGTTTACACAAACCACGCTACATCCACCCATCTGTAATAGCAGCCTTTCTGTACCTGAACACATTCTACTATTAATTTCTATTTCTTGCACTGGAAAAAAAGAGACAGAAAAAAATAGGTTTACAGGACACAAAACAGTCAGACGCTGATACCTGATCATGAAATGGCTTCCTTTACTATACCCATGGAACCTTTATTTGTGTAACTTCTTTTGACTCCGACTGAAATTCCCTTCATGCCCTATACAACTGAGAGACTCTATATTAATGACAATTTCTGATGACCTACAAGGTTTCTGGGAAACTCCTAATGGCTGTCACGCATTTCTTCTGACACTTTTTCCTTTTTTTCTTTTTCTTTTTTTTTAATTTAAGGTATTTAACTGAAAACTAGGAGGAGACAGTAATTCAGTCAATGTGGTACTACATATCAATAATTAGCTATTTTTCTAGATATTATTTCAAGATGAGTGTGTTTGTGAAATGTGTCTATACTCATTATATATAAAAAAGCTATGTGCTTTGATGACTAAAATAATTGTCTGTTCTTGATTTTTTTGAATATTATTTATTAGTTAGAAATGCAACAATTTATAAGTAGTAACATTGTATGTATGTATTAGTCTCTCTATATATAATTTAACATGTTTCTTTATGTTTGTGATACAAAAATGTCATATTAAGTAATGCTTGTAATCCTTTAAATCTTGAATATTCACACTGTTGTTTGTCCTTCTTGTTTTCTGTTTTGAAAATAACCAAGAGCTAGATGGGAAAGTCTATGTCTGCTCTATCTGGTTGACTAAGGACATTAATAGCTGAATTCACACATGCTTTGTGAAAACTGCCATCCAATTCTCCCCTAAAATATGTTTCTGAAAATGTCATGCAAAGATTCTTACCCATTCATCGTGCTATTTTTGCCCCTTAGTTCCTGATACAGATCTCTATAGCCACTGTGAAACACACAACTCATGCACACTCAAACAATTTGAAATTGTTTATTGTTCATGTTTTTACCATGTATTATATTCAATCATTATGATTGTCATGTGAAATTGTCAAATAACTTAAGAATTTTGTGACCTTGCATGATATTTCATGCTCTTTATATTATCATAATTTTAAAGAGTGTCATGTATTTTTAAAAAATATTTTTTAAATATTCATTTAAAAAATATGGATTAAGTACATAAAGATTTTGAGCACTCTTGCAGGCCTTTGCTATACAACAGTAAAGTATAAGGCAAGCTTACAGAATTTGTATCTTTTACCTCCCTTTCAATGTGTGTGTGTGAGTGTGTGTGTGTGTGTGTGTGTGTGTGTGTGTGTGTGTGTGTGTTGGGGTCTTGTATTCTTGTATTCAACCATACAAGTTTAGAAACTGGTGTGTTAAATTTTATTAATTTTTTTCTTGTACCTTTAAAGTTCATACTTCTAGAAATAAATGCCAGCCATGACAGGGACATCACTAATAACTGTGCTATGCACATCAGGTCTTCTTATGGATGAACAGCTCTGTTTCCTTTCTGTTTTTCCTAAGCAACCATTCATTTTTCTCATAATATATACTTCCCTCTTCCAGTTCAAAATTCCTGATGGCAGAAAGCATCACCCAATAAACATTTTCTTTTAAGATACTCCCATCAGGCATTATTTTCCCCATAAGAAGATATTAATCCATTTTCAGGGCAGCTGAAAGATGAAATGACACCAAGTAGGTGGCATTTCCAGGCATGTTGTTGAAAGAGTGCTGTGTTTTTCTCTTTAATTTGCTTGGTAGCTCTTGCCTATAACAGTTAGTGAGCTTTTGTTATTTAGCTCAGCTCCACAAAGTCAGACAGAAAAAAATATATATTCCTTAATCTATCTATAAATTATTGATGTTTATAGGAGCCCTCCTTCTTCAGACTAAACTTCCTGAAGCCCTGGGAAATTTCCTTAAGGACTGGTAAAACATTTCTTCACCAGACACAGCTCATGTAGCAAACAGAAATTTGAGCACGTCAGACAGTGAGAACTATCTCTCACTTGTGCTCCGAAAAATCAGGTTCTCACATATCACATTCTGGTCATTAGATGTTTGGGTGGGACTCTTTGGAGTGGAAACATTTTTTTTAAAAAAAAAAAAAACATTTAAACTATTCTGTTGACCCATCTTGAATTTTGTGCCCAAGACAGGCTTTATTATTTTTATGTAAATCTTTCTAAGAGGCTTCCTTCCCATATTCCACTTGTACAATTAGTTACTGAAAGAATGCTTTGCGTGCCTTCTATTACAGCTCATTTTTAATTAACTAAGAACTGAGTGCTTACTATGCCAAATGCAGTCTAGACGATCCTCTAAATATAGACGTTGTAAGATAATGAAGGCACGGTCAAGTTTCTGTTGAGCTCACATTTGATTCCAGTTTTTAAATGCTTTATGTGGCTGAATATACAGAATGAAGTCAGAAAAAAATATAGTATGTAAGAAACTATTTAAACAACTACAGTAATCAATTCCTTGACAGATGATGCAAGCTTATACCAAAGATTTGTTGGATTATATTTTCTGCAGAGTATACACAAAATTAATGATCAGAATTATCCATTTATCTACTCTCTTGCAGTATTGTTGTACCGGATTAAAATACCACTCATAGCTAACTCCCAGAGATCAACACTGCCTTTGCTACAACTGAACATCTGTCTAACTTACAATCACTCTGACAATGTCTCCCTTTCTTTTCTACAATAGAACAGTAGAACCGTAATAGTTATGACTGTTTTGGCTACGTATTTAAAGATATTTTGAAATATGAAAAGCTAATTTACATCATAAAAATGTAAATTTGAAGGATGACACAAACCAAAAATAATACATTGTTCAAAATGTAACGATTTGTGTATAAGGAATCTGATTTTCCGTACATGCGCATGCTCATATGTAGGCATATATCTATTTAATCAGTATAAACCAAGTGAACGTCTGTTTAAAATAAACGGCAAATTATTCACAAAGTATTTTTATTCTGTTTTATGGAAAAAAACTTGTCAAAACTAAAACTTCAACATAAGATGGGCATATTTGTTGATATTTCCTCAAAATTTAGAGTGTTTGATGTTATTTTAGCGTCTGAGATAAGCCCATTTCCTTGTTGACAATAGAAGAAAAGCCACGATAACAATAGCCCCTATATTTAACTCTGAATTAAGTTCGCTAAATTGTTAAACTTGATCTTGCTATTTCAAATACCTATACAAAACCTGCTGTTTCCATAAAAACTATCCATTAGAATGAAAGATAAAATTGGTATGGTCAATCCTTAGATGGCTCATATGTTTTATATTCCCAAATATGAACTAAGAACAGATTTCTAAAAGGCTTTACAAAACCCAGACCATTTACTACTGACAGCACAAAAGCCACACACATACAAATGAGTTCTTTTCTGTCATGACTAAATAGATTGTGGATTGTTTTCTTAACTTTTTTGTTTTTACTTTTCAATTTTTTCTTAACCATCTTCTTGTGTCCTGTTCTCTGTGTGTCCTTTCTATGTGTCTCTTGATACAGTTTTCCCTGTCTTTCTTTATTTATGTTTTTTTTTTTAACTTTCTTGTTCCTTTTTTTTTTTCTGAGCATCCCTCAGGCCCCTGCCACTCTGTGCTCTTCCTTGTCTTTTTCCCCCTAGCAGTCTGATTAATATGCCTGCTGTCTCTTTCGTTTTCAAATATTTGCTTCTCAGTTTAGGTTTTTCTTCTTTTCAGTTTATGATCTCTCTTACCTGATTTAAATTTTTATTTCACTTCTGAAAATGTATGTTGCTCTCTTTGTTTCTTTTGTGCTAGAGTCTTGTAGAACTGAATCTTGTGTGTGTATATACACATATATATCACAATGCTTTGGTCTTTTCTTAATTTCTGCACTTTAAAATTTTCAGTTTCCTCTTTGACTTTAATGTTGTGTTCTACATTTTCCTGTACATATTTTATTTTTATCATTTATTATCTATGATATTATCTTCCAGTCAATAAATCATAGTGAAAACACAACAATCAAATTATTTCAAACCTATCTTTTATTATATTTTAAATATGATGCTAAAATAGAAAGTATACATTTCTGCAGTTATATTTTTAGCTGATAAAATGCACGCAAATACCTTTTCTGTTCATTGAGAAATTCTGCTGCTCTATGATGACTATACGTCGTGTTTTCTTCAGTCACTATTTTCATGAGAGTCATTCTTTGCTTAAGAAATAGAAATTATATGAGTGACAAAGTCAGACACTTATTTCAGACTGTTCTTTGATGGAATTCATTCATTTTTTTCTTTTTGCTCTTGTCTGTTTAATTCAGAGAAATCTTAACACAAGCCATATGTTTGCTGTGTTCAGGCCAGAAGGCTTCCCTTTGCTCAGTGGGTGCTCTGCCTCCCTTAAGGTGGGTGAGGGACTGTGGATGTTGATCTTGCTCATCGCTGCTTGCAAAGCTCATTCTTGCAGGTGAAGCTCCTTTTATTGTTGCTGATGGAGAATTACCTTAGAAAATGTTGCAAATGAAAAAGGGACAAAGTATTGCATCTGCAAATCAGAGCACATTAATCTTATCTTCATCGCAAATGAAGCATTTTGTCTTGAGTCATGATCCAAACTGATATCAAAATATTTTCTGGGGGTCCACTGCTGATCTATAATGTATTTATAATAGACAAGACTGAAAATCCTGTGTGGCCAATTATGCTGAGCAAAGCATAGTTAAAGAATTTTAAGTCTTGTGATGCAATATATTTTAAAGTTTTGGCTTAAAGATTACTAGTGCATAAATGAGACAGAGCTTCCTTTTTCTTAAACTAAATTGTATCAAGAAGCATCAGAGATAAATTGTACCACATACACATTGTTGTAGTTCTGTTTGCCTTTTTATAAATCCAACTATTTAAATAAGTGATAAAATACGTAAAAGGGTGGATATTTATTTTTTAATTGTGAAAATTAAAATTAAAGCTTAGGGAATTATAGTGAGAATTTAAAGAGATTGGTATCTTTAAATGGCTATATCTAACTGCACCACAAATTGACTTATTTACTTATATTTCTTATATTTCTCTGAGGCTGAAAGCACTGTGTTCTGCTGTTAAGAAGCACACACTCATACATCTGCACACATCTACCAGAAAAAGGCTGTGAATGACAGACATTAAGTAATGTGTAGAATAAGGACACAACTTTTGCAACACATGATTTTAAAATTAAGCAGTGCTCTTCATTTGACCAATGACAGTTCCCTAGGCCTATGAATATTGTTCTCGGTGATCATCTGTTAATATTAAAGTTTCACAATATTGAAAGGAATGATCAAATAGCTTCTAGTTACATATAAACTAAAGAACTTTTAGTTCAAATATTCTGGAATATTTAGTTACAGAAATACCTTGAAATATTCTGACTGTCTTTTCCCTCAGGAGTCAAAAATAGCGACAGTCTCCTAACAGATTATATAATAATATACACAAAGATGTCATCTATCTATCTATCTATCTATCTATCTATCTATCTATCTATCTATCTATCTATCATCTATCATCTATCTATCTATACATATATATGTTTATAACTCTGTGTGTGTAATTATGGGTTTCCATTTTTAAAAATTATTATGGAATAGAGTTTCAAATTATTTAATATTGCTCTTATAGGATAAATACTGGAAGTGAAATTCAAGAATTAATAATAAACATTTTGTGCCTTTATGTTCCTGTTTTTTTTCTTCAGCCCAATTCTATAGTAACATATTTTAACATTATATTCTATTTATTTTCCTAAAGTATCAGCCCTATATTTAGATTGTATATTTTAACAACAATTGCTTTCGCCTCCATAATCTATCTGGTATGTTTCTGTTTGAAAAGGTTGGAATGCTTTAGAGAAACGATATATTCTAAACACTAACTACACTTCAGTCATCTAAGTACCGATGAGAACAAATTGTGAAGAAATGAAACATTTAGGTAGATACACTGAAAAATAGAGAGTTTATTTAAAAATCTATATAATACACTTAAATTAGCTCAGCAATGTGCCACATAGCAAAGTATTTTTAATTTTTAATATTGTATTTCTTTAAGCTTTAGTTTCTTTCTTTCTTTCTTTCTTTCTTTCTTTCTTTCTTTCTTTCTTTCTTTCTTTCTTTCTTTCTTTCAATGCTGTTTCAGGCTTTGCTGATTGCTTCTAGGCTAATCTCCAACTTACTGGAAGTGTGAAAATGCTTTTGGGGAAAAAGGGAGAAGAAAGCCAATGTAGTGGAGCATGTGAACGTTTTAATCATTTACTGTATTGCCTTGAATGTTGAAGACTTCCGAGAAAGCGGTCAGAGATGGTTACCTTGAGTGTCGCGGAGCCCCTCATCCTATGTCTGATTCAAGATCTGGTGGACTCTGCGATCCACCGTGCAGTAGTGTGCCACTCATGCCCTGCATCGCAGCTCAGCTTTAACAAAGCAGCACTTCTGTTGCGGGTCTGCGGGCGGAAATGGCTCAGGGTCCCTGTCTTGCTCTGATGTCTTTAGTGGCAATGTACTCCGTGTGTTAAACCTGGCGGCAAACTGTTAAAAGAGGGCACAGGAGAGGGTTGGTTTCATAAACTCGTTATTTTTCCATTTCCCTTCCTTCTTCCCTTCAGTCTTTTCTTATGTTTCTTATAGGAAAAACTACTTTTTAGTACTAGGTGTGAAAGGAGCACAGAATAAGAATTTACAGCGATAGAAGCTGAATGGAATTTGTATCATTTTCCTTTCGTTCTTTAGCCTTTGTCCCTGTAATACAAATGTCACAGAAGTAAGAATAAAAGATCTCAGGCTTTAGGATTGAATGATAGCTCATTCACATGACAATGACTACTGCGCCGAGGACAGAACATTTCTCAGAACACAGCCATTCCTGTGGCAATGATTACAATGACAAGGAGAAATGGCGCAAAACTAACCAATTCTGTGATATTTATAAGAGATCTTATATAACTCCTTTAATGTGGTAGTATGCATTCTACCAGCTAAAGGGGTGAAGTGTGGTATGAAATAGGAGGTTTTCCCTTTAGTTCCAAAGGCAACCTATTTAGTGTGAATTTTTTTGCATGAGACATCTAGGGAGAATCTCTGCTTCTACCAGTAGGTGTCGCTGGAATCAACAGAAATACCCCAGGGGCTTTGGAAACTGATGTTAGGAGACAACCCCACGGGACACAATGAAAATAAAACATTTTATCCATGATAAATTTTGTGTAAGACAAATGAAGTAAAAAGCTCTGCGTAATTTTAGTTTTAATTGTCTCCACAAAATCTGATAAGTTCTTCCCGTCGGGTGTAGAGTGTCTAGCGTACTCTGGGAGACTATGTCTCAGGAGCTTGGATTTTACGAACGTGCAGCTACTGGGTTTGCCTTCCCTGTTAGACTGAGATTTAGTGGATTTACTGCTCTCTTGCCAAGTAGCTGGGGCTTCTGTTTAACCCTTGCTTGGACTTTTCTTATTCTTTTTTTCCAGATTTAGAATGAAGATGAAAAGGCTGCTAGGCAAAGCAGACCCTTGTTTTCCCACTTTTTCTAGGAGCCATGTAGGGCAGGGGTGGGCACCAGAGTGTTGAAAACAGTTTTTCTTCTTTGTTAGCCCTCCTGCTTTCTTCCACTGAGTGTCAGGAATTGCTGGTTTTGACATCTGTCACCCCATCTGAAATATTCAATATCTGTGAAATGCTGTCAAAGTGTGTGTGTGCAATCACACACTCCAACATTTTGTTCTATTGGGGAAATTTTGCAAACTCTATGACATAATAAATTGGACTCTCACTGTTAGCTTCTGCTTGGTATTTGCGTGTCACAAAAACCACATTATTTTCACATGGCAGTTCTGTAAAGGCCAATTTAAGTACTCATAACTGCCTCAGTTTGCCATGGACTCTTGCACAGTTTCAAAGATCCACATTATATCGGGCAGCATAAGCAGAGAACCATGCATCCCTCCTTACCTGTCTTCTTTTTCCTACATTCTAGTGTTTCCACCAAGGAAGAATATCCCAATATTTGTAGTCTTAATATACCATCTCCATGTCTTTTCTGTAAATGTTAGATTATCCATATGAGCCGCTAACAATACAACCTGATTAATTGGAGACAAATGTATACATAGCTCAACTCTGTTGAAGTTTTCTGAGCCTCTGTATAAAATGGCATACCATATCCAAACTGACCTTAGAGGGGCCTTCTTAACATTGACTGAAATTCTGATAACCTGGCATGATATGTTTAGCTTGTCCCGAAGCTTGTCCTAAGAGTGTTCTGGTTTTTTTCTGTGTCCCTTGAAGTGCTGGTAAAGGTGACAGCCTCACAGATCTCTTTTGTTCCAGTCTAAAAAAAAATCAGTCAGATTTCCATTAGTCCTCGTGGCTCTTTTGAACACCAGGCTTTTATTTCATACTTAAAAGAAAATCTGTCAAGAATTTTGCTCACCAAATATATCCTACCTACAGACGTCAGATGGTGGCGATTAGATTCTACATATGAGACACCCATTTAAAATATCCAATCTTCTGTCACTCTAATTCTATGCCTTTAAAATAATGACCACTATTTGCCACACTTACAAAGCTCCATAGTCCACTTGGATGTAGTCTTGAGAAAAGGTTGGATGTCAGAGATGTAATGTCAGACATCTTCTATGGGAAAATAAGAGCAAGTGAGATACACATGTAGCTATTGTATTTTTTTTTCTTTTCAGCATTGTAGGTGAAATCACACTGAACACTGGACGGACCTACTTCATTCCAGATGCAGAAGTAGGTAGCACACAAATAATTGTTTTCATTTAAATGTAAAATTGCCTACACACTATAAGAAAAAGAAGTATCTGTTTGGGAGATAAATGCAATGAGGCCCCTTTAAGAGCTCTCTCCTGGGCAGCTTCTCTAGTCTCTCTGGCACATAAGATGGCCTGATCCTCTTTTCTGGAATTCTGTCAATTAGTTTTGTGTCTGCCACCCTAAAGTCTCTGAAATTGCTTATTCTGAGAGATTTCAATATTTTCTCTGATGACATTTCTTGATTCTCAACATAGGAATTCTTAGAAGTTTTGAATTCACTTTGTCCATATAAATCTGGCAATCAAGATTTCCTGCAGTTTAATTTGCTTTCTGTTGAGGATTTAAATGATATTATCCCAAAGCTTTAGCCAACCACTTCCAGTCCCTAATCCATGGCCTTCCTCCCTGTCTCAGTTTTCTTGGTTTAGCTTAACCCTCGTGGTTAATCTCTGACTTCTGTTAAATTGCCATCATATTTGGAATCTGCAATTGTAACTTTTCTTTAAAAAAAAAAAAGGTCTAGTTCACAAAGGACAAAATGCCTAACATATATCACCTTTTTTTTTTTTAAATTTAACTAAGAGCAGAGGAAGAGAGTCAATGCTAGGCAGCTCTAGGAATATCTTAACTGTCATCAGATCTAGAATGCATTTCAGTCAGGATTTTTGTCCTTTCATAGCACATAAATTGCCCTTCTCTGTATTAGGATCTGTCTGTCTAGCGGACACATTTTCTGACTATCTGGTCCTGCTCCTGCAGGGTCTTTCCTCTGTTTGCAACAGGAAATTCATTAAAATAGCTTTCAACCCTACAAAAGTCTATCTGGCATTGTTTGTTTTGTTCTTACTTAATTCCAGTTTTATTCAGCTATGAGTTGTCAACAGATTCTGTCCCTTGCATCTTCAGGACCCTCTGGGTTGGATCTGCACGCTACAGAGATTTATACACCAGCATGTGCACAGCTCTGGGAGACATGCTCTGCTCAGCCACATACACACAGATGACATGCAGATCACTCGCTCTGCTGCAAGAAATGTTATACAAGCTCTTTTCAGTGGATCTGTTTATTTGGCTGGCTGACTTGATATAGGGCAATTGCCAAATTTTTCTAAAATTGAATCCAGATAAGACAGAATTCCTTGTGATTGGATCTTATCCCTTGGTCGATCAACACTCTTCAGTCACGTTAGAAGTTGGCAACTAAACTCTAGTGTTGGTCTCCAAAGGGAAAACCTGGGTTTTATACTTGACTCTGCTCTGTCATGTATGGACTGTGTAAATATCAATATTAAATTTCCATATTTTCCTCTAATAAATACATCAGGAAAAAAGCAAATCATATTTATTCAAGCTTTGGAGGATTGCTTTCTGATTTCTAACTATCATATAGAACACTGAATTTCCTTGTTAATTATGTAGGTATGAAAACCATTGCCTCAATACATATATTTCAGTACTAATATCAAAGAATATTAGTGATACTTATCCCTTTATAAATGCCACATTGAATCTTATTTACTACCTACATACTGTTTTAAAATCAATAAATTATGAAATTTTAGAAGAAAACATGGGGACCCTATCTTGCTCAACTAACTGCCTTACCTTGTGGAATATTGCAGGAAGCATTGCATCCTATTACAACAGAAACCTCAGTTTGGGATGAATTAAGGTAAGCAGATATTTGATAATTTTATACCTGACATTCAGCATTAGGGGACTGGTTGGAAGATTATTTCTTATGTCATAGTCACACTGACTTATAGATCATTATAGCTGAGATTATCCATGAATGCCAGTAGTCACTTGACAGTTGAAGGCTAATATAATTATGGGCTAATAAAAGATGTAAGAATTAGTTAATAAGAAAGCCTGAGCTAATAGGCCTATCAATTTATAATTAATAAAGGTCTCTGTGTGTTTCTTTGGCATTGAACGGCTGACGGACTGTGTGGGACAGGAACCTTACTTAGTCAACAAATGGTACCGCATAAAACCTGAGAGAGTTTGGGAAGTAATTCTAAACACAAAAGAACAGAGTTAAGTACGGCTTCTTCATAGCAACATTTTTCTCAGGTGGACTCTGTTTGCGAGAGGCAAGTGCATCTATTTTAAGATAGGCTTCCTGACTCAACTTAGCTATAAAAACCTTGCAGCTTTTTTAAGAGGCCTCATCACAAAACACTTAAATGGTGTTTATGAATAGCTGACAGCATGCTTCTTGGTGGTGGCAGGGACCTTGAAACTCCATAGAGTTGTGACAATAAACATGGTTCCCACCAGTACCTCCACCATGAAGTCTAAACTCTCAGGAAGCTAAGGAATGGGATGGATCCAGCAGTCAAAGCCACAGCTTTAATCCTAGCCATATTGCTTAGGAAATTAAAGACTCATGTGGTCAGAAAAAGAGAGATATACAGTAAAGATAGATTCAGATGCAGAAAAATCTCTGAATGGGTTACACTATGTTTCAAAAATATAGAGAGATTTGGGAAATAAAAGGAAAAGGATAAAATCATTAAAAAGAGAGTAGTTGAGTGTGACGGCACAAACCTTTAATCCCAGCACTTGCTAGGCAGAGGTAGGTGGTTCTCTGTGAGTTCAAGGACAGCCTGGTCTTCAAAGTGAGTTCCAGGACAACCAAAGATACACAGAAAAATGCTGTTCTCAAAAAAATTAAAAACAGAAATAAAAGAAATATAGTTTAAAATAAAGCCACATAAAGATGGAAAATACACAGAAAATATGAGTACTGTATGTTATTGTATTTTCTTTGAATGTTTTGATGGCTGAGGAAGGAACAACAGCTGCTAAAAACCATTTGATTACAAATGCTGCTTGATTAATACAGCATATATATATTGAAAATGCGTTGACTTCAAAATTTAAGTCAAAGGATAGGTTATTTTGGATAAGAAGTTTTGCTTTTATCTCCACAGAAAATGATAGGCTGTGGATTCATTCTGGGTCAGAAAAGTCAGGTTTGATTAAGGAAGATCACCCTAAAAAATCTCTAATAGGAGTGGATGGCCCAAATAATTCAACATTTTGGAGGACCTCTGTTGGGACTTCCTCTGAATTCTACATCCAGAAGAGCCCCAAGACCATTGACTAAGATGATCAAGTCTCACAGAATATTTCAGTCCGGACTTAACCATAATTTTAAGTTTTCTTTAGGTCCCCATAAGATCATTACCACTCCCAATAAGCAGGAAGTATCCTCAAAAACTATACCCACATTCCCAAAATATTGGCCAAGCAGTTTATAATAACGTAGGCCTCTGTGTATCACTTTGGGACTGAACAGCAGCAGGACTGGGCGGGATAGAAAACTCTGTCAACAGCATGTGACCAGTGATCATGTGCATCTTTAAACAGAACTTCCATTTCAAGTAAAAATGATCCCTTCTCAAGTGATATTAATGATGACATGTAATCAGGGCATAGGGCTATGTAAATTCTGCCTTTAATTCCATATTTTGATCCAAAAGATTGTATCTACAGGCAGCAATATAAGATGTCCAGTCTGTAACCACCATCTGAATTACTGTCTCTAAAAAAAGCAAGATGTCGGGACCACGAGGAGTGCACCCACCCACTGAGACAGTGGAGATGATCTACTGGGAGCTCACCAAGGCCAGCTGGACTGTTACCAGAAAAAGCATGGGATAAAACTGGACTCTCGGAACATGGCGAACAATGAGGGCTGATGAGACGCCAAGGACATTGGCACGCGGTTTTGATCCAACGCAATGTGCTGGCTTGGTGGGAGCCTAGCCAGTCTGGATGTTCACCTTCCTAGATATGGATGGAGGAGGGAGGACCTAGGACTTACCACAGGGCAGGGAACCCTGACAGCTCTTTGGACTGGAAAGGGAGGGGGAGAGGAGTGGGGGGAAAGGGAGAGGGGTGGGAGGAGGGGGAGAAGAGTGGGAGGAGGGGGAGGGAAATGGGAGGCTGGTGGGAGGAGGTGGAAATTTGTTTTTTTTTTCTTTTCTTTATCCTCCTTTTATCAATAAAAAAATTAAAAAAAAGCAATCTCTGTGTAAATTAAATGAGACTTTTAAGTGAATTCTTTTTCTAGACACATGAATGTCAACAGCTAAGAAAAAATGGAAACTAAAACAACCCCACTTTAAGCTTTTTTTTTCTTTTCATCCACCAAACAGGTAATAAACTTCAGTGACTTGCTTTCAACCCAGAAAGTTGTAAATCCATGATCCAAATACCCATTTGCATAGGTAGCATGAAAATTACAAGGATAGATTGATCACATGGAAAGGGTGTAAATAATAAAAAACTTGGTTGATAAAACTTTTATTTTTATTTTAAAAGAAAACAGCTATCTTTCTTCATTTTTCATACAAATCCCAGTTCCCATTCCCTCCCCTTCTCCCATTTCCTCCACTTTTCTCCCCACCCCCTACCCACTCCTCAGAGAAGGTAAGGTACATTGCATTAAGAATGTTCAAGGCCCATTCTACTATATCTGTGTTGAACAAGGTATCCATCCAAAGAGAATGGGGACCCAAAAGGCCATTACAGCAGTAGGGATAAATCCCGGTGCTGCTGCCAGTCTCTTTTCAGTCTGCTACATCCATACAGCTTTCAGTTACATTCAGAGTGTCTAGTATGGTCCTATGCTGTTTCCTTCCCTGTCCGGCTAGCGTTGGTGAGCATTATCCCAGGTAAACTGTTTCAGTGGGTGTCCTCATCATGGTCTTGACCTCTTTGCTCATGTTCTCACCCCTTCCACTCTTCAACAGGACATTGGGAGCTCAGCCCAGTGCACTACTGTGGGTCTCTGCCTCTGTTTCCATTAGTTGCTGGATGAAGGACCTATGATGACATTTAAGAAATTCATCAATCTGACTGGCTATAAGGCAAGGCCAGTTAAGATATCCTCTCCACTATTGCTTAGGATCTTAGGTGGACTCATCTTTGTGGATTCCTGGAAAATTCTCAAGTTCAAGGTTTCTTGCTAGCCCCATAATGGCTCCATCAATCAAGAAAACTTTCCTTGCTTTCCTCTGTCCTTCCTCTATCTTGACTATCCTGTTTTCTCAAGTTCTCCTCCCCCTCTCCTTCTCCCTTCCTCTTTCCTTATGTCCTCCCATCTTCCCCCACTCCCATGCTGTTACTGTAAGAGGCTGTTTGTTAGTTCCCAGCTGTTCAGCCCCAAAATAACCACAAAGAAACTGTTTTAATTAAATCAGTGCTTGGCCCATTAGCTCTAGTTTCTTATTGGCTGGCTCTTAATATTAATTTAACCAATTTCCATTAATCTGTGTATTGCCACATGGAAGTGGCTTACTGACAATGTTTTGGCATGTCTGTCTCTGGCAGCAGCTCCATGACTTGTCTACTCTGCCTCCTTCCTCTCAGCATTCAGTTTAGTCTTCTCTACCTAGCTCTGTTATACTCTATAAGTCCAAGCCAGTTTTCTTTATGCATTAATGGTAATCACAGTATACAGAGGGGAATCTCACATCACCTCTCCTTTTTTGTTGAAATAAAAAGGAAGGTTTTAACTTTAACATAGTAAAATTACATATAACAAAACAGTTATCAAGCAAAAATTATAGTTACAATATTTATATCTACTTTATTTTTTATCATAACTAAAGAAAACTATAATTATAATTATAAATTCTTCAACTCCATCAAAGACCTCTGGAGGATTTAGGGTCTGAGCTGTCAGGCAGCTGGGAAAAAAACAAGCAGCCTTCCTACTACAAATTGGTGCTCCAACATGTTTGACTAAATCCATGTAAAGCCTAAGGAAGCTTATAAAGGAATCCTAGACACAAAAGAACAGAGTTAAGTATGGTTTAGTAGTGGTATTTTCTTGGGTGGGTTTTGTTTGCTAGAAGCAAGCAGAGGCATGACTCCTTTAAGAGAGATCTTACTGATTCAGCGAATAGCAAAACAATCCACACTGTTTTGAAATTCTGGCTTTCTGGGCCATGCTGCCAGTGTGACCTTTGGCTCTTTCAGTTGGGTGAGCATTTAAATGGGGTTTGTGAGCAGACTGCTACAACTTGCTTAGTTGCAATGTAGACCGGCTGTGTGCCTAAAAATGGAACTTTGAGCATGGCTCTCAGAGGCAATGAATAGCTCCACCATGCTGGACTAGGCAGAATAAGCAGGCAGAGTTGAATTACCCCTAGCAATGCCACAACATAGATTCTTAAGAAGCACTTAGCATTTTAAGAAACACTTCTGGTCAGAAAGTAATTACAGATATGCAATAAAGACAAATACAGATGGAAAAGACTTCTAAATGGGTCACAGTGTTGGATTAATCTATGTAGGCTTGGGAGAGAAAAGAAAAAAGTATAGACAGTTATAAAAGGAAGTAAATGGTTCAAAAATAGTGAAACAAAGTCTTTAAAGAGACAGTACAATCTTAGATTAAATGAGTAAAAAGATAATAAGCCACATAAAAATAGACAGAGAGTCTGGATTATGTATATTACTGTATTTTCTTTGATTTTTTTGATTGTGAAGGAGCTAAGAAATCAACATATCTACTTTGAAGCTATCTTGAATTTAAAATTTGAGTCTACAGATATGTTGCTTTGGAAAAGATATTTTTTTTTTGTTTCCACAGAGGATAAAAACCTGAAAATCCTTCCTGGCTATTGTGGTTTAATGGACTAATACCCCCAGAAAGGTTGCTTTGAACTCCCAACAAAAAATTACTTTAACCAACAAAAAGCAGGAAGCAGTTTGAAGAGAACTACACCCAAATCCCCAAGTATTGTTTATAAATGCTTGTTTATATTTAAATGGGGATATACTATTGAGATTTGCATTGGTATGGATCTTGGTATATTTATACAAGTTTAAGGTCAATTTTAGTATATGTTTATTTCTGCTCTTGATTAAGATATTGTATTTGTACAGCTCATTTGAAAATGTAATGTATATTTAAGAAATACAGGTTAATAGATTGCCATATATAATAGTCAATCTTGTAGTCAGATGAGTTAGGTTTTCTAGATACACAGAGATACATTTCAGATGGATAGGAATTCTTCAAATCTTTCAGAGAACTTCAGAATATGCATTTATGTTTTAAGAATTTAGGACTTGCTGTGAGGAAGAAGGTGGAGTCAAAAAGAAGCCATAAAGCCATCTCCAGAGACAGACATGCTGCAACATTGCTGGTAGGCCAAAAGCCTCGTGGTAAGAGGTAAAATAATGGAGATGGGTTAATTATTAAAGTAAGAGCTAGCTAACAATATGCTTAAGTAATTGGAAAAGCCATGATTTAATTAATACCATTTTTGTGTGGTTATTTTTGGAGTGTGGGCAACCAGGAAACACACTAGCAGCCTCCTACACCATGCTCCCAATTTTCTCAGGAGATCTTGTCTATTCCCCTTCCCAAGTAGATCTATATATGTTTTTCCTTAGGGTTCACCTTGTTACTTAGTTTTTTTAGGGTCGTGGCCTATATGATTGTTGTTCTTTGCTTTAAAGCTAGTACCCACTTATGAGAGAGTACATACCACGTGCTGTAGGAATTCCTACCACCAGTAGCCTTTAAGTTACCTGCCCACTTGGGCATGGCCTCTTATACTATATATGCCAATGAAAGCACATGTTTGGCCTCTTTCCCAGCTGCTGGATTCAGGTGCTGTTCCTTGTTTGAGCAGAGAACTGTGATCTGTGAGTCTACCCCTAAATAAATAACCCTCTATGATACTCACTTCTGAGCTAGTGTGGGATTTCTTTTAAGAGTCTTTTTTCATCTAGCTCCTACGTGGACGTGGACTCCACACCCACGAGGTGTGCCAGCTTAAAGGCCTAGGTCCACAGCCCAGAAAGACTCCCTTTCCCACCCACTTGATTGCTTTTACTTATGTAGTTTTCTTGTAGAACCTCTGTTACAGTGGAGCTTACTGCATGCTGTGACTTGGAAATTTCCCAAGGGTATGCATGCCCCCCAACCCCACTGTCGCATTCCCTGCTGCAGCTCTCTGTCATGTGGTAACTTGCACAGCTTCAAGTTTGTGCTCCCCAAACACGAGTTCTGGGTTTTTTGCTCCATGTATGGAATTGATTTAATTGCCTTTAATTTGTGAAGCAATATATTTCTCAATATTTAACCAGTACCAAGGTGAGAAAGCCAAAGTGGCTCAGGATTGTTGATGGCACCAGGTTGTGCCATTAGTCGCAACTCTGCAACCATGACACCTGCTGGACAATAAAGATTATTACACCTTAAACGATTTACCACACCTCCTACCAGGTAAATATTTTATTAATTAATAAATCAATAAACTTGAATGTTATATAATGGCAGATACTATTGCCATTGAAACTTCTAGTAACTTTTTTGATAATACTATGGGTTATATTCTGCAAGGCTTATATGGTTATTGTGATTCATCCATTTATTACATATTGGGACTCAGAAATAGAAATGTATTTTGCAATATACCATTGAGTAGAACTCCATTCTTTATCCATTCTTCGATTGAGAAGCATCTAGGTTGTTTACATGTTCTGTCTATTGCAAATAATGCTGCTATGAACAGAGTTGGACAAGTGTTCTTGTAGTATGATTGAGGACATTTTGAGTATATGCCCAAAAGGGGTATTGCTGGATCCTGAGGTGGGTTAATTCCTAATTTTCTGAAAAAACTGCCATTCCGATTCACAGAGTGGTTTTACAAGTTTGCATTTCCACCAGCAATGGAGGAGTGTTCCCCTTAATCTACATCCTCTCCAGCATAAGTTGACATTGGTGTTTTTGATCTTAGCCATTATGACTGGTTTAAGATGGTATCTCAGAGTAATTTTGTTTTGCATTTCCCTGATGGCTAAGGATGTTGAATATTTCCTTAAGTGTTTTTCAGCCATTTAATAATCTTCTTTTGAGAATTTGCTGTTTAGATCTCTATCCATTTTTTTCTTTGGATTTCTTGGAATTTTGAAGTCTAATTTCTTGAGTTCTTTATGTATTTTTGATTTCAGTTCTCCATCTGATGTGGGATTGGCAAAGATCTTTTCCCATTCCGTAGGCTGCCTTTTGTGTTATTGACTGTTTCCTTTTCCTTAGAGAAGCTTCTCGGTTTTAGAAGGTTACATTTATTTATTACTGTTCTCAGTGTCTGTGCTACTGGTGTTATATTTAGGAAGTGGCCTCCTGTGCCTATGTGTTCAAGGCTACTTTCCACTTTTTCTTCTATGAGATTCAGTGTGGTTAGATTGATATTGAGGTCTTTGATCTATCTGGTCTTGAGTTTTGTGGATGGGGATAGATATGGACCTACTTACTTTTTTCTATAGGTTGACATCCAGTTTTGCCACCATTTGTTGAAGATGCTTTATTTTTTCCATTGTATAATTTTGTTTTTTTTATCAAAAATCAGGTGTTCATAGGTGTGTAGATTAATATCAGGGTATTCATTTTGATTGTATTAGTTAACCTGTCTGTTTTTATTCTAATACCAAGCTGTTCTAATTACTGTAGCTCTATAAGAGCTTGATGTCAGGGAAGGTGATGCCTCTGGAAGTTCCTTTACCATAGAGGATTGTTTTGACTATCCTGGGTTTTTGTTTTTTTCATATGAAGCTGATTATTTTTCTTTCAGGGTCTGTGAAGAATTGCATTGGTATTTTAATGGGGATTGCATTGAATCTGTAGATTGTTTTTAGTAGTACTGCCATTTTTATTATGTTGATTCTACCTATCCAAGAGCATGGGAGACATTAACATTTTCTGATAACATCTTCAATTTCATTCTTCAAAGCCTTAAAGTTCTTGTTGAATAGAACTTTCACTTCTTTGGTTAGTATTACCCCAAGATATTTTACATTATTTGTAGCTAATGTGAAGGGTGATGTTTCTCTGATTTTTCTCAGCTTCTTTAGAATGATAAATAATTATTAAGTGATCATATGCACATTAAATATAATTTATATATTCTTAAATGGAAGGATTTTTAGGACATAGTTAATTATAATGAAAGAATAACATTGATTCTTTCTCCCCATATTAAACTAACATTAAAAGTCATTTTAAAAGCTACATATGGAACCCAATTTCATTTTAAAAATCCCAAATTGCATCTTCTTTGAAAGGAATTTAAATGAAGTCAGTTTGTAATAGTGGATGGATTTTATGTCCCAGCTATGCATCTTATGGTACTAAGTAAAACCTCCAGTGCCAAGAATGGATTGTATCTTGTTGAGTCAAGAGCCAAAGGTATCTCATAGACTTTCAAAATATCAGACTGTTGGTTAGCCTCTGCAACCTGACAGTATGACCATATTGCTGAAGATACTCCTTACTCATGTTATCAACCATGAGGAAATGAAGCAGTGCCTAACTAAAAAGTTTACCCTATTGACAAGTGTTCATGGTCCTTAAAGGCATTTTATGTGCTACAGAAGGAGAAAGATCAATATCAGCCAGCTACAAACCCTTCCACAGCACCCTATCTGCAAGACATACTGGTGTAATAGTAACAACATATTATGTGAGCAATCAACCACTTTTTGATTAGATTTAGGCCTTACTCCATAAGATGGGACTCAAAACTAATCCTGTTAAAAGGACTAAGAACACAAGACTATAAATGGTCATGAGTCCTACTATTTTTTTCTGCTAAAGAAACATAGCAATAATAAGACTCTTAAAGACATATTATAACTTTTATGTGGTTTGAAATAAAATGGCCTCTAAATGGAGTAGCACTATTAGAAAGTGTGGCCTTGTTGGAGGCAGTGTGTCACTGTGAAGGTGGGCTTTGATGTCTCTTTTGCACATACTTCTCTCAAGGTGACCATCTGTTACC
Organism: Microtus pennsylvanicus; assembly: GCF_037038515.1. Taxonomy (NCBI): domain Eukaryota; kingdom Metazoa; phylum Chordata; class Mammalia; order Rodentia; family Cricetidae; genus Microtus; species Microtus pennsylvanicus. The sequence continues at coordinate 33,248,373 of NC_134583.1, read as the reverse complement.
CGCATATCAAGATGTAGCTTGCACCATGTTTGCCTGCATACTGCCATGCTCCCGTCCATGATGATAAGAAATAAACTTATGAAAATATAAAATACCCCAATTAAATATTTTTTTTTCTTTATAAGAGTTGCTGTGGTCAAGGTCTCTCCTCACAGCAATGAAACCTTAACTAAGACAGAACTTGGTACCAGGAACTGGGATATTGTTTTGGTAAGTCTGACCATGCTTTTGTTTGGGGGAATTGATACCTTGAGTTTGGAAAGTAGTGGAATGCTGTAAGCATTGCTTAATGGGCCGTAATAGTAGAAGCATAGAAGACACTGCTATTAAGAGTTATTTGAATTATTGATGACTGGTTAAGATGTTTCAGAGGAGAAGAACTTTAGTATGTTATTTAGAGATAGTCCTTGTGTTATTTTGGTGAATTCTTTGCCCTTGTCTGAAGAGTCTGCCTGAGACTAAAGTGAAGAATTTTGATAAATTTAGTTAGCAGAGAAAATATCAAAACTGTCCAGTATAAACTATTGTGCGATTATTTGTAGTAACTCTTATTAAGATTTTATAATGAAAAGGAGCAAGTTGAGTAAATTAAAAAGAAAAAGAAAATATTTAGAAAAGGGGTACTGGAAGTAGAATAGTGATAAGTCCTCTTTTTAAGGAGATAAGCAGGTTTTAAATGCAGACAAAAGCAAGTGGTGAGCTCAGGGTAAATCCCACCCAGCTACATTTTCAACTAGTGAAAAGAAACTAAAGACAATCTTAGAGCCAGGTGTGGTGGTTCACACCTTCAATCCCAACACTATGAAGGTAGAGGCTGGCAGATCTCTGAGTCTGAGATCAGCTTGGTCTAGAGATCCTGTTTCAGGATAGCCAAGATTATACAGTGAATAACAGAAAACTGGTGAATATGTAATTGAACAAGGGGCCATGTTCCAGAATCAATAAGCAGCAGAACTTGTCTGCTTCAATCATGTAGTTGAAGAGTTAAGGATAGAAGAAAGAGGCAAGGGAATTTGCCTCTGTGAATAAGGAAAGTCTCTGAGACCAGACACATGTCAGGTGTGTCCCTGAATGGAAGCCTAGAGAGGCCATTGTATGAAGCTCTAAAGCTGAATCTTGGATTGCCTTGGAGACCACAAGATGTTATAGATGCCAGAGTCATGAAACAAACTTCTAACAGGGAGAAGAATCAGTCCAAGAGAAAAAAGTGTATTACAGTCAACAAAGCTGAAAGGAGTTGGAGATTTGAAGAGTATTTTGACATCAGGCATGGAGATGCAGGGTTTAGAATTTGCCCAGCTTGTATCTGTTCATGCTTTGGTCTAGTATTTCCTTGCTAAACTCCTTTTTCTAAGTTTTGGAATGGCAATGTATACCCTGTGCCATTATGCTAGAAACATGTGATCTGTTTTTTTTTAAATTTTTATTTTATATTGATTCCAGTTAAGAGATTGCATGGCTTTAAACTTTAAATCACTGTTGAAACTGTGATAGACTATAGGATCTTTTGAATTTTGACTGAAGAAATTTTTGTATTATAATATGGCTGCAAAACTTTTGGAGTCAGGGTGTGGAATGTGGTGGTTTGAAAGAAAATGGTTCCCAAAGGGAGTGAAACTATTAGGAGGTGTGGCCTTGTTGGATGAAGCATATCATTGTGGGAGTGCCTTTGAAAACCCTTTTGCTAATGCCCTCAGTATGACACTGAGGTCACATCTTGTTGCCTGCATATCAAGATGTAGTCAGCACCATGTACTCCTAGCCATGATGACAATGTACTAAAACTCTGAAAATGAAAGCCACCCCAATTAATTACTTTTCCCTTATAAGAATTATCAAAGTCATGGTGTCTCTTCACAGCAATAGAGGCCCTAACACACACAACCATAGAGCAGAACATAACACAACCCTCATTAGAAGTTTCTTCTTCCAGTGCATGGTAATGAACACAGAGACGCACAGAGTGACAATATGCAGAGAGTGAGGGAGTCTGGAGCACTGAACCCTAGATGGGATGTCCTTAGCAAATCATTTCCTTCAAGGCTAAGGGATCTATGCAGAAGAGACACAGGAAGATTTTAGAAGATAGGGGTGGTAGTTGACTTCAAGAAAATAGTCTTCTAGATACATTAGGATTTATAAACATATGAACTCATGGAGATTGTCACTGCATGCACAAGACCTTCACTAGTTCAAACTAGATGTAAATCCCAATACTGAGAAGAAGTGGACACAAAGACTGACCCCTAACCAAGAAGGTATTTATTTGCAATTGATACCTTTGCTGGCAAAGGGAAAATCAGTTTTCTCAAATATAGTGTCTCTGTGTATATCAACCACACTTTATGGTAGACCCATAACCAGGAGCGTTTGGCCAAAACAGAAGAGAACCCTAAGGTTTTACCTTTTATTTTCAGTTTTGCTATTTTTTTGTCTTATTTACTTTTGGGTGGATACTAAGGTGGAAACCATCTGGAACAACTTGGGTGAGGCTAAAGGCTTTAATAAATATGTATTTTAAGTAAAAATATTAATTAAAAGAATCAAAAGAGGATCTGAAGAATATATAACATATCAAAGTCCATTGGGGAAGTATAAAAAATACCAATGAGCATGACTTTTTATTGCTTGGGTACCTTTAGAAGAGATTTATAAATATTAGTATAAGAGTATAATATAAGGGCACACCAAAAGTTTAATAAAAATTATTATTTGTAAGAAAGATCAGTGGTTCTCAACCTACCTAATGCTGTAATTCTTTAATACAGTTCCTCATGTTGTAGTGACCCCCAAGCATGAAATTATTTTTGTTGCTGCTTCATATTTGTAATTTTGGTACTCTTATATATTGTAATATAAATATCTGATATGAAAGATATCTGAGATGCAACCCTTGTGAAAGAATCATTCGTCTCCCAAAGAGGTCCTGGTCCATGGGTTTAGAACTGCTTAGTTAGAGAGATATCTCAGTAGTTAAGAGTACATTTTACTCTTTCAGATGAACTGGGTAACATTCCAAGCACCCAGATTCAACTCTTAGATCCCACATCAGACAGCTTATACCTGCCTGGAACTACAGTTCTAGAAGTTCCAGTGCCTTCTTCTGACCTTCTTGAATACTTGTGTATACTCGGTACCCTATACATAAACTTACACAAACATACATGTACATACAAATTAACAAATCAGTCCTTTTACAAAACTTTTGTAATAGATGAGGTGTGAGAGTAAGGATGGATGCTTGCTGTAATTTTTTCTTTAATATTTTATCCCCAAGTGGATGAGGATTGAACCCATGACCTAACACACATAGTTAGCAACAATTTTACTTCTAGTTAATTTCAAGACTTCCATGAGTTTTAATGCAGAATCTTTCAAAAGAGTAAATTAAGCAAACTATATTTATACTTAATTGTTTACTATACTCATTAAAATTAATTGCTACAGTTCTTACAGAACTTTTATAAAAAACTATGATTTTCAATATTGATTAGGCAACCAGGTTCTAAAGCAGAATAACTGCTCTGTGTACAGCACTTTCACTATGCTGATGATCTACACTATGCTGTTGTATGTGTGACCTGATGAACAGAATGTACTTCATTTGTACTCAGTTTGATACAACAAACTAAGACTCCTCTACAGGGTTGTTTTGAAGGTAAAAATGTATGGTAAAGAATTAAACAAAAATGATTTTTTTCATGGCACCATGGGTACTAAAGAATAAATCTTTGAGACATTTTTCTAGATTATTCCTATAAAGAAAATGCACTCAGTTTAGAGAAATTCTGTGATTTTTTTGTGTCTAAATAAATAGAAGACATAGCATTTATCTTACCAATTATCCAAAAATGTGTATGTTTTATTACTCATTTGTAGTGACATAAAATAGATTTTAAAATGACAAATATAACTTTTAGACAAGATGGAGGCAAATATGGCTGTGCCACTTTAGGGTTTTTTTTTTTGCCATTTACTTCAAATTCATCTTTAAGGTAAAAGAGTAGATTGTAAAATCAGGTAGGATCGATATTCCTATCTCCCCTTGTAGCTCTGACAGTCATAATCTATAGCCATGCTTTGTATGATTCATAGGCAAATTAACCAGGTAAATCCAGGGTCAGAATTTTTAACCAGTGAAATGGGCGGATGAAGCAGTAGTGTTTAAGGTAGAATATCAAGAGCTTTTTTTTTTTTTTTTTTTTTTTTTTTGTTCCCTGAAGTTAAACAGTGCTTGCATGGTAAGGTAGAGAAGGAGAAACAAGGTGACTCTAGTAGATTTTAATTTGTAAAAATTATTTGATTATATTTGTATGTGTAGGATTTTTATGGATATCTAGACACTAAAAGCATATGTATCACCCTCTGATTCCAGAACAGGACTTAGATTATTAGAAGCCTTTGTGTACGTGCTTGGAATTGAATCTGGATCTTCTGGAAAAGATCCAGTGGTCATTAACTGGTGAAACAAATTTCCAGGCCCAACAGATGTATTTTTGATAAAACTATCTGTGATGGAGGTTCAGTTAAAAAGAATCGGTGCTTCATTAGGCAATCATGGTTCCACAGTTCTGAAAAAACAATTCAGCAGGGACTGTAGCGCTGAAAATAAAAGTGACCAAGCAGAATTCTCTCTCACTTTTTGTTTTATTTCAAGTTTTGTTTTTTGTTTGTTTTCTTCTTCTTTCCCCCATTCCCATGAGAACCTTTTCTTCAGCTGTTAGAAGGACTCTAGAGTGCATAATGATCTGTCCAAATATCTTCTGTTGGGACTGACTTTGCCTCTCACCAGTTGCTGGATAACTAAATTACTTATTTCTTGGAGCTACTTGTGTCTCTCTGGGCATGGTTGTATCAGCAGAGTACTGGCTTTCACAGAGGGGATATCCCATCACAGAACGACAATAGGATATGGACACCAATTGCCTGAGATTGAAATTTTTTTGAAGAGCCATCAGTTTACATAATTGATTAAGGCCTCACATCAATATACCATATCTACTTAGGGTCAACCTCTTGCCTGCCTCTTCTGTTACAGTTTTTCTTATTTCTTTTCCAGTATAGCTGCTGTGAATAATTCTGCAACAGGCATTGGAATAATCTACTTCCAAAGAACCCAATCCAATGTTGACATCATGGTAGCTTCATGGTAGACTTGCCTTGTTTCGCTTTGCATTTGCTTTTTGACATAGCAAGTGACATCCTCTGCATACAAGGAGATCATAGCATTCAGAATCAATATGTCTAACTCCTTCTTCGCATCATTCCATCATTCAAGTGTGTCTCTTGACTGAGCTATTCCTCAATTTCAAAGAATTTTGTCACAAGTTCTCAGTAATTTCTAGATTTTTTTCTCCAGAAAACTTTTCAGAATTTATAGGCTTGACCAAATGAAAAATAACTTGTTCCTTAAAATCCATTTGAAGCTTACTCCAGACCAATATCAACACCAAGCCTTTATTTTTTTTTATAGATTCTTGTTTATATTGGGTCATAGGTCAATATTTATTTAGAGTACATGGGGAAAATTCATCTCCAACTCCTGATTCATACCACAGAAAAGATGATAAAAGTTGCAAACTGAAAAGTACAACTGAGAAATTGAAAATATTTTCTGAATTTCAATAACTTGACAGTACAATTAAAACAAGTCACTAGGTTTAGATATCACTAGGGTTGACAGTATATTACAAAGGGAATGGATGCCAAAACGTAGGGTCATCAGGGTTACTTGTTGGTGCCCACCACACCAGACAATGCTTGTATTCTTTGTGACTTGTTAAGTACAATGAAGCTTCCTTTTAAGACATTAAATTTCTAAAAGACACCTTTTCCCCTGATAACTACTTCAATTGTTTCCTGAGGCACTCAAGTATATAAATTTGATGAAAATTTAGCATTTTAAAGGTTGGCTGAAGAAAAATCATTCCTATTGTGGTCATAGAAAATGGATCTTGTTTATTTTCATCATCTGCTTATTGTTGACTTAAGCTTAGTTTCTATAAAGCAGTTTCATTTAGAAATATAAAGCAATAAGTTTAGCTTATTGACTTTATCTTATTGTTTTTGAAAAACAGTTACTGTTTTAGAATTTCATACACATGAATAGGTATTTTGATAAAATCCACCCACTATTGCTTTTCTTCCAAGTCATTCCCTAGCATCTCCACACAGATTGATAATAATCATGAGCTATTTTTATTTTTTATTAATATTTTAGTTGGAACATTTTTTAAAAAAAAACTGTCTTTTTCATTTTGCATGCTAATCCCAGTTCCCACTCCCTACTGCCTGCCCTCCTCATACTGCCTCTACCTTCCTCCCATCCCACACCTCATTTACTTCTTAGAGAGGGTAAGGCTTCCTATGGTGAGTCAACAAAGTCTATCACATTGTTTTGAGGTAGAACCAAGGCCCTACATACTATATCTAGGTTGAATAGTACATTCCTCCAAAAGGAATGGGTTCCAAAAAGCCAGTAAAAGTAGTAGGAATAAATTCTTGTCTCACTGCTAGTGTCCCCACAGTCCCTACAGTCTACCCCAGCCATACAACTTTCACTCATATTCAGAGGGCCTAGTTTGGTCCCTTGCTGTCCGGGCAGAGTTGGTGGGTTCCCATTAGCTCAGATAAGCTGTTTCAGTTGGTCCACCCATCATTGTCTTGACTTTTGTTTATATTCTCACACATCTCACTCTTCAATTGTACTTGGGGAGCTAAGACCAGTGATTTGCTGTGGATCTCTGCATCTCCTTCCATCAGTTGCTGGGTTATAGTTCTAAAATGACATTTAATATATTCATCAATCTGACTAGAGGGCAGGGCCAATTCAGGCACCCTCTCCACTAGGGTCTTTGCTGGGGATATCCTTGTAGATTCTTGGGAATTTCTCTAGTGCAAGGTTTCTCACTAGCCCAATAATGGCTCCCTCAACCAAAATATCTTTTCCTTACTTTCCTCTGTCCTTTCCCCATCTTCACCATCCCATTTCTTTAAGTTCTCCTCCCTTTCTTCTTCTCCCCTTCTGCTCTCCCTTCTTCCACACACCCCATGCTCCCAATTTTCTCAGGAGATCTTGTCTATTTCTCCTCCCCAGGGGATCTATATATATGTTCCGCTTATGATTTTCTTTGTTACTTAGTTTCTCTGGGGTTGCAGATTTAGGCTTGTTACCTTTGCTTTACAGATAATATCCACTTATGAATAAGTACATACCATGCTCATCTTTCTGTGTCTGGGTTACCTTACTCAGGATGTTTTTTTTTTGTTCCACACATTTTCATTCAAAATTCAAGATGTCATTGTTTTTCACAGCTGAATAGAACTTCATTGTACAAATGTACCACATTTTCTTTATCCATTCTTTGATTGAGGAGCAGGTTCTGGCTATTACAAATAATGCTGCTATAAACATAGGTGAACCAATTTCTTTGTAGTATGATTAAACATCCTTTGTGTATATGCCCAAGAGTGGTATTGATGGATCTTGAGGTAGGTTGATTCTCAATTTTCTGAGAAACTGCCATACTGATTTTCAACGTGGTTTTACAAGTTGGCATTCCAACCAACATGAAAGCAGGATCCCATGTTTTTATTTTTTATTAAATTTTTTATTCATTGTACATTCCAACCACAGTTCCTCCTCATGCACTTTTCCCCAACCCTTTATCTACTCCTCAGACAAAGAAAGGCCTCTCATGGGGAGTCAACAAAGCCTCAGATAAAATAATTGAATAAAGACTAAGACTTTCCTCCCTGTATCAAGATTGAGCAAGGTGTCATGGTGTGAAAAATCCTTCTATCTATGTGTTACTTTTATTGGTAAATGATAGGACAGAATAGAGCTACATGAGGTGGGGGGAATTAAGCTGAATGATGGGAGGAAGAAGGCTGAGTCAGAGAGAAGCCATGCAGCCAACAGAGGAAAAAGACGCAAGCTGCCAACCAGAATTTTGCCTGTAGGATATGAGCTTCATGGTAAAATATAAAATAATAGAAATTGATTAATTTAAAAGATAAGAGCAAGCTAGAAATATGTATAAGCTAACATGCCAAGCAGTGTTGTAATTGATACAGTTTCTGTGTGGCTATTTCAGGGCTGAGTAGCCAGGAACAAACACACAGTACTCCTACAACAGATTGGAACCCAGTGTGGGGCCATAGGAAATGTTCTCAAAACAGCCAGCTCATGCACCAGGGATAGATCCTAGTCCCACTCTGAGGGGTCCCACAAGCAGACCAAGTTACACAATTGCCACCCATATGTAGAGGGTCTAGTACAGTCCAATGTAGGCTCCCCAGCTGTTGCTCTTGAGTCCATGAATTCCCAGTAGCCTGTCTCTGTGGTGAAATTTTGTTTGTGTTTTAATAATGCTTTTCTTAAGATCAGAGTGTGTAGCTGACCATACTAGTCAGCCATAGAGGCCAGGTAGTTGTGGCACACACCTTTAATCCAAGTACTTGGGAGACAGAAGCAGACAGATCTCTGTTAGTTCAAGCCAACTCTGGGCTACACAATATTAAATCAGTCTAAAAGAGAAATAGAGTCAAATGGTGGAGACTTAGACCTTTAATCCCAGCACTAGAAAGGTAGAAATGGAAAGTGATACGGCTGGGTGGAGAAAGAAATGTAAGGCAGGAGGAGGCAGGAGCTTGCATTCAGTCTGAACATTCAGTCTAATGACTTGTATAGACAGCATAGCCCACTTAGTCTAAGGATTTGTAGAGACAAGATTTTGTCCCATTGGTTCTGAGGATTTTGTAGAGGTAAAAACTAGTGACTGGCTGCTCTGCTTCTCCCATCCTTCAGCTTTGTCCCTCTAATAGCTGACTCTGGGTTTTTATTATTAAGACAAATTAGAATTTGAGAAACATGGCTCAGCTTTACTAGCTGGTCAACAGGCAAGCCTCCTCAGCTAGGCTGCTCAAACACTCCCCCATAAATCACACTCTGTAATCTTCAAGTTCCACTCTGTCTCAAACCTAACCTTTCCCTGTGACCTCAGTGACTCTCTGAGGCAAAAATTGCAACTGCACAGAGCAGTCAAAGATGTGAGTGACCAGCTTTTCAACTGAACAGCCCAGTACTTAAGACCTAGATCCTGAACAAAATTCTAGGGCCCTCCACCAATGGCCTCAGTTTCACCAATCCGTCAGTGAAAGCAGGCCACTTCAACACCCGCTATTGATCAGACCTTGTAATCTACAAGTCCCACTCCATCCCCAAACCCATCCATCCATAGATACATCAGTAGCTCTCTGAGACACAGGCAGAGACTGCACAGAATGGATCAATAGTGGTAACCTAAGACACAGACAGCAACAGTAAAAAACTGGTCAAAGAGAGGACCGACCCCTGAGGTACAGATACCAAAAGGGATTAAACCACAAGGTAAAGACACTGCCTACACCAATTGGAGCAAAAGACAGGTTTGCACCAATTCAAGAATACATTGAACAACCTGTAAAGCAACATAGCAACACCAGAACCCAGTGGTCCTACAAATGTAAGACCTGAACATCCTTACCCAGAAGAAAATGACCTTAAATATAACTTTATGAAATGATAGAGACCCTTAAATAGGAATTGAAAAATTTCCTTAAAAAACTGGAGTAAAAGGCAAAGAAAAATGGAAAGAAATTAATAAATCTCTTAAAGAAAGTCAAGAAAACTAGGGAAAAAACAATCAAAGAAATGAAGCAAACAGTTAGAACAGTTCAAGACTTAAAAACTGAAATAGAGTAAATAAAAAAAAAAAAACACAAACCAAGGGAATTCTGTAAAAGGAAAATCTGGGTAAACAAGCAGGAACTATAGATGCAAACATAACCAACAAGATATAAGAGATGGAAAATAGAACTTCAGGCCTAGAAGGATAGAAGAAATAGATTCATTGGTCAAATAAAATGTTAAATCCAACAAACTCTTAACACGAAATATCCAAGAAATCTAGGACACCATGAAAAGACCAAACCTAGGAACAATGGGGATAGAACAAGAAGAACTCTAGCTCAAAGGCACAGAAAATATGTTCAGAAAAATCATAGAAAAAAACTTTCTCAACCTAGAGAAGAAACTAACAGAGCACAAAATAAACTGGGCCATAAAAAAGGTTCCCTTGCCATATAATAATAAAAGCACTAAACATACATTATAAAGAAAGAATATTAAGAGTTGCAAAGAAAAACAATCAAGTAACATAAAAAGGCAAACCTATCAGAATTATACTTGACATCTCAATTGAAACCCTGAAAGAAAGAAGGTCCTAGACAGATGTGCTATAGACACTAAGAGACCATAGATGTAAGCCCAGACTACTATATCCAGCAAAGCTTTTGATCACCATAGACAAAGAAACCAAGGTATTCCATGACAAAAGGAGATTTAAACATACTTACCCACAAACCTAGTCTTACAGAAAGTAATAGAAGGAAATTTCCAACACAAGGAAGTTTGTTGCATTTACAAAAATAAAGGCAACAGATAACTTCACACCATCAAATCCCAAAGAAAGAAAACACAAAAACACTACAACCAAAATAACAAGAATTAATACTCACTAGTTATTAATATCCCTTAATATCAATGGACTCAGTTCACTTATTAAAAAGGCACAGGATAACAGAATGGATATGAAAACATGATCTATCCTTCTGTGTCATACAAGAAACACAGCTCAACATCAAAGACAGATATTACTTCAGAGAAAAGAGCTGGGAAAAGATTTTTCAACCAAATGAACCAGGTGTAGTTATCCTAATATCAAAACAATTAGACTTCAAACTAAAATCAATCAGAAGAGATGCAAAGGACATTTCATACTCATCACAGGAAAAATGCATCAAGAATTCTCAATCGTGAACATCTATGTTCCAAATAGAAGTGCGCCCACTTATGTAAAAGAAGTATTAGTAAAGCTTTAATTGTTCATCAAACTCCACATACTAATATTAGTAGACTTCAACACCCCACTCTCATCAATGGACAGGTCAGTCAGACAGAGCCTAACAGAGAAATAAAGGAACTAACAGATGTCATGACTCAAATGGACGTAACAGACATCTATAGAACATTTCAACCAAACACAAAATAATAGTACCTCGTGGAACCTTCTCTATACTTGGCCACATACTCAGTAACAAAACAAACCTCAACAGACACAAAAAAATCAGAATAATGCCTTATATCTTATCAGATCACCATGGCTTAAATTTAAAATTCAACAACAACACTAATGGCAGAAAGCCTAAAAACTCATGGAAATTCAACAGTGCTCAATTGAATCACCCCCGTGTCAAAGAAGAAATAAAAAAATTAAAGACTTCCTGGAATTCAACAAAAATGAATGCACAACATACCCAAACCTATGGCACACAATGAAATCAGTGCTAAGAGGAAAGTTTATAGTGCTTAGTGCCTACATTAAGATAGAAGAGAGTCACACTAGTGACTTTACAGTACACCTGAAAGCTCTAGAACAAGAAGAAGAAGACTCACCCAGGACGAGTAGATGATAGAAAATAAACAAATTGAAGATTGAAATCAATAAAATAAGAACAAAGAGAACAATATAAAAAATCAATGAAACAAAGAGTTGGTTCTTTGAGAAAATTAACAAGATACACCAACCTCTATCCAAATTAATCAAAAAGTCGAGAGGGAACATCCAAATTTAAAAAATCAGAAATGAAAAGGAGATCATAACAACAGACACTGAGGTAATCCAGAGAATCACTAGATCATACTTTAAAAACCTGTAATCCACAAAATTGGAAAATCTTAAAGAATTGAACAATTTTCTGGATAGCTACCACATACCAAACTCAAATTAAGACCAGATGAACAATTAAAACAGGCCTATAATCCCTAAGGAAGTAGAAGCCGTCAACAAAAGTCTCCTAACCAAAAAAAGTCCAGGGCCCAATGGTTTAAGTGCAGAATTCTATGAGAGCTTCAAAGAAGAGCTAATACCTATACTCCTCACATTGTTCCACACAATAGAAACAGAAGGAAAATTGCCAAACTCCTTTATTTGAGTCTACAGTTACTCTGATACCCAAACAACACAAAGATTCAACTAAAAAAAGAGAGTTGAAGAGTTACAGATCAATCTCCCTCATGAACATTAACGCAAAAAAAAAATTTAATTGTTTTTTATTGAGAAAAGGAAAAAGAAGTTACGCCTCCTCCCAGTCTCCCATTTCCCTCCCCCTCCTCCCACCCTTCTCCCCTCCCCCCACTCCTCATCCCCTCCCTCTCCAGCCCAAAGAGTAAAAAATTTAATAAAATACTGGCAAACCGAATACAAGGACACATCAAAATAATTATTCAACATGATCAAGTTGGCTTCATCCTAGAAATGCAAGAATGAATCAACCTATGAAAATCTATCTATATAATCTGCCATGTAAATAAACTGAAAGAAAAAAATATATGATCATCTCACTAAATGCTGAAAAAACATTCAACAAAGTCCAACATCTCTTCATGATAAAAAAAAAAAGCTTGGAGAGATCAGGGATACAAGGAATGTAATAAAAGCAATATACAGTGAGGTGACAGTCAACATCAAATCAGGAGAGAAACTCAAAGTGATTCCATTAAAATCAGGAACAAGAGAAGACAATCTATTTTCTCCATATGCATTCAACATAGTACTTGAAGTTCTAGCTAGAGCAATAAGACAATAAAAAGAGATAAAGGGGGTATAATTTGGAAAGGAAGAAGTAAAACTTTCTCTATTTGCAGAAGATTTGATACTATACATAAGTGAACCCCAAAAATTCTACAAGATAACTCATACAGCTGATAAAGACCTTCAGTAATATGACAGGATTAAGATCAATTTAAAAAATTAGTAGCCCTTCTATATACAAATAATAAAGAAGCTGAGGTAGAAATCAGAGAAACATCACCATTTATAAGAGCCACAAGTAATATAATATAAAATATCTTAGGGTAACACTAACCAAAGAAGTGAAAGTCCTTCTTGACAAGAACTTTAAGTCTTTGAAGAAAGAAACTGAAGACAGTATTAGAAAATATTGTTTCCCATGCTCTTGGATAGGTAGGATCAACATAATAAAAATGGCAATAGTACCAAAAGCAATCTACAGATTCAATGCAATCCCTATCAAGATGCCAGCATAGTTCTTCAAAGACATTGAAAGAACAATACTCAACATCATAGGGAAAAATAAAAAACCCAAAAAACCAAAACAATCCTGTCCAATAAAGGAACTTTCAGAGGCATCACCATCCCTAACATCAAGCTGTATTACAGAGCTACAGTAATTAAAGCAGCTTAATATTGTCATAAAAACAAAAAGGTTGACCAATGGAATCAACACAAACACCCTGATATTAATTCACACACTTACAAAAACCTGATTTTTGATAAGAAATCTAAAATTATACAATGGAAAAATGAAAGCATCTTCAAGAAATGGTGATAGATCCATATCTATCCCCATCCACAAACCTCAAAACCAAATGGTTCGAAGACCTCAATATAAATCTATCAATACCAAACCTCAGAGAAAAGAAAGTGGAAAGTAGCTTTGAATGCATGGGCATGGGAGACCACTTGGGCATGGGAGACCACTTCTTAAATATAACACCATTAGCACAGACACTGAGAGGAACAGTAAATAAATGTGACCTTCTGAAACTGAAAATCTTTTATAAGACAAAAGACACAATCAATAAGACAAAACAGCACCCTGCTGAATGGTACTGAATGTACAAATTCTACATTAGAGAGAAGACGGATCTCCAAAATATATAAAGAACTCAAGAAAATAGGCATCAAAATACCAAATAATCCAATTTAAAAAATGGGGTACAGATCTAAACAGAATTCTCAAAAGAAAAAGTTTAAGTGCCTGAAAGGGTCTTAAGGAACAACTTGACACTCTTAGCCATCATGAAAATGCAAATCAAAATGGTTCTGAGATATCATCTTACACCAATAAGAATGGCTAAAATCAAAAACACCTATGATAGCTTATGCTGGAGAGGATGCAGAGTAAGGTGAACACTCATCTGTTGCTGGTAGGAGTGCAAACTTGTACAGCTACTTCTGAAAAACCAGTATGATAGTTTCTCAAAAAATTGGAAATTAACCTATCTCAAGACGCAGCAATACCACTCTTGAACATATACCTAAAGGACACCTACTCAACAGTCTTCATAACAGCATTATTTGTAATAGCCAGAACCTGGAAACAAACTAAATGCTCCTCATCTGAAGAATGGATAAATAAAATGAGGTGTATTTACACAATTGATTATTATTCAGTGGTTAAAAACAATGACATCTTGAAACTTGTATGTAAATGTATAGAACTAAAAAAACATATTGAGTAAGGAACTTCAAACCTAGAAAGACAAACATGGTGTGTATTCACTTTTAAGTGGATATTAGATGTAAAACAAAAGATAACCAGTTTATAGTCCATGATCACAGAGAAGCTAGGAAACAAGGATAAGCCTAAGAGAAGCATACATGGATCCCCCTGGAAAGGGGAACTAGACAAGATCTCCTGAGAAAATTGAGATCCCTATCATGGTCTTGACTCACTGGAACAGCTTGCCTGAGCTAATGGAGGTCACTGACTCTGGACTGACATCAGGGAAACCAGCATAGAACTGAACTCTGAATGTGGGTGATAGTTATGAGTGGGGAAGACTGTGGGGCCATTGACAGTGGGACTAAGATTTATCCCTACTACTTGTACTGGCTTGTTGGAACCCATTATCATTAGGGAAATACCTTGCTTAACCTAGATATAACGGGGAGGGCCTTGGTCCTGTCTCATACTTATGTGCTAGATTTTTTGGGACCCTATGGGAAAAATTACCCTCTCTGAGAGTGGATGAGTTGTGGAGTTGGGGGAAATTACAGGGAGCAGAAGGAGAGAAAGGATTGGGAACTGGGATTGGTATGTAAAATGAGAAAAAATTGTTTTATAAAAATAAATTAATTATTTAAAGAAAGAATTGTGTCAGCTGTCTCTGTGAATTTTGCTGTCGTGATCTTGACCCCTCATTGATACATACTTCCTTGGTAGTCGCATTATTTTTTCAAGATGGGTTCACAGTGAGCAGGGTCTCCATGGCTCCTTTGAGGGAGGTGCAGTAAAAACTGCATGGCTACTTTAAAAAAATGGTGGCTTCCTGGTTCACCAACTCCAATGTCTCTGACTTTTTGGGAAGTCTAGCTATGGAGCATTTAAAGGGGATTTATGAGGTAAGTGCTACAAGTTGTTTAATGTCAACATAAAACCATTGGGTACCTGAAAATGGGACTCTGAGCAGAGTACGCAGAGGCCAACGGACCTCCACCATGTTGAACTGGGTGGAGCCAAAAGGCAAAGCAGCCTTAGTCCTAGCCATCCTGCTCAAGATTTAAGACTAAAGATATGCACTAAAGACAGATTCAGATGACAAAGACCTCTAAATGGGTCACAGTGCTCGATAAATCCACGTAGGCTTGAGAGAGAAAAGAAAAAGAGTATAGACAGTTACAATATAAAGGCATGCAGATAATCATAGATTAAAGGAGTAAAGATATAAAATAAATATTAAACTTGTAGAAAATGTAATAGAGTAAGAAAAATATGCCATGTAAAGATGGACTATACACTGAGAGTCTGGATTATGTATATTATTGTGTTTTCTTTGAACGTTTTTCACTCACACTGGAATTTTGGCAGACTTGATCTTATGTGGTTCTTGTGCATGCAGCCACAACCACCATTATAGCTTTATGTCTGCAATTATGCTGTCATGTGCAACAAATACTGTTTTCCTGCAGTTCTCTATAATACCTAATTCTTAAAATATCTGTGCCTCCTCTTCTATGGTGATCTCTGAGCCTTTGGGAAAAGGGAATGTTATAGTCATCCCATTTATAAATGGGTACTTCATAGTCTACACACTTACTAGTTACATGTTCTTTGCACAATAACCAGTTGCAGGTTTCTATGCTATCTACTGTAAAAAAGGAAAGAAAGGAAAGTTGTGTGAATTAATAGAGGCACTACCCTATGTAGATAAAGACAGTAACTTAAGAGGCAGTTTATGCTATTCCATTTAGTAAGATAACATGCATTATCATGTTTTCCTGTAGAGACGATGACCTATCAGTCACATTTTTGTTTTGATTTATTTTGTTTAGCTCTGGTAACAGTACTCAACATCAGTTCCATCTCGTGTAGTTGGCTTCAAATCCAAAAAGAAGTGGCTGGCCATTCTCATAAAATTTATTTCACTCTTACAGCACTAAGTATCTCTTGCCAGGGATCTAATTATTGTAGCTCAAAAGGTTGTCAGTTGGGTAAGAGTGTGTACTGGGAAAACATAGGAGCCATATGTAGAAGAATACATCTAGATCCTTATTTCTCAACCAATCTTTGCTAAAATTTTGATGGTAATAGCATTATATCTGTAGACGACTTTTGGTAAGATGGCCAATATTTTTCAATATTAAGTCTATAAACAATTGAGCAATGGAAGGTCTTTTCATCCTCTGAGATCTTCCTCAGTTTTTCTTCAGTGTATTCATATGTCTCTTGTGCTTATTTTCATCTTGGTTAGATTTATTCCAAGATTTATTTATTTACTTATTTACTTTGCTTCCCTGATTTGTTTTGTGCTGTTTTGTCTTAGATACACAAGAAGGCTACAGAGAATTTTTTCATGTATTAAATTGTACCTTACAGCTTTGCTTAATGTACTTATCAGATGCAGAAGTCCTCTGGTAGAGTCTATAAAGTCATTTAAATGCAAAGTGGTGTGGGGCAATTGTCTATATTCTGTCAATTATGTTTTAAATAAATGCTGATTGGCCAGTAGCCAGGCAGGAAGTATAATCAGAACAACCAGACAGGAAGTAGAGGTGGGGCATGAGAACAGAAGAATTCTGGGAAGAAGGAAGCCCATTCCTCCCCAGTCCTGTCCCAACTACACTAGAAGGAAGATGTGATTACCCCGTTGACAAAGGTACCGAGCCATGTGCCTAACATAGATAAGAATAATGTGCTAATATACATTATAAAAGCTAATATGAAGCCTAAGCTAATGGGGCAATCAGTTTATACTAATGTAGAACTCTGTGTGATTTCATTGGGACCTAAAGACTGTGGGAACTGGGCAGAACAAGGACCGGGCAGGACAGATACCATCTTTTGGCTTCCAGTTTTGGTCATCTGCTGCTAGCCTCCTATGGACTCTCCTTCTGGAAACACAGTGCAAATTTAATTTTTATGAACTAGCATCTGGTGTAAAATTTTATCACAACAGAAAAGTAACTAGTACAGACATTTGTAAACAAAGTGTGGAGTATTGTTTTGAAGGCGACTATATTGAGTGTGTAAACTATTAAATTTATTCTTTGGAGTGATATTGAAACTTTAGAAGTTTTATGTAGAATAGCAATTGAATGCTGTAACAGAATATAATGGGCATTATAGTAGAGACCTGGAAAGAAATGGAAATGGTGAGGGCCAGATATTTGTGTGATACTTCGGCAAAGAGATTACATTGCTGACTGCAAAGGAGGTATGATATAGCTATCAAAACCCTATGAAATAAAAATTACAGATACTGGACATGGAACTATAGGATCTTGTATTTTTCCTGTCAGATTTACATCTTGCCCCCACTGTGACCCCATTCTTAAATATTTTAATGGGAAAACTCCCCCATGTTCTGTTCATACAATTTTAAAAATTATAATTGGCTTTTAGTGAGTTAGCCAATACTTCTCTTTTGTCTTCCAGCTATGACCCTGTTTTGCACATGATCCATTCTGTTGGGGAAGTTTTTCACTGAGCTTTTTATATGGCTTTTTGCATTTCAGTTTGGATTTTCTTCAGAAATTCTCTTTATTGATTTTTGTTTTCATAACTTGAACTGACTTTCTCATTTAAGTCAGCAATTTATTTTTGTTATCTTAGAACATAATCATATCCTGTTGAGTTATTTCAACATATTTATAAACATTCTTTTAAATTCCTTGTCTGGCATACCTTCCAGATCATTCTCATTAGGATTCCTCACTATGGGATTAGTAAGTTTTCATGGAATTCATTGCTATTTTAAAAAAATGGTTTTTGATTTTCTTCTGGGACTTGTGCATCTAAAGCAACTTGTTAGTTATATATTTCTTTTTTCTTAAATCACCTTTCTTATTTTGGTGTGGGTGTTAGAAGATTCACTGTAATAGGGTTGGGATAATGTTCAAATACTGTTGTATTTGTTTTAAGAAGAACGATAGGCCCTTTTGTATTCATAATGAGACTATCACTAGTCTCTCAGTATTCATCTCTTTCTCCATAAGCAGACACTACCCAACGATCAGCATACTCCTTGCTGGTCCTCTCTTCTGTTGCCTCTTGTTGTTACTCTCCAAGTCTGGCTTTTTTACCATGTGAAAATCTTGGTAGGCTGGTGGTTGGGGGCAGGAGCTCTTGGACAGTTAGATTTTTAGTCAGAAGGACTATGGGGTTAGGAGTCTTAGGGTTGCACTGGTCGTTGTGATCCTGGAGACTGGGTAGACTATAGTATAGGAAGGAGTGGAGCACAGTTGAGTTGTAAGGACAGGATATCCTAGATAATCTGGGTGATCTGTAGCAAATAGAGGTAAGCTCCTAAAGGATCTAGGAGGCCTATGGAGTGTCAAAAGTGATTCCTAACCCATAAGTCAGTGATGCTAAATTGCACTGAAGATGCAGTACGTAATTGATGGGAAGGAGAAGAATCTACTATTAGGGGGTAATAGCAGAACAGGAGAAATGGAATACTATCCAAATAGGGAGGAAATTGGTCTGCTTGAGGAGTTCCTGAGAAACATGGCAGGTCTTTGGAAGAAAACGAGCAGGCCTACCTGATGGTAGAGGAGAATGGCAGACCAAAAAGAGATTTTAGATATTATTTTGATTATTTCTCTTTTGACCTTTCAACAGACTATATTAACTAAGTAGAATTCATAATACATCTATCTTCCATATTTAATAGAAATATTTTATAATTTTATATTTACATGAATCCTCATATTTTTCCAACAGTATCTTTTTCTATTCTCTAGTGTCATTTTAAATTGTAAAATCCTTTCATGATCATTCTGCATTTCTTTTATCACACTTTTTCTGATTTACATTGAACATGCATCTTACTCTAAGTAAAAAGCAATGAGGCAAAAATCTGATATAGGAAGTTCTTCTGTATATGTGTTGCTTTTATTTTTTTATTAATGAATAAAAAATCTGCATTAACCTGTGATAGGACAGAGTAAAGCTAGACATGGAAAACTAAGCTGAATGCTGGGAGAAAGAAGGCAGAGTCAGAGAGATGCCATTTAGCCTTGCCAGAGACAGACGCCCAACAGAACCTTGCCAATAAATCATAGCCATGTAGTAATACACAGATTTATAGAAATGGGTTAGATTAAGATGCAAGAGTTAGCCAATAAAAAGCTAGAGTTAATGATCATAGCAGTGACTTGATTAATACAGTTTCTCTGTGGTTATTTAGGGGCTGAACATCCAGAAACAAATAAGTGACTATCCTACAACAAATTGGCCCTCTAACATGTGCTAGCTAAATCTATATAAAACATGAGAGGGCATGGAAAGGAATTCTAGACACTAAACAAACAAATTTTCACCTCATTTTTTTTTTTTTTTTGGATGGGCTCTGTTCGCTGGTGGTATGCTGCAACTTCTTTAAGAGAGGTCTTTCTGATTCAGCAGTAGTAGAAAAAAAAAGCCAAACCAAACCAAACCAAACAAAACAGAAAACAGACAAACAAACAACAAAAAAGAACAGTTTCACTTTTTTTTCTTTTTAAAAATGCAGTTTCAAAATGGCAGCACAAACCACTCTGGTTATTTCAGGAGGCCAAGCACTTGAATGGCATTTGTGGACCCATGTGCTTATGTGCCCACTCAGGGTCAGGAGGAAAGTAGATTAGACCATGCCCATGGCTCAGTACTTCCTACCTGGGCAAGCAGCACAATTAGATCCACTAGGCACATGTGCGCAAGCAGGAGAGCATGGTGGATTCCTGCCACCAAATGGGGAGATATTTCCAGGTCATGCAATGTACTTCATGGAAGATTTTGCACAAATAAAAAGGGTTTATGTGCTGCATGCTTCTTCTCAGACATAAAGTGGTATGAGTGACTCCTACCCGGTCCCAGAACTGGAGGTTATGGTACCTCCATCATTTTGAAAAGTGGATAGAAACAGAGCCTACACCCAGTGCCTCTGTGACAAATCTGCTTACCATTTTTAAAGCACTCTAGAACAGAAAAGGATTACAGATACACAATTGGGTAGATTCAGACATAAAAGACCTCTAAACAAGACACAGTGTTTTTTTTTAAATGTAAGTAGACTTGGGAGAGAGAGAAAAAAGAGCAAAGAGACAGTAAATGTAATATAAAAGAGTACAGACAGTCATAGTTTAAAAGTGTAAAGATAATAAAATAAAAATTAAATTTGTAGAAAAGTAAAAGAATACAAAAATAAGCCATGTAAAGATAGAATATACACAGAGAGTCTGAATAATGCATATTATTGTATTTTCTTTTAATTTTTTGACTCTGAAGGAGTTAAGTACAGAGAGACATTTCATTGTACTGGTAAACTAAATCAGCCTATATATTTTGAAGGTATCTTGACTTCAAAATTTGGGTCTGAGGATTTGTTGCTTTGGAAAAGAGATTCTTCTTTTGTTTCCACAGAAAATAATAACTTATGGATTGCTTCCACACTAATATGGATTGATGGACCAAAATCCCCCTGAAAGGTCACTGTGAGCAACCCCAAAAATTACTTCACCAAAGAAAAAGCAGGAAACAGTTTGGAGAGTAGTATGCCCAAATTCCCTAAATGATTGTTTATAAAGTTTTGTTTATATTTAAAGGGGGATATGCTATATAGATTTGTATTGTATGGGTCTTCCTCTATTGATACAAATTTAAGATCAATTTTGTAATATGTATATTTCTTCTCTAGATTAAGATGTTGTGTTTGTGCAGATCATTTAAAAATGTAATATGTAATTAAGAAATACAGGTTATTAAAGAGTAATTTACAATAGTCAAGCTTGTAGTCATGTTAGTTGGGTTTTCTAGATATATAGAGATTTATTTCAGTTAGATAGGTATTCTTCAAACCTTTCAGAGACCTTCACAGTATGACATTTAAAAAGTTTTAGTGCTTAGGCTTTGAGACACATCTGCATCTGGCAGTACTAATCTACCTCAAGAAAAAGATGGGCACTGAAGAAGTTCCTTATGGCACTGGTTAGCCATTGGGTAAGAAACTGCTCTTGCCTGGACTACTTGATGCTATGCTGTATATACTGGACTTGCAGGACCCACAGAGAAATGAGTTGAACTTGCCTAAAGGTGGGAAGGTTCTCTGTGGTTCCTGCTACATGAGTCTGACAGACATTCTGCAGGACACAGAAGAAAGCAACTGATGGACTTTGTCATTACAAGGCAGAAAAGATATTCAAATTTCCTGCTTTATGAAAAAGTCTGCTGAATACTATGGTCCTATAGGCTGAAGATGGATTTTCCAATGATACAGAAGAACTTTGGGTGACTCTCTAGGCAATGAGATGTAGCCAGGTAGCCCCACCAGAGACAGATGCCCAATTGAACCTTGCTGGTAAGCCACAGCCATGTAGCGATACACAGATTAAATAGAAATGTGTTAAGATGTAAGAGTTTTCCAATATGAAGCTAGAGATAATGGGCCAAGCAGTGATAATTGATACAGTTTCTGTGTGGTTATTTCAAGCCTGAGCAGCTGGGAATAAACAAGCAGGCCTCCTACAACAAAAATCAACTTCAAACACAGGGTTTGGAATCATTCAAATGACTTTAACACCAATAGTGTATGTGTGTGTGTGTTTGTATGTGTGTGTGTGTTTGTATGTGTGTGTGTGTGTGTGATATATGTATGCATATGTATTTCTTTGTGTGTGTATGCACATGGTTATGTAGTTTAGAAGTCAATATCATGTACCTTCTCTTTCATACTACACACCATTTCTTTGAAACACGGTCTCTTACTGGATCTGAAGCTTACTTTCTTGAGCAGCAAGCCTGGTAATTCTCCTGCCTCCTTCTTCCTAGAACTGGGATTATTTTCTCTGCTATTGTGCTGGGTACTGATAACCCCATGTCAGGTACTCACACTTGCACCATAAGTGCATTCTTGAATAAACTACTTCTGCCAGACACTAGCAAACTTTAAGCAATAAAATCCACAAGCTATTTTTTCAATAGGAGATTAGAAATGTTGTATCATGTTAGTAATTTACTGGTAGTACACTGTTGATTTCCCTCTAACTGTTATATTGAGGTCTAGAGTTTCTGTAAGTGCATGTACTGTATTTCTAAATATGACAACTAATGATAGAGTAAATGATCAGGGAAACTAACCTGAGTAGACAGAAGTTTATGTTGGTGACTTCCTGTCCTGCCATTCCATCATCTTGTCCTCAGTGTGTGCCTTCTATACTGCTGATGACAACTATCTCAACTTGGAAATGCAAAACCAACAATTCTTGAGATGGAAACAGACTCTTTTAGTCATATTTTGGCACTACAAATTTAAAATTAGACCCTACTTCAAACAAGCTATTTTTTTTTAAATTAGGAAACATCCCAAAGAAAAGGCCTCCCATCCAACGAACACTGAACTATTATGCTAATTGAAATGGCCACTGTATAAAACTTGGGTGGATCTGAAGAAAGTACTTGTTATTCTAGTCTCAGTTTCCAACCACATTCATTTCTACTAAAATTTTGTTTTCTTTTGAGCACAGTCTGATAGGCTATGAGTGCTAATAATGCTATTAAATAACCAGTTTTTCATCACTCCTTCATATTTAAGGATCAAACATGTAACCACTGCCTATTTTCTAATGATAAAGTCCCATAAGCGGAAGAAATACTTGGATAATTATCTCATTGTAATTAGGTTTTTCTGAATGATCACAAATTTCCTTCAAATTTTACTGAACTGAAACTCTAAGTTACGCAAATAATACTATGAGAAACATAATTTTACAGTTTGGGCAATTTAAGTTCAAAAATTGAATATATATGTATCTATGGGCAGAAGGCTCAAACTTGGTCATTCTATATATGGTATGTGGGATGGATTTCTCTTCCTATTCCTCTTTGTTATTCTTTTTTGTCAGTACCTATGACTCATATGGATATGCCAAGATCCTTTAAAGGCGCTTTGAAGAAAATAATACCAGGGCAGACAACAGAAGATAGATGTTATTTTTAGTTAATGAACTGCATTTTTATCTACTGACAGAATTATTTAATATATATTCAATTAAAATTTATTCAAGAGTATGTGTGTTTGTGTGCATGCTCGTGAGTGCTCCTGTGTTCCTCTGTTGAGAAAACATATGTCATGATCATGTGCAACTCAGAATGAAAATTTTACTAGATTCTTCTTATGCCATTTTTCAGAAGTTTCTGTAATGTCTCCTTCTGTAGGAAGGCTTGTAGCTTGTGGTTACCTGCCAACTGGAGCATGGAGTCTGATTTTGTCTGATGTGCTTGTCGGTTTCCAATTTCCAGGTGGGTCTATATATGTTTTTCTTTAGGTTCACCTTATTACTTAGCTTCTTTAGGATCATGAACTATAGGCTCAATGTCCTTTGTTTATGACTAGTATCTACTTATCCACTTATGAGTGAGTACATACCATATTCATTTGGGGGGGGGGGGTCTGAGTTACCTCACTCAGGATAGTGTTTTCTAATTCCATCCATTTGCATACAAAATTCAAGACATCATTGTTTTTTACCACCGAGTACTACTCTAATGTGTAGATGTGCCACACTTTCTTTATCCATTCTTCAGTTAAGGGGCATCTAGATTGTTTCCAGGTTCTGACTATTACAAATAATGCTGCTATGAACATATTTGAACAAATGCTTTTGTAGTATGACTGGGCATCTCTTGGGTATATTCCCAAGAATGGTATTGTTGGATCCTGAGGTAGGTTGAGTTCCAGATTTCTGAGAAATCTCTACACTGATTGGTTGATCAAGTTTGCATTCCCACCAGCAATGGATGAGTGTTCTCACAGGAGACCATTTCCTAAATATAACCCCAGTAGCACAGACAATAAGAGCAACAATAAATAAACTGGTCCTCCTGAAGCTAAGAAGCTTCTGTAAATCAAAGGACACAGTCAATAAGACAAAAAGGCAGCCTACTGAATGGGAAAAAATGTTCACCAACCCCACATCAGAAAAAGGACTGATCTCCAAAATATATAAAGAACTCAAGAAATTAGACATTAACATTCTAAATAACCCAATTTAAAAAATGGTGCAGTGAACTAAACAGAGAACTCTCAACAGAAGAATTTCAAATGGCCAAAATATATTTAAGGACATGTTCAACTTCCTTAGATATTAGGGAAATGCAAGTCAAAGCAATTCTGAGATACCATCTTACACCTGTCAGAATGGCTAAGATCAAAAACACTAATGATAGCTTATGATGGAGAGGATTTGGAGTAAGAGTCATCTAACTTTAATCCCAGTATGAAGGAGGTTGAGACAGCAAGGAACATGACTAGGCAGAAAGAGGAATATAAAGTGGGAGGTGACAGAAGCTCAATGCAGTCTAAGGATTCCTAGAGACAGTATCACTCCTTCAGTCTGAGAATTGGTAGAGGTAAGAACTCTCTGGTGACTGGTCACTCTACTTCTCTGAACCTTCAGCTTTCACCCCTGATAGCTGACTCCGAGTTTTTATTTTTAAGACCAATTAGAATTCATTCTATGAATTTTTCATTACACAGTTTCATGTTCTTGCCATCATTCTTTTGATATATTTTTTGGGATTTTCATGTTGTATCTTATCACAAGTAATTAAACATCCTAAAGTATAGTCTTCTCTCAGTTTTCCCTGAGTTTTTGCTTGTTTATCTTTTTCCCACAAAGTCACCTTATTCCTATATCTATTCTAAAGTAAAAATTAACTGAAAGGAATATCTCAGAGAAAAAATATTCACATCCTTTTTTGTTGTTCTGACTGAATTCAGCAAAACACCAAATTATTACACACCACCACATTTACACATTTATTTTTTAATTTTTATAATTTATTTGGTTTTACTTTATGCACATTTTTGTCTTATGACCATATATGTCTATGTATAAATTTCAGTTCTGTTCTGAATACAGAGGTGTATGGAAGTGTCTTAATTTATTTACAGAGGCCTTTGCTCTTGAAGATTTATATCACCACCCATTTCTGTTGCTAGCAATATTGCCACTTTAACACATTTTTGGACACGTCTCCCTCATGACTGTATTTCTCCTACATGGTGGGTTTGCAAAGTAAATCAGCAATGCCAAAAAGATTAAATGCCCTTTTACAATATGATATACATATCTCTGCCAATGAAAGTACCATATCACTATCATTACAATTCCACCTGCCTAAAAGTAAATATTTATGATTAAGATTCAGATTGTGTTTATTGAAGGTGTCTTTGGGGACCAGATACTGCAGTGCATAGCAAATCCTTACTGAATAAACAAATCAAGGCCTTTTCTGTGGAATAATCCTTCTATATATGGACACTGTGAAGAGATGTTGCTTCCATTTTTAATGAAAAAATCTGATTGGTTGATGACCTGGAAGGGTTTGGGGGGCAGAGAAAATGCTGGGGAGAAGAGTAGAGTCAGAGCTGCCATGAAACATAGAACATTAGCCCCGATTTTTATTTTTAATATTTAATGCTTTGAAGAAAATAATTACTTTAAATCCATATATTGATGTCATTACCTCCTTATCTAAAATTCTCAAATAGTTTGCATTGTTATTATTTCTGTGTTATCACATAATGCCCCATGAATTTAGGTATTGTCTTCTAAGAGGTAGTATTATTTTTGAAAATAATATTGTTTGTGAGTTCCCTGGGCCCATTGTTACATTAGATTGTGGACAGATATTTTTAAATAAGTCTTATATAAATACATCTTAAAGTCCAAATTGTAGTAAATTTCTTGTCGATATTTTTATATTATTTTGTAGTATGTGTTTTAAAGTAGAAATCATAATTTCTTAATGATTGTTTCTTAATTAAATAAAGATGTTTCCTATGCCACACCCTGTAGAGAATGCATTACTCTGCCAATAAACAGATGACTGATGTCTATAGTTCATGCATTTGAATGTTCTTAGAATCGCATGGTACATCTTGGAGAAGTCACCTTTTAACACCACCAAATGGTTTCTTCTAATTCTGCAATATGTGGCAGATTTTATATGAGGCTTTTGCGCACAGTCTGTGGCTTCTTCTTCTGGGGTTTAAATGTTTGTTGCCTTTACAATTTGCACTGATTGCTTAAGAGAATGGTTTGTTTTGCAAGACTGCTTTTAGTTTAGTGGGTTCTGTGCATAGTTAGCTACAGTGCTTTTGTTTTGTGGTGATGGTTCAGTCTTATTGAGGCATTTACTACATTCTTACAAATTACACATAATACAGAAGGCTGATTTTCTCCATACATGGAAAAGACACACATACACACACCCTGTATTTAATTAAGTAAAGAACCTGATTAAATGAATTCACATCAAATAGTAAGAGAAAATGATGGAGTCAAAAAGAATAAAGACATGCTTTGCCTTATTCTGTATCTTAGAGTTCTTAATACATTTTCATATTTTAAACAAGTTTATTATTCTTAACATTGTTTGATGACTTTAAACTCAGCAGGTCAATTACCGTTTCTGTTTTATGCTTTGAATAACAGCAGTACTCTGTATACAACATATTATATGATGTAAATACAAGATATATGATATTTATGAACACAACATTCACACAGGCATAAGGAAATCTTGGAAAAGGATTATTTTATAGTGACAGATAATTAGTCACTAACATTTAAGAAACTTATAAAGCTTATGGTCTGTAGCAGGGTAGAATTTAAGCAGCTCTTGGTGTTTTAAATGACTCGTTTTTGTGATTATGCTCTAATAACATTCCTAGCATGAATTCTTCCAAGATATTTGTGGGGATAGTTTTGAAATGCCATGTCACTTCTGTATTGACAAATAGTTTCACAAATGATTTTCCTTATATAATTTTACAATAAAAAGGTACATACGGGCCACAACTTTTGCTGTTTCAAGACTATACAACATGTGAAGTGCAAATTCCAAATCAGTTGGTTATTTTTTTTCTTTTCTTTCCTTTTTTTTTTGAGAGAAGGTTTATCTATAGCTTTGGAGCCTATCCTGCCTGTCCTGGACATAGCTCTTGTAGATTAGGCTGGCCTCAAAGTCACAAAGGTATCCTTGTTTCTGCCTCTCAAGTGCTAGGATTAAAGGCATGTACCACTGCCCAGCATGTTTTTTTTTTTTTTTTGTGAGAGCAGAAAGGAAGAAGAGAGTGCTAGAGGATTGGGGAAGAGGCACAGGAGAGGAGAGGACAGAGGGAAAAAGTAAGAAAAGGATCTCAATAATTGCACAATTATTGCCTTGAAACATAAGTGTATGGGCTGTGGGATCTTCTCTCTAATCAAATATTTTATCCTCAGATAAGTATCAATAGAACCTAATGACCCAGAAAAACCTTCATTCATCTTCACTGGCACAGTAATTCCCATAAACCCTTGTAACTTGCTATCAGCTTCTTATTTGTAGTTTTTATTTTGTTGTTGTTGTTGTTTTCTAATTGGGCTTCTAATTAATTTCATGCTTTTTTCCCTCGACTAGACTATGAGACCAGAGGTTGTTATCTTTTCATATCCGTATTCTGTTCAATTTGATATGACACTGTTCACTTTACTTAGAATTTGCACTGGCATTGTCACTTGGAAAAGCACTGACAAATTCAACCATATAACAAGATATCTGATGTCCCCCACTATCCATGTTTTTAGTATTTCTATCTTCTAGTGGGAATAGCAATACCTGTATTAACACAGATATTTGAGCTCTCACGTTTCTGGTACTTAAAAGAGATCTTTATGATTATATTGCTCAGGATGATGCAATTGCACAGACAATGGTGGTGAAGTGACGTTGACATTTATGTCATTATCAACAATTTTATTGTCAGCATTGTTGTTCAATGAGATAACTTCTGTGTGCCAAAACTGAGTAAATAGAAATACAACTGAAGGAAAATGAATCATAATTATAGATACAAATAGAGGACATACAAACTGAGGAGAACTGTGCACAGTTGAGATTGTAAGAGATGGTCCTTGCCTCCTGAAGAATGAATGTATAATTTAGAGAACCATGAGGAGTTGAGTTTGAAAGAAACAGCCCTTGACTTCTGGAGAAGAAAAGTGTGTTCTATGACTAATAGCTGAACGATTATATCATAGCTCTTACACTCAAACTTTCAGGTTTTATCTTTAATTATTCATGATAAATTCTAATTGTGTTAATAATCATAATTAGTCCTACCTATACCTTCACTAAGCATCAGACAGACTTTTGAAAGAGCTTCATTAATGTTTGGTCTCAAACATTATTAAGTACCTGCCTTCCATAATCCTGCATTTCCTTGTCGAAAGGTGCCAGGGAATATATGATCTGATGAAACTCCCATTTGTTTAATCATTTGTGAAAAAATCCGTTGTTTTTAATATTTTTTCAGTGTGTGCAGTGTGTGTGTGTGTGTGTGTGTGTGTGAGAGAGAGAGAGAGAGAGAGAGAGAGAGAGAGAGAGAGAGAGAGAGAGAGACCCATCCTTGTGATCAGAGGTTGTAAGGACTTTGAGTCTTCAGATTTAAAATTTAAGTAATTATGCTTTAATGTCTTAAAGGACTGGTTTTTAATTTATAACATCACATTTTTTTAGAAAATCATATTTATCTCTATTATTTCTCTGATCTCATTCTCCTCATATAACTATCTTTTGGCAACACTCTCCTGAATTCTGTATCATAAGAAGTTCCATTAACATCTTATCACTGCTATGATCCTGTTGACATTTCTTAATCTCAAGAGTTAAGAGCAGCAGTACATTCGTTTCAGAAATAGACTCACAATGATGAACTGGAACACAAGTGTAGGCCATGTGTTAGGTAGAAACTTAATTGAACATCAACCTTTAATTATTTTGACAGAGTGATATTGGCCTATCTGTACCTGTCTGTACTAGTCCTTATATTAACATGTTTCACAGATGGCTTCTAACTTCCCTAAATACCAATAACTCTTCCTTTCCATATTCTACAAGCTTAAATTTGAAATGCTTTTTTAAAGGGTCAAAACTCATAATTTATTTTTATAATCACATATTAAGCATTCACTTGTCTCATGCATGCATACACAATAGAAATATAATTAAAAATAGTCTTACCACTATGAAGGATTGTAAATTCAATATATAAAATGCTATCACCTTTAGATATACTCTGTCAGGCAGGAATAGCAAATTTGGACCCTGTCTTGTGGTGATATTTTGTTTGTTTCTGACAAAACTTCCCTGAAAATCACAGGGCAGAACTAGCCCCTAGTTAACCATAGAGCCCAAGCAGTGGTGTCACACAACTTTAATCCCAGCACTTGGGAGAACATAGCATAAAGGTTAGGAGTTCAAAGCTACCCTGTGCTATCTGAGGCCGGAAGTGGAGGCTCACTATGACTATAATCCCAGCACTAGCAAGGTGAAAACAGAAATATAAATCAGGTGGAGGAAGGATATAAGTGTATTCAGTCTGAGGTTTCATAGACACAGGATACCCCTTTGGTCTGAGGATTCAGTATATGTAAGAACTAATGGCTGGCTTCTCTGCTTCTCTGATCTTCCAGCATTAATCCCTATATATGACTGCGGGTTTTTATTATTAAGGCCAATCAGAATTCGCATGACACTGTCTTGATTTATTTAGAGTACTCAATGTACCAGACTATAGAGCCTGTCTTATGGCCATACCCAAATGTCCATAACATGTGAATGTTCATGTGTCACACGATACTCATACATTTGATTATTAATTCTCTGTGATTGACAAAGAAAGGGATGCACATAGGTTAATTAGGTTGTTTAAAGCCTCACATGAGCCCATATGAAACCTAGGTACTCAATCCAGCTGTTTGTGACCAAAGTTTTGTCAAAGCTCCCTTTCTGTCACTCCAATGCTGTATTGCACTTCGTTGAGTTCTGGTGAAGTTTTTGATAAAGTTAGAGGTAAGCATCATTCTTTTTCCTTTGACTTCTTGTGTGATTTTGGTAAAGAATGCTGAATTGACATATTTATGAAGCAGTCTGTTTTTGTGGGTAGAATGTTATTGTAAGAATGGATCGGGTTGCATAAGCACATAGCTGTTATTTGGAAATGATGTACCTTCACACTGCACCAGAGGGAATAGAACCATGCAGTTCTTGGCCCCTGGACTGAATTAATCAAAAAGAAACTGATTTGTTGGTGGGAAGTGAGGTTAAACTCAGCAGAGAACTGACCACAGTTCTGTAATTATGGGTTTCATGTTAATTTGAGGATTCAGTTGTGTCTTGTATTATTATTCCTTCCAAGTTACTTAAGTTCATCTTTTGTTCCTTCTTATAAATAGGGGTAAAAAGTAAGTAATGTTTATAAGGTAGTTAACTCTGTTGGATGCAATAATACCCAAAACATTTATCTCAGTTCTTTTCAAATAGTTAATTTTTTTTCAGGATGTTTGTTTAATGATTTCAGCAAGAATTCTGTTTAATCAGATTATATAACTTCATAAATCCCAGTGCACTTACTTTTGATCCCTAAATTGTCAAGAATATTTTAAATGAAAATGTAAAATATCTTTACTGGCATTCCCATGAAGCTGTTCTGATGGGAAACATTCCCCTCAGGCTACTAATGAGAAGTAGAAGCTGAGGGACATTCCCTGTCTCATATGTTCTTGGTGAGGAAGTCATGGAAAGGTTTCAAGTGGGCCCAGTCAGCACTCACTGCATACACAGCCTTTTCCCTCCATATTGTTCCTTTTATATTTCCTGACGTTCTGGCCGTTACTTGCCCATCGACATGTTGCTGGCCTTTGACAGTTTTGGGTGTAAGGCTGGGGAATATACTGAAAGGTTGGGTGACATGCACAACCCATGTGTTGACTAGCTGCATGAGAGATGAGGCAGAAAGCAAGTTCTGTTCAGTTTACAGAAGGTGGAATGAGTTCCATATGTTTACCATTGAGACCGCCCATGTGTGCACAGTAAGGACTTTCCCAGGGCCTATATTTAACTTCCATGCAAAGTGCAGGCTTCCCTAAAACCTTCACCGCGTTTACCCATGTGTCTGTGTAACTCAGAGGCTTTGCTTTGTGAATCACACTGAGTAAAGCAGTACTCTTGCCCACATGAGCTATTAATTTATTTACATAACACAAGAGGCCTACATTTGTGTGTGTGTGTGTGTGTGTGTGTGTGTGTGTGTGTGTGTGTGTGCATGCATGGGTGTGTCTAATTCATGTTTGAGGTTTTGTCTCCGACCCCACACCCACAGACAGTGTCTTCTGGATTTCAGTGATCTGCTTTTCTCTTGGACTACTACTCAAATCATTGTGTTAGTACTTTCCTCTGCCATGTGCAAGGAAGCAGTAGTTTTCACATTTCAGTTGCCTAATTCTGAAATCTCCCAAGGCTAAATTGTTCAGATTGCCTCCTTTGACCATATTCATGAATCTTAAAGTTAACTGAAAACAAATAGATTGCCCAGAATAAACCCTGATACAGTGAGCTCTCGATTGAGGGACAGTGAGAACTCTAGCATTGAAGATACTGATAGTTACCTTAGTGAGGTCGGAGGTACAGAAATGGCCGCAGAACTCCTCTCCTTCCTTTACTCTCTATACACTTAGTTTCTTTGTGCATGAAAATTTTCTCAAAGTTCATCAACACATGAGATAGAAAAGATAATGTATCTCTTCATATCAAAGATAAAATTTCTTACGAAAATGCCTCATCACCACTGAATAGATTTCTTTTTATTTTATTTTTCATACATATAATGCATAAAATATGGTTATTAGTATTAATATTTTCCTCAAAATTCACATGATTGTTACATTTATAGATACGTATCATTTTATATCTCAGTGAAACTTCTCTTGGGTTTTCATTAGTGTTAATTCAGTTTTCAAGGCCTTATTAGTCTCACTAATAAGGTATTATCACTTCATGTATATAAAGATTTTTTAAATACATTAATTTTTTGTGTATATTATTTGGGTGTATGTGTGTATTTGTGTGTATGTGATGATCATGTGTTGATATGCACGTAAAAGTCAGAGGACAACTTTGTGGAATCAGTTCTATTCTTTCTTCCTTTAAGAGGCTACTAGGGATCAAACTCAGGTCACCAGGCTTGCATGGCAAGCACCTTTACCCACTGATCTAACTCTCTGGCCCCTGAAAATACTTGTAAACTTATCATTATGCTTTTTGAATTTGATGTTGTGTTATTCTATGTTACTTTGGTTTCACTGTGTGTGGCTCCACAAACATCTCTCCAAGTTCTTTAACCACCTTAAAGGAATTCTGGCGACAGGAGAAAGTAGAAGAGGAATAAGAGATATATAACTTACTTCCCACCCCACAATTAACACATGAAGAAAGAACTTAGTGAAAACAGTAATTCCCTGGGGAGATGTGGGTTTTGTTTCTAAGCCAACATACTTGCTCTGTGAGTTCATTTGCTGTCATTTGGTAAATGAACTTCAGCTTCTAGAACCAATTTGAAGTGTGTTAGCAATTTGGAACACACACTGCACTTAATGTTTAATTTAAGGATGTACATACTCTATATGTGAACTAGAGGAGTTGTAAAGAACCACACCCATTGGAAAATCCCCAAGAAATCTCTGAGAAACTATTCCTCTTGGCAAAGAAACCTTTTATTGTCTGGCCTATGCATAAAATATTCATTTTATCCTTAGACAATAAAGCAATGTTTTATGAACATGACAACAATTATATCAAAATTCCATTATGTCAGTGATTTTCAGATTATAGGTATGTATTGTGCTGCCTATGATATCTCTTTGGTTGGTGCTGGTAATATTTGAGAGGATAACGGCAGAATGTACAGTGCTTTACATATCAGTAAGAGTGAAGTTGAAACAATATCAGTATTCACTGCTGAAACTACAAATAAGCTCCCCAGTGAGAAATACACTTTTTAGATATGTGTAAATGTATCTGTCTATAAATGGATATGCGTGTGCTATATCACTGAGTAAAATATATTTTCCTGTGGTTGAGTATAAAAATGACAGCTGTAGAAATAAATCAATATACTTTTAAATATAAGTAGTGTTGTTTCTTGTCTATTACTTCAGAGGCATGGGAAATAAAGGAAGAATATACTTTCTGTGTTCCTAAATTTAATCAACAGGTTAAAAACTAGCAGTTTTTTACAAATAGATAATAAGTGGTTTTGTGAACATTTAGTAAAAAAGTGTATTAATTATTTTTAATATTGACATCTTTCTATGCAACACTTTCACTATTTTCCAACAAGAAAATACCAAAATTCCAAAAAACAAAATCTATTGGGGGCTTGGAGGCTCTCCATTGAGGAAAATTGTTTTCTTCTGATCTCAGAATTTATTAAACCCTGAAATTACACACACACACACACACACACACACACACACACACACACACGTATTTGCATTTACTAATTATAATTATAGACTATAGAGACTGGGAGAAGGGAATATCTTTCTTCATGATCTCTTGGATTTCAGTTCCTACACCTGAATCCTGCAATTGTGAAGTGTTTTCGGTATTCAAGCTCCGAGGAGCAGATAAAGGTAATGGTAATAGCCTATATTGCTTTACGAGTCACTTGGACTCCTTTGACCAACAACTTGTGGATTTTTATGCCTGGTCCTGAGGTTTTTGATTAGATATTCTAAGATATTTTTGAATCATCTTGTTTCTTAAAGAATAAATTACAATGAACATATAAGTAAACGTAGGAAGAAAAGTAGGAAAAAGTTGACTAGACGAGAGCAGAAGTTATGCACATGGCATAAAGTCCCTATCCTTCAAACATAAAGAGTATAAAAGTCACTGTCCCATGTGACCATGGAAATTTTGCAGGGGTTGGCAAATCATACTTCAATTGTTCATAAAATAATTCTTAATTTAATTGTAACTTTTTAAATTAAATCTTGCGATAGAAAAACACCCTGTGAAATGGCAAAATTCTCAAATGATCATTCTAGTTAACTTTAGACTTTGAGAAAAGACAACTTTATGAAGGCTTCCAGGCTTGATTATAATATCCTACTGCTAGAAACACTACGTGTGTTGGTCATAGTACTTGGGGAAATCAAATGTGTACTAACCAGGAAGGGATCTCCCTGCAGCATAGCTTTGTTAGTGCTTTGTAGGCTGCTGGAAGAAAAATCAGATGCAGTCTTAACCAGTGATGAACCTGAGAACTATAATAATGACAAGCAAGACAAGGTGGGCATATGGGAACAATAATAATGCTGCTAGTATGAGGACAATCAACTACTTACTGGTTGTATTTTAAGCCAAATATATAGGAGAAAACACATACATGATACTATAAATTTGACCAAGAACCCATGGTAGGGTATCACACATGTCTTAAGGATGAACCTACTACTATTGCTCTGCTGAATGTACATATTATGTAATTAAACTCTCTTATTTCAATCTCTGCACTGGTAGAAGAGTGTATCTCTGAGGTATCATCAGGGGTGTTCCTTTGTACAGTACATAATGTTTAATACAGAAACTCACCATTGGCCAAGTACAGGGAATAAATATGGATAGAGTGCTCAGCCACATATGAGGAATCGATATTATCACTTTTTCAAGGTGTGGGAACAACTGAGGAAGAAGGGAGAGAAAGACTTTTATTTTTATTGATATCTATATTTTCCTCTGCTTCCCTCCCTGCCTCTCCCCTCCCCTTCAACCCTCCTCCAAGATCTCTATGCTCCCAATTTACTCAGGAGATCTTGTCTTTTTCTACTTCCCAAGTAAATTAGATCTATGCATGTCTCTCTTAGTGTCCTCATTGTTGTCTAAGTTCTCTGTGATTGTGATTTGTGGGTTGGTTTTCTTTGCTTTATATTTATAAACCACTTATGAGTAAGTACATTGAATACTTGTGTTTCTATGTCTTGGTTACCTTACTCAAAATGATGTTTTCTAGCTCTACCCATTTTCTGCAAAATTCAAGCTGTTGTTATTTTTTCTGCTGTGTAGTACTCCATTGTGTAAATGTACCACATTTTTCTTATCCATTCTTTGGTCAAGGGGCATTTAGGTTGTTTTCAGGTTTTGGCTATTACAGACAATGCTGCTATGAACATAATTGAGCACATGTCCTTGTGACATGATTGAGCATCCTTTGGATATATACCCAAAAGTGGTATTACTGGGTCTTGAAGAAGGTTGTTTCCTAATTTTCTGAGAAATTGCCACACTGACATCCAAATGGGCTGTACCAGCGTGCATTTCCACCAGCAATGCAGAAGTGTTCTCTTTACCCCAAAACCTGTCCAGCATAAGTTGCCATCGGTGTTTTTCATCTTGGCCATTTTTACAGGTGTAAAATGGAATCTCAGAGTTGTTTTGATTTGCATTTCTCTGATGTTCAACTAAGGATGTTGAACATTTCCTTAATTGTCTTTCAGCTATTTTAGATTCCTCTGTTGAGAGTTCACTGTTTAGGTCTGTACTCCATTTTTATTTTTATTTTTTTGATTATGTATTCTTTTGATGACCAATTTCTTGAGTTCTTTGTATATTTTGGAGATCAGACCTATGTCTGATGTGGGTTAGAAAATTTCTTTTCCCATTTTATAGGCTGTTGTTTTGTCTTGTTGACCATGTCTTTTGCTTTGCAAAAGCTTTTCAGTTTCAGGAGGTCCCATTTATTTATTGTTTCTCTCAGTGTCTGTGCTGCTGGGGTTATATTTAGGAAGTCATTTCCTGTGCCAATGCATTCAAAAGTACTTCCCACTTTCTCTTCTATAATGTTCAGTATGGCTGCTTAATGTTGAGGTCTTTGATCCATTTTGGATTAAGTTTTGTGCATAGTGATAGGTAATGGGTCTATTTTCATTCTTCTACATGCTGATATCCGGTTATGCCAGCACATTTGTTAAATATGCTTTTTTCATTTGATATTTCATTTCTTGTTTTCCTCTTTGCTGCTGAAAAGCATTTGCAGTTCCAGTCTGGGCAATGTTTTTACAGCTGTTTCAGTTCCATTTTTTATCTTACCTTAACATCAAAAGCTGGTATGATTTACATGTTGAAATGATATGTTACACAAATGTGACCACTCAAATTTCATCCTGAGAATTGAGTGGAAGTCCTTATTTGCATTTCCATAGTGTAGCTACCAGGAAACACAGAGTAACGTATGTTTTATACTGTATGTTGATTGGATAGTGCCTTTGTAAAGGGCTGGCAGAACAACTGAATATCAACATGGAAGCCCGAAGACATGGAAACATGACTAGACCATGGACCACAGTCCATGTAACTGAGCTCCATACAAAACATCTAGTGAAATTCATAGGAAAAAGTATGTACTATTGAGAGAAAAATAACTTTTAGGTAGTACAAAATGTATGAGCCATAACAAAAAAGTAATGATAAATTAGGCATCACAATGAAACAGTGAAAGTGAACAGTAAAATTACAATGCCAGTCACACACTGGAAAATGTATTGAAAAAATGAATGAAAACTTCTTACTACCTCACAAATAAAATGGCACTCCAATGGGACAGAATGGCAAAAATATTAAGAAAGCAATCAATAAAAACATAGCCATACTACAGCCCAGTAAGCCCCTCAATATTCTTAAAGGTTCACAGATTAAAATTGCAATGGAATACCACGTCATACACTATGATGATTAAAACTCAAAGCTGGTAGTACCAATGCTTGATACGCAATTACAAAATATGAGTCCTTCTACTTTGCACGTGAAGTTGCTGAATGTATTGCATTTGCAGTTTCTTATAAATTTAAATGTATTTCTGCTATAAGACTGAGCAATTCCATACTACCCAAGAGCAATACATAAACTTGCTAGAGCAAGTGACTGCAAATTCCCTAATTCTGAACAAATTATAAACAATTCTTGCCCCCATATGGTAAACAAAGCAGAGTATATAAATATAGTGGAACATAGTGCAGCAGGAAGAAAGGATTGGATTACAGCAAAGGAAACAAGAATGCATCTCAAAAGTAAAATGTAATGAGCAAAACAGTTAGAGCCAAAGTAGTAGACTGCGTGTCTGTTTTCATGAATCTCTATCAAAGGTAAATGCGCCCATCACCACAGGAAGCACGTGAGGATTATATAGAATGAAGAACAATGGCATCTATTGACATCATTGGGTGGGTGCAGGATCACTGTATAGAATCATATTTTAATACAACCTTAATAAAAATGACATGAATTTTAGTTTGGGAGCTTTAAAATATTGCCCTGTGGGATGATAGTCAATAACGTTAATGAATATATATTTCCAAAGCAATCACAATGTATATTGAATGTCTAATTAATTCAGAAATTATAGATGTTTAAATAAATGTTTATTCTTATTTCAAATTATAGAATGCACACATTAGTTGAAATATCACATCATAGGTATTGTATATATTTATTCATATATATGTTTAAGTAAAAACAAATTTGAAAGGGGAAAGTATTAAAAGAGATTAATGGAAGAAGAGGCATTTTGGTGTCAGGTAGAAACCAGGAGCAAGGGAAACTCCCAGGAATCTACGAGGATAGCCCAACTAAGAATTCTAGAAATAGTGGGTAGGTAAACACTGTGACCAGATAAGATTTCCAGTGGAGTGACTGGGACACCACCAACTCAGTCACATAACCTTCAACCTATAGTCTGTTTATGCCTATGGGATGTGCTGGGATAAGGGTGACATAGAGATTGTGGGAGTGGTCAACAATTGACTATTTCAGTCTGAGACTCAGGCCCCAAAAGTGAGTCTAACCCTGATACTTCCTGGAGTGCCAGGACCCAGGGACTTGATGGCTCAGACACCAAGGAGAGAATCAAACACAATTGGGAAAAAAAGGACAATATAATGATGCCTAAAGATAATCTATTGTACTCATCAATTGGGACCTATCCCAACTGTCATCAAAAAGGACCCATCCAGTTACTGATGAAAAGAAATGCAGAGACCCATAGCCAAACATTAGGCCAAGCTCAGAGAATCCTGCTGAAGAGAGGAATGAAGGATTTTGGGATCTATAGGTGTTAAGAACATTACAAGAAAATCCACAGAATGAACTAAACTTGGCTCTTAGAGTCTGAACTGACAGCCAGAGAGCCTGCGTGAGACTGACCTAGTTCCTCTACATATATGTGATAATTGTATAGCTTGGTCTGCTTGTGGGATTCCTAACAGTGAGGCAAGAGGCTTCTCTACCTCTTTGGCTGGCTTTTTGAAAACTAGTCCTCATGCTGGATTGTGTAGCCTAGCCTTAATACTGGTGTGGGGCTGAGTCTTACTGCGACTTTATATATCATGTTTTGTTGATATCCGTGAGAGGCCTGCCCTTTTCTGAACAGAAATAGAGGAGGAGTGAATTGAGAGGGAGGCAGAGGGAAGATGTGGAGGATGGAATGGGAAGAGAGAAGAGAGGGAAAACTGTGGTCAGGATGCAAAAAATTAATTTAAAAATTACAAGAAATAAATTTAATGTTAGCCTGAAGATATAGCTTAATGTATGATTTGCCTAATGTAGCCATATCTGCTTTTATCCTTTGTACTGCCAAATGTAAATAAAAACATACAATACAAATTTTAACATAAAACTAATTAATTATAAAGATTCACATGTCAATGAACTGAAAAATTAAGTTTCTTGTCTTTTGGAGTAGTTGAGTTGTTATTGAACACATGGTATCTTATATCAACAGGATCATTATGCTCTAAATTAAACAAGCAAAACAAATATGGAGAAGTTGCAGAACATAAATTTTAGTTTAGTAGCGAGTTCTGAGAACCAGACTCCACAGAAATAAACTTTGTTCACTTTTTAAAAATTATTATGTTTCTTAGTTAATATATGAGCTAGTAATATCTTATCAGGTATATTATAAAATACATTGAAAATTAAATTTGGTATTAACTAGTCTGTAAGACAATAAATAATATTAAAATATATGATAGAGTTTTTGCCTATGATACTTTGTGTAAGATGAATTTATATTTCACTAGTACATGGTGCTAAAGAAATGGTGTTAAATTTGAGAACAGACTACTTTTTAAGAAGTACATAATCTGAAAAATATAAAACAGCAAAAAATATAGCCAGATGCAAGGTATCCCATAATAGCGGTATTTGTAAAATAGATCAATAGTGCTATATTATTAATGTATCATCACTTCCTGAAATATTTTAAATATTGGTTGGGAATAATTGGAAGAATTAGTTAAATCATGAACTATTTATGCAATAACAAATTATGTATGATTTTGGAGATTTTATTAAAATAGAAACTGTTTCTGAGAGCACTTCCAGTAAAAATCTGAATTATGTTTCCAACCACAAATGTGTTTATTATCTGATTTATACAATCCGGGAAAGGTTCAGGAAAAATGGGAATGATTAGCTCATTCACCATTTAAAATTGTTAGGGCATCTGCAGTTTTTTCATGTAGATATAAATAATTAGCTATGGACTACTCACAGACATGGTTCCCCTGAATTGCATCATATTTGACAAGTTACCTAGTTACCTCTCTTACTGTACAGGAATCTACCTAGCCTTGATGGAAGCACTATAGTGTAGCATAATTTATTATCAAAACAGACTCTTCAGATTCAGAAACTATAACTTGGTAGTCATCTATACATCTAATTAATTTATTATACATACTCTATAATTTATTTATTTACTTATGTTTTCACTTTTATCTGAATGAAAAGGGTAATGAATAAGTGATTTTGCAATGATGCATTGATATAAAATTTATTTTCTCAAGAAGCATCATTGGATTTGAGAACTGAAAAAACTCTCCAAATTTAAAATACATAGAAAGCGGGAAGTCTCATACTTTCCTTCTTTATTCCATTTATACTCACAGTGAACTCATGATATATTGAGTTTAAAATGAATCCCTGTTTTACCTTACATTCCATGGAATGGATCATAAACTCTATAGTGTTTAATGAGGATTGATTGAGCCATTTCATTTGGATGAAAATGGCTCCCATAGGATCATATGTTTGAATGATTGTCAGTTGACAAAACTGTTTGGGAAGGACAAAGAGGTGTGGCCTTGTTGAAGGAGATGGGTCTCTATGGATGATGTTTGAGGTGGGGATTATTTCTTTTTTGGGGGGGGGTTGTTTTTATTTTTTTGTTCAACTGTTTTTCTTTCTCTTTTTTCTTAATTAAAAATTTAATTTTCCATACTAACCCCAGTTCCTCCTCCCTCTTTTCCCCTTCTGTCACCCTGTACTTCTCCCATCCCAACATCCTGGGAGTCAACAAAGTCTAATATATCAAGTTGAGGCAGGGCCAAACCCTCCTGTCTGTATCATGGCTGAGCAAGGCATCCCACCATAGAGAATGGACTCCAAAAAGCCAGTGTCTGGGTGCATTTGAGATGTGAGAGACTGGTGCCATTCCCAGTGTCTTTCTCTGAAGCAAGCTATGGATCAAGGTGTGAGGTCTAAGCTACTGCTCCTGCACTGTGCCTTCCTGCCTGCTGCTGTATTGATCATTATAGTCCTGAATACTAACCCTCTGAAACTGTAAGCCCCAAATAAACTTTTTCTTTAAAAAAAAATTAAAATGAAGAAGTTAAAGTTCTCTTACTCTTCTTTAATTTCTATATGGGAGATTTGGCAATCAAGAATTAGTACCATAAAAATATTAAAATAAACCTAATAGCAAAGATAACACTGAGTATCATTAAATAAATCAATATTAACTCCCATTTACCTTGAAGCACAAATTTATTACATGAAAAGAGGCTCAAATGGACTTAGTGTGGGACTCACTATAGCTCAGTGCTTCCCATTAAATGTTAGGGTACCTGGCTAAGTCACCTTGGTGTATATCCGTGTCACTCTGGCACAGGGAACCTCTTTGTAGACCTTCCTCTTGGCTCTCCACAGTATTAGCCTTTCTATATCACAGAACATGCATTTTAGCTTTGATTATGTTCTCTGCTTTTTCAGTCATCTTTCTGTTTTTGTACAACATATTAATAATTTAGGTACGCGTTGTTTATCACAGTAATTATTGAAACTAATCTTTCATACTTATGCTCCTTTTATAGGAAATACTGTCTTACTACCTTATCTTTTCAACTTTTCTAATAACCCCTAACATTCTGTGACTTTATTCTGGGCTGACAGTTTCACATCGTTGGGAAGAGGGGACTTCAAGTGAGGCATTTCATCTATTACATTGGAATATGGATATATCTATGGGTGATTTTCTTGATTGCTGATTGATGGAGTATGGCCCAATTCATCGTGGACAGTAAAATACATGGGTAGGTGATAGAGCAAGTTATGGAGAGACAGTGAGTATGTATAGTTTAGTTCCTGAAAGGTCTTCAGATTATGCCTCCACATTCCTGTTCTTACAACCTGCTTTGCTTTTTCTAGTTGATGGGCTATAAATTTAATCTAAAATGAACTGTTTTCTTCTCCAAATTGCTTTTGGACCATGTTTTATCATGACAACAGAAAGCAAACTAAGACACATGTGTTTTCAGAAAAGAAGACATTATATCAGGAATGTATATTTTCATGATGCAGAAAAGGAAACACCCATGTTAAATGGTCTCCAGGGCCCTGTCTGTATATGCTAGAATTTATATTACCCATCAGATTCAAGATTTAAGAAAAAAAGAAATTTTTTGGTTTGTATCACCAGAACTTAACACAATGCCTTGGGATTATTACATTCCATCTCTATCTAATAATTATTTTGAAACAAGTCAATATGTGCATCAATGATAGATAGAGATATATAGAAAATATTGCATATACAGCATAGATCAGAATGCAATTCTCTAATTTACACCTTTGTACTCTAAAATTAGCCCCTATACATAAAGTTACTTTGATATAAAAAGCATTGTTTTCTGTACTTATATTTAGAAAATATGCTAAAACTTATCTCTGCAGCCAGGTAAACTTTTGCATCCATCTTTAAGAGAATATTAGAAAAAAACTCACAATTTCATGCAGGATTTATTGTTAATGAGAAATGATTTATATATTAAGGTGAACACTATTTTAAGTTTATCTGCCCCTTTAGTTTGAAACTTGCTTCTCTGAAAGGGACAGAAAATGGTAATCACTAAATAGCTTCTTCTATATGTTGACCAACTATATTCAATAAGTAAAATAATTATATTATACTTTTCAATGCTTTCATTTGTAGCTTCAGATAATTTTTGTTTTAATGTTAAATAATTTTTAAGATAATAAAAGCTAATTATATTATGCAGAAAAGTTTAGATATTTATGTTAAATGAGAATCAATGCGATGACTATGAGCTTAATTCTAATATTATTGATGAAAGTGTTTGCTGTTTTAACCTTAATTAATTCCTTACACAGGAACTAGAGTGATCAAAGTATACAGGTAGATGTAACCAAGACTGCTGTACTTTTAGTTTTGGATTCACACTTAATTACTAATTGCCAGAGCATACCATAATAAAAGCTAATTGATGTTTATGTTTTCTTCTATGTTCTATTGTCATACTATTTCACCCCCAGAAATTCTATTTCTAATTTCTAAATATTCAATTTTTCTCATAGTTTAAGGATCAGTATCTCTTTAAGTTATGATTGCCTTCTTTTCAGCTTACAAACATATAAAAATCACCATGGGTCTTAGCTTTTTAACTACTGATTATAACATCTGCCTCATTTTTTCTGATTCTATTGCTCCATCTTTTAAATGTTACATTTTCTTCTTATTTACATTTTTTTTGAGACACGGTTCCTCTGTAACTTTGGAGCCTCTCCTGGAACTAGATCTTATATTTATTTGTTTGTTTGTTTGTTTTTTGGTTTTTCGAGACAGGGTTTCTCTGTGGTTTTGGAGCCTGTCCTGGAACTAGCTCTTGTAGACCAGGCTGGTCCCAAACTCACAGAGATCCGCCTGCCTCTGCCTTCCGAGTGCTGGGGCTAAAGGGGTGTGCCACCACAGCCCGGCTGGAACTAGCTCTTATAGACCAGGCTGGCCATGAACTCACAGAGATGCTTCTGTCACAGAGATGCTTCTTTAATCCCTGCTTCTGCCTTCCCAGTGTAGGGATTAAAGGCGTGTGCTTTGTAATTTTATTGCACGTGTTAAAGCTCACATGTAAATTTAAATGTTTTATTTTATTTTAAAATCTTATTCTGGAATATAATTAAGAAAAAATTGTTCCTTTTGAGGCTCTTTTTGTCAACATTATTAAATATAACCAAAATAGAAAATAGTTTAGAGAGAATAGACATACGAATTCCTCTCCTAACTCGTGGGGCATGTATTACATTATAGCAAATTATATTTGCATGCTTTTTAAATGAAGCATTTATAAAAATTTCTCACAGTAATTGGAGTACTTAACATTTTCAAATATTCACCCATATGAAATTCATTTCAGTAGTAAAAATGAGGAAACTGCCTATGTTGTTTTTATGAATTAACAGTATGTTCTAGTTTTAACACCAATACTTTTCTAAATTATGTGTAGACTTCATGCTCCTGGCTTTTACAGTTTGTCATTGTCATTAGCAGTCTTATAATGCCTATTGCCAATCACAAGCCTTGTCTAATCAATGTCTAAAGACTTTGCTTAGGATGTTTTATCACTTTTAATTGTTAAGATGATTTATCACTTTTAGTTGTTAAAGGGTATACCACCAGTTCCCATTATTCAATCCTAACAAGAAGTTAATTGTAGTTTAGTACCATACAAAGAGTTCCAAATTTACCTATCACAAGTCCCTGCTTGGGTTCCCTAGATAATGCCTCCTTAGAACTAAGTATTTATAAAGAATGCTTCAAACATTATTTGTTGACAAAAATATATTGATAATTCTACTGATTAAAAATATTGGAATTTTATAAAATTTTTATCATTCTCTTTTATTACATATTGATTCCCCTATTTTTCAAGACTTCAAAAATATATTTCAGTAGTGACAAGAGAAATAAAATGAAAGACACCTTTGTGCCATGAAATTTATGTCATATGAACAATGTTTCATTTCATTTGTTGAAAACTCTACCAGAAGTGACTAAAATTTAATCTTGAATATCAATAGAATGAAAACAAGGAATTCAAATTTGATTAAAATAGTTATTAAACTTAATAAACTTAAACTTAATGTTGATTGTTCACAAAATTGCCATTCCTTTCATCACTGTAAGCACAGAATTAGTGACTTAAAATTCCTATTATAAGATCAAACTCATGTCTGTAACACAGCATACAGTGTTTGCCAAGAGGCAAATTTCCAAATGCTTTTTTTCCAATAGATGGACAAAGCATGTGATCATCAGAATCTAAACTTAAGAGAAAAATCAGACAATTTTA
This sequence comes from Microtus pennsylvanicus, assembly GCF_037038515.1. Lineage (NCBI taxonomy): Eukaryota > Metazoa > Chordata > Mammalia > Rodentia > Cricetidae > Microtus > Microtus pennsylvanicus. The sequence goes on along the minus strand of NC_134583.1, from coordinate 33,203,737 downwards.
AAGCAAATTTCTAAAACTGGACATTGACATTTATTTTTTTCATTTGAGAGAAACAAGAGCCTTGCAATCTCTTCCACTACACATTCTAATGTGGCACGAAAACCTTTTAAACCCTCTAGCGACCAAGACTTGATTACGTATTTGGGATGATGCATTCTCTTATTAAAATTATGTATTTTAGAATATATTAACAAATAAAATACTGAAAAACAATACATTTCATGTGTCAATTTATTGCAATTTTGGTAAATTGATCACACAAATATTTTCAGGAATATTAACTCATATAATAACATATTTTTAAAATGCTGTTTAAAATACCTCTTTGAATATTAAGAAATTTTTACAGAGATTAGTACCAGGAAGATGATAGAGATAAGTATATTTTCTATTTATTTAGTTCCCAAGTAAAATAGGTTGTAGCATATACGATATATTAGAAAATGAATTCATAAATATAGACTCCTCTACATGGTTATAAATGCACAAAGTCTGCAATCAAAATGACATCTTTCTCCCTCTATCTCTGCCTATCTTTCTTTCTTTCTCTCGTTCTCTTCTCTTTTCTCTCTCCCTTCTTCTCTCCCTCCCCTCTCTCCTTCTCTCTCTCTCTCTCTCTCTCTCTCTCTCTCTCTCTCTCTCTCTCTCTCACACACACACACACACACACACACACACACACCTGTTCTCTGAAGAAGAATGTGTTTTACATTCTTTGCCTATAGAAAAGAACAAACAATCTCGTTTCGCTGAGAATTTGCCTCCTTGCTCTGTTATAGCTGGAGCCTATTCCTATCCTATCTGTACATTAGAGGCGAACAGAGAACATGTCTGTGTGCTATGTTGATAGTCACCATAAACAAATATTTATACAGTTGAGATCAGAGATAGAAAAATGTCAGCACCAAATCCACCCATGATGGCACATACACCAGACAGATGACAAAGTCTGGCTCAAGTTATAAAGGCTTGTGAGATACTTGAATCATATTTTGCAACCCTTGAAAGAATTCAAGTTAGAGATTAGCAGAAACCAGGCTCAGTTCTGTCCATAATCCCCTTTATCTGTCTTCTAGCCAACAAAATGAAAACTTTAAAGCCCAAGTGACAAATAGAGTGTGAAGGACCTTCTACTGAATTTCAGAAAAAAAAAATGAGACTGCTGTGTGTGTTGAAAATGGTTTCTTGTGCTGTTTTTGCTTGTGCTGTCAGTTGTGACAATTTGAATAAAGCCCCACATGCTAATTTCTGCTGGGCTCATTAGTAGGTCTAACATCAATAAATTAACAACTATAGTAATATTCTGGTGATATAGAATAACAACTTGTTTATGGAAGGTAAATTAATGTGAAAGTAAATGGTTATTATCCAGAAGCTTATCAAATTACTGGCAATTGAGCATATAGACGTCGGAAAATCTCTAGGGACAGTCCTTGCTGCAGTAAAACGCTAGTGAGTTGGAAAACAGAAAGCAGACAAACAGTGAAGCATACAGTGTAAGGCATCCTGTGCAGGAGGGATACCAGCAGCTGCACAGAGAAATGTGCAGATCATAGATGTGAGATCTGTGCTCCTTTATCAGTGAGTGTGGTGTCAAGGGAGAAGAGCAGAATGCAGTGAAAAGATTCGTAGACTCATAACATTTAAATTCATTCTCTGAAAAATGGAGAAAGCTGAGGCATCAAGTCAGCAGGTTAGAGCCAACATACATTATAAATTCCACTTTCTACCCTCAACAAATAGTCATAGCAACCAAAGTGTAGCAACAAAGAGAAAGGGAATGAAGAGAGTAAGTTGCCCAATTTATATAAAGTATATGGAGGGGAGATGTGTAATGCAGAACTTAAAAAGAAGATCATGTTCAACATTAAAAACAATACATACAAAATTCCCAGAACTGATTAATATTGTCACTATTGTTGTTATTATGGTTATTTACAGGGACTGAACTTTCACTGTCTATTGGTGTTTCATGACAAAGAAAATATATACTGAAAGACAGAAATATTTTTTCCCAGAGTAGTACTGAGGATGCTTAGCTGTCTAAAGTAAATTTGTATTTCTTCTTAAAATTCCCCCAGGAACAGGTAACTAAACACATTTCCTTCAGTGAGAGGCAAGCAGGAATTATCACACATGACTCTCAGTTCTGTAGTTTCTCATGACATCTAAGGAGCATTAAAAGTATTTTGCCACTTGAAACAAGACTAACAATTTTTAAACTACTCACACTTTCTTTTGCCAGGATTGGGCCTACTGCATAATGTCCGGGAAGAAAGTAAATACAGAATAACACACACTAGATATGACACTAATCAGGAAATTGCCAACTTTGGGCAACATTCAAAAGTAAAAGGGTAGAAAATAATAATACTAAATAAAGAGTGAGTAAAAACAGAATTAAAAAACTCAAAAAACAAACTTAGGAATCAAATTTCACGTGCTTTTTATGGCCTGAGTAAAAAAGAAGAAGGAGGAGGAGGAGAAGGAGGAGGAGGAGGAGGAGGAGGAGGAGGAGGAGGAGGAGGAGGAGGAGGAGGAGGAAGAGGAGGAGGAGGAGGAGGAGGAGGAGGAGGAGGAGGAGGAGGAGGAGGAGGAGGATTCATTTACACTCTAAAATATCAGGAGTGCATAGAGAAATCTAGATGATAGATAAAAATTAAGCTCTCATTCGCCTGCAGACTGTGTTAATGAGCAATGAAACCAATCAAATGATTTAAACATATACAAAGCACATATATCAACAGATGTTAATAACCAGTACATACATTTAGATATTTTTCTGAATACATTTTCAATGTATTTTACAGGATCATATTCTTGACACGATGGCATGAACATACATGTTAACAGAAAAATCCATGGACAGTACAAAGCAACTGTGTACAGTACAAAGATTCAGTTCAGCAAGCTATAATATTAAAGCATGAATTGAAAATATTCAGATTAAGTCAGCCATGCCAGTTTCTTAAGAACAAGGAAAATGAGGGTAACAGAGGGGCAGAAGGAGAAAATGGATAAGAAGCAACTTTGTGAGTTTTACTATCAGATATTATGCAGATACACTGGCTTAGAGTCAAAAACCAAAAAATAAAAGAGGTCTAGAACCTTGTGAGTTTTCCTATCATATGTTGTCCAGATACATTGGTTTACAGTCAAAAACCAAAAAAGTAAAAGTGGTCTAGAAATGGAAGCTGTGGAAGTGTTTTTAATGATGGTAGCATATGGAAATCAGGCCTTCTTGTTTGCTTTTTATTGTAAAATGGAAATATTTCTTTCCACAATGGCTTTCTGTACCTTCTACTGCAGTGGTCGTACTGAAGTGTCATCCTTCATATTTCCTGGACTCTGGAATATTTTTCAATGCTTTGCTCACATCAAGATTCAGTTATAATATTGCAAGTATTATTCAGAAATCTAATTTATTTCATGAATATCTTCAGCCTCTCTCTATCCTTTAACTAGAATCTAGAAATGAGGATGGTTGCTGTGGCTTAGTTAACAAGTCACTTGCTACATTATATTTTAATATTTTAAATATTATATTTTAAATGTTACAACTCTAATACTCACAGCTATCTTGAAAATTCTTACTAATTTTTATACAGTATATGGCTTTCACCATATTGTATATTTTACAAATTCTTTGAACAAATAGAATGAATTTTAGCTCATCCCAATGAAGATTATATTTTACAACTTTCAATTAAAAATGAAAGTTTTGTTTTCATCCTCCCTAAAATAAATATTGCCTTAAAATCCAAAATAATTGCATTAAAATTAATCTTAGCATTATTAATTTCCACATTGGCTAAATATTCTTTTATTTTAGTTACTAGTATAGAGCAAAATAGACATTTAAAGCCAAATAAAAGTTGGAAAAAACAAATGCATGTTCCATAGTTAGAGAAGACAAGAGGTTCTTCATTATTGAAGTTAGTGTGAAGATATATAAAAACATCGTGCTCATGCATATATTATATACAAAAAGTAAGTTATACCAGCAATCACACTGCTATTTTTAGCTAGTTAAAATCAGACATCATAACAAAAATTCTACAAGTCATATGTGACACATTTCAAATTATAATTGTAAAAAATAATAAGACTTTATAAAATTTTTAAAATGAGCATAAAATCTTAAAGAAAGCATCAATTTTATCCTGGGTTTTGAAAGTTTCACACAAATATACTATCTCCAAAATTAAAGTTAATTCTAATTTTACAGTACATGTGTTATCATATTGATTATATTTTTTCTAGGTTACAAAAAATCAGTGAAATGATATAAAAAAACTTCAAATAAACATGTTTTTGCATTTGACAAGCATGCAAGAAAAGCAATTTTAATTATCTGAAATATTTTTTTCAAATTCTTTACTTTCTAATAATGTTTCCCCATGGATTGGGCCCCATTACTTATTTTTTAATGGACATTGGTCAGTTTTGAAATCATATAAATGCCACTAACACAAAAAGATGCATAAGTTTGTGTTCATATACATCTGTTCATACTTATTTATTATGTATCAATAAAACTGAAGAAAAAGAAACTCTCAACAAAGGAATGAGGAGACATGAAAGGGGTTTGAGGGAGGGTGGCTGGGGGGAATTGGTAGGAGAAAAGAGAAGGGAAAAGTGTTACAATTGTATTTCAATTTAAATAGATTAGAATTAAAAATAAAAGGCTAGAGAATTATTCCTAGGAAACTATATTCCACACTATCCTAGTTATAAAAATATTCATATATATTCATTCAAGATGATCAAGGGATGCTCCTAATATAGGATTTTAAGATCTAATGGATACAAGGTTCCTTCCCGTTACTCCTTTAGATTACTCACCTGTTCAACATTTTATCATTCGTAGAATTCAAAGGCGCCTAAGGTTTCCCTCTGTTTATGACTTAGAATCAAAAGAAGTGAATCAAATTCCACAGATCTTTTCTGTCCCACCTTCCCCATTGATCTCTGAGCCTTAGGTACAGGTGTTACAGAAATGTCAATTGGGACTGGGCAATACATGGTCATGTTTTCTCTGCATTTTGTTTGGTTGTATTTTTCCTTTTATGGCCTCTGTCTGTTTCAACCAGATGTTTCTTTCAGGAGAAATGAAGCATATATACTCATCTATTGATTATCCAGAACCAGTAGGTAGCCCAGATATTATGCACACTGAAGTTATATATGCAGACTGAGCAGGTTGCCCTTATATATTTAAGGAATATGCGCGCGCGCACACACACATACACACACACACACACACACACACACACACAATTAAGGCAATAGAGGTTTTGAATTTGAGATAGAACTGAGGAAATGTTTGAAGAACTAAAGGGAAATGACAAAACTATGTAATTATATTTTAATTAAAAAGCAGAATACTCTAAATTAAAAACAAAATCACTGATCATCTATATTAAGGTGACCAAATTGGCAAGAATGTAGTCTTTTGTCTTTTTGGATTAAGCTAACCCTACAATCAATAAGTGTAATGAAATAATTTTATTTTCCATTAGAATTTGTGTTAGAATGTACAATTAAACTTTTCTTATTCTCCCTTACAAATGTAGATTATTGCAACAAGGAAAGGTTGTGAAATGGAGGCTGTGAAGGAAAGTCCTGCACATAGCTGACTTGCTGGTGACTGAGATTAGGAGTCATAGGAGTGACACAGGAAAATAAAAAGAAACAAGAGAGCAGATTAAAGCTAATGTTCTACTGTTGCCATTGTTAATCTATCTTAGTAAGAAATATCCATTCATAATAATAATTTTATCTAGACTTTGAAATTATACATTAAACATTAAAATTATAAAAGTATTAATAATTTGATTCAATCAGAAATTTAGAAAATTGGGTCAGCACCATAGATCTTTTTGTTGGAAACAAATAAGTTGAACCATCTAAGTCATTAATTATTCTTTGTCAACGAGGTGGACAGAAATTGTATTATGTACAGGTCAGTTGTGGGCCAGAGGCTATTTATTATTTTCATCAATGACCTGGATGATAGGAATGTCTGTGAACTTAGTAATTTACAGTCCTCTTTCATAGGAAAGCCTGATTAACACTTTGAATGTCAAGATCAGAACTCAGCATGACCATGATATGACCTCAACAAATTGGAGAAGTGTTTTAAGCAGTGCAGTTCAATAAAACCATGACAGATATAGTTGTTAAGAAAATTGAGAAGGAAATGAAAATTATAATAATGCAGCAGATATCATAATGTTGTGAATGTGGAATGTGTTTGCTAAAGCAGGATCACAAAATATGATGGAATAAATAATATTGAAATGGTTTGACTAAAGAATTAAATACTAGTTTTTTTCTTGTTTCTTTTGGTTTTTCTCCACGACATAGTACTATCCTTCCTTCTTTCCTTCTTTCCTTCTTTCCTTCTTTCCTTCTTTCCTTCTTTCCTTCTTTCCTTCCTTCCTTCCTTCCTTCCTTCCTTCCTTCCTTCCTTCCTTCCTGACTTCACTTCTTTCCTCCTTCTTTTTCTCCTCCTCCTTTTTATTCTCCTCTTCCCATCACCTGCTTCATGACAGAGTCATGCTAAGTAACGAAGTCATTCTTAAAATTACCATAGTCCAGGTTGACACCAAATTGTTGATCTTCTGCCTTAACCTCCTTAGTGCTAAAATTAGAAGCCTAAATCTCTACGCCTTATATATCATAATATATAATATATATTATCAATTGTCATAATATCCATATTATGTATTGCATATTCTTTGGATAAAATTAAATATAATTATAAGATATATTAAGAAGGAAAATATATTTGTGATATAAATGTTGATAATTTTTGTTTTAATGTGTCACAAAATGACAATGTTCTTTATGCTAAGGTAAATTTGTGCTTGTGAACTATTTTTCAGATTACCCTAGTGTGTATTAGAGTATACTATTCTTTTATAGTTTACATATCCTTTTGATAGTTGAAAAAATAACTTTCAGTAATTATAGTGTCATTTGTCTGACATATGAGAAAAGCTAAATATTAAAGATAGTGTCAGGTATTTTATTTTTAGCAATTTTTAGAAAAGAGCTTAATCATTTTATAACTCTTTTAAGATGTCTAGTTTTCATGGGATAGAAAGTCATATCTGTTAAGGGTAAATGACTTATTTCTGAAAACACTGTTCTTGTTTTATACAAAGAGAACTGTAATCAATATAGGACTAAGCAATTAATATTTACCATAATCACTTATTTTTAAAACTTCGCACATGAATATATAGAATTATGCTGAAGACCTGCCCTAGTATGTGTCTGGGAGGAGGTGTTCTGGTCCCAAGGAAGATGTATAGAGTTGGGATGGGGACGTATGATAACACACAATCTGAGGGTGAATCAAGATGACTGCCAGCAGCTTTAATTGAGAACACACTATACTTTTTATACTGTATAGTTGCACGCATTATTAAAAGGGAGACCAGGGGCCTGTGAGCTAGGATGTGACTTGAGACCAGGTCTTGAAGAAGTTAGCTTTGACATAGATAATAGGTACTAGTCATATGTTAATGAAAGGGCTGCAAGTTCTACTTGCTACAAGTAAGAAGAATGAATGTTTTATCAAGCGGGAATTTTGCTCAAATGTCGCAGGAAATGGAGATCCTTATCCAAGTGCCTGACCTGGGTAAAAGGTCATCTTGTGGGAGCAGACTCTATAATACAATTCTCTTAGTCTTACTATAGGGGCCTGTTCCCTCATAATGCTCCCAAAAGGGAAGGTCCTGGTGTTTTACTCTTGTTCCACAATACCTTGAAGAGGGAATAAATTATTCATGTTTGTCTAACATTATAATCATCTGACAATCACTATCAATTAAGGCTGCAAAATTTCATATATCTGAGCATGTGAAGAAGCCTAGGTATTGTTCATTCTTATTTTAAGTCAATTACATCACTATTGTCTACAATGAACCCAAATCCCTCAAAAAGTGAGGACATTCAGATACTCCACCTAAGTTGTATCTCTAAGTACTAACACTTCTGTGTGTTATGAATTTATCCTAATGCAAGCTCTCTGCTGACATAAAAATCACAAATCACAACAAGCCAAATTAAGAATACCCAAGTTTAATGGGATTCCTGCACTCTCAGGTGGCTCCAACGGGAACCAGGCAGGCTGCCAACGCGACAGGGGGGCACATGTTTCTCCTTTGGGAACTCACTTAAATACCCTGTGGGAGTGGTCCTGACCTACCAGGGAGGGGTCAGGACCTGGCATCTGGGGTTTGGAGTCCAGACCAATACAACTCTCAGGGCTGGGGACTGGGGGATACACTCCCAACTTAACATTCCAGACTCTTTGGATATAGGGATGACAGGAAATTGAAGTGATAATTGTGACCAACAATTTAGGCTCTCTTGGAAAAAGGGGCATTGACTCAAGTCTGGATACTTCCTGAAGGTGTAGGTTGATATGGCGAAGGGGAGAGCTGGGTGTTTTTGAGTCCATACTCAGCGAGAGATGTGGCTGGAAAGCCATCCCATGTATTGGCATCCTGGAGACATCAGGCATCTGTTCCTTGGGGGAGGTGAGAAAGCAGGTATCTAGGAAGAAAATACTGTTATTACCAAAGATGATTGTGCCAGGATGAGGAGCAGGTGTGCCCTTCATTGTGGCATCCTGGAAAACTGGAGGGTAGAAGGTCCAGCCTGCTGAATGGACCAAGTGTCCTGAGTAGGTGCCCACTTGAGCCTAGAGAGATGGTACCAGCATGGGTGTCTTAAGAGCTTGGCAGCAGAGAGGGTGGTGAGGATTACTGTGTAAGGTCCTGTTCATCGAGGTTCGAGAGACCTAGGAGTTAACTGTTTGCGGAGTACTCTGTCCTCTGGGAGAGCGGGTCAGGTTTAGGGGCATTGGGTCCAATGTTGTGGTGGCAGGGAGACAACTGTCAGCGTGTAAATGGAGAAGGGGCCTTAAAAGAGAGAGGTAGGGTAAGTACCCCGCCAGTAGAGGAGTTTGAACTGGGAGGTGATGGTTAAGGAGAAAGGCCCTGCCATAAAGCAGCTCAAATGGGCTCAGGCCCAGAGGGGAACATGGGGTGGCTCTGAAGTGAGAAAGGGCAATGGGGAGAAGGGAGGGCTAAGACAACCTGAGTTCAGTGGAAAACTTGGTTAGCTGTTGTTTGATGAGTCCATTGACCTTCTGGATGGATTGTGGGACACCAAACCGAGGAATGATGTGGTCCAGGAGTACCTGAGCCACCACATTTGCCATTTCCCTGGAGGCCGGAAACACTTCTATCCATCCTATAAAAGTGTCCATACGTGTTATGAGATAACAGAGTTTTTTCTGAGTAGGCACATGAGTGAAATCAACCTGCCAATCTTTGCCCAGTTGGTGTCCACGAAGCTGGTGTAGAGACTGATGTATGTGGAGAGCCCCTTGTTTGGCCTGGGCACATGTCTGGCAGAGAAGTGAACTTGTAAAATATGATCTTGGAGATGGGTGAGGTCAAAAGGGGCCTCCAAGAAGCAGAACAAAGCTTTGGGGAAGTGGCTAAGGATATCTCCACCCAATAAACTGGGCAAGCAGGTATCACTAAGAAAGAATGAGAGAAAAAATTGTCCTGCAAAAATGTGGGGGAGTGGCAAAGTTTTAAGTAGGGAGAAATGGGTCCCATCTACCCCCATAACTGAAATTGGTGAGGGGAACATAAGGCCTGAATGAGATGTTAGAACAGAATAGGTAGCTCCTGTGTTCAATAGAAAAACAATGGACTTACCTGCTACCTGCAGCTTTACCCTAGGCTCAGATAGGTTTATGAGGTACACCAAGTCTGGGCAGTGTCAATCTTCTGCAATGCTGAGAAGTTCAAAGTCTGGCACAGTTTCACTTGCTGATGGTGAGACCAGACCTTTTGGCATGGCTAAGAGGACAAGCCTGCATGGGGGCATTGTGTTTTTAGTGTCCAGGTTGCTGGCAGATAGGGCATTAATCTCAGAAGAGGCATAGTGCAATATCGTGCCACATAACCATTTAGGCCACACTTGAAACAGCTTGCCTGTGAGGTTGACTTAGGCTGGGCTCCACCAGGGTTGAGCCTTGTGGTTGGCTTCCCTTGTCCCCCTTCCTGTGACCTTAGGGCAGCTACTAAAGCCTGGGCCTGTAGGTTAGCTGCTTGCTGTAGCCTTGTCTGATGGGAAGACTCAGCTGTTTCTTCTCTGGCACTAAAACTTTGAAGGCCATTTTCACCAATTCCTGTGTAGGGGTTTGGGGGACCCTCCTCAATCTTTCTTAACTTTTTTCTAATATCTGGTTCTGACTGAGAAATAAAATGGGTAGGCAGAAGGATTAGTAAAAAAGGAACCTAGCCACTTTTCTCTCTGAGAGAGATCTGGAAGAGAAAAGGGAACATGAACTTTCATAATGACATTAACTCATGTCACCTCTGGGAGAGGACAGAGAAGGGCGGAGTTATGGTGGGATCTGGTATGGGAGGAGTCTGGGAAGGATTTGGAGAGGCTAGCTCAGTGTGCAGGAGGGTCCAAAGGTGGGGAGATGAGGTGGGGGGAAGGGAAAGGTGGGTAAGGTGGAAGTTGACCTCAAACCTCTCTGGCTTGGGAAGAGAGGGGATAGACTGGGAAGGAGAGGATGTGGAGAATATTCCTCCACAGGAGGGGGTTGGGTAGTGTGGGCTTGAAGGAGTGGAGGAAGGGCCAGTACCTTTCTTTGGCTGCATGGTGCTGCCAGACACTGACTACTACGGGAAGGCTGAGAGTACAGAGCCCAAAAAACATGGACCATATGTAAGCCCTGCCCATTTGTCCTTAGGGTGGCAAAAATTTCCAGGTCCCAGAGGCCCCTATCCCAATCTATTCCTTCTCCATAATCACTAAGAAAGGGGCTAGCTACTCATGGACGTTAGCAAAGTATGGCATATCGAACTTCCATAAGATCAAACACCTCCCTGTGTTCAGGTTGGGTTGGGAACTCCACTAGGAGGAATAGGTTTTCAAGAGTCAATAAAAGCACCAGGAATAGCCCTATTCCCATTACCGGGAGTTCCACATAAAGACCAAGCTTTACAATTGTCACATATATGCAGAGGGCCTAGGTCAGTCCACACAGGCTCCCTGGTTTTTGGTTCATACTCTGAGTTTCCATGAGCCAGCCTAGTGGTTTCTGTGGGGGTTCCTGTGATGTTCCTAACCCCTATTTCTACAATCCCTCCTTTCTCTCCTCAGCATGGTGGCCCAATATTTAGATGTGGGTCTCTAAATTTGCCTCCATCAGTCACTGGATTAAGACTCTCCAGTAACAACCAGGGTAGTAACAAACCTGATCACTGGGGATGACCAATTTAGGCCTACATCCACTGCTGCCAGGAATCTTAGCTGGGGCATTCTTGTAGACTTCTGGGAGTTTCCGCTGTATCAGGCTTCTATCTGAATCTGTAAAGACCCCATTTTTAGTTCTCTTTCTCCGCATTGTCCCCCTCTGACAATACCCCAACCCAATCCCTCAAGTTCCCATGCCTACATACCCTAATCCACCCAGGCGATATCTTTTATTTCCCTTTCTCAGGAAGATCCATGTGTTCCCTTAGGCTCTCCTTGTTATCTAGCCTCTCTGAGTCTGTGCATTGCAACATAGTTATCCTTTACTTTACATTTAATATCAACCTATAAGTGAGTACATATTAAATTTGTGTAGAACGGTCTGGGTTACCTCACTCAGGAGGATTTTTTTTTCTGATTCCATCCATTTGCTTTCAAATTTCCTAATATCATTGTTCTTAACAGCTGAGTAACATTCCATTGTGTAAGTGTACCACATTTTTCTATCCATTCTTCAGTTTAGGGGCATCTAAGTTGTTTCCAGGTTCTGATAATGACAAATGAAGCTCCCATGAACATAGTTAACAAGTGTCCTTGTTTGAGTATCCTTTGGGTATATGTCCAAGAGTGGTATTGCTTGTTCTAAAAGTAGATAGATTACCAATTTTCTGAGAAACCACTATACTGATTTCCCAAATGGCCGTAAAAGTTGGCACTCCCACCAACAAATGAGGAGTGTTTCCCTTGCTCCACATCCTTTCCAATATGAGTTGTGGCTTGTATTTTTAATCTTAGCCATTCTTACAGATCTGTAAAATGAATCTGAGTCATTTTCACTTGTATTTCCCCAATAGGTAAGCACGAAAAACATTTCTTTAAATATTTCTCTGCCATTTGAGATTCTTCTGTTGATAATTCTTTGTTTAGGTCAGTGCCTAATTTTTTAATTGGATTATTTTGTTTATAATGTCTAGTTTCTTGAGTTCTTTATTTAATTTAGGAATCCACCCTCTCTGTTGGATCTGAAGTTGATAAAGAATTTTTCCTATACTGTATGTTGCTGATTTGTCAGTATTTTTTGCCAATAAGTTCATGAGGGAAATAGGTCTGTAATTCTGTTTTTTAGTTGAGTCTTTGTGTGGTTCAGGTATCAAGATAATGTGGCGTCATAAAAATAATTTAGCAAAGTTTCTTTAATTATGTGGAATAATATGAGAAATACTGGTATTAGCTCTTTTTTGAAGTACAGTAGAATTTTGCACTGAAACTACTGACCCTGGTTTTCCTTGGTTGGGAGAATTTTAATGACTGCATTTCTTTCCTTAGTGGTGATTGGTCAGTTTAAATTATCTATCTGGCCTTGATTTAATTTTGTGATGTGATACCTATCAATAAATTTGTCCATTCCCTTTAGATTTTACAATCTTGTGGAATATACTTTCTTTCTAGTATGATCTAATGATTCTCTGGATTTTCTATGTGTCTGTTGTTATGTTTCCTTTTCATTTCTTATTTTGTTAATTTGAACATTCTTTCTCTGCCTTTTAGTTAGTTTGGATAAGGGTTTGTCTATCTTCTTGATTTTCTTTGTTTCATTTATTTTTTGTGTTTCTTTGTTTCAATTTTATTGATTTAAGTACTCAGATAATTTCTTGCCATCTACTTCTCTTGAGTGTAATTGCTTATTTTTTGTTCTAGAGCTTTGAGACATACTGTTAAGTCATTAGTATGAAATTCCTAATTTTTGAATGTATTTAGTGCTATAAACGTTCCCCTCAACACCACTTTTATTGTGTTCCATAATTTTGGATATGTCATACCTTCATTTTCTTTAAATTCTAGGAAGTCTTTAATTTCTTTATTATTTTTTCCATAACCCATTTGTAATTTAGTAGAGAGTTATTCAGTTTTCATGATTTTGTAGGTTTTCTATAATTTATGTTTTGTTGAAATTCATATTTAATTCATGATGGTCTGAAAAGATATAGGGGTCATTCCAACTATTTTACTTGTTAACATTAGATTTGTGAATGAGCATGTGATCAATTTTAGAGAATGCTCCATGAAGTTCTGAGTAAAAGATATGTTTTTTAGTGTTTGGGTAATACAGTTCATTTGAGTCATAAGATCCATTAGTTCTAATATATCTTTGTTTACTTTCTATCTTGATGACATGTCTTCCAGTAGAGCTTCTCTGGCTGTTCTTTCTGATGATATGGGCTGTATGTTGGTGTAGGGCATCTGTTCTTCCTACTGGTGTGGACTGTCTTTGGGCCTATGGAGTCTGCTGCTGTTCTGTTCTGGCTTGTGTGGCCTGGGCATTTTCTAGTTGATTTGACCTGTGCTTCAGTGGATGAATCCCACTGGGATTGGTGGTGGGGGACATGCAATAGCAGAGCCAGGGTCAAGATGGAATGGCAATGGCCTGGGGAAAGGTTGCAGTGGACAGAATCCAGGAAAGAATCTGCTGTTAAGTGGGTCATTCACCCTTTCTGGTTGGTGTAGCCTGAGTAAATGTCTTCTGGGGTTGCAAGGAGGGGCCAGTCAGCTGTGGGGCTGGGAATTAGTTGGGAGTGTATGGCTTTGGGGCTCTTTGAGTGTGGCAGAATCCAGGTAGGGATGAAATTCTGCTTGTAAGAGAACTACTCACCTGTTTTGTTGTATTCTGTGCCTCAGTGGCTGTAGTCCACAAGGACTACAAGTTGGAGACCCAGAAGTAGCAGGATCAGGGACCAGCTGAGATAGTGTTGGGCTGGGTAAGGGTTGCAGTGGGCAGAATGGGGTGAGGGTACAGTTCTGCTGTTAGGTGAGTCTCTCACACTTTCTGAATGATGGGATATTAGTGTTTTTCTATACAATGTCTACTTTAAAGAGCTTCTTTATTGCCATATGAAATTGTGTCATTGTGGCACATTCTATAGACTTCTATAGGAATGTTTAAATCCCAGCATTGGTCATATAGTAATAAAATCCTACCTTTGAATTCAGGCCAGTTAATTTTATTTCATAGGAAAATAGCAAGATATATTCTTCTAAACAATCTTGAACATTTAAAAAATAGGTTAGACATCTATAGTTACCAGTAATATTATATATATTCCTACATATGACGATATTATATAGTTCTTATTATTGTAGTAGGCTTCCATTGCTATAACAAATAGCTGAGCTAAACCAACTGAGAAAGAAGAAAGGCTTAATGAGAACTGGTGCTGTAGATCTATCCTTGCTGGTACTTAAAGGCTAAATCAAGAGAAACAAAAGTTCAAGCTGTATTTCTGCTAGAGTGAATTAAAGGTCAGCTTGATCAACTTAGTAAGATACTATCTTAGGCTAAGAAGTGAGCTGGTAATTTAGCACAAAGAAAGAAAACTTCGCACACATGCATAAGGCTCTCGCATACAGAAAAAGAAGAAGGGATTATTACTGCTCAGTTTGAAAGGTATCAGTTCATGCTTGCTTGTTTTCAGTATTTGGGTATAATACACCTTTGGGAACATGCAACATTGGAGGACACCAAATTGCCTCATTTCTGAGAATCAAAAAAGAAAGGCAAGATTAGTCTCAGAAGCCCAGCCATGTCTCTTTTCCAATGACCTAGAACTTCCCTGTGTACCGTTTTTAAATCTTCTGCCATCTCCAATAACAACAAATAGGACAACTAGCCTTTAACATGATGATGTTTCGGGGGTATTAAGGAAGATAACTACAGAAAAAATATCTCATTGTAGAAATAGTACTTTGAAAAAAATGAAACTTAATATACTTTAAGGTACTTTAAAGAGCATGTAAGCTAGTTCACACTCTGAAATGAGGTTGGGTACCAACTGAGATCTGCCATACAGTCATGTGCATTAAAAGAGCCACAGTAGTCCCTGTTCTGCTCTGAAGTTTCCATTCCTCAAGCACTCAGGTTATCCTAAAGAAGTCTTTTACAGGACTTCTTCCCATCCTGCCACTTCCTCCAACTTTCCCCCACCCTACCTTCTCATCCTCTCCTCAGAAAGGGTCAGGCTTCCCATGGAAAGTCAACAAGGCTGACACTTCACTTTGAGGCACAACCAAATCCCTGCCCCCTATATCTAGACTGAGTAAGGTATCTCTCCAAAAAAGAATATGCTCCTAGACGCCAGTTCAATCACTAGTGAAAAATCCTGGTACCACTGCAAATGACTCCACAAACTGTTCAAGCCTCAGAACCATTCCCCACATTCAGTGCCTGGTCCCATGCAGCTTCTTCTAGAATCAGTGAGCTCTCATGAGCTCAGGTCAGCTGTTTCTGTGCATATCTCCATCATGGTTTTGACCCTTTTGCTCATATTATTGCTCCTCCTTTTCTTGGTCTGGTCTCAGGGAGCTCGGCCCAGTGTTCACTATAGATTTCTGTATCTGCTTCCTTCAGTTGGTGGTTGAAGGCTCTATAATGACAGTAAGGTCTGATTACAGGGGAAGGCCAATTTGGGTGTTCTTTCCACTGCTGCTTGGAGTTATAGCTCGGGTCATCTTTGAGGATTCCTGGGAATTTCCCTAATGCTGTTTCTGTATAGCCCTTTAATGGCTCCTTCATTCCATCACTGTCCTTTCCCCTTCTGAGTGCCCCATGCTCTCATGTTCTTGTCCTCCCTCCCCTGCTTTCATTGCTCTCCACTTCTACCTTCCTCCCTCCCCCCAAATTTTCTTAGGAGGTCTTGTCTGTTTCCCCTTTCCAAGGGGATCCATGTATATCTCTCTTAGGATTCTCCTTGTTACTTAGCTTCTCTGGAATCATGGATAATAAACTGTTTTTGTTTTTGCTTTATGTCTAATAACCACTTATGAGTGAATTTATGGGCACATGAGACCACTTCTTAAATATAACACCAGTAGTACAGACACTGAGAGCAACAATAAATGGGACATCCTTAAATTGAGAATCTTCTGTAAGGCAAAGGACATGGTCACAAAGACAAAATGGCAGCCTACTGAATGTGAAAAAGTCTTTACTAACCCCACTTTGTAGAGAGGACTGATTCCAAAATATATAAATGGCTCAAGAAACTAGAAATAAAATTACTAAATAATATAATCAAAAAATGGGGTACAGATCTAAACAGAGAATCCTCAACAGAAGAGTTGCAAATGGCAAAAAGACACTTAAGGAACTGCTCAGCATCTTTAGTCATAAGGGAATGTCATGCTAATGAGAGAGAACTGATTCTATATCCACACTACCATGAATGTAGATATATAGGGAGTGTGGTAATTTGAGTGAGAATTGCTCCCATAGATTCATGTTGGAATACTTCATCCCCAGTTGGTGGAACTTTTGAGGAAGAACTAGGAGGTATTGCCTTGCTGGAAGAGGAATGTCATTGGAGGTTGTGTTTGAATTACCAAAATCCCACTCCATTCCTAGTTAAAGCTGTCTGCCTTATACTTGTGGATCAAGATGTAAGCTCCTAACTCTTGCTTTAGCATCATGAATGCCTGCTTGCTACCATGTCTTGTCCACTTTTTATGGTCATGGACTCAATGCCCTGAAATTATGTGCCCTGAATAACTCTTCTATCAATTGCCTTGGTTGTGGTGTCACAGTAATAGAAAATTAACTAAGACAGGGAGTGTATATAAAAAAATCATAATATGTATTTGACAAAATGATAATTGTTAATTGGGAAATATGTTTTGAAATGGGTATATACCTTCAAGAACCTGAAGAAATGGAGAACATTCATTATAAAATTAGTTATTAATCCAGGTTGCATACATAAATTGCATCTTTTATTTATTCTGTCTTTTGTATTCTGTAGTAATTTCATATAAGACATTCGTCATTGTTTCTTGCCCGGAATACTACAATAGTATATTCAATAAGCACTATAATGCCAGCATCTGATCTTTATCTTCTACTTTGGTCTTATAATTTTTAAAAAAAGTCTTTCCATAAGTTTTATAAATGTTAAGTGCGCTCAAAACCCCATAGGTTAGTATATCCTATGTTTATGAATGTCATCTGATAGCTGTTGAATTTGTTCCTTTTCTCATCACTGCAAACAAATCCCTGATAAGAAGGAGCTTAAGGGAGGAAGAGTTTACTCTGAGGCAAGGTTCAAAGGTCAAGTCTACCATAGAAGGGAAGGCATAAAGATAACTTGTGCCTCCAGGAAATATTTACAGAAGCTTGAAGTTGCTTTCTCATATCTACGTAGGTTTGTATGCAGAGAGAAAGCAGGAACCAAAGCCAAGATATAAATAGCTCTAAATAACAAGTCTTTTCAGTCCCCAGTCATGCCCTTCCAGCAAGTTGACTGTACCAACCAAAGGTTTCCCAAACAGATACTAGCTGTGGAGCCAGTGTTCAAACATGTGAAGGGACAATTTATATACAGATCATAACTTTTCTCACCAGTCTAAACCATTCTGGTTGAAGTGATAAAATAGAAAAGTAACTGCAGCACAATGGAACTCAATTATATCTCAACCCTACCGGAAAGTGTCATCCTAACTAGTTTCATCTGTCTATGATCTGTTGTTTATAACTCATACTAAGAAACATAAATTGAGAATCATATGTGCATATATATATATATATATATATATATATATATATATGTGTGTGTGTGTGTGTGTGTGTGTGTGTTTCTTAAAATTATATGTTTCTTAAAATTTCTTAAAAATTAGATTTAAAAGTGTTAGTGCATGGATGTATGTGTACTATGTATGCACAATGGCCATATAAGACAGAAGAGGATGTGAGGCCCCTAGAAATGATGTTAGAGACAGGTATGAGCTGTCATGTATGTGCTAAGGACTGAACCCAGGTCCACTTTAAAAGGGGTAAGCACTCTGTTTTACCCAGTTTCTCAATAACATTTAAAGATATAGTTTAAAAAAACAAACACAATGAGTAAAAATATAAATGTCATATTGAGGCACATTGTTGTTAACATAGTTTGAAAATGTTGTATGAATGAAGAAACTTAATGGATGTGTAGGCATTGTTCATAGTTATAATACATCGATTAAAATAAAATAAAACCCTGACCTGGTGAAAAATACCTGTACTTCAGCCCTTGAGAATTTGAGGCATGACAATTTTCAAACAGAGAGTAATCCAGTCTATAAAACGAAACCATGTCTCAATAAAACAAAAACCAAAGCAAACACAAAGTCATAAAATAAAATTAAAGTAGAGCAACAATAGTAAAATCAAGGATACAATATAGATTTTCATATCTTAAATAGTCTGGAATGGTAATCAGAGGATCAAAGAAAAAGTAATGAAATTCTTCTAAATAAATATAGCTAAAAATAGCAACAATTATGGAAAATAAGGACATAAAATGTGATTCAAGCAAATCAATTTAACGTGTTCAGAATTAGAATCTATAGTTCAAGATATCATCAATAGGAATTTCTAGGTTTTAAGGAAAAAGATATCATTAACTATACTTTAGATAAAACTTCCTGTTTCATTTTCATCCAAATGCATATCTTTCAAAATATCTTAATGTTTCATTAAAATTTATATTCATTAACACCTAATCCTTTCTTGCCTGTAAAACCTACTTAATATTGGATATTAATTTGATTATTAAAAATTAACACCCTAATGTTTCAGCAACATAAATAGACCTTCAAAATGAGTATAATTATTAAAATATTTTTGAAAGACTGGAGACAAGACTCAGTCATTAAGAACAGATATTGCTTATGGAAGGGGCTAGAACCTAAATCAAATGCTTACAATTACCTATATCTCTAGTTCCAGGCATAATTAATTCCTGGGCCTTTGGAGGGTATCTTTGGTCATGGTCACAAAGCCATTGAGACAGACAGACAGACAAACATACACATACACACACAAATATACACACACTCACACAAATACACATATACTCACGCAATTAAAAATAAAGTGAATATTTAAAAAATAAAATTCATATTAGTTTGATGGAGCAAACAGTAAAATTATCTGTGCTTTCCAATCACTATAAATTTAATAATAACTTCTGAATTATAGCTATATTTTATAGTCTATAGTCATCTATTTTACTTTAGATAAGGGATCACTTGCTGAGATCACAGTGCCTCTCTAAGTAGAGAATAAGAATTGAAGTCTCAGTTAATCATATAGGAATTGAGATTCACATGGATGAACTCATATGCTCATAAGACTAGGAACAAGAATATTAATCCATGGTGGTAGAGGTTTCTTTTCCTTCCTACTTCATAAAGGGAGGAAAGTAACTGAAGAAGACATAGAGTAAAACAAAATAAAATAAATTTTATATTTATTATTTTTTATTATCTCTTTACTTCCTCATTTATTGAATATTATTTTTCAATCAAATTAAAGTTTCAGATCTGGAACTTTGAATAAGAATGGTTGTTTGGAGACTGCTGTCAGAACCTTGAGAATCTGCAGCATTATGCTGAGCTTAATTTTACATAAATTACATTACATAAATTTACATAAATTACAAAACAAGCATTCTGCGTTGGTCTAGCAACATAGAGACACTATGCGCAAATTCCTTGTAAGTTAGACCTTGCATATGTTTTCTTCTCATTGTAGAAACGTAGTAAGTTGTGAGTGAAACTTTGCTGTCACACATTCTGTCAATGGGTGCAGAAGACATCTGTGGCAATGGTACAGACTTCAATTTGAGAGCAGTGCATATCTTCTGGGGCCTAGGTTAGAAATATGAACCCCTCATTAGTTCTGAGTTTGTTGAACTGCCCTTTAATCCACTGCAGTTGTCTTTGATAGAAGTCATTCTGCTTTCAGAGAAAGTAGACATCTGTTCTGACTGGCTTTCTATGCAGTTCATCCCAGAGAACCTTACAATGTTTGAGAGCATATTTTTTATAAATATACATGAATATTTTAAAATACAAACTGTTGATGATTGGGATGAAAAACTTTATACAACTCCATTTCTTTTTTCTGTAACAATATTTTTATTGCTTTTTATTGAGCTCTACATTTTACTTTGCTCCCCTCCCTTTCTCTCTTCTCCTTTTCAGTCCTCCCCCAAAGTCCCCATGCTCCCAATTTACTCAGGAGATCTTGTCTTTTTCTACTTCCATGTAGATTATATTTCTTTTTCCTCTTCTTTTGGCTTGACTATTTCCATCCCATGTGTGAAGCTTTCAAAGTTAGTATTTGTTCTCTTATTAGAAATTAAAATGTTTTGAGGCATTTTTTAAAATCATAAAACCTTGCATTCCATATGTTGGCAAAATTTCCATGAAACCTGACAATGTTTCAAACAAAAAACCTCAACAATAATTGTTTGAAAAAATATAGTCAGATGTATGTGTCTCTATTATTGTGCATGTGTGTCTATGTATCTTATGACACTTTGCTGTTGTTATTTGGTTTACAGTACTTTAATAGACTCATCTTTGAAACTAGGTAATTCCCTAGGCATTAGAGTAGTGGTATGGATTGGACTGTGGGACTGAAAGTGATGAAACATCTGTACTGGTAAAGTCTTTCTCTCCTAAAGCAGAAATTTTGAATATGTCCTATTTGTGGTTACTTAAACTATTCTGATAAAAATAAAAAATGTGATGCTTCTATATTTTTTCTATTCAAATATGTACATAGAAGGAAATCACATGCATCCTGGTGGCTAAGAGTTTCTTTGGAAAACAGTTCATGTATAAATTTTCCTATGAATAAAGAATAACTTTAAAAATAATCAGAGTATTAATTTGATATAGTTCAAGCTATTTTCTTCATTATTGTGCCAATTTATAATAACTCATGAGATTAAGTTAGTGATACCAAATGGAATCTCTCAAATACACCCACTCTCATTTATAACTGTCTTTGACTCCTGAGATTCAATAGATGTTCCGATAAAAGCACCTACCTACAGGAGACCTAGATTTGCTTCTCTTGTTTCTCTATCTGGTATTCTAATTTTCTAATTCTTAACCAACAGTGTTGATATTTTTCATATTTCTGTGAGTTTTTAAACCAAATATTTGTTGAATGTAATTCCTACTTTTTATGAGGTGTGACCTTTGAAAACTCATGGAGATGACATGGATGCTTCCTGGGGAAGCATAATATTGGTTTCCTGTAGCGCTCTCCAGGCAACTTATATTTAAATGTTTTGGTTCATTTGGGCCTTTTAGTTGTTTCTCTTTGCTTTTGAGTACAAGTTTTCACGCTTAAATTTAGATATACATACAATATATCTATAAATATAGATATCTATAAGGTAAAGAGTAGAGATTAAATATTCTACGAATATATTATTCTTGGACAAGTAAAACTGTTCAGTGACTCCATCTGTTGTGCTTATGAACTCATTAGTGCATTAGCCAAATTTTCTTTTTCTCTTCCTGGCAATTCCATCATGGCAGTGGTAGTACTAAAGCAAGTCTATTCCATTGAAAACCAAGACTTATTCCAGCAGCAACAAATTGTTCTTGAAAGCAACCAGAAACCCAGCTGAAATAAACTGGGACTTGTGGTACAATAAGAGAGTTCTTGTCCCACAACACTTATTCCATTGTTTCCTCCTTATAGAACTCATATTTATAGTACAGTATGAAAGCTCTTTGATGATCCTCAATCTCACATGTATTTTCCTTTGGTATTTTAGAGCAACTCAAACCAATATAGGTAGTAATTATAGTGATCCAAGGAACTAAATGGGAAGGGAGGAGAGCAGAGAAAAAACATAGCACAAAAAAAAATTAAAAAAAGAAAGGAAATGATAAGGTGAAAATTTGGACATGGTTCAGTGTCCACCTTGATGACAAGAAGCACATCATACCAAGTAGTAATTGCAAAATACAGTCACACCCCAAACTAAGTATTACCAATTATTTTTATGGATAGCTGCATATTGGTGGAGATATCTGCATACTGGTGCTTGAAAGTTTGAATAACTTAGGTTGTGTTGTACATGATATGGTGGGCCATGCTTCTGAAGGAAAAAATACTAGATAGTCCTATTTATATTAAGAATTTCCATAGAGGTAACGGAAAATCAATTTCAATTAACAAACAATAAAAGCTAAGTGTGATATCAATTATCTCTGTGGCAGTATACCAAAAGACACCTATCTCTTCCTTAAAGATGATTAGGACACAGAAATATTAAAAACATGAATCTAAGTTGAAATTTCTGCAAGCAGACCCCTGAGGGTGAAATATGGAGATACTTAAGATTAATTTTAAAGGGTACTTATATTTGGTGGGGGGTTCTTTTTTTCTGTCCAAAATTCTATACTATTTGATCTTGGGAGAGCTTCAGAAGTTTCTCCTCAACGTGCTTTGCTACCTCTCAATGCTTTCCCTGCCCTTAAACTAACTATAAGGCTTATAGCTTTATTTTGAAGTCCCAAGATAACTTGCATGGAGACAGGGAGGACCCAGTGAAGGAGATAAACTAGTAAAATGAAACAAAAATGCAAAACTGAGCTAGACTGTACTATCAAGAACCAAAGACACAGCACTGGAATTGGAATGTAAAATGATTAATCAACTGTGTTAGGATAAAATATTGGTAAGAATATATTGGCCTATTCACATTGTTTTCCAGTGGAATATGTTGTATGATGACAGAAGTAATGAGGCACTGACTGTTTTTACTTCTTTCAGTGCTCTTGTAAGCATGGGAAATACTATGACCAATGCTGAACCTCTGATTTGGATCTGCAGTTCTTATTCCAACTGATATCTAATATCAAGGGCCTAGTTTATCCTCAGCTGGCTCATCTATCTGTCTTCACAGAAGTGGATTTGAATTCTTAGAAAGAATTTGTCTTTTATGCCATTGCAAACTCTAATAATGGGCTAAGGAAATTTATGGAATACCTGACCATCAAGATAGGTATATGCAGCATAACATCTAAGAAGGAGTCTCATTTTGAAATAGGAAATGTGTGTGACAGCATTCATGACCATGATGGTAACAGTGATGTCACTATGTGCCAGCCAGAAGTATCTAATTTCATAGAATGTTTGAATAGAGTGTTCTTCCTCTCTTTTCCTCCTTCCCTTTCTCCCTCCCACCTTTTCTCCCTCACTCTCTTTTCTGTGTTTTCTTGTCTTTCAAGTTGACATAGGATCTCAGGTTTTTTGTGTAGCTGAGGATCACTTTTAGTTCTGGATTATTTGCCTTCAACTGCCAAGTAAAGAGATTCCATTTCCTGCCACTGTACCCAGATAGCAGAATGGCTTTGTAAGAGTACAAATAAACACTACCTTAGAGTCTATTGCGAAAAACAGAGACTGTTATCCTTCAGAACGGATCATATTAGAGTGTATATATTTTATGACTCTATGTTCCCAAGTGTCATAGATTTAGATAATGTCAGGCATCTGAGGAATCAGCATCATGGCACAAATAATCAGTCGGGAATAATAGAAGTACTTTGGCTATTTTATCCATCATAAGCAAAGATAGAAACTCACATGGAGTTTTCATGGAATGACACTCAAATGTACCAAGTGGCCCCACTCAAATATTGGGCTGACTTGTTCAGTAACTCAGGCCTGAGAGCATGATACTTAATACACACTAAGAACTTTAGGAATAATATTTGAATAACATTATTAAGACTAAGACTTTCTAAAATAAATATTGGACAGTATTCTCCATGAATATGGTTAAGTTTCATTCAGATCTTTCTAGGGAAAGTATAGTAGAAATCCTTGTAGAGGACATTTGACAAGCATGCATGAATTGGAAACTGAAAACCGAGATTTCTCCAGAACTGATTGGTTATATTCTACTTTATTCAATTAAGATTTACCTTTAGCTGAGATATTTAATTTAATCTGCAAAGTACATTACTCTCTTCTTTTCCTCACCCTGTTTCCCATGCCTTAACAACCCTATGTGTAACATCCATTTTGTTTCATTATGTCTCTTTTAACAGTGAACATGAAGCTCTAATTTTTATTTTCACCTGTTTCTCCATAAACCCTAGTACAGACATTAAAAGACCAAATAATCAAAAAAATGGGGTACAGATCTAAATAGACAACTCTCAACTGAAGAATCTCAAATGGATTAATAAATTAGTCAAAGAAATGCAACTCCAAACAACTCTGAGATACCATCTTACACCTGTTAGAATGGTCAAGACTGAAAACTCTGATAACAACTTATGTTGGGAGGATGTGAAATGAGGGGCATACTGGTGGGAGTGCAAACTTGTACAGACGCTTTAAAAATCAATATGGAAGTTTCTCAGAAAAATGGGAATTTGTCTACCTCAAGACCCAGAAATACCACTTTTGGGCATATACCCAAAGCATATGCACTCATACCAAAAGGACATTTGGTCAACTATGTGTATAGCATCATTATTTGTAATAACAAGATCTTGGGAAAAATCTAGATGCTCCTAAGCCAAAGAATGTATAAAGAAAATGTGGTACATTTACATGGAGTACTACTCAGTTGGCGGGTGGGGTGGGGTTGGGGGGGGCAATGACATCTTGGATTTGCAGGCAAGTGCACAGAGCTAGAAAAAGTCATCCTGAGTGAGGCAACCCAGACCCAGAAAGACAAATATAACATCTACTCACTCATAAGTAGATATTAGAATAAAGCAAAGGAAAATCAGGCTACAACCTAGGCAATAAAGAGGAACCTAAGAGAGACATACATGGATTTGTCTATGAGGAGGAAAAAAGACAAGATCTCCTGAGTAAATTGGGAGTGTGGGGGTCAGGGGGCAGGGTGGAAGGAGAAAGGGGAAGAGAGAGGGGAGTGGGTAAAAATAGATAGCACATTCCTATTCAAACAATTAAAATGAGAAGAAAAAAAAAGATCCTGTTTTGCCCTAAACAAGGAGATCCCAATTCAATTTAACTGGCCTTATGGAGTCAGGCATTAATGTTTGTAAAAGATTCTTGGATAGTGTTTTCTATTTCCATCCATTTGTATGCAAAATTCATGAAGTCCTTGTTTTTTATTGCTGAGTAGTACTCTAATATGTATAAATTCCATACTTTCTTCATCCATTCTTCCATTGAAGGGCATCTAGGTTGTTTCCAGGTTCTGGCTATCACAAACAATGCTGCTATGAACATTGTAGAGCATATACTTTTGTTGTATGATAAGGCCTCTCTTGGGTATATTCCCAAGAGTGGTATTGAGGACTGAAATCTCAAGGTCCAAACCAGGAGCAGAAGGAGAGAGAGCACGAGCATGGAACTCAGGACCGCGAGGGGTGCACCCACACATTGAGACAATGGGGATGTTCTATCGGGAACTCACCAAGGCCAGCTGGCCTGGGTCTGGAAAAGCCTGGGATAAAACCGGACTCTCTGAACATAGCGGACAATGAGGAATACTGAGAACTCAAGAACAATGGCAATGGGTTTCTGATCCTACTGCACGCACTGGCTTTGTGAGAGCCTAGGCAGTTTGGATGCTCAACTTACTAGACCTGGATGGAGGTGGGGGTTCCTTGGACTTCCCACAGGACAGGGAACCCTGATTGCTTTTCGGGCTGGGGGGAGACTTAATTGGGGGAGGGGGAGGGAAATGGGAGGCGGTGGCGGGGAAGAGACAGAAATCTTTAATAAATAAATAAATTAAAAAAAAAAGATTCTTGGATATTTCTGAGTGGATATGCTGCCAGAATTAAAACCAACTGGTAATAGAAAAACAGAGGTATGGGAGAGGGAGATGGCTGCTGTCCCCCTTTTCTGAGGTAATATAAAACTTGTCCATTTGAAATGTTTGTTGAGGTGAAAGCTGTAACTATATTTTATTAGACTTATATATTCTTAGAAGACTTTGACTCACTCATGTCCCATTTATTTTTATTACTTTTTTATTTATTTTGTTATGTGAAATGGTGTGTGTGTGTGTGTGTGTGTGTGTGTGTGTGTGTGTGTGTGCAGATTTAACCATAATGGAGGTTAGAGGAGAAATTGAAGGATTTGGGAGGCTGTCTTTACTTCCACCATTTGACTTCCGGGGTTTGAACTTAGGTTAGTTCATTGCCAGTTTGTGTCTTTACTTGCTGAGCCAACTTAGTGTCCTTCACATTATTTCTCCATTGTCTAAAGAAAACCACGTTTTCACCTCAACTACACACCCATTCTTTTCAAGAGATAGATAGCCACAGAACAGCATTGTGCATTCCACTTAATAATAGCCAGGGGCTTTCAATCTGTATCAATTTTGTAAACACATATTGAAAACTGTGAATTTATTCATTTATTTTCAAAAATTGATGTCAGGTTATTAGTAATTTTTTGTTATTCTTAAATGACATAGGCACAAGCACATGAAGGTTTAAACCTGAACAAATAGCAATTGGGTGTGGAGGTGCCAGGCTGTGGGGCCTTTCTGCTGGTTTGCTCATTGAGGTATGGTGCTTGAACATGGCTAATATGGCAGGTATAAGCTATGAATTTTTGTCTTTTTTAATTGATTTTTTATTGAGCTCAACATTTTTCTCTGCTCCCCTCCCTGCCTCTCTCTTTCCCTTGAACCCTCTCCCAAAATTCCCATGCTCCCAATTTACTAAGGACATCTTGTCTTTTTCTACAGCTCATGTAAATTAGATCTATGTATTTCTCTCTTAGGTTTCCTATTGTTGTCTGCCTTCTCTGGGATTGTGATTTGTGGGCTGGTTTTCTTTGCTTTATGTTTAAAAACCACTTATGAGTGAGTACATGTGATAATTGTATTTTGTGGTCTTGGTTACCTCACTCAAAATGATGTTTTCTATCTTTCTTTATTTGCCTAAAAAATTCAAGATGTCATTTTTTTCTGCTGTGTAGTACTCCATTGTATAAATGTACCACATTTTCCTTATCCATTCTTCGGTCAAAGGACACTTAGGTTGTTTCCAGGTTCTGGATATGACAAACAATGCTGCTATGAACATAGTTGAGCACATGTCCTTGTGGCACAAAATTGAGCATCCTTGATACGTACCTAAAAGTGTTATTAATGGATTTTGAGCAAGGTTGTTTCCTAATTTTATGAAAAATTGCCACATTGGCTGTATTACCACCAGCTTGTATTACCACCAGCAATGCAGGAATGTTCCCTTTGCCCCACAACCTCTCCCACATAAGTTATCATCAGTGATTTTGATTTTGGCCATTGTGTAAGATGGAATCTCAGAGTTGTTTTGATGTGCATTTCTCTGATGGCTAAGGATGTTGAAGATTCCCTTAAGTGTCTTTCAGGTAGAGTTCTCTGTTTAGGTCTGTAATCTATTTTTTTAATTAGATTATTTGTCCTTTTGATGACCAATTTCTTGAGTTCTTTGTATATTTTGGAGATCAGACGTCTCTGATGAAGATCTTTTCCCATTCTTTAGGCTGTCATTTTGTCTTGTTGACCATGTCCTTTGCTTTACAGAAGCTTTTCAGTTTCAGGAGGTCCTATTTATTAATTGTTTCTCTCAGTGTCTATGCTACTGAGGTTATATTTAGGAAGTGGTCTCCTGCACCAATGCATTCAAGTGTACTTCCCACTTTCTCTTCTTTAAAGATCAATGTTGAGGTCTTTGATTTATTTGGACTGGAGTTTTATGCATGATGATAGATACGAATCTATTTTCATTTTCTACATGTTGATATCCAGCACCATTTTTTAAATATGCTTTCTTTTTTCCATTTGCTATTTTTTGCTTCGTTGTCAAAAATCAGGTGTTTGAAAGTGTGTGGATTAATGTCTGGGTCTTCGATTTGGTTACATTGGTCCTCCTGTCTGTTTTTATGTCAAAACCAGGCTGTTTTCAGTACTGTAGCTCTGTAGTAGAGAAAATAGCATTTTTAACCTCAGCTCCTTGAGACTTAGTGATCTGCCACATAGCAATTTCCACATGTTCTGCTTCACTTCATTATTCCTGCAAACAGCATCCTGGTAAAAGAGTGGACAATATCAGCAGCATGAGAATTCAAGTCCAGGCAGTCATTGGTCACTCAGTGGCTGCATACTGGCAGAATGTCCCTGAGAAATCAGCCTTGCTCGGTATCAACACATTTCTTGGATAGAACAGCACAAAGATTTCTAATCTTCTACATTCCACTCTTGGGTTGCTCAGTCATTTCACAGAGACTTCTGGTAACAATTAATACAGCCATAAAAAGAGGGAAAATAACAAGGGAAAACATGCACATAGATTGAAAGCAGATATCTGGATGCTGGTGTCCCACAAATTTAGATCAACCACATGTCTGCCTGGAAATGTGTAACTCGCATTCATAAGTGATGCTATCATATAACGGCTGATGGAGAAATCACAACGGAGCCCATTTGTACATTCTGGAATTAATATCTATGTGCGGATAATTAAGAGAACAATAAAACACACAAAATGAATATACACAGGGGAAGACTGGAGCTCCACATCATCCAAATGTGTCATTTTGCGGAAACCTTAGGGAAATAAAGCTTTATGGGGTACTGGAGGAGAGGATTGCTGCTGGAACTAGAAATTCACAGTCTTGCAGTTTGGAAACAAAGCTTTCAGTTAATAAGAATGTGTACCAGAATTAAACACACCACTCCTGTTATTATAGTCAGAATTCTGGGCCTAATTCCCATGTGCTGTCCTGGAAATGGTTGTTAAAAACTTCTCTTGTGAGCATGCGCTCAAGCAAGCCTTGTCAGCGTCGAATGAGTTCTAAAACAACTCCTTCCTGGTGCTGAGGTACACATTCTTCTAATGTTACAAAGGTTTTAAGAGGCACATTGGTTTCAGGAGTGCCTCAGTGCATTTTAAGCGAGTACATCTTAGTTTTTGATGCAATGGAAATGTTTTTGAACGTGGCATAGGACACTGAACGGCGATGACAAGACAGTAAACTGTGCCGTCATCACAGGGGGCTTCCTGATATTAAGAATGTGTGTTGAAGTGATACAGATATAAGGCTAAGATGGCTTCAGTGGTTTGAATGCTCTGTTTATATGCTTTATGGCAGAATGCTGCAGCTTCTGGGGAAAGACAAGGCTCACGTCCCAGGCACAATTAAGTGCACATGCAGCTCCTCATGCACAACTCACCACACTTAGATTCTTTTTTAGAAACTAAATTTATAAATCAAAATGCTTACATGTCAATCATTGGTGCATGTAATGTGCAAGTACGTGTGCCAATGTGGAAGTATGCACAGTTTTTGCATGCAGTGTATAAGTGTGCAAACGTACAAGCATGAATGTGTACATGCATGTAACAGGAGTACTGACTTGCTTTTAGCTTTCTCTGTAGTTGTTTTTAAAAATAAACTCAAATGAAATTAAAATATATGATGATATTTATAGGTGATTTTTAAAGAAAATTAAAAAAAATTCTTCAACACAATAGAATGTCTGAATACAGTTTCTAATTATTTCCAGACATCTACTTCCTTGCAGCAAGTGAGACAAAATGCAGTAAACATATGTAATAGTATAAACAGAAAGCTGGCAGGCACTAATTGTTTTAGATACATATAGCCTCAAATCATTTACCTTTAAAACATTCTTAACAAATGAATACAAACACATCTGTCAGATGTGGGATAATAAGACTAAGTGAAAAATCTTACCATATATTTTTAGATCACTAATGATGTAACCCCCTCTCAACACCAATAAAACAAAATGAAAATCAACCATATTATCCATATAAACTCTGCAATATATCATTCTTGTTTTTTTATTTATTATTTTATTTTTTTATATTCCAATGACAGTTCTCCCTCCCATTCTTCCTCCCACCCCCTTCTCCCTCCAACCCACTCTCCATCCATTCTTCCTTCTGGGTAAGGGCTCCCAGGAGGAGTCAGTAAAGCCAGGCACATTTAGTTGAGGTAGAACCAAGCCCCACCACTCTACATTAAGGCTAAGCATGGCATTGCACCATAGGGGATGGGCTTCAACAAACTAGCTCATGCACCAGGGATAGATCCTGGTCCTCCTGCCAGGGATCCCTTAGGTAGTCCAAGCTTCACCACTGTCTCCCACATATAGAGGCCCTAGTTTGGTCCCATGGAGCCTCCAGAGCTGTCAGTCTAGAGTTCCAGAGTTTCCGCAATCTTGTGTCTTTCCCCTTGACCATCTCATTCTCTCATGTTCTCATTCCCTCTACTTTATCGGCCCCCTCACCTCCAGTTTACCCAGGAGACCTCATCTATTTCCCCTTTCCAGGGTTATCTATGTCTCCCTCTTAGGGTCTTCCTTGTTACCTAGCTTCTCTGGATCTATGGACTATGGTCTGGTTATCCTTTGCTTTACATCTAATATCAACTTATTAGTAAGTACATACTATGTTTGTCTTTTTGTTTTGCTGAGTCTGAGAAACCTTTCTCAGGATGTTTTTGCCTGAAAATTTCATGATGTCCTTGTTTTTTTTTACAGCTGTGTAATGTTCCATTATGTAATTGTGCCACATTTTTTTTACGTAATCATCACTTGAGGGGCAAATAGATCATTCTTATTTCATGGTCTTTGTTCCTTGCATTCGGATAATTCATCTGCATATTACCATGAGAAACAGAATTTCCCTTACATCACCAAAAAGTTTTCAACTATGGAAAGACTATTGTTGTAAGAAAAGGGTACGTTCCTAAAGATAAATATTGTCAACATGATTTTTGCTTTCCATTTTAAAATATAAAGATGCTAGTAAAAGCACACTTTAGAAGGTTTGGCTAAGGGAAAGGAGATCCACCTGCCAAAGAAGAGTGTGGGAATGTCTTCTTCAGAAGCAGTAATCTGGAAGATGATCAGATCCTGTGTTCATAAGACTGAACCAGCCTACCCCTGGAAGGATGTTCAGAAAAGAGGCTTTTGAGTTCTGATGATATCTGTTCTCTGATTAGAAGCCTAGAATTGATAATTCTAGAGACAATGAGTAAATTTTTGGCTTATGACAAACTCGTGGAAAGTGAAGTGGTTTGCTATAGAATGGCCCACACCTGTCTCTGTCATTTCTGCCACGCACTCCATCACCAATGCAGCTCTCATTCTCTGGAATATAAGTCATCTAAACTTCTGGGAAGTAAAGGTCACTTTTCCACCTAATTTATGCATTAAAAAGGTTTCAATTAAATTAATGTCTCACTGTGAATCTGATATATAGAAGATATCTGTACGCAAGTGTATGGGTGTGTCTGTGTCGGTGTTTTCGTTTGTTTTCGCGAATGCCTATGTGGCCATATATATGAGTTTATTTGTCTTTCTCTCTGCCTCTGAATCTCTGTCTCTCTCTCTGTCTCTCTCTCTGTCTCTCTCTCTGTCTCTGTGTGTGTGTGTGTGTGTGTGTGACAAAGCTGTCAGTTCCTTTGATATAGAGCACAGAGGATGGAGCTGGCATATGATACTGTTTCTTTAGGAGGGCAGTCTTATCATTAGGAACTTCCCAGACCAGAAGTTCCCTTTTCAATGAAATTATAGCAAAATAAAAAATAGCCAGTTATAAACCTTTTTGGGGTATCTGTTTACTAGTGACTCAGGGATAGTATTGGCTCACTTAGTGATTTTTTTAACCTCAATACCTTTTACAATGCAGACATTCTTGTTCATTGATTTATTTAAATATGTGATTTTGCAGAATGTTGTTTATTCAAGTAACATTATATACACTGAATAATTTGCATTTATGTACTTAGGAATTTGTGTGTGTGTATGTGTGCGTGTGTGTGTGTGTGTGTTTAACAGTTAAGAAAAAGTAAAGTATCCACTAACCAGATAAGGAGCAGTCAGAAGCAGTGCTGGTTAGTGGTGGATCTGCCCAGCATATGGTAAAAGCAAACAGTCAACTGCGGGCATTTTCTAACTCTGGATATCACTAACACCAAAATGTCAATGAACTCTCAAGAATTGCAATGCAAAAAAAAAATGCTTTTTTAAATGCACTCTCAATGGAGATACAGTGGTTAGTAAAAGTGCATACACAATCTGGTGTCAAAATCTAGACAAATAATTTCAGTAATTGTGTCTTCAATTCTATGTGTTATGCAGATATAAATAGCCTTCCAGGTTCATGGGACTACAGAGAGGGCTTCATGCAGAAACAACAATATACCATGTATAATACATTAGCACATAAATGAGAACAAATTTTTCCAGTCACAAACTGTAAACTATATTTCATGAAAAAAAGACCTTTGAAAATAATCCAAACCCAGTGATTAGTTTGTTTTAGGATATGTGGTTTTCTTCTAGGATACATGTCTTGTAGCACATGAAGTACATCTGAGATAAGCACGCAAAGCTCTGACTGAGGAAGGAAATACGACATGACACTCATCAGTTCATTCCATATTGTCACATAATTGACCCCTTCTAACAGCTTTATTAAGCAGTGTGTACAAAATTAATATAATTGAACATCTATAACAAATTTTCAGATAGAGAGAGATGAAAGGTAGACACATGCACATAGATAAATGGTCTCAAAGTAGAAAATCCAAGGCAAGGTGAAACAACTTTCTAGAATATTTAAGGAGGGATCCACAGAAGTGATTGAATTTTGTCTTTGCCTATAGGGAGCATTTAAAGGAAAATGCCATTCAATCAAAGACTTTATAGCTCAAAAATGTATTGAGGAGAAAACTGGATTTTGAAACATGACAGTCAGTGGAATAAAAATTTCAAAAACCAGAGGTGCTACTTACATGTTTGCAGAACAATTAACAAGTTGACATGTCCGTCTTCCGGAAGTGCAGAACGTCTGGCCTGCTTCATCATGGCAGGAACACACAAAAGCAAGTCTCCCTCTCCATTGAGCTCTAACCCATTTCCTCTAGGTTGCCTGCTTGCCTTCCTTCAGCACCTCATTATTAACAGCCCCTGCATCAGCAAAGTTACTTTTATATACGCATCAAATAAATAATGCAAACCTATCAGTCATCTATTTCAGCATTTTAACCTAGTAGATAATTGTAACGGAACTTTGAACTTAAGCTCTGGAATTTGAGTCTTGTTTTTGTCTTTTGATCACTGTGCGGACTTCAATGATATATTAATTGTGTTTTCAGAGCTGTAGTTTAGTATTCTGAAAAAAGGGGATGATACTTCCTGCTCACCTGTCATACAGACCAAAAAATGTAAATGCTATTTATGTCTTCCTTTGGAATTATAATGTGGTATCAATATCTTAATGGCTGTGATATCAGTAGTGTCTGTTGAAGGAGGGTGAAAATGAACTTTTGTTAGCTTACTGTGCTCAGCTTTATCGATTCAAAACGAAAGGGAACTTCAAGAAAAGAATTCTTATTTTCTACTCTCAATCCAACCAATTGTTGCTCATATGACAGTGGGTTTAACTTTCTGGATTTTGGTATTTCTCAGGTGAGCATTGAGAATAAAAAAGTTAATACTTGTAAATATAATCTATTCACTCTGATAATTTATGTTTCGCCTATATATTTTCAGGGCTGTCAGTTTGTATTGGATAACCAACGGGTGTGCTATTCCCAGAGAAGACTACATCTCCAACTTTCAGCATTGCTGGGCTGCCTGTAGTTCTTTTGTGTAGTTTATATTTAGGAATATCTATCTATCCATCTATCTATCTGCAAGCAATAAAAATAAATAAAAGGGAGACATTAATTTGAAATTGAGCAAAAAGGGATATATATATATATATATATATATATATATATATATATATATATATATATGAGGGTTAGGAAAAAGAAAAGGAAAAGAAGAAATGCAATTGTGTTATAATCTCCAAAATGTCTAAAAACCAGTTAACATGCATTTAGTTTTTTATTTATTTTGTGGTTTTTATATAGAGTAGTTTGTTAAATTTTTAAACATACAAGCAATTGTATAGAGATAATAAAAGAGAACTAAGTCTCAAAACCTGCATGGTTTGCTTTAACCATTGTGTTGGTCATATTTGTCTGCTTACCCTGTTCTTTTTCTTTTTTTTTTAATTTATTTATTTATTAAAGATTTCTGTTCTTTTTCAATGACACTGTGTTTCCTTCTGCATTTCCAGTTGTATTATGTTTCTGGCAATGTTAATGACAGGCACTAACAAAGTAATATATTCAGATTAGGCTTAATGTGCTATGCACATATAAAGTGCTATTGCTGTCATAGATTTTCCAGAAAATTCTTGTATCATTCATGTAACAGGTATTGCTTGAATTCATGTATATCTCTGTCTTCTTAATATCCATTTAAAATTTTATAATGTCATAATGCTCAAATTAAGAAGTAAACATTGTCCTTTGATGTTTTATGTTTTCCTGAGATTCATTATGAGTATGGAAGAGTTTAGTTTTATCCCCATGCATAAACTAAGCCATTAGCATTAGTATTTAAGAAAGAAAAGCACCATTCAAGGTCCTCTTGTTCCTGGTTCTCACACTTAGGCACAGTTCCCTCAGGTTTCCTTATAAGCTATGGCATTCTCAAAGAATTAGCTGTGGGCAAAGAAGAAATCGAGACTCCTCTGGGATAATCAAGTGAATTCCCCTGGGACAGGCAAACAGGAGTGAAACAAGGACTTGAATATTTTCAAGCACAGCCTTGGATTTGGGACCCTTGTCCACTTACACGAAGGGATTTTAAACAAAAAGGTATCGGCTTACTTTAAGAAGTACAAAGTTTATTTAAGAGCCCCTGATTTCTTTAGAATATGATCTGAGTATTGGCAATGAACAGAAACACGTGACTTTTGCAACATGTGTCCACATGTGGCTCATGAACTCCACATGTGCTCTTTCCCTAGGTCCCGTGACCTTGCTGAGGATCACATGTGCTTTACATATGCTCTCTACGGTTCACATCTGCTTTCAACATTTCTCCCTGACAGTAGACACCCTTGTTATATTACCATTTGCTGTAATAATTAAATTCAAGGAACTGAACTTGAGAGGACTTTGTGGGGGAGGGTCTGTTAGTTTTGATTTATATTTGGTGTGTGTTGAGTGATGCCTATTATAACTGCTTATCGTTTCTTTGTGGGCACACTGTTGCTCCGTTTAACCTCAATGAAAACAGACTAATCCAAGGATGTCCTTAAGCTCCTGTGACTCATAAAGGTTATCATTTTAGAGGAGACCTTGAAAACTTATTCTGGATTTAAAGCAAAAAGTAAATAAATAAGATGACATTTCCAAGAGGCAAGGTTTCTTTATATTGTACATACAGAGCTGAAAACATATAAATATACACTCTGAATAACAGGATGTTAATCAAAGAAAAACTAAATTTAAAGGGGACACATTACTCTTAGGTCCAAGCACAAATGCAAAAAGAGAATTAACATGGACATGTGTCTGTTTTCCTTAGATCAGGAGAAAGTGAAACTCTTTGTAATTTAATAAATTATTTTCTGTTGGTGTAAGCATGCTAATTATCTTTCATTTCACCTTCAGCAGTGATCTTTTCAAGTCCATAGCTGTGTATGAATATATGCTACCCATTAAACAGAGAAGAAATGTCTTTATTAATTATGGAGCATTTGTTTTCATCTATCTTTGAAAAACATTTTAAAATTAGTCTTACATCCTGAATAAAAGGATCGAACATTTAATAAAATCTGAGAAGCCATGACTCTATTTTCTGTCTTTTCTAGATGCATGGATACAATGCTCATTAATGTTAATAATAGTTGGAAGTAAATGAAGTGTATCGGATTGTAGCCACCTTATTTATACCCAAAGTAGGAATGTGGCGCCCCTCAGCCAGCAAGTTACCTAATGCTCAGTTGGCCAAATGTTAAAAGAGATTTGGTGCTGTAGGCGATTAAATCCAGTCTGCCCCTGAGGACCATGCAGCCGTAAATAAGCATTTTAAACGAATCTCAGCCTCTAATGAAGAACAGGGGAATTTTCAATCAGTAATCAGAAACAGCTTTGGAAGTATAGGCATAACGGTATGCATATTTTGATTTGGTGCATAGAACATGCATTGTTTGAGAGACATTCTAAAGGGTGGATCTCACTGTGTTTCTAGATATCTAGTAGATTTTGAACATTTAAAGACTTTAGAGACAACAGAATAGAATAAAATTAGAAAATCTAGTAAGAAAAGACTATGTTTAATTAAAGAGAAATGACAAAGGAAATAAAGGAAGAAATAATAGACACAGTCAAAAAATATGTGAAAGGCAAATTATGTCTGTGATTATCTGTATAGATCTTTCATGTTGTTTTATGTATATATATAGGAACAAACTTGTAAACAGAAAGAAAGCATCCTTTCTCGTAACATGAAATAACAAGTGCATTAACAGTCCACAAGCTACTGTGGTTAACGAGTCATCAGAATTCTCTGGAGTACACACAATTCCATTCCATATTGTTGAGTATACTTAGAACAGAGAAACAAACATTACAGGAATGGTAGGTCAGAGGGGAAATGTGAAAGCTCATCCTAGGAGAGAAAGACTTAGACTGTTGGGATGGACATGATTTAAAATGCTTGCCCGCTTCTGTAGAAATCACCAGTCTGACTAAAGTGGACACTCAAAAATAGTCTATTTTGATTCATTTTTTTCTCCTGTTTAGTGTTCATATCATTTTATACCTCTTGCTGAATGTGGACTTAAAGTTCAGTGTAATATGAATTCAAAAATATTATGTGATGCAAATAATGGCCAAATGTGAAGTACTGGCAAGAAATTGGAAGCAAGAGTTGATAAGGCATCTTTGATTTATACCATGGCTTGCTTTCCATATACTTGTCCCTCTGACAACACTGTCTTAGAGCAAGTAGGAGATAAGGCTTTAGTTTGTCATTTACTGTCATACTGAAGTACATGAGTATCATGAGAGTAATGGCTAAGGATACAAGGTTAAAGCATGGCAGGGATAAACACAAATGTTGTGAAGATAGTGAGCCTTTCCACAGTAGACTTAGATTCACAGTCCATCTTCCCTCTTTGATATTGCAATAAACAGATGCTCCCAGGCTTGTCAGTGTTTTATTCAACATAGCAAAGAACTGGAATCACCTAGATATCTATCACCAGGTGAAGGGACATTGAACATTTCATATATATATATATATATATATATATATATATATATATATATATATACACACACATATACATATATATGTGTGTGTACACATACATTTTATATAATTTTATAGGTGTAAGGAAAAATGCAATAACAAAGTTTGAAGGAAATAGATGACTTAGAAGGCATATTTCAATAATAAATATTTGAAAAAATGAATATATAAATTTAGGAAAAGTTATGCAACCTCAGAAGGCAAAAGGGAAAACCAAACAAAGAATAAAATGAATGGTCTTCCTCAATTACTGAACCTAGTGACTAATATATGGATAAATGTAAACATATGTATGTGTGAAACATATAGAAAAATTAAATGAAACGCTAATATTAGATTAAGAAGAACTGAGTGTAGGTTATATACATGATTCAGGAAAAGAAGATATAAATCTAATTGTTTTTATGGTTTTAAATCTATTAATGATGTTTTTG
The DNA here is from genome assembly GCF_037038515.1 of Microtus pennsylvanicus. Taxonomy (NCBI): domain Eukaryota; kingdom Metazoa; phylum Chordata; class Mammalia; order Rodentia; family Cricetidae; genus Microtus; species Microtus pennsylvanicus. The sequence continues at coordinate 33,166,038 of NC_134583.1, read as the reverse complement.
TATAGTTTGGTGGTGTATAAAACATATTTGATAGTGAACGTATAAAATACAATGTGAGGTGCCTCAGCATAAAAATGACTGTTCTACCTGTATAGAAGTTCAGTAGTCCGAAAAGCAATCAGGGTTCCCTGTCCTGTGGGAAGTCCAAGGAACCCCCACCTCCATCCAGGTCTAGTAAGGTGAGCATCCAAACTGCCTAGGCTCCCACAAAGCCAGTGCGTGCAGTAAGATCAGAAACCCATTGCCATTGTTCTTGAGTTCTCAGTAGTCCTCATTGTCCGCTATGTTCAGAGAGTCCGGTTTTATCCCATGCTTTTCCAGACCCAGGCCAGCTGATTTTCGGGCTGGGGGGAGACTTAATTGGGGGAGGAGGAGGGAAATGGGAGGCGGTGGCGGGGAAGAGACAGAAATCTTTAATAAATAAATAAATTAATAAAAAAAATTAAAAAAAAAGAAGTTCAGTAGATGTGTAGACTCCAGGTTTTATTAATGCCTATCGAAGATTCTTTTCACCTGCTTCCAAGGTTTGTTTGCTTGTTTTTTAAATAACAAAATAATTTAATTTTTAAGTAGTCATCAAAAATCTAAACTTTACACCAAACTCCAGCCTCTCACAGATACCTTACTTACCTCTGTTTTTGCACTGTCTTAAAATGCAATTTCGTCTCTTCAGATAATCATACCCAACTGTTGAGTTAATCTTACCGTCTTTCTCATTTCTAAATCTAAACTGTGAACAAATTACTGGAATTGTTCCCATTTCTGCATAGACTTAATTCCAAGTTTTCTTTTCTTTCTTTTCTTTTTTCTTTTCTTTTCTTTTCTTTTCTTTTCTTTTCCTTTTCCTTTTTTCCAGACAAGGTTTCTCTGTAGTTTTTGGAACCCGTTCTGGAACTAGCTTTTGTAGAAGACCAGATTGGTCTCAAACTCACAGAGATTCTCCTGCCTCTTCCTCCTGCGTGCTGGGATTAAAGCCATGCGCCACCACCGCCCGGCTTTTAAAATTTGTAGTGCAGACTGGCCTCGAACTTGTGATCCTCCTGCCTCTGCCTCCTTCAGCAAATCCTACCGGTGTGTGCCACTACAACCGGCAATTCCAAGTTTTCATTCATCTTACTTTTCGGCATTCTTTTTCATGTTTGTGATTATTTCTCATTAGCTCGTTAGCATCTCATTTACTTCCATATTGCATTAGCATTCACCTTATAATCTATGTGCAATATAGTCACAAAATGTTGGTACTCTTATTTTTAAAAATCATATCTAATTATTTCACCTCTCTGTTCAAGTTCCTCTAGGGTTTCACATTTCAGAGAGTGTAAAAGTCACACTTCTTTCTAACACAGAAGCCAGAATGCCTGAAGCAAATTGAAGTAAGAAAAGTGGTTATGAGGGTCAGACATTCTGGCTTCTGTGATGTCACAAACACTAAGCATTATCCTGCCAAAAAAGGCATTAACACTTTCTGATATCTTGATCCTTAAAAAGTCATGCTTTAAGATCATCTTGGATTACTGGCCCTCTTCCTCTAGGACTGTACTCAGATGTCATGTTATTGACTAACTGACATTTCTTAGCTATATTTTTTCTTCATTGCATAAATCTAAAACACAGTATCCATGTGTCCTTTGTGTCTAGAACAGTACAAAACACAGACGGCATTCAATAGACATTTATGAAGTCAATTAATTCTTTCATTATAAGTTTAAAATAACCATACAAATCTAATTAAAATTTGAAGCGCAAGAGAAAGTGGTAGGCAGAGGGAAGTGGTTAAAGAATGGCGAAAACATTACTAGTAACACTGTCAGAGCTGTATGGAGTCTGATGAGGGGCACTATATTTAAACATAAGATGCAGATATTGATCACAAGCTTACTCAATGAGGAGGACATTTTTTTCTAAATTCATTGTCGATTTTACCCCATGAGATAGAGACTGACATTACTCTCTTTTCAAAGATGAGAATACAACTGCAGAGAGAGATCAAATACTTGGGTAAGTTCCTCCTTTAGGACAATCAAAGAGTTCAAGCCAAAGCAATGTGCTTCTGGATGCTTCTTTGGAAGGCATTATCTCTTTGTTTAGGTGACAGGACCTGCATCTGTCTTACTTTGACCAAGTAGAACTGCTGAACTTTTAGACTTGAGTACGTACTTGTGGCATTATTTCAATCGTTTTGCATTGGATCTTCTTGGAAATTAACCCTGTACAGATAGTAATAGACTAGAGAATAGCATGTGTATGTATATATAAGCACAGCACACATTGAGCAACACTATAAACTTGCTGCATATCTTAAATTTGTGTACTGAATCCATAGCTTGTAGAGTAAGACCAGACTGACTATTTCTTACAGGATTTAACAAGTTAGAGGGTTTTATGCGAATGGCATCTGGGATTTAAGCCTAATAGACTATCACATAAAATTAGCATGTTAAATACTCATGGAGTTGCATAGAAAGTATCGCTATGCTGGAGTCTCATTAGTGTCCACGAACATGTGTAGGTAGGTTAGGTCAGTAAATAAGTCCACTTGCAGGGCAAACAACATCCAACTGGAAAGATGAGTCAGTGATTTGTTGCCAAATGCATGAGACCCTGACTTCAGGCAAACATAAATTTCAAGCCAAGGCACCCTGTAAAAGTTGGCTGTGGAAAAATGCATGTGTAAAGTCAGTGCTGGTGAAGTAGGCTAGGCAGATCTTGGGGCTTTCTTGCTGGTGAGTCTAAGTCTAAGCTCCAGTCTGAAAAATGAAGATGCATAAGATATTGAAGAAGATATTTTGATGTCAAACTCTAGCCTCGGTATATTTACCCGGAAGAAAAGCAAAGAAAAATCCCCCAAAATGTAATGGTAACAATGTTACTTCCTACTCTATTGCTTTATGAATGAGCACATAGAGGGTAGAAACACGTATTTATCTTAAATAACTGCTTCAACTTTCTCCGGGATATGTAAGATTCATTATGGTACCCGGTACTTTGGCAAACTTTTGCTCTACCGCATTGTTTATGAGCCTCATTTTATTCTATTAACTTTTCCCTCTTCATAGCCACATAAATACAGTATCAGAATGTGTAAAAAGGAATATGTCAAATGACATTTGATTATGAATTTAAATGTACATGTGAACTTAAATGTATATGTAGACACAAGTAAACAAGTCTCATTACCCAGACCACATCAACAGACATTTAATATTCAAAGAATGCTGTGCTTTGGGCATGTAAGATTTTTCAGATAAAGTTGAGTAGAAATGGTATATTTTCCACTGCATATCGAAAATGGGAAACTCCAGAATTTCTTTTTGATTCCTGAGAGCATTCCATTCCAAATTGTTTCAGGGCTATCTCTTCAACCTGTCTTTTCTTTTATAAGTCCTTAAACTGTGCTTTTTAAATAATACTTCTTATGACATCCTTTGTGGATCAATAAATTTAAAACAAAAGCCAAACAAAGTTTTTGTGAGGACCAGTTTATAAGCCATCTGTACAGTGAATATTTTACTCTCCGAAGGGCTTTTAAGAAATATAAGATCTTAATGCTAAAACTGTTATTGTATTAAAAAGTACTGTTCTGTAAACTCCAACTCCACAGCTGTATGAAATTTCTTTTTATTTATATTTTGGTTTAGAAATTTTATTGTAGCATGATATCTATATTTTATTGTCACACATTTTGAAGCATAGTTCAGCTAGGTCTTATTATTTCCTTTGGCTAATAAACAGAGAAATGAAAACTGAGTAGCCGAATGAACCCCTAAACCTACCATTCCTGTGAGTTGACTCAACCACCTGGCTGACTTCAAAGGACCTTGATCTCTGTCACAAATGCATTGTCCTGCAGATTAAATAACAAATAGCTGCAAGTGATTTGGAGGAATAACTCTGCTTGACACCGGTGTGTTAGTGACCCCAGTGCCTCTGAGATGCTTGAGAAGAATACAGTATTTGGACGATGGCATTAGACTTCATCTGGAGATACCAATGAAAGTAAATGCTTAAAATTCTGAATTTTGTCTAGAATGAATAACAGATAATTTTATAATTCTGGATTTTTTCTTTATCACAAAAGGTTAAGTGAATATGTATTTTATACTAACATCTGTTTGGCCAAAATTTTATTATCATGCTGCATTCTTAAAATGGGGAGTTTTCTGAGAGATAGCCAAGTGCTTGGGATGTCCCAGTCTGCTTCGTGCTTTCCCTGAAGACCTTGTGGGGTGTGTCTGAAAGGCACATTGTAAGTACAGTATAGGTATTGCAGCAGGCAGGCTGCAACCGAATGGCAAAAATTAATCTAATTGTTAAAAGTCTTTTCAAAGTTACTTTTTAAATTTAAATAAATTATTGTAGCAAAACTTGGCTCTATATTGCTGGAGGTGAGAAACCCTTGTTAACACGAATATTTACCTTGATAAAGTGTAGTCATTCTTGCAGTCCCATCTCACTATTTCATGAAGCAAAGCGTTTCCTTTCATCGTCCTCGGTAACCTCAGGTTGAACATCACTGTTTGCTCTGATCACCCTTCTCTCGACTCCTTCTGCTTATGGGTTTTTCCAATTCTTTCCTACATGTAAAAGATCAAAATCCATAGTCTTATAATCATATGATCTACTGGATGCCTTCCACTATTTAGGCACAACTCCATTTTGTTATATAAATTTTGCTACAGCCAAATAGTTTTATTAATTATTTTCAACTCATAATTTAACATCTATTACCATCCACATTACGAAGTTTTATGTATCCATGGAAATTGAAATATTTCAAGCCAGCAGCTCTCCTCAGAACCTCAGCTTCAAGCATGTTTTCTTTCTAGTTATTTTTTTTTCACCTTTCTAGGCTTCACTAATTGACTTCCTTGAAAAGTGCTCCATTTATATATATGCACCTTATCACTATTAATAAATTCAGGATGAAAAACAACAAAATGTGGAGTCTTATAGTCAGGCTTTCTTATAACTCATGAAGGCTCTTCCCAAATATCCTTCATATAAACCAATCTTAGCATTTTTATAAGGCAAAAACAGTAAAGAGGATGCTTTAGGTGAGTCTTTAATTTGAATTCCGTTTTGGGTCACTATCTAGCTGTGTGTCCTCAGGCAATTTATTTAATCCTTCCTCGTGTCTTCTCCTCATCTTATAATAGGATGATAATAATCACTCTGCAGGCAGCTGGGAGTGCTAAATATTTAATCACATTTCTTCCTAATGATGAAGAGGCACTGAAACTAAAACTTCTTAATGCATTCTTTGACTAATTTTTTCAAAGAAAAGATTGCAGATGGATTGTAATCCTGTTACAATCACCTTTCTGCTTCATATATGTGCTTAGTTTTTCACACATGTGCCTATATTATTGCATATTTGATTTGGACAGGGTGATTACCCTCTTTAAGAGGGTCTGGGTTTGATATTTCGAGATCCATAGAGGGAAAAAAATCCCATTTACAAGCATCATTAAACATGTTTTCTCAAGGCCACATATTTGACGATTTTACTTGTAATTGCTTGTAACAAACCTCTGCAGAATACCAATGAGTTAAATTCCATCTAACTTTCTCAATGGCCATGTCCATGTTATGGATAGTTGGGGTTACTAACAGAGTAGAGTTACCTAGCTGAGCTACACAGCAGCATTCAGCGCTGAGTCTTCCAAAGCCCACCCGATTCTATAGGTCCCTAGAACATGGGCTGCCTCAACAGAAAATTGTCACCTTAGGAAATTAAGGTGTGGACAGCTTAACGGACACCAGGCTGGTTAATATGCCAGGCCAGGAATACAGCTTATGGATCACAATAAGAAAAGATTTTTTTAAGAAAAACACAAGCTTCTTGAGTTCTCTATATATTTTGGAGATCAGACCTTTGTCTGTTGCGGGGTTGGTGAAGATCTTCTCCCAGTCAGTAGGTTGCCTTTGTGTCTTAGTGACAGTGTCCTTTGCTTTACAGAAGCTTCTCAGTTTAAGTAGGTCCCATTTATTCAATGTTGCCCTTAATGTCTGTGCTTCTGGGGTTATACCTAAGAAGCGATCACCTGTGCCCATCTGTTGTAGGGTATTTCCCACTTTCTCTTCTATCAGGTTCAGTGTTTTCGGGCTGATATTGAAGTCTTTAATCCATTTGGACTTGAGTTTTGTGCACAGTGATAGATATGGGTCTATTTTCATTCTTCTACAGGTTGACATCCAGTTGTGCCAGCACCATTTGTCGAAGATGCTTTCTTTCTTCCATTGTATACTTTTAGCTCCTTTATCAAAAATGAGGTGTTCATAGGTTTGTGGGATAAAATCCGGGTCTTCTATACGATTCCATTGGTCGACTTCTCTGTTTTTATGCCAGTACCACCCTGTTTTCATTACTGTAGCTTTGTAATAGAGTTTGAAGTCAGGGATGGTAATGCCTCCAGAAGATCCTTTATTGTATAGGATTGTTTTGGCTATCCTGGGTTTTTTGTTTTTCCATATAAAGTTGATTATTGTCCTCTCCAGATCTGTGAAGAATTTTGATGGGATCTTGATGGGGATTGCATTGAATCTATAAATTGCCTTTGGTAGAATTGCCATTTTTACTATGTTGATCCTCCCAATCCAAGAGCAAGGGATGTCCAAATGCTAATTAACCCAATTAAAAAATGAGGCACTGAACTGAACAGAGAATTCTCAACAGAAGAAGTTCAAATGGCCAAAAGACACTTAAGGTCGTGCTCAACTTCTTTAGCAATCAGGGAAATGCAAATCAAAACAACTTTGAGATATCATCTTACACCTGTCAGAATGGCTAAAGTCAAAAACACCAAGGATAGCCTTTGCTGGAGAGGCTGTGGAGGAAGGGGTACCCTCATCCATTGCTGGTGGGAATGCAATCTTGTGCAACCACTGTGGAAGTCAGTGTTTCGGTTTCTCAGGAAATTCGGGATCAACCTACCCCTGGACCCAGCAATACCACTCTTGGGAATATACCCAAGAGATGTTCTATCATATGACAAAAGCATTTGTTCAACTATGTTCATAGCAATATTATTTGTAATAGCCAGAACCTGGAAACAACCTAGATGCCCTTCAATGGAAGAATGGACGAAGAAAGTATGGAATATATACACACTAGAGTACTACGCTGTGGTAAAAAACAATGACTTCTCGAATTTTGCATGCAAATGGATGGAAATAGAAAACACTATCCTGAGTGAGGTATCCCAGACCCAAAAAGATGAACATGGGATGTACTCACTCATAATTGGTTTCTAGCCATAAATAGGGGTCACGGAGTCTACAATAGGTGAATCTAAAGAAGCTAAGTAAGAAGGTGAACCCAAGGAAAAACATATAGTTATCCTCTTGGCTAAGGGAAGTAGACAAAATTGCCCGGGAGAAAATTAGGATCTTGGGGGTGGTGTGGGATGGGGGTAAGGGGAGATGGGGAGAGAAAAGGTAGAAGGGAAGGAGGGGGGGACTTGGGGAAACAGGAGGATTGGGATAAAGGAAGGTTGGATAGGGGAGCACGGAACCACTTTAGGGTGGGCAAGAGACTTGACCCTAGAGGGGCTCCCAGGTGCCTAAGCTGAGGTCCCCAGTTAGTTCCTTGGGCAGCTGAGGATAGGGAACCTGAAATGACCCTATCCTAGAGCAATACTGACGAATATCTTGCATATCATCATAGAACCTTCATCTGGTGATGGATGGAGATAGAGACAGAGACCCACACTGGAGCAGTGGACTGAGCTCCCAAGGTCCCAAAGAGGAGCAGAAGGAGGGAGAACATGAGCAAAGAAGTCGGGACCACGAGGGGTGCACCCACCCACTGAGACAGTGGAGCTGATCTACTTGGAGCTCACCAAGGCCAGCTGGACTGTTACCGAAAAAGCATGGGATAAAACTGGACTCTCTGAACATGGCGAACAATGAGGGCTGATGAGACGCCAAGGACAATGGCAAGGGGTTTTGATCCTACTTAATGTGCTGGCTTGGTTGAAGCCTAGCCAGTTTGGATGTTCACCTTCCTAGATATGGACAGAGAGGGAGGACCTAGGACTTACCACAGGGCAGGGAACCCTTACTGCTCTTTGGACTGGAGAGGGAGGGGGAGAGGAGTTGGGGGATGGGGAGAAGAGTGGGAGGAGGGGGAGAAAAGTGGGAGGAGGGGGAGGGAAATGGGAGGCTGGGAGGAGGTGGAAATTTGTTTTTTTTTATTCTCCTTTTATCAATAAAAAAAAAGAAAAACACAAGCACAAAAATTTAAGATCATGAATAAAATAAATGTGTACCAGTAAGTTGACTGTGAGCATGGAGCTAGTCATTATTTGCCCTTTTCTCCTTTACCTTAAACTCCATCAAGAAAAAAAAATGTTTATCTTTTTTTGTTTGTGGAAATGTGGAATTAAATAGAAAAAATTAGCTAAAATGTACACAGCCCAGTGAAGGTTCTTCTGGGAGTTCATGGAGGAGTTTCCCTCCTGAGCAGGACAGCCCTGTTCAGGTCCAGGTGGGGACTTTGCTTGGTGCACTGTGCTTCTTGTTTACTTCAACGGCCTGTCATGAGACTGCCAAGGTAGACTAGGAATCACAGAGACCCAAGCAAAAACATGGACCATTACAGAGTAATGAAAAACAGGTTTCTAACATTCTGAAAAGAATGTATATTCAGAAATATTAAAGATCTTTACATGGAGAAGGCATCTTTTGAACTGAGTCACTGCAGGAAATACATTCCCCCTCGGGTATTATGTAATGTAAGTATAGTTCAGGCTTGAAGAGAAGGTTAGGGCAGTTTAATGGGAGAAAAGCAACAGACTCTAGATATCCAGACTTGAAAGGGATGCAGATGGAAAAGTGCACTGTGATCAAAGATTACACAGCACTGTTCTCATCAGGAGATCAGTTCATCTAAAGAAGTCGTTTACAAGGTATTTATAACTCGATTTAAAATATTCTTCTCTCTATAAGTTGACTTTTGATGCTTCATTGATTGATAAATGCAAGGTATGATAATATAGTTAATAAATTCTGAATATTGGCTTATTCTCTTATTACTATTTGTATGTATAAAGGATAATGTACTGCCCTGAAGAAAATAGAATGTTTTAATTCACTTATGTGACAATCAACTTTTGAATTGGAAAAATATGCATCCATTTGACCCCAGATCATCATTACTAGCAATAATAATCATAGCGTACACACTAACTATAATTAAATAATTTTTCTTTTCATTTATAAAATTCTGAAGGTTTAGAGTACTTATTTCTAAGTATACTACTGTCGATGCTAAGGCATGGCATGTATTAAAACTGACTTTTTAATGCATTGAGCTGAACAGGAAGCAGTTTTCACTGATGTCAGTAAAAGAATTATTGGGTTCTCCTTTCTGAAGCTCCGCTCCAAATAAGTCATAAACAGCTAAACAGCCCCCTTTACTGTTAGAACTTTATAGTCAAATACCAGTGTGTAGAATTAAGATCAATTTTCGGATTAAAATTGTGCTATAATAAAATACTATGAGAATAAAGACATAGAAAAAGAATTTTGGAACAAAAATCAACCCTTGATTCTTTCAATCAGAGGTATAGGGACATTTCTACATTCTGTCTTTGATCCTGGAACAAATTCCCTAATTCCTAAGTAGGGAAGGGTATATCACAATGAATTATGTCAGGTAATTTGTTGTCACTTCTGACTTTGATGTAGACAGTGTGGCAAGAGTGAGAAACTCAGTTTGGAAGCAAAGAGAACTTAAAGAGACTTTTTGTTGTTGAACATTACTTTATGCCTGGCTTCCATAATCCCTTGTTCATAACAATTGAGTTCATAACATTGAGTTCACAAATATCAGTGTTCTCTTGTTCCTTCGGGGCTATTTTCAATCAGTCTTATCTTTCCCTTTTTCTTTCATTTGCCATTCATTTTCCATACAAGGATCACTGCTAAAATTATTTGCATATGACCTTGAGAAGTCAACAGCTTTTTGGCAGGCATGGTAATGTTCAGGTTTCTCTTGGCGATAATATGTAGTTCTGTTCACGGAAAGAACAGGGTAAGTCCCATCTGCTGTCTGTTTTTCCAGGTTTCTGACTTCTCCATTGAATCAACACAGTGATCTGCTTCCCAATTTTCCACTCTACACATCTTATATCCAATTCTCCCCCATGAAATATTCTTCCCTTTGCCTCTTCAGTGAAGATCCTAATAATTTTCATATTAGAGCTCTTTTAGATAACTAATTGTATCCTTTCAGACCTAGTGTATTAGCAAGTCATTACCAAATATGTGTCTTCCATTCTCATTGGTAAGTGAGTTGTGTATTTATGTAAGCAAATGTATGCAATTATATATATATTAATCAATTATAATTAATTTAGAGTAAAATATAAATCTTTCGACACCAGAGAGTTTTCTTTTTCTCTTTTCTATAGCGTCTTGAATTAAAACTTTGATATCACATTCCTAATCTTGCCTTACTCTCTATAACTTATATTGAAGTCATCTAAAATAACAATTTGTTCTTACTGAGACCTTCAAACTTTGAGGGACCCTCTGCAATTCTGCCTCTTTCTTCCTCTCCAACTGCATTCTATTCTTTTCTATATGCCCCATAGTAAGAAAACATGCATTTTACCCTGCACACCTGCAAATGATTTTGATTTTATTTAGTTTTTAAAGATAAGCCCAACATCTCAATGGCTTGTCAGTTTCATCTCAGTCACCTATTAATTCTTAATTATTCTTTTAAGATTTGAAAGAGGCATTCTGTGGAAGACTTTGCTTTTTGCTAGTGAAGAACATTTGCCTTTTGGGAATTCCGTAAACATTCTTATGTCAGGGTCAGCATTTTATTGCATGCTATTTAAAAGTACAATGGGTCTAGGTGTCTTTTATCCCAACTGGACAGTAATATTTTCAAGGAAAGGGGGTGTGTTTTATCCATCTGTATCTTGAGTTTCTCACATGTGGCACATGCCAGTTATGTGATGATAGAGTAAGCAATTCTGACCATAGTGAGGTGGCAAGGATCGAATGTTCATTTCTCAAGTAAATGTTTTCTGGACCACTATAGTTTATAGTGTTTAAGGCTCAGCTTTGTAATGTCTTCAGGGGGCTTGATACTGATGAGTTGTAAAATACATAAAGTGTTTTTTAAGCTGTCAACTATTATCAATGGTGCTTCCTTTTTATTACACAGACTTAAACTATGGAATTATTTTTTGTTATACACTGAATATGATGCTCATTGTCAGATAGTTAATGATAAACCCATCCACACAGATGTGTCTTAGTCACATGGCATCTTTACCAGGAATGGTTACAGTGATAGGTAAACCCAGACAGCAATTATTGGTGCTTTTTTTTTTCTGCAAGGGATGAGATCAATAATGTCTTTTCTAGCCAAATTTTAGAGGATGCTGAGCACTCATTCCTGTGTATGGTTGTTCTAAGCTGTCAGTGAGCTCCTGGGAGAACCATAGATTCAGGAAGACAGTAAATGGAAGAGAGGAATTTTTCAGACAGAATCGTGAAGCAGTGTAAATAAGAACTGTTAATGAGAAACATGATGTAGCCATTGCCTATAAATTGAAAACCTTCCTCTTAGGTGTTCTAAACAATCAAAGCTAATGAAACTTACAGATTTAGAAAACTTAAGTTAAAGCAGTCACAAAGGCTCCCTGCTTGAGTAGATGGGATTCCTCAGTAGGGATGGCATCAAGTTTGGGAGAATGCTCAACAGGTGGTGCTATTATTTCAAAGTGGTAGGCTCTTTCACGATCCAGTCATTCTTGAACCAGGAACCTAGGCTACTGAATACTAGTGATTATTAAAGCTGACTTTGGATAGTGCCTCTTGAGTTTATTTTCACCTATACATGTAGACGTACAATGCAAATACATGTGGAAAGGAAAGCTTATTAAATAAAATTATAAAAATATTGTAAAGTAAGAATGGTTGAGGAAGACTTAATAACATAAAGACCTAATGTAAAAGGAAAATGGAGTTCTCTGCCCCTGTGAGAGGGCACTGGAGCAGCTACCAAGGCACGTTGATCATGACACTTTACCCCTCCCATCAGTGTGGGCTCCATGTTGGTCATGACACTTTATCCCTCCCATCAGTGTGGGCTCCATGGCTTTATGACTTTTACGTTTTCACTGTCGTCTTGATCACAACATTGTTTACCATAGTTTGGAAACATGATGCTTATTGAAGATCCTTCTGAACACTAAACTTAACTTTACATTCATCTTTTACATAGTGAAAAAATATCTAAATCTGACTCACTTAACTCATTTCTCTACTATTACTAAGACAATTTGACTTCCAGTTTATTCTTATAAGCTAAGTTCCCTGAATTCTTAATCATGGATAAAAATAATTTATTATGCTTGAAGAACAATAAACTTCTATTTCCATGAGTTTACTTGGTTTATGTGTCAGTACACCATGGTGATTGGGGATTTATGTGTATTTTAGAATTTCCAAAAACGATGTTAATGGTGAAATTGTCACTTGGCTTCGGGTTAAGCATATGTTCAATTACACCATGATTAAATGGGGTAGAGATATGTTTGAATAATACTCTTCTAGTCTGTCTACCAATTTAAATAGCAAATAATGTGCCCAGGATATCAGGGTGGAAGTAGATCTGCAGAGAACATACTTTTTCCCTCTGGAAGACCATCTTTTTCCTGTCAGAGATTGGATTCCAAACAGGACTTCAATGGTAGAATCATAATGTCAACGTTGCTGTTTTGTTGTTCTAATAAGGCCTGTGAAAGGAGGGTGCACCACTTCACTAGAAGCTACTGACATTTTGGTAGGAGGTATTGACAGGGAAATTATAGGGAATTGGGTCAATGTCTTTGTTAGGTCATGGGCATTACCCAAAGGGTTCTCTTCTGTGTGTTTCAAATAATAGGTTAGAACAAACAGATCCATTCTAGGAGGTCAAATGGAAATTGGCAGGTGGTTACTATGCTTTATAACCTTAGTCCATTAGGGATGAGAAGGCCAATGAGATCAATCACGTGAGTCAACTCTGTGTATTTTATAGGGAAGTGTTCATCAAGATGTAATTGATGATCGCAAATTTGATCCAAGAGGGATTAGAAAAAAAATGCAGAATTGGCCACTGAATTCTGTTCCTGAAAAAAGAAAAACAAAATAAAACAAAATTCCAGCTTCTATTAAAGATCGGTGCAAGGAGAAATAGCAAATCACAAGTACACAGATCATACCACAAACAAGAGTGAGAGTGTTCATTAAGGTTTCTTAGAAATAAGTTAGGAAACCATACACATAAACTAATTGTGTCTTGCATTATTTACTCTGTGGATATATACATATTTATTAATTATTCTTAAGATTCCATCTGCTTCCATTTATTTTTAAAAAATATGCCTTATGCATCAATATTTAGTGCCAATTCTCCATTTCAACGATGTGAGCAAAATAAACTTAAGCTTAAGTCATTGATTGGAGCAGTCAATTGAGACTATAAATATTACTATGAATTAGTGAATACGTTCAAAATTAAGTGTCAGAAAAAAGTCTGGTATTTTCCCAAAAAATATCAAGGAAAAGAGTACTAAAACTTTTCAACTAAACCAAAATAAAGTATCTATGAAGCAGTACTTAAGTCATACAAACAGAAACACTGATTTTCAACTGCACAATATATAAACACAATTATTGAAAATCTTCTCTTAAGAGCATAGAGTTTTATCTTATTCTTGCTATTATTTTGTGTAGAGTGTAACAGGTTTTTTAAAAGCCCTCAAAGTATAAATTTTTTAATAAATATATTTTATTAAATTAATCACATGAAATTTAAAGTTCTTCCAAATTCAGCATGTCTAATTAAATAATTTTTCATAAATCTTAGTATACATTTTTATCTCATATTCTATTAATTTTGAAAATATTCAACTAAAATGTTTTAGTATGCCTCTATCTAATCTTTTCAACAAAACTAGGTTCAAATAGTGAAAAACACACATGTACTTTTAAAATAAAAACTATATCACATAAACAATAAAACAAAAGCTATATAGTAAACATACAGACTTATATAAGTATATACACATACACATAATAATATTAATGAAGATATTGTTGATGGAAATTAACACAAAGCGTTTGTGACTTCCTTCTTCACAAACTTTTCTTGAGTAATTACTGAATTCTCAGTAGAGAAAATGAAACTGTGCCATTCCTTAGGGATTTGAATAGCCTTGAATGAACAGGAGCATAGCAACTAAGACTTTTAAACAATATGTACCAGATAAGTCAGAAGTGCTCATTCGCAAATCTGGCTGCATTGCTGCTGAGGGGTCTAATATCTGCTCCTAGGTTCATTTTTTCTTCTCTTTCTTCAAGATGTGATAACTAAGAAACAGAAAATTTTGAGCAAGTATACTTGCCAGGTAACTGTGTAACTGAGGACAGAAAGTGTCTTGAGGAAAACAATTTAAAGATGAAGCTTCACATTAAGGTCAGAAAAGGGGCAGAATGACTAGCGGGATATCTGCATGGATGCTAGGACTGAATTAAAATTGACCAGCTCTTTGCATATCCTTTAGTGGCCGTGAATGAGAGGAAGGCTGGGGATAGGCTACCCAGGCCAAGGCAATGTGCTTTTAAATCAGCACAAAGGATCTTGCATTTTAGTGTCAAAGTCAAGATGTTATTCACGGTTATCAGAGCACATTAAATTATAAAATAGATAGGCTAACCTAACTTTTCCAAAGGGTTGTTATGACTTTTTAGAAGAGTTCTTTTTAAAAAGTAAGATAATGAAATATTACATAAATCTTCGACATTGTGATCAAATGATATGAGTCATATATTTGAGTTAGTTGAGTTAGTTTGAGTTTGTAGAGATGTCCCGCATTCAGACAGTTAAAAAAACTCACAACTGTTCTGTTAATTCTTGTTTACTCTTGACCATCAGAATCACTTACTATAAATTTCTTAAGTTGTTTTGAAAAGAAAATGTTGAATTGTGTAATCCATTCAGGTAGTTACAAGAGAATAAAACAATGTTTATAACAAATGATAAAATCAAAGAAAAAATAGAAAAAATTATTCTGTTATTTAAAAGTGATATACAGTTTACATTAATTCTAAAAAAATAATGAAATCTGATATATGGATATGATTGTCATGTGTCTAATTATAAGGTTATGTACATATTTTAAATGCATGTCCACAATTTCCACCCACATGTAAATTATGGAAACCAAATTGAGTCAGCATGAAAACTTGATCAGATATTAAAATATACTAAACTATTTACACAAAGATTTTAGCCCTTGAAAGTTTTCAGGCAAGTTAGTGAACTAACTGCAACGAAACCAGCAGCCATCCTACAGTTTGCTTCTAAGTATGGCAAAATAAATTTTATACATTCTTATATTAGGTTGGCTTGAGTTGAATGTCAAATAATGAATGTGGGTAAAAAAAATGAATGTAGGTATACCAAAATTCATATATAATATATGTGTTATATACATACATATGATACACAATTGAAGGTCATAAATATTGGCAAACTGAGTCTTTCAGCATTATGTTCATGTAGTGTTAGTTCAGTTTCTCAGGAGAACTAAAATCAAACCTATATGACAGCATACTAAAATATCAAACAAAAATTACTTGGAAATTTAAAATTCAAGTGAAACCTCGAGATTCCAACCTTATTTTATGCTTTGTTTTGTTAGGAAGCCGTGTCCATCATACAGCCTGCTCTGAGGATGGAAAATGACTGTAATATGAACTGTTGACACCAACAATCATTTCAAAATGTCTGCTTAGATGGAAGATAAACTCCAGAATGAAGGAAGATAAATTATTAGGACACTCTGTGACTTGTGTGCCACACAGATACAGTGACAAAATGGATGCGATCAAGTTAATTCACTATTGGCAATTCGAATTAAGACATTGTTTCCCATAACAGACATATTATCCTACATTTTCACTCTTAATGCAAGGCTTCAAACCTGACCCAGAGCAAAATGCTGCTTCCCTATTTTAGTGCTTTTTGTTTTTTGCTTCTTGTTTCAGCACAAAAGCTTTGCACGCATAGTTCGTCTGAAGGGTTTCCATCTTGGGATTCAATGCATGTCCCCTCTCTTTTGTCCAAGACAAGGATTTTTGTTTCCTGAGAAATAGAACAGCTGTCACTGAAGGCTGAGTGTCATCTAAAATGACACTATTTGAGCAAATAGACAAGACTAGAACTAGGGGAAAGCTACATATTAAAAAGTGATAGTAGTAATTATAACAGTAACGATTCTGCTTCACATGTGGTACCCATTAGGAAAATAGTTTTGAAATAAGCAGTGCAGCTATACCTTTCTCTTTATTACTGTATAACAATAAACAATCAAAGCAATAAAGAGTGACAAAGGATGACATATTTTGAGTAATACATTAAGCTGCATATGTGACAGAGACTAGCTATTTTACCTTGTCTACTATTTATAAAGTAGTTCACAAGAACAGCTTCATTTTAAGTCTAGAAAGTTTCATAATTAATATTATCTGTCCAAAATGGAAGAAACTGAAATAGTAAGTAAGTTTTAATCTGATAACCAAATCTTTCTTCAAAAAGTTAAAATAAAAATTCCTGAGTGTAATTGTTGGACAAAAAAAAAAAATGAAACCAAAGCTGCAATGCAAGAAACAAAAAGTATGCTCCATGCTACAGCATGTATAATGGAATTATTTTTTATTTGAAACCACAAAACTTTAAATAATTGTATTAGTTTTTCAATTGAAATGAACACAAAATATGCTTCATATGCAAATTAAAGTTATGGAAAATGAAATCAAATCCTCAAGTAGAAGGCAATTGTGTTAGTTGTCTTTTTGTTGCTTGACACAAAGTGACTTGCAGAAGTCTAGTTTGGATTCAGGTTCCAGTGGGAGAGTCTGTGGTGGAGGATATGTATGGCAATGGGACATCAGAGCAGGTAACTGAATTAAAACAGGAAGCATGGAGCCTACAACAGAATCAGGGCAAGATTAGAAACTCCTGAAAAACAACAGTGTTCAAATATATGATGCTATGGCAAGTATTTATCATTCAAGTCACTACCCTGTAGCAATTGTTCTGAAAGTACGAATACATCATTAGTAGTCTAGCTAGTAAAACGAAATAAGTAAAAGAACAGTGAAGGCTGAATCATCATAAAATTGAGAAATTCTGCCCTAAGCAAAGTTTATCAACAGAACAGAATCAACATAAACATACTAATGTGGAAGGCAGATTGCAAGAGGTATAGGTATTTTTGTTTTCTTGACAATATTTACAATTTTAAATACTTTAATTAAATTGAATATTTTCTAAAATAATAAGGAATATATTCTTTTATTGATACAAATAAGAACATTACTTCTGGGAAATGAAGTAATTCAGTTTTCATGGGATTATAATGTCAATTCTTAAAATATCAGTATGCAGATAATTTTTATGTACAGAGATAGCAATTCATAAGGTCTGTTCTTCACTTAGATACAGTGTAGGAAAAATGCATGTATATTTCTGACCTTTGGATTTGTATCACTTTAGTCTTTGGGTCAGCTGTCTTAGGATGTATATTTTCCTTTTGATTAATGTGGAAATCTTTTATTTTCCAGAAATTATACAATTTCAATTATCAATAAATAATTTGTAAGATATTCTCTACTTATTAAGCAATAATTTTTGTTGTTTAGCTAATATTTCCTTAATTTACAAATTAAACTTTTATCTTGGTCAAACTTGTTAACTGTTCATCATCAACCTGTTATTTTATAACTGAAAGGAAATGAAATCCAGGATCAGTAGTATGGTTTGTTCAAATGCCTTTGGAATCCAACACTTGAAAGAATAAAAGTGTGCTTTAGCAAATCACTTCCACACAAAGATATCTGGACGGTATTCTGAGAAATTATTATTGTTTGAGTAGAACCTCTTGTTCGTATTTTCTCTCTTGGGTGCAGTGACTCTGTGACACAAATGAGAATAAACCGTAGAGTGCTCTAAAAGCCAGTCTTTTCATTTATTTCTTAGATATGTGCACTGACCAAGTAGTTCCTGGTGTCATTATGACATTGTACTGCAGTGTTATGAAGTGTTATAAACTGTCCACTGAGAGCTGTACCTCTGAAGATCAGCTTGTGTGTCTGCAAAATAAAACCTCTTTGTAACACGCCACTAAATTTGGGAAATCGTTATACTTATCTAGTGTAAGCTCAATTCCTGAGTCAATGCTTTACATTCTCTATATCTTCATCCACTCACATTCTTTCCCTGTAAATTCACTGTTCTATAAGTCTCTACTCAAGGTATGCTCATTATGTTCATATGTTTTGGTATGTTGTGCATTTATTTTCTCTGAATTCTAGGAAGCCTTTAATTTCTTCCGTCACCCAGTAGCTGTCATTGAGTATAGAGTTGGTCAGTTTTCATAAATTGGTACACCTTTTTTGTTTGTTTGTTTCTGTTGTTGTGAAATTCAGGTTTAATCTATGGTGGGCTCATAGGATGCAGGGGCTTATTTCTATTTTATTGTATCTATTGAGACATGCTTTGTAACAGATTGTGGCCAAGTTAGGAGAAGTTTCCATGAAGTGATGAGAAGGTATACTCTTTTGTGTGTGGGTGAAATATTCTGTATATTTCTCTTAGGTTCATTAGTTTGATAGTGTCTATTACCTCTTGCATTTCTCTGCTTGATATTTGTCTATATAACTTATCCATTACTGAGAGTGTGAAATGAAGTTTCCTATTATTAATGAAGATGGTCAATCTGTGATTTAAACTTTAATCATGTTTTCTTTACAAGTATGGATGTCCTTGTGTTTGGGACATGGATGTTGAGAATTGGAAGATCATCTGAGTGGATATTTCATTTGATGAGTATGAAGTGCTCTTAATTGTCTCTTTTGATTCAGTTTAAAGTCTATTTTGTTAGATATTAGAATGACTACATCAGCTTTTTTCTAAGGCACGTTGTTTGGAAAATCTTTTTCAAATTGTTACTATGAGGTAATGTTTACCTTTGATATTGAGGTCTGTTTCTTATATATAGCAAGATGATGGATCCTGTTTGCTTTAGAGAATTGAATCCATTGATATTGAGAGATATCAATGACCAGTGATTTCTAGTACATTATTTTTTTTTTTTTAGGTAGTGGGAGTAGTGGTGGTGTTGCGCATGCCTGTGTGTATGAGTGTGTTTCTCTTCTTTTGTTTTTCCTGGTGTGAGATTGTTTATTTCCTATGTTTTCATAAGTGTAGTTAGCCTCCTTGGGTTGGAGTTTTCCTTCTACTATATGCTGTAGGTCTGGATTTATGGATAAATATTGCTTAAATTTGACTTTATCATCATATCTTGTTTCTTCATTTACAGTGATAGAAAATTTTGCTGAGTATAGTAGCCTGTTCTGGCATCCTTGGTCCCATAGAGTGTGAAGAACATATTGTGAAATCAGGTGTGATTTTAACGGGTCTTCCATATGTTATTTATTTTTTTTCCCCTTGCAGCTTTTAATATTCTTTCTTTGTTCTGTATGTTTAGCATTTTGATCATTCTGTGGTGAGTGGACTTTCTTTTTTGTCCAATCTATAAGTTCTGTAACCTTCTTGTACTTTTATAGGCATGTACTACTTTAGATTAGGAAAATTTTCTTCTATAATTTGTTAAAATATTTTCTGAACCTTTAAGGTGGGATCTTCTTTTTGTTCCCATTATTCTCAGATTTGTTTTTTTTTTTTATAGTGTCCCAGATTTCCTAAATATTTTTATGTCAGGAAGTTTTTAGATTAAACATTTTTGCCGGATGTATCAATTTCTTCTATCATATCTTCTATGTCTGAGATTATTTCTTCCATTCTTGTATTCTGTTGGTGATACTTGTGTCTGTAGTTCCTGTTTGTTTACCTAGATTTTCCACCTTCAGGATTCCCTCTGTTTCTGTTATCTTTATTGCTTCTATTTCTATTTTTAGATCCTAAACTGTTTTATACATTTCCTTTACTTGCTTTTTTTCTTATCTTCTTTAAGAGATTAATTTATTTCTTCCAATTGTTTCTTTTTGTTTTCCTGGATTTCTTTAAGGGATTTATTCATTTCTTCTTTAAGGACCTCTGTCATCTTCATTAAGTCGATTTTGATGGAACTTTCTTGTGCTTCAACTGTTTTTGAATATTCATAGCTTGTTGTAGTAGGATTGTTGGGTTCTTGTGGGACATGTAACCCTGGCTGTTTTGATGGCATTCATATGCTGGCATCTAGGAGTGGATGGAAGTTTCTATCCTACTGAGTACCTTAGCCATTCTGTCCCAAAGAAACACAAAGAGGCTTATGTTAATTATAAACTTACCTATTAGCTCTGGCTTGTTATTATTTAGCTCTTATAATTTAAATGAGCCCATAATTCTTATCTATGTTTAGTAATGTGGCTTGGTACCTTACTCAGTGAATCATTCTCATCTTGCTTCCTATGCATCTGACTGGTGACTGTAAACTAAGCCTTTCCTCTTCCCAGAATTCCCCTATTCTGGGAATATATTTATACTTATATTTCCTGTCTAGATACTGGCCAATCAGTGTTTTATTAAACCAATACAAGTGACAAATATTTACAGAGTACAAGAGCATTTACCCTCAGAATCTAGACATCTAGGTTGGGGAAAATTGTGTATATAGGTGCCAATTTCAGAGTTTGTCTTTGCTGACCATGTGTTTTTCTCCCCCTTGTTTTCTCTTTCCTTTCTGGTCTTTCTGGCCTGAGTGGTCTGAGGTTCTGATATCAGGTGTGTCCTCTGGCTCAGCAGAGCACTTCCCCTGGAGTTCTTGAGGCCTGCATGACCTCTGGGGATCTGGGCACCATTGTGGCCTCTGGTAAAGCAGGAGGCTTCTGTGTGTGTTGTAGACTGGGATACGATGACAAGGAGAGGGGAGGCTGCTGGGAGCAGGCTAGGGGACTTCTGAAGGAGTGTTGGCAGTCTGAAGGTAGGCCGGATTTCCTGGAGTTCTGATAATGAAGTGGCTTCTGATAAAGCAGGGGATTTCCATCTGAATAGAATACCTTTCATAGAGCATATATAATATTTTTCAGTGTTATAATATCCTGAAGTGGTAATAAATGATGAAATAATATGTAGATTCATAGATGTATGCACAAATCTGAAAACATTTCAACTTGAAATAAAAAAACAACGAACACTCACAACATGAAACAGAGTAGAAGACAGGTGATACCTGTTTGGAGAATGTTTTTAGGTATAGCATCTCCATAGACAGAATTTTCTCTTTTCATTCTTAGTCTATCTTATGTGCAAGATCATACAGTTTATAACATTATAATTCTAGAAGAGCTCTCCAGTTTAAAATGATGCCAGAACTAGAAGTTATAAAAGTCAGGATTGAAGCTCTGTTAGTAATGGTAGAGAATTTGATGTCATATGACTTTGCATTGACTAATTGGTCTTTTAAGATAGTAACTGAAGACCTTGACAGCTACATGTAAAATCAAAACTAAAACAAACAAGCAAAACCCCAAAATAAACAGACAAACAAAATCAGATGAGTTACACTTATAGGTCATATTACATTTTAATTTTGTTTCAGCTTTCTGAAAAAATTTCTATTTTTATTTAAATTTTTTTTTTTGATTTTTCGAGACAGGGTTTCTCCATAGCTTTTTGGTTCCTGTCCTGGAACTAGCTCTTGTAGTCCAGGCTGGCCTCAAACTCACAGAGATCCCCCTGCCTCTGCCTCCCGAGTGCTGGGATTAAAGGCGTTGCACCACCGCCCTGCTTATTAATTTTAAATTCTTGATTTATTTTATGTATCAACCACAGTACCCTTCTGTTACGGGAGGTCCTCCCACTCCTTCAGCCTATCGCCGCTGAGATACCAGCCCATTGGAGCGTGGTCTCTCTCCCTCTAAAAAAGCGGCCATTTCCCTCTCCTCTTTCTCTTCACTTCCTGCTCCGCCAGCGACTAGACTCCCTTCCTGGTTGCGCAGAGGGCTGACAGTGATCTGTAAGTTTTTTCCCCTTTAAATAAATACCACCCTATTAATCATAATTCCAAACTGGTGTGGCATTGTTTATGACTTACGCCTTCACCCTTCTCTCCCCTCTTCTCATCTCTTACCACCCTCTTCTCAACCAATCCTTCATTCACTCCTCAAAAGGGTAAGACCTCATGTGGGATTCCCCTCCATATGCTGTTAGTTTTTTTTTCCATTGGCTAATAAAGAATCTGGGGAAAGCCTGTGAGAATGTCTTGCTTCACAGAAAGATCTGTCAGTTATGCTAGGCCTGTAGGCCGAAGATGGAGATTCCCTCATTGCAGAGGAACTTAGGATGACTTTTTAGGCAGACAGATGTCTCTGTCAATTTTAGAGTTTTGGAAGTTACTTACAATGCACTTCCTGTTTACTTAGGTAATATTATATCCTTCTGGGATCTTTGATGGAGTTGAAGACAGATATAGTTACAATTTTTGTTAGTTAAGTTAAAAAAATAATTTAGACATGAAACTTTTCACTCACAAAGAAATATTGCAACTGTAATTCTTGCATGATACCAATTTTGTTGTGTGTAATTTTACTATGTTGAAGTTAAAACCTTGCTTTTTATTTAGACAGAAAAGGGAAGATGATTTAGGATTCCCCTCTGTATGATGTGAATGTGTTTTATTACCATTGTTTAATAAAGAAGCTGCTTTGGCATATGACAGAGCATAATAGAGCAAGGCAGGAAATCCAAAGCAGAGGAAAGAAGACAGAGGCTCAGAGATACAATGTTTTTGCCAAAGGAAAGGAACTCCAGAACCTTACCAGTAGGCCACAGCCTTGTGGGCGATACACAGATTAACAGAAATAGGTTTCTTTAAGATGTAAGAGTTAGCTAGCCTGAGCCATTGGTCAAACAATTGTAATTAATATAATTTTTGTGTGATTATTCAGGTTTGGGTGGCCAGGAAATGAATGTGTGTTCTCCATTTACAAAGGCTACCAATGAGAAGTCAGCTAAACCTGGCGAATTAAGTTGAGGCAGGCACAAGCCCCACCTCCCTGCACCAAGGCTGAGCAAGGTGGTCATTATAAGATATGGGCTTCAATAAGCCAGCTTATGCACCTGGGATAGATCCTGGTCCTACTGCCAGGGGCCCCTCAAACAGACCAAGCTACAACATGGTTGCCCATATAGAGAGGGCATAGTTTTTTCTCATGCAGGCTACCTAGCTGTTGGTCTACAGTCCATGAGCTCCCAAGAGCTGAGATCAGCTGTCTCTATGGTTCTTAATCATTGCTGTCTTTCTTTTAACACTTGCTTATGCTTTATCATGTTTTTGTCCATAGTATGAAATCACTGGTGTTGTAAAACCTAGTGCATCTGACCTTGTGATTATGTTAGGCACTGTGATTCATTTTAAACTTGTCTATTTCAAAATCTTTTAAAACAGTGTGAAAGAGCTAGCACCAAAAAACAATTAGAGGTTAATCTAGTTTTCACTTTTTATTTCGAGATATAAGGGAAATATTTACAGGTATTCAGCTTCATACTCAGATTTGGAAAATGATCCTTTCCTTTAGCAGCCTGACAGTCATAATCACTTGCAAGTTTTCTAAGAGGGAGACAGTTGGTACATAGGACCTAGATGTCATAAGGGCCCAAAGAAACCACTTATTCATGCCCACTACAAGGAACTCCAGGAAAGCTAGCAAGGGGCTATTTCTAATTCCAGCCCCCATTTCATAGGAAAACAATAATGATAGCACTAAATGAAAAACCTCAAATCCCCATACTACAGTGCTGAATCACAATGAGCCTGGCTTCAGCGTCTGTGGAGTGATGGCATTCCCCAGTCTCATTACTGGAAACTTGGCCTTGTCTTTTAACATTTAGGGGATCATGCAATGTTCCAGGTAAAAATTTCCTTTAGCTTAAATGCCAAACTATAATAGCAAGTTGGAGTCTTCTTTATCTCTGGAAAGATAGATAGGGGAATTCATTCATTTG
The DNA here is from genome assembly GCF_037038515.1 of Microtus pennsylvanicus. Lineage (NCBI taxonomy): Eukaryota > Metazoa > Chordata > Mammalia > Rodentia > Cricetidae > Microtus > Microtus pennsylvanicus. The sequence continues at coordinate 33,142,016 of NC_134583.1, read as the reverse complement.
TGCATACTTTGAATAAATATTTCTTAAGTGCCTGCTGTATATCAACAGAAGGAGATGAAAGTAGTATTATTCATGAATTTAAGACCCTGAAAATGTTTTTGGTGAACCTTCAATTTTATCCATAGTTTCCCTAAACTCCTCTTCTCAGAGAAGCGCCATAGAAACAGACCCCAATTTGACTACTCGTCTTCTTGTCACTACACTGAAGTCTTTACACTGTCAACTCATGGACTGCCAAAGTTTCTTCCAGAGGAAACACACAGTTGGGGAGATTCAGAACCCGGAATGAAAGAGGCTCACACCTCATCCACAGCAACACAGCAAATAAGTGAAGTGGCACAGCTGGTAGGTACAGTGGAGGAACTAGAACCGCAGTTCAGATTTTCCAAATGGGATTTTCAGGGCCCAGTTAACAACATAAAAACATATGCTTATTGAACTAAATCAAACAAAGATGATAATAAAGATTTTTTTCAAATGTGATTTTCAGGGCACAGTCGACAACATAAAAACATATGTCTATTGAACTAAATTATACAAACATGATAATAAAGATTTTTCAGGGCCCAGTTGACAACATAGAAACATATGCTGATTGAACTAAATTAAACAAACACGATAATAAAGCAGCCACAACAACAAAAACAAAAATAACAAAACCAGGGCCAACCACAACCAAACAAAATCCCAAAACGAGACATGCTTAGTTATTCTCATAGAGTACAGGACGAATTTAAGGGAAAATGGTGAAAAGTTACACAATGTAGTTACTTCTCTCAAGCTTTTCCATAATATCCTTGCATGTTAATCAAGATATATGGCTGTCTATCAAAGTGTATGGAAACAGTGGAAATGACATTTTACTAATTCCCTTTCTTCTAGGTTACACATGTGAATAGACAAGATCTACACATTAAGTCAAAGAAGAGATAATGAATTCCTTTGGAGGTAAAAATATTACACTGACCTAAATATTTATTCTAAAATGACAGGCCAGTTAAAATTAAATAAGTAAGAAAATGGAGACACATTGGTAACCTAAGTCCTGTAAACATTGTCGTCGTACCATGTCCTTCATGTTAGTTTGCAGTTTTCTTTTATTTTACAGGAAAGGTTTCCACAATGGCCACACATTTGGAATTATGATATCTTGCAAGCTTATTATACAGAAGCAGTCATCCTTGACTCCTGAAAACGCTGAATCCCCCATGACACAAACTTTGAATGTGGGAAGTGCTGTGGGCTGTGGGTTCTGGACTCCACAAGAAAAGGTCTGTCTTTTGTTTCGGGCAGGACTGTTGGTTGAGGGCTATCAGAATAAATTCTTAGCTGTAACATACTCAAGTCGTTGGTTTTGTAAAGGTGTCTGAATAATTTACAGAAATAACAGTTGCCAAGAGTCCTATCCACTGTATTTCAGCCAATACCATGCATAAGGTTATTACTATAGCTTTAGGAACCTTATAGGTACTTCGGGGTGGATTAAATGAAGGAAAATAATTCACTGCTAAATTTTCACCCAGCTGAAGGTATAAGGCTTAGTGTCATGGAATTTGGTCACAGTCAGCTAGTTCCTGAAACTAGAATCCTTTGACATTATTAAGAATCAATTAGGCTTTATCCCCCTGGGTATTGTCATGGCCCCTCAGCAATTTATCCTGGGAACATTCATAGCCTCTTTGTAGGTGAGGTACAAATGGGACTGATTTAGAACAAGGACAGCTTTAAAACTAATGAGTGGATCCCAAAGAGAGACTAATGAGAAGCTTCACAAGATACTTCCTCTACTGTCTTCTCTGTGTGTGCCTGACTTTAAAGCATTTAGCAGCTTCCACTAACCCTTTTCAGAACAAAGGAACAAAATTGAGGATCACATTTGTTAAGAACCCAATAAAATTGCATGGAATTATCTTAGTATAACAAAAGGAACACAGTTTGGAACAGTCTGTCTGAAATTTACCTTCGGTAAAGGAGACAGTTTTGTTTTCTTATAAAAAATATTAAATTTATAATTAAAAAAATCATTGTTGAGTGTTTGTTAAAAGTATATTATGGGTCTCAACTTTTAGTGAATTTATTCTGAGCATCCTGAAGTCAACACTGTGAATTTGTACATTCTAATAAGTGAACTAAAAACATATATTTCAAAACAAATAGCATCCATAAATTACATTTATGACATACAAGGTTGCCGACTGCCGTGCTGGGAGCACGGACTGATGGCGCTAATATGCTCTCTAGCTTGATCTCCTCAGTTCCCAACATGCTTTAATTCCACACTACAAATCTTTAAATGGCAGTTATATTTTAATTAATGTGATTATGTGCTGCCATTAGCAAACCCTCCCCCAGCACATTTCCCCTGCCAGACCCATGAATGCCAGTAAACCATTAACATAAAAGGGCTGTTTGCTTACTGAATCCATCTACACAAGCAGGCAAGGGTTGCAATTGTTGATTTGCCACTGAAAGAACAGAATGAGAAAGAGTTGCTCAAGCCTGGCAGTTGCAATTATCTGGAGTAATTAAGTCTAATTTATAAACCCCCCTCAAATGAGAAAGTAACAATTTTTGTTAATTAACAAGAGCATTTGTAAAGCTCGTTAACTCCATCATTCACAGTCTGCCTGTAAAAATGGGAGCATATGGCTGTTACGATGGGACATGTTGCTTATGTGTATTTGGGCATTAATCTGTTTGGAAGGTCTAATGATTGAAATGGGAGCGAGAAATGAATGCTATATTACTGAGCAAAGAAGATCTACTGTTTTCATTTATCTTTACGGCAATGTGAGTGCTTTGTCATTATCTTCTGCATAAGGTTTCATTATTCTGATACAGCTCTCCACATGGCCTCATACCATCATGCCCATAAGCCTGCAGGGTACAAGAGCACTTATCTTTCCTGATGACTGTTGAATCATTTAAAACAAGTTATTAGTGAAACAATTAAAATGATATTGGTTCACAATTGTATTTATAGCTGGCAGGCATAATGGAACATTCTGAATAGCAGTCGGGGGGTCTGAGAGTGGATGGGAAATGCTGTTAATCAGAGACAAGAGAAACCTCTAAAGGCAACCTAAATCGCAAGAGCACGTTAATTGTATTGGAGCATTTCATTTAATTGAGAACAAAGGGAAGGTAAAAATCATATTATCAATGTTTTATGAACATGGAGAAATAGGGAAATTACCATGTCATTTGTCACATAGCTTCTCTGGAAGTAGAAATTAGAAAGGCGATGCTTAACTTCAACCAGAGCAGGCCAAAGACATCTGTGCCATTACACATTTTCAAAGGGTATTACCAAAATACAACAGAGCCAATTAATTGACTCATAAATATAGAGAAAGACACAGTGTAGAAGGCTTTACATCCAATGCAAGATACCGGTTGGATTAGAGATTGTTCAGTGACTGCAAAGGCAGTGAGAGTAGCCCTGGTTTAGCTCCACTTAAGACTCCTAAGAAATAACTGCAATCATTTTGTCTGTAGGGGTGTAAAAATTCTTTATTTCTTTTTGTGTTTGATGGGAGAGATATTGGAATTTATGAAAGAAATGCAGGTAGACAGTCATCCGGATTCTACTTCCATAGAAGATTAGAATTTTTTCATACAGAAAATTTATGTAACTTGTGTATGGTAAAAGATAACCAATTAGTAGCCATTAGTTTTTACTCATTGCCTAGACGGGATGGATTAAAATACATTAAACTGAATGTTTGAAATTCTATGGGGGCATATCACATATTTGGCCCTACTGAAAAATATTAAAATTTTTATTACTGACAATTCCTCTGTATATGCATATATACACTTCTGGAATTAGAAAGTCACAGTTAAACATACGTTTATGGATGTAAAATCATTTTGAGTAAACAGGCCAGACAAACAAGGTATTTTTTAGTACAGTTTCTGACTGGTGAGTGTGGGGTCAGCAACTGAGACAGAGAAAGAACAGGGAAATTCACAGTTACCATCCCCCACACTTTCTCTTTCTGCTCTTCCTCTATCCCTACAATCTATCTGGGTGCACAGGGCCATCTCATTTATGCCACATCCAACTTTAAGGCATCTATAGCTACTGCCTAACCACTCTACCAGTAAATTTGAATAGTCTTATGTTTATTATTGCAAGTCTGCATAACACATTTTATTGCTTTAATAAATAGAGTTTACTAATGGTTTCTAATATTGTATTTCTGAAGAACTTTATGCTAATTAATAAATACTGAAAAATATTGAATCATTTTAGAAATCTATCTTGTGGTATTTATAGATGTTCCTTAAAAAGATGTAGAACTATGGATTAAATGTGTTCATTTATATTAATTGCTTCAATCTGAATTTCAATGCAGTTTTTATTATACATGAGAAAGTAAGATTATTTAGTATAGTTACATAAACAAGGGGGCATGGTACACTTTAAAGTTCACCTTTATTCTGTCTATATTTGCAAGCAAGAATTAACATTAATATTGTATCCAGTCCAATGTTTTATAGATCTGTATTTTTAGAAATATGTTGTATATCTAGTTGGTTTAAGATACAGGAGTTATACCTATACTGAGTTTTCCTTTTTATATGAGCCACGTCATTGCAATGTTTTTGCTTATTTCATATAGGTAAAAATAATTGGTCATTGGTAATATTAATATATATAATTTAATCCTCTTCAGAATGAAACAACTCAAATCTACAAAATTCCACTCTATTAAGGAAAAGATAGAGTTCTTTTGCCTGTAATATTATTGTGCTTAATGCTATAAAATGAAACAAGTGTCAAGACACAGATTTGATCAGTTTGCAGAGATTCTGAGTAAAGGGCTGTGTTTTTGACTCAGTGGGTAAGGTGCTTGAGACACAAGAAATGGGAAATGGGTTTGGCCCAAAGAACCCAAACAAGAGTAAGAGTGGCTACATGCATCATTAGCCCTGGTGCTGTAAAATGGAGACCAGGAGATCCCAGGCACTTGCTTACCAACCAGTAATTGCTAAGTTCCAGGATCAATGAGAGACCCTGTCTTAAAAATTATGATGGAATAGCGAAAGATATCCAGGGTCAACTTATATTTTCCTGTGAAAAAAATGACCAAATATAACCATACTTACATGTACACACCCACATCATTGTTCTACACCCCCCCACACACACAAGATTCTGACTAAAGCAAAAAGTACTTTTAATGTAGATGTTGTTAAATATGGAAGCATACTACCCAGAAATGTTGGATTATCTAATCTGAAAATTTTAGTACTGGTGGAGAATTAAATGTATATCAGCAAAAGAAATTAGACAATTAAGTAGATTCCCCTAATGTACCAAATGTAACTTTTAATATATACCTATTTGACTATACTATAAAGAAGTAATTAGATTAACTATCTGATTTAGCAGCAAACAACATGCTAAAGAGTACCTAAATATGAGGTTTATTTAGAAAATTTAACACTTTAAATTTTATCATTGTAAAATGGTATTGGAAATAATTATCACTCTGACATCAAAAGGCAAATTATGTACCATTAATCTAGTTACTATGTAAAACTAATTTAGATAAGGCTTAAAAAATCAGCTACTAGCAGGCATTTTCTATATAGTCACAGTTTTATTTTTTTCTCATGAAATATAAACAAACATCTTTGCATCCCAGATAAGGTATCTATGTCAGAGCAAATAGATTACTTCACCAGAGTCTGTCTGGGTGAGTGGACATCTTTATTGTAGTTGCTAATAACAGCAAGGGTGTTGGATTACTTATAGAAACATGCTAGAAGGCAGCTCCACCATTGTCTCCAATTACTTATTCCTTATATAATCCAGGTTCAGTGTCACGAAACTTGTACCTCTTTAAGCTCCCTGGTTTTTGGAAGTTTCAAGAACTTATTAAGTCCAGTAAGCTTCCTTCTTCCCTTCATAAGGGAATGTCACAACTCAAAACAAATAGCTCTACAATGTCATTAGATGTTATAGCCTAAAGTAAAGGACACCCAGTTTTAGAGGGGGGCAGATACATATGTGCTTTGTAATGTTGTGGATATGTGATTTGCAAGACACACGACAAGAGTCTTTCCAATTCTACATTTTACAATCAGTCTCATGCGAATAGGTAGTTGTCACAAATGCCAATTATAAAGTCAAAGTCTATCAGAGTTGTACTTCTTAAGACAATTAATTAAGATCTGATGCATTTGTAATTGCCCTGCATCTTCTCAGTCCATGGTGCTGCTGTGCTTGATTCTAAACTCTTGCCATGAGTCAGAGCACAAACTGTCTGCAATGCGCCAGCCCTTGTCTCTCTGCTTGACTCCCTATCAAAGTTTGCATGTTCTCTTAGGATTTCTCTTGCTGTGAAGGGTCACCATGACCAAGAGATCTCCTATCTAGTAAAACACTTAATTTTATCTGCCTTACAATTTCAGGAGAAGCCTGACAGTGTGCAGGTATACATGGTACTGGAAAAGGAGTTGAGAGTTCTACATCTTGATCTCCGGACAGCAGAAGACTGCTCTACTAAGCCCAGCATGAGTATATAATATCTCAAAGCCCACCTCCACCGTAACACATTTCTTCCAGCAAGGCCACATCTACTACAGCAGTGCAGCTCCTCCTAACAGTGCCACCCCCTATGAGCCAAACATTTACACATGAGTTTATGGAGGCCATTCCTATTCAAACCACCACATGGAAGCTCCAGTTACTCTTCATTATGTTTCTTCTTTTCATATTTATATATTATTATTGTTTGTCCATTTCACTTTCCAGAACATTTAGAACATTTTTAAGGATTATTCTACAACATTGTATAATTCCTTATTGTAATGGTAAAAATTAAACAACACCATTCCCTGAGGGGCAGCTGTGGGCTGTGGGCCATGAGGGGCAGCGAGTCTCAAGCAGGAAGCTGTGTGGCAGGTGAAAGACCTCGGTGGGTCAGCCAGTCCCATGAGGAACTGTGGGGTGTGAGCAAGAGAGATGGATAGGCACACCATGTGGAGAGAAGGTTTGAGTATAGTTTATTCAGTGGGTTATGGGAGGAAAAGAAGGGGAAGGGAGAGAGAGAGAGAGAGAGAGAGAGAGAGAGAGAGAGAGAGAGGAGTGGAGGGGAGAAGAGAAGAGAAGCTTCCTCTTCAGGAGAGAGATAGAAAAGAAGGATCTCAGGCTAGAAGCAGAAGAAAGATTGGCTTGCTTTGGCAAGTGGGGGAGGAAGTGGTAGGGCTTATCTCTTAAAGGGACAGGAGAGATCATTACATTCTCATCTCTTTTTTTAAATAAACGTGGGAGGTTAGGCCCAATAAGTTAAAGGAATTAGGTTGGTGTATTCTCAAGACTGCTTCCTGCTTCTTTGTGGATGTCATCTTAGGAGGAAACTTAAGAAATCTGGGTGCTGGTCACATCCTGGATTAGTTCGTCTCTTGGCTTCTGTCTGGTGTTTGTGGTATGGAAATATCTGGTGCTGTAAATATCTGGTGCCTCTTATACCTGTTCAAGGTATTGGTAGAACAGAAGACAAAGATAAGTTTAGGAAAAAGAAAATTTAGGACCAGGGAATTAAGAGGAGTGTATCTGACCTGTTTAAGGTGGATCCCTCAATTTGACTCTCTGGAACTCACAAGAACTTTTTGGGTTTGTGAATACATAGGTTTTAGAATATTTATATCAGAATGACTGTGACAAATGGTTTTGCACAATGAAAAGTATCTTTAAAACTATGAAAGTCAGCATGAGAAAGAAATTTGATAACATGCACTTATGTTCACACCCTTATAACTTGCAGTCACATACCTTGATAACTTGTATTTGTATTTTGCTGAAACATATTTGGTGAGGTTGTCCTAAACTGACAAAATGTCTTAGGTGTCAAACTGCATCAGAGCTCTTTGAGAAGAATAAAGTTACTTGAGTTATTGATTATAAAACTACAGAGAACTTACTTGGTTGCCACCTAGTGCTACTTCTCAGAGTCCCAGAGGTGTGCAGTGGTCCATGAGGGGTGGCAGGTCCAGGCAGACAATCATGTAGGATGTAAGAGACCTCATCAGGTCAGCAGTGTGGCAGCCAGTTCTATGAGGAGCCATGGTGGGTGAAAGACAGAGAAGGATAGGCATGCCATGGTGGAAAGATGGCTTGAATATAGTTTATTTATGGGTTATGTAATGAAAGGGGAGAGGGAAGAGAAAGAGAAACAGAGAGAGAAAGAAAGGAGAGGGAGAGAGGAGAAGAAAAGCTAACCTTTTGGGAGAGAAACAGAAAAGAAGGAGCTCAGGCTAGAAGCAGAAAGAAGATCTTCTTGCCTAGGCAGATGGGGAAGGGAGTTGACATGGCTCATTTCTTAAATGGACAAATCAGACCATTATATTTATAAATTTTATACTTCTCTGTAGCTAGTTATTTACCATAGAATTCAAAGGCAAATAGAAAATATTAATTCTCCTCCCCCCTTAACTTTTATATACTTTGTGTGTAAGAGTGTGACTGTCTATTTGTGCATATCATATTATCTGTGTTGGTCAGAAGACAACTTCCAAGGTTTGGTTTTCTCTTACCATGTGGGTTCTAAAGATCAAATTCAGACCGAGGGACATGGGAAAATACATCTTTGTAAATGGAGACTGCTTGTTTTTTTCCTGGCTGTTCAGACCCAAATATTAACACAAAAACTATATTAATTACAATACTGTTTGGCCAATTACTTAGGCTTATTTCTAGCTAGCACTTACATCTTAAATCAACCCATTTCTATCAATCTATGTATCACCACAGGGCTGTGGCTTACTGGTGCAGGCATGTTACTCCTTTGGCAGCTACATGGTGTCTCTTTGACTACACCTACTCTGTCTCCCTATCTCTGTTCAGATTTCCTGCCTGAGTTTACTCTGCTAAGCCATTTGCCAAAACAGCTTTATTTATCAACCAGTAAAAGCAACCCATATACAGAAGGACATCTAACATCATCTCCCCTTTCCTGTCCAAATAAAAAATAGGGTTTTAACATTAACATAGTAAAATGACATATAACAAAACAAGTATCAAGCAAGAATTATACTTACAATATTTAGTCTATTTGTATCTGGAAAGTTTAATATCTAATTTATTTTTTACCATAACTAAGGAAACTATAACTGTAACTATCTGTCTTCAACTATTCAGAGACCCCAGAAGAATCTAACATTACCTAAATAAAGAGGAAGTACATTGTAAGAAACTTCCAAAGTTTTAGAATTGACAGAGACATCTCACTGCCTGGACAGTCATCCAAAGTTCTGTAATGTTGGGCATTTATCTTCAGCCTACAGGCCCACACTATCTGGCAGACTTTTTCATAAAGCAGGAAATTTGAAAGGGCTGTCTCATCTTTAGGCAAATTCATCAGTTATTTTTGTGGGTCCTACACTTCCAGTTTATATAGAATACCATTAAGCAGCCCAGACAAGAGCAGTTTCTTGCCCAAATGGCTAGCAAACTCCATAAGGAACCTCGTCAATGCCCATAATCCTCCTGAAGTAGATTGGTGCTGGCAGGACATGTGTCTTATTGTCATGAAAAGTCCTAAATTAAAGAAATATTTTAAATGCCATATTCTGTAGGTCTTTGAAAAGTTTGAAGGATACCTATCCATCTGAAATATATCTCTGTATATCTAAAAAAACCTAACTAACATGACTATTATAGATGACTAATGACTATTATAATGACTATAATATTAATCTATAATTTTAAATTATACATTACATTTTTAAATAAGCTGTACAAATACAATACCTTAAATAAGATTAGAAATATATAAACACAGTGTAAAAAATCAACCTTAAATTTGTGTCAATAGACCAAAATTCATACCAATGTAAAGTGTTCATTTATATATCATATCTCCTCCTCTTTTTTTTAGAAAGAAATTGATTGTGACCATTTAACCATTTATAATCGAACTCTTTTAAATAAAAACAAACATTTCTAAATAAACATTTTTTGGAATTTGAGCATATTATTTTTTTTCCAAATTTCTTCCTGCTGTTTGTTGGGCAAAATATTTTTAGGGTTCACATAGACCTTTTGGGGGCTCTTGTTCCATCTAACCACAATAGCCTGAAAGGACTCCACAGGTTCCCATCCTTTGTGGAAACAAAACAGAACCCTTTTTCCAATGTAACATATCCTTAGACTCAAATTTTGAAGTCAAGATACCTTTAAAATATTTATGGTGGTTTAGCTTTGCAGCCTGTACAATGAAATTTTTCTCTGTATTTAGCTCATTCACAGTTCAAAATTCAAAGAAAACACAATACTATACGTAATCTAGACTCTGATTTTTCCATCTTTATGTGGCTTATTTTTCTTTACTCTTTTAATCTATGGCTGTCATCTTTTATATTCCTTTTAGTGTCTCTTTAAAACTATTTACTTCTTTTTATAACTGTCTATAATCTTTTTCTTCTTTCTCCCAAACTTATGTACATTTTTAAATACATTGTGACCTGTTTAGAGGTTTATTTTTATCTAAATCTGTCTTTATTCCATATCTGTAATCATTTTCTAACCAGGAGCATTTTTGTTTATCTTTTTAAATGCTAACAGTGCATGTCTAGGACCAACTCACAGCCCTGCCTGTTGGCTCTGCCCCATCCCACATGGTAGAGGTACCAGAGGTATGTACACCATTCTGTGGCCCATGCTCACCACCCCAGTTCCAGGAATACTTTGGGTCTATGTTGCCTCTATTAAGCAACTTGTAGTATGGTGCTCACAAACCCTATTTAGTGTAGGCCCTCCCAAAAGAGCCAGAGTTCATCCTGCTAGCACAAAATGGAAGCTTAAAGAAATGCAGTATTTGCTACTAATGATGAGTCAGGAAGCCGTCTCTTAAAGTCACTGTACCTCTTCTCACTGCCAGCTAACAGAGCCTATCTGGAAAAAAAAACAGTGGCTACCAAAAATCTGTGCTTGGCTTCTGTTTTTATGGGTCTAGAAGACCACTTTTTTAAAAGCTTCTTTTATGTATATGTAGATCCATGCCCCAGCCAGTGGTATCATTCTGTAGACAGAGACTGCTCCTTCATTTCCTGGCTGCCCAGATCCAAATAATCACACAGAAACTATATTAATTACAAGACTGTTTGGCCAATGACTCAGGCATATTTTTTATTTATTTGTTCAGATCTCCTGCCTTATTTTACTATTCTAAGCCATTTGTCAAAACAGCTATATTCATCAACCAATAAAAGCAACACGTACACAGAATGACATCCCACACCACATCTTTACCAGTTAAGTCATCCTCCTGATCTTGGCTCACTTCTTAATTGGCAATGTCACATCATATACCATGAGGTGCTCGTCTGGCATCAGTATCTCGATGCTTCTTTGCTGATGTGATCTTCTGTTTTCCTGGAAACTTGTTCCATAGTCAAGAATGTCATTATTTTTTCTAATACCCCTTGCTTGGTTTGTCCATCTATTCATAATTATTCATGACTTGTTATTCATCATTTGTTTGCAAAATCACAAGCTTGGCAACATTTGGTATTCATTCAAAAAAAGAGATATGGATAAATACCCATTTCATCATTTCTTTATATGACTTTGTTCTGGGTCCTCTCTAAAGGAATCATCAAAATATTTAAACTCTAGTTCACTAGTTCATCTAAAACCACTTCACTCTACTAACTTCATACTCTCATTATATACTGCTTTTAATAATTTTCATGATCCATTGCTTCTGCCCAGAGCTAGATCTTTCCTCATTCATATATACCACTTTGATATCTCTTGCTCTTAAAGCTCTACCAAGATTAGGTGATAGCATTTAGCATTTCAGGATTTGAAAGTTGTCTGTTTTGTTCTTTGCAAAGGGTGTTAAAATGTATCAAAGCTGATGTTGTAATTGAATACCAAATTTTGATGAGCCTTCATGTATTTGAAAATATCTCCAAACCAAGCTGCTAATGGCTGCTGTACACACATAAATTTTTACTCTATTGCATTTCTATTGTTGTTTCTCCTTCCCTGTTAATTCTAGTATTAGAACAATAACAACTCAAGTTTTCATTTTGAATGCCTGTAGACTGAATGGCTTAATAGGAAAACAATACCATAACCTTGAACATTATTTATACACAAATCTGCTTCCTAATTTTCAATGTGAAGCTTTCATAGTCCTTAATACTTGGTCCAGTTTGGTCACAGTGAGAAAATAGAGGCCTTGGATTATTGATTTGAAATGCTTACCTCTAATTATCAGCCATCCCTCTGACCAGGAGAAGATCACTTTGTTATGCTTATGAAAGCTAAGTCTTCTCACCTTCTCAAACTTACATCTTATTTAGATATGGCTCAACATGCTTCTTCCTTCCTTGTGTGTTTCCCCATTGCGCGTGAGCACGCGCGCGCGCGCACACACACACACACACACACACACATGCGCGGTGAAGATAAGAATATAGGAATAGAGTGAAGGAAAAAAGGACACACACAGAGAGAAAAAGAGAGAGAGAGAAATCTTAAAACTTATTTTTTTAATAATTCTGCTAAGTTTCCTATAAGGAAATCAAGATCATTCAGAAAGCACTGCATAGTTTTCCTGCAAAAAATATTTTATCAAAAATATTGGACATATTAAGGAATATACTGTTTTCAAGTTTGTTAATTCAGAATTTGGCAAAAGAGTTAGGGCTGTAGGGAAAGGCACAATGTTTACTTTGTGTTAGAAAAGATTGTTTGTACACCATCACATCTTCCCTGATCTCAGAGCAGTTGAAGGCTTACTGAAAATGATGCTGTTATTCTTATTAGAAGAAAAGATTCTCTTGTAGGAGCAGTCATGAAGTGACTTCAGTGTGTGGAAAATGCATAAGGATGGATTTGAAAATAATGACTTAGTTGCTGTAACAAATTATTTTCCAGTATATGGAGGTATAGGAGATATAGGAATTGTTTATTTCCTTATTTATTCTGGTGGTCTGAGTTTCTTAAGTACATCATTTGGGTGTCTATTGATTGGAACAGACTTCTTTAGTTTTGTTCTATATCCAAAATTATTTCTATAAATTCCAAGTGTTCCTTTTGACTATATATTTTGTTCAAGCACTAAATGTATCTGACTCAATATCAGAGGTTGAGAAGACAGAAAGGTAACTGAGCTGTGGCCAGTTTCAGGTAGGTAAAGGAGCCAGATACCTGTTGGAGAAGATAAAGACAGGATTGGTTCCATACATCACAGGTAAAGGCATCTTTCCCTTGAAGGTATTTTAGAAATATCCCTTAAACTACATAAAATGCACAGATGAAACCTTTTTTTGTGTCAAATATCCACCTCATAATTATTAGACATAATAACATCAAAGATGTACCAGCTTCAAGCTATGAATTAAATACACAATTTGCTACTTTAAATTATATTTCAGGAGTGTATTCATAATGACTTCTACTTAAATTTTGAGAAAAATTCCTAAAATAATCCCATTGTATAACATTGATTAATTTTTATTTAGTGCTCCAAAATAGTGTTGAATCCTCTTAGCTCTTTTCTTTATTATTATTATTATTATTATTAGTAGTAGTAGTAGTAGTAGCAGTTATTGCTATTGCTCGGTTCTCTCACAAACTGTGACAATGTGTGTGTATCCCTTATAAACTTACACTTCTCATCACAGATGTAGTTCTGGGCTTTTATGAGGTCACACATATTTTGAGTTTTCCTATTAAAATTGTATCTTTTACCTTCTTTTTATTTTTGCCATCATATATCTTTTAGAAACAAGGTTGTAGAAGTAGCTTTTATCTTAGCATTTTCTAATAGTATTTCAGATTAGTAAATTCAGAATATTAAAAATTAAAACATTTTAATTTTTTTTACTTGATCCTTTTAGTTACTATATTGATGTATCTATAAAAAAATAAAAGAAAGGTCATTTCAGCTGGTGTGGGAAAAGAGAACATACAACATTTAATTTAAAGTGAAACCTCTATCAAGGTAATAATTATATCCAGGAAATTGTGCCATTTGGCTGGCCACTGCAAGAAAACATTGTCACATCAGCCTCCTTAGCTATCCCAAAATAGAATGTCCCTAGTGTTTGTGTTTAAATGAATGGGTACAGACAGAGGAGCAAATACCAGATTCTAGTAAGGTTTATGTCTCTCTCTGTCGTTAACATAGAGCAGAGAGTGAAAAGCCCATATAGCTTGCCAAGACCCCTCCTTCCTTCAGAACTGATTGTTCTCTTCATCATGACCCTCCGATCCCACTTCTCCACAATATAGCTTACAAATTTGAATAACTGGCTGAGTCATCAGGTTCCAGAGACCTCAGAAAGAAATTTCTGTTGTTTATTTAGGAAATTAAAGAGATTTGTAGAAATATGGAAATTACAGCCTGTCGTTGACAGAACCGCCTCTTTGTCTCAGAAGTGCAGAGGAAATATGCAAGTTGTACAAACAACCTAACAGTAAAATGTTTCCAATGCCACAGTTCAGAGAAATAATCAAACACAATTGATGTGCTTAGAGATCATGAAGAAACTATTGTTTGCTTAGGGGTTTCTGTGCTGTAATGTTGTATTACTAGAATAATTTACTTCTATTTTTGGTGCTAATACAGAAATCTGTACATTGCTGGGATTACATTAAACATTTTTAAATATATTTGATGTTTCAAGTACAAGCCAGGGAAGGAAGCTTTTGGTGTTTTTAAGCCACTCAGGATGTCTTAGATTTCTCTCTATTCAAAGAGTGGACCACAATTATTCAGTGCACTGGGCTAGAAATTGCATGCTTAAATATTGTTTGGCAATGGCAAGCATACACACCAAGCTGAACGACTTCCCAGATATCAGCGGTTAGTTGCACTTTCCTGGCTGATAGAGGCCAACACATACTGCTCCCTAAATCACCCCTACTTTAATATCCAGAGCCCTCCTGAAGGGACCTGGTTGATAGGATTCTAAATCCAAGGCTGTCCCTGTTGGATTTGGTTCAGCTGCAAAACGAACATGTAACAGCCACTGTCAACTGGCTTTGCTTACATGGGACATTCTCCCAGCCACTGCTTTAACTCCAGTGACCTTTTCCCCAAACATTTAAAACAGTAAAGAACTTGGCGATGGTAGAGAAAAATTAGCTTTAGAATTTTGGTTGTCAGGACTGTAAGCTACTGAGATCGCATGACTTCTGTGGCAAGAGGCTCTGTGTGATCACTAAGGCTGACTCTGTTGATGGACACGGATGCCACGGACAGTGATACAAATACCACTGAAAACAAGATCTCTGATCATGGCGTATACACCTCATCAAGCACTATAGCTTCTGAATTAAAACCTCCTGGAAGTGCTTCACGTCTCCAGATGCACAGCTCACTTCCCCTTCCAGATGCTTTTCTGTTGCTGTACACAGGGCACATATTTTCAGGAAGCACAATGCTGGGCTGCAGAATTCCAGTCCTTCTCATTTAATGGCAGTGAAACATGACTACTCTGTGAATTTAGCAATACTTACAGGAATGGCTGCTTTTCTGCTTGCTTCATGTCAGTCAGGAGCTGAGAAATAAACAAAACTTCACTTTCTGGGGGATTCTGATTCTTGCTTAGTTTTTGTCCTACCTACTAGAGACAAGGAGGCAAAGTGGTGCTGTTTTCTAGAATAAGCTAGGGTGTGGTAAACTTGAGACTGGAGGAAAACTCTTGTAAAAACATCATTAAAAATCACTCCATATTCACTCTCTCAGCAGTCCAGCAGAAGAAAGAGAACACCACATTCATGGAGTAAATGCCTCCTCTTACTACTGCCTGTTCCACCCATGACACTTAAAATATAAACCAACAAAACAACCCTCTTGGTCTCTGTCCTCAAAAGGGAATCTTTGCCTTGGGCTTCACATATTGCAAACTGAGTATGGACCATAGATGAGAAAAAGAAGCTTCTTACAACCTAGAAAGACAAACATTTCTTTTTAAAAGGGTTTCCTTTTCTAAGTTTGCTTTACATGGCCTATAACTTTGTGTGTGTGTGGGGGGGGGGTGAGGCATAAGATTTAAAAATCTCTTTTCCTATAATGTAAATTGGAATAGTTCTCTCTCTCTTTTTTTGTTTGCTTGTTAGTTTCTTTGTTCGATTTAGTCTTGTCTTTATATGTGTGTGTTTATGCTTGCTTGGATGCATGTGTATATACACATGTGGGCATGAATATGGAGGCCAGAGGACAAATTCAGATGTCAATTTTTAGGAGCCATCTATTTTGTTTTGTTAGACAGTGACTTTCATTTTCTTGGGTTCACCAAGTAGAATACGCTGGCTTGTCACCAAGCCACAGGGCTCTGTCTGGCAATGCTTCTCTAGTATTGAATAGCGCGGGATTGTGGTCATATGCTATTTGATCACATGAGTTCTGGGGAATAAGGTCGAATCTTCACGGTTGAACAGGAGCACTTCAGGGACTCAGGTATCTTTCAAGAAAGTTCCCCCTTTTAGATTTGCAGATTTAATTAATAGTCATTTAATTTATATTCATGTCCTAACACATATTAGGTATGTCCCAATTTAAAAAGTTGGCAGTTGAGGATTGTAGGGATACAGAATTAGAGTTGCCCATAAAATGCTTTCTGGCAAACATGAGGACTGAAATTTGATCTTCAGAATCTTGGAATTCACTAGCTACCCAGTCTAGTTTGTTTGTAAAGCCCCAGATCCCAATGAAAAAATTTCTCAAGCAACAAACAAACAGCTCCCACCTTAAGGTTGACTTTGTTCTCCATAATCATATGTACCTGCATACAAACAACTGCATGCACATAAATGCACACACCAAAAGGGTTAATGATAATAATCCATATATTACTGTAGATGAAGTAGGGCCAACTGAGGCAACATGCAACATCTTTGCAGACATTTTAAAAATTAAAGTGCTTAGTAGTTAATGTCAACTCGGGGTCTCACTCGTGTGTGGTAACTTGTTGATAGAGGTTTCTGTCCTGCCTGGTCCCACAGCTGTTCAGTACCAAAGAAACACACAAAAGTTTACATTAATTATAAACTGGTTGGCCTATTAGCTCAGGCTTCTTATTAGCTCTTATATCCTACATTAACCCATAATACTTGTCTGCATTAGTCATGTGGCTTGGTACGTTTTAGCAAGGCATTCTCATCTTGCTTCCTCTGTATCTGGATGATGACTGCAGATTACAGCTTTCCTCTTTCCAGAATTCTCCTGTTATGGTTTCCCCACCTACACTTCCTGCCTGGTTATTGGCCAATCATCGTTTCATTAAACCAATACAAGTGACAAATCTTTACAGGACACAAGACCATTGTCCCATAGCAGTAACTATAGTTAAAATGAATTAAGTATTTCTATTATTAAGAAACATTTGGTTATTTCCAGAGCATATTTGTTTCTGACATTTCTGTTAAAGTGAACAAAGTGTCAGGAAAAAGGTGTCTCAGTATAAAATCCTCATCCTCATTATGAAGGACTGTGAAATATGAGTGACTTGAATCATTCTCCATGTGCAAATCTCTACCTTTCCTAAAGACCTGTTTCACTACAGTTTAATAAGATATCTACCTTTCCTAAGGACTTATTTCATTGGTGTTTAATAAGAGTAGACAGAGCTGAGATGCTGACAGCTTTTAATAATTATAATGATATTTAACATAAAATACCTATTATTTTTAAAATGCAAGAAATCAGATTAATGTCATCTAAATGCTCTGTCCTAGAAATGAGCTGGACATTAAAGTGATAATGTCTTAATTGGGACGATCACAGTGCTAAATACAACAGCGACAACTTAAAGAGAGAATAGCATTTCAGTATAACTGCTTCCAATTAACAGCTCAAACTTCCTAGACCTCAGTTGCAATCTATCACATTGAAGATAGCTGGTTTACGTTCAGGGATACCTCTTACATTTTCTAGGATTTCTTGGCCTTATTAATTCAAATCTTGCTCTCAATTCATGCATGTAGCCAAGATAATTACTAGAAGGCAAGATCAAAGGCAGCATATTATAGTCCTATTCCATTTTCTGCTGATGTGAGTGATCTGCCTCTCCTTTGATGTTGTATGCTTCTACAGCAAAAGTACAGAAGATAAAACTACTACACCGTGTAATCTGGCATTTATCCCATGAGAGCAGAATTCCAAATTGTGACACATGTCAAGAAGTTAAAAAAAAAATAACTTAAAAGAGACCTATGCTTTATAAAGTGACATACTATGCATTTAAACACCATCAAACATCATTTTCCATTACATATTTAGTCCCTGGTATAAAATTCAAAGAATTTTTGTAACTTTAGTGGAAGAAAATAGTTACCATATTTACAAGCAATTACATGAGATGTATGCTTGCGCCTTTATCCCCTAATGAGAGATTTTGAGAGGAAGCAGAAATACGGTGCACTCATGTATATGTGTGTGTACAGACACTGGAGGACGCCGAGGTGCTCCCTGTGCACTGAAAGCCAGCTGGTTTCAGTTTTCTGAATTTTCTTTCATCTTTGTTCATGATCTGGGACCACTCTGCTAAGCCTGGGCTTTTTGTTCATTGAACAGGAAGGACTTCTGGCACTATAACATCATTTCTAACTTACATATTGGCTCTTATGATACATATACAGCAATATTGCGTAGGGTGTCTAATATTGTTGTCCCCATTGTCCTGATTCACACCATGCCATGTGTTGTCCTAGCTTACCTTTAATAAGAATACTAAAAGAGTTTGTTTTCCTACATCTCTGGGTGGGTACACACATATGGACATTCAGGTGTTGTTGCTTACATATGAGCTCAGCAACGTCAGATTGCAGTGTTGTTTCTAATGTTACCTGTTCTCATAATTCAAATTGAATTCTTGCCCTCCTGAAAGAAAATGGCATTTTTCAATAATGCCTCAGTTACTCCTTGATTCTAGTTTGTCCTATTTTGGAATTAGATCCCTCCAAGGTACGCAATCAGACCTACATTTTTTTGACAGGAAAATGGAACTTTGTGTGTACTTCATGGCTGTCACATTTTAAGCACAATGACAGATATTGAGAAAAATGGGTTTGATAAACTATGACCTAACCCCTGTACTTCACTTCAATTAGAAATCAAAAACAGTTTTTGTCTTGAAAAATAATGTTTTTCCTTTTTCTCATCAACTTTATTTTCAAAGACGGTCAAGTGCTAGAAATATTATAAGGCATAATACTAAACAAGAACTAAATATCTATCATCTATGTACTCATCTATATCTCTTCTATAAATTTGCCTTTGCCTATCAATCATTTTCATCTCTCTACCATCTATTGATAATCTCTTACATAGTTATACTTACTTATATCTAAGAAATTTTCTATTTTCTATCAGTTTTCAGCTATCAATCATCTATTATCTGTCTGTGTATCATCTATATATCTCTCTGTTATATACCATTAAAGTAATATCTTCCTTTTTATTTCTCCATTAATGAAAGTAGGTTCCAATAATAAGTTAAAACACAATACAGTGCCTGTCATTGAACACAGCGAGGAACTAAACACAGATGTAGAGAGTAATACCTCGTGGGTTTCTTTGGTATATCTGTATGCTACAGAATTTAGAAATACTGGAACACTAAGCATAATACATGCCAGGATTCTGAGTCCTGACAAAATCCAGTCACATAACTATGAGGCGTATTCTCAAACAATTTTCTAGAATACATTAAAATAAAGAGCAAAAAAAATCATGTTTTGCCACAAGAGGTGTATTAGAACCACTTGAATCTCTTCAGTCTAGCTGCCGTTAACCTGAGCTAAGAGTCAGAACAACAAGTCTTATGAGTGATTTTTGAAATCTCTTTGATGAACAGTTGCTCCTTTCTGTTTTCCATTACTGAATGAGGATTTATATTCCTTACTTGTAAACACTGCTGTTACCATGCCTACCACATTCCCTGACTAGGTGTTTGGGAGTATTTGTAAAGCCAAAAAACTCACATGCTGACGATCTCTCACCGTCACTGAAATTAAACTAGAAAGTTGTCTTGGGGTGGTTAGGTCATGTGGATAGAACCTTAATGATGGGATTAGTGGTTCTTGTGATAAATGGAGACCCATGGGCTCACCCCTTCCCTCTTTTCTATAGCAGAAATACTATGGAGATTATTTGAAGACATTGGATCTGATGATATCTTGGCCTTGGACTTCTAGTTTTTCAAACTAGGTATTAGTGTTCTAGTGAGGAATAAGTTGCCAATGTCATACAGGTTGTGACAATATGTTATGTAAACCAGATGGAAATAAGATTCAGGTTGGATTTATCAAATTTACATACACAAAACTCTCAAACTTTTACTTTCATTCTGAACCCCCTCCCTGCAGTTTTAAAATCATAATAACATCCTCCCTCCTCTGGGTGTTCCTTGAATCATCTGCATCATTCTGTCTTTCTCAGACTCTTGGGCCACTCGTGTGCTTTAGACATACTTTTAAAGGCTTCACATGTTTTGACTTATAAAGTCGTATAATGACTCCATCCGGCTGACTGAATGACAGCTGCAAATTACAGATGAGAATGTAAGATAGTTTCTTAAGTTTAAATAGACAGTAATATGTATCTCAGATTTCTGTTTCAAACTGAGCTCTTGATTTCCTGATTTTGTGTTTTTTTCCCATGCCAGAACACTCCACACAAATGCATTCAGCTTCTTCAAGTCCTGGATCAATTCAGATTCATTACTACGCATACTGTATCAAATCTGTCATCAAATAATGAGTGTAACTCATAGCCAGCATCACCATCTAGACTCCTATAACATCCTCCTAATAGGTACTTTTGTTAAAGTTATCCAGAGAAGCTCTTTCCCTAAAGGAAAATATGTCACTTCTTTGCTGGATGTCCTCTTTTGGCTTCCTGCATCACTAGAGTCCAAGATCAGTCTACTTTATATGATATAGAAGGTTCTCATTATCTGTTTCCCACTTGTGCCTAAAGCATCTCCTTCCACACGCTTTTACCACACACTTTTGTACTCAATTCTTTTCTCTTAACATATTCTTTGGTAATTTATATTATGCACCATAATTCCACTCATCTTCCAGTCCCTCTGTAGTCACGCCTCACCCCTGTATTGTCCCCTGAAAGAGAAAAAAAACTAGTAAAAATAAGATTAAAAATCAACAACAATGAAACCACTTCCCTCCTCCATCTTTTCCACTTCTCCATCACTACTTCATTTATCTTAGTGGCATTATGAGCTGCTGTGCATCATGCGTATAATCCTGTTGCTCAAACAGGTTTAAGCTTCAAATGTTCAATATATAGTGTGTTGTTCATCAGGTTCAAGCCCTTTGGCTTCTGGTGTGTAACAGAAGATACTAGATGGTCTGTACCATCAATACTAGATTCTAACCAAAATTCCTTTCACATATCTGGCTGTTTCCCTGAGTTATGCAAATACCACAGCTACTGTTCTTCAGAACCAGTCTCTTCATGTACTCTAGCAGGTCATAGATGGGGTAGATTTTGGGGTGTGCCAACTCAAAGACCTGGATGTGTAACTGGGTGGTAGCTGAGTCCAGGCTTCTGGGACCATCCCCATTAGGCGATGTGTGGTACCACCTTGGTGCAGGAGCATTGTCTGTATTCTGTCAATCATGTTTTAAATAAATGATGATTGGACAAGCAGGAAATATAGGCTGGAAAACCAGACAGGGAATAGAAATGATGTAATGAGAACAGGAGAATTCTGTGAAGGAGCAAGTTGATTCCTTCCACTCCTGCCCTGACCACAGAAGCTGCAGTATGTGAGCTGCCCCACTGAAAAAAGGTACTGAGCCACATGGCTAACATAGATCAGAAAAATGGGTTAATCAAGATGTGAGAGTTAGCCAATGAGAGGCTAGAGCTAATGGGCCAATCAGCTTTATAACTTATAGAGATCTATGTGTGATTTTCTTTGGGACTAAACAGCTGGAGGTACTAGGCAGAACAAAAAACCCACAAACAAACAGGCGCCCTCATGTTACAGAATGGCGCCCAATGTGGATAACTGCATCCACAGAAAGCCTTAGAAAGCTTGATAAAGACTAGAGTAAAACATTTTGGTTTTCAGCCTTAGCAGAAAAAAAGCTGCTGTTTTAAAATGCCGGCTTTCTGGGCCTTCCTGCCAGAGACAACTCTGATTCTTTCAAACAGGTGGTCAGGACTATGGAGCTATGGATACATTGTTGCAGCTTGCTTCCTGGCAAGAAAACGCCATAGGAGCGTTTGACTGTTGTTTAATATTGCAGCTTGCTTCCTGACAAGGACGTTAAAACACCATAGAGTTGTGGCAAAAAAAAAAAAAAAAAAAAAAAACAACTTCATATTTTTAGCAAACTAAAGACCCATGTGGTCAGAAAGAGAGATATACAATAAAGAGAGATCCAAAGAGTAAGAAAACCTCTAAATGGTTTACACTGTGTTAAAAATATATACAGCTAAAGGTTAAAGTTCTCAGAGTAAAAAAATAAAGAAAGAAAGAGAGAGAGAGAGAGAGAGAGAGAGAGAGAGAGAGAGAGAAGCCTGGGAGGCAGAGACACATGGATCTCTGTGAGTTCAAGGATAGCCTGGTTTATAGAGGGAATTCCAGGACAAAGATATACAGAGAACCTGTCTCAAAAAGCCAAAAGTTAAAAGTAAAAATAAAAGAAATAGAGGCTAAAATAAAGCCACGTAAAGATGAAAAACAGAGAATTTTGATATTGTATGCTATTATGCTCTCTTTTAATTGTTTGAAAGCTGAGGAAGGAGTAACAGCTGCTAAAAGATAACTTGCTTATAAATGTTGCAAAATTAATCCAAGATAGGTATTTTGAAAATACCATGGCTTTAAAATTGAAATCAAAAGGTATGTTACTTTGGAGAAGAGATTTTGCTTTTGGTTTTGTTTCTACAGAAAATGAGAGGCTGTGGATTTATTCAGAGTTAAGAAAAATCCAGTTTGGCCAAGGAAGACCACCTGAGAAGTCTCTGGTAGAAATAGATGGCCCAGATGTCTGAGTTCTTCATCCAGAACAGGTTCAAGACTGCTACCTGAGATGATCAAGACTCACAGGATACTTCAGTCAGGACTTGATCATAACTCTAAATTTTCTTTAGGTCCTCATAAAATTATCAGCGCTCCCAACCAGCTGGATGTAGTCTAAAATACTACGCCCACATTCCCAAAAAAGGGACTATGGATATTTTCCTTTTTTTTTTAAAGGAGGGGGAAGTGGTCTGGGAGAATTGTCTGTATTCTGTCAATCATATTTTAAATAAATGCTGATTAACCAGGCAGGAAATATAGGTGTGAAAACCAGACAGGAAATAGAAATGAAGTAATGAGAACAGGAGAATTCTGGGAAGGAGGAAGTTGATTCCTCCCACTCCTGCCCCGACCACAGAAGCAGTAGGATGTGAGCTGCCCCACTGAAAAAAGGTACTGAGCCACATGGCTAACATAGATCAGAAAAATAGGTTAATCAAGATGTGAGAGTTAGCCAATGAGAGGCTAGAGCTAATGGGCCAATCAGCTTTATAACTTATAGAGATCTTTGTGTGATTTTCTTTGGGACTAAACAGTTGTGGGGTACGGGGCGGGACAAAAACCCCAACAAAAAAACAAGCCAGCCCCCTCATGTTACACCACCTCCCCTATACCCATGGTGAGGGGTGGGACCATCATGCCCAAGTGTGGAGGACTACCTCTCCTACTTGCGGTGTGGCCAGCTCACCCATGCTGGGGTCATCGAGTTTGTTATGCCACGCCCAGTGAGGGTCTCAGTGAGGGGTGAGTAAAGCTCAGCAAGACCATTCTATTTCAATACATGGTTCAAAAAACCTGGTTCCTATGGGCCCTCATGGTAAAAAATAGCAATGGTCATCAACCTCAGGTTATAGCAAGGACCATAGACCCAAATATGGCCAGCAGCAGAAGCTCTGACCAAATGTCAACATGGCCCCAGGTGGCAGCACAGGCCACCCTGATCTGCATGGCCGCTGCAGCAGCATAGTTCTCAGGCACCCTCGTTGTCTCATGAGTTAGCCCAGACTCTGGACATATGTTCTGTTTTTGGTGGTAACCAGAATCAAGGACATTGAAACAGACCCTGACTGTGGTGGGGCCATGGACCCAGATATGGCCTCCAGAAGCATGGACCCAGTGGACACCTTGGCCACAGATGATAATCCAAATCTTGGGCATTTCTATGCCCTTTGGTGGTGATATGGGCTATGGAAATCAACACAGACCCCAGCTTCAGTAAGACAATGGACACAGACATAGTCCCCAGCAGCATCCTGGATCCATAAGTCAATATGGCCCTTGGTGGGAGCACATGCCTTTTAAACTGGCATCTTCCAAGCTGCAGGGTAACCCTCATACACCCAGATGTCCCCAGACGACAGACTCCAGGCATCCTTACAACCCTCTATGACAACAGGCACCATGAATATCAACACAGACCCTGAATGCATAGGCTATGGCCCCAGGCATGGACCTGGTGAATGTTTCCATGGTCCCAGGCAACAGCCCAGGCCACTCAGATAGAGATGGCCTTTGTGGTGGCATGACTCTCGAGCACCAATGTGCCCAGCAGACCCGGGGCATCCTCCCTACCTTCAGTGGTAACAGAAGTCATAGACATTAACATAGACCCTGACTGTTCTGTCCTCTACTTAATTCTTCTGAATCTTTTCTTTAATGTCTTTTCTTACTTTAGCATTAAATCACCAAAAAAGATTATATCACGCCCATTACTATATGTTCTTGTTTTCTTAAACATTTCTAATTTTCTTTATAATATGCTCGATATATTATTTTGTAAACCTCTTCACTTCTATATTCAAATCTTCACAGAAATAGTCTCCTGCTTCTCTTTATTGTATTTTGAATACCTAAATTGTGTTTCATGCCTATAGGTACTCCATAAATATTAGTTAATATAAGTTATTTTGAGAATTGACCAAAATCTACTATCCATTATTTCTGTAGAAAGGATCAGATATTAGTAATGTTGTCGAATTTTCACAAGCCTGCTAATGTAGATGCAAAAAGGAATTAATAATTAATAATATAGTATATTCATTAATAATTAATTAAAATTGTTTCAAAGGGTGATGATTTTAGTTACAAAAGCAATTTACTTAGCAATACAATTCATGTGAAATGATTGATTTGTATATTTCCAAGTGTTCTCAACTATAATCTTCTGCTGTCCCTAAATTTCACTTTAACACCATCAAGGATGTTTTCATGCTTCATATAAAAATTATAATATCCTTAGATCAACATGTTTTTCATGACATGACTGATAGGGGTGGGATGGGGTGATGTGAGAGTCAGGAGAAGGGGAAGGAGGCAGACCATGGTAAGTAAAATTACAAAAATTTAAATTAAAAAATACAAAAAATAAAAAAAATATGAAGACTTGGATAAAAGACATGATGTCTTTTTGGTTCAAGATCTGGGTGACAAGTGTGCTATCCATTTCTGAATTATACTTTATTCCAGATATAATTAAATTGACCACCAAATATAGTTACCACACAATTTAAGTGGTTTGTTTGTTTTTTTAATAGTTTTTTTTATTTTTATAGAGCTCTACATTTTCCTCTGCTCCCTTCTTTGTCTCTTCCCTCCCCTTCAACCCTCCCCCAAGATACCCATGCTCCCAATTTACTCAGAAGATCTTGTCTTTTTCTACTTCCCAAGTCAATTATATTTTTGTATGTCTCTCTGAGGGTCCTCATTGTTGTCTAAGTTCTTTGGGATTGTAATGTGTCTGCTGGTTTTCTTTGCTTTATGTTTAAAAACCACTTATGAATGAGTACATGTGATACTTGGCTTCTGTGTCTGGGTTACCTCACTCAAAATGATGTTTTTAGCTCCATCCATTTTCCTGCAAAATTTAAGATGTTAATTTTTTCTCTGTGTAGTACTCCATTGTGTAAATGTACTATATTTTCCTTATCCATTCTTTGGTTGAGGGGGATTTAGGTTGTTTCCATGTTCTGGCTATAACAAACAATGCTGATATGAACATGTCATATTGTGGCACAATCGAGCATCCTTTGGATATATACCCAAAAGTAGTATTACTAGGTCTTGAGGAAGGTTGTTTCCTAATTTTCTGAGAAATCACCACACTGACATCTAAAGATGCCGTACCAGCTTGCATTCCCACCAACAATTCATAAGTGTTCCCTTTCCCCACAACCTTTCCAGCATAAGTTGTCATCAGTGTTATTGATCTTGGCCATTCTTATAGGTATAAGATGGAATCTCAGAGTTGTTTTTATTTGCATTTCTCTTATGGCTAAGGATGTTAAACATTTCCTTAAGTGTCTTTTGGCCATTTTAGTTTCCTCTGTTGAGAGTTCTATGTTTAGGTCTGTACTCTATTTCTTAATTTGATTGTTATTTTTTTGATGACAAATTTCTTGAGTTCTTTTGTATATTTTGGAGATCAGACCTCTGTCTGATGTGGGGTTAATGAAGATCTTTTTTCCATTCTATAGGTTGTCATTTTGACCATGTTCTTTGCTTTCCAGAAGCTTTTCAGTTTCAAAAGGTCCCATTTATTAATTGTTATTGACAAAGAAGCAAAAAATTATTAAATGGTAAAAAGAAAGCATATTTAACAAATGGTGCTGGCATAACTAAATATCAACATGTAGAAGAATGAAAATTCTTGCACATAACTCAAGTCCAAATAGATCAAAGACCTAAACATAAAGCCAGCCATACTGAATATTATAGAAAAGAAAGTTGGAAGTACACTTGAACACATTGGCACAGGAGACCATTTCCTAAATATAATCCCAGAAGCACAGAAACCGAGAGAAACAATAAGTGGAACCTCCTTAATAGGAAATTCTGCATACTCTTCAAACTTCCCTCTGGCTAGACGCTAACTTTAGGGTTGGAAAGTAAATGGTATCACAAACTGTGATTGGACACCATGTATTGATTACAAGAGACTCAAATTTTTGTCACTTATGAAAAAGGCTCTAATATCTAGGGTATATCTATATCCTCAGACTTTCATGAAAATGAAGAATAAGGACTTTAATGAAACCATCTTTGAGTTTCTGTCGTTTAAGCTGAATCTAATTTGACCTAACAGACTATGGTGTATTCTCCAGTAACTCAATTATTTGAATCAACTGAAAATCCAGTTCTGGTGTATTTCTGCCTTGGCCAAGAGCATTCTGCCATGTGTGGGTATAACCTGCACCACTTCAATTATCACGAGAATGCACTTCTCCAGCTAGTCCTTCTTTCAAGCTGCTACATCTATAACCATGAACAAACCTTGTAAGTCTTTGACACTTGCAAAGTATCAGCTTTCCATTTACTTTGCTGGATGAGCTGACTAGTTTACTCCTGCAATGTTTTTGGAAGATAACTTTGTTCCAATAATTTAAAGGAGATGAACTCTTACTAGGAAACACAGCTAATGATCAGGTCAGCTTTAAAGTATGATTTAAATACAGGCCCCATTTTCAGAGCAGTTATCCAATTAAGTTTCAGTGTTTATAAATAAATTTGACTATCATTTAAAGATAATCTGATAGAAAATTACACCTGCAATTGTGTTTTTGCTTTCAGGTCCCCAAATCACTATGACCTACAACTGCATTTCTTTTCTCTTTCCTTTATGTGGAATTCTACGATGATATAGAACATTATGTATTGCCAAGACAAATTTATTTTTCATACATTTGTAAAACAGCTTTTTATAGCCCATTTCAGATGAGGTTCCTGTCATCATTATAAAGCTGAGAATTAGAGAAATCACTATTAAATGGTATCCCGATAGCTATCTAGAATAGCCTTTTTATTGTTCTATTTATTTTTAATTTTTTAATGCCCTAGGCAATTAATAACTTCCTATAATTTGAAAATAGTGATGATGGGCAATAGTTATTGATGAAAATAATTTAATCTTAATATGGATGATTACAACTAATGTTTTGTGGTGCATTATAGAGCAGATGCTAAAGGATTTCCAAAAGTAATGTTTTCACGTTTGTATGAGGCAGGCTTGGCTCTGTCATCATACACACATTGGTTAAGAAGTGATGCTGAATGCTTCTTAATTTAAGCAATTGAGAAAGTAACACCTGGAAAAATAGATTTCTGGATTCTAGCATATGCCGTCCTTACTTAATACAGAGCATATCCATTAAGAACAAAATTTTTTATTGGAAAGGTTGTGTCAATTCCAAAATTTGCACATACAGAAATTTGCAGCAAATTATGTAAGAAAAATGGGATAAATATGAGCGATGTTTTGTAACATCCTGTGTACTTCATTGTAACATTGTCCAGTCATCAGAATATATTTCAAGATAAAGAAATAAAAGGTATTAAGTGAGGATTAATGAAATTGGTTTTCTCTGATACTAATACTAATGCAAACTCTTGTTATGCTCTCAAGAAGAATATCAAGGGGCAAGAGTCTGTTCTAGGGAAGTTTTACTGTTAGCATGACAACCAGGACTGTCATTATGAAAGATGTATCATCTATTTTGCTTTAAGGAAGAAACTCAGGATCCTGTATGTTATTAAAACTGAAAAAAAAACCTAATTGTGAAAAAGGGGGAAATCTCAAGGTTTACTATCAAATAAGAGATGGATATGTTCTTATTCTCGGTACCCAGACCCCATCCTGCATTTCCCCTTGAAAAGTATGAGGGAATCACCCTAGGAGAGGCAGGATCCCTGGACACTTGGAGCAAAGTGCCTGTTCATCATTATACAAAGTATTCGTTGCTGTTTTTCAACAACAAACTCCATCTGGGATTGCTCTTGGTAATTTTAATACTGTATATGAAAATACAGATTTTCTTCATAATTATTCCCATGATCTGTGAACAGTGACTTCTTAGAGGGAAACCAACCTATCTGTTGTGATGTCTTGAGTCTGGTCCCCTACCTCAATGTGAAAACAAAGAATGGGAAAGGTCACTGAAGCATCTCCAAATCCCCTTTGGATACACTTTAAAAAATGAATAATTCTTCTTTTTCATCAGTAGTGCAGAAAGCTTCCATGATGGGGCCCTGGGCTACAAAAGTGATCACCTCTGCTTTCATGGCCACACAGTGTCATCACAATCATAACAAAGCAGCTACAAAATAATTAGTATGATTTTATTTTTATTTAAGTGAAATCTTGAGTAGTTTGACAACTATCTACTGACTTTTAAAACATGCCTAAAATGCCGATTTTATGTGGGAGAACATACCAGGCAAAATATATATGACTCTTGTGATCATCTATAGCTAAACTTCTCATACAAAAATTGTAAATCTATAGTTTCAGTGAATATTCCATATAAGGCTTCCTTGTTATCAATTAATTCAACTGACTTCTTCATCAATTTTCTTCCCTTTCAGTCTTGATAGTTTTATGACCTAGACCCTGGCAGTACCCTTAGGCAGTGCATGTGATAATTGACACATTTTCTAACACGGTATAGTGATGCCCAAGTCACTGCTTTCAGGCCGTGACTGGTGCTTATTGGAGTCTGCAGCAGGAGCTCCTTTTATCCTCATACATCACAATCCACTGACAGCTCTCCCATACAGGGACTGCACTGAGCTCTCCCCTAGGAAAATATATGCAAACACCTCCAGAACATTGAAATGGTTGCTAGGCATCACAACGGAGACATCTTTATGATAAACACACTATGCAAAAGAAGGTCTAATAAAAGAATAACAAATTATTACATCCAGAGGGCAATTTTACAAGATTAACTGGTGTAATAAATTATTGCCGGAGTCAGAATACCACATTACCCTTTAAGGTATTTTACAGCAGAGACAAAATGAACTGGCCTGTAAAAACCAAGAAATGTAGTAGAGAATAACAAACTGCCTTGTCACATTTCTGAAAGATACTTGTCTAATGCTTGTGGAGCTCAGCAACCCAATTGTAAAATAAATGTATGGATAGGATGGTGACTGTGCATAATTATTATTTTTCATTCCTCTGCTGCATACTCAGGAACAATGCAATCTATGTATGATCACCTTAATAAAATACCTGTGATATTTTATTCTTAAAATTATTCAAAAACATAAAATGTTATGTAGTACATACAAAAACTCAAAAATCATATATATATATATATATATATAATTTATATGATTAATATTTATTGTTTGCACACATGTTTTGAAACAAGGGCTCATTCTGTAACCTAGTTTAGTCTCAAACTGGCAGTGTCCTCCCTCCCTCAGATTTCCTGTACTCAAATCATGGCATAGTGTATCAAACTTGACTTCAAATATATTTTATAATAATAAATGCATGTATTGATAGAGTTATCCAAGTAATTGCTTTCTGTGATGTCATGTATTCAAAAATTTAAAGTGGTAATATTTAGTAATTTCCACAGTCAATTTATATTGCTTATAAATTTAAATGGAAAAAAACAATACTTTTTCACTTATGCTTAGTTTACTACAAACATGAGAAAAATTAGTTTTGTGATTTGAGTACTAGGCATAAATGACAACATAATGACAGTTTTGGTTCTTCTTTATTTGATTTGATTTAAAATTTTAAGTCTTTTGCTTCGTGTGTGTATATCTCTGTGTCTGTGTGACCGTGTGTGTCTGTGTGGGGGTTGAGTGGTGTACTGTGTATCTATATGTGCTTTGTTTGTGTTGTATGGGTGTACTGTGTGTGTGTGTTGTGTGTACGTGTATTTCTGTTTGTGCTATGTGTGTGTGTCTGTCTATCTGTGTATGTCTTATGTGGGTGTACCATTCGTTTGTGTGTGTCTGTGTGTGCTGTATGTGTGTCTGTGTATCTATGTGTGAGTATCTCTGTGTGCTGTGTCTGTGTGTGATGTGTGTGTGTTATATGGGTGTTGGGTGGATGGATGATGTGCGTTGGCCATGAGTGTATGGAAAACAGAAGAGAACATCCTGTGTGCTGTTCCATTACTATCTGCTTCAAGTATCCTGAGACAGAATCTTTTTATTATTATTATTACTATTATTATTATTGAAAAAAAATTTCTGCCTCCTCCCAGCCTCCCATTTCCCTCCCCCTCTTCCCACTCCTCTACCCCTCCCCCCACTCCTCTCCTTCTTCAGTCCTAAGAACAGTCAGGGTTCCCTGTCATGTGGAAAGTACAAGGTCCTCCTGCCTCCATGCAGGTCTAGGAAGGTGAGCATCCAAACTGGCTAGGCCCCCACAAATCCAGAACATGAAGTAGGATCAAAACCCAGTGCCATTGTCCTTGGCTTCTCATCAACCCTCATTGTCCACCATGTTCAGAGAGTCCAGTTTTATCCCATGCTCTTTCAGTCCCAGTCCAGCTGGCCTTTGTGAGCTCCCAATAGATCAACCCCACTGTCTCAGTGGGTGGGTGCATCCCTCGTGGTCCTGACTTCCTTACTCATGTTCTCCCTCCTTCTGCTCCTCATTGGGACCTTGGGAGCTCATTCTGGTGCTCCAATGTGGGTCTCTGTCTCTATCTCCATCCATCGCCAGATGAAGATTCTATGATGATAAGATATTCATCAGAATGGCTATAGGATAGGGCCATTTCAGGTTCCCTATCCTCAGCTGCCCAAGGAACTAACTGGGGACATCTTTCATTGAGCCTGAAGCACCTAGAGCTGGGCTTTTGACCAGGAAGTCCAAATAATCTTCCTGTGTCCAAGCTCAACCGTGTTTAACCATGACCAACTTTTTATCTGATGTAATGGTTTGAATGAGAAATGTGCTCCTGCCTCCAGGGTCAGGTGCTGGAAGACTTGATTTCCAGTTACTGGCACTGTCTTGGGAGGTATCATATCCTTGCTGGAAGAAGTATTTTACCAGGGGTATTCTTTGAGTTGATAGCCTCAACAACTTCCAGCTATGGTTTTTGCTTGGTGTTTGCACATGATGATGAGGTCTCTAAGCTTCCTGTTTTGGCTATCTGCTGCCAAGCTACGCCCTCTATTACAGACTCTCTTTCTCTAATTTTAAGCAAAATAAATGTTTTCTTCCTTAAATTATTTTCATCATGATACCTAATTACAGCAAGAGAATAGGAAATGGTCCACAGGTTCTGGGGATCTTCACTGCCTTCTTCACACTTGCCCCGTCCTTAGTCATCTCCACTGAACTGTATTTGCAGTTCTTTTCTTTTCATATTTTTCAGGCTAGCTATTCAGATGTTTACATTTATGGCGTGGGAGAATTGTCTGTATTCTGTCAATCATGTTTTAATAAATGCTGATTGGCCAGGCAGGAAGTATAGGTGGGTCAACCAGACAGGAAGTAGACGTGAGGCGATGAGAACAGGAGAATGCTAGGAAGGAAAAAGCCCATTCCTCCCATTCCCGCCCAGACCACCGAGAAGCAAGATGTAACCTGCCCGGCTGAAAGGTATTGAGCCATGTGGCTAACATAGATAAGAATAATGGGTTAATATAAGCTACAAGAGCTAATAAGAAGACTGAGCTAATGGTCAATCAGTTTACAATAAATGCAGACTCTCTGTTTGATTTTCTTTGTGTCTTTCTAGCTGTGGGGTACTGGACAGAACCAAAACCCCAATAAGCCAGCCCTCATGTTGCACATTTATCAATATTAATTTTAATTTCTATAGTTAAAACTATTTACCTAGAAATAAAGAGGACCGAGAAAGGAGACATAGGAAGGATAGAGTGAAGGGGCAAAAGAAGAACAAAGAAATAAAAGATGAAGAGGAGGGTAGAGGCAGGGAGGGAAGCAGAGAAAAACGTAGAGCTCAATGAAAATCAATAAAAAAGAAAGAAATGAAAGAGACAGAGACAGAAACCTTAACAGAGACAGAAACCTTCAGTTCCTAAGGTCAGACTTGATTTCAATTTACCTCATCCTCACCACTCTCTGCCCTTGTAGTGTTTCTTACCATGGTGGCTTCCATTCAGTAGCTCCTCAGGAGAGAATGGCTTTATGAATTGATCAATGTTGCCATAAGGTTTTACTTCAACTCCCTGTCAGGAGTTGACTAAGTGAGTAATTTGATTTCTTTTGGACCTCATGCCTGAAGTTCCTAGGCATGGGCTAAAGGGTTCTGAGTGAGAGATGAGGAAACATTGGAATTCATTTTTCCCATATTAATAGATCTTTATTGGCAATTGCACAAATTCCTTTTTGTGTGTGTGCCCAAAGATATTTTGTTTATTTTTTAGGATTTTTTTTTTGCTTTATAAATAATACCATGCAAAATTTCCACCTCCTCCCCTCTTCCCATTTTCCTCTTACTTCCCCACTCCCCCTCCCCTCTCCCCCTGTGGTCCTAAGAGAGGGCAGGGTACCTTGCCCTGTGGGAAGTCCAAGCCCCCTCACTCCATCCAGGCCTAGGAAGGTGTGCATCCAAACAGACTAGGATCTCACAAAGCCAGTACATTCAGTAGAGTCCCCAGCTCAGTCCTTGGGCAGTAGAGGAGAAGGTGCCTGAACTGGCCTTGTCCCATAGCCACACTGATGAATATCTTGAATATCACCATATAACCTTCGTCTGACCATGGATAAAGATAGAGACAGGAAGCCACATTGGAGCACTGGACTGAGCTCCCAAGGTTCAGTTGAAGAGCAGAAAGAGGGAGAACATGAACAAGGAAGTCAGGACAGCGAGGGGTGCGTCCACCCACTAAGACAGTGTGACTGATCTAAAAGGAGCTTACCAAGGCCAACTGGACTGGGATTGAACGAGCATGTGATCAGACCTGACTCTTTGAACATCGGGATTTGTTAGGAACCTGTATATTCCCTCTGAGAAAGCTTAGGGACAATGATTGTGAAATCATGGATTGTGTGATCAATGATCAAGTGGATGTCTACATTTCTCTGATCTCATATTGAGAGTCTTTGATCATTATTTGTCAAGGGAGTTAATATTCAAGTTATCAATTAGATAAGAGTTTATTTATTTACATGTGTTACTCTGGGTTTCCTTTGGTAGTTGTAAGCTCATGAGCTGTTTCATTTGACTTCTCTTTTAAGAACTTCTGCAGTACTTTGTGGTCCTTCAGCTGAAAGAGAAGCTTTTGTGAGAAAGATCAACTTCTGAGAATAAAGATTTCTTTTGAAAAATTCTATGTCTTTCTTTGCTTTTTAATAATTCATTTGGCATAAATATTGAATTAATTTAGTATTTAAGCTGTTTCACATTCTTCTTTCCTGGATGATTTTTAAAATGTGATTTGTTCAATGGTTATTTGCCTAATTTGTCCTTGGTTGTGTAGATTCACTTTTACCTGGCTTCATTGAGAAATATTTTTTTTTTTACTTTTGCTTTTCCTAGTTTTAATACAACCTGACAATGTGAGGAAATTTTAAAAGTCTAAGTGACTTATACTTACTCTTTGGTTTCTGTCAGATCTTGTGGAAATTCCTTAGATATTCCTTAGAAATTCCTTCTTCCTTTTCCTCTCTCCATCTCTCCATTCTCTTTATATCCTTCCTTGCTTCACTTTAATTTTATTCAATTTTGGCTTCTGTCTCTTTATATTCCAAATATTTTGAAGTTATAATTTTGTAAATTGTATATGTGTTTTTCTTTGTTTCATTGTTTCCTCAAATTTTTCTATTCATCATTTCTGTTCCAGTACTGTTATTTCTGCCATTTAATTTGGAGTTGTTCTCAAAACGTCCATCTCTCCCTGCCATACTCAGTTTTAATGCTCATTTTCTTTTTTGTTAGCATGATATTTAATTTATAAATAATATTTTAATTTTTCCGTGAAGTAATTCCCCCATCTCTGTCATATTTAATTTTTGTCCTGGGGCTGACTTTCTTCCTGAGATATTGCTTTCTGATAAATGTTTTATCTAATTGGTTGAACAGTAGATACAGAATGGAAGGGCGGTGGGTGGATTTAATCAAGGTGTACTATGTAGATTATGAAATTTCCAAATAACTTAAAAAGGAAAAAGTCCCTGACCTAATGTAGATATGATACACAGGTTATAAAAATGGGCTGACTATACATTTCTAGAGAATTTATTCTACTCTAACTAAACGTTTGGTCTTTTTCAGTATTAAATCACGTCATCTAATGTTATTTCCCATGTAGTCTTTTTGATTTACCTAGTTTTCCCTATCAAGTAAGTGTCCTCTGTGTGCTGTAGCCACTGACCTGGTGTCTACTGTCATCATTTCTGTTCTTATTGTTGATGCAACATCACTGTGTTGGATGGAGAAAGTTCTACAATTCTATGGTCACATCTAGGCACCAGTAGAACTGTGTCACTGACCTGTGACATTCGCGAGTGAATTTTAGTCAGACAGTTTCTCATGTCTGCAGTTAGGACAGAGAACTGAGCATCAGGAAAAATGAACATTATTTAAAACAAACAAAATAAAACAAAAATGCAAAAAAAGCAAACACAAACCAAACAAGCAAAAGACCAACAGGATAAAAAAAATTGGCAAAATATATTGGAATGAAACAAAGTGTCCACAAAAATATCACTGAGTTCATCTTGCATTGGTCAACTACTCCTGGATAGATCTGAGGCTTGTCCTCTAGTATGTCTGAAACTTGTAGTGATGCACCATTGGAGGAAAGTGATTTTCTCTTTGTCAGGGGGTGTAAATCAATAATAGCTTCTTGGTAAGTGGTGGGAATCCCTGCTTTCTTCCTCTTCTCAGTCAGTCTAAATTCATCACAGGTCTTGAGTGTGCTGCCAGGGACTTCTCCAACTAAGATCACATGCTGGGAGAATCTTTGTTCATACAACATCAGTGAGAGAATATTTCCTATGTTGACACTCTTATTTCTCCTGTTAAAGACATTAAGGTATTTCTTTTACTCCTCAACCAGGACAATCTGTCAGTGTTTGAAGGCAATCAATCACACAAATGAATTAGTGTCTTTTTGGAGTCTATTAATGAATGCAGGGATTTTACCATTGTTATTCTACTCCAGATGTAGCCCAGATGTTTATCAAAACTAACATTTAAGCATCCTT
Organism: Microtus pennsylvanicus; assembly: GCF_037038515.1. NCBI lineage: Eukaryota > Metazoa > Chordata > Mammalia > Rodentia > Cricetidae > Microtus > Microtus pennsylvanicus. Next base: position 33,106,051 of record NC_134583.1, on the reverse strand, counting down.
GATGGTTTATGTGGGTTCTCCTTCAGGTGGTTGAGATCATCCTATTTTGGCTTTCTCTTCTTAATTCTGCACCACCATTTCTCTGTCATCTGACCTTTCGTTACTCTTCAAATTTTTATACTCTTAAAGATGAAAGAAAAGACTTTAGTTTTCTCGTCATAGTTGAAACTAGACTTATTTTTCCCCACAAATATCCCCAACTTTGTTTAAACCTATGTAACCACATTGATTAAATTAGAGAAAGAGACACAATACTCCCCCAACTTCACTTTCTGAAAAGCACTCATTGGCTAGAGTGAATTTTGCTCACAAGTGAGGCTACACCTATCAGCTATTAAGTAAGATATCAATCATGGACTCTAAGCTCCATCTTGCATATCTCTTTGGAGGAAATATATACATGCATGATGAATAATGGTGCACTGTTTAGTCACTTGCTTGAAATGCCCCTGGATAGCAATAATTTTCAATCAATTATAAGGAACAAACGTGAAACCACATGTAGATCTTCCATTTTGCTCAGTTGTTCAATCAGAAACTGTGGTGGTGAATTTCACACAAGTGAGTGTTATGAAGTTTGTATTGACACATTTCCTGTACAGGAAGATTTTTAACTGATGTGGTACCTCAGAGTGTATCAGAAATTTTATTTCAAATAGCAAAATTCTTTATCCAAACTAAACAAAAGGCAGAGAGAGATTTTTCAAATTAACAAAATCAGAAATGAAAAGGGGGCATAACAACAAACACGGAGGAAATCCAGAGAATGATTAGGTCCTATTTTAAAAACCATACCCTACAAAATTGAAAAATTTAAAGGAAATGGACAATTTCCTGGATAAACATCACTTACCCAAATTAAATCAAGACCAGAAAAGCAAATTAAATAGACCTATGACTGCTAAAGAAATAGAAACAGTCATCAAAAGTCTTCCAACCAAAAGAAGTCCAGGTCCAGTTGGTTTCAGTGTCAAATTCCAAAAGATTTTCAAAGAAATAATACTAATACTCCTCAAATTGTTCCACACAATAGAAAAAGAAAGAACATTGCCAAACTCTTTCTATGAAGCTATAATTACCCTGATCCCCAAACCACATATAGATATTACAGAAAAAGAGAATTACAGTCCAATCTCACTCATGAACATCGATGCAAAAATACCCAATAAAATACTACCAAACAGAATCAAAGAGCACATCAGAAAAATCATCCATCGTGATCAAGTTGGCTTCAACTCAGAGATGCAGGGATGGTTCAACATACAAAAATCTGTCAATGTAATCCATCATATAAACAAAATGAAAAAAATCCAAGACACATGATTATCTCATTAGATGCCGAAAAAGCCTTCAACAAAATAAAACACCCCTTCATGATAAAGGTCTTGGAGAGATCATGGATAACCGACATACTTAATGATAATAAAGGCAATATACAGTAAACCAACAGCCAACATCGAACAAAATGGAGAGAAACTCAAATCCTATTGAATAAGAAACAAGACAATGCTGTCCACTCTCTCCATATCTATTCAGTATAGTACTTGAGGTTCCAGCTAGACCAAGAAGACAACAAAAGAATATCAAGGGGATAAAAATTGGAAAAGAAATCAAACTCTCACCATTTGCTGATGATATGATTAGTTTACATAAGCAGTCCCCAAAATTCTACCTAGAAACTTCTAAGACTCAAAAACATCTTCAATAATGCAGCAAAATACAAGACTAACTTAAACAAATAAGTAGCCTATTTTTACACAGATGACAAATGGGGTGAAAAAGAAATTAGAGAGACATCATCCTTCTCAATATCCACAAATAACATAAAATATCTTAGAGTAACTCTAACCAAACAAGTAGAAGACCTGTATGACAAGAACTTTAAATCTTTGAAGAAAGAAATTGAAGAAGACACTAGAAATGGAAAGATCTTTCATGCCCTTAGGTAGGGAGAATTAACACATGTATAAGGAAAATGTGGTACATTTACACAATTGAGTACTACACAGCAAAACAAAATAATGACATCTTGAAATTTTAAGGCAAATGGATATATCTAGAAAATATCACATGGAGTGAGATAACCAGAAAGACAAATATCATATGTAATTTTTGAAAGTTGCTTTTAGACATAAAACAACAACAAAAAAAAACCCAAAACAAAACCAGCCTACAATTCATAATCCCAGAGAGCCTAGACCACAATGAGGACCCTATGAGAGGCATACATAGATCTAATCTACATGGAAAATGGAAAATGACAAAATCTCCTGAGTAAATTGGGAGCATAGGGACTATGGAAAAGGGGTTGGGAGAGGAAGAGAGGAGAGTAGAATATATATAGCTCAATAAAAAAAAAGAAGTTTGTTACTAGATAAGGCATTTTTGCTGATGCAATTTATCTCCCACCACAGTAATGGAAAAGCTAGAGTTATTCAGGAGCATTTTAGGCATTTAAATACCTCAAATTTTGTATTTTTCGTTTTTTGGGGTTTTTTTTTGCTGAATGGAAATGCACCATAGGATGTATTGACAAGGCTATATTTTTCCTTGGTTAACATTCCTACAACTATTGATTTTAAGATGCAAAAAATTCATTTTAAAGAATGTTGAAGGACTCTTAAAACCTTAATAATCAACTGCTAATACTCATAAGAAATGCAATAATATAATTATATTATAAATGCCATTATGCTATGGCAATATAAAGCATGCAATATGGGAAAAACAACAAGCAGATTCCTGGCAGTAAAAACAGAGAGCTACTGGCCTATGAATTGTATATTAGGAGAAAGTTTTGAAAAACACAGTATTCAATTTTATTTCAGTATCATCTCTTATTATTTATGTATCATATGTATAACCCCTATAATTTAATCCACCATCATTTCTGTTTATAATTTTCTGCAATTATCTTAAAATAAAATTGTTATTCTATAGCAGCTAAACCAAAATAAATAAAGAAACAAATATATCTATATATAATATTTATGTTTTTATTTTAGTAAAGAACTCCATATTCTGTAAAGTAAATAAATATAATAATTATCTACCATTCACTGAAATGAGTACTGCTTCTTCTGTTTTTAATAATGTACCATTACATGCCACCATCATAACAATGTTATTTCATATTGTTATAGTTCTCCATAAGAGAAGATCCAGATATCATATGTATATTACAGTGATTAATCCTATGTGAGAAATATTGTCATTTCAGTTCACAGATAAATCCATCATGAGTGATCTGTCTGCTCAAAGATTTATACTGTGCTCTTGGGGAGAGAAATACATGTCCTATTTAAAATATTTGTACTAAATATATTTAGGAGACTGAGGGTTTTGTTGTTGTTGTTTGTTTTGTTTTGTAGTTGTTCTTTTTGATTTTTTTTTTGAGACAGGGTTTCTTTGTATAATAGTCCTGGCTGTCCTAGAACTCACTTTGTAGAGCAGACTTGCTTTGAACTCACAGAAGTCTTCATGACTCTGTCTCCCAAATTCTGGGATTAAAGATATGCCCCACCAGGATCTGATGAGACTGAGTTTTGAAGGACTCCAAAAAAGAAATAAGCTACTAGTGAATTTTGAAGTTCTTGTAGTTAAATCACTTTTAGCTTTTTGTTGCATCTAGAAAGCATTATCCAGGAACATGTTACCTTTGTTTTCTTATCCTGGAACAACATGTAAGAATGTGTTTCCTGTGTGTTTCAAAGTGGATCCCCACCCAGAAGCCAGCTGCCTATGTGTTCTTTTATCGAAACACCATCCATGATTGTGTTATCTGTGCGAACCTATGCTGTATTAGCAGCAGGCTATGGATTGCAGTGGATTGTTGAATGATTTCTCTCTACTGAGTGAGGACATTAATCTTAGCAATCTCTCTGCATTAACTTCATGGAATGGGATACAGGTATCTTTCTTTGCTATTTTGAAGGAAATTGAATGAATTGGTGGACACAGGTCACCGTTCAGCCTCTTTGTTTTCATCCACATTTAGCTTGTCATTTCACCTTTGATCCCCAGTAATGTTTTGTTCCATTTTTTAAAATGTTGTAAGTATTGGCATTTTATTTTTTATCTATAATCTTTTTCCTGACATTTAGTCTTGTGCATTGTAGGATTTCAGAGATAGATAAATTCAAACCAGGACTATTCCTCTAGGAAGACACTGAGTGAAGAGAAGAAAGAAATGTCAGTTGTAGTGGAAATAAAGGGTCAAAAAAAAATAAACTTCAGAAGCTTGATGACCAAATAGTTAAATTAACGCTTTCAAGTGAGTTAGAGCTAGAAAGCTGTTCTGTTCTACAGAATGTATGTTGCAATGAAGTTTATGTTTAATATCATTGTTGAGTCCTGTCTTTTTTATTTGCTATTGCTCAGTTCTTTCAATGGTAATTTTCAAAATTAACTAGTTTAACATATTTTAGTAAAATAAATGTTGATTCCATAAATTGAAGTATATATTTTTAATATGTGTAGTATAACATCTCACATGTGTAATGGCAGTTTTGTAAAATCGTGTATTATTTTCTAGTCTGTTGTTGACTCTTAAACTAAAGTTGATTACTCTCTCAAATCCACAGCTAGATTTCCTTGATTTGATTTTTGATATTGAATTTTTAGCTCTCTATCCAATTCCATTTGATAGCACATAGATTTGGTATCATTTTAATGTATTCTTGGCCCAAGTGTTCCTCACCATTCTGCCTTTTGATATCTTACTGCCATCTTTCTATTAATAAAAAGGCACCAATTAAAGTGTCAATACATGGAATGAATAAGCACTATAGTCACTTTACTTCCAGGAAGCATGTACCATGTTCTAAACTTTGTAGGCTATATTCTTACCCCTTCTATGGACCTTATTGGTCCAATCTTCATAATGAAAATGATGACTAATTCACACTGCTCTAGTATTGATCTTCTCAATATGTTAGATGAATCATGTTTCTTGTTCAAAAATAGTAAGACATTCTTAAACTACTAACATCCAAGGTTTCTGATTAATGGAAATTATATATAGTGATTTTAGTTAATATATCATTGTGATAGGTTTTGAAATGTTCCTCAGTGTTTGTGTTTAACAAGCATGTACAAATTTCTATCAGACTAAGAAAGTATTTTAAGGAGGAGGATAGCATATGCAAATGTTCTAGTTAGCATATTATTCTTACATTGCTGATGATCACCAATTGTTTATTGAAGAGTACAGCAAAAAGATGAAGAATATATTTTTTCAGAGTATTAAAATAAAATATCAACTCCATTGACATAAAAAATTGTGGTTTTGATTTTCAAACTCAGTAACATTATGTATATTGCTATCAGAGAACAAGCAGTGGTCAAGAAACATTATAACAGTATTTAAGTTAAAGGAATCAATTTTAAATCCTCAAATAGGTTTGTTGTTATTGTTATTCCTATGGTAACACAGTTAATGAAAATAAATATTTAATCATCTGAAAAATGATTATCTGAAAAATTTATCTGTGTATTTCATTCATGTTTTTTATATTTGTTATTATTGTGAATTTCTTGGGTTTATTAACATAAAATGTAAACATTCAGAGCCATTAACCCTTTAAAAACATTTTAAATCAATTTTGTCACAGAGTGAGGAATAAGGATCACATTTTCTTGCATATAGACATGTAGTTTCCCCATTACTGATTGTTGAACAGCCTATTTGTTTTTTCACAGGTCAGTAAGAAATGCTTATTGAAACAACAGTGGTATAGATGCTATGAGGTGACCACTTGCTTTTTGACTGTGTTTAAGGCTGCTCTACAAGAAGCAACCATGTTAGGCAGTTATATTCAACTATTACAGAAACTCACAACAGGTAAAAAAAAGAGAGAGGAGACATGATAGTGCTGAGCATTCAACCCTAAATAGGACATCTAAACCTCCTTCCCTTCATTCCTTCCAAAGCCAGGAAGCATTGCAGAAGAGTGACAGCAATATCGTAAGGCCAGATGTTAGGTCAGAGGAGAGACAGTGTGGCTGGACACACAGAGCAGCTAAATCAAATGAGCAACTTTCTAACTTATGATCAATTAGCAACCTTAATTAAACTCAGTACGTCACACACACATACACCAAAACCATGAAATTAGGTTGTATCTCTAGGATAAAAGGTTATAGTGGAAAAGGAGGGAGTAATGAGACAGGGCAAATTGGGGGGAGAGAATGAAACATCATTGAATATACACACGAAACAGTAACAAATAAAGAAATAATACTTAATAAGAGGGGCCTGTTTGTTGGGGTTTCTGTCCCACCTGGTACCCCAAAGCTGGCAAGAACCCCAAAATCACACAGAGATCTCTGAAGTTATAAAGCTGATTGGCCCATTAGGTCAGGCTACTTATTAGCTCTTGTAGCTTATATTAACCCATTATTCTGATCTATGTTAGCCATGTGGCTCAGTACCTTTTTCAGTAGGGCAGATCACATCCTGCTGTTTTAAAGTCTGAGAAAGAGTGGGAGAAATTAACTTCCTCCTTCCCAGAATTCTCCTGTTCTCATTGCATCATTTCTACTTCCTGTCTGGTTTTCCCATTTATACTACCTGCCTGGCCAATCAGCATTTATTTAAAACATGATTGACAGAATACAGATAATTCTCCCACACCATAATACATAAAGAACTAAGTAAACATTTTTAAAAGGTTATATTTCACATTTTGATTATTTTCTTAGTTTATACTTAGATCTATGACTCCTGCTTACAATACTATATACGAATTGGTGAACTTTTGAATCCATGCAGCAATATTGCAGTGATAACCAGGAAACCACCAATAATGTTTCAGTATTTCATACAAGCATTTCATTTGGGGTGACCTGGAGATGGCAACATCTTTGCTGTTCACCTGTTTCATTTCCAACTGGAGAAAATATTAATTTCTGCTGTTTATCCTGTGGTAGATATGATCAATGTGTTAAATAATCACGGGAGGAAATCATTTAAACTCCAAAACACTGTGCAGATATTGCTATTTGGTTAACTAAATTCAGCAATGTAATGTCCTAAATTCTAGATGAATTTGGCATATAAATAAGAAAAACCTACATTCTTAAAGACACATATTTAGAATATGTACTTTAACCATTTTACTCGTTTAGTCAAATAACAAAAAATCAGCATAAACAAATCCAGAATTTTATTGCAAGATTAGTTTTATTGCCCTTTAAAATTAAGATTAATATTATTATGATAAAACACCATGGCCAAAAGAACTTTTCGAGGAAAAGGTGTATTTGGTTTACACTTCTGAATCACTGTTTGTCATCAAGGGAAGTCAGGAGAACTCAAACAGAGAAAGAAGATAGAAACAGGACTGGTGCAGAGGTCATGGGGGATTTGCTCCTCATGAATGCTTTCTCGCAGAAACCAGGACTGGTGTTCAGGGATGGCAACACCCACAATTAGATGGGCCCTCCTGCATCAATCAATAATTGGGAAGCAGCTGGATCTTTTGGAGACATTTTCTCAATCAAAGTTCCCCGCTTTCAGGTAACTAGCTTGTGTCGGGTTGATATAAAACTAGGCAGTACATTACCTTTTCTAAGGGTTTTGATAATTTATGGAAGATTTTAAATGCCTGCTCATGTAACTATTAAACAACTCATCCAAAATATAGGCAATTATAATATTTATAATCCAGCAAAAGTAAAATTGTCTGTTTTGTATCTGTCAAGATGACTTGAGATATTTTTGTACTGTTTCTTGTATCAGTAAATAGCAAATGCTTACTGCCATATTTAACTTTGTGACTCAATTTATTTAACATGATAGACACAAGTACATGATATCTGCCAAGCACTACAAGCTTGAAAGAAATAATATGTGCAATTGGTGCAGGAGAATTGTCTGTAATCTGTCAATCATGTTTTAAATATACACTGATTGGCGAGGCAGGTAAGTATAGGAGGGAAAACCAGACAGGAAGTAGAAATGATGCATTGAGAACAGGAGAATTATGGGAAGAAGGAAGTTGTTTCCTCCCAGTCCTGCTCAGACCACAGAGGAAGCAGGATGTGACTTGCCAGCTAAAAAAGGTACCAAGCCATATGGCAAAAATAGATCCGAATAATGGGCTAATATAAGCTACAGGAGCTAATAAGTAGCCTGACCTAATGGGCCAATCAGCTTTATATCTTATAGAGATCTCTGCGTGATTTTTCTTTGGAGCTTGCCCACTGTGGGGTACCAAGTGGGACAAAAACCCCAACAAACAAGCTGGCCCATTCATGTTACATGCAATGGACGTTTAAATGAAGTCTACTGGTAAAAACCATCTTCTAGATACTATATGGAGAATAAAAGTTCTTTAAAAGTTATACTCAAGTTAGGCACAATAGTAAATATTTTACATGAACATATTTTGACTTTCTCTTAGGAGAGAATACAGAGGCACAAGACAATTATTAAAGCCACATTTCAGTAACATAGTATTTTTTAATATTATGGCTCTATATTATAACTTAAAATCAGTCATGATGAAACACCCAGCATTTTATTTCTTAAAATTAAAAGTCTGTCTTCATTCTTTAGATACCCATATGATTTTTTTCGGTTCCTGTGGAGAATTGCATCAGGATTTTGATAGGAATCAAATCAAATCTATAGAGTGCTTTTTTGGCAATCCATGGGTCATATGTCTACCTTATACTATCGACTTCCTTCTTGTCTTAAAGCTTTACTTGTACAAGTCTTTGTATTTATTATTTTATTTATTTCAAGGTAATTAATTAACGGATGGGTTCATTGAGATTAGAATTGTTTTTCTGATTTATTTCTCAGTAAGTTTTCAATTGTTATAGATGAAAGATAATGATTTATTAATGCTATATTTGTATTTTGCTACTGTGCTAGAAGCTTTCTGGTGGAGCCCTCAGGGTCTTTTTAGTGTAGAGTTATAGCCCCTGCCAATAAGAATACGTTGCCTTCTTCCTTTCCAATGTATAGTTTTTTTCTAGTGTTACTTTACCTAAGACTTTAACAGCTGTATTGAAGAAGAGTGGAAAGAGTGAATATCCTTGTCTTGTTCTTTAATCAGTGGAAATACTCTGAGTGTTTTTATGTTTAGAAGAAGCAGAAATTCTAATGTCACATGTTATCTCTCACATATGGGTGCTAATTGTGAATCTTTAGACAAGCTTTATTGATAATAGTACCTGTAGATGTCAGAAAACCAGAAAAAGGGGAATTTCAAGGGAAGTAAATGGAAGGAAAGTGGTATGAGAGGGAAAGAGTACTGAAGGAAAAGGGAGGGTTTATGGGTAGGGACAACTAATAATAAAGAGCCTTGAAAGTCATATAGGAACCCACTATTGTATCAGATTCCTAAAATACATACATATATTCAAAAGGCCAAATTTCATAATAATTGTTGGAATCATCTTTATTATCATGGATTCAATGTCTAGAAACACTAGTTTGAGTTGGGATAATAATTAGTTTGGCACTGGTAATATTGCTTTATACATGTATAAACATGCACACATATTGCATATGCATGCCCATTTTAGTAGTTAATGAATTTAGTAGTTAATGAATTTAGTAGTCATTTTAGTAGTCATTGAATTGAAAGAAAGCAGAACAGTATATGGGAAAATTTTGATGGAGGAAATGGGGGAGATGGTATAATTGTATCATAGTCTCAAAGATAAGACAGTATATTTTAAAAAATAAAAATAGATGAATGAATAATAAATGAAGTAAATAAGTAAATGAATAAATAAAAAGTTTAGTCATGAAGCTGTCAGCTTACATTTAATAAAATAGTAAGACATGTGGAATTTACATTATTAGCATGTATTGTGAATTTTTTATTATACAGTAATTGCATATAATTTTACATAACACATATGACACTTATTTAATTAAAAGAATTAACTATTTATGTTATGTGTTCATGTATATATTATTCGTGATTCGCTAATGTGTAAACTTTATAGAACATTCATAATTGTTTCTAAGAAAGAGATTTTACTTGACTTTAAAATACACACTAGGGAGCCAAGCAATGGTGGCACACACCTTTAATCCAATCACTCAGGGAGGCAGAGGTAGTTGGATCTTTGTGAGTTCAAGGTCAGCTGTTCTAGCAGAGCTAGTTCCAGGACAGGCTCCAAAGGTATAGTGAAACCCTGTCATGGAAAAACAAAAGAAAAAGAAAAAGAAAAAGAAAGGTACACTAGGGAGAAAAAAACTTCATTGTGTTCTATTATTTCTTTGAAGATGTGAATACATTCACACACTTTTCTCTCATTGAACCTGTTATTACATATCAGTCTCTGTCAACACTGAATAACTTGGTCATATTTGTACTTTTTGTTCAATAAGCTTATCAGTGTTAACATTAGTACTATACACAGAATTAAAATCAAGTTCATAGGCTGTTTAGCAAATAAAAAGAATACATCAATTTCCTAATTGTGCTGTGTCTGAGGAGCAATTTCTTTTTACATAATTAATACCATTGTGTTAGCCCAGATTTGATTTCTTGGCCTTAAAAAAATAAAGAAATGTTTCTAGTTGCTAGTACTTTTGCATGAGTACTCGTGGAAGGAAATGACAAGTATGCAAAGCAGGAAGGAATATGCACAGAAGTCTCCAGTGAGCTATTCGATTATATTTCTGAAACCCAACCGTGTCTGCTGCAATGGACTCAGTGCTTTTCTATGCATTTGGTCGATGATGAGTACCATAAAGTACTCGGCATCAAGTGCCTTCTACTAAATCCAATAAAATGAATTTCTTTCCCTTTTTATAATATTATTATGTTACAAAAGTCATCCTTTTCTGCTTTGTACATTTTTTTCTCATTACAAGTTATCATGGATTGTCTTGCCTGTCACAGTTGCATTGCTTGATTTCACTTTGAGGAAAAAGAAAAATAGTGACTCTTGTTTCTCATTGTGGTTAGCTTCAAAGATATTCTCCACAGGGAGAAATTAGTTTGGAACTAGAGTGGAAAAACTGACTGAGATCAATCGACACCTAAAAATTAGATAATGATATTGATCCTCCAAAGAGAGACGACCAATACAGGGTTTATAAAAATCTTCAAAGAAGCTGGGTGTTATCATTTCAAGTCATACATAGCAGACATAGCGTATGTGTCCCTGTGCTTGGATTATGGGTATCTTTGGGGAAAAGTAAATGAAGATATGTACTCTTTGAATTTCATTAGTAACATCATTCATAAATAATACTACCTGACTTACAAAATCATCTCAAATAATTTTGTTAATGGTAATTTTGTGACTGTACTACTGCTTAGCTCAAAATTCCAGGCAGATTTTCTGTTTGATATTATAACAAAATGTATGCTGCATATAATCCAACTAAAGTATTATGGATAGGGGTTGATACAGTCAAATTATATTTGAATATCTAGCTTGAGTGTTTCATTTAAATTCTGAGTAGATTCAGTCATCTCAAAATATAATATGCAGTGAAGACTGTGGCAGATGAAATTACTACAATGGATAAATTTTTATACCATTTATTTGCATAGAACTGGATAAAAAACTAAGTTTTTCTTGAAGGAAAAGATTTAAAGGTAAAAAGTAAATATAAATTTTCAAATCTAGTTTAAATAAAGAATTTGTTTGCAAAAAAAACCTAGTGAACAAGAAAATTTGCAGGAAATGTTCACATAATTTGATGGATAACTTAGTGATACAGGCACTCATAGAAGCTGGAGAAACATAAACATACTTTGAATATTTTGACAGTAACATGAGTTACTGTCAAAACATGAGTTTGAATGTAACATGAATGTAACAAACTCAGTAACATGAGTTTGAATGTAACATACACTATGGGGTGGCCTGATGGCTTAGTAGAAATGCATGCACTTTTCTAATGAGGAGTTTTCCACTGTCTAACAGCTATAGAAACACTGGCTAGCTCATTAAGACCTTTTAAGAACGTTTAGCAAGTCCCAGAGAGCACGAGCATTTCCTTTATTAGTCACTGTTCCCCTGATACTCTTAGACTCATAAAGAATAATATTTTATGGTTAAAGTGAAAATATCACTCTGATTTTTCCTTCTGTTACTTTATAGCAACTAGTCAAGTCTTCCTTCTACAACCTCAGTTTCCTCTTAGCATTATTAAGAGAGCATAATGAATAGATAAAACAAAATATGACTTCTGGTGTGTAACAAGTGCGAAGTCATGCCGGTCATGCTACTGAAACCCCTCCCACTCCTCATTTCCCTATCACCACAGCCTGGATAGAAAATGTGTCTATCCCTTAATCCTTAGAGGATGGAACCTCTAGTACCTCATTTATTGAACTTATTCATCTCACATCCATTTTTAGCAAAGTTGCCCTAACAACAAATGCTGCCCAATGTCACAGCAGCAGCAGAGGTTGCAAAACTTGTAGTTGATCTTCCATATTGATATAATACTTTTAGAACCTGGGTATTGTTACCCAACAAATTAAATGGCACCACTGTCTTCAGAATACAAATTAATACATGAAATCTCTAATTATTATATAAAGTGTTTAGGATATGCCTATGGGTTTTTTGTTTTGTTTTGTTTTGTTTTTCCTAACCTTACCTACAGTACATCTTCAAACTTCAGGTTTCTCTTCTCTAGCCCTAGCCTTAGGCTCCAGCTTCAGCTACATTGCTAAGACCTACAATGTTCCATTTGGCTGAGAAACCTTGATATCTTGACATTGCTCATATTTAAACTATCTGAGAGCTCACCTTTTATTAAATGTGCTTACAGCACTTAACCTCATATTGATGAAAAAGAAAATAAATCTAATATAAAAATTCTTCTAATGCAAAATGAAAATTTAAATTTATTTAATATCAGCGTCAGCATATGCTGACAACACTGATTGTTTAACAGTACACACAGTCTTTCTCATGACAGGGCCACCTGGGAGCCTGAGCTTTCTGAAGCTGTTCACCATCAGAAGAGCTTCTAGATCTAAACTTAGTGATCAACAGTGGTGTAGGAGTTTCTTCTGTTTGTGTGTTGCTTTCATTAGTTAATGAATAAAGAAACTGCCTTGGCCTAGTTGACAGGGCAGAACTTAGGTAGGTAGAGAAAACAGAACTGAATGCTGGGAGAAAGTAGGGCAGAGTCAGAGATGCCATGGATCCTCTGCCAGAGACGGATGCCGGTTAGAATCTTGCCAGTAAGCCACAGCCACATGAAGATACACAGATTAATGGAGATAGACTAAACTAATATGTAAGAGCTAGCCAATATGAAGTTAGAGCTAATGGCCAAGCAGTGTTTTAATTAATACAGTTTCTGTATGGTTATTTCAGGTGTATGCTAGCCAGGCAGCCAGGACAAACAAGCAGCCCTCTTCCTTACAACACAACAGTATGGATCTAAATGGGTTTCTACCAAAGACATGATAATTTGCACCACTATAGTCAAAAGTAATCACATTGTTGACTATGTGCTATCTATTAAATGTGTCATTCTCTGCATTTCTTTTCAGCAGGTATCATCATTTATTTTATAGATGTATTCCCAGAAAATATTGCCAAACTATAGTAACAAGTCCCCTGTTCCTTAAGAACTAGATGGTAAGTATCAGTTGAGCAGAATACTGCTCCCTAATATAGCAATCAGTTCTCCAAAAGCAGGAGAAGTAGAAGGCACAGAATTTATGTGAAACCAATAGTTACTCAAGATTTTTTCCTGTCAGAGAGCAATGTCCTGTTAAGCTGTATTTCTTCTCATTAAAAAGAACAATGAGAGAATAAATATTTGCTCCCATTCACACCGCTTTCTTGCTTTTGGGTTTTGATAACATATTAAGGTTAATATGTCCAGTAGGCCCTTAGAAATGTTTATTCAGACCTCAAAGAGATCGGGTTTGAAGCAGTCTGTGGTAAAATATTTCGCAGGTCTATTTGTGACTATTAATCAAGTAATGATCATATTTGAGATGATCTGAAGATAGCATTTGTGGGTCCAATATAGTAAAAAAAAAAAAAACAAGAAATAATAACACAGGAAACCTGAGTTAAAATGTTGGGGGCACAGAGGTCCTTGTACTCACAGAGCAGCATTATGAAAACTAGGAATATTAAACATGCATGGAGGTTCTTCAATGGAGGAGATAAAATCAAGTACTCTCATTCCATCCAGAAAGCTGCCAGTGGAGGCTGTTAAAGACAGATTGGTGTCCCAATCTGTAGGCTGTTGTTTTGTCTTGTTGACTGTATCCTTTGCTTTACGATTGCGTTACAAAAACTTCTCAGTTTCAGGAGGTCCCATTTGTTAATTGTTGCTCTGTCTGTGCTACTGAAGTTATATATAGAAAGTGGTCTCCTGTCCCAGTGCGTTTAAGTGTACATCCCACTTTCTCTTTTATGACGTTCAGTGTGAGATAAGTTTGCACTCTGATACATTACTGAAGGTGTTTATGAGTTGTCAGAGTTCCCTAGTAGAATTTTTTATGTCACTTATGTATACTATCATATCATCACCAGAGAGTTACAGTTTGACTTCTTCTCTTCTGATTTGTATTTCCATGATCTCTTTATTGCTCTAGGTAGAACTTCAAGTACTATATTGAATAGATATGGAGAGACAGACAGGACTGAGCTCAAAAATATACAAAGTCAAGAAAGTTGACATCAAAACAAACAAATAATCCAAGGAAATAATGGTGTACAGACATAAACAGAGAACTCTCAACAGAGGAATCTAAAATGACTGAAAGACACTTAAGGAAATATTCAACAATCTTAGCCATCAGAGAAATTAAAATCAAAACAACTCTGAAACTCTATCTTACACCTATAAGAATGGTCAAGATCAAAAACACTGATGACAGTTTATGCTGGAGAGGATAGGAGGTAAAGAGAACACCCCTGAATTCCTGGTGGAAGTGCAAGCTTGTATTGCCACTTTGGAAATTGATATAGCAATTTCTCAGAAAATTAGTAAACAATCTAATCTATATCAAGATCCAGTAATACCACTTTTGGGTACATACTTTAGGATTCTCAATCAAACCACAAAGACATGTTCTCAACTATGTTCATAGCAGTATTATTTGTAATACCTGAAACTGGAAACAACCTAGATAGATGTCTTTCAAATGAAGAATGAGTAAAGAAAATGTGATACTTTTACACAATGAAGTACTACACACTGGTTAAAAAAAATAATGACATCATGAAATTTACAGGCAAATAGATAAATCTAGACAAAAAAACATATTAAGTGAGGTAATACAGACACAAAAAGACAATTACAATATGTACTAACTCATATGTGGCTTCCAGAAATAAAGAAAAACTAACCTACAGTCCACAACCTAGACAATAAAAACAACCACAGACAATCTAGACAACAAAGAAGACGCTAAGAGAGATATAAATGGATCTACATAGGAAGTAGAAAAAGACAAAATCTCCTGAGTATGTTGGGAGCATGGGGGTCATGGAAGAGTGTAGAAGCATATGGGGAGGAAAGGAAGGAAATGGAGAAAAATGTATAATTCAATAAAAACATTTTTTTAAAAGAAGAAAGTGACACCAATAATGACTCCTGGTTCCCAGAGTGAGTGCTAGAGAAATAGAAACTCTCAAATTCTCAGCAATGTATTGAAGATTGCACTGCTAGGAACCAGGCCAGATGAAGCTTCAACTCTTCTTGTGGAGTGACAAAGCCAGAGGAACTGGACATGGTGGCCCATGTCTGTAATTCCAGTACTTGGGAAGTGAAGGCAGCGGGACTGTGCTGAGTTCCAGGTCAGCTTGGGTCAAATAGTGAGTTCCGAGTCAA
Source organism: Microtus pennsylvanicus (assembly GCF_037038515.1). NCBI lineage: Eukaryota > Metazoa > Chordata > Mammalia > Rodentia > Cricetidae > Microtus > Microtus pennsylvanicus. The sequence continues at coordinate 33,090,252 of NC_134583.1, read as the reverse complement.
ACTGGGGTACAGAGTGAGATTCTGTCTCCAAAGACCCCAGCAAAACAAAAGAACAAAATCTCCAAATAGAAAAACCAAAAGAAACAAAAAGAACGTGATGAGGAATACTTCTTATAGTGGGTTTGGGGTAGGGTGAAGTGAGGACCTGAATCTGAGTTTAAAGAATAGATTGCATACTTTTTCTTTTTTTAAATTTATTTATTTATTAAAGATTTCTGTCTCTTCCCTGCCACCACCTCCTATTTCCCTCCCCCTTCCCCAATAAAGTCCTCCTCCCTCCTCAGCCCAAAGAGCAATCAGGGTTCCCTGCCCTGTGGGAAGTCCAAGGACCACCCACCTCCATCCAGGTCTAGTAAGATGAGCACCCAGACTGCCTAGGCTCCCACAAAGCCAGTACATGCAGTAGGATCAAAAACACATTGTCATTGTTCTTGAGTTCTCAGTAGTCCTCATTGTCCTCTATATTCAGCGAGTCCCGTTTTATCCCAGGCTTTTTCAGACCCAGGCCAGCTGGCCTTGGTGAGTTCCCAATAGAACATCCCCTTTGTCTCAGTGTGCAGGTACACCCCTCTTGGTAAGTTCCTTGCTCCTGCTCTCTCTCTCCTGCTCCTGATTTGGACCTTGAGATTTCTTCTGTCCGGTGCTCCAATGTGGGTCTCTGTCTCTGTCTCCTTTCATTGCCTGATGAAAGTTAATATTCAGGATGATGCCTATATGTTTTTCTTTGGGTTCTTCTTCTTATTTAGCTTCTCTAGGATCACTAATTATAAGCTCAAATATGAGTGAGTACATCCCATGTTCCTCTTTTTGGTTCTGGCTTACGTCACTCAGGATAGTGTTTTCTATTTCCATCCATTAACATGCAAAATTCAAGAAGTCATTGTTTTTTACTGCTGAGTAGTACTCTAATATGTATATATTCCATACTTTCTTCATCCATTCTTCCATTGAAGGGCATCTAGGTTGTTTCCAGGTTCTGGCTATTAGAAACAATGCTGCTATGAACATAGTTGAGCATATACTTTTGTTGTATGATAGGGCATCTCTTGGGTATATTCCCAAGAGTGGTATTGCTGGGGCCAGGAGTAGGTTGATCCCGGGTTTCCTGAGAAACTGCCACACTGCCTTCCAAAGTGGTTGCACAAGTTTGCATTCCCACCAGCAATGGATGAGTGTACCCCTTTCTCCACAACTCTCCAGCAAAGGCTATCATTGGTGTTTTTTATTTTAGCCATTCTGACAGGTTTAAGATGGTATCTTAAGCTGAGCATGACCTTAAGTGTCTTTTGGCCATTTGAACTTCATCTGTTGAGAATTACCTGTTGAGCTCAGTGCACCATTATAATTTGGTTGATCAGCCTTTTACGGTCTAGTTTCTTGAGATTTTTTATATATTTTGGAGATCAGACCTTTGTCAGTTGCGGGGTTGGTGAAGATCTTCTCCCAGTCAGGGGGTTGTCTTTTTGTCTTAGTGACAGTGTCCTTTGCTTTACAGAAGCTTCTTAGTCTCAGGAGGTCCCATTTATTCAATGGGGCCCTTAATGTCTGTGCTGCTGGGGTTATACATAGGAAGTGGTCTCCTGTACCCATGTGTTGTAGAGTACTTCCCACTTTCTCTTCTATCAGGTTCAGTGTCCTCGGGCTGATATTGAGTTCTTTAATCCATTTGGACTTGAGTTTTCTGCATGGTGATAGATATGGATATATTTTCATTCTTCTACAGATTGACATCCAGTTTTGCCAGCACCATTTGTTGAAGATGCTTTCTTTTTTCCATTGTATACTTTTAGCTCCTTTATCGAAAATCGGGTGTTCATAGGTTTGTGGGTTAAAATCCGGGTCCTCTACTCTATTCCATTGGTCGAGTTCTCTGTTTTTATGCCAATACCATGCTGTTTTCAATACTTTAGCTCTGTAATAGAGTTTGAAGTCAGGGATGGTAATGCCTCCAGAAGTTCCTTTATTGTATAAGATTGTTTTGGCTATCCTGGGTTTTTTGGTTTTCCATATAAAGTTGATTATTGTCTTTTCCAGATCTGTGAAGAATTTTGATGTGATTTTGATGGGGATTGCATCAAATCTATAGATTGCTCTTGGTAGAATTGCCATTTTTGCTATGTTGATCCTCCCAATCCAAGAGCAAGAGAGTTCCTTCCATTTTCTGGTGTCCTCTTTAATTTCTTTCTTCAAAGACTTAAAGTTCTTGTCAAATAGATCTTTCTCTTCCTTGGTCAGAGTTACCCCAAGATATTTTATGCTATTTGTGGCTATCGTGAAAGGTGATGCTTCTCTGATTTCCCTCTCTGTTTCTTTATCCTTAGTGTATAGGAAGGCAACTGATTTTTTGGAGTTGATCTTGTATCCTGCCACATTACTAAAGGTGTTTATCAGCTGTAGGAGTTCTTTGGTAGAGTTTTTGGGGTCGCTTATGTATACTATAATATCATCTGAAAATAACGAAAGCTTAACATCTTCCTTTCCAATACGAATCCCCTTGATCCCCTTATGTTGTCTTATTGCTATTGCTAGAACTTCAAGCACCTTATTGAAGAGGTATGGAGAGAGGGGACATTCTTGTCGTGTTCCTGATTTTAGTGGGATGGCTTTGTGTTTCTCTCCATTTAATTTAATGTTAGCTGTCGGGTTGCTGTAAGTAGTTTTTATAATATTTAGGTATGACCCTTTTATCTCTAATCTCTCCAAGACCTTTATCATAATGGGGTGTTGAATTTTGTTGAATGCTTTTTCAGCATCTAAAGAAATGATCATATGTTTTTTTTCTTTCAGTTTATTTATATGATGGATTACATTGATAGATTTGCATATGTTGAATCAGCCCTGCATTTCTGGGATGAAGCCTACTTGATCATAATGGATAATTTTTCTAATGTGTTCTTGGATTTGGTTTGCCAGTATTTTATTGAGAATTTTTGCATCAATATTCATGAGTGAGATAGGCCTGTAATTCTCTTTCTTGGTTGGGTCTTTGTGTGGTTTTGTTATCAGGGTAACTGTAGCTTCATAAAAGAAATTTGGCAATGACTCTTCTGTTTCTATATTGTGAAATACATTAAGGAGTATAGGTATTAGCTCTTCTTGGAATTTCTGGTAGAATTCTGCATTGAAACCATGTGGTCCTGGGCTTTGTTTCAAAGGGAGATTTTTGATAACAGTTTCTAATTCTTCGTGACTAACAGATCTATTTAGATCATTCACCTGGTCTTGGTTTAGCTTTGGTATATGGTACTTATCTAAAAAAAATGTCCATTTCTTTTGTATTTTCCAGTTTTGTGGCAGACAGGCTTTTGTAGTAAGATCTAATGATTCTCTGAATTTCCTCTGTATCTGTGGTTATGTCCCCCTTTTCATTTCTGATCTTATTTATTTGCGTGTTTTCTCTCTGTCGTTTAATTAGTTTGGATAGGGGTTTATCGATCTTGATGATTTTCTCCAAGAACCAACTTTTTGTTTCATTGATTCTTTGGACTGTTTTCTGCAGTTCTATTTTGTTAATTTCCGCCCTCAGTTTGATTATTTCCAGTCTTCTACTCCTCCTGGGCGCATCTGCTTCTTTTTTTTTTTTTCTAGAGCTTTCAGGTGTGCTGTTAAGTCCCCATTGTATGCATTCTTCGTTTTCTTAAAGTGGGCACTTAGTGCTATGAACTTTCCTCTAGCACTGCTTTTATCGTGTCCCATAGGTTTCAGTATGTTGTCTCTTTATTTTCATTAAATTCAAGGAAGACTTTAATTTCTTTCTTAATTTCTTCCTTGACCCAGGTGTGGTTCAGTAGTTGACTGTTCAGTTTCCATGAGTTTGTCGGCTTTCTGGGGGTAGCATTGTTGTTGTCTTCTAACTTTAATCCGTGGTGATCTGATAAGACACAGGTGCACAGTGATATTTTTTTGTATCTGTGAAGGTTTCCTTTGTTTCTGAGTATGTGGTCAATTTTCGAGAAGTTTCCATGAGCTGCAGAGAAGAAGGTATATTCTTTCCTATTTGGGTGGAATGTTCTATAGATGTCTGTTAAGTCCTTTTGCTTCATTACCTCGAATAATTCTCTTAATTCTCTATAGGTTTCTCTCTGATTGACCTGTCCCTTGGAGAGAGAGATGTGATGAAGTCTCCTACTACTAGTGTGTGTGGTTTGATGTCTGCCTTGAGTTCTAGTAATATTTCTTTTACATAAGTGGGTGCTTTTATATTAGGGGCATAGATATTCAGGATTGATAAGTCATCCTGATGAATTGTTCCTGTTATGAGTATAAAGTGTCCATCTTGATCTCTTCTGATTGATTTTAGTTTGAAGTCAGTTTTGTTAGAAATTAGTATGGCCACACCTGCATTTTTCTTAGGACCATTTGCTTGAAACACCTTTTCCCAACCCTTTACTCTTGAGTAAATGCCTGTCTTTGTGGTTGAGATGTGTTTCTTGCAAACAGCAGAATGTTGGATCCTGTTTTCATATCCCATCTTTTAGCCTGTGCCTTTTTATAGGTGAATTGAGACCATTAATATTAAGTGATATTAATGACCAGTGCTTGTTTACTTCGGTTATTCTTATTGTTTTTGGTAGTAGAATTTGTGCGTCTCCCTTCTTTGAGTTGTGCTGGTGAATGGTCACTAAGTGCCTGAGTTATTTGCATACTTTTTCATTAAAAAAAAATCCTTGTAACTTTTTTGCTATCTGAAGGGACAGACCTCACCCTAATTACTTAGAATGATTATCTCAGACTCTTCCCATTATTGACTTTTACCCATCCTTAGGAGAGATGTAGCAAGTACTTTATGACATGCTGACCTTTGTGCTATCTGTCAGAGACCATGCTAAATTCTGGGTCTTTTAATGAGGTATACAACCCTATCTCATGGTCATTTGTACTTGGTAAAAGAGTCTTTATGTTTTCATATCTTAAGCTTTATTGAGCCTCTGGAATTAGACTCATTGCTTCCTGGAAATTTTTTCCAAATTCTACTGTGTTTTAAATATGTTGACAATGATCCATCTGACATTAAATTCCCTGAAATCTGGTCCAGGTTGAAGAAGTCAGTGGTTCTTACTCTTGTCTCATAATTCTGTTCACTTCTGTGTATGATATCTTCAGGGACACCCTCATCAAAGGAGGAAGTGAAAGAAAGAACATCTATGAACCTCATGTAGTTCTATTGGCAAATATTTGGAAGACCTCTCACAGACACATGATAAGAAATTTTAAATTCTTGATGAATGATAAAGAGTTCCAAATATCATAGATTGGTATATGATAGATGTAAGAACTTCTAGGCAAGATAATATAAAGAAGGGGAGATACTTGGATCTGGATTTAACAGAGAAGAGGAGTGTGGGTGGTACCATGGAGACCAGAAGAATAATCCGCTTTTGGAGAAGAAATACAGGAAGAAGGTAAAATCAAGTGAAGATAAGTATCCTGGGAATGCTCCTGCTTGATGTTGTATTGATTTTTGGTGTAAAAATGCATAGAAACCTCCACACTTCCTTCCATCATACCTCCCTTTTTCCTTTCTTCCTTCCAACATCCTTCGCTCCCTTCTTTTCTTCCATTCATCCCTTCTTCCCTCCCTTCTTCCCTCTCTTCTTTCCTTCCACTATCTCTCATTCTCTTCCCTCTCTCCCTTTCTCCCTTCTTCTCTCTTTTTCTCCTTCCTTATCTTCTTTCTTTATACCTTCCTTTTAAATTACAGAACAAATCTGCTGAAAATATTTCTGTACTTTGCATAATTACACGAGAATTTTGCCAAACATCTGAAATAAATTAAAAATAAACTGATCTTTGTTTATTTACATCTCCACTTTTTTTCTTATAAACAGTAGCACTAATAACAATATCATGGATGGTTATTTTTGTTGGAGGAGGGTTACACAGAACTCAGAAAGAATAAAGCATTTTGCTGTTGTAAGGAAAGGTTTCTCATCTTTCCCCTTAGAGACGTCTGATTAATTTTCATCTCATCAGGGGCATAAAACATGTCTTTATTATCATTGTATTTATAAACAATGATGGTTGAATGCTCTGGAAAGCCTTGGTAAATCTGGTCATGCTGTGGTAATGGAACAGAAAGAACTTCTGCAGTGTGGAAATTCAGGTGACTTATATTGGAATAGGTCTGTGCCTATTTCTGGGGTGTCCTATACAGATGCAAAGATTTTCATTATAATTAACATATTCTAACAATTAAAATGTATGTGGTAATATCAAAGTGATGGCAGATTTGATATACCAATATGCTGATTAAAAAATAGCCAACTAGTTTCCACATATATTTTATTAGTTGGAATAGAAATATAGAAAGGAGTAAAAGACTTTTCACATTTAAAATTAACTCCTTCATAATTTATTGTACTAAACGTTGAGCATACAGATAGATTTTGGGTACTGACATTGACTTTCACAAGCTAAGTTAAGACCATGGGTTTTTCAAGACAGGGTTTCTCTGTAGCTATGGAGTCAGTCCCCAGTTCTGGGATTAAATGCATGAGCTACCACCATCCAACTGTATTTCTTGAAAACATCGTCATTATAGTTGTCCATGATAATATAAGCCTCATGCTCCTCTCTGCCTGGCAGTCTATAAAGTGAGATGACTTCCTTCTGAATATAATTCCCAGAATCCAGTATTTTTAAAGTATTTATCCTAGGAAACATACAGTTATTTTGGAAGAATAAAACGTCTACAATTCAGGATGTAATTTTGAATGTAATTAAAGAGGCTATCCCCTTGTTGTCTAGTCTCTGCTGCCAGAGATGAGTCTATTTCTGTCATCACAAACAGTAAGAGGTTAAAATGACCTGGACACAACCATTTTTAATTTTTCACCATATTGTATACACTTTTCCATATAGTGATATCCACATCTAGAATTACCCTGCCCTTTGAGGATAATCTGGGTTAGGTTATTACTTTCTGTGGTATCAGTGTAGTTAGTCTTGAATGAAGTCTCTCCTTCTGCCACAAATATTTTTCTGTTTTTTTCTCATTTCAGCCCTTATATGTCTGTGTGATGTATGTGTTCATTTGAGTATCCACATGTGAGTGTGAAGGCATAAGGTAGTCTTTGTTATGTTACTCAGATACTTTCCATCTTTTTTGGGGAGGGACAGCATGTCTTATTGGATCAGAGGATTGCTGATTCATTCTGGCTCACGCACAGTCTCTGCCTAATATTTTTTGGCACTGAGGTGGCCTCCATGTTCTATTAGACCTGGTTTTTATGTCGGTCTCCTATTCACCCCTTATTCTTTGCTTCTCTTCTTGTACCCTGACAATGTAGTTTGGAATGAATGTGGGTCTTACTATTGTGGGAATCCTTCTGAACTAATAACTCTGATACTAATGAGTATGGAAGAGAGTAGATATCACCTGGGATCCATAGCTAGGACAGTTTCTGAAAGGCCTCAATTCTGGATCCAGTTTTTATTCTCATTTTATACTCTTACACTGCAAAACAGAAAGTGCAAGCAAACAAGATTTTATAGAAGCCCACGTGTCAGTCCGCAAATTATTAGTAAAAGCAATGAGCCATTGTTTCAGCTATTTCTCCAGGCCATTATGTTCTAGGTAGCAGGTAGAGTCAGGAATGACAAATAGGCATTAAAAACTGTTTTAAGTAAATCACTAAATAAACCAAGAATTATTATATAATAATTGGTCTTTTCTACCTTATTCTTTTCCATTGACATATGATAACAACAGTTAATCCACTGCCATCCTCAATTCCTGAAAATCTACAAAGTGTTGTCCTTGGGCCTTTAAACATTTGAATGTTTTTGTGTAATGCAAGAATTTCCATTTGTTTGGATACACAAGTAAGTATCCTGGGACAAAAGACAACATAAGTTTTCTGCTCTTGTGTCAGACATAATAAGTAAGACCTTGATACTGTGATATTGTGAGAATGGTGCTTTGCTTTCATTGTGTAGCTTTTCAAAAGTTTAATTTCTAATAACAGGAGAATTTAAAATTTAAAAATTCTATTGAATCTAGCATCCTTTTGCTCAAGCTAGTGTTACTTTTGTTTCTGTCCATATTATAGAAATTCAGGATATAGGACCCATTAGGAGAAAATCTACAGTTCCATAGAACCTTAAATTTTGGAAGATAGTTTTGGCATATATATATATATATATATATATATATATATATATATATATATATTGATGAACAAAAAGGCACGTATTGAAAAGACCCATTATAAAATTTTTGGTTTTATAAATATTAAAAAATCAATAAATGTTTCTGTAGTAATAGGAGCAGCGGGGCTGCATCCCCAACACCCCAGCCGTCTGCTCGGCTAGCTTATGCCCCAAAATAATTACACAGACACTGTATTCACTTAATCACTGCTTGGCCCTTTAACTTTAGCCCTTACTGGCTAATTCTGAAATACCGATCAACCCATCTCTAATAATCTGTGAGCACCGGTCTTACCGGGAAGATTCTAGGTCGGAGCTTCATCGCGTGTGTCTGCCCGGGAGCGGGGCATGGTGTCTGTCTGAGGCGGCTGCTCCCGAGAGGTGAGCTGTCGAGACTGAGCTCACTTCCTCTTCCTCCTGGCATTCTGTTCTGTTTACTCCACCTACCTATGTCCTAACCAATAAAATGGGCCAAGGCAGTTCCTTTATTAGCCAATGACCTTCCTCCATCATGTTTCCTGAAGCAATGACATATTTGGGTCATAGAGCATGAAGAAATTCAACTAATACTAACCCTGAAGTTTCATTCTTACTGGCTAATTTTCGTAGTGCCAGAGATTTTATTTAAGTTATTGCAAAGAAATATTTAACAAACTTATCTAGCTATTAACCCTACATGTGACTATAATGACTTCCCTAGCAAGACATGCCTGCAGTATGATAGTGGCACAAATGTTATAGTAGTTACTACCACTGTCTTGAATTGGATTTAAATTCTATTCCATAAAACAAAACACTTGCCTCATGGTGCTAACTGAGCCCCCAACCTGAGAATGGCTAAGTCACTGCACTTAGGGAAAAACCTTATCATATTATTTTGCTAATTAGACATAGTATTAAATTGCCCCTACCTTATCATCTTTATACCCACAGATTACTGCATCTTTTTACTCCTCAACAAAGAAGCTTCTTGAAGTACATTTTGCTTAATTCAGAGACACTTGCCAATATGTAGAGAGTCAGAAACTGTGGGTTGCTTAGGTCTAGGTGGGATATCTATACTATACTATCTCCATCAAAACTCAGAGATTATTGTTAAAGAGAAGAAAAAATAAGTGTGAGAGCCAGAAAGAGAAGAAAAAAGTGAGTGTGAGAGCAAAACGTAGTGAATATATACAACAAAACATTACTGGTGTCATCCAAGCCCATCACATTCAAGAAAACACAGCAACTATGACTGAATTCGCAAGATCTCATATTGGCTAATCCAAATGGACAGCAGAGGGGCTCATGAGTTTCCATTCTTAATAGACAAGTTCTTAGTAATTGGTAGCTGCTGAGAGTTCAGAGAGATGAAGGAGCCAAATTATAAACACCTTACCTACTCAGCTTCCCAGCTGAAAAGAGGCTGAGTTCCTGTCTCCTCCTGACTTCATCACTTCCGCTCTCCACCCAGTCATATCACTTCCAGGAATCCTCACCCCTGAAAGACTATCCATGCTAAAATAGAGAGTTGCCTACTTCAACATATACAGGTAGCACTAAGGGTCTACAGGTGTCAAGGCTGTAGAAATCTGTGAGGAGATGAGAATGAAAACTCAGTTCAAATGTACTTCCTCAACCTGGATCAAGACATTTAGAGAGTCTCATGCCAGGCAGTTTAAACACTTTGCTTTGGGGCAAAAAAAAGGTCCCTTGTGCAATATAATCCTAGGTGCACAAGGAAGCATACTTAAATTGAAATTAAATCCAGGCTACATGACATTTTTTTTTGAAAGAGATGGGTTCTGGAGGTAGGCTACCTGTATTATCTTGAGGACCCAAGGAAGGATCTTGCCTGGTCTTGGTCATACAGATAGCATAGAGTTCATTTGTGCTGCTAGCCACCTTGGGTCCTGGTTGTGGGAACTTGAGGAAACCCCAGGGTATACAGGTAGTTGAAGGGTCATTTAGGCTATTAGTCCTGCTTGTGAAAGCTTGGGATGGGTTGACTGTACAGATAATGAAAGGGTTTGCTTAAGATTCTTGGTTTTCCTAGCTATTCTATGGCCACAAGCACCTTCACAATCCCAATATAGCACTTAATGAACTCAATGACTTTATAAACAATAAAGAGAGAACACCTATATATGGAATGAAAAATGTTGGACGGATGTGGAAGACCTGGAGAGAAAGGGGTGGGTAGTGAATTTGATCAAAGAACAGTATATATGCATGTGAAATTTTTAATTAAAAAGAGTAAAAATTAACTTAAAAACTGACTTAAATAATAAACATATAATAGAACACCGAGAAAGAAAAATAGAATAGATTTCACTTGCTGATACATCAATATATAGAGGCAGAAGTATGTTTGTGGGCATTGTGTGAGTGAGACAGAGAGAGAGAGAGAGAGAGAGAGAGAGAGAGAGAGAGAGAGAGAGAGAGAGAGAGAGAGAGAGCGTGATTATAGTGCTTTTATGAATGAAGACTTTAGGGAAATACAGGAACATACAAGGAATGCTAGTGTTATGACTTCTTGAAAGTGGTTCACCAAGTCTAAGAAATGTGCAAGAGTTTTGTTTTTATTATTTATCTTATGATTTACTGCTTATTTTAATAACAGGTTTATATGCACTAGTAATATTTATTACAGGCTATTTTTATACAGATTATTTTTCCTGTCTTTGAATTTAAATGTTGACATAATAAATTGATAAGTCAGGCAAATCATTCTGTAATGGTTTTGTTTGTTGAAATAGAGTGAGATCTATCCTGTGCAGTTTGGTCACTAAGTTATCACCTCCACTTGTTAGAGTTTTAATAATGGCAAAAACTCTTCTTAGTCTGTAGGATGCATCCCTCATAAGAATAGCATTTTGTATCATTTTTACTAAGAGCCCGGGGCTTCATTTTGTATGTATTCTTTTATGTCTGGAAATTTGGTACATGTTATGAGAGCCTGTGATGCAACTGACAAATATATCTCAATTTTTAGAATTTAAAGGTGTCTATGAATATGTTACACTATTATTTACATAAGGAACACCAGAATTTAACCACTTGCCTTAAGTCAATTAAGAACACACACTTTTCCTTAACTGAATTTATCCTATATAGTTCAGTATAATTAGCATTGCACATGTGGAGGAAATGGGACACTGTGTGTCTTATGAAGGGCAGCGTGGGCTTGCTAAAGAATCCATGACATATGAAGAGAGTTAACCTAAGTTGTATGCACTGAGCGTGAAATAGGAAATGCAGAGCTCAGAGCCACCCGTTAAGAACCTCTTATCTCTCTTTGGGAGGAAACTGAGCTTTCTGTATTGCTGGAGCTGTGAGGCAGCCCACTAGGTTTATCACGAATGGGGGTTGGGAGGTAGTTAAAAGGATTTTATACCCTTTTGACTTCAGAGCAGAAACAGCTGCAGAAACCCTCTCCCCACCCATCACCAAATGAAATCTATCAGGCAGCCACATCCACATGGATTCTATCACAGCCAGGCTAATGGAAATCAACTCCAAATCCAGTCAACACTAGGGTAAATGAACATTTCTAGTTTGTATTCATGTGTCATAGAGCTTGGGAATTATGGGTTGTTCTATTCTTATGTTTCACAAATAATATAAGAATTTAAAACCATATACAAAATTCTATTGCTGATTAAAATTTGCAAGCATTTTAAAGACACAAAATATTGGCCCTCTTGAATCCCTGGGTCAATTTTGTTCCCTTGATATTGAATTAGGTGGGCCCCACTGAAAGATAAAACCTTTTCTCTCCTGTGCCCTTAACTTCACAATGCCTTAATAGAAATAAGTTTCCTTTCAATGATAGATTTCAGATCCTCATCACACAACAGATTTAGTTCAGGATCCTCAAGCTCATATTTATGGTGAGGCAAGAGAGCTTTAGAATGTTAGAATCAAAGTCTAAATGTCTATGTAAATGTTCTATAATGTGTTACAGCTAAATGAATTTTCCAATTAAAATGAGGTCTGATTCACATCTGCAGGAATAGAGGATATTTATATTAAGTTTCCTGACAGGTGATGGCATCAAGGGAATCTTTCATATAAATCTGCATAATAACTAGGGAGGCACGCACTGAATCTCAGTCTTCAGGCTTCTGTCCAGAAGCTATTCTGACTTAACCTAGAAATAAGACATAAACCAACACTGTGCACTAAAAAAATAAATGAAAATGGCACAGAAGAAAGCCTTCTAATACACTTTAATACATCTGAGAATAAAAACCCACTGACTTATCCAGAAGTGCTATTGTAATTTAAATTGCAATATCTGGGGTTACAATTTTGTAAACTATGGCTGTGATTCCTTTAAGTAGAGAACCTAAGGCAGATATTTCAAAGTTATAGTGATAAGGACTCCATATTAGGTGGAAAATGTATTCAAGTCAAATGAATCCTACACAGAGGTTTTCACAGATTAAAAATTAATCAAAACTTTGAAGAATTTAGGATTTGATGAACTTGACACATTAAGATAAGCTGTTGGTTTTTAAAAAAAGCCTTATGACTTGTGAAAATGAAGCTTCAGAAAGACTGACATTGGCAATGTGCTTGAAGACTGCATAGCAGGATATTTTGACTTTAGTAAT